>NC_141011.1:26931298-28131298 GCF_052327205.1 Somniosus microcephalus
CAGTCTTGACAAAGGGTTTTGACCTGAAACGTTGACTCTAATTTCTCTTTCCACGGATGTTGCCTGGCCTGCTGAGTTTTTCCAGCATTTTCTGTTGTTATTTCGGATTTCTAGCATCTGCAGTATTTTGCTATCGTACTAGCATCTGAATCTCGATGGTCTGCTGACATACAGGAGCGTCCTTGTGATTGAAGTGCAGCCAGTCACGTCTCGCCCAGACACAGCAGGCGGTGAATGGAGAGGCCACTTGAGAAGTATAAATGAGACTGACGTGCAGCAACATAGTTAGTCACGGATCCACGGTGTCGCCATAATTACCAAGTCATTGCAAGCGTGCCATTAACACTGCAATCAATAGCTTATTCATTTGTAATACACTGCTTATGAAACACAGTGTAATGACCGAGTGATTAATACCATAATTAAAACAGATGATGACATTTGCTGGTGTCTTACCGTTTGGGACTGTTGGGTTCGGCTCTGACACACACTATGCGCGGCCACAGCTCAACCGCTCTCGGTTTGTCCTGTTTAAAGTGTCTTGAATTTCACCCACAGCCATCAACAGACTGCAAAGCAACATGCTGATGGGCAAGATGCGGCTTTAATCAACTCGACAGACATCTTAATTGCTCCCTCACTGCTTTGTGGCTCATGAATTGATGGTGTCGGGTGTGCACTCTGCAATCACGCGCTCAGTCTGCACTGCGTGGGGCTGTCTCTTTTATTACTTTATACACCAGCCTTAATATTGCTGGTGTCGCACCAGCCTTTTAACCATGTTGTTTCTAGGCTGCGCTGCTCGGCTGTCTTGCCTCAGTGTAGATTTAAGCAACTCTGAGTCCCCATGGTAACTTAATTGGTACATTTGCTCTCTAGTGTGGAGCCATTCGGACTACAAAGGTGCCAACCTTCAGTCCTCGGCTTGTGTTGTGTTAACAGATCTCAACTGGGCCTGATAATAGGGGCACTAGAATTGGCTTCCATGTCACTGGATTAGGAAGAGGGGGGAAAACAATCAGGGTGTGTGTGGGTGTGGAGTTGGTGAGTGTGTACAGAATCAGACTTGGCTGTGATGCTCACCCACTTCCCCCCTCCACCAACCCCCCCGCCCCCCCCCTCTGATGTGCTGGCATGTGAGTTGACTTGTAGTCCAGGGTCCGTATGAAGAATGGCCACTTGTGTAAGGTATCAAAGGATGGCTGGTGCCCTTGTCAGATGTGTCAGCTGTGGCTCAGTTGGGACAGAAAGTTGTGGGTTCCAGTCCCACTCCAGAGACTTGCACACACAAGTCTAGGCTGACACTCCAGTGCAGTACTGAGGGAGTGCTGCACTGTCGGAGGTGCCGTCTTTCAGATGAGACGTTAAACTGAGGCCCTGTCTGCCCTCTCAGGTGGACGTAAAAGATCCTATGGTACAATTTCGAAGAAGAGCTGGGGAGTTATCCCCGGTGTCCTGGCCAATATTTATCCCTCAATCAACATAACAAAAACAGATTATCTGGTCATTATCACAATTGCTGTTTGTGCGACCTTGCTGTGTGCAAGTGATGACAAGAGTTGTGTCTGGAGAGAGCTGTGTAACACTGAAGCGAAGTACAGGTGCAGTTTGAGGGGAGAAATAAGAGGACCACGCAACAAAAAGTAATGTTCATGTACCTCAATACACCAAGTAAAGTGCAGTGACAACCCAGTATTCCTTGATGCTGATTGGGAGCAAGAACTCACAAGGCTGGGCAGAGGTTAGCAGGTACAAACTACTTGTCAGCACTTGACCAATCAGATCACAAGATTGGAGTAGGAAGAGAAGCAGGGAACCCCTCGTCAGTCACAGTTTGAGATGGTTCCAATAGTCTGGGCTGTTCCATAGTGCAAGCCCAGAATCATCAGTGTGAACCTTTGCTCCATGGAGAGCACAAAGCTAGCAATCCAGGCTCGTATCTAGCACTGTGTGATTCAGCTATTCTCTGAAGCACACGGCCGAAGGTTTCAACAACAACAACTTGCATTTATATAGCGCCTTCGATGTAGCCCCAAGGCACTTCACAGGAGCGGAATGAGACAAAATTTGACACCAAACCACATAAGGAAATAATCGGACAGGTGACCAAAAGCTTGGTCAAAGAGGTAGGTTTTAAGGAGCGTCTTAACAGAGGAGAGAGAGGTAGAGAGGGAACTCCAGGGCCTGCGGAGCTTCGTTCAGGTCTGAGAAACAGATTTATTCTTACTGTTACCATGTTTGTGCTCACTGTGAATTGAAGGTATCGTAACATGGGTCCGTTAAGCAGTCCAGAGTAATTCATTGCATATGGAGCGCTTTGGGACATTTCTAAGGGAGATGATAAAGTGCCCTATAAATTCAAGTCTTTCACTAGTAGTAGTAGTATTACAGTACTGAGGAACCCAGGTCCATTGAGCAGGAAACCACTAGGATTGAAAAGAGTAGGAGGAAAGAATAGCTAAATCAGAAAGTAGTGATTAGTTGATGCCAACCTTAGGTTATAAAAGACTAGAGATTATAGGAGGAAGGGAAGACTGAAGGAAGTCCGGAATTCCATAGTTTTGAGGTGGCAGGAAAGAATGAGCTCGGGTAGGAGATGGTGCGATGAGTCTTGATTTCAACACAGCAAGGATGTAGGGAGGAGAAAGCACATCTTCGATGGGAAATTTGGAGCTGAATTGCTAGCTGGTGCTCCAGGACTGAATACAGTAATTCCTGCTGCGAGGTGGTTGCTCTGGTGTTGTTGAGGCCTTGTCAAAGAGGGAATATTAACGCACCAGAATGTCATGGTGGATGGTCTGCTGAGAGAGAGGTCAGAGAAAAAGTTGATTAACTCGTGATTGCAGTGCAGTCGATTCTGGTACTTCGTGGTAAACCTATATCGTGAGTGTCGCTTTTGAGTGAGCTGATTTGCAAGCTTCAGCTGAATTGGTTCAATTATTTGCCTGAGGGAGTTTTCCAATAAGTGTTATTTTTGAAAAGGCTTGTATAAAATGAATTAAAGCACCACACTATCGGGGCATTGGCCAGATTTTCTCTTGTCTAGGCATATTCCTGTTAACTAAAAACTTTATTATAGGATATAGTTTGCCAGGAATTGCCCCTCTCACTGTCCAATATCCCTCTTCTGCTACGTCATATTACGTCAGCGTGTGGAACCCTGGGCCCAGCAACAAACTGGGAGGAAGTTTAGCGAGAGGAAGAATGACGTTCGGATTTAGCGATTGTGGTCCTTTGAATGAGAAACAGTGGGAGATGGAGAAAGAGAGAAAAACAGCAAAGGTGTGTGAGCAAAATAGAGAGGGTGAGAAAGAGAAAGTGGAAGACAACTGGAAAAATAGAGATCGGAGACAGAAAGAATGATAGTGGAACGCGAGCAGAGTGGGAGTTACAAGAGGAGAGACACGTTTTCTTTTTTCCATCAGAAAAGCCCTTAACGATTAAAAGGTGCCCAATTTGGTAACCAATGAAAATTGTCCACAATCCATCCCATTTCGCTGTCACTGTGTTTGACTAATGCAAAATACTGCGGATGCTGGAAATCTGGAATAAAAACAGAAAATGCTGGAAACACTCAGCAGGCCAGGCAGCATCTGTGGAGAGAGAAACAGAGTTCACGTTTCAGGTCGATGACCCTTCGTCAGAACTGTGTTTGACTCTTCAGTTACTCCCCACCACTCCTGGGGGGCGCTGAAGCCAATAGCAGCACCCTGACTGTCGCTCAGGCTGAGATTCCCGAACTTGGCACAGGCCGGGATCCGACTTGGGATCTTCCTGCTCTGTACGATTCAGCTAATCACTGCCTTCACCCACTGAGTCACCAGGGTGGGGGTGGGGTCGGAGCCGATTGAAGTTTCCCTTCCTGTTCTATTAATTTAAATCCTGCCTTTCCTGACTGATTTCTTATTCCTGACTGGGAGAACTTGGATTCGTAAATACAGGCCCCAGAAATCAAGGTCAGACATCCAGGATGTTTGCATATTTCTTGCTTCCATTAGCAATTCTCACCTCCTCCTTTGGTCTCCACCACTGAGTTTCAAGTCAGACCTGGATGTGACCCTTCCCCTTCCTCGAGCCCTCCGTGGCTGAGTCGCAGGCTGATTAGCGGCCTGTGCGCTCTCATCTTGGTCAATGTATACACTGTCTCTCCTCCAGGGACCTGCTCCAGCCAAGCACTGGCTGAGTGGTGCGGTTTGCAGCTGATAGTCCTGCACTGAATTGATTTTGCAATCTGTGGCTTTTCAGACTATTGACGACTCGAAGAACTGTGAGAGGAACTGTCTGCATCAATAGCAATAAATTCACCAAACTACCCCTCAGCTATTGGTTGCCAACTCTGGTTGGAGGTCTTGCTGGAGGTTTCATTGCATAAGCTCTTGCCCCCGCACTCCCACCATTGGCCACCTCATACGTTCACTCTTGCGACACACCGCCTTCCCACACCAAGTTTAAAGTGAACAGGCTCTCTGTTACACGATTGGATGATTCTTGACTGTCAGTCAAAACAGTCAATTTTCCCATCTCCAATCATTTTTCAACTAATAAATGAAAGTGCTCAAAAAAATGAAAAGATGCTCTGCAGCAACTCGCCAAGGCTTCTTCAGCAGGCCCTGCCAAACCCGCGACCTCCACCCCCCCTAGAAGGACAAGGGCAGCAGGCGCATGGGAACACCACCACCTCCAAGTTCCCCTCCAAGTCACACACCATCCTGACTTGGAAATATATCGCCGTTCCTTCATCGTCGCTGGGTCAAAATCCTGGAACTCCCTCCGTAACAGCACTGTGGGCGTACCTTCACCAGGCGGACTGCAGCGGTTCAAGAAGGCAGCTCACCACCATCTTCTCGAGGGCAATTAGGATGGGCAATAAATGTTGGCCTTGCCAGCGACGCCCACATCCCAGGAACTAATTTTTTTTAAATACTATTTGTTTTAATGCCCTAATGATTTTTCTCCTGGCTTGCTTGCGGCAGTGTCCTGGAGATTAACCTTTAAGTCCTGGAGACTCCAGGCCAATCTTTCAGCATTGAGGTGGTGTGTGGGTTCAGGACAGAGATGCAGGCCTGGTGCTGGTGAGTGACTCCGAGCAGAGTAAGATTAAGACATGGCCATTCCGTCCGTCCAGCACAGCCTGTTGGCTCAATCTTCTGACAGAGTCTGTCCCCCGGTGCAGTACTCTGTCATGCTGCCCAATCAGTTTCCAAGTTCAAACCTTGGTTTCCGCTGAGTTCGCAGATCTCTCAACCAAACCTCTGCTGCCCGTATCCTAACTCGCACCAAATCCCATTCACTCATCACCCCTGTGCTCGCTGATCTACATTGGCTCCCCATCCAGCAACACCTCAAGTTTAATATTCCCATCTTTGTGTTCAGGTCCCTCCACAGCCTTGCTCCTCCCTATCGCTGTAACCTCCTCCAGACCTACAACCCTCTGAGATTTCTCCGTTCCTCCATTCCTGGCCTCTTGCCCAGCCCTGGTTTCCTTTGCCCCTGCATTGGCGGCCGTGTCTTCAGCTGTCTAGGCCCTAAACTCTGGAATTCCCTCCCTAAATCTCTCCGTCTCCCTGCCTCTCTCTCCTTTATGATGTCAGTGGTGGCTCAGTGGGTAGCACACTCGCCTCGGAGTCAGAAGGCCGTGGGTTCAAGTCCCACTCCAGAGACTTGAGCACAAAAATATCTAGGGTGACACTCCAGTGCAGTACTGAGGGAGTGCTGCACTGTCGGAGGTGCCATCTTTCGGATGAGGCGTTAAACCGAGGCCCCGTCTGCTCTCTCAGGTGGACGTAAAAGATCCCATGGCACTATTTTGAAGAAGAGCAGGGAAGTTATCCCCGGTGTCCTGGCCAATATTTATCCCTTAATCCACATAACAAAAACAGATTATCTGGTCATCATCACATTGCTGTTTGTGGGAGCTTGCTGTGCGCAAATTGGCTGCCATGTTTCCCACATTACAACAGTGACTACACATCAAAAAGTACTTCATTGGCTGTAAAGCGCTTTGAGACATCCGGTGGTCGTGAAAGGCTCTATATAAATGCAAGTCTTTTTTTTAAAGACGCTCTTTAAAACCTACCTGTTTGACCAAGCTTTTGGTCACGTCCCAATATCTCGTGATATTTTGTCTGGTTACAACAACAACATGCATTTGTATAGCACATTTTTGGTAGTAAAACATTAAGCTCCTGTGAAGCGTCTACAGACGTTTCACTATGATAGATGCAAGCTGCTGTTGTTGAGGTGGTGACGGGGACACTGCAATTGGTCTCCGCACTCCTGGGGTAGGGAGGGGGGAAACGGCCATGTTCCCCGCTCCTGATCTCTAGCCAGTGCACAGGTGGATTTTGGGCGAGGATTGGATCGCAAGCAGCTGTGATGCCCCTCCATGGTTGAATAGCCTCCTTACACCCATTGTCGAGGCTCATACGTGAAGAATGGTCAGCTGGGTGAGATCGTGGAGGTCAGGCCGTGACTCCGGGACAGTATCCCAGCACCAACTGACCTCCTTCAGACGGGGAACCAGTGCTCCTCGGGATTTCATGAATGATTTCTTGATTTCACATTATTGGCTTAACGCGAGCAATTCGCGGGGGACAGAGGAGAGCAGAAAGGTATCTCTCTCTCCACTTCCCCTCCCTTCAGTCTGATGCATTCAAATAATTGTGTAAAATCCATCTTTTTTGGGCAGTTAAGATAATCATCAGGTCACTGTACTAATTGACTTGAGCACTGGGACTACAGACAGCAGCTATCAGCTGTAACTATCAGGTGTAGCTGTCGAGTATACATTTCTGCCATATCTGTGCCAGTGGCTGGTGCCACTGCCTGCTTTGTATGGTTTGTGGGAGGTGCTCGGCACCTTGCTGCAGTGGCTCACCATGAAATCAGTCGGTGCACAGTGATCGACGAGCTTTTCATGCACGAAGCACCTTAGCCCAGCAGATCTATCCACGCCAGTAGAGGGGGCGGCGCAGAGCACGAGGACGGGTTCATCTAACCGTGCTGCACCAGACCTTGTCCTGCGTGATGGGGCAATGTGGAAGAAGCTTTGCTCTGGATCGAACTCATTACTGTATCTGATCAGGGTGTACCTGATGGAGCAACGTAGAGGCCGGTGTCCATTTTTGGTCTGACTACACCGCTGCGAAGTGCCAGAGAGGTGAATAATCATCCAGGGTTCCTGCTTCTCATCGCTCACTACCCAGTGACTCCGAGCTGGGCTCAGCTGTGAAGTCCTCAAGAGTCGAATACCCCTCCAACGCTCACTGTCTAGGCTCACACATCAACAGCAGTCAAGGTGCCAGGGGCAGCAGTGAGTCTGTGCTTACAGGAGGGATGGGGATCGGGAAACTAGTCAGAAAAGAGTGACAACAGCAAATGGTGAATTATTCATGAATTGGGACTGCTTTGGTGCAAACTATTCATGCAGGAGCCTCCACAGGGACAGAGGCAATAGTGGGAATAACTCGATCTTCCTCGAGCCTGGAAGGAATGTTTTTTGATTATGTAGAAGAAATAAATAGGAAGTGAGTGTGAGCTGTAGTTTTCAATGATTAGCAGGCTGTGATGGGGATTGTTTTGATGTATTGATTTGCCTGAAGAGATTCGGAGTTGTATGGTGCTGGCCCGAGAAGGACAAGGCCAACTTCTTTGGGAACAGTGACTTGTCATTTATAACTGTGAGAAGTCTCCGTCAGTAGCCGGGCCGAGAAGGATTAATTCCATTTCTATTGCTCTCTACTGAAAGCAACACAGGTCCCAAGGTTCTTTCGCTTCACTTTACAAAACGACAACAAGTCATTCCTGTGGGGATATTTCCCAATATCTTCAGGAATTGTAGCCGTGTCTCTCGGTTCCTGTTGCTGTTGTCCGTGTTTCTGCCATCGGAGTACGGATCACCTTGCAAGATGGTGGGCCCTGTCTCCACGGGCATCTAACCCTTGCCCGAGTTGTATTGTAGCGATGCCGCCAAATGTAAATGGAGCAAAGCCCTTTCTGGTAGAAAGCAGCTGGTGCTTTCTACCAGGGGGGTGGGGAGGGAGCGGGTGAAGGTGGGGGGGGAGCGGGCGGGTGGGGAGGGAGTGGGTGAAGGTGGGGGGGGAGCGGGCGGGTGGGGAGCGGGTGGGTGGGGAGGGAGCGGGTGAAGGTGGGGGGGTGGCGAGGGAGCGGGGGGGGATGGGGAGGGAGCGGGTGAAGGTGGGGGGTGGGGAGCGGGTGAAGGTGGGGGGGTGGGTGAAGGTGGGGGGGTGGGGAGAGAGCGGGCGGGTGGGGAGCGGGTGAAGGTGGGGGGGGATGGGGAGCAGGCCGGGGGGGGGGTGGGGGGGTAGAAGTGCTCAAATGGAAACCTGCGCACACACTTCATGCCTCTATTTTACTTGTCTTCCTGCTTCCCCCCGCCCCCCCCCCCCCCCCCCCCCCACCCCGGCCACCTCCGCCTCGCTCCAGATCAAGTGTGGAGACTTGTGAATACCATCACAACAAGTGAGAGACTCCAGTTCCCTATTAACCACTGGCTGAACATCAGCTCACGAGACCGATGAGGGTGTCCGGCCTAAGTTCCTGTTGAGTCTCCTGGGGTCAATTTTTTTCGTTTAATGCAACTCCGCTCGTCTGCTCTCAGTATAATAAGAAGGAAAGAACTTTCATTGATGGAGTCCAAAACTAGAGGTCATAAATATAAGATAGTCACTAATAAATCCAATATCTTGTGCTGCACACTCGATTCCATCAAAAATAGCGCCTTTCACAACCTTGGGACGTCCCAAAGAGAGATGAGGCCGTCTCCGCCAGTAGGGCCCTTTCTGTTAATATTACTGACCCAGAGGTGCCCGCAGGAAGCATCTCTACCAGTGCTTGTGTGAGGAGCCCTCGCTCTGGGTCGAATAGGGCGCGGAGGTGGCGAACAGTCCGGTTAAGCCCGGGAGTGTAATGCCACCATTACATTGTGATGATGTTTCTGAGCATTTTGTCCCAACATTTTACTGCTGAGAGGTGGTGTTGAGGGGCTGACGTTCGAGAGAAATTTAACATCTTTTATAGGGCGTTTGGGGAGGGAAAATAATGTTCATGATAGAATAGTTATATGTAGGCTCTGGATGGAGTGGGACAGATGGGCTGGGCTGGGCTGAATGGCCTTTGCTCTCTCTGGATTATTTGATGTAGTGTGCACCTATCTCCTGCCTCTTATGTAACATTGTCCCTTTCACTGTTCTTCAGTTCTCTATTTTTAGAGCTAGATATATTACTTTTTCCAATATTAAACTCCATTAGTGATTATTGACCTAGTTGCCAGGACTTGTCCTGGACTCCAAGGGCACGGTCTCCATTATCTGCAGAAAGCAACTTGTTGGTGTTGAATGATGTGGATCTGAGTGTTCGGTTTAATATCCTAGCGTTTCCACTCCATTACCGTCAGGGCTCAAAGAGAGGCATTTCAAGTTTGTCCCGCCTAGAAGCTGTTTGCTGCAGTTAGGACCGGGAGACCAGCAGGAGTTAGGGCTTTGGGCCCGGGAGACCAGCAGGAGTTAGGGCTTTGGGCCTGGGAGACCAGCAGGAGTTAGGGCTTTGGGCCTGGGACCAGCAGGAGTTAGGGCTTTGGGCCTGGGACCAGCAGGAGTTAGGGCTTTGGGCCTGGGACCAGCAGGAGTTAGGGCTTTGGGCCTGGGACCAGCAGGAGTTAGGGCTTTGGGCCTGGGACCAGCAGAAGTTAGGGCTTTGGGCCTGGGACCAGCAGGAGCTAGGGCTTTGGGCCTGGGACCAGCAGGAGTTAGGGCTTTGGGCCTGGGACCAGCAGGAGTCAGAGCTTTGGGCCCGGGAGACCAGCAGGAGTTAGGGCTTTGGGCCCGGGAGACCAGCAGGAGTTAGGGCTTTGGGCCCGGGAGACCAGCAGGAGTTAGGGCTTTGGGCCCGGGAGACCAGCAGGAGTTAGGGCTTTGGGCCCGGGAGACCAGCAGGAGTTAGGGCTTTGGGCCCGGGAGACCAGCAGGAGTTAGGGCTTTGGGCCTGGGACCAGCAGGAGCTAGGGCTTTGTGTCCAGGAGACCAGCAGGAGTTAGGGCTTTGGGCCTGGGACCAGCAGGAGCTAGGGCTTTGGGCCCGGGAGACCAGCAGGAGTTAGGGCTTTGGGCCTAGGAGACCAGCAGGAGTTAGGGCTTTGGGCCTGGGACCAGCAGGAGCTAGGGCTTTGGGTCCGGGAGACCAGCAGGAGCTAGGGCTTTGGGCCCGGGAGACCAGCAGGAGTTAGGGCTTTGGGCCTGGGACCAGCAGGAGTTAGGGCTTTGGACCTGAGACCAGCAGGAGTTAGGGCTTTGGGCCCGGGAGATCAGCAGGAGTTAGGGCTTTGGGCCTGGGACCAGCAGGAGTTAGGGCTTTGGGCCCGGGAGATCAGCAGGAGTTAGGGCTTTGGGTCCGGGAGACCAGCAGGAGCTAGGGCTTTGGGCCTGGGACCAGCAGGAGTTAGGGTTTTGGGCCCGGGAGACCAGCAGGAGTTAGGGTTTTGGGCCCAGGAGACCAGCAGGAGTTAGGGCTTTTGGTCACCCTTCCTAATATCTCCTTCTTTGACTCAGTGTCAATTTATTGATGACATCTCTGTGAAGCAGCACCGATGCTTTTCTACATTAAAGGCATAAGTTGTTGGTATTCTTCTCCTTCAGTTTGTTTTGGGATTTTTTTTTTTCTTTTAAATACTGTAAATCTGAAATAAAAACTGTAATTGTTGAAAATCCACAGCCGGTCAGCCAGCATCTAAAAGGGAACGGGCAGGTTAACATTTCAGGTGTCGACCCTTCATTGAAACTCAAGCAGCGAATGCTGCAATAACTGATCGCCACGAGACTGTAGTTGGGGCGTTCCAATCGATCTCAGGCCCCTGGGGCGAGGGAAGAGACGGTTCCACCAGATCAGTGACACCCGCTGGGAGGTGTGTGCATGTGTGAGGGGACATCGGGGCGTGGACTGTCTAGAGACGCCACAACAACAACAACTTGCATTTATATAGCACCTTTAACATAGTAAAACATCCCAAGGCGCTTCACAGGAGCGATTATCAAACAAAATTTGACACCGAGCCACATAGAGATGTTAGGGCAGATGTAAGGGGAACAGATAGGCGTTTCTGTGGCCGTAGACGTGACTCCAGGATGGTTTGTTGCCTCCCTGGTGCCAGGGTCAAGGATGTCACTGAACGGCTGCAGGGCATTCTGAAGGGGGAGGGTGAACATTCAGAGGTCGTGGTTCACATTGGGACCAACGACATGGGTAGGAAGAGGGGTGAGGTCCTGCAGCAAGAATTTAGGGAGCTAGGTAGCAGATTAAGGAGCAGGACCTCAAAGGTTGTAATCTCTGGATTACTCCCGGTGCCACGTGCTAGTGAGTATAGGAATAGGAGGATAGAGCAGATGAATACGTGGCTAAAGAGTTGGTGCAGGAGGGAGGGCTTTAGTTTCCTGGATCACTGGGCCTGTTTCTGGGGAAGGTGGGACTTGTACAAGTCGGACGGGTTGCACCTGAACCAGAACGGGACAAATATCCTTGCGGGGAGGTTTGCTAGCACTGTTGGGGGGGTTTTAAACTAACTTGGCAGGGGGATGGGATACAGAGTGGAGCTATAATAGGGGGTGATGTACAGCCAAATATAGAGGAAAAAACAAGTCAGCCTGGAAGGCAGAGCAAATATGTAACGGCACAAGGGAGTAGGGCAAGGCTGAATGGCATTTATTTTAATGCAAGGAGTCTTGCGAATAAGGTGGATGAACTGAAGTTGTTGATGAACACATGGGAGTATGATATTGTTGCTATCACGGAGACATGGTTGAGGGAGGGGCAAGACTGGCAGCTCAATATTCCGGGATATAGAATCTTCAGGCGAGACAGAGGGGGGGGGGGTAAAAGAGGAGGGGGTGTCGCAATATTAATTAAGGAGTCAATTACTGTTGTAAAGAGGGATGATATATTAACAGGTTCCTCTAATGAGGCCATATGGGTTGAACTTAAAAACAAAAAGGGGGCAAGCACTTTGCTGGGAGTGTACTATAGGCCCCCAAACAGTCAGGGGGAGATAGAGGAACAGATATGTAGGCAAATATCAGAGAAGTGTGCAAATAATAGGGTAATAATAGTGGGGGATTTCAACTTTCCCAATATTAACTGGGATAGTCAGAGTGTGAAAGGCTTAGAGGGTGCAGAATTCTTAAAGTGCATCCAGGAGAGCTTTTTGAGCCAGCATGTAGAAAGTCCTACAAGAGAGGGGGCGGTACTGGACCTAATTCTAGGGAATGTGGCCAGGCAAGTGGTAGAAGTGTTAGTAGGTGAGCACTTTGGTGACTGTGACCATAATTCGGTGAGATTTAAGGTAGTCATGGAAAAGGACAAAGATGGACCGGAAATAAGGGTTCTAAATTGGGGGAAGGCCAATTTTAATATGATAAGGCAGGATCTGGCCAATGTGGACTGGGATCAGCTACTTGATGGAAAATCCACATCGGAGCAATGGAAGTCTTTCAGAAAGGTAACTGAGAGAGTACAATGGCAACATGTTCCCGTAAAGGTCAAGGGTGGGACCAACAAGCCCAGGGAACCTTGGATGTCAAGGGATATACGAGAATGGATTAGGAAAAAAAGGGGGGCTTTTGGCAAATACAAAGGACTAAAGACAGAGGAAGCCCTAGAGGAGTATAAAAAGTGCAGGGGGATACTTAAAAAAGAAATTAGGAGAGCGAGGAGGGGCCATGAAATAACACTGGCGAGCAAAATAAAGGAAAATCCTAAAGTGCTTTATAAGTATATTAAGGGCAAGAGGATAACCAGGGAAAGAGTAGGGCCCATTAGGGACCAAAGTGGCAAGCTGTGTGTAGAGCCAGAAGATGTAGGTGGGGTTTTAAATGAATTTTTTGCATCTGTGTTCACTATGGAGAAGGACGATGTGGACATAGAAATCGGGCAGGGGGATTGTGATATACTTGAACATATTAGCATCGAGAGGGAGGAGGTATTAGCGGTTTTAGCAGGCTTAAAAGTGGATAAATCTTCAGGCCCGGATGAGATGTATCCCAGGCTGCTATCTGAGGCAAAGGAGGAGATTGTAGGGGCTCTGACACAAATGTTCAGAACCTCTCTGGCCACAGGGGATGTGCCAGAGGACTGGAGAACAGCTAATGTAGTACCATTATTCAAGAAGGGTAGTAGGGATAAACCAGGGAATTACAGGCCAGTGAGCCTAACATCAGTGGTTGGGAAATTACTGGAAAAAATTCTGAGGGACAGAATTAGTCTCCACTTGGAGAGGCAAGGATTAATTAGGGATAGCCAGCATGGCTTTGTTAAGGGAAGATCATGCCTGACAAATTTGATTGAATTTTTCGAGGGGGTGACTAGGTGTGTGGATGAGGGTAGTGCAGTGGATGTGGTTTACATGGATTTCAGTAAGGCTTTCGATAAAGTCCCACACAGGAGACTGGTCAAGAAGGTAAGAGCCCATGGGATCCAGGGTGCCTTGGCACATTGGATCCAAAACTGGCTTAGTGGCAGAAGGCAGAGGGTGATAGTCGAAGGTTGTTTTTGTGACTGGAAGCCTGTGTCCAGTGGTGTACCGCAGGGATCGGTGCTGGGTCCCTTGCTGTTTGTGGTCTACATTAATGATTTGGATGTGAATGTAAAAGGTATGATCAGTAAGTTCGCAGATGACACGAAAATTGGTGGGGTGGTAAATAGCGAGGAGGGAAGCCTAAGGCTACAGGACGATATAGATGGGTTGGTCAGATGGGCGGAACAGTGGCAAATGGAATTTAACCTGAAAAGTGTGAGGTGATGCATTTTTGAGGGACTAACAAGGCAAGGGAATACACAATGAATGGTAAGACCCTAGGAAAGACAGAGGATCAGAGGGATCTTGGTGTGCATGTACATAGATCCCTGAAGGCAGCAGAACAGGCGGATAAGGTGGTTAAAAAGGCATATGGGATACTTGCCTTCATTAGCCGAGGCATAGAATATAAGAGCAGGGAGGTTATGATGGAGCTGTACAAAACGCTGGTAAGGCCACAGTTGGAGTACTGTGTGCAGTTCTGGTCGCCACACTATAGGAAGGATGTGATTGCATTGGAGAGGGTGCAGAGGAGATTCACCAGGATGTTACCTGGGCTGGAGTGCTTCAGCTACGAAGAAAGACTGGACAGGCTGGGGTTGTTTTCCTTGGAGCAGAGAAGGCTGAGGGGGGACCTGATTGAGGTGTACAAAATTATGAGGGGCATAGATAGGGTAGATAGAAAGGAACTTTTCCCCTTAGTAGAGGGGTCAATAACAAGGGGGCATAGATTCAAGGTAAGGGGCAGGAGGTTTAGAGGGGATTTGAAGGAAAGACTTTTTCACCCAGAGGGTGGTTGGAATCTGGAACTCACTGCCTGAAAGGGTGGTAGAGGCAGGAACCCTCACAACATTCAAGAAGCATTTGGATGAGCACTTGAAATGCCATAGCATACAAGGCTACGGACCAAGTGCTGGAAAATGGGATTAGAATAGACGGGGCTTGATGGCCGGCGCGGACGCGATGGGCCGAAGGGCCTCTTTCTGTGCTGTATAACTCTATGACTCTGTTTTAAGGAGTGTCTTAAAGGGGGAAAGAGAGGCAGAGAGGCTTAGGGAGGGAATTCCAGAGCTTAGGGCCTAGGCGGCTGAAGGCACGGCCGCCAATTTTGGAGCAATGAAAATCGGGGATGCGCAGAGGCCAGAACTGGAGGAGCACAGAGATCTCGAAGGGTTGTCGGGCTGGAGGAGGTTACAGAACTAGGGAGGGGGTGAGGCCATGGACCTGAAGAATGGCCATTTGGATAAGGTAGCAGTGATAGACTGCCCTGGATGTGCTTGGTGCTGACACAGGAACCTTACTCCAGCAGGAAGCAGAGTCTCCGGGAGAGGAGAGAAGAAAGTTTGAGGGACGAGGAAGAAGGAAATGGTGGCAATGCACAGCAGGCCATTCAGAAGAGGGTTAACATATTCCGAGTGGGTCCCTTCGTCAGGGCTCGTACCTGTAAATGTTGCTCGCTGGTGTGTTCTGTGTTGTACGGTAACATCAGCTCCTTGTTACACTGGGGACCCAATTCTCCCTCGCACCATTCACCAGCTCTCTCTTCCACTCTTTTTTTGTTTTTTGTTTTGCCTTGCCTGCATTTACTGATTCGAAACCTTATAAAGACTTCATTTACAGCCACAGAGATACTGTTCACACACGGATTAACGAGCTGTCGTGTCACAGGAAGCAGAGCATGAAATTTAATCTTAAACATCTGTGGATTCGAATCCTGATGCGAGAATGTTAAACGGGATTCATGAGAGTGGCTTTACGCGTGGGAAGTTTTCAATTAAAGTTTCGTTCTCATCAGAGGTGAGGGATGTCAGTGGTGAGAATAGAACACTCTCTTTTCCAGTATTTGCCTCCGGTGTCAGCATCAAGCACGAGCTGGTCAGCTACAGCACGGGTTCAGTGGCACTCGCCATTATTAATGTATAAATAGACTGGCAACTTGTGGCGAGGTAGAGATACCCCATGAATTGCGAATCGTCACAAGTTACTGGACGATTTGCCTCGCGAAACGGGCAGTTTGCCCTCAACTTGCAGCGCAAAAAAGCTGAAGAGTGAGGGAAAAAGTTCGAACCACCGTGAGGTGCCCCGCTCCAACAAATTCTGGGCCAATATAAACCGGGTAAATTCAGGGCAACGTGCCCTTCGCGGATTGCGTGGCGATCGTGCAAGTCGAGGCTGCTCCGCAGAGTAAACCCAGCGTATGTTAGATGGAGATGGGGTGAGGCTGCAGCTGTTTGTCACTGTGGTGAGGTGTCAGCCGTGGCTCAGTGGGTAGCACTCACGCCTCGGAGTCAGAAGGTTGTGGGTTCAAGTCCCACTCCAGGGACTTGAGCACAATAATCCAGGCTGACACTCCAGTGCATGACTGAGGGAGTGCTGCACTGTCAGAGGTGCTAGACAGACTGGATGCAGGGAGGATGTTTCCCCTGGCTGGGGGGGTCTAGAACGAGGGGTCACAGTCTCGGGATACGTGGTAGGACATTTAGGACTGAGATGAGGAGAAATTTCTTCACTCAGAGGGTGGTGAACCTGTGGAATTCTCTACCACAGAAGGCTGTGGAGGCCAAGTCACTGAATATATTTAAGAAGGAGATAGATAGATTTCTAGACACAAAAGACATCAAGGGGTATGGGGAGAGAGCGGGAATATGGTATTGAGATAGAGGATCAGCCATGATCACATTGAATGGCGGAGCAGGCCCGAAGGGCCGAATGGCCTACTCCTGCTCCTATTTTTCTGTGTTTCTATGTTTCGGATGAGATGTTAAACTGAGTCTGCTCTCTCGGGTGGATGTAAAAGATCCCATGGCACTATTTTGAAGTAGAGCAGGGGAGTTATATCCGGTGTCCTCAACCAACATCACTAAAACAGATTATCTGGTCATTATCTCATTGCCGTTTCCTACATTACAATACTTCAAAATGACTTAATTGGCTGATTTGGAACGTCCCGAGGTTGTGACAGGCGCTATATAAATGCGAGTCTTTCTTTCTTTCTTTCTTTCTAAACCCAGTGCTTGTTAGATGGTGCTGGGATGAGGTTGTTGGTGTTTGTCACCGTGGAGCGTTAAGGTGAGGCAGCCTGCAGTGAGCAGCCTTTGTGCTCGCTCCTCCTCCAGCCTGCTCCCGTCGCATTTCTGTTGATTGGCTGAGTCAGTGAGGAGCTTGGCACAGCTGGAAAGGTCGAGCCTCTTGTGACCTTTGCTGCAGAACACCGAGAGCATTAGTATTCATTAAAATGGCTGGCTGGGTTGGCCGCATCAGGAAGGGTAAGTCACCAAGGTGTACACAGAGGCTGCAGGAATCAATCAGATAAAAGATGTTGATAGCTGTACAGAGGTGACAGCACTCATGTGGAAAGGAGGGCTGATTGATCTCGCTGGGCCTGGCAGCCTTTCAGACCCCCATAAAAAGAAATCTCTGCAAATGGAAGACCGCGAGCACGAGTTAATGATAAACCTGCACTGATCATCTTGCAGTTCTGCTGTACAAATAGGAACACCATGGTGGCAGCTTCAAAATAGGAGGCGCGGTGGGGCAAATACAGAGCCTGGCCCTGTGCCCTACAAACCAGGAAGGTTTATGGTACAATCCCTGGTCTGGATTAACTGGTCTACCCTGGGGTAGCACTTTTTTTAAAAATGTGTTCTCTGGGAATGGGCAACACTATCAAGGCCCGAAATAACAACAGAAAATGCTGGAAAAACTCAGCAGGTCAGGCAACATCCGTGGAGAGAAATTAGAGTTGACGTTTCGGGTCGAAAACCTTCTTCAAAACAGTTTTGAAAAAGGGTTTCGACCCGAAACGTCAACTCAAATTTCTCTCCACACTGATGAAGGGTCCCAGACCTGAAACGTTAACTCTGTTTCTCTCTCCACGGATGTTGCCTGACCTGCTGAGTTTTTCCAGCATTTTCTGTTGTTATTTCAGATTTCCAGCATCCGCAGTATTTTGCTATCGTACTATCAAGGCCCTTGTTGCTTTCCTCATGGTAGCGGTTGATTTTACAACAGAGAGTATTAGAGTCAGCCACACGGTCAGGTGTAGGACAGACCAGTGAGGGGTGTGAGCTTCCCTTCCCTGAAAGGCATTAGTTGAAATAGTTGGGTTTTTACAACAGTACGGCAGCTTTTACAGTCACCTTTTAAGGTGCAGCCCAGAATTTTACTCGACCTGTTGCTCTCTGGGGTGCTACCATAACCACGACACTGTCGTACCATTGCTGTGAGCTGCTTCTGGGCCAGAGAGGGGGAAATCAGCTGGGGTTCCTGCTCCCGCTCAGTATCCAGTGACCTCTGCTAGAACGTGTGTACGCCGTGGGCATCAGATGAGGACAGGGTTGGGCTCAGCTGATGTGGTTGAATTGCCTGCCGACACTCAATGTCTTGACTCGTGACAGAGGAGGGGGCACTTGGTTGAGGTTCTGGAGGGTGACTGCCACTTTGGAACTCCGAGTCATGAGTCAGCACGTTCAGGAGAGGGGCTAGAAATCTGGGAGGGAAAGACGAGGTGTTCGTATTGTTGTTAATTTGAAACGCCAAACTAGAATGGTGGGCGCAGCTTGTGCAGTTAGCCTCTCGAGATGCTGCTGTTTTTGGCAAAAGAATCCCTGGTGGGAACAGAGCCTCTGTAGGGGGAGCAAGAAGGGGAACTCCTGGGACCTTTGCCCCCCCGCCCCCAACTTGACTCATGTTACAGGATCGGGCTTTCAACCAACATTTCTGTTTTATGTTCAGCGAAAACACTGTTTTCATCGAGCCTCCAAGGTACAGAAATGTGTGTTAATCAGGCCATGTTTGGAATAGCGTACCGAGGATGAACAATTACCTTTTAATTGTGGTATATAGTACACTGGAGATCATGTGGGGTGGCCACCATGTTCTTGCCTTCTTCATTCAGTCATATTTGCACAAACTAAAAGTAATAGATTTATTTACAGATTGATAATACACAAAAGCAATGAGACACCACCAGATACTGAGAGTGCAATACCTAGAAACAATAGAAATAGAATCCGCCCACACAAGGCTTAAAATAATCTCCTTAGAATCTACCTTTTATACTTAAGTTTCAGGATGACTTTTGGATGAGAGAGTCTCTGGCAGATCTTCATGATTCAGTGTTGTATGTGGATGATACAAATCTTCTACATCCAGTCAGTTCAGATCTCCACTTAGCTGTAAAGAGATCAGCAATGTGATTTATGCAATGAGAATTTTTATATGTTGTAGAGAGTCCTTTTGAAATCAGCTCAGACACCCTGTGAGCAGGACTGTTGATGCTTAGATCTACTTGTAAGCATTTCTCTTTAATGATTCAGCAAGCAGGGGAAGTTAACCGTCTATCTCATAATCTGTCAATCCGCACGTGTTAACATTTCATGTCGTCTGTTTCTGAAACCTGACCATAATTAATATCACAATCTCATCTGGAAGATTGAAATGTTGAAAAAAAAACACATTAACGACTCCTGCCTTATCAAAGAACCAATAATTTGCTTTACTGCAGCACCAAAGGCTACTGGGGCTTTGGCGCAGTTCCCAGTGCAGACTCCAAGGAAGCACTTGAACGACATTTTTAAGCCTCAACATGAGATAGATGCCCACATATCGGGATGAAACCACTTGTATCACTCAGTCAGGCCTACAACACAGGCTGGGTGTAACTGGCTGTCCTGTAGCGAGGCTGTAAGGATGTGGCCACATCTTAAGAATATTTTTTTTTTTAACGTCCCCATGATTTTTCTCCTGGATTGCTTGGAGTGTCTGGGAGATTAATGTTTAATTCCTGGAGACTCCAGGGTAATCCTGTAGGGTTGGCGACCCTAGGCTGGTGTAGGAAATAGAAACTATCATCCTGGTGCGGTCGGGGGACGCATCGATGGAGCGGTGTACAGTGTTACTCTGTCTCTGACTCATGCTGTACCTGCCCTGGAGTGTGTGATGGGGCAACGCAGCGGAAACTTCACTCTACATCTAACCCATTACGGTCCCTGAGCTTGGGAGTGCTTGTTGCTCTCTCTGGACATGCAGAGAATATAAAGCAGTAGTTTTTTCTGGTGGGGCCCAAGGCCTGCACGGACATTCCTCAGCTATTGCTGACTGACGGCGATCGCAATTGCTCGTCTGTTGTTGCTGCTTCAAGGACACCCTCAAAGCCTCCTTGAAAAATTGCAACATCCCCGTCGACACCTGGGAATCCCTGGCCCAAGACCGCACAAAGTGGAGGAGAAGCATCCGGGAAGGCGCCGAACACCTCGAGTCTCTTCGCCGGGAGCAAGCGGAAGCCAAGCGCAGGCAGAGCAAGGAGCGCACGTCAACGCAAGCACCCCACCCACCCGCCCCTTCAACCACCGTCTGCCCCACCTGTGACCGAGACTGTAGGTCCCACATTGGACTCGTCAGCCACCTGAGAACTCATTTTTAGTGTGGAAGCAAATCATCTTCGGCTCCGAGGGACTGCCTAAGAAGAAGTTTCTGTGCGAACGTCCGTTCCAAAGCAGGGACCTCCGTCATATTACCGCTACTTGAAGGGGGTGCCACTAAATGAAAGATGACTGCTGGGTAGTAGGATTGTGGCTTTTGTTTGACCCGATCAATCAACCCCAACAGGGACCACAAGGGACCTTGTGAGAATGAGTCTTGTGTATAAACCCGTCAGACACAACTTTAATCAGATGACTGAGGAAAAGCTGCCTTGAATGTTTTCAGCAGCTGACCTGTGGAATGATGTGAACTTGACGGGAGGAAAAAACGATTTCTGTCCAAGGTTTGTTCTCTCTCCTCCGAGCCCCATCACCGTTCAGTTCTCATGAGTGCCAGGCAGTGACGAGGTGACGAAAACAGAAAAGTGCTGTAACCACTCAGCGGAATCTGTGGAGACAAGTCGGCATTTCAGGTGTGGGATCCTTCATCAGAACTGGAAGATTTGTTACAGAGGAACAGCGTTGGAAAAGGAACAGAATAAGAGGGAGGGAAAAATAAAATAAACCGCCAACATGGTGTTCCAATGGAGGGTCCCCACCCCAAGCACCAACCTGTTCTCCCCCCACTCTTCCCCTCTGAAACGCTGGCACACCCAGTGCACATCGCCAGCACTTCCTGCCAAAGGCAAAATTGGGAGCTAGAGTTAAGGTCTGAAGTTGTTGGCCAGTGCTGAGGCCAGAGAGCTGCAAAGTGTCTAGTAGAAGGATACGGCGCTGTTCCTCGTGTTTGCACTGAGATTCATTGGAACAGCACAGACGGCCGAAGGTCAGAGCGGGAGTGGGGCGAGGACTCTCGCCCACAGTGAGCTCGGGGTGATGCTTGCAGACAAAGCGGGGGTGTTTGCAAAACGGTCACCTAATTTGCGTTGGGTCTCCTCACTGTAGAGGGGACAACACCATGGCGAAGCATGCTAGTTTGGAGGAAGTGCATGTAAATTGCTGCCTCACTCAGGAGGAGTGTCTGGGGCCCTGAATGGTGATGTGGGAGGAGGTGAATGGGCAGATGTTGCAGCTCCTGGGGTGAAGTGAGCTGAGCGGGGCTGCCCATTGTTTTGTGTTTTTGCCCGCGTGCCCCCAAAGTTGTTGTTTTCTCGTTTGGAAGCTGCCACGTTGCCTTTTCTTCTCTATGGTTTCAGAGGTCCTTCTCATATTGCCACAGCTACCCGAAGCTCTCCTCGTCTTGGCAGTGCCCTGCTTCTCTGTGGCCTGAGGGGAGGGGAGACCAGGCACTGGCAGAAGCTGAGCCCCATCACACTGCGAGAGGCCATTTCACATTTAGAGTGGCCACAGCGCTTATTGCCTGAGCTGTACTGAGGGGTCGCGACCCACCGCTGTGTATCTGGCCCTGTGTGCCATCTGCGGTGACTGGACACAGGTGTGTCGCAACCAGCAAGTGTGAAAACTGCTTCAGTAGCCTGTACAAGAAAAAGAAAAGAGGAGCTTGCATCGATATTTCACAACCTCAGGACGTCCCAAAGTGAACTGAGGCCATCTCCACCAGGAGGTGCCCGCAAGAATCGACACTCCCAGTGTTTGTGCGAGAGGCCCTTGCTCTTGCCATCTGCTGTCCGTGATGAGGAGGAGACGTCAGTGTGTCATCAGACTCTGGTGGAAACGACTGCTTACAGTGGCTGTTTCAGCTGAGGCCTTGCCACCAACACAGAATGAGAGGTGGGAGAGACCGGGGGTGGGGGGTGGCCAGGTGTCAGAAGGTTCCCCAATGAAGGGGAATGTGCAGAACATAAGCACATAAAAAATAGGAGCAGGAGTCGGCCATTCGGCCCTTCGAGCCTGCTCCGCCATTCAATAAGATCATGGCTGATCTTCTGCCTCAACTCCATTCACCGGCCCTATCGCCATATCCCTTGATGCCCTTACTAGTCAGAAATCTATCGACTTCTGTTTTGAATATACCCAATGACTGAGCCTCCACAGCCCTCTGGGGTAGGGAATTCCAAAGATTCACCACCCTCTGTGTGAAGAAATTTCTCCTCATCTCAGTCCTGAATGGCCGACCCTTTATCCTGAGGCTGTGGCCAGATACGGACACCGACTGACCTGTGCCGAGTGGAGGGGTTTGGAAGAACAGCTTACAGATGAAGCCGTGATGTGTGGAGCTAACAAGCTGTCAGCCTTTCCACTCTTTGACTATAGGCTGCATACTGTCGGCTGCAGAACAAGAATGAATGCTGCTGTGCCACCCTGAGGTGCGACCTGAACGCCACGTCTGCGCCCACCACTTCAGTAACTCTGCTTAGACAGATGCTTCCCTCTGAAGTGCCACGTCTCAGTTAAGAGCACCAGTCGGATATTAAACAGCCCCTGACAGCAATCAGGAGATGGTGGCGCTCCCTCCCCAACCCCCAACACTCCTCCGCCAAAATGAGTCAAGAGAGGGGGAAAATGTATCGCTTTCCAGTGACGCCTGCTGGAGAATGCACGGCCGAGGATAGGACGGGGCTCCGCTGCGATGCACCCTGCAGTGGAATATCCTGCCGACCCTCACTGGGGGTGATTTTAACCCCGCCCGCCTGGTGGAAACCGGGCAGGTGGACAGCCAAGGAAACTGCCTGATTCCACCGTTCCGAATTTTAACCTGCTCCACCCCAAAGCCGGCAGGATCCTCCTTGCTGACATTATTGGGACCCGACTGCAATTTTAACTGAGGCCTGAGCAGGGAAGCGACCGCCGCTCTCCCGCCAGGTGCAAGTCAGTCAGGACCTGCTAGGAAAGAAGAAGGGGCCAAGAAAGGTAAGTTTTTATCTTTCCTTTGTGAGCCCAGGATGGGCAGGAGAGCTCCTCCAGACTGCCCAAGGAAAGCTTAGGCCACCCCAAGCGCTGAACATCCCCCTTCCTGATTCAGCACCAGCGGGACTGCACCCCTGAAAGATTCAGCACTCGGGGGACTGCACCCCTGAAAGATTCAGCACCCACGGGACTGCACCCCTGAAAGATTCAGCACCCACAGGACTGCACCCCTGAAAGATTCAGCACCCACGGGACTGCACCCCTGAAAGATTCAGCACCCACAAGACTGCACCCCTGAAAGATTCAGCACCCACAGGACTGCACCCCTGAAAGATTCAGTACCCAGGGGACTGCACCCCTGAAAGATTCAGCACCCACAGGACTGCACCCCTGAAAGATTCAGCACCCACAAGACTGCACCCCTGAAAGATTCAGCACCCACGGGACTGCACCCCTGAAAGATTCAGTACCCACGGGACTGCACCCCTGAAAGATTCAGTACCCATGGGACTGCACCCCTGAAAGATTCAGCCCCTGTGGGACTGCACCCCTGAAAGATTCAGTACCCACGGGACTGCACCCCTGAAAGATTCAGCCCCTGTGGGACTGCACCCCTGAAAGATTCAGTACCCACGGGACTGCACCCCTGAAAGATTCAGCACCCACAAGACTGCACCCCTGAAAGATTCAGCACCCACAGGACTGCACCCCTGAAAGATTCAGTACCCAGGGGACTGCACCCCTGAAAGATTCAGCACCCACAGGACTGCACCCCTGAAAGATTCAGCACCCACAAGACTGCACCCCTGAAAGATTCAGCACCCACGGGACTGCACCCCTGAAAGATTCAGTACCCACGGGACTGCACCCCTGAAAGATTCAGTACCCATGGGACTGCACCCCTGAAAGATTCAGCCCCTGTGTGACTGCACCCCTGAAAGATTCAGTACCCACGGGACTGCACCCCTGAAAGATTCAGCCCCTGTGGGACTGCACCCCTGAAAGATTCAGTACCCACGGGACTGCACCCCTGAAAGATTCAGCCCCTGTGGGACTGCACCCCTGAAAGATTCAGTACCCACGGGACTGCACCCCTGAAAGATTCAGCACCCGCGGCACTGCACCCCTGAAAGATTCAGCACCCGCGGCACTGCACCCCTGAAAGATTCAGCTCCCGGGGGACTGCACCCCTGAAAGATTCAGTACCCGGGGGACTGCACCCCTGAAAGATTCAGTACCCGGGGGACTGCACCCCTGAAAGATTCAGTACCCACGGGACTGCACTCCTGAAAGATTCAGCACCCACAGGACTGCACCCCTGAAAGATTCAGCCCCTGTGGGACTGCACCCCTGAAAGATTCAGTACCCGGGGGACTGCACCCCTGAAAGATACAGCACCCACAGGACTGCACCCCTGAAAGATTCAGTACCCACAGGACTGCACCCCTGAAAGATTCAGTACCCACGGGACTGCACCCCTGAATGATTCAGCCCCTGTGGGACTGCACCCCTGAAAGATTCAGCCCCTGTGGGACTGCACCCCTGAAAGATTCAGTACCCACGGGACTGCACCCCTGAAAGATTCAGCACCCGCGGCACTGCACCCCTGAAAGATTCAGCACCCGCGGCACTGCACCCCTGAAAGATTCAGCACCCGGGGGACTGCACCCCTGAAAGATTCAGTACCCGGGGGACTGCACCCCTGAAAGATTCAGTACCCGGGGGACTGCACCCCTGAAAGATTCAGTACCCACGGGACTGCACTCCTGAAAGATTCAGCACCCACAGGACTGCACCCCTGAAAGATTCAGCCCCTGTGGGACTGCACCCCTGAAAGATTCAGTACCCACAGGACTGCACCCCTGAAAGATTCAGTACCCGGGGGACTGCACCCCTGAAAGATACAGCACCCACAGGACTGCACCCCTGAAAGATTCAGTACCCACAGGACTGCACCCCTGAAAGATTCAGTACCCACGGGACTGCACCCCTGAAAGATTCAGCCCCTGTGGGACTGCACCCCTGAAAGATTCAGTACCCACAGGACTACACCCCTGAAAGATTCAGTACCCACAGGACTGCACCCCTGAAAGATTCAGCACCCACGGGACTGCACCCCTGAAAGATTCAGTACCCACAGGACTGCACCCCTGAAAGATTCAGCACCCACAAGACTGCACCCCTGAAAGATTCAGCACCCACGGGACTGCACCCCTGAAAGATTCAGCACCCACGGGACTGCACCCCTGAAAGATTCAGCACCCACGGGACTGCACCCCTGAAAGATTCAGTACCCACAGGACTGCACCCCTGAAAGATTCAGTACCCGGGGGACTGCACCCCTGAAAGATACAGCACCCACAGGACTGCACCCCTGAATGATTCAGCACCCACGGGACTGCACCCCTGAAAGATTCAGCACCCGCGGGACTGCACCCCTGAAAGATTCAGCACCCACGGGACTGCACCCCTGAAAGATTCAGCACCCACGGGACTGCACCCCTGAAAGATTCAGCACCCACGGGACTGCACCCCTGAAAGATTCAGCACCCACGGGACTGCACCCCTGAAAGATTCAGTACCCACAGGACTGCACCCCTGAAAGATTCAGTACCCGGGGGACTGCACCCCTGAAAGATACAGCACCCACAGGACTGCACCCCTGAAAGATTCAGCACCCGGGTGACTGCACCCCTGAAAGATTCAGCACCCGGGTGACTGCACCCCTGAAAGATTCAGCACCCACGGGACTGCACCCCTGAAAGATTCAGCACCCGCAGCACTGCACCCCTGAAAGATTCAGTACCCACGGCACTGCACCCCTGAAAAATTCAGCCCCCGCGGGACTGCACCCCTGAAAGATTCAGTACCCGGGGGACTGCACCCCTGAAAGATTCAGCACCCACGGGGCTGCACGCCTGAAAGATTCAGTACCCAGGATGTATAACAAGGATCCCGCTTGGTATCTGCACTGGAAACATCTGGACCTGTGCTTCCGACAGGTGAGGAGCTGAGCCCCACAGTGCCGGGGAGGTCGGCAGGGCTGGACAGAGCAGGAGAGAAGACGAGGTCAATCAGGAAGTACTGGTTAGAGGTGGCACCCAGCTTGGGTCTGAAAATCCTGCAGGTTGTGGGTGGAGGGAAGACTGAGCTTGAGACCCGGGGAATCAGATGAGTTCGAGTTGGAGTGGGGAGTCTTGATTTCAACACGGTGAGGATGCGGGAGGAGGAAGAGCGAGTAGGCCAGTGGCTTTAGAGCTTAGGAAGAACAAGAGAAGAAAGTCGCAAGGAGAACTGACCATAATGGTTTTCATCATGCTGCTATCAAGTGCCTTGAGATGGTTTTTGATGTTAAAGGTGCTATGTAAATTCAAATAGTAATAGTGTTAACTATAGTAGTAATAATAGTACTGTAATGGTGGTAGTAGTAATGGTGGTAGTAGTATATTGATATGATGAGAGAGTTAAAAATAAGGTTGTGACGGGGCGTGTATAGTCCGGTTGAAACCTTTTCTATCTAAGTGTATACAGAATAGGTTAATAGTTTAAAGCAGAGGTGGGGGTTGTTGAATATGATGGTAAGCAACATTATTGTAATGTTCTGCACATGACTGATAGTTAAAGAGTAAACATTAAAGGTCTTTCCTAAAATTGAAAGGATTATTACTTGTCCTAGCCCCTGTAGGGCTACCCCGGATCAGGCGTATTCCTCAGATGTTCACTTTCAACTAAAGTTTGAGGTAGCCGAATCCTAAAGACGCTTAATTGGGTCTAAAGGTCTGGGCTATCTCTCCCTAAAGGAAAGGAACAACCTGAAGATGTTACCGTCCTCCAGATAGCACTTTTAATAAGTTTAGCTAGACTGTAACGTTCCGGATATTATGAGGGTCCGGAAAACTCCCCCAGAATTCTACAACTCCTCACCAAAGAGTGTACAGAGATTGAGTTCGCGAGTTTGATACTGAAGTATTATGTGAGACAATTCTAAAAATATATAGATTTATTAAAGAACCGACATGTAATTACAGTAGGTGTTTCAATCGCAACATTAACAGTTCCAAAAAGAATAAGCTTTACAATTCTTATTAGAGATCTTAACTTCTCTACAGTTTTGCAGTTCTCAGTCTTTATTCCAGGATATCCACCAAAATCAAATACCTTTGATACCCGAGGTACAAAGAGGTGTAGACTTAGAGCCTGCCTCTGAAGCTGAGAATCACTTTGCTCCTTCAAGCGAGTCTATCATCCCATTTGAAAGTTCAATTTTTATACCCTTTTGCAGTGGTATTTCCTTTGAAGTTTTCTGTTGATGTAAGCTAATTATCTCTAGTCATTTTTCTGCTGACCCCTGCTATTCTTACAGCTGGTAGCATTAAGAATTATGTCTCTACCCTAGGTGTTCGAAGCTTATCATAAAAAACGGTGTAATCAGCAGGTGCATCTATTTGATGTCATTTTTACCAAGGTCTCCTGTTTGTGTCTTTTTACGACATGTAATTTAGGACATCTTAACAGGGTGATATATGCAATTCTTATTTACCTCAGCTGGTTGCAACACAGAATGGTGTCTCCTGTGTTTCATTTGATGTCATTTTTACAAAGGCATATGTTTCTTAATTTTCTGTGTTTCTTTCCGAAGTGTAATTTAGGACACCTTAACAGGGTGTACCATTGTCTTTTTTCCAATGCTGCAGACTTCAGGAGCCTCCAGCCTCCTGTTTCATCATAAGGTATTGATTCAGTGTCAACAACTTATCTTATCTCAATAGCCTGTATGCTGTTTACAGCTTCTCCATTGTTGAGGCTTCCAGATTCCCAAACCCAGTTTGTCATGTTTTAACAAGGCCAGAATGATTTCATAGAATGGTGTATTTTTCTGAATATGGCTTATTCCTTCACAAAATAAGCAGGGCTGGTTGGCTCCTTGCTGGCGACAGTGTGCTGGATCAGTAACATATGGTGCGGGTTGTAATGGCGGGACATGTTCCCATCACTGTCGAGGTCGCAGCTCCGAGGCAGGTGAGGCACACCAGCTCCCTTCTCACCGCCCCAGCCTCCATCTTTTGCTTTTATGGGAAAGCTGTGAAGCTGAAATGACAGATCATTTATACACAGCACAGAACGTGCCCTCTGGGTAACTCGGCACGTTAATTCCAACCATGCGTACCTTGCTGAAGTTTTCTGTAAGCGTGAAGGGATTGGGAGGAGGTGCCGGGGTGGGGGGGGCGGTGTTGGCGGTGGTCAGGTTCCTGCGTCACTTCTCAGTGAGCTGTCACGGTCTATCTAGATCCTCCATAGAGGAACGCTGCTGAGGTGTAACTGATTGTAGAGATCTGGAGCATGCTTGAAAATGCTACTGATGCAGTATAAAAGAATGACTTGCATTTCTGTAGCCAGGACAACCTCAGCATGTCCCAAAGCACTTTACAGCCAATGAAGTACTTTTGAAGTGGAGTCACTGTTGTAATGTGGGAAACGTGGCAGCCACTTTGCGCACAGCAAGCTCCCACACACAGCAATGTGATAATGACCTGATAATTTGCGTTTTAGTGATGTTGATTGAGAGATAAATACTGCTCACTTCTGAAGACCTGAAGAGTCAACCACATATTGTGGACTTGGAGTCGCGTGTCGGCCAGGTACGGGGTAGCCGGTTCCCTTCGTGACGGGCATTAGTGAATCCCATGGCCTTTTATGCCAAATGTGTCAGCTGTGGCTCAGTTGGTAGCACTCTCGCCTCTGAGTCAGAAGGTTGTGGGTTCAAGTCCCACTCCAGGGACTTGAGCACAAAAATCTAGGCTGACACTCCAGTGCAGTACTGAGGGAGCGCTGCACTGTCGGAGGTGCCGTCTTTCAGATGAGACGTTAATCCGAGGCCCCGTCTGCTCTCTCAGGTGGACGTAAATGATCCCACGGCACTATTTCGAAGAAGAGCAGGGGAGTTATCCCTGGTGTCCTGCCCAATATTTCTCCCTCAACCAACATAACAAAAACAGATTATCTGGTTATTTTCACATTGCTGTTTGTGGGAGCTTGCTGTGCGCAAATTGGCTGCCGCATTTCCCACATTACAACAGTGACTACACCTCAAAAAGTACTTCATTGGCTGTAAAGCGCTTTGAGACGTCCGGTGGGCGTGAAAGGCGCTGTATAAATGCAAATCTTTCTTTTCTGTTACAATAACCTGCCAACTTTTTGGGGTCATTTTTGTGGTTCCAGCCCACAAGTTATTGGATTTATCGAGTTCCATTTCCCAATTTGCCGTGGCCAGAATTGTTGACTATTTTCATATTTACCTTGTGGAAACGCGCCTTTTCACGATTGTACGTGTGTGGATTTTGACATCGGATTAGGTGGGTAATATTTAGGGTCTTTGTCCAGTAAAATGAGCATCACCACCACTCATTGCCCTCCAGTTCTTGCCCCTCGCTCACTCGTGTTGGAGTGAGGCTCCGAGCTGGCTGGCTGGCCAGTCTCCTTTGGCGTGCTCAAGTGGCTAATCTTCAAGTGTGAGGCTATTTGACTGGGGAAGGCGGGGTGTGGGTCATCAGGCAGGGGTGGAGCTAGGGCAGTGCAGCCCCTCCAATTGGACTGGGCCCTTGAGTCAGTCATGGGGCCGGTGCAGGTCCAGTGACGCCAATGCTCCATGAGACACACTGACGTGCAGTATAGCTCCAAGCTCACTCAGGAGAGTTATTTGATTTTTCTGCTGGATCGTTGTGTTATTGTATTAAATAGGCAGCCCGCCTTTATATTCTTTAAAAAAAACTATTTGCCTCTGGTAAAGGAAAGAGATGCACAGGCACTCGGTCCCGGCAGCAGGAGTCAGTGGGAGTCTGTCCCGGGCGGGAGCCCTGGTCTTCAGGTCCTGGCCGTACTTCAGATGCTGGTTTTTTGCTTTCACTTTCGGGCTGCCGATACTGTTCTGCCAGTGAGTGTAGGGGTCTGAGTCTGGGGTGCCATTGAGCGAAAGGGTAAGGGGAGAGTGGAATTAGGTCAGGTGAGAGTAAAGGAGTACAGTCCCCTCACACATGAGGTCAGCGTCTGATCCTCTCTGGCCCTGGGATCAGGGTATAGATCCCTCTCCCCTCGGTGTGTGAGCGAGAGAGTGCAAGTCAGTGAGTGAATGTGTGAGTGAGCTTGCGTGTGAGTGTGAGTAAATACAAGGTTGCAAAAGAGTGAGTGAGAGAATAAGTGAATATGAGTAAAAGGGGTGAGTTAATGAGTGAGAGAGTGAGGGAAAGTGAGTGATTGAGTAAAAGACCAAATGAGGGATTGAGGGTGAGACTGAGAGAGGAAGTGTATATGAGTAAAGGGGCAAGTGTGAGAGGGTGAATTACTGAGTGAAAGTGAGTTAATATCAGAGTGACTAAGTGAGTGGGAGAATGTGTTTCAGTGAGTGCGAGGCAGTGATAATAAGACTTGTAATCCAGGGAATACACAGCAACCAGCAGCATGTTTTGGCTTCAGCACTCTCCTCACCTGCCCCACTCCCCCTCCCACAGTCATGGCTGAGGTGGGAGACGATGAAACTCGGTTCTTACCTACTGTACCACATGACCTCCAGATATTATATGTGACGTCACTGCAGCTAAAGCACGAGGAGCTGGTTTCTGAATTGTCGTAGGGCTCACATACTGAAATAACATTGGTGTTTCAAGACGTTTATAATAGTTTGATGTCATTTACCCTTGTGTTATCCACCACATATTAATTTGTCAACTATTTTCATACTATCTCTTCCAGGCGTGCCTTTTCACAATGGTACGTGTGAGCAGCGAGTCATATTGCTGGCCTGTACAGGCGGCCTGATTGCTTGGCCAGCACAAAGCCAGGCGCTATGGAGGCCCATGCCTCCGACAGCACTGTTTATTTTTGGCATCAGGCACGGTACGGCCCCCAGAGGTGCCTGCAAATCCCACCTCATTAGATGGCTCTTGGCAACTTCAGAGATGGCAGCAACAGCTGTGCCTTCCACGTACTGTCAAAGAGGTGCCAGGAAGGTAAAAGTACCTTGACTGTTGGCCTTCATGCTGTGCTGGTTTAGGAGGTCACAGACTTAAAGCTAACTCTACTCTCTCCCTGTCATCGTGTATGCATGAGTCCACGCTCGTGTGTAAACATAGAAACATAGAAGATAGGAGCAGAAGTAGGCCATTCGGCCCTTCGAGCCTGCTCCGCCATTTAATGAGATCATGGCTGATCATCCAAACTCAGTACCCTGTCCCTGCCTTCTCCCCATATCCCTTGATCCCTTTAGCCTTAAGAAATATATCTAACTCCTTCTTGAATATATTTAATGAATTGGCCTCAACTGTCTTTGTGGTAGAGAATTCCACAGGTTCACCACTCTCTGGGTGAAGAAATTCCTCCTCATCTCAGTCCTAAATGGCTTACCCTTATCCTTAGACTGTGACCCCTGGTTCTGGACTCCCCCGCCATTGGGAACATCCTTCCTGCATTTAGTCTGTCTAGTCCTGTTAGAATTTTATAAGTTTCAATGAGAGTATGGGAGACAATGAGTAACTGGGAATGAATACATTTGAAGAGCAACCATTCCTTTTACAAGATGTGTCTTTATTCCTTTTCCAGTTGCTGGTTGGCAGCACATGTCCTAGCTTATTGCCCTCTACCTGTCAGCTGAGACCTTACTGAATGTGTGACCTCCACGACAACGCTCCCTCTGCTGGATACATATGCAATTACATCATTAGCTCCACAGTGCAGACGACCGTATCGCTGTTCAGTCTTGGCAACAGATGTATGGAAGTTCCTTGTGTACTTTCTAGTGCCACTGCATCAGAAGTTCTGCAGCGGAATTGGCCTGGTTTACATCACTGTAAAGATTGCACAATGCAGCAGCAGCACTGAAACATTGGAGAACGTGCGAGATTGCACAGGGGCAGGTTTTCCAGTGGTCGTGCTTGCGGCTTTAAGTCACTGTGGACCTTCCCCAATATCGGGGGGGGGGCAGTTTAAATAGGACAGAGGCGCAAAAGCCGCAGTGCTGGGCTATACAGAGAGCTTGAAGCCCTGGGCGTCCAGCCCGCCCACAGCCAGAACATAATAGCAGCATGAAGGTGTCTGCATTTAAGGGTGGCTGGCCTTTGCTGCCCGGCGGTGCTGTGCCAGGTGAGGGGGGCACGGGGGGGGGTCCCCTTGCCGCAAGGTGAGCTACCGCCGGCTGGTTTACATCAGCAGTGTCGCTGGAGTCGAGGGCTGCCCCTCTCTGTTAAGTTTGGGAGCGACGCAAGGCTGAGCTCCACCAGCGGCCTCCCGGCTGCTCCGCTGATGCAGCGGTGCACTGCGCCGTGCGTAATGCAGCTTTGCACAGGCCTGTCCTGGGCCTGCAGATGGGCAATTCATCAGTGGCGGCGTGCAATCTGCCCAGTAACCGTCGGCATCCAGGTGCTGCCTGGCTGGTCAGGCCAGTGGCTTCGTGCCCTCGCTGCAGAGTCTCCGTACAGGCAATGGACGGAAGATTCCAGCACACGGGATTTAGATATTATTTAAAATAAAACCTTGGCACAACCCCTCCCCGTCCTGATGCTGCCCGTTGAAGGTCCTGATGAATGAATGAATATTCAGCCTGCTGTGGAGGAATGGTGTATCTCCCTGGGTGTTTCATTGTTAACCTCTCTTGGCAAGAGCTTTGCTTTATGCTGATTCACTCAATAAAAAAAGAGCTTACATTTATACAGCACCTTTCACGACCTCAGGATGTCCCAAAGCACTTTTTACAGCTAATGAAGTACTATTTTTTGAAGTGTAGTCACTGTTGTAATGTAGGAAACACAACAGCCAATTCGCGCACAGCAAGCTCCCTTAAAACAGCAATGTGATAATGACCAGATCATCTGTTTTTAGCGATGTTGGTTGAGGGATAAATATTGGCCAGGGCACCAGGTTCTTCTTAAATAGTCCCATGGGATCGTTTACGTCCACTTGAGAGGGCAGGCGGGGCCTTGGTTTAACGTCTCATTCAAAAGACGGCACCTTCGACAGAGCAGCACTCCCTCGGTACAGTGTGTATAAAGGCTGCTTTAATGCTGATGCAGGCGTAGGGCGTCGGCTAAGCAGAGACCTATGACCTCCAAGTCCTGCCCTCTCGTTGACCCCTCGTGCCATTGGAGAGCCTGTGGGGAAGACCCGCGGGCTCTTCACACACCCGCAAAGGCCACTCTCGAGTCTCGGGGGGGGGGGGGGCGGGTAAAGGAGCTTGGCCCCTTCTTAATGGCTGGCACGGTGCCAGCTGCAGCTGCCTGCCGCCCCCCCCACTTCCCCCCCCACCCTGGACTGCACACTAGAAACACCTCAAGCGTTTGCTGTGCCTGTCTGGCCTGTCGGGTGCCCTCGCTGCCTGTAGGTGTGCACAGATCAGCAACCCATGCCCCTGCGGGACGGTGTACCTCTCCGATGTGTGAGTTAGGTTGATTGGCTATGATAAATTGACCCTTAGTGTTAGGGGGATTAAATACGTGGGGTTACGGGGATAGGGTGGGATATGTGTTGGTGTAGGGGTTACGGGGATTGGGTGGGATATGTGTCGGTGCAGGCTCGATGGGCCGAAATGGCCTCTATCTGCACTGTGGGGTTTCTGTGATTCTGTGATCTGTGTGTGCACAGGGCAGTGAAAGATAGGGGAAGCCTTCACCTGGATTCCTCCATGTATTAAAACATCTGAACCCGATATTTTATGTCTCTATAAGGGTGCATGGCATCGTTATTGGGAAAACAAACCATCGGCACCTCTCTATTGCGGCCCTGTAACGTGCTTTGAGTTTTTAAATTTATAATTATGTATTCAACTGCAATATTCTCTCCCCCCGTGCTCCACGACTGCCCTTGATTTTGTGTTAATGAAAATAAATAACTGCCAAATACAGTCAGCATCTGTGAAGAGATCAGGCAGGTTAGAACATGTTGCGGGTGTATCCTTCATCAGAAATGCTGACTAACCTGCTGTGTATTGCCAGCATTTTCTCTGACTCTGGACTGCTGGTCCCACCGCCCTCCCACCGCCCTCCCCTGCCATTTTCTCCCCTCCTCACTTTTGCTGGGGGACCGTTCCACAGTTTCCAACAGCCCACAAGAGTGGTCACCTTCTGTAGAATCTCCCAACACAGAAACAGGCCATTCAGCCCCTCGAGCTGTTCCACCATATAATTGGATCATGGCTGATCTGTATCTCAACTCCATCGACCCGCCTTAGTTCCATATCCTTTGATTCGCTTACATACCAAAAATCTGCCGGTCTCAGTCTGGAAAGTTCCAATTGTCCCAGCATCCACAGCCTTTTGGGGGAGAGAATTCCAGATTTCTGCCACCCATTGTGTGAAAAAACAATCGCACCAGTGTTTTTTCCAGAACGAGCAGGTAGACTAATCCCACTCTCCCTGCCCGCTCCCCTGCCCGCTCCCCTGCCCGCTCTCCTGCCCACTCCCCCTGCCCACTCCCCTGCCCGCTCTCCTGCCCACTCCCCCTGCCCACTCTCCCTGCCCACACTCCTCGCCCACACCCCTGCCCGCTCTCTGCCCACTCCCCCTGCCCACTCTCCGCACACTCCCTGCCCTCACTCCCCTGCCCACTCCCCTGCCCGCTCTCCTGCCCACTCTCCTGCCTACTCTCCCTGCCCTCACTCCCTGCCCACACTCCCTGCCCACACTCCTCGCCCACACTCCTGCCCGCTCTCTGCCCACTCCTGCCCACTCTCCCTGCCCACTCTCCGCACACTCCCTGCCCTCACTCCCCTGCCCACTCTCCTGCTCACCCTCCTGCCCACTGCCCACTCTCCTGCCCACTCTCCCCTGCCCGTTCCCTGCCCACATCCTGCCCGCTCTCCTGCCCACTCCCTGCTCACTCCTGCCCACTCCCCTGCCCGCTCTCCTGCCCGGCCACCTGCCCAATGTCGTGCCCGCTCTCTGCCCACTCCCTGCCCGCTCCCCTGCCGACTCTTCTGCCCACTCCCTGCCTACTCCCTGCCCGCTCTCCTGCCCACTCCCTGCCCGCTCCCCTGCCGACTCTTCTGCCCACTCCCTGCTCGCTCTCCTGCCCGCTCCCTGCCCACTCTCCTGCCCGCTCTCCTGCCCGCTCTCCTGCCGGCTCCCTGCCCATTCCCTGCCCACTCTCCTGCCCGCTCCCTGCACACTCCCTGCTCGCTCTCCTGCCCACTCCCTGCCCACTTTCCTGCCCGCTCTCCTGCCTACTCCCTGCCCACTTTCCTGCCCGCTCCCCTGCCCGCTCTCTTGCCTGCTCTCCTGCTCACTCCCTGCCCACTCCCTGCCCACTCTCGTGCCCACTCTGCCCACTCTCCTGCCCACTTCCTGCCCACTCTCGTGCCCACTCTCTGCTCGCACTCCTGCCCGTGCTCTTGCCCGCTCTCCTGCCCACTCCCTGCCCGCTCTCGTGCCCACTCTCGTGCCCACTCCCTGCCCACACTCTGCGCACTCCCTGCCCACTCTTGCCCGCTCTCCTGCCCACTCTCCTGCCCACTCTCCCTGCCCGCTCTCCTACCCACTCTGCGCACTCCCTGCCCACTCCCTGCCCGCTCACCTGCCCACTCCCTTGCCCGCTCTCCTGCCCACTCTGCGCACTCCCTGCCCACTCTCCTGCCAGCTCCTTGCCCGCTCTCCTGCCCGCTCTCCTGCCCACTCCCTGCCTGCTCTCCTGCCCACTTTCCTGCCCACTCCCTTGCCCACTCTCCCTGCCCACTCCCTTGCCCACTCTCCCTGCCCACTCCCTGCTCGCTCTCCTGCCCACTCCCTTGCTCGCTCTCCCTGCCCACTCCCTGCCCGCTCTCCTGCCCACTCCCTGCCTGCTCTCCTGCCCACACTCCTGCCCACTCCCTGCCCACTCCCTTGCCCGCTCTCCTGCCCACACTCCTGCCCGCTCTCCTGCCCACTCCTGCCCACTCCCTGCCCGCTCTCCTGCCCGCTCTCCTGCCCACTTTCCGGCCCACTCCCTGCCCGCTCTCCTGCCCACTTTCCGGCTCACTCTCCTGCCCGCTCTCTTGCCCGCTCTCCTGCCCACTCCCTGCCCGCTCTCCTGCCCGCTCTCCTGCCCGCTCTCCTGCCCACTCCCTGCCCACACCCTGCCCGCTCTCCTGCCCACTCTCCTGCCCACTCCCTGCCCATTTTCCGGCCCACTCCCTGCCCACTCCTTGCCCACTCCCTTGCCCGCTCTCCTGCCCACTCCCTGCCCGCTCTCCTGCCCACTCCCTGCCCACTTTCCGGCCCGCTCTCTTGCCCGCTCTCTGCCCACTTCCTGCCCGCTCTCCTGCCCGCTCCCTGCCCGCTCTCCTGCCCACTCCCTGCCCGCTCTCCTGCCCACTCCCTGCCCGCTCTCCTGCCCACTCCCTGCCCACACTCCTGCCCGCTCTCCTGCCCGCTCTCCTGCCCGCTCTCCTGCCCACTCCCTGCGCACTCCCTGCCCGCTCCCCTGCCCACTCCCCTGCCCACTCCCCTGCCCACTCCCCTGCCCACACTCCTGCCCACTCCCCTGCCCACTCCCTGCCCGCTCTCCTGCCCACTCCCTGCCCACACTCCTGCCCGCTCTCCTGCCCACTCCCTGCGCACTCCCTGCCCGCTCCCCTGCCCACTCCCCTGCCCACTCCCCTGCCCACTCCCCTGCCCACACTCCTGCCCACTCCCCTGCCCACTCCCCTGCCCACTCCCCTGCCCACTCCCCTGCCCACACTCCTGCCCGCTCTCCTGCCTGCTCTCTGCGCACTCCCCTGCCCGCTCTCTTGCCCACACTCCTGCCCGCTCTCCTGCCCGCTCTCCTGCCCACTCCCTGCCCGCTCCCCTGCCCACTCCCCTGCCCACACTCCTGCCCACTCTTCTGTCCACTCCCTGCACCCTTCAGTATTCCTCTGTTTCGTGCGTGAACTTTGACAGTTGCAGGCTATTTGTGTCAGTTTGCCTCAGTTGGTAGCACTCTCACCTTGGAGGTCAGGAGGTTGTGGGTTCGAGCCCCACTTCAAGATGTGTTGTCAGAGGTGTCACACTTCAGATGTGACATTAAGGATCCTGTGGCTGGCATTCTTCCTCAACCAATTCTACCAAAAACAGATTAACGGCTCATTCCTTCATTGCTGTCTGTGGGATCTTGCTGTTTGCAAAGTAGCTACCGTGCTTACCTGCATAAGGGACTGCATTTTAGAATAATTCACTGTGCGTGAAGCGTTTCAGAAAGGCCCGATATAAAGGCAGGTGTTTGCGGGCTGGGGGCGGGCAGCACACCGAGTCTAGTCACTTTCCAGCAGGGGGTGCCGAATAGTGAACTCACACTGATCCACGTGTGTCCGCACTGTGATATAAAAAAATCTCACAGCATTGGAAAAACAGACTTCTTTTTTCTGCCCAGTTTCATATCACTCCGACACCCAGCACTCAACCCCATTACCAGACTGCCCAGATCAGAAGCGGACTGCCAGTCACCCTACCTAGAGAGATTATAGGAACAGGAGGAGGCCATTCAGCCCTTGAGCCTAGTGCACCATTCAATTGGATCGTGGCTGATCTGTACCTCAACCCTATTTGCCCGCCTTTGGTCCATATCCCTTGAAACCCTTTAATCTAATAAAAATCTATTGATCTCAGTCTTGAAAGCTTCAATTGGCCCAGCATCCACACAGCCTTTTGGGGGAAGAGAGTTAATTTAGTTTTCCTGTGGTTTGAGCGGCCTTGTTGCCCGGGGCGGCCGGGGGAGGGGTTGTCATGAGTAAAAATACAAAAATAAATCACGCCATTCCTGACAGAAGCGTGGGCCCAGCTCGGCGCTCTCTTGTCGCACAGGGCGAGATTGTTCCCCGCCTTCCCATGCGTTTATTTATCCTCAAACCCAGCAAGCAGAGAACCTCTCCATCTTCCACTGTCATTCCGAGCAGGCGAGGAGCGTTGCTATGGAAACCAAAACCCCCCGTTGCTCATTCCTGTCAGTAAATATTCTGAGCTGCGAGCACAAAAATCGAAGGAAGGAAGGAAGGGATTCTTCAGAAGCCGCTGCTCATTTTGGGGAGATTGGTTCTTCAGGAAACTGTGCCGGTTTTCTCCAGGTTAAGGAGAGCGCCAATTTAGCGCAGAGGCCTGTCAAGAAGTACCTCTCTCGCACAAAGGCAGAAACTGTTACCAACGGCAGGGGGGCTGGTAACCAGAGGACATAGATTTAAGATAATTGGCAAAAGAACCAGAGGGGAGACGAGGAGAATTTTTTTTACTCAGCGTGTTGTGATCTGGAATTCACTGCCTGAAAGGGAGGTGGAAGCAGATTCAATGGTGACTCTCAAAAGGGGATACTTGAAAAGGAAAAGATTGGAGGGCTGTGGGGAAAGAGCAGGAGGGAGTGGGACTAATTGGAGAGCTCTTTCAAAGATCCTGCACAGGCACGATGGGGCAAATGGCCTCCTTCTGTGCTGCATCGTTCTATGATTCTATGAAATGGGTCGAAGAGGCTTCTCCATCTGAACTGAAGTTTTAGCAGCACCGGACCTATGAATTTTACTTTGTTTGAATACCCGTTACCAAAATGGGATTTCTAAATATTAAAATGTGGATAAAACGCACTGGGGGTAGATCTTGACTTTGTGCGACAGTGTAGAACGGGTCACAGCGAGTCGGCAGCCTGTTTTACATCCCGCCCGCTAAAATCAATGGAAATAAAAATCGGCGGCGGGGGGAGAGATATAAAAGGGGCTGCGAACTCGCTATCGCCCGTTTTACACTGCTGCACAAAGTCAAGATCTACCCTGGGGAAGTTTCTCGCTGGCATCTCGCCCAACTACCTGCGCCTGATCCACACTGTGACGCCGGTCTGTTGCCTGCATTATCTTCCCTCCTCCTCTCCTGAAGGCACTGAGTCTCACTGCCGTGCAGCTTCACAGGTACCGGCAGGTCCCCCCCGCCACCCCCGCCAGTCCCTCGGCCGAATGGTTTCGGGCGACTCTGCGCCATGCCGAGCCACCGGTGCAGCCAAAGCTGGTTTCTTAGCAGCAGGAGAGCTGGGATAATCGCACAACACACCGCGGTGCGGACTGCTAGAGGCACTGGGGGAGCAGGGAATGGGCAGAAAGCTGCCTCGTCACACACCTGCCCTCTAATGTAGTCTGCTTGCCTCAGACACACGTTAGAGACTCGCCACTCCTTCGATTGTGGAGTTGTCCACCTGACGTGAGCCAGGATGAGTGGTGGGCCCCCATGCAATTGGCCTGAAATCTCCAGAATAAAAACAGAAACTGCTGGAAATACTCAGCAGGTCAGGCAGCATCTGTGGGGAGAGAAACAGAGTTAACATTTCAGGTCGATGACCCTTCGTCAGATGAAGGATCATCGAGCTGAAACGTTAACTCTGTTTCTCCACAGATGCTGCCTGACCTGCCGAGTATTTCCAGCATTTTTTGTTTTTATTCTGGAGATTTCAGGCATCCGCAGTATTTTGCTTCTGAAATCTCCGGATTAGTGAGAGGAATATCAACCAGGACCCCTGCTCCTGATTCCTGTGTTCACAACATGTGCATTGGAAACTGGAAGATGACATGGGTCTCTGGACCCCTATTCCAGAAAGCGCTGGTGTTATTCAGATTGCAATCAGTGGTCTAGTTGGCATTGGCTGCAGATTATTTTCTGCCTGAATCTTTATTCTACATGGGTGCGTACGCAGCACGAGAAGCTGAGTGTGTGACTCACACAGGTTGGTCCATTTAACTCTACACTTTAACCAATTTGGAGACATCTGAGAGAAGCTTGTCAGAGTGATCTGTCCCATTAATGTGTCTGAACTCCGTTTAATGTGAGAGTTCAAAGAGAATGAAATATTCAAAGAGCAGAACCTCAGACTCACAATCGATTGGAATGACCAAAAATTATAATAATTTGCTGGTGGAGATTTGTTTAAACAAAAAGGGATATCAACATAGTCCATTTTTCTGTTTGGAGGTGATGGTGAATTCAGGACAAAGCAGATGGGCATTTACTTCATGTACGCACTGTCCCCATCTGTGTATGTGTCTCTCTCTCTATATTTATCTATCTCTTTTTCTGCCTGTCTTTCTTTCTTTCTCTCTGTCCTTTTTCTCTATCAGTAATGCCAACTCTCGCAAATTAATCGCGCAGCATTCGATTTTTAATGAAAATTTAACCCATCTCGCGATCTTGTGATTCAACAGCGAAATCGCGCGGGTTTTTTTGGGGGGAATGACGCAATGATGCCGAGCGGGAGTTGAACAGCACAGCAGCACTCCGATTGTTCAGTGCGTGGCAGCGCCGCTCAGCGTTGGCTACGGGGATTGGAACGCTCCCCGGTTGTGGGCGGGGGGGTGGGCACGTGCTTTCTTATTGCAGCCGATGATGGATGGACAGAGGGTGTTGCCGGGAAAGATCGGACTTGCCTTGCCTGGCGTGCGTGCTGCCCGCCCACACCGGGCTGGTCGTTGTACGAGGCAGAGGTGCTCCGTGATCGCAATCCACCTCATCGAGCTGTCCGCCACCAGGTTCCGCCCCTTGACCGTGCTCATTGGCTACTTTGCAGGCCGCTCCGCTGAAGCCTTAAAAGCGATTGGAAAACCAGCTAATCAGTCGTATAGACCGACCACCGTGGTCGCTGCTTTCGAGGTAAAGGAAGCTCGGCGGGGTGGGAGCAGTCGATTAGATTCGGGTTTCGCATTAACAAACTAAATTAGAGACGTAACTGAGGGCTGTGTGCTTTTGTAAATATTATTTATATTGTGAAAGCAAATGGACGTGTTTTCACCCAGTTGAATTCTTGTGTGCCATTTAGAGAGGAAAAATTAATCTCTAACCAAGATTAAGGTTGCATTGGTTTAGAATTGAAGAGATCTCAAGGATCCCTGGATACAAAAAAAAGAGAAGTAAAATCCTGAAAACATTTGGCCAAAGCTGGTAAAGTGCAAGTCAAGGTGGCCCCTTAAACACTGTCGATCCTGCCCCGATTTGCCAATCATCTTGGCACATACAGTACATGTGCTGCCCATATCCCTCCCCTAAGGTACAACACCAACATGAATGTGGGATGATGTCCTTAATAGACTGTGTACAGCGTTGGCAACTTTTCGTTTAGAATGCAATAATTTCACGCTTAACTGATATAAAAAAGCACCCGCCCGAAACACACGAGGAGTACCCAAACATAGCAACATGGTGATAACAGGTAGGATTTTAAAAACAATTTGTAGAGCATTTTCAGATGCAGTAATATAGTTTTTGTAAATAGCTGTGGCCTGTTTGAGATTAATTAAAGCCACTAATGAGGTTTATAAACCAACTGTCAATCAATATTGGTTTTTGTTTGAAAAAAACATAGCAACTCATGATTTCTATACCAAATCTCATGATTTTTCAGAGTTTGTCTCCTGAGTTATGAGGCGGTGGGGTTGGGAATACTGCTGTCTGCCTCTCTCTTTCTGTCTCTGTCTTCTGTCCCTGTCTCGCCCTCTCTATCATTCCCCGTCTCCCCATCTTTGTCTGATGCTCTTCCCCTTTTATCTCCATCTCTTTTGGTTCTCTCAATCCTTTTACAGCTGGTCATAAATTTTCTGCTTACAAAGTATTCCTTGTCACCCCGGGGAGGAGTTGGTACCTGTGGAGGTGTGTCCGGGGGAGGAGTCAGTACTGGGGGAGGTGTGTCCCGGGGAGAGTCAGTACTGGGGGAGGTGTGTCCCGGGGAGAGTCAGTACCGAGGGAGGTGTGTCCCGGGGAGAGTCAGTACCGGGGGAGGTGTGTCCCGGGGAGAGTCAGTACTGGGGGAGGTGTGTCCCGGGGAGAGTCAGTACTGGGGGAGGTGTGTCCCAGGGAGAGTCAGTACCGAGGGAGGTGTGTCCCGGGGAGAGTCAGTACCGGGGGAGGTGTGTCCCGGGGAGAGTCAGTACTGGGGGAGGTGTGTCCCGGGGAGAGTCAATACCGGGGGAGGTGTGTCCCGGGGAGAGTCAGTACTGGGGGAGGTGTGTCCCGGGGAGAGTCAGTACCGGGGGAGGTGTGTCCCGGGGAGAGTCAATACCGGGGGAGGTGTGTCCCGGGGAGAGTCAGTACTGGGGGAGGTGAGTCCCGGGGAGAGTCAGTACTGGGGGAGGTGTGTCCCGGGGAGAGTCAATACCGGGGGAGGTGTGTCCCGGGGAGAGTCAGTACCGGGGGAGGTGTGTCCCGGAGAGAGTCAGTACCGGGGGAGGTGTGTCCCGGGGAGAGTCAGTACCGGGGGAGGTGTGTCCCGGGGAGAGTCAATACTGGGGGAGGTGTGTCCCGGGGAGAGTCAGTACCGGGGGAGGTGTGTCCCGGGGAGAGTCAATACCGGGGGAGGTGTGTCCCGGGGAGAGTCAGTACTGGGGGAGGTGTGTCCCGGGGAGGAGTCAGTACTGGGGGAGGTGTGTCCCGGGGAGAGTCAGTACCGGGGGAGGTGTGTCCGGGGGAGGAGTCAGTACTGGGGGAGGTGTGTCCCGGGGAGAGTCAGTACTGGGGGAGGTGTGTCCCGGGGAGAGTCAGTACTGGGGGAGGTGTGTCCCGGGGAGAGTCAGTACTGGGGGAGGTGTGTCCCGGGGAGAGTCAGTACTGGGGGAGGTGTGTCCCGGGGAGAGTCAGTACTGGGGGAGGTGTGTCCCGGGGAGAGTCAATACCGGGGGAGGTGTGTCCCGGGGAGAGTCGGTACTGGGGGAGGTGTGTCCCGGGGAGGAGTCAGTACCGGGGGAGGTGTGTCCCGGGGAAAGTCAGTACTGGGGGAGGTGTGTCCAGGGGAGAGTCAGTACTGGGGGAGGTGTGTCCCGGGGAGAGTCAGTACTGGGGGGGGTGTGTCCCGGGAGGAGTCAGTACTGGGGGAGGTGTGTCCCGGGAGGAGTCAGTACTGGGGGAGGTGTGTCCCGGGAGGAGTCAGTACCTGTGCAGGAGGGTCCCGGGGAGGAGTCAGTACCTGTGGAGGAGTGTCCCGGGGAGGAGTCAGTACTGGGGGAGGTGTGTCCCGGGGAGAGTCAGTACCTGTGCAGGTGTGTCCCAGGGAGGAGTCAGTACCGAGGGAGGTGTGTCCCGGGGAGAGTCAGTACCGGGGGAGGTGTGTCCCGGGGAGAGTCAGTACTGGGGGAGGTGTGTCCCGGGGAGAGTCAGTACCGGGGGAGGTGTGTCCCGGGGAGAGTCGGTACCGGGGGAGGTGTGTCCCGGGGGGGGGGTCAGTACCGGGGGAGGTGTGTCCCGGGGAAAGTCAGTACTGGGGGAGATGTGTCCAGGGGAGAGTCAGTACTGGGGGAGGTGTGTCCCGGGGAGAGTCAGTACTGGGGGAGGTGTGTCCCGGGAGGAGTCAGTACTGGGGGAGGTGTGTCCCGGGAGGAGTCAGTACCTGTGCAGGAGTGTCCCGGGGAGGAGTCAGTACCTGTGGAGGAGTGTCCCGGGGAGGAGTCAGTACTGGGGGAGGTGTGTCCCGGGGAGGAATCAGTACCGAGGGAGGTGTGTCCCAGGGAGGAGTCAGTACCGAGGGAGGTGTGTCCCGGGGAGAGTCAGTACCGGGGGAGGTGTGCCCCGGGGAGAGTCAGTACATGGGGAGGTGTGTCCCGGGGAGAGTCAGTACCGGGGGTGGTGTGTCCTGGGGAGGAGTCAGTACCGGGGAGGGTGTGTCCCGGGGAGGAGTCAGTACCGGGGGAGGTGTGTCCCGGGGAGGTGTGTCCCGGGGAGGTGTGTCCCGGGGAGGAGTCTCCCGGGGAGGTGTGTCCCAATACCGGGGGAGTTGTGTCCCGGGGAGAGTCAGTACCGGGGGAATTGTGTCCCGGGGAGAGTCAGTATCGGGGAAGGTGTCTCCCGGGGAGGAGTCTCCCGGGGAGGTGTGTCCCGGGGAGGAGTCTCCCAGGGAGGTGTGTCCTGGGGAGAGTCAGTACTGGGGGAGGTGTGTCCCGGGGAGAGTCAGTACCGGGGGAGGTGTGTCCCGGGGAGAGTCAGTACCGGGGGAGGTGTGTCCCGGGGAGGAGTCAGTACCGGGGGAGGTGTGTCCCGGGGAGGAGTCAGTACCTGTGGAGGTGTGTCCCGGGGAGAGTCAGTATCGGGGAAGGTGTCTCCCGGGGAGGAGTCTCCCGGGGAGGTGTGTCCCGGGGAGGAGTCTCCCAGGGAGGTGTGTCCCGGGGAGAGTCAGTACTGGGGGAGGTGTGTCCCGGGGAGAGTCAGTACCGGGGGAGGTGTGTCCCGGGGAGAGTCAGTACCGGGGGAGGTGTGTCCCGGGGAGAGTCAGTACCGGGGGAGGTGTGTCAGTCCTGGGACTCAGTGAAGTAACTACTAACAATACTAACAATAACCAGCCCCAGGACAGTGACAGGGTAACACAAAGAATTCGACCCAACACAATCGTCGCTAAGCAAAAGGAAAAATATCTGACATATTGGGCAGAAACAACAAAAACCCAAAGCAAACTCAATTGCTACTTGGCCCTAAACAGACAATACAACATAGCTGATTACCTGACCATGGTAAAGGATAACAAACTGAGAAGAACCTTGACAAGGTACAGACTTAGCGAACATAGCCTAGCGATCGAAAAAGGCAGACACAGGCAGACCAGGCTGCCAAGAGAGGACAGGATATGCTCTCACTGCAGTCAGGGAGTGGTGGAGACAGAGATGCACTTCCTCACAGCTTGTGGAAAATATCAGGGCATCAGGGAGAATTTCTACCAAAAATTCTCACAAATATGCCCTGATTTCAGAAATCTGAATGACAACCAAAAACTCCCATTCCTACTGGGAGAGGAGAGAAGCTGTGTAACGCTGGCGGCGCACTATGTTGCAGCTTGCCATGAACAGAGGGACAACCAGTAAGCTAAGAAAAAAATATATATAAACAATGCGAATGTATATTTATACACTCAGGGATATACCTGTTTATACACTGTATGAATAGAACTGCGTTTATGTGCTGAACCATAAATGTATTTTGATGCTTTGGCAACATAAGATGTAACTTATCATGCCAATAAAGCGATTTAAATTGTAAAATTGAAAAAATTGTGTCCCGGGGAGGAGTCAGTACCGGGGGAGGTGTGTCCTGGGGAGGCATCAGTACCTGTGGAGGTGTGTCCCGGGGAGAGTCAGTACCGGGGGAGGTGTGTCCCGGGGAGAGTCAGTAACGGGGGAGGTGTCTCCCGGGGAGGTGTGTCCCAGGGAGGAGTCTCCCGGGGAGGTGTGTCCCGGGGAGAGTCAGTACCGGGGGAGGTGTGTCCCGGGGAGGAGTCAGTACCGGGGGATGTGTGTCCCGGGGAGGTGTGCCCCGGGGAGGAGTCTCCCGGGGAGGTGTGTCCCCCGGGGGGGTGTGTCCCCCGGGGGAGGTGTGTCCCCCGGGGGAGGTGTGTCCCGGGGAGGAGTCAGTACCGGGGGAGGTGTGTCCCGGGGAGGAGTCAGTACCTGTGGAGGAGTCAGCCCCTGTGGAGGTGTGCCCAGGGGAGAGTCCGTACCTGTGGAGGAGTCCGTACCTGTGGAGATGTGCCCCAGGGAGGAGTCAGTACCTGTGGAGGCATGATCCAGGCAGCAGTCAGTACTGGGGGAGCATTGAGTAAGTGAAGGAAAAAGATGGTGTCATCGTTCTGTTCAGGGCATTCACTCCACATGTACTCTGTCTCTCTCACTCCTATATAAATTTGCCATTTGCACAGTGTACCACTGCTGAACAATCAGAGATGAACTATCTGATGCAAATCTTGTGAAAGCCCGTTTGCCAAATCGGAGTGAGATTCGGGATGAAGCGGCCGCTTATCTCTACTGCATTGTGCTGTCAGAGTGCTGAAGTGCAGCAGAATTGCGATTACAAACTGTTGTGTCACTTACCCAGAGGCCCATGTGCATCTCTCTCTCTGACACTGCTCTTCTTTTGCCTGCATTACTCGGGGGCACTTTGCTTTCTCAATGACCATTCTTCAGATATGTCGAGGATTAATGAACCCAATTGGAAACGGAAGCTGCTGACTCTACTGCCAGTTGTGTATCCAACAGGTGATTTAAAAATCACATTAATATAGTGTTGTGTGTATTTTTATGTTATAATAATCTGTCCATATATTTAAAGAGAATTGCTGAGGTTTAGACCCAGTTTATTGGCCAATAGTAATCACATGACTGTTGCTTTGGGTTCTCATAACCTCACTGTTATGTTAATTAATAACTAGACATTCTTATTATGAACAGCTAGCTTCTAGCTAGTCATTTATTCAGTACACGTTCTCTAGGTACAGCATCTGTAGAGATTCAGCATGTGTACTTCTGTGTGCAGGCTTCCATCTTGACTCATGCCTTGTGGGTAGCCTAGTGCATCGTGGGTAGTGTAGTCTTAAACACATACAACTAAATATACAGCTCTATACAGCTCTATGGCTCCATCTAGTGTACCACTCTAGAATGACATGTTATTGATCATTACACTCACCAGCCAATAATTCAAGAACTGGCGAAGAACCAGACTTCACCAATAATCAGGGAAACAATTACATATTCGGGAATAACCACTTCGATATCCCTTCCCTTCCATACAGGCATAACTGCGACAAGCAGACAAATACCAACGGAAAACAGCTCCTGCAGCTGTGTCGAAGCCTGGGTCTGTACATTGTCAATGGTAGGTTCATAGGAGACCTCCTAGGAAGATCGACCTATTGCTCACCTCTTGGCTGCAGCACCGTAGACTATATGATTACGGATTTGGACCCATCCTCTTTCAGAGCATTCACAGTCAAACCACAAACAACACTGTCAGATCACAGTCAAATTACTATGTATCTTAAAAAGACAGAAACAAACAACACAGAAACACAACCCAGTAAACTGTACAACACCAAAGAATCGTACAGATGGGCCAAAAACGACATGGAAAAATACCAGAAGCAATTAGCAATGAATCAACTCAAGCTCTCTTGGACACCTTTCTGGATAACATATACACTCACAATAAAGAAGGCGTAAACCGGGCAGTGAATAACCTAAACAATATTTTTGATAATTTGGCAACAAGGCCAAACTTGAAAGCTCGCAAGAACAAACCCAAAACAAAAAACTATGAAAAATGGTTTGACCCAGATTGCCATAACATGAGGAAAAAACTTAGAAAAATATCAAACCAAAAACACAGACATCCAGAAAACGAGGAATTACGCCTTACTTATTGTCAGACACTAACACAATACAGAAACACACTCAGAACCAAAAAAAGAGCAATATATTAAGAATACACTCAGCTCCATTGAGGAATCCATTGATTCCAATTGTTTCTGGGACAACTGAAATACACTACACAAAAAACAACACAACGAATTGGCCATTCAAAATGGAGACACATGGGAAAACCACTTTGAAAAATTATACCAGAAAAACACACTAAGGCCAGAGCAACACCAAATATGTAAAAAACTGGAAAAGCTAGAAATGGCCATAAAAGATAACCAAAACCCGCTAGACTCCATAATAACAGGAAAAGAACTTTTTGAAAAACTCAAGGACCTGCGACCAGGAAAAGCTTGCGGGGCAGACGGCATACTAAGCGAGATGATTAAACACACAGACGATAAAATGAAACGGGCTATCCTAAAACTCTTCAACTTGGTTCTGAGTGTCGGTTACTTCCCTGATATCTGGAACAAAGGACTCATAACGCCCATATACAAAAGTGGGGACAAAGCCGACCCAAATAACTATCGAGGCATCTGTGTAAACAGTAACCTGGGGAAGGTATTCTGTAGTATCATAAACAAAAGACTTATAAACTTCCTTGAGGAGCACAATGTCCTGAGTAAAAGCCAAATTGGATTCCTGCCAAACTATAGAACATCAGATCATATCTTCACCCTACAGACCCTAATTGACAAACACGTTCATCAAAACAAAAGCAAAATCTACGCATGCCTAATAGATTTCCAGAAGGCTTTCGATTCCACCTGGCATGACGGTTTATTCCTGAAACTTATCGAAAGCGGGGTAGGGGGAAAAACATATGATGTAATTAAATCAATGTATACAAACAACAAATGTGCAATTAAAATTGGAGACAAACAAACAAAATACTTCCCACAGGGGCGGGGGGTGACGCAGGGCTCGCCAATCTCACCGACACTCTTTAATATTTACATAAATAAATTGGCAAAACTACTTGAACAATCTACAGCACCCGGCCTCACCCTATATGAATCCAAGGTTAAATTCCTCCTCTATGCAGACGACCTGGTTCTGCTGTCACCAACTAAGGAGGGTCTACAGCAGAACCTGGATCTGCTGGAGTCATACTGCCAGACTTGGGCCCTGACAATAAATCCCCAAAAAACCAAAATCCTTGTGTTCCAGCAAAGATCCAGACATCAGGGACCCAAAATAAATTTCACACTAGGAACAACCAAAATTGAACAAACCACTAACTACACATACTTGGGCTTAAAAATCAGTTCTACAGGAAATTTCAAACTGGCTGTGAATAAATTGAAAGAGAAAGCAAGAAGGGCTTTCTATGCCATTAAAAAATCAATCCAAATAGAAATCCCAATTCGCATTTGGCTCAAAATTTTCAAATCAGTAATTGAACCAATTGCACTCTATGGCAGTGAGGTGTGGGGACCGCTAACACAACAAGAATTTGCAAAATGGGACACACACCCAATTGAGACCCTACATGCAGAATTCTGTAAAAGTATCCTCCGGACTCAAAGGAAAACCGTAAACAATGCATGCAGGGCAGAACTAGGCCAATATCCATTAATAATCACTATCCAAAAAAGAGCCACCAAATTTTGGAAACACCTAGAAATGAGCAACCCCCAATGCTATCATTACGAAGCCCTGAAATGCCAAGAGAGGACCATAAAGAAGAATACCCTCAGTCAACTAGTCCTGGGACTCAGTGAAGTAACTACTAACAATAACCAGTCCCAGGACAGTGACAGCGTAACACAAAGAATTCGACCCAACACAATCGTCGCTAAGCAAAAAGAAAAATATCTGTCATATTGGGCAGAAACAACAAAAACCCAAAGCAAACTCAATTGCTACTTGGCCCTAAACAGACAATACAACATGGCTGATTACCTGACCATGGTAAAGGATAGCAAACTGAGAAAAACTTTGACAATGTACAGACTTAGTGAACATAACCTGGCGATTGAAAAAGGTAGACACAGGCAGACCCGGCTACCAAGAGAGGACAGGATATGCTCTCACTGCAATCAGGGAGTGGTGGAGACAGAGATGCACTTCCTCACAGCTTGTAGAAAATATCAGGGCATAAGGGAGAATTTCTACCCAAAATTCACAAAAATATGCCTGGATTTCAGAAATTTGAATGACAACCAAAAACTCCCATACATACTAGGGGAAGAGAGAAATTGTATAACACTAGCGGCACACTATGTTACAGCTTGCCATAAACAGAGGGACAACCACTAAATATAAGAAAAGAGTATATATAAATTATATATGAAAGTATATTTATACACTCGGGGATATATCTGTTTATACACTGTATGGATAGATCTGTATTTTTGTGAACAAACATGAATGTTTTTCGATGCTTTGGCAACATAAGATGTAACTTGTCATGCCAATAAAGCGATTTGAATTGAATTGAATTGAAATTGAGTGCAGTGTCACTTTCCAGCAATCTAATTGGCCAGTATTAACCACAGATCCCAGTGTCGCTTTCTAGCAATTTCATTGGCCAATAGTAATCATGTGAAATAAAAACAAAATGCTGGAGATAATCAGCAGGTCAGGCAGCATCTGTGAAGAGAGAAACAGAGTTAATGTTTCAGGTCGATGACCTGTAATCATGTGATCTTGGTATTGCATTCTATCATTCTTATTGGCCAGTAGTAATCATGTGCTCATTCTGCGAGTGTCGATATCTAGCGCCCTGATTGATGATAATCATTTGTTTGTATTTTGATTGGCATAGGTCTGGACCAATGTGATAAAGGTTAGATGGGGGTGAGAATTAATTGGGGTTCAATTTATGGAGGAATGACAGCAACCTGCATGAGTACTCATTAATCCAACCCTCCGTGTCCGTGTCGGAAGTTCCCCTTCTATGGGCCAGGAATCCCTCCTACTTGGAGCCTGCCAGCCTCTACTCCTGCATCATCACTGCTCACGAGTGACATCATTGGCTCTCCAAGTTTGATGTACTGTAGATAGAACATGGGCTGGAGATTTTGAAAGGTTTGGTCTGTTACACAGGGAGAGTGAGAAAGAGGAAGTAGTGACAGCAGGGACAATAGGAGAATGGGGACAAGCACAGCAACAAGAGGGAGTGGGCCCAGCATGGGGAGAGAGTAAAACTTGGGCCCACGAGTAACACCATGGCAGATGCACCATTATGTAGAGTGGGGGTAATTCTGTACGGGTGCACTCCCACATGGAGCCTCCAGTGGGGGCCAGAAAATTGGGGCAACAATGTTATAGCTCGCTCTCTGTTACCACACTCCTCACTAGCAGACCCTCGCTAAATTGCCCCCAGTACATTTCTCCCCCTTTTTTTTCTAATTCTCTGCTTTCCTTGCCCAAAATGCTGCCTTATGCTGAGCACAAGCAACAGGAACCCACCGTATCACATTTCTGTGATTCTGTATCTCTGCTCATTCTCAAACTCTGAGAGAAGATAGACTTTTAACAATAAGAGAGCATCACAGGGGACCCCAATCCTGTCCCCAACCAACGTATGGGTACACATGCACACACACATGTGATATATCTCTTGTGCATGCAGATATGCTCTCACACACATATACATACACATACACATATACACACATTTTCCACTTCAGACACTGACTTCAAGAAACATTGGGTGAGCACAACTGAAGCTCACTGGATGTGTGCAGTGAAGGAGTTCGTCCGCAGAATTACATTTATTGCGTCCCTAGGGCCACTGGTGAGTCTCAATGGTGTGTGGACGACTGATTTAACCTCAGACGCTGGCTAGCAGGCCACAAGCCTGAAAGTTCCGGCAAAGGGACGGTCACATCCCCAATTGAGCCAAAGGCAGTCATCTCACACCGGGGCAAGTACTAACTCAACCCCTCGACATGGCTGAAGAATGCTGCCTGAAGTGAAGTACTGGCGCCTCGGCCAGCCTCCAAAGTCGTCCAGAGGGGACGAGGGCAAGCGATTGGAAGGAAAAGATTTTAGGTTGGAGATGACTGTTGGCAACATAAGTTGGGGAATGCCTAACATGGCATCCCTACACAGGCGTTTATAAACGGGTTTGCATTCCGCTGAAATAACGGACAGCAGAAAGTTATACAAACATTGGACAAATTGGATTCAAGTAAGGTTTCCTGCAATGTACAGAATTTAAGCACAAGGGGTCATATTTATAAATTAAGGTCAATGAAAGGAGATAGGAAATGCAGGAGGATTTTTTTACGAATAGGGTGGTGTGTACGTGCAGTAGATCACCGGCACGGGTGGTGGAACAAGAAACTTTAATGAGTTTCAGGAAGGAATTAGACAGGGTCTTGTCGACGAATGGGATTCTGAGTTACTAGAAATGCACCAAGGGAACATTGTGGATAGGAGGGCTAGATGGACCGAAGGTCCTCTCCTGTCTGAAACTCTTGCTCTGTTACGGAGTTATTAACATCAGCAGTAGCTCTTACTTGGTTCACTTCTTACGCTGTTGTAAAGAGCGAATTTTACGAGCTCAGTGGAACCCGGAGTCCCAAAAGCTCCATCGGAACGAGATCAGAAACAAAAGCCTGGGATGCTCATTGACGATCTCCCAGCCCCGCTCAGGTGCCTTTTAATACCTTATTGACTAAGCCAACTAAAAAGCTTTTTAACTTTTAGTCATTTACAAGCTCCATTACAAGGCCACTGGACTATTGGCCTATCAAACTCTGGCCAAATTGGATTGAATTACAAAGAGAACTGGATAGATAGATCAACTCTAACTTGACAGTGATTAACAAGACCTTTTTATGACTCTTCACAAATTCTGTGCTGACTCTGAGCTGATACAGATTCTGGGTCCAAATAATGAATGAGTTATATTCACAGTATATTTAAGTATCCTTTATTCTCTTTCTTCCCGCTTCTTTTGAATCGCTGACTCTTGGTAGATCCACAGGTGCCGCAGGAAGCCCAGCTAACTCTCCCTAGACTAGGGGCACTAACACCAATGGTAGTGCTTCAACGTTAGATTTAAGAAGGAGATGGATAGGTTTCTAGACACAAAAGGCATCAAGGGGTATGGGGAGAGAGCGGGAATATGGTATTGAGATAGAGGATCAGCCATGATCACATTGAATGGCGCAGCAGGCTCGAAGGGCCGAATGGCCTACTCCTGCTCCTATTTTTCTATGTCCTATGTTTCTATTTCAGCTGGTGTCCCAGTTGAGATCAGCTCACTCAGCACAGACCATGGATTGAGCCTAGGACCTTCCTAGTCTGTATGGCTCAGTGCTTACTAGATAATCGTACTGCGAGTTAGTTTGAAACGGTTAAGGATTGATGAAAATCTCACCAGGAATGGTAATGTGCAAATATTTGCTGGGGTCAGCACATTTGCATAATTATTCAGAGCTCTGGGTGCAGATTTAAGGCTGCATTTAGAGACACCACAAGACCCGGCCAGAATGGAAATGATGGGTAATTCTCCCGTCAATCACGCCTGGAGACTGCACTGCTATAAGTGACTGGGGTTGATTTTACGCACATAATTTGTATTATGTAACTATCCTCCACTCATTGCATTTTGCTGGAGAAATAATCTGGCTTTTATCGGGAGACTTTGCTGTAGTTTCGCTCATGAGTTCTGTTTGTTGTAGTTCGTGGAGACGCCTCCAACTCATATGCGGACACACTGGTGCTAATTCTCTCTTCAGAGATATAAGTGGACGAGTTAATTAAAAGGGAGTGGTGGAATGGGGGCAAAATTTGTTACAATCTTGGGAAAGCTAAAATGGTTTCTCGAACCATTGGCAAAGGAGAAAGGAGCTGAGAACTGATGGGCAAAAATAAAGGACGAGGAAAGCGAATGTGCGGGCATGAGGGTGCAGGCAAATAAGGAACCCTTCACCTGTTTAACGGTTGCTAAAGTGGAGACTGTTAGTTGGAGCTCAACTGTTTGTTGCTGCAGGACACCATTCCCGTAGTTCAGCATCGCAGCATACCTGAAAGGAGGTGGAGACTGTCTTGAGACCGCAGCTGACTCTCGCTGTTACTGGCTGTGCCAGTCCTACAGTGTCCGCTAGCAGCAGGTGCCCTAATGACAGATGGCACAGCGCTGCCTCCGGCTCTCTGCTGACCTGGAACCCTGTGAGGAACATTCCCACAGTCATTGCCAGGTAGGTGCAATGATGCCTGTCGGTATGGTTGGTGGCATCACGGCAAGTGCAACTAAATAGGCTTTCCTGGCTGCAGTCTGTGTGGTGAAGGTACTCCCACAGTGCTGTTAGGGAGGGAGTTTCAGGATTTTGACCCAGCAGCGATGAAGGAACAGCGATATACTTCCAAGTTGGGATGATGTGTGACTTGGAGGGGAACTTGGAGGTGGTGGTGTTCCCATGCGCCTGCTGCCCTTGTCCTTCTAGGTGGTAGAGGTCGTGGGTTTAGAAGGTGCAGTAACAGTAACCACATGGTAGGATGGAATATAAAGGAAGAAATAATGGGAGCTTGTCAGAAGGGTACGGCAATAATCATGGGGGATTTTAATCTGCATATAGACTGGAAAAATCAGATGGGCAAAGGTAGCATAGATGAGAAGTTCATGGAATGTTTTCGGGATACTTTCTTACAACAGCACATTCTGGAGCCAACCAGAGAGCAGGCTATATACTAGACCTGGTATTGTGCAACGAGATAGGATTAATTAATGACCTCATAGTGAAGGCACCCCTAGGTAGCAGCAATCATAATATGATTGAATTTTACATTCAGTTTGAGAGAGAGGAGTGGGTCCAAGACTAGTATTTTAAACTTAAATAAGGGCAATTATGAGGGGATGAAAGCAGAGCTAGCTAAAGTGAACTGGCAAATTAGGTTAAGGGAGAGGTCAATAGAGTTGCAGCAGCAGACATTTAAGGGGATATTTCAAAATACACAGAATATATACATTCCAGCGAGAAAGAAAAATTCCAAGGGGAGGACCCACCATCCGTGGTTAACTAAAAAAATTAAAGATAGTATTAAACTTAAAGAAAAAGCATATAATTGCGCAAAGATGGGTGGCAGGTCAGAAGATTGGACAGAATATAAAAACAGCAAAGAATGACAAAGATTAATAAGGAGAGAAAAATTAGAGTACGAGAGAAAGCTAGCTAGAAATATAAAAACAGATAGTAAGAGTGTCTGTAGATATTTAAAAAAGAAAAGAGTTAACAAAGTGAGCGATGGTCCTATAAAAAGTGAGTCTGGGGAATTAATAATGGGAAAATAAGGAGATGGCCGTTGAATTGAACAGGTATTTTGCATCGGTCTTCACTATAGAGGATACAAGTAACATCCCAGAAATAGCTGTAAATCAGGAAATGGAAGGGAGGGAGGAACTCAAGAAAATTATAATCACCAGGGAAGTGGTACTGAGCAAATTGTTGGAGCTGTGGGCTGACAAGTCCCCGGGTCCTGATGGACTTCATCCTAGGGTCTTAAAAGAAGTGGCTAGTGAGATAGTTGATGCGTTGGTTTTAATTTTCCAAAATTCCCTAGATTCGGGGAAGGTTCCATTAGATTGGAAAATAGCGAATGTAACTCCTTTATTCAAAAAGGGAGGGAGACAGAAAGCAGGAAACTACAGGCCAGTTAGCTTAATATCTGTCATAAGGAAGATGTTAGAAGCTATTATTAAAGACGTTATAGCAGGGCACTTAGAAAAGTTCAAAGTAATCAGGCAGAGTCAACATGGTTTTGTGCAAGGGAAATCATGTTTAACCAATTTATTGGAGTTCTTTGAGGAAGTAACATGTGTAGTGGATAAAGGGGAACCGGTGGATGTACTGTACTTAGATTTCCAGAAGGCATTTGATAAGGTGCCACATCAAAGGTTATTGCGGAACATAAAAGCTCATGGCATAGGGGGTAACATATTGGTATGGATAGAAGATTGGCTTGCTAACAGGAAACAGAGAGTAGGCATAAATGGGTCATTTTCTGATTGGCAAGATGTAACGAGTAGTGTGCCACAGGGATCAGTGCTGGGGCCTCAACTTTTTACAATTTATAGAAATGACTTGGATGAAGGGACCGAAGGTATGGTTGCTAAATTTGCTGATGACACAAAGATAGGTAGGAAAGTAAATTGTGAAGAGGACATAAGGAGGCTACAAAGGGATATAGATAAGTTAAGAGAGTGGGCAAATATCTGGCAAATGGAGTATAATGTGGGAAAATGTGAAGTTGTCCATTTTGGCAGGAAGAATAAAAAAGAAGCATATTATCTAAATGGTGAGAGATTGCAGAGCTCTGAGATGGAGAGGGATCTGGGTGTCCTAGTGCATGAATCACAAAAGGTAACTATGCAGTTACAGCAAGTAATTAGGAAAGCTAATAGAATGTTATTGTTTATTGCGAGGGGAATTGAATACAAAAGTAGGGAGGTTATGCTTCAGTTATACAGGGCATTGGTGAGACCACATCTGGAGTATTGTGTACAGTATTGGTCTCCTTATTTAAGGAAGGATGTAAATGCGTTGGAAGCAATTCAGAGAAGGTTTACTAGACTAATACCTGGAATGGGCGGGTTGTCTTATGAGGAAAGGTTGGACAGGCTAGGCTTCTATCCGCTAGAGTTTAGAAGAGTAAGAGGTGACTTGATTGAAACATATAGGGGGAAAAATTCAGTTGTTTGCACCTCCTGTTAGCGCCTTAAGAGGGCGCGAATGGGGCGCAAAGCAACTAGCGCCCGGGCGCGGCGATGTTTGCACCGCTCGCGAAATTAACTAGACATTTTGCGGCGGCGCTAAACACTACCGCCACGATCTCCTGCGCCAGCAGATTGTGATGTCAGTCGAGTGCACAATGCCCCGGTAGCGCCCCGGACTGGATATTGAGTGGCGCCCCCTGCCTTACCGACAGGCTGGCAACGACAGGTTGAGGGGAGCGTTGTGCTGTCAGAAAGGGACAAGGGGAGCGCTATTTAAAGGTGACCGCTTCCTGCCTTTTTTTGTCGGTGACATTTTTGCACCACGCATTCTGAGAGAGAGAGACTTCTGGAGAGATTCAACGCTGTGTGAAGGAGTTTTGGGTACTGAGCAGCACTTTGCAGGTTTATTTTGATTTGCCTTCCTTGCTTCGCGAGTGCTCTGAGGTAGCGCCTCGCTCCTCGGCCTTTGCGCCTTAAGAGAGGTGTGAAGCGCCTGATTTAGCGCTCCAATCACCTTGAGGGGCGATAAAAGCCAAGTTTGCTGTTGGAGGCGATAATTAGCGCCAGGCGCTAAACTTTGCGCACGGCCGATAATGGCACCCAAACGGGGCGATACTGAATTTTTCCCCCATAAGATCCTGAGGGGTCTGGACAGGGTGGATGTGGAGAGGATGTTTCCTCTTGTGGGAGAATCTAGAACTAGGGGTCACTGTTTAAAAATAAGGGGTCGCCCATTTAAGACAGAGATGAGGAGAAATTTTTTCTCACAGAGGGTCGTGAGTCTTTGGAACTCTCTTCCTCCAGAGGGCAGTGGAAGCAGAGTTTTTGAATATTTTTAAGGCAGAGGTAGATAGATTCTTGGTAAGCAAGGGAGTGAAAAGTTATCGGAGGTAGGCGGGAATGTGGAGTAATCGGATCAGCCATGATCTTATTGAATGGTGGAGCAGACTCGAAGGGTCAAGTAGCCTACTCCTGCTCCTAATTCATATGTTCGTATGCTGCCGAAGAAGCCTTGGTGAGTTGCTGCAGTGCATCTTGTAGATGGTACACACTGCAGCTGCGGTACGCCGGTGGTGGAGGGAGTGAATGTTTAAGGTGGTGAATGGGGTGCCAATCAAGCGGGCTGCTTTGTCTTGGATAGTGCCAAGCTTCTTGAGTGTTGTTGGAGCTACACTCATCCAGGCAAGTGCAGAGTATTCCATCACACTCCTGACTTGTGCCTTGTAGATGGTGGAAAGGCTTTGGGGAGTCAGATGAGACACTCGCCACAGAATACCCAGCCTCTGACCTGCTTTTGTTGCCACAGTATGTGGCTGGTCCAGTTAATTTTCTGGTCAATGGTGACCCCCCAGGATATTGATGGTGGGGAATTCGGTGATGGTAATGCCATTGAATGTCAAGGGGCGGTGGTTAGACGCTTCCTTTTTGGAGATAGTCATTGCCCGGCACTTGTGTGGCGTGAATGTTACCCGGCACTTGTCAGCCCATGCCTGAATGTCGTCCAGGTCTTGCTGCATGCGGGCATGGACTGCTTCATTTTCTGAGGATATGCGAATGGCACTGAACACTGTGCAGTTATCAGCGAACACCCCCATTTCTGACCTTATGTTGGAGGGAAGGTCATTGATGAAGCAGCTGAAGATGGTTGGGCCTAGGACACTGCCCTGAGGAACTTCTGCAGCGATGTCCTGGGGCTGTGATGATTGACCTCCAACCACCACAACCATCTTCCTTTGTGCTAGGTATGACTCGAGCCAGTGGAGAGTTTTCCCCCCGATTCCCATTGACTTCAAGTTTACTAGGGCTCCTTAATGCCACACTCGGTCATATGCTGCATTGATGTCAAGGACAGTCACTCTCACCTCACCTCTGGAATTCAGCTCTTTTGTCCATGTTTGGACCAAGTCTGGAGCCAAGTGGTCCTGGCGGAACCCAAACTGGGCATCAGTGAGCAGGTTATTGGTGAGTAAGTGCTGCTTGATAGCACCGTCGACGACACCTTCCATCACTTTGCTGATGATTCAGAGTAGACTGATGGGGCGGTAATTGGCCAGATTGTTTTTGTCCTGCTTTTTGTGGACAGGACATACCTGGGCAGTTTTCCACATTGTCGGATAGATGCCAGTATTATAGCTGTACTGGAACAGCTTGGCTAGAGGCGCGGCTAATTCTGGAGCACAAGTCTTTAGCACGACAGCCGGGATGTTGTCTGGGCCTATAGCCTTTGCTGTATCCAGTGCGCTCAGCGTGAAGTGAATTGAATTGGCTGAAGATTGGTTTCTGTGGTGGTGGGGACCTCGGGAGGAGGCCGATATGGATCATCCACTCGGCATTTCTGGCTGAAGATGGTTGCAAATGCTTCAGCCTTGTCTTTTGCACTCACGTGCTGGGCTCCACCATCCTTGAGGATGTGGATATTCATGGAGCCTCCTCCTTCTGTTAGTTGTTTAATGGTCCACCACCATTTACCATCATTGGGTGGGGTGTTTCAAAAGAACCATGTGGCAAAACAGGCATTCACGTGGCCTATCTATGATAAAAAAGAAAGACTTGCATTTCTATAGCGCCTTTCATGGCCTCAGAACGTCCAAAGCGCTTTACAGCCAATGAAATACTTTTGAAGTGTAGTCACTGTTGTAGTGTAGGAAACGTGGCAGCTAATTCGCGCACAGCAAGCTCCCACAAACAGCAGTGTGATAATGCCATTGAATCTGTTGACGCAGTGTCTCCTTGGAATAGGAGCCTTTGGGTCACTGATCATCTGCCAAAGCAAGGTGTGTACACTTCTGTCGGGAGATGTAGGTACCAGCGGGTGGGCACAGAGCGTCTCTGCCACAGCCTGGCATCCCTCCTTTGTTATCCTCTTCTCCCAAAAAGTTGAGATAGAGGATTCGCTTTGGGGATCTCATTAGTAGTAGTAGCAAAGCTGGAAGATGAAAGAAACCGAAACAGAGCAATTATACGGCAGCAAAAAGGAACAAAAATATAAGTAAAATCAGTGCAGAGATGGCCCAATACAGCTGAATGAACTTTCATGCTACGCCCTTTAAAATTACTTCTCGATACAGCTCAGCCTAGTACCCTAGGCTGCCCATTATCTCTGGGCGTCATGACGATTTGGCGCAGCACCAGGCTAATAGTCAGAGAATGATGCAGGTTACGGTGTCACTCCCACATAATTTAAATATTATAATTATGCTCCAGCCTATTTTAGGCGAGAGCCTCCACCAGCTGCGCCTAACCCTGCCGTAAATCCAGGCTGCTCGCAGGGGCAGAGAACCGTCAGCACTGATCACTGCCATGCCCCGTCCGCACCTGCTCTTGGGACGTAACCAAGCCTAAAAATTGACCCCGTTGAGTCATTGACAAAGTTCTCCAGTTTTTTTTTTAATTGCTGGAAACTCTTAAAGTTGAGCTGTTGATTTTTAAATAAAAGTTCGACAGAGGAACCTGGGTTGTTCCCCATAATAGAGGGGACTGCCCCCCTCCTACAGTGAAAAATTGGCAAGTCATTGAGTTCCCCAATACGTAGTCCGACACAGCGAGTTTTTAACTTCTGATTGTTTTAATTAGATCAACTAAGTCTAGTTCCCTGCGTGTGCGGATTGGGCCACCCACCCTCTCCTCTCATTTTAAAAATGAAGTATATATATTCTTGATAAAAATGCCAGCAGCCCTGAGTTGTACTGAGCTCCTGAACCCGAAGCTCTGACTCCTAAATCCAAATAAATATCAAAGCTGCAGAGACAGTAAATTGGAGCAGATACTGGACATCCAGCTAACACCTGTTGATCCTGCAAAGTTGAGAAGGCAAATGAATTCAGTCGAAAACGCTTAATTGTGTTTTAGCTAGTTGATGCAAAGTTAAACCCCAACTCCTGTGAAAACTATGGCAGATAATTGGGTGTGCAGATAGTCAGGGTGCAGATGTAGTTTAATGAACAGTCTGGTACAGTGGTTCAGTCAGAGGTATGGAAACATTGGGCCAGCTGTTGAGGCCTTCCTGGTTGCTTTGTTTGAGAGTGTGTGCGTGCATGCAATGTATGCAAGTGTGTGCGTATATTGAGCGAGTGTGTGTGTGTGTGTGCCTGTGTGTTGTGCGAGTGTGCGTGAGGGTGTGTTGTGCGCACGTGCTGTGTGCGTGCCCATGTGCGTGAGTGTACACTTGTGTTGTGCGAATGTGTGTGCGCACACATGCATTTTTATTGAGACATTTGAGCCAGTACAAAGCAGAGCAACATAGTGGAATGAACACATTGCAGGAACTGGAAATAGCAATAAAGATTTTATCATTCAAATCCTCGTTTGTTAACCATGTTACTTCCAGCAGTCCTGTGGTGCACAGATATGTTTCTGAAGGAGTGACTGAATGGCACAGTGTGGATACCACCTGGAACAAGAGAGACTTGAGGACACCAATGTACAGATATCTACCTCCCTGAGGGAGGGACTGAGGGAAACTGGTTGGTGCAAACATATCAGGACAAGGAAGCAATAAAAATCAGCAGGGTGCCCTATTCCTGTTGAGTGACCCTACTTGGCAGTGTGTGTATGTGGATGTAGGTGAGGACAGGGTCAGGCTCAGCTTTGATCACCCAAATAGATGAATAGCCTGTCAACTCCCTCTACCCAGAGAGAAGATGAGTTCCTGAGGACTGCTGCTGTCCATAGACCTGTACCCTAACATCAATAGTCATTATCCTTCTGGAGAGGATGGACAAGGGAAGAAAGGAAGGAGAAATGGGATCTGTCTGTGTGAGTTTCATTCATTAAATGCCAAACACAACCTTTTTATTTGATACATGATGGCCCAAAAACATCGTCAGATCCTAATCCTCCAAGTGTAAGGTTTCCTTCCTGTAGTCTCTTATTCAAATGTAAACAGGATCAAAGGGTGTGCCAACAATCTCCTCCATTTCATTGGCCTATGCAGTGCTTACTTTCAAATCTAAACTGGGTGAAGTAATCATTCGCTGTCCAATTGACTGTAGTTCTGTGATGTGTCTGTGGTGTAATAATTGTATTACTAGTGGTGTGTTTGTTGCTGTATTAGTTGATGGTGAGGTTGCTGATTAGGACTGTTTGCCATGCAGGCTGAGCCCTGGCATTCTCTGCTGTTTTCAGCACAGTGACAGACTGTTCATTAAACAGTACACTTTCTGTACCGGCTCTCACAGAGGGGCCCTTTCAGACGAGGGTGCAGATGAAGCCTGCATTGTTCCTTCAGTCTATTGTTTAAATGCTTCATAACTCGAGCCACGATTAAAGGGGAATGGTGAGACTACTGAGGAAATGGTAGGCTGCCTTTTTAGGGTTTGTAGGTGAAGTCGTGATATTTTAACCTTGCTTTTCAGTGCTGCACGTGACATCAGTATGACTCGCAATGACAAAAATGCTGCCCAGAACCTTCTCTTTTAAAGCAGTGTTTTGCAGACTTAACTGCAGCCCCTACAAATGTTGACACTTCCTGCAATTCCCTACAATTATTGACACACTCTGAGGGACCGCCCTACAAATAATGAGGACCATGGGACCCCCCTGTAAATATTGGCACACTCCCTGCAATCCCCTTCAAATATTGACACACTTCTGAGGGCCCCTCTGTAATATCAACACACTGAAGGAACCCCTGTAAATACTGACACACTCCTGGGCCCCCCTTACTCTAAGTTTGATAAAACAGTGTCAGCTACCCATCACTAAACAAAGATGTTTTATTAGTACTATTCGATCTCCTGCTGGGTTGAACACGGGGAGTCAAGACCATCCACAGTATTCTGGTCTCGCAGGGGGGGAATGATTGGACCCAGGTGGAGAGAGGGGGCAAGAGGGAATGGGTAGAGGACAGAGATGGGGAGAGGGATAGAGAGAGAGTGAAGAGCGAGGGGGGGTAATTGTGGAAGGGGAATGGTGGAAGATGGACAACAGAGGGGGAGGGTGACAGTGAGGAGAGAGAATGGGAAGGGAGGGAGAGAGAGTGGAGGAGAGGAGGGAACTGGGAGGGAGATGAGGGAGCAAAGACAACGGGGGAAAAATTCAGTTGTTTGCGCCTCCCGTTAGCGCCTTAAGAGGGCGCTAATGGGGCGCAAAGCAACTAGCGCCCGGGCGCGGCGATGTTTGCACCGCTCGCGAAATTAACTAGACATTTTGCGGTGGCGCTAAACACTACCGCCACGAGCTCCTGCGCCGGCAGATCGTGACGTCAGTCGAGTGCGCAACGCCCCGGATATTGAGTGGCGCCCCCTGCCTGCCGCTAGCAACGACAGGTTGAGGGGAGCGTTATGCTGTCAGAAAGGGACTGGGGGAGCGCTATTTAAAGGCGACCGCTTCCTGCCTTTTTTTGTTGGTGACATTTTTGCACCACGCATTGAGAGAGAGAGAGAGAGACCTCTGGAGAGATTCAACGCTGTGTGAAGGAGTTTTGAGTACTGAGCAGCACTTTGCAGGTTCATTTTGACTTGCCCTTCCTTGCTTCGCCAGCGCTCCTCGGTAGCGCCTCGCTCCTCGGCCTTTGCGCCTTAAGACAGGTGTGCAGCGCCTGATTTAGCGCTCCAATCACCTCCAGGGGCGATAAAAGCCAAGTTTGCTGTCGGAGGCGATAATTAGCGCCAGGCGCTAAACTTTGCGCACGAATTGGCTTCCTTTCCCCGGACTCTGATTTTCCCCTCGGCTGTAGGGGGAGGGTGTTCACTTTTCACATAGGGAGCAGAGGCAAGAGGGGCAAATGGGAGGGAAATTGGCCAGGGACCCAGGCCCCGCCTCCCCACTGGCATTTACATGTGGTGGATGGGGAGGGGCGGGGGAGTGGTACCGTGGCAGTTCCCCAGCTGTTTCTGCCACTATCTCGGCTGATTTGGAGCAGGCTAGCGGAGGAAAATCCAGACCAAAAACTCTGGAATCATTCACGCGCTGGTTAAGTGCTGTAATTGGGTGGGGAGCAGGGGCCATGGGTTTCTGTGGAAGAGTGAGCCAGATGATCTGAATGGCCTCCCTCATCAGTACTTACCTTTGGGGAAAGGAGAAAATGGAAGAAAAAGCAAAAAATTCAGATCACTCTTCAAATTCTTTTTAATTCATGGGTCATAAACTGAGATCGATTGACTCGAACTTGGCAACCCGCAACCTGATTTGAGCTGATAGCTGCCTGGTTATTGCTGGCGAGTGGCGATAATCTCGTTTTATTGGCGAGAATTTCATCTGGAATGTTTGGTCCCTAGAAATCATTTTTTGAGTAAAGCTTTTAATTCATTTTTTTTTACTAATCCCGACCTGCACGTGCGTAGAATAGAACTTTGCTCAGAAGCCCCATTGCGTCTGCAGCAGATTCTCGGAGGGACATGTTAACTCAAAAAGGGATTTGGGCAGAAATCGAATTCTTGTCCACTCTTTCCCCCGCTCCAAACCAGGTGTTAATTTGAATACTCAGTCTGATTTCAGGGTTGATTTTGATGTTCTTCCTGATAGATCAGTCCCATCCCACTGTTGAACAGGTTTGCAAACACAACATGGGCACGAGCTCTGGGCGGAATACTTTGTTGCATAGACTAGGCTTGTATTGCCTTGAATATAGAAGATTAAGGGGTGATCTAATTGAGGTGTTTAAGATGATTAAAGGAAAGAAAGAAGAAAGACTGACTTGCATTTATATAACGCCTTTCACAATCACTGGACAATGAAGTACTTTTGGAGTGTAGTCACTGTTGTAATGTGGGAAACGCGGCAGCCAATTTGCGCACAGCAAGCTCCCACAAACAGCAATGTGATAATGACCAGATAATCTGTTTTGTTAGGTTGATTGAGGGATTAATATTGGCCAGGACACCGGGGATAACTCCCCTGCTCTTCTTCGAAATAGTGCCACATGATCTTTTACGTCCACCTGAGAGCCTTGTGGTACGGTGGCGGGGACAGACCTTGCCTCCTACCAACATTCCAATATTTCTGAAGCATACGAAGAGGCAACGGCACCGAATTCCAACATTCCACAGCCAAGTAAAGAAAGAACCTGCATTTCTATAGCGCCTTTCACGACCTCAACATATCCTAAAGTGCTTTACAGCCAATGAAATACTTGCGAAGTGTAGTCGCTGTTGTAATGTAGGGAAAGGCGGCCGCCAATTAGCACACAGCAAGTCACACAAATATAGCAATGATATAATGACCAGATAATCTGTTTTAGTGATATTACTTTAGGGATAAGTATTGGCCAGGACACCAGGGATAACTCCCCTGCTCCTCTTCGAACAGTGCCAAGGGATCTTTTACGTTCACCTGAGAGAGCAGACGGGGCCTCGGTTTAATGTCTCATCCGAAAGACGGCACCTCCGACAGTGCAGCACTCCCTCAGCACTGCACTGGAGTGTCAGCCTAGATTTATGTGCTCAAGTCCCTGGAGTGGGACTTGAACCCACAACCTTCAGACTCAGAGGCTATTCACTGAGCCACAGCTGACACTGTTAATAGGGTAGATAGAAACTATTTCTTCTGGTGGGGGAGCCCAGAACAAGGGGGGCATAACCTTAAAATTAGAGCTAGGCCGTTCAGGAATGATGTCAGGAAGCACTTCTTCACACAAAGGGTAGTGGAAATCTGGAACTCTCTCCCAAAAAGCTATTGAGGATGGGGGGGGTCAATTGAAAATTTCAAAACAAATTGATCGATTTTTGTTACGCAATGGCATTAAGGGTTAGGTAACTAAGATGGAGTTAAGATACAGATCAGCCAGGATCTAATTGAATGGCGGAACAGCCTCAAGGGGCTGAATGGCCTACTCCTGTTCCTATGAATAAAGGGTCCTCAAGTTTATCAGCCTTGGGTTAGGCCCCCTCTCCCACACTCCTGCTACAAATCCTGAGATTGCCTCCGATGCACCTCTGCTTTCAAAGGGGGCCAATTGAGATTCCCATGGGAACGGCCAAGGCCCGTAAGCGCAGGACACCACCAAGGTTGAAAGGAATTGCAATGTCAGGATAAATCGAGAAGCCGTGGTTAGCCAACGCCAAGTTTAGGTTTTACATAGACATAGAAGATAGGAGCAGGAGTAGGCCATTCGGCCCTTCGAGCCTGCTCCACCATTCAATGCGATCATGGCTGATCATCCAAATTCAGTACCCGGTCCCTGCTTTCTCCCCATATCCCTTGATCCTTTTAGCCTTAAGAAATATATCCAATTCCTTCTTGAATATATTTAATGAATTGGCCTCTACTGCCTTCTGTGGTAGAGAATTCCACAGGTTCACCACTCTCTGGGTGAAGAAATTCCTCCTCATTTCTGTCCTAAATGGCTTACCCCTTATCCTTAGACTGTGACCCCTGGTTCTGGACTCCCCGACCATCGGGAACATCCTTCCTGTTTTGAAAGCCTGTAGGTTGTAGCAGGAAGGAAAGATGGGGCGGCAGGGGGTGGGAGGTGTGGTGAGGAGTTCCACCAAATTGATATCCTGGGGAAAGAATGATTTTGATGAGTTTTCATTTCAGCGCAGGGTGCAGATGGAATGAAGCTTTTAATTATTAAAATATATCTTTTAGCTTCCTCTCCTGCACACATTTGGCTGGCACTTTTTTACTTTGAATTTGAGCTAACAGGTGATGCGTAGCGAGCATCAGGATTTTAACTAAACCAGGGTGACACCCAAGAACTTCCACAAAATAGTGACTCACAAGAGTATTTTGCATAACTCACCGGAAGAGAAACAAATAACATACTTGGGTTATTTTTTCTCTCTCACGTTATGTTGTCATAGGTTACTCGCATGCAAAGGCAGCTCCTTAACAGGCCGCATCCACCGCGGAGCAATGCGTGCACTTCGTGAGCAGCAGGGAACTGGCATATTAGTTCTGAAGTGGCGCATTTGGAGCTATGTCTTGGGAACGTAGGATCAGGAGGAGGCCATTCAGCTCCTCGAGCCTGTTCCGCCATTCAATTAGATCCTGTACAGATCAGTAGCTGAGGTCTTTGTGTTTGAAGGTACCTTCACACTGCAGGTGACTGCCGACTCATGGATCCCACTTAGTCAACAGCGCTATCAGCCATTAACTTACCGCTCCTCGCGAATCCCCCCCTCAACCACGGGACACCTGACACCTGCCTCTCCCACCGCCTGTTCCTGCAGCAGGTCTGTGGGCAGCTCACCAAACTGGCTGAGCCGGTTGCGATGGGATTCCGGGAGTGGAGGATTCCGGACGCTAGGATATCCATACTCTTGGGCCAGCCATCCAAGCCTAGTCCTGAAAGCGGCACAGGCCGGTCGCTCGCTCGTGAAACTGTCTGGTTTTAAATCCAGGAGTTGGCCTACATGATGAGCGTGGGACATCAGTGGACGTAGGTCTCACGCTCCCCAGACCTGGACCCAGAGCCCACTGCAGTGTAACAAGCTGTTATAGTCCGAATGGTTCTTTTGTACAGCTTTCATATTCCAGTGGAAGTGGGTCAGTTGTTGAGTTGCTCAAGTCTCTAACCTGCCCCAGTAGCGGATTCAGAAACAGCAGGAAAACTGCACATGCGCAGTTAGAGAGAAAGAACATGCGTGTACATAGCAGCTTATCGCATCCCTCAGGAACACCGCCAAATGCTTCACATAAAATGAATTACTTTGAAGGGCACTGACTGTTGTTATGTAGGTGAAGCAGCCGCCATTTTGTGAAAAGCAAACCGCAATGAGATGAACAACCAGTTTATCTGTTATGTGGCAGTGTTGGTTGAGGGAGGTGTGTTGTCCAGAATTCCCTTAAGTCGTGCCATCGGATCTTTAATCCTCCCCAGAATAGGCCAACTGGCCCCCAGTTCAATGTCCTATCTGAGGGATGCAGCACTCCAATGGAAAGAAAAACCGGGAGAGATGTAAATCTGCCTGCCGATTTGCTGTCACCCGTTTTACACTATCGCACAAAGTCAAAATTACCCCCAGTGTCTCTTTTATGTCGGGGGAGTGGGGGTGGGGGGAGAGGGAAGTGTAACTTTATGCCGCTCAACACTGGGCAAGTTACTACAACCACACCCAGCTGGTAGCGAGTATTGCCATGGTTGAGTGGCTCTGGATCTGCTGTCCAGTCACACGCGCCCCCATTGCAATCAGTGGTGCTGAAAATTGGGAGATGTAAAACGGGCTGCCGACTCGCTATTGCTAGTTTTACACGATGTCAAAATTAACCCCGGAAAGTGAGAGCTTGAACACACGACCTCTGACCCAGAGGCAAGAATGCTGTTTCAGTGATCCGAGACCTTCCCCAATATCCAGAAGAGTGCAGGTTGGGGAGGGGGGAGGTCTGAACAGGCAGCAGTGGAATTCCAGCCAACCTGAAGACGTGGGACCCAACCTGAGGGCCACTGGCAGGACCCATTTAGCTTTGCTGCTGGTTCACCCCCCCCCCCCCCCCGGAGTTAAACAGTGAGGCCCCCTCTTGCTCGTGGAGGATGTTGGAGCCTCTGCCCGTCATTACAGCCAGGCAACCCTGTAGCACAAAAGGGGTGTGAGTCAGGTCTGCATGCTCTTGCCATGACCAGTGACACAGAGCGGTTATAACTGCAGGAACAACAGTAAACCGCTCTGTGTATATTCATCTAAAATTGGGCCAGTTGTTCTATTAACATAAGATCAAGTTAGCTTCGATTCCATCATGCGCACACTCCCCCTCCCCCCTCCTACCCTGGTGCCCTAATTACCCTCTGGTAATTTGCCTGAGTGACCATTCTTCAAAAGGTTAAGAACATAAGAAATAGGAGTAGGATTTTCGGCCCTTCGAGCCTGCTCTGCCATTCAATAAGATCATGGCTGAACTTCTACCTCAACTCCCTGTTCCCGTCCTATCCCCATATCCCTTGATTCCCTTAGTATCCAAAAATCTATCGATCTCTGTCTTGAATATACTCAACAACTGAGCCTCCACAGCCCTCTGGGGTAGAGAATTCCAAAGATTCACCACCCTCTGAGTGAAGAACTTTCTCCTCATCTCAGTCCTAAATGGCCGACCCCTTATTCTGAGACTGTGACCCCTGGTTCTAGACTCCCCAGCCAGGGGAAAACATCCTCCCTGCATCTATCCTGTCAAGCCCCTTAAGAATTTCATGTTTCAATGCGATCACCTCTCATTTTTCTGAACTCTAGGGACTTTAGGCCTAGTCTACTCAATCTCCCCTCGTAGTCGGTAGGTAGGTAGTCGGTAGGCTGCATCACTGAGCCCATTCTTACCCCGCCCCTCACCCAGCATCCACACTGGCACCTTCCAGTAGGACTAATGGGCTGATGATCAGGAGCAAGCCGCTAATTTGCCTTCTCCCAGTTCTGTTGACAGGTCATCGACCTGAAACGTTAACTCTGTTCCTCTCTCCACAGATGCTACCTGACCTGCTGAGTGTTTTCTAGCATTTCCTGTTCTTATTTCAGATTTCCAGCATCCGCAGTGTTTTGCTCTGGGACTTTCTCCCCTTCCCTGGCCCAGCACAGACCGGGAGTCGAAGCTGGGGCCTCCTGCCCAGTGTGACTCTGTACCGTGGCGGGCAGACCGCTTACCTACTGAGCCAGCTGGCTGCGCGGTTTTACTTTTGTTGCATCATAAACAACCCGTGCGTAGTATACTGATCAAAATAAGAGAAGAACATTCCAGAACCCTGCAGGAATGCAGCAGTTCCAGCAAGGGAATTGTTTCTCCTTGAGTAAGTCCAGCTGTGAATATAGAGCTTCCCAGACATAGTATTTAGGCGGAGCACTCTCTCAGACAGTAGGTGGATCTGGCTCCCAGCCCTGTGTGTCTGCCAGCATTTCACAAATTTTGTTAGAAAGACAAATGTAATGTCACCTGAGGCTGGAATTCATTGCACAAGACTGAGGAGTGACGGATGGTAATTTAATTTAATTTTCTTTAATGCTGTTAAATGAATGATTGGTCTCTCATCAACTCTTTATCCTGTTCATTGATTGTCAGTTTTGTTCTCTCTGAGCCACAGCCTGAATTCCAGCAAGTCCTCTCGCACCCCAATCACACGGGGACTTTTCTTTGGTGCCCAGGAAGGAGAGGAAGGGCTGTGCCAGGAATACATTGTTGTATCTACTTCTTATACCTAGCGGCAGCATCGAGTGTTTTCTGGTCAGGTGCAGCATGAGTTAGATACAGAGTAAGGCTCCCTGTACACACTGCCTCAGGTAAAAGATCCCATGGCACTGTTTGACAAGGGGCAGGGAGTTCTCCTGGTGTACTGGTCAGCATTTCTCCCTCAACCAAAAACAGATTACAGGAAGCTCTTTGGTATCCGGCACCGACGGGACCGGGATGGTGCCGGTTGATTAAAAATTCCGGATGACGGAGAGGGTTATCTACAGAGGCTTTTTTAACAAACAAAAATTAAAAAATCAAGAAATGTGCAGTATACAGTAATTGGATACTCACCTACAGAATGTTGTGTTAAATGGATGGTGGAAGATGCTTGATTAAGTACAGTACTGCCAGTTGAGGGTAATCCATAACTCTTTAATTACTTAACAGTAAAACAAAACTTATACAGTAAACGACTGTATACAGTACTGTAGTTGACTGTACACTTATTCCAAGTCCTTTTGCTTGGACCAACTTTTGGGAATTCCATAATGCAAGATGGGGGAGATAATTCACGATAAAGATGGAGAGACACACACAAAAATGGCGGATCGGAAGAGCCTACCAGCAGCGCGGGAGAATCAGACTCCTGTTATTGAGGTGTTCGGACCTCCGACAGCGCCAAGAAGCCGAGTAGTGGCAGTTTGGAGAACTACCCCCACTGACTAACTCAGCCACCGCGGGAGACTCGGACTCGGCAACATTTCTGGTTATTGAGGTGTTGTTTTCGGAGTGAGAATTTTGCCGGTTTTTAAAAAATTCATTGATGGGATGTGGGCGTCGCTGGCTAGGCCTGCATTTAGTGCCCATCCCTAATTGCCCTTGAGAAGATGGTGGTGAGCCGCCTTCTTGAACCGCTGCAGTCCATATGGTGTAGGTACACCCACAATGCTGTTAGGAAGGGAGTTCCAGGATTTTGGCCCAGCGACAGTGAAGGAACAGCGATACAGGTCCAAGTCAGGATGGTGTGTGGCTTCGAGGGGAACTTGTAGGTGGTGATGTTCCCATGCGTCTGCTGCCCTTGTCCTTCTAAGTGGTAGAGGTCGCGGGTTTGGAAGGTGCTGTTGAAGGAGCTTTGGCGAGTTGCTGCAGTGCATCTTGTAGATGGTACACACTGCAGCCACAGTGCGCCGGTGGTGGAGGGAGTGAATGTTGGAGGTGGTGGATGGGGTGCCAATCAAGCGGGCTGCTTTATCCTGAATGGTGTCGAGCTTCTTGAGTGTTGTTGGAGCTGCACTCATCCAGGCAAGTGGAGAGTATCCCATTACACTCCTGACTTGTGCCTTGTAGATGGTGGAAAGGCTTTGGGGAGTCAGGAGGTGAGACACTCGCCGCAGAATTCCCAGCCTCTGGCCTGCTCTTGTAGCCACAGTATTTATATGGCTGGTCCAGTTCAGTTTCTGATCAATGGTAACCCCCAGGATGTTGATAGTGGGGGATTCAGCGATGGTAATGGGCCAGAAATTCCAGGCCAGAAGCGTGAGTGCGCTCGGGGTACTCACGCTTCTGGCCGTTGGAAATGCTGGCGTTCAGCAGGAACAGCGCATGCGGGGAACGCCGGCATTTCCAGACCTCGAGCGCGTGCGACTGCACAGGCAGCGCTTGCGCAGTGAACTTCGTGGATTTCATTCATGAAATCCGTGAGGGTAAGTCCTCAGAACTTACACTGAAAAAAAGCAAGTGTAAAGTGGTTCATTGGCTGCGGAGGAAGATATATTTTATCGTGGAGCTTTTGAAATGCAATATTTTTGTTTGGGAAAGGGAGGGAAGTTATTTTAAGAAATTTTAAGTAAGTTTTAAAGTTTAAATTTTTTTTTTTTTTTTTTAAAAAGGGTTTTCAGAACGGTAGGCAGAAGGAGCAATTGTGGCTGTGTGAATGGAATGTGAGAATGAGTTATGTATGTATGTCCACATATATTCCTTTACGTATATGTATGTATGTTTTATATTCCTTTACTATGAATGTATGTTTTTAATTATGATTTTCCAATAAGTTACTTTCTCTGAAAGTCATAATTAAATAATACATTCATACACATAAGTAAAGGAATATATACATAACACGCAAAGGAATATATACAGACATACATACTTTCAGAAGCTCCACGATAAGAAATATCTTCCTCCGCAGCCTCTGTAGCAACTGTACCCATGCTTTTTTCATGTGTAAGTTGTAATGACTGGACCTCACTGAAAGCATTAATGAAAGCGGCGAATTATACTGCACACGCGCTGCATGTGCAGTCGCACGCGTTCTGCCTCTGAACCCCTTCGTTCAGAGGACAGGAAATGCCGGTTTTCCCCACATGCACTGTGCATGCTGAAAACCGGCATTTCATCCGGCCAGATGCGTAAGTACCCCGACCGTACTAGCGCATTTGGAAGGGAATTATTGGGCCAACATTTTACATGTCAATAAAATAAAAAATTTAACACTTGCACCACTTGCCCCCTCGCACCTGCGACTGAGGGTCCAAGGAGGTGCATTGCGCAAGAGGTCATCATCGGACGTATCCTCACACTGTTCCCTTTGGGGAACTGTATGAAGTGGTGGAAGGATTTATGGCCGTGATTAACGCTCATTCCGTGACCGTAACCATCTTTGAACCAGCCATTAGGGTGGTTAGTCCTATGGCGGGAGGGTTTTACGGGCTCCCACAACCCATCTGAGGTGGGGGGGGGGCGGCCACCAACACCCACGGACGCAAGTATCCCGCTGGATGTCCACCCAGAATTTAAAGTTGGAGCTCCGACTCCACTTGCCGGGACTGTCTGGAGTGGGGTTCAAAACCCTACTCCTTCTGGCCCAGCGGCGGGGATACTTACTGCTACGCAAAAGGCCCACTCCGCACAAAAGGTGACACCCATACGTTTCCTGCGCCTTTTCCCTCCCCGTGACTGGAGCCCTATGCTGCCATTTCACGTTGCTAATCGGATTGGGCCTTTGTCATAGCGGTAGGATCCCTGCCGCTGGGCCAGATCAGGGTAGGGTTTCGAACCCCGCTCCAGACAGTCCCGGCAAGTGGAGTCGGAGCTCCGGCTCTAAATTCTGGGTTGACATCCAGTGGGATATTTGCGTCCGTGGGTGTGGGTGGCCCCCCCTCCTTGTATAGCTTGTGGGAGCCCGTAAAACCCTCCCGCCATAGGACTAACCGCCCTAATGGCTGGTTCAAAGATGGTTACGGTCACGGAATGAGCGTTAATCACGGCCATAAATCCTTCCACCACTTCATACAGTTCCCCAAAGGGAACAGTGTGAAGACACGTATGACGACAACATTGCTAAATAAATAAATGGAATTAAAAAAATTATTTTAGGGCTTTTAAAAGTCTTTAAATTGCTTTAATTCTCTTTAAAACTACTTCAGATTACTCAAAATAATGTAAACATTTTAAAAAGTTTATAAAAGTTACCAAAATCTTCAAAAAACTTCCAAAAACCTATTTAAACTGCTGCTTTGCATGTAAAAAAGCAAAGCAGCTTGACAGAAACATTGGGGGCGTGTCCAGTGAAACTGAGACCTCAAGGGGCGTGTCTCACTTACACTGCACGCTCCTGGGTCCGCGCTGGCTGCGCTCCTGGGCGGCGTGACGTCATACGCTGCCCGGGATTCTTGCTTCAGTTTCTGGAAGTGCAGGCGTCCCTGGAGCTGATTGGCAGGAGCGCGGGGTAAGTGCAAATACGGGGCTTGCACGCGCTGCAAGCCCCGTTCTGGAATTTCTGGCCCAATGTCATTGAATGTCAAGGGGAGATGGTTAGAGTCTCGCTTGTTGGAGATGGTCATTGCTTGGCACTTGTGTGGTGCGAATGTTACTTGCCACTTGTCAGCCCAAGTCTGAATGCTGTCCAGGTCTTGCTGCATATGGACACGGACTACGTCAGTATCTGACGAGTCTCGAATGGTGCTGAACAGTGTGCAATCATCAGCGAACATCCCCACTTCTGACCTTATGATGGAGGGAAGGTCATTGATGAAACAGCTGAAGATGGTTGGGCCTAGGACACTGCCCTGAGGAACTCCTGCAGTGATGTCATGTGATTGAGATGAATGACCTCCAACAACCACAGCCAACTTCCTTTGTGCTAGGTACGATTCCAACCAATGGAGAGTTTTCCCATTGACTTCCGTTTTGCTAGGGCTCCTTGATGCCACACTCGATCAAATGTTGCCTTGATGTCAAGGGCAGTCACTCTCACCTCACCTCTTGAGTTCAGCTCTTTTGTCCATGTTTGGACCAGAGAATTCTGGATATTTAGGTGCTGTTTAAACGAGAGTTTCCTGTAATTGGCCAGTCGTCTCATTGCTGTTTGGGAGATCTTACTGTGTGCAGAATGGCTACCAGGCTTTCCCCACATACAGTACAATAAATTACTTTGACTTGAAGTAACAGTAATTGGGATAGATCGTGACTTTATGCGACAGTGTAAAACAAGTGATAACCAGTCAGCAGCCCATTTTACATCTGTCCCGAGTGTTATTTCCATTGACTTCACTTGCCATCACACGTTTACACTATCACACAAAGTCAAGATCTACCCCAATGACTGTTACTTCAATTCAAAGTCATTTATTGTATGTGAAGTGCTTTGAGAAGTTTCTGCGAGACAGAATAAGATGCTGTACGAATGCAAGTCTTTTTTATTCATTCCTTTCCTTTCCTTTCCTTCCTTCTCGGCACTGCCAGGATTTCCGTATTCCAATCCAAGTTTTCAGTGTTTGTATTTTTTCTCCGTCCTTTTGTCTGAGTGAATTGCAGAAATGCGTGCGTAACTGTTCAGATCAAACAAACCAGTTCCACGCTGTTTTGACTACTTTAAAGAGGTACTCTTGGTGTTTGTTTGCCCCGAGCTGGCAGAGCAACATACGTTACAGGGAGGAAAGGACTGCCATCATCACAGCCTCCATTCATCCAAACTTTCGGTGGCTTCATTAAACGCGTGGGTCTCGTAACAAACTTATTCTTAGTGCCTCCCAATGTTGTTCCTTTCTCTCCTCTCTTGCAGATGCTGGGGTATGGTTCCATGGGGGGGGCGGGGGGGGAGCAGACTCCCTCTAGCATTGCCCAAATGGCCGTTATTTTTCTGTAAGCCTCGACACTCTGTGTTGGCTGGATACTTTTGGGTCAGATCATAGCCGAGCCTGAAGCTGTACTAACCTGGGGTGTGTATGTGTGTATCTACCTCTCTTTTTTTTCTCTCTCTCTTTATCTATATAATCAGCAACAACAACTTGCATTTACATAGCGCCTTTAACGTAGCAAAATGTCCCAAGGCGCTTCACGGGAGCGTCAACCAGACAAAACAAATTTGACACCAAGCCAAAGGAGAGATTAGGACTTGCTCAAAGAGGTAAGCTTTAAGGAGCATCTTAAAGGAGGAGGGAGAGGTTTAGGGAGGGAATTTCAGAGCGTATGGCCTAGAGAGCTAAAGGCACGGCCGCCAGTGGTAGGGCAAAAGAAAGGGATGAACAAGAGGCCGGAATTGGAGGAACGCAGAGATCTCGGAGGGTTGTAGGGCTGGAGGAGGCTACAGCGAGAGATAGGGAGGGGCGAGGCCATGGAGGGATTTGAACATGTTGTGTATCTCGATATACACACACAATCCAGATGATCGATAGCGGCAGGAACAGAATCATCGCGAATAGAGCGCGCACTGAGCGCCTTTCTAATGACTCATCTTTTATGGATCAGCTTTTATCCAACATTTCTGTCTTGTGTTCACGGCAGAAGGGCAGCTTCCAGGAGCAAAACAAGTCCCCAATGATCTGAACCCTCTGCCCTTCTACACGCCATGTTTGGAGTAATACACCCAGCATTGGCAATTCTTCTTCTCTCTTCTTAGGCAGTCCCTCGGAACTGAGAATGACTTGCTTCCAGATTAAAAATGAGTTCTCGGGTGACTGATGAGTCCAATGCGGGACCTACAGCCTCTGTCACAGGTGGGGCAGACGGTGGTTGGAGGGGCGGGTGGGTGGGGTGCTTCTGCTTGCTCCCGGCGAAGAGACTCGAGGTGTTTGGCGCCTTCCCAGATGCTTTTCCTCCACTTTGTGCGGTCTTGGGCCAGGGATTCCCAGGTGTCGGTGGGGATGTTGCACTTTTTCAAGGAGGCTTTGAGGGTGTCCTTGAAGCGTTTCCTCTGCCCACCTGGGGCTCTCTTGTCGTGTCGGAGCTCTGAGTAGAGCGCTTGTTTTGGGAGTCTCGTATCGGGCATGCGGACGATGTGACCCGTCCATCGGAGCTGATCGAGCGTGGTCAAAGCTTCGATGCTGGGGATGTTGGCCTGAGCAAGAACACTGACGTTGGTGCGCCTATCCTGCCAATGGATTACCTTCCTAGACACAGTACGCTATGTAAATCACATGGGATGCAATAGAATTAGTCCGTAAAGGGATTAAAATAGCATTCTTGGAATGCATTTCTAACACATGGCCCTTGGGATGTTTGGATGAAAGTTTTTCTTAGACCTGCACGATTGTACGTGAATGATGCAAATTTCCAATACAACCATTGAGTTCGGATATCCAGCCAGAACTAAAAGCTATGGGAGCATTTCCCAGACTTAAATCAGCCCAAGAGCCTCTAAAACCAGACCTGTCGATGCTTGATTAATGTCCCCAAATGTTGGGGATATTGCAGATCGTGATAATCGTTCAGGTCTCACATTCTGTTTCCAGATCAATCAGCATGGCTTGGCCCAGTAGATAATTTGTCTCCTGGTCTCCATTTTAAAATTGGGCAAGGAAACACGGCTTCCATTTTATCTCTTGGTATTTCTGAACAGTGTAAGACACCATACAGAAATACAGTTTTACCTTAAGTTAATCCTGCTTGGGGGAGATGGGGCGGGGTGGAGGGGTGGTAGATGTCACTCTATTATAGCCTTGATTGAAATATGTCAACAGATATAGGGGGTGATTGTATTTTGAAATAATAAAAATAAACTCTAAATTCAGACCAGTATTTAAAGGGTTAACTCATTCTCTCTCGCTCTATCTGTGTACTGTTGCGGTTTTGGTTTCTGATTGGTACACAGTAACTGTTGCTCCACACTGACAGTGACACATATCATATAACTTAAGCTGTGTGCGGCTTCCTCCTGAAACTGTGCAATACCTGCAGGCACTGCCTCCTCCCTGTAACCTGCTTCCTTCAGCAATCTTGCCTCTGTTGTGGAATTGTGTTTCCCCTTCACGCTGCAAGCCTACCGGGTGCCCGTACCTGCAGAGACTCCGATGTTTACACAGCGGGTCCTGCCCCTGCCCCCCCCCCCCGGTTGCTATAACAGCGGGTCTTTACTGCTGGGGCAATCGTATTATTTCAAACAACAGCTAGTGGTGGAGTCAGTGGAGCTGTCTCATTCGCTCTCAGTTATCATGAGGTAATTTGCCTGCCTTTCTCAGGATTGGACGGAGAATGTTTTTTTCCTGTTCATTTTTTTTAGTCATTCACACATTGGGGGAATGGAACATTTTGTATTTCAAAAAATTTTCTACTTTCAGAAATGCTTTCCATTTTAGAAATGCTAATGTCAGCAGTACGCACTCCCAGGTCAAGTACAGAATGGGTTAGATGCAGAGTAAAGCTCTCTTTACATTGCCCCATCAAACACTCCCAGGTCAGGAACAGAATGGGTTGGATGCAGAGTAAAGCTCTCTCTACATTGCCCCATCAAACACTCCCAGGTCAGGTACAGAATGGGTTGGATGCAGAGTAAAGCTCTCTCTATATTGCCCCATCAAACACTCCCAGGTCAGGTACAGAATGGGTTGGATGCAGAGTAAAGCTCTCTCTATATTGCCCCATCAAACACTCCCAGGTCAGGTACAGAATGGGTTGGATGCAGAGTAAAGCTCTCTCTACATTGCCCCATCAAACACTCCCAGGTCAGGTACAGAATGGGTTGGATGCAGAGTAAAGCTCTCTCTATATTGCCCCATCAAACACTCCCAGGTCAGGTACAGAATGGGTTGGATGCAGAGTAAAGCTCTCTCTATATTGCCCCATCAAACACTCCCAGGTCAGGTACAGAATGGGTTGGATGCAGAGTAAAGCTCTCTCTACATTGCCCCATCAAACACTCCCAGGTCAGGTACAGAATGGGTTGGATGCAGAGTAAAGCTCTCTCTATATTGCCCCATCAAACACTCCCAGGTCAGGTACAGAATGGGTTGGATGCAGAGTAAAGCTCTCTCTACATTGCCCCATCAAACACTCCCAGGTCAGGTACAGAATGGGTTAGATGCAGAGTAAAGCTCTCTCTACATTGCCCCATCAAACACTCCCAGGTCAGGTACAGAATGGGTTGGATGCAGAGTAAAGCTCTCTCTATATTGCCCCATCAAACACTCCCAGGTCAGGTACAAAATAGGTTAGATGCAGAGTAAAGCTCTCTCTACATTGTCCCATCAAACACTCCCTGGTCAGGTACAAAACAGATGCAGAGTAAAGCCTGTTTACTCTGTCCCCAACAATGTGCTTCAGCTTCATCCTAAAAAATCACTCCACCCCTCAATGTACAAGTGTGATTTTTTTTTGCCCATCTCGCAAGCCAGCCTGCCTGAGAATATGAATTACACTGTTGCCAAAGTAGGGGTAATCCAGTGTCAGTTTGGTTCAGTTGGTAACACTGTCTCCGGAGTCAGGAGGTTGTGGTTTTGAACCCCACTGCAGCACATAATTTAGGCTGACACTTCAGTGCAGTACTGCATTGTCAGAGGTGTTGTCCTTTAAACTGTGGCCCCATCTGCCAATTCAGGTAGTTATTAAAGACTCCATGGCATTATTTGTAGAAGAGGGTGGTGAACCTGTGGAATTCTCTACCACAGAAGGCTGTGGAGGCCAAGTCACTGGATATATTTAAGAAGGAGCTAGATAGATTTCTAGATACAAAAGGCATCAATGGGTATGGGGAGAGAGTGGGAATATGGTATTGAGATAGAGGATCAGCCATGATCATATTGAATGGCGGAGCAGGCTTGAAGGGCCGAATGACCTACTCCTGCTTCTATTTTTCTATGTTTCTAAGAGCAGGGCAATCTCCAAGTGTCCTGGCCAACATTCATCCTTTAACCAACACCACCAACAGATTAACTTTTCAATCATCACATTGCTAATTGTGGAACCTTGCTGTGTACAAAATGGCTGCGTATTTATCTATAGAACAACAGTGACTGCATTTAAAAAGTAATTAATTAGTTGTGAAGTAATTTGGGAGGTCCTGAAACACTATATAAATGCAACAGGCAGAGGGGACTGTCATCCCATCAGTCTGGATTGAATTTGAACCCAGGTCTCGGAGATTAAAGGTAGAATTTCCTCAGGGTTCCCGATTTCCCATCGTGACTTTGGCAGAAACCCCAGAGAAACAGAGGCACTGATGTCTTGCCCATTGCCTGTACTGTTGGCATTGGTACTTGACCCTTCACTTAGAGCTGTCTGTGACTGTTGCCGGTGGCAACAAGGGATTGCTTTGCAGTCAATGGCGTGATATTTTGAATAACCATTTGGCAGTAGCACTGAACTGACCTTGTGTTCAAGCATGAACTGTGAGTAATGCTCGAATGTGAAGATTTTATAGAGATAATTTGAAATGACCAGTCCACACAGTATAAAAATACATGATAAAAACCTCTGCACATACTCATATTGTACACTGTGATGAACTCCTGGGCCAGTTTGATATCCTGTTGGAATTCCCCGAGTACTGGGAAATGTTTGAAATGCTGTAAATTTGTTGCAGTGAGCCACTGTATTAAAGGGAGGCTGTTACCAGCAATTGCTCCAAACATCCTGCCTGGCAGCTCTGAGTGAGAACTTGACTTCACGTTGGAAAATAATTTCTGTCATCTTTCGGATGAGACGTTAAACTGAGGCCCCATCTGACAATTTCTGCCGTCTTTCGGATGAGATATTAAATCGAGACCCTGTCTGCTCTCTCAGGTGAACGTAAAAGATCCCATGGCACTATTTCGAAGAAGAGCAGGTGAGCTCTCCAAACATTTATCCCTCAACCAACATCACTAAAAAACAGATTATCTGGTCATTATCACATTGCTGTTTGTGGGACCTAACTGTGCGCAAATTGTCTGCTGTGTTTCCTACATTACAACAATGACTACACTTCAAAAATTCTTCATTGGCTGTAAAGTGCTTTGGGGCGTCCTGAGTTTGTGAAAGGCGATATATAGATGCAAATTCTTTCTTTATATTAGCCTTGCTTTAATTCAGCTTCCAGGACACTGGCGACAGCAAGCTACCTACCAGCATTTCACAGAATCACAGAAACCCCACAGTGCAGATAGAGGCCATTTCGGCCCATCGAGCCTGCACCGACACATATACCACCTGATCCCCGTAACCCCTACACCAACACATATCCCACCCTATCCCCGTAACCCCACGTATTTAATCCCCCTAACACTAAGGGTCAATTTATCATAGCCAATCAACCATCCAGCACATCTTTGGACTGTGGGAGGAAACCGGAGCACCTTACTGGTGGGGAAAGCAGGATTCCCTGATACCCCCTCTAGGGGGACAATTCTGAGCCACGAGCGCAATATTAGATAGTCATCTGTTTCATTCGGGAAAGACAGATTTTATTTTTCTTGACGTTGACCTATGTAATGTAGCTTCCCCTCCCCCAACCCCATCTCCCCATCCCCATCCCCACAGCCCCATCTCCCCAACCCCATCTCCCCAACCCCATCTCCCCAACTCCATCTCCCCATCCCCCCAGCCCCATCTCCCCAACCCCATCCCCCCAACCCCATCTCCCCAACCCCATCGCCCCAACCTCATCTCCCCACCCCATCTCCCCATCCCCATCTCCCCCAACCCCATCTCCCCAACCCCATCTCCCCAACCCCATCTCCCCACCCCATCTCCCCCAACTCCATCTCCCCATCCCCCCAACCCCATCTCCCCATCCCCCCAACCCCATCTCCCCATCCCCATCTCCCCACCCCATCTCCCCCAACCCCATCTCCCCCAACCCCATCTCCCCACCCCATCTCCCCACCCCATCTCCCCCAACCCCATCTCCCCACCCCATCTCCCCAACCCCCCATCCCCATCCCCCCAACCCCATCTCCCCAACCCCCATCCCCATCCCCCCAACCCCATCTCCCCATCTCCCCAACCTCATCTCCCCACCCCATCTCCCCCAACCCCATCTCCCCATCCCCATCTCCCCAACCCCATCTCCCCACCCCATCTCCCCCAACCCCATCTCCCCCAACCCCATCTCCCCATCTCCCCAACCCCATCTCCCCATCCCCATCTCCCCACCCCCATCTCCCCACCCCATCTCCCCCAACCCCATCTCCATCTCCCCACCCCATCTCCCCCAACCCCATCTCCCCACCCCCATCTCCCCAACCCCATCTACCCCAACCCCATCTCCCCCACCCCATCTCCCCAGCCCCATCTCCCCAACCCCATCTCCCCCACCCCATCTACCTCAACCCCATCTCCCCCAACCCCATCTCCCCAACCCCATCTCCCCATCCTCATCCCCATCTCCCCATCCCCATCTCCCCCAACCCCATCTCCCCATCACCATCTCCCCAACTCCTTCTCCCCATCCCCATCTCCCCCAACCCCATCTCCCCCAACCCCATCTCCCCCAACCCCAACTCCCCCAACCCCATCTCCCCAACCCCATCCCCTTCTCCCCATCACCATCTCCCCAACCCATCTCCCCAAACCCCATCTCCCCCAACCCCATCTCCACAACCCATCTCCCCAACCCCTTCTCCCCATCCCCATCTCCATCTCCCCAACCCATCTCCCCATCCCTATCTCCCCCAGCCCCATCTCCCCATCCCCATCTCCCCTAACCCCATCCCCATCTCCCCAACCCCATCTCCCTCTCCCCATCTCCCCCAACCCCATCTCCCATCTCCCCCAACCCCATCTCCCCTCCCCCATCTCCCCAACCCCATCTCCCATCTCCCCAACCCCATCTCCCCCTCCCCATCTCCCGAACTCCATCTCCCCAACCTCATCTCCCCATCTCCCCATCCCCATCTCCCCAACCCCATCCCCTTCTCCCCAACCCCATCTCCCCAACCCCATCCCCTTCTCCCCATCCCCATCTCCCCACCTCCTTCCTCCCCATTTCCCCCACCTCCATCCTCCCTCCTGCCTTCTTTCCTTCCCCCTCTTCCTTCTCAATCCCCTCCTCACCTTACCGTAACTCTGCTAATTCCAGGAAAACCTGGGCCTACGAGTCTGCTGCCAGAATAAGGGAGCTGTATTTAGCTGTACAACCAGCTCCCACAATGCCAAATTTAAAACCAGACAAAATGTAAAAGCAGCTTCGCCCTCCGAGGCTGGGCTTAAGGTGCTCGGTAACTCTGCTGAAACTGGTAAGTTACCTGTGAACAGACCCTGCGGACTGTGTTTGTGAGAGCTCCTTGTAAGAAAAGAACAGATTATCATCATCATCACCTGGGTGAAGAGTGGCCTGGAACCTGAGACAAAGGTTGCAGGATCGAATTACCAGCACTAATGGAGCTCTGAGGGAGGAGGAGGAGGAGAAACCCTCTGAGCCCCCAGCTGCAGCTTGTGTGCAACACTAGACCAGAGTGAGACAAAATCTCTCAACACAAACTTCTCACCGCCTCCCATGACATCATGGCTGAGTAGAGTGCAAACCTGCTCCTGCTGCTGCGGGGGGGGGGTCAAATTCTTGCCAGCACAGGTAAAGTTCAGCCAGCCTCCTCTTGGGCTGGGAGGAGCATAGTGACACTGAGAGAAGCTGCTGTAGTAGAGACACACAGAGGGAGCTTTACACACACACACGGGGGCCTGGAGTGTGTGCTCGGTGGCCATGAAGTCGGACAGGGAAGACTGTAAGTGCTGCTAGTTTGTGTTGGGGGGGCCTTTCGGTGCGGGTTTGCGAGCAGCGTGTGTGTGTGTATGTGCAGGGGGAGGAGGAGCGGCTCTCGGCCACGGCGGTAGGCATGACAACCGAGCGTGGGGCCTGCTCCTCTCCTCGGTGGCAGCCTGTGCCTGCAGCCTCCCTCATGCCCTTTCCCTTGCTGTGGGCAGCGGGCTCAGGTCATTCATTTGCCTTCCAGTTGTTGTGCAGTTTGTTCGGCACCAACAGAGCCTTCCCTCCCGTCACTCGCTCGCTGACTTTGAGGGGGGTGATTTCCTAAGTGTTTGTTTTCTTTATGACCGAGGAACGTTGGCTGTGAACTTGCTGATCCACACGGCCTTTCCCCATTAAAGAGATGACAATTCTGGGTTAGGGAGGGATCTGCCAGAGTTCCTTGTAACTCCACATAGGAGGAACATGAGTAGGTCATTCAGCCCCTCTAGCCTGCTCCCACCTTCAATTAGATCATGGTTGATCTGTATCTCAACTCCATCTAACCAGGTTGGTTCTGTAATAACAAAAATCAGTTTTGAAATTTTCATTTGACCCCCAACCTCAACAGCTTTTTTGAGGAGAGAGTTCCAGATTTCCACTACCCCTTGTGCGACGAAGTTCCTCCTGACATCACCCCTGAACGACTTAGCTCTAATTTTAAGTTTACGTAAAGGTATCAAGGGATATGGGGAGAAAGCAGGGACAGGGTACTGAATTTGGATGATCAGCCATGATTGCATTGAATGGCGGAGCAGGCTCAAGGGGCCGAATGGCCTACTCCTGCTCCTATCTTCTATGTTTCTACGTCGCCCTGTTCTGGATTCCCCCATTGGAGGAAATAGTTTCTCTGTATCGACCCCAACAACAACTTTTGATCATCCCAAACGCCTCAATTAGATCCCCCCCCCCCCCCCCTCTTAATCTTCTATACTCGAGGGAATACAAGCCTCGTCGATGCAACCTGACCTCCTGATTTAACATGTTTAGCCCCGGTATCTTTCTGACCACAGTCCAGTGACCTTTCCCCTGGAGGATCGTGTGTGATGAAGTTGGTGAACAGGATCGATCTGTGGTTAAGTATCCCACTGATACTCACTGTCTAAGCTCACACGTGAGGTACCGTGGGTGGGGGGCGTGGCCCGGAACTGTTCCCCAGGGACATACAAGAATGTCAGTGGAGGACGGGATCAATTTGGGGAAGAGATGCAGCTTATAGAAAGGAAGGTGCTACTTTAAAATAATTGTTGCTGAGTGTTTTTTAAATGTATTTTCCCTTTGCTGATGAGGCTTGGTGTGTTGGATTACTGAGAGTGGTCGGATTGTGTGCGTTGACGCCTACCGTTCACCTCTGCCGAAATATACCACATTCTGGAGCTCGCCCTATGAAACATAGAAGGCAGGAGCAGGCCATTCGGCCCCTCGAGCCTGCTCCGCCATTCAATGCGATCATGGCTGATCATCCAAATTCAGTACCCGGTCCCTGCTTTCTCCCCATACCCCTTGATCCCTTTAGCCTTGAGCAATATATCCAACTCCTTCTTGAATATATTTAATGAATTAATTAATGAACCTATGCGAAGGTTGGACACTTTCCTGCAAGCCCTGGGGGGTGGCCGTGTCAGCGGGGTTGCTATGTGCCTTTAACAGGTGGTTGTGGAGGCGGATAGTTCAAGCCATGGGAGACAGTGTGTTGGCCATGAAAGGTGCGTGCTGCGGAGAGACGCAACTCAGCAAAGGGGAGAGTGGAGGAAGAGACGGAGAGTTTGTTACTTTAGGAAAATATCCTACATGTTGACATATAATGCAGTCAATCCTGTGGTTTAGTGAACAGCGAAACTTCCTGCAGCTTGTATCAGGTTAACCCTTAAAGGGCTGGGGTAGTGCCGTGTTGTCCAATACAAACTCTGTTCATTGCTGAGATGAGACGTGCCTGTTACTAGATGCACCTTGGACTGTTGTGCCCTTCCTGAGTGTTGTTTTGATCTGTGTGTCTGGCCATTGCACTCCAGCACTTTTATCCTGTTGTAAAGTTGTTGTGTAAAGGGTACAGGACCATAAGGAACTGGAAGGCAGGTTACTGGCTCTGCACCGATAATATCTGGGAATGTACCCACGTGATTTCACCCTCACTTTAATGTACATAGTCAACTCCTAATTTAGATAAACCGCTCATTCAAAATTTTTTGGACCATAATAAATGACTCTCGAGCATTAACAGGAGCAGACTGTAAAGGTAGATTGTATGAATGTGCACACCCGGTGCAGAGCTACACATGATGTGGGTGTGTATCAGGAGTCCAGGGTGACACTCGGCATGTCTCACACCGTGCCCAGTAATGGGAGGAACATCATGCAGGGCGCTCCGAGCTGCACGCCCACATTCCCAGTATGACTTCTGCCGTGCAAGATTTCCGCAAGAGTGCAAATTCATAAAATAAGCCTCGTCCACCAGACATGGGTTATTGGTAGAGTGCGATTGTTACACACTTTCTCATTGATCGGTCCTGCCCTGGGCACACGCTGTTCCTTTAAATATTTCAGCTGACCCTAAGTGGCTCAGCTGAGAAATGCACCGCCCAGCGTGGCAGTCAACTGTACAGACCAAAAAGGTTCCAAGTTTACAGTGTAGCTCCATGCAGTCAGAATCCTCCCCTTGTATTGTTCGTAGACACAATAATGATCTCCTGAAGGGCTGAGGGCTGCAGCTGCAGTTCCCAGCAGGAGATGTGACCTTGTAAAGTGGGGTTAAAATAGAAGGCTTTGGCTGGAACCTGTGGTCTGCTCTGCAGGCTTCAGCCTTGCTACCAGTGCCCGGGAGCACCGCACTGCCCCTGGGATGCCGGTAACGTGGGGGAGATTTGTCGCCCTGTGTCGACTTGAACTGTGGGGAAAACATCAGCAGCACAATTCTAGATTCCATCCTAAACTCGGGTTGTGTCTACATAGCGGGCCCCCCTGGAGAGCACAATGGGGTCCACCACCGCATTCACAATCCCAAACACAGTGATTGTGATAGGATCCCAAGGAGCAAGTCATAGTCTCTCTAAATGGCAGCTTGAAGCTGGTCAAGAGGAATGGTATTAACTGAAGCTCCTCAAGCTGGAATTTCCTGCCCTCAAATGGGCAGTCAGAGAGAAGTTCCAGTTTGCCTGGTAGAAGGGGCTTTCACTGTCTACGACAATCCATTGGCCTCCTTGAATACTGCCAACCTGTGGGGCTGTGGCGGTAGTGAGTTTTGATTTCCAGATTAAGTAATAGCCAGGGAAGAACATTGCCATCGCCCCCTCCTGGTTTCCTGAGGCAATTGCAGTGGGGCCGAGAGAAGGTTTGGCAAGTGAGTCTGATGCAGGGGAGCTGGACGCATCCCTGTACCAGACAGTCGAGATGTTAGCTGTACTTTCTAACAATTTCAGAGCCTATGGCACCCAGGATTCCACAATGGACCGAGATACCGAGCCCCGCACCATGGGCTGTGATACCGAGCCTTACCTCACCTTGATGAACTGGGACTCTGTTACGAGCTGTTTCTCCCCTGAGTAGTGATGAGATGCCTTCAACCAGCTGATTGGGAATGTGATTTGCCTCTGGTTCTATTGGTTGGGACAGGCTAAAGCCATCCACATCCGATTAGTGGTTAGCACTGTTGCCTCACAGCGCCAGGGACCCGGGTTCAAATCCGGCCTCGGGTGACTGTCTGTGTGGAGTTTGCACATTCTCCCTGTGTTTGCGTGGGTTTTCTCTGGGTGCTCCGGTTTCCTCCCACAGTCCAAAGATGTGCGGGTTAGGTTGATTGGCCATGATAAAAAAAAAAAATTGACCCTTAGTGTTAGGGGGGATTAATACGTGGGGTTACGGGGATAGGGCTTTGGTGGGATGGCTGTCGGTGTAAGGACCAGGTGCTAGGGTTTGGATGATCAGCCATGATCTCGTTGAATGGCGGAGCAGGCTCGAAGGGCCGAATGGCCTACTCCCGCTCCTATCTTCTATGTTTCTATGATTCCTCAGAAAGATCCAGGTGCCATATGGCTGGGGAATCTGGTAAAGATCCAGGGGGAAAAATTCAGTTGTTTGCGCCTCCTGTTAGCGCCTTAAGAGGGCGCTAATGGGGCGCAAAGCAACTAGTGCCTGTACGCGGCGATGTTTGCACCACTCGCGAAATTAACTTGACATTTTGCGGTGGCGCTAAACACTACCGCCACGATCTCCTGCGCCAGCAGATCGTGACGTCAGTCGAGTGCGCAATGGCCCGTTAGTACCCCGGACCGGATATTGAGTGGCGCCCCCTGCCTTACCGCCTGCCGCTAGCAACGACAGGTTGAGGGGAGCGTTATGCTGTCAGAAAGGGACTGGGGGAGCCCTACCCCCTGGGCACTGAGACTAGTGGTAACATCAGCCAGGGACAACATCTGGCTCAGCTGCAATGTCCTCTGTAGTTGAATAGAAAACCAAAATCCACTGTTGAGACTCGCGCTTGAAGAATGGCATCTTGGGTATGGTCCCGGGGTGGGAGGTGCCAGCATCTGCAGACCTGTGCCTCAGCGAAAATCAGGCTCTCCAGGAGAGGAGGAGACTGACAGCTAGAACAGAAAACTCCCCAATAATTGGACTGACAGTTTCTGAATTTGCTTGTTGTGTTTGGCAGTGTAAGAAAAACAGACTTGTATTGGTATAGCACCTTATCACATCTCCGAGAAATATTTCAAAACATTTTACATAAAATGAACTACTTCCAGGTGCAGTGATTATGTCGGCAAACACAGCAGCCATTTCGCGCATAGAAAGATCCAATTAATGGCTCAGCCCACAATGCACCACTGCCTCGGTAAATGCAAGTTTTTTTTCTTACTGCAGTGTCAGCCTAGATTTTGTGCTTAAATCCTGGAGAGGGACATGAATCCACAGCGTTCTGACTCGGAGATATTGCTACCACGAAGCCAAGCTTAATGTCAGCATTCGACTGAATTGCAGGGATGTGTAATTTCTGGTTTAATTATTCAAACTTTCTCCCAGCGCAAATTCACAGGGGCAAAATTCAGGGATATGTGATAGCCATCACTTTACCTTTGTACGGCAGCCTCTTGATGTGAATGCGCAGGTGTCACTTTACATTAAATGTGATCGCTTGGGAAAACCTTTCAACAAAAATCCAGCTCCCCATTGACATTCAAAACCAAACATTTGCAGAGGATTAGGATTTATCTACCCACCCTTTTTATTGTTGGAATATCACACTGGGTCACAGCGTGAGGGAGGTTGAACGAAAGAAGCTTTTGCCTTGATGAAGTGTTTTCAACACGAGACGCATGCCCCCCGCTGCCCCCGCACCCCACCCTGGCACACTCAGATATGAAGCGCCTGACCTCCAGAAAAGCGACCCAGGTTTTTCTTGGTTTTGTCAGCCTCTGCCACAAAAGACACCTCCTGTACCCGCCTCCTGTTAAAGACACGAGCCCTGGTTTTAACTTAACCACCCCAGTGGAGCGGAGTATGGGTCGGGTGCCCATTTTACACCCCGCCCGATTTCATTCTCCATTGACATCAACGTGGAGCAAAATTGGGCGCGGTGTAAAATGGGCTTCCGGCCCATTTCTCACCCGGCAGGTCAGGTTAAAATCCCACCCACCCCCCTGGCCCCCACTCAAGGTCCGTGCCACGCTGCTGTCCTGCTGTAAAGCACACAGCTGCACAGAACAGGCTCTGTGCTATTTATATACACAGGCTGCTTGTTTCTGGGCCGAGGGAGACGCTTGATCAGGAGCAATAGCACCAGTGAAGGAGACGGGGAGAGTGATGAGCGCAGGTTGCGAGCCTTGGGTTGACCGTCGCTCTCCCACCACCACAACTTAGACACATATGGGCACCCGACTGGGCACAGCTGCTGCCCCTTCGCATATACCCTGCTGCAATGGCTCTGCTCTTACCGGCAGCGCGGGGGCAGGGGCGGGCACGTGTCGAGATCATCTCCTCGTGCTACAGCCAGTGACGGTAGAGTCACCTCAGTAACCTTGCAGCGCTGTTCTCGGCACAAGGTAAGACGTGTGAGACTAAAGTGACCACAGGGTCAGCAGCCTCCCTGACGTCAGCAGCCAATGTTCAACCAAAGTTAAACATTACCCTCTCGCTCCTACATAAGGCAAAATACTCTGACCTCTCTGTCCTACGCTGTTCTAATGCAGCTCAACGGAAGCTCGCGGATCAGCACCACGTCTTTCAGTTGGGCACTTTACAGCCTCCGGGCTCGACATCGACTTCAACAATTTCAGATTAACTGCTCCCATTTTTTGGATAGCAGGTGCTGGTAATGATTCTGCTGTTCATTAAATCTCTCCTGCCTTCCATCCTATCACAGACCTTCCCTTTTGTTCTTTCCTCTTCCCCTCCCCCTTTCCCTGTCTCTGTACTAGCTTAAAACCTGTTACATCGCTAACATTTTCCAGTTCTGACGAAAGGTCCCCGACCTGAAACGTTAACTCTGTTTCTCTCCCCACAGATGCTGCCTGACCTGCTGAGTGTTTCCAGCATTTTCTGTTTGTTATTCTCTCACTTATTTGTTCACCAGGTACTGATGGGGAGAGTTCTCTTTTGAGATCAAAAAGAATTTCTCAACACCGCAGATCAGACTTTTTGACTGGTTATGAAAGAAAGACTTGATTTTATTTAGCGCTTTCCACAACATCAGGACGACCCAAAGTGCTTCACGGCCAATGAAGTATTTCTTCTTATGAAGCGTAGTTACTGTTGTAATGTAGGAAACGCAGCAGCCAATTTGCGCACAGCAAGCTCCCACAAACAGCAATGAGATAATGATCAGATAATCTGTTTTAGTGATGTTTTGAGGGATAAATATTGGCCAGGACGCAGGGGACTGGATCTTTTACATCCACCTAAGAGGGCAGACGGTTTATCGTCTCATCTGAAAGATGGCACCTCCGACAGTGCAGCCCTCCCTCAGTACTCCACTGGAGTGCCAGCTGAGGTTATATGCTCAAGTCTCTGGAGTGGCACTTGAACTCACGACCTTCTGACTCCGAGCTGAGCGTGCTACCCACTGAGCCACGGCTGACAGCTGACACGGGTGGAGCCTGGTTACTGGTGAATCTTTGGTAGGCTGTTGTGTTTCTCACTGTCTGCTGCTTAACACCTTCAAGAAGTCTTTTTTACTTGCTAAGGATTCCCATGAATCCTGTGCCTTGCTCTCCCCAGCTTATTTTACCTGGTGCCATCGCTCCCGTCACAAGCTGGAAAGCCGTGATTCCCGCAGCTACAAGTGAGGGAATCCAGCTCCGAGCTATTACTTTCAAACCCAAACTCCGCCGGCAGCTGGTTTATAAGGTACAAGTGGAGACACCAATAGGAGGCCTAACAGAAAGGCACCTGGATAAGTGAGGCCTTCAGTTGAGGCCATACTGAAGCCACGGGGTTTATTTTAATAGGTCTGGTTTGGTAATGAACCACAGACGTGTTTCTTAGCTCAACTGACTGATGAGCTTCATGTGGGAACGCTGCTGGGAACTCCCAGGCTGCGTTGCTCTGACTGACCTTGGGGTTGGTTAACCACAGTAAACCGCAGTGCTTGCTTTAGGGGTCGGGTGAGGTGCAGGGGTTGATTTAGGGGTCGGGTGACGAGCAGGGGTTGATTTAGGGGTCGGGTGATGAGCAGGGGTTGATTTAGGGGTCGGGTGAGGCGCAGGGGTTGATTTAGGGGTCGGGTGAGGTGCAGGGGTTGATTTAGGGGTCGGGTGAGGTGCAGGGGTTGATTTAGGGGTTGGGTGAGGTGCAGGGGTTGATTTAGGGGTCGGGTGAGGTGCAGGGGTTGATTTAGGGGTCGGGTGATGAGCAGGGGTTGATTTAGGGGTCGGGTGAGGTGCAGGGGTTGATTTGGGGGTCGGGTGAGGTGCAGGGGTTGATTTAGGGGTCGGGTGAGGTGCAGGGGTTGATTTAGGGGTCGGGTGAGGTGCAGGGGTTGATTTAGGGGTCGGGTGAGGTGCGGGGGTTGATTTAGGGGTCAGGTGACGAGCAGGGGTTGATTTAGGGGTCGGGTGAGGTGCAGGGGTTGATTTGGGGGTCGGGTGAGGTGCGGGGTTGATTTGGGGGTCGGGTGAGGTGCAGGGGTTGATTTAGGGGTCGGGTGAGGTGCGGGGTTGATTTGGGGGTTGGGTGAGGTACAGGGGTTGATTTAGGGGTCGGGTGAGGTGCGGGGTTGATTTGGGGGTCGGGTGAGGTGCAGGGGTTGATTTAGGGGTCGGGTGAGGTGCAGGGGTTGATTTAGGGGTCGGGTGAGGTGCAGGGGTTGATTTAGGGGTCGGGTGAGGTGCAGGGGTTGATTTAGGGGTCGGGTGAGGTGCAGGGGTTGATTTAGGGGTCCGGTGACGAGCAGGGGTTGATTTAGGGGTCGGGTGAGGTGCAGGGGTTGATTTAGGGGTCAGGTGAGGTGCAGGGGTTGATTTAGGGGTCGGGTGAGGTGCAGGGGTTGATTTAGGGGTCAGGTGACGAGCAGGGGTTGATTTAGGGGTCGGGTGAGGTGCAGGGGTTGATTTAGGGGTCGGGTGAGGTGCAGGGGTTGATTTAGGGGTCGGGTGAGGTGCAGGGGTTGATTAGGGGTCGGGTGAGGTGCAGGGGTTGATTTGGGGGTCGGGTGAGGTGCAGGGGTTGATTTAGGGGTCGGGTGAGGTGCAGGGGTTGATTTAGGGGTCGGGTGAGGCGCAGGGGTTGATTTAGGGGTCGGGTGAGGCGCAGGGGTTGATTTAGGGGTCGGGTGAGGTGCAGGGGTTGATTTAGGGGTCGGGTGAGGCGCAGGGGTTGATTTAGGGGTCGGGTGAGGCGCAGGGGTTGATTTAGGGGTCGGGTGAGGCGCAGGGGTTGATTTAGGGGTCGGGTGAGGCGCAGGGGTTGATTTAGGGGTCGGGTGAGGTGCAGGGGTTGATTTAGGGGTCGGGTGAGGTGCAGGGGTTGATTTAGGGGTCGGGTGAGGTGCAGGGGTTGATTTGGGGGTCGGGATGACGAGCAGGGGTTGATTTGGGGGTTGGGGTGACGAGCAGGGGTTGATTTTAACGATGTGGGGTTTTGTTGTAAGCTGCTTTGCTTCTCACAGCTGGTGTAAAATTGATTAAATTCAATGTTCTTGTTGCTGCTTGACTTTTCCCAGCTATTACACTGTTCTGAGCCAGTGACTCAGGCAGGATGAGACCTTTGATGGGTGGGAATGTCAGCCAGTGATGGGCCGTTTCACACCGCCAGCCACCTCCCATCAATCCTAAAGGTGCTACGCTGGTAATACAGGATCTATTAAGACTGAAGGGAGTTAGGTAGTTGATTTTTCTCTCCCGCTATTCTGGCTCTGCCCTTTAACTGGAAATTTCCAGAATCATTTTTAACACTCTCAAAGGCTTTGATATACCGATACTTGCATTGATATAGCGCCTTGTCATGCCGTCAAAACCTCTCAAAGTGCTTCACACAGTGGCGTAGTTTGATGTGCTGCAACTGGTGTTATGTTCACAGCTGCAGCAGTCACTTTGAATAGCCTGCCAAGGTTCACACATGAACAGCTGCCAATTAAGTGAGGTGCCATTGGCTGCATTGAAAAGGGGAGAGGAAGAGCGAAGTTTGGCAAGAGTGAAAACAATAGGTGTGACCAGAGTAGGGACTCCGTTCTCTTTTCTCCAGGTTTCTCCCTTGTCTTCCTCTCCTGGAGGCAGTGGGAATCATTTTGACTTTGGGCGATAGTGTGAAACGGGCGATATTGACCCAGCCGCCCATTATACATAGAATCGTACAGCACAGGAGGCCATTCTGCCCATCGTGCCTGTGCCGGCTCTTTGAAAAAGCGATCCAATTAGTCCCACTCCCTCCTGCTCTTTCCCCATAGCCATGCAAGATTTTCCTTTTCAAGTATTTATCCAATTCCCTTTTGAAAGCTGCTGTTGAATTTGCTTCCACCGCCCTTTCAGGCAGCGCGTTCCAGATCACAACAACTCACTGCGTCTCTTCTGATAACATCTCTTCCGATTTTCGTTACCATTGACTCAGTGTAAGGGAGGGGGGGTGCGGTGTGTATCATTTTGAGGTGGGACTGCCTACTGTTAGCTTAAAGGTCGGTACACACATTACTAATGATCCCTAGTTGATTTTTGGAACTTTCTGCTGACAAAGTTGTGCAGGTCTGGCGAGAACCCGGTGTTTTTTGTTACTGAAGCATCCAGGCTGGGAACTGGTGCAGAGAAAGGCCACGAGGCTGATACTTAGTTGGCACAAAACTCATATTCTTCACCCTTGAAAGGAGGTGATTGAGAGACCATATAGATGTATATATCATACTAGGTGGAATACTAAAGGCTAATCCTGAGTCACTAAAGGTTTTAAGGAGCAACTTGAAGGAGGAGAGAGAGGTTTCAGGAGGGAATTCCAGAACTTGGGGCCAAGGCAGCTGAAGGCCCGGCCGCCAATGGTGGAGCAAAGGAAATTGTGGGTGCGCAAGAGGCCAGAATTGGAGGAGCGCAGAGATCTTGGAGGGTTGTAGGGAGGGGCGAGGCCATGGAGGGATTTGAACACGAGGATGAGACTATTAAAATCGAGGCGTTGCTGGACCAGGAGCTAATGTAGGTCAGCGAGCACATGGGTGAACGGGACCTGGTGCGAGTTGGGACACGGAGAGCAGAGTGTTGGCTGAGCTCAAGTTTACGGAGGGTGGTAAGTGGGAGGACGGCCTGGAGAGCGTTGGAATAGTCGAGTCTGGAGTTAACGAGGGAGAAACCGGACCGGGCTTGGCTGTGATGCCAATAACCTGCCAATGCTTCACTGTCCATCATCTTACAATTTCGTATATAATTGCAACTTTGTGCATGTTGCATATTTGAAATTAGTGGCGTGGCTTCCACACTGCCCCAGCTCCTCTTGTGAACTTTCTGCATTCCAACTGGACACCCACGTGTCGGAGAACGTTACATATGGTCACATGGTGAAGGGGCAGTTTGTGTCCAGCCTTTTGGAAAAGACAAGTTTCTTTTTCAATTGGCAACCTTTGGTCCGAGTTCTGATGAAGACTCTCAAATGTTAACCTTTCTTTCCTTTTTTTCTCCCCCCCCCCCCCCCCCCCCGAACACTAATGGGCTTGCAGTGCTTTTTCCAGAGTTGTCTGTCTGATACTGAAGTGTGTATTTGGTCTGTTGGCAGTGCTTCTACGTGAGGAGGTTTCCCAGCTCCAGGAGGAGGTGCAGTGGCTGAGGCAGATGAAGGAAATGCTGACGAAGGAGCTGGAGGATTCCAACGCGGGGAAGTCGGCCGAGATCCTGTCGGTGACCGAGCTGAAAGTGCAGCTTGCTCAGAAGGAGACCGAGCTGGCCCGAGCCAAAGAGGCCCTGCAGGGTGAGTGGACAACTGTGCTTTACAGCGGAACACGGGAACAATGAATTTCCCCTAAACGCGTAACTGGCTTCCATCTTTCCAGTAACATATACAGACCAGGAAGCCCCCAGGTTTGATCCCCGGTCGGTGCAGAATTAGCTGATCTGAGCCAGGGCAGCAGTCGGATCGCTACCATTAGCTTTTAGTGCCCTTAGGGAGAGAGACAATGCGTCGGGGTTCACTCCTCTGGTTGCTGGCCAGTGACTGCTGTGCTTGCGCGCGTGGGAGCCAGCACGACTGGGATGCACCCCCGTGGTCGAATAGCCACCCAGCCGTTACTGTGCAGGCTAGTACACAAAGAATGGCAACTTGGGTGGAGGGCACCCGTGGAGCTCACCCCAGCAAGGAGTCGATGACTTCAGGAGAGGACGGGAGAAAATTGAAGAGAAACCTTTGTAACAATATATGACAACAGGGGAGGCTGGGCCAAGCAGTTGTGGGGGAGGGTGGGCCAAGCAGTTGTGAGGGAGGCTGGGCCAAGCAGTTGTGGGGGAGGGTGGGCCAAGCAGTTGTGGGGGAGGCTGGGCCAAGCAGTTGTGAGGCAGGCTGGGCCAAGCAGTTGTGGGGGAGGCTGGGCCAAGCAGTTGTGGGGGAGGCTGGGCCAAGCAGTTGTGGGGGAGGGTGGGCCAAGCAGTTGTGGGGGAGGCTGGGCCAAGCAGTTGTGAGGCAGGCTGGGCCAAGCAGTTGTGGGGGAGGCTGGGCCAAGCAGTTGTGGGGGAGGCTGGGCCAAGCAGTTGTGGGGGAGGGTGGGCCAAGCAGTTGTGAGGCAGGCTGGGCCAAGCAGTTGTGAGGCAGGCTGGGCCAAGCAGTTGTGGGGGAGGCTGGGCCAAGCAGTTGTGGGGGAGGGTGGGCCAAGCAGTTGTGAGGCAGGCTGGGCCACGCAGTTGTGAGGGAGGGTGGGCCAAGCAGTTGTGGGGGAGGGTGGGCCAAGCAGTTGTGGGGGAGGGTGGGCCAAGCAGTTGTGAGGCAGGCTGGGCCAAGCAGTTGTGGGGGAGGGTGGGCCAAGCAGTTGTGAGGGAGGGTGGGCCAAGCAGTTGTGGGGGAGGGTGGGCCAAGCAGTTGTGAGGGAGGGTGGGCCAAGCAGTTGTGGGGGAGGGTGGGCCAAGCAGTTGTGGGGGAGGCTGGGCCAAGCAGTTGTGAGGGAGGGTGGGCCAAGCAGTTGTGGGGGAGGGTGGGCCAAGCAGTTGTGGGGGAGGGTGGGCCAAGCAGTTGTGGGGGAGGGTGGGCCAAGCAGTTGTGAGGCAGGCTGGGCCAAGCAGTTGTGAGGGAGGGTGGGCCAAGCAGTTGTGGGGGAGGGTGGGCCAAGCAGTTGTGAGGGAGGGTGGGCCAAGCAGTTGTGAGGGAGGGTGGGCCAAGCAGTTGTGGGGGAGGGTGGGCCAAGCAGTTGTGAGGGAGGGTGGGCCAAGCAGTTGTGAGGGAGGGTGGGCCAAGCAGTTGTGGGGGAGGCTGGGCCAAGCAGTTGTGGGGGAGGCTGGGCCAAGCAGTTGTGAGGCAGGCTGGGCCAAGCAGTTGTGGGGGAGGGTGGGCCAAGCAGTTGTGGGGGAGGGTGGGCCAAGCAGTTGTGGGGGAGGCTGGGCCAAGCAGTTGTGAGGGAGGGTGGGCCAAGCAGTTGTGAGGGAGGCTGGGCCAAGCAGTTGTGAGGCAGGCTGGGCCAAGCAGTTGTGAGGCAGGCTGGGCCAAGCAGTTGTGAGGGAGGGTGGGCCAAGCAGTTGTGAGGGAGGGTGGGCCAAGCAGTTGTGGGGGAGGGTGGGCCAAGCAGTTGTGAGGGAGGCTGGGCCAAGCAGTTGTGGGGGAGGCTGGGCCAAGCAGTTGTGGGGGAGGGTGGGCCAAGCAGTTGTGGGGGAGGGTGGGCCAAGCAGTTGTGGGGGAGGCTGGGCCAAGCAGTTGTGAGGGAGGCTGGGCCAAGCAGTTGTGAGGCAGGCTGGGCCAAGCAGTTGTGAGGCAGGCTGGGCCAAGCAGTTGTGGGGGAGGCTGGGCCAAGCAGTTGTGAGGCAGGCTGGGCCAAGCAGTTGTGAGGCAGGCTGGGCCAAGCAGTTGTGGGGGAGGCTGGGCCAAGCAGTTGTGGGGGAGGGTGGGCTAAGCAGTTGTGAGGGAGGCTGGGCCAAGCAGTTGTGAGGCAGGCTGGGCCAAGCAGTTGTGAGGCAGGCTGGGCCAAGCAGTTGTGGGGGAGGCTGGGCCAAGCAGTTGTGGGGGAGGGTGGGCCAAGCAGTTGTGGGGGAGGCTGGGCCAAGCAGTTGTGGGGGAGGGTGGGCCAAGCAGTTGTGGGGGAGGGTGGGCCAAGCAGTTGTGAGGCAGGCTGGGCCAAGCAGTTGTGAGGCAGGCTGGGCCAAGCAGTTGTGAGGCAGGCTGGGCCAAGCAGTTGTGAGGGAGGGTGGGCCAAGCAGTTGTGAGGGAGGGTGGGCCAAGCAGTTGTGGGGGAGGGTGGGCCAAGCAGTTGTGGGGGAGGGTGGGCCAAGCAGTTGTGGGGGAGGCTGGGCCAAGCAGTTGTGAGGCAGGCTGGGCCAAGCAGTTGTGAGGGAGGGTGGGCCAAGCAGTTGTGAGGGAGGGTGGGCCAAGCAGTTGTGGGGGAGGGTGGGCCAAGCAGTTGTGGGGGAGGGTGGGCCAAGCAGTTGTGGGGGAGGCTGGGCCAAGCAGTTGTGAGGCAGGCTGGGCCACCTACTTACACTTGTTTTGCGTTAAGCTGAAAGCATGAATTTTAACGAGTGAGTTTGCAACTTTTCAAGCCAAAGAATATCAGCTGAAGCTGCTTTGGGACAACTCCTCGTCACCGTGATGCTGTACAAATGGGAATCAACTGGAGTTGTGGGCAATGTTCGCTTTATTTTTTTTTGGGTGCGCGGTCCCTTTAAAGGGCGGGTTTTTCCCATTTAAAAACCGGTGAGCCAGCTGCGCTGGAGCCCCAAAGCGCTGCGCACCCGCGCAGCTTAAATGGAATGTTGGTTGCGGGAAAGTAAGTGTGTATGCGCGTGCGTGCCTGTATAGCTATTGGGTAAGGACATTGTACAGTTCAGTTGCAATGCTTCCCACGGTCCAATATCACACCCACTCTCATTGTCTTAAGTTCTCGTATGAAGAGTGCCCATGAGCACTCATTGCCCGCAGAACTATATCCCAGCAAGAGTCAGCGCCTGCAGGAAAAGAGTGGAGAAAATTGCTGATTTTATTTTTAAACAATGTAGCCGGCACATAGGGTGAAACAGTTGCCGGCTCGGTTGCCGGCTCTGATGTGAAGTGATCCTCCCCTTCAAGAGTTTTTGTTCTGTCTGCACAAGACAGTAAAAAATCAACTCAACTCAACGAAGACTTGAGGGGAGGAAATAATTTGAAGTACTTCTCCCGAGAGCCGCCTTCTCCTTTAATCTCCAGTGATGTCTGTTCTTAATGAGACAATCGCCTCATTTCTTTTTGTGGAAAGAAAAAAGGTTCAGAGAAACCTTAAAGCAGGGAAATCCAGTTTGATGGTATTTGTCACTTCAAGGAGAGACATTCCTGGCACTTGGTGTAGTCGGGTCACTGCAAATATTCAAGCAAAAGCTCAGTTTGTGAATTTAATGAGGAACTAATTTTTCTGAAGTGTTTGAGCTGCTGCAGTATTAAACCATTGAGTTCCAAAATTAGATTGTTCTATTAAAGGGTCACAGAGCAAAAAAAAAACCCAGTCTGGAACTATGCAAAAACTAACAAGACTGAAATGTACCTCCGGCAGTATACTTTTATAGGAATTGTTCTGTGCAATAAGTTGGGCTGAAATCACCTGAAGTTCATGTGCTTCAGTCAAAACAATAAGGCTTACGGAGTAGGACTTTCCAACATGTTACAGGCTGGAGTCAGGCATAGGAAAAACAAATCAGCCGGGGTTCCTGCTCTTGATCCCTGTCTTAGTTACTCCTCTTGAAAAGTGCATGCATGTATGAGCATCGAGTGAGGACAGGTTCTGGCTTGGCTGTGATGCCTGCCTCCCATGGTTAAATAGTTCGCTGACGCTCACAGGTAAAGCATGGTCCTAGAAGGTGGTGGGAGGCCACGGAATCAAACCCCAGCAAGAGTCGGTGCCTTCAGGAGAGGAGAGGAGAAAATCATTAAAAGCCCATTGAACACAATGCCCAACTGGTTACGTGCAACTTCCTGTTTAGGAGTCTGTCGCCTTGGACCTCCTCCACGCCGCAGCCTCCGATTCAGATGCAGATGACGGGGTCTATCTAAAATTCTGGGTATGCCCCTGCTTTGCAGTGTGACCTAGTGTTTTTTTACTGGTTGCAGTGTTGCCAATCCACATCCTACCCTGGAAAGCCACAACAGTGATGTTGGGTGAAGAAGCCTGGGCTCGCTCGCTCCCCATCATCCTGGACTCTCTTGGCTGACAGCCGGGTTTACTGAAGTATTTTTAAATCCCACATGACCAATTCAAGACTTCAAAAGCAAAATGATCCCATGTGGCTGTGAATTAATTAATTTTGGGTTTCATTTACAAATTATAAATAGCCGTAGTTAACAGCAAGTTATTGGGCTGTGTGTTTATCCAAATGCCAGGTGTTCCTGGTTGAATTCTTTCCCTGGACCGCCTGAATTTTATGCCCTTAACTAGCCACTCTCCACACCTGAAACAGTGCCTCGTGCTGAATCCACTTCTACAGGTGTCGGCCGCTTGTCAGCTACTTCATCCAAGTAGCCATTCTTCATATGTGACCCGTCAGTGAGTATCAACGGGGTAGTCACCCATAGGGGAGTGTCACAGCCAATCCGATCCTGTCTTCCCCCCCAATGTACACGCACACACACGCGCATTTTACAGCAGAGGTCATTTGATAGCGATCGGGACCAGTAACCCTGGCTGCTTCTTTTCCCCCCTCCTTAGTTCAGGGGCACTGAGGCCAAATGTAGACTCCCACACTGTCTTCCTAGCTGGGATCAACCATCTCCGCACAAACTGGGAATCTAACCTAAAGCCTTATCGTGTGCATGGCTCAGCTACTACCCTGGGCAGCACCTTAACCCACTAGGCCTTCGAGGGAGTTCAAATGCAATTGTTTAAAGAAAGAAACTTTACTGATGTAGGGATATCTATTTTTGTTTTCTCAGTGGGCACAACACTGTGTCACAGCATGATAAGATCCAGGGTCATGTCTGTGGTCTTCAAGTTGGGGGAGGCTGATACTAGATGTACCGAGACATTTCTTCGACAAAGCTTTGCGTCACTCCTAATCTCTCCCTTCCCGGCTCATTGTCTGCTTCCTTTGCCTGTTTGTGCAGCACCCTCGGGCTATTTCTTTATGCTATAGAATGCAAGTTGTTGTGGAAGGAGGGAGAATTGAAAGGGGATTGGCACAGAGCCTCATCAATGCTTCTCGTAGAACATGGTTGCCCAAATTAAGGCTGGTGGACCTTATCCAGCACACGAGCCCTGACAACTCGATCCTATTTGTCTGTATTCCTTCTTCACTGGTTTGAACATAAGAACATAAGAAATAGGAGCAGGAGTAGGCCAATCGGCCCCTCGAGCCCGCTCCGCCATTCAATAAGATCATGGCTGATCTGATCCTAACCTCAAATCTACTATCACTCTCCATCCCACCCGAACCCATGTGATCTCCCGGGAGAGGCGAGAAACCAGATTTTTAAAAAACCCAATGGCCAATTTGGGAGAAAAAAATCTGGGAAATTCCTCTCCGACCCATCTAGGCAATCAAAACTCGTCCAGGAGATCACTCTGTCCCTGTATTTTCTACAGTACTTACCTTCTGTAAAGGCGATCTCCACCCCAGCCAGGAACAGGAATAAAACCATCTCCTGAAATCTAACACAGAATTAGAACACAAGAAGTAGGAGCAGAACCAGGCTACACGGCCCCTGGGCCCGCTCCACTACCCACAGGGCCATGACCATTCCGAACCTAGACTCATGTCCAATTTCCTGCCCGCTCCCCGTAACCCTTAATTCCCTTTACTTCTAGGAAACTATCTATTTCTGCTTTAAATTTATTTAATGATGTAGCTTCCACAGCTTTCTGGGGCAGCAAATTCCACAAACCTACCACCCTCTGAGTGAAGAAGTTTCTCCTCATCTCAGTTTTGAAAGAGCAGCCCCTTATTCTAAGATTATGCCCCCTAGTTCTAGTTTCACCCATCATTGGGAACATCCTCACCGCATCCACCCGATCAAGCCCCTTCACAATCTTATATGTTTCAATAAGATCACCTCTCATTCTTCTGAACTCCAATGAGTAGAGTCCCAATCTACTCAACCTCTCCTCATATGACCACCCCCTCATCCCCGGGATTAACCGAGTGAACCTTCTTTGTACTGACTCGAGAGCAAGTATGTCTTTTCTTAAGTATGGACACCAAAACTGTATGCAGTATTCCAGGTGTGGTCTCACCAATACCTTGTACAACTGCAGCAATACCTCCCTGTTTTTATATTCTATCCCCCTAGCAATAAAAGCCAACATTCCATTGGCCTTCTTGATCACTTGCTGCACCTGCATACTAACTTTTTGAGTTTCATGCACCAGGACCCCCAGATCCCTTTGTACTACAGTACTTTCCAGTTTCTTGCCATTAAGATAATAACTTGCTCTATGATTTTTCCTGCCAAAGTGCATAACCTCACACTTTCCAGTATTGTATTCCATCTGCCAAATCTCTGCCCACTTACTTAGCCTGTCTATGTCCCTTTGCAGGTTTTTTATGCCCTCCTCACTCACTACTTTCCCTCCCATCTTTGTATCATCTGCAAACTTTGATATGTTTCACTCGGTCCCCTCCTCCAAATCGTTAATATAGATTGTAAAGAGTTGGGGACCCAGCACTGACCCCTGCGGAACACCACTAGTTACTGATTGCCAGTCTGAGAACGAACCATTTATCCCAACTCTCTGCTTTCTGTTAGAGAGCCAATCCTCCACCCACGCCAGAATATTACCCCCAATCCCGTGATTTTTTATCTTGAGCAATAATCTTTTGTGTGGCACCTTGTCAAATGCCTTTTGGAAGTCTAAATACACTACGTCCACTGGTTCCCCTTTATCCACCCTGTATGTTACTTCCTCAAAGAACTCAAGCAAATTTGTCAAACATGACTTCCCCTTCATGAAACCATGCTGAGTTTGTCCTATTAAATTATGTTTATCCAAATGTCCCATTACTGTCTCCTTAATAATGGACTCTAACATTTTACCAACCACAGATGTTCGGCTAACAGGTCTATAGTTTCCAGCCTTCTGCCTACTACCCTTTTTAAATAAGGGTGTTACATTAGCACTTTTCCAATCTGCCGGGACCTTTGCTGAGTCCAGGGAGTTTTGGAAAATTATTACCAATGCATCCACAATCCCTAATGCCACTTCCCTCAAGATCCTAGGATGTAAGCCATCAGGTCCAGGGGATTTATCCGCCTTGAGTCCCATTATTTTACCAAGTACCGCTTCTTTAGTGATTTTAATCGTATTTAGCTCCTCCCCCCCTCGAGCCCCCTGTTTGTCCAGTGTTGGGACAGTCTTAGTGTCCTCTACCGTAAAGACTGATACAAAATATTTGTTCAGCGTTTTTGCCATCTCCATGTTTCCCACCATTAATTTCCCGGTCTCATCCTCTAAGGGACCAACATTTACTTTAGCCACCCTTTTTCTTTTTATATAACTATAGAAACTTTTGCTATCTGTTTTTATATTTTTTGCTAATTTACTTTCATAATCTATCTTCCCTTTCTTAATCAATCTTTTAGTTATTTTTTGCTGTGTTTTAAAGACTTCCCAATCTTCTATCCTCCCACTAGATTTAGCTACCTTATATGCCCTTGTTTTTAGTCGGATACTATCCTTAATTACTTAGCCACGGATGGCTATCTTTTCTTTTACACCCTTTTTTCCTCAGTGGAATATATATTTTTTGGAAGTTGTAAAATAACTCCTTAAATGTACACCACTGATCATGTACCATCTTACCCTTTAATCTATTTTCCCAGTCCACTCTAATCGATTCTGCTCTCATACCTTCATAGTCTCCTTTATTCAAGCTCAGCACGCTTGTTTGAGATCCAACCTTCTCACCCTCTAATTGAATATGGAATTCAACCATGTTATGGTCACTCATTCCAATGGGATCCTTTACTAGGACATTTTTAATTAATCCTGTCTCATTACACAGGACCAAATCTAAGGTTGCTTGCCCCCTGGTCGGTTCATTTACATACTGCTCAAGAAACCCATCACTAATACACTCAATGAACTCATCCTCAAGGCTGCTGTTTGTAGCCTGGAGGTTTTTAAACACTGTTGCCTTATTGGTGGATAAATCCTAAATCAGATCATCAAGATCTGCTAGTATGCAAATTAATGAGAACAGGGATGTAAATGTTGGGTGGCCCTTTTCCAAGGCTCCATGGTACATATCTAAATGGCCCAAGAAGCCCAGCATTTTGGACTCTCATGGACTAAAGGTTGGCTCAAGCTTGGTGCAGTGAACTCAACAATTCCTTCCATGGTCTGGTACTATGAGGTGTAGACCAGGAAGGTGCCAGGTTCGATCCCTAAGCACTTGGTGCTGCAGTTGGCCTCCCTTCTCTTGGATTGGGGGGACAGTCAACCAGGGCTCCCGTTGTATCCAGTGGCCCCAGCTGGAACAGATGGGGACCGCTTTGGCCTTGGCTGTAATACCCCTACTAATGTACAGGCTGTGGGCATTCACTGTGTAGCCTCATGTGTGAGCAATGGGCACTTGGGCGAGGTGCTGGAGAATGTCCAATGGCTGTGGAGCTGCACCCCAGCGAGGTTCAGTGCTTTTAGGAGAAGAGGGCTGGGTGCAGGATCCCTGTTGGCTTTCTCGGCCAGTCTGTGGTGTAACGCAAGAGGAGACAGGAAAAAACACAATGAAAATCTGAAGATTAAGGCTGTGAGTGTTGAGTCCTCCACTCCGTCACCAGCTGAGTGAGAGGAGTTAGTGAGCCCAATTAACCTCAGTAGACCTCCAACTCCAGGAGTTGGAGCTGAATTAACATCATTAACTGAAGTAATGAACCTAGAGGTGTTTCAACAATCTTGTCATTTCAACAATGTGCATGTTACTTCAACTCCCTCACACACTATCCAACTGAAAAAAGATATTGACTGTAATAAAGAAGAAACCCCCCCTAAAACAGACACAGCCAACTACAGATCCATTAGTCTTTCTTTCATTCTGTGTAAAATAATGGAATTGATTATCAGCAGTAAACTTGAGGATTATCAGTACAACAATAATCTAGTTAAGATAGCAAAATACTGCAGATGCTGGAAATCCAAAATAACAACAGAAAATGCTGGAAAAACTCAGCAGGCCAGGCAACATCCGTGGAGAGAGAAACCGAGTCAACGTTTCAGGTGAACCCTTTGTCTGCTAGAACCCTAATCTAGAGCCGTCTTTTGTCTCCACTAGTCCTATCACCATCTCGTCTCGTTTTGAATACCTCTTATTGGCCCAGAACTTGGTGTCGGGGGCTTGCCGCGCGTGCAAGCCCCCGATGTGCACTTACCCGGCGCGCCGACATCTGAAACCTGGCCCGCAGTGGATTTCCTGTCAGTGGCCCGGTTCTGATGTCGGCGCGCTGTGCTAACCTGACCCAGCGGCGTAGTTAGTGCGATGTGCCGGCTGGGATCAGGTGAGCACTGTTCAGCCAATCAGGAGAGGGGAAACTTCATTCATAAGTTTGAAAGTAAGAACTGTCAAACTCATGACAAGTACTGCACCCCAAAACACTACTTAAACTTTAAATAAAATTTTAAAAAACATCCCAATCATTAAATTAAGTATAAATAAGTTTAAAAAAATAATTTAAACAATATTTTTTTTTGTTGAAAAAAATAAATTTTTAATAAAAAGGGTCTAAAACTAAACTTACCTTATTGTAGATTCTTTAAAATAATAAACCTGTGGAAAAAAAAATTCTAAATTGCACTAAAACACCACTTACCTGTAAAAATAAATACTTACGTGTGCTTTTTACAAGCGTAAAGACCGGAGGCCTTTACACATGCGCAAATCCCCCAAAACAGAGGAAATCCAAGATGCACGCGCTGCCCCCTACAGCGCACGCGCTAGCCTCTTCACCTCTTGGGTTAGAGGAGAGGAAATGCCGGTTTTCAGCGCATGCGCTGTGCATGCTGAAAACCGGCATTCCCTCCGGCCAGACGCGTGAGTACCCCTTCCGTACTCATGCGTTTGGGGAGGAATTACTGCCCCAATGTCTCTTCACTTCTCTTTTGTTCTCTCCCAGCCTGGTCTCTTAATCTATTTCATTTCCTGTGCTTCTTTAGTCTTGACAAAGGGTTTTTACCCGAAACATTGACTCTAATTTCTCTCCACGGATGTTGCCTGGCCCGCTGAGTTTTTCCAGCATTTTCTGTTAATAATCTAGTTAACATGGATTCAGAAGAGGAAGATCCTGGCTGACCAACATCCTCGACCTCTTTCAGGAAGTGACAGCCCAAGTCGATTGTGGTTAGCCCTATGATGTGGTGTACCTCGACTTCCGAAAGGCTCTTGCTAAAGTTCCACTTGAAAGGCTATTAGTTAAGCTTGAAGCTGGTGAGGATTCAGGGTGAGTGGGAACGGCTTAGAAACTGGCTGAAGGGTAGAAAACAAAGAGTACTCGTTCGAGGAATTAAATGTGAGGTATGGGGGGTGGGGAGTGGGAGGCCAAGGCTCAGTGTGGATACCACGACTGATTCTAATTTACTTTAATGACCTCGATTGAGGAATTCAATACAAATTGGCCAAATTTGTAGATGATGTCAAACTAGGGAGTGGCAGTGGATTCAGAGGAGGCAGCACATAAGTTACAGAATAAGTTGGATAAATACGTATTTGGGCAGAACAATGGAGGCTGAAATGTAATGCAGACAAGTGTAAGTACGGCACGTAAGAAGAAAAGAATAAGCGGCACACGTGCTCTATGCATGGTGTTGAGAGACTTGGGAGTCTCTAGATTTGGCACTCAACGTGTCCAGCCAATACAGAGCAGCAGTCAACAAAGCCAATTGAATGTTGAACTACATCGCTAAAACAGTAGAATACAAGTCAGAAGAAGCTGCTATCAATCTGTACCGTGCGCTGGTCAGACCGCACCTTGAGCTACCGTGCGCTGGTCAGACCGCACCTTGAGCACGGTGTCCAATTTTAGTTACCAAAACGTAAAGGAGAGATTCATGAACTAGAGGCTGTGCAGACAAGAGCCATGAGGCTGATCCCCCCCCCCCCCCCCCAGTGTCGAAGGGCTGAATTGTGAGGAAAGACTGGGGAAACTTGGGTTTTCAGCCTGTGGGGAGGCGTCTGAGAGGTGATCTTATGGAGGTACAGAACATAGTTACGGCAATGGAAAAGGTAAATATGGAATATTACTTCAAATTGAATTGCAAGAGTAAGACAAAGGGAACACATTCAATGAAATGGAAAGTAAATTTCAGACTGATGTCAAGAAACCTTACTTCACGCAAGGGGGGTAGTTTTGACTTTGTGCAATAATATAAAACGGGCGATGTCGATTCAGCCGCACGTTATACGTTATCTCAGTGGAAGTGAAAATCGGGAGAGGTGTATAACGAGTCGATATTGTCCGTTTCACACTATCGCCCAAAGTCAAGATTACCCCCAAAGCATGATCAATGTGTGGAATAGATTCCCAAGAAGAGTAGAGATTCCCAAGAAAATCCCTGTAATCATTGAAGTAACGTTTGGATGCAACAGTGGGGAGAGTGGAGGGTCCCTCCGAATGGATGAATTAAGATGGGCTGAATGGCCTTCCTCATCTATAATTATCTGGTGATGGTGTGAAGCGTGATTGAAGGGTGTCTTTTTAAATGACAAACCTCCTGTTTCTAGCTAGATCCTGAGAAGTTGTCTTTAAACTCTGTGCTGCTTATACAGCAGAAAATGTTTTTAAAAAAAGGTGAAGCACTCCTCCCTAATGGCCGGGCCAGTAAGTATGCCAGCGAGTATGGCACTGAGCCACACAGCCCAGCAAGGTCCCTGGTTCATCCTTGGTCTGTGCTGGGTCAGCTGACCTCAGCTGGGGCAGCGGTTGGAGAGCTGCAGTTGGCCTCCAGTGTCACTAAACTGGGGAGGAGGAAATAAATCCAAGCTCCCACTGCTGATTCCTAGCCAGTGACCCTCCCTGCCGGAAAGTGGGTGTCGATGTTGGGTGGGCAGGTCCAGGCTGGGCTGTGATGAAGCGTCACTTCGTAGAATCAAGGAACGTTTTCCAGCACAGAAACAGGCCATTCGGCCCATCACGTTAGTGCCAGTGTTTTTCTTCACATGAGCCACTCTCCTGTTCACTCCATATACCGTTGAATATTCCTCTCCCTCAAGCAACTATCTAATTCCCTTTTAAAACCATTTATGGCCTCTGGTTGAACAATGGTTTGTAGCAGAGAATTCCAGATTCCAACCACCAGCTTTCTAACCTCCCTTTTCATTCTCTTTATGGTTATCTTAAATTTGTGCTCCTCGTAACCATCTCGCTGACCAGTGGAAATGATCTCTCACAGTTTACCCCGTAATAACCCATCATAATTTTGGGGTTATGGGGATCCCATTGGGAAGCCTATTGTTGGCACTAATGGAGCTGCAGAGAAAAAAAACCCTGAGCAGCAGAACAATTGGCACAAAGGCTGCTGAAAACCTGAGTGCCCGCTGACTGTTCTTGAACTCTGTGACCAGAAAAGCCTGAGTGAAATCAATGTTACCGCTTTGACTGAGTTGATTAATGGAAGCCATTCATTATACAAATCAATCCACAGAACATCAGCACAGACTGCCCGCACATAAAACAGGAGGCAATAAAAAATTGCATTAAGCCAAACCATGGTAAAGGAATAGGATATTTCTGCAGTTTCATTGTTGAGCAACCTGGGGTGAAGGGCTGAGGCCCTGAGTATAGGACACCAGCAAGAGGGTAAAGATGAGGAGAAAAGAAGTAACAGGAAATGTTACCCCTGCCCGTCCTATCACATTATCTAATCACGTTCTTTTCTTTGCCTGCCTCCTGATCCTGTTGCCATGAATTTTTCCAGACAATAACAGACGTCTTTCCCTGTGACTCCTGAATAACTTGGCCCCCAATCTATCACTTTTTAAAAATATAATCAGCTTCATCATTCCTTTCTTTTCTCGTGCTGGTTCAAGGTCCCTCTCATTAGTCATTCTTCATGTCCAATTAACTGTCAGCCTACCTCTGCAGCAGCAGCAGGACTCCAACGCCTCTGGCCATTGTCTTACCTCAGGGTTCCAGGTCCCAATTTTCACACCCACACCATGCTGCTGAAAACATGCACTTTATCTATTCAGGTTAATTTAGCTCTGACACATTGTAAGGCTCACTAACTCCTCTCAATCAGATGCCGATGGGGTGGAGTAGTCAACACTTGCTGTGTTTATTTTCCTTTTCATTTCCTTGCCCTCTTTCCTATCTCCTGTTTCATTCAACCCTGCTATACCACATGCTGGCCAAAAGAGACTTTTTTTCACCTCTTCCTCTCATGAGGCCACTATTTGGGCTATTCGAACATGGGGAGCATCACATCCATGCCCAGTCCTGTCCTCGCTCGTCAGCGACACGTGCAATTTTCAGCAGGAATCATTGAACAGCAATCAGGAACGGGAACATGGGCTGATTTATTTCTCCTCCCTGTCCAAGGCTCCAGTTACTGCCAAAGCTGAGATCAGCTAACACAGCACAGACTTAAAAAGGGACCTGCAAACCCCCTTCATCCCATTTGCAGAAACCTGGGTGTAGTTCTGCTAAAGGACACGCAAAGCCAAGGGCACTGCGGGAAACAGAAAATAAATCCTTGAAACCTGTTCCCAATTTGCAGAATGTATGGAGTAAATGATTACTCCGGAACTATTGAAAACACGGCAGCATTTACCTTCAGCTTCTCTCTGTGTAGTATCCATAGCAACTTCCAGGAGGATTGTGGTGCCCCAGTAATGGAGCAAGAGCAATATTCAGCATGAACAATTATCCTGTTTATAACTCGCTCCTAGCACACCAACTACACACTGTAAAACTAGCTGCTGAAACAGGTATGTGCAAATCTTTAAAAACAGGCAAAATAGGCTTGTGTTTGAGTTGATAGATCGCATGTTCGCAGTGGGTACTTGCTCGTGGCTGACCCTAGCTGCACCCTTTCCTCACTTTGGTGCTTGTACCCAATAATTGTCTATGACCAGCTCTTCATGTGTTTCTGCCCTGTTAAAAAGAAAGAAAAACTTGCATTTATATCGCGCCCTTCACATTCTCAGGACGTCCCAAAGCACTTTACAACCAATGAAGCACTTTTGAAGTATAGTCACTGTTGTAATGTAGGAAACGTGGCAGCCAATTTGCACACAGGAAGGTTCCACAAACAGCAATGTGATAATGACCAGAAGGATAAATATTGCCCAGGATACCGGGAAGAACTCCTCTGCTCCTCTTTGAATAGTACCATGGGATCTTTTATGCTCACCTGAGAGGAAAGACGGCACCTCCGACAGTGCAGAGCTCCCTCAGTCTAGTTTACGTGCTCAAATCTCTGGAGTGGGACTTGAACCCATGGCCTTCTGACTCGGAGGCGAGAGTGTTACACTGAGTCAGTACATAGATTTATTTAATCAACAATAACACCCATACTGGCGGCAGCTTCATAAATAGTGGGATACGGATCAATCCAGACCCACTATGAGGAATTAACATGATTCTGAGCTCATCCCTAATGTACCTGTTTTGCCAACAACCTGCGCTCTTCAATCAGGGCTTATTCAGACTCCCGACCGAGGCCAGATTGCAGTGTTTGAATTTGATGGAAATACAGTCATTCTGCTGCTGCCTCTCTCTGAATGACCGTACAGCCGCAGCAGTGACTGCATCTGGCATCATCCCAGGACACGGGGCAGTCGAATGCTTTTGGCAGCGGAGCACCATTTGGAACATCTTTCTCCATACTGGACTGGGCACTAAGCATCCCAGCTTGGAAAATGTAAAATTAAAGCTTTGAAATGCAGAATCTTTTCTTGATTAAAACACTAAGCTTGCTAAATATGCAACCTCTTAATTTTTCCTTTTGCTTTTATTGTACGAAAAGACAAGAACCGATAAACAGACACACTGTAGCCTCCTTATCTTGTTGTATTATTTATTCTCAGTTGACATTACCAATGCTGTATTGTCCATCTAGGGTTGCCAACTCTGGTTGGATGCATGCCAGGAAGTTTCATCACATGACCTCCTGCCTCCAACCGCCCCACCTGGTCAAACAGCCATTTTCCCCCCATCTTAAATATTATTATAACTAATAAATGAAAGTGTTGGAAGAAAATGAAAAAAAACCTTTTTTAATGCCCCTATGATTTTGCTCACAGCAGCGTCTAGGAGATTCATTTCTAATTCCTGGACAGTCCAGGACAATTCTGGAGGGTTGGCAACCTTGTGTCCATTCCTGTGTGTCACAGATTATGTCCCTGTGAAGCGTCTTGGGACGTTTTATTATGTTGGAGGCACTATATAAATGCAAGTTGTCGTTGCCCTGAGAAGGTGGTCTTGGGCCTTCTCCCTGATCCGCTGTAGTCCTTGTGACGATGGTGCTCTCATAACGGTGTTAGGCAAGGAATTTGAGGCACCAGGGGACACTGGCATGGGAAGGAACCGTCGAATAAGTGTCTTGAAGGGGAAGGACAGTCTCGGCACGGTGGGGTGGGGGGCAGGAAGAGTGTCCGCATTATTCCAAAAAAAAAGTCGCAAAATCTGTAAACTTTCTAACCTGCATGAAGGCACACCATGTTGGGTCTCTCTCTCCATGACATCTCTGAAGAAGAGTTGTCGCTTAGTGGCTTTATTGAAAAGAATGAAGGAAAGGAACTGTTCCAGAGGTGTCCAAGCCCAGGAAGCCACCTCAATGGAGCCGTTTGATGCACAGGGCAGACCCTGTCACTGATGTCACACAGAGCAAGCTAGCGGGGAGGATCTTTGTGCAGGTTAGAAGATTGATGTTATTTTTAGAAGAAAATGTCAAACCAGATTTTGAAATGTCCTTATAAATAAATACTTTAAATCAAAGGACCCGCCACGTGCTTTAGCAGGTGGCTGCCACCTGGGCGCTCTCTGGGGTCCATGAGCGACAGCTTTTTAAGCGGACCCCCAACATTAAATAAGGCAGTTGCTCCCTGGAAAACATCAAGAGGGGAGTGCTCTTGTTTCATGGTTCTTGCCTATGGTTTGTCGTGTAATGATTTTACGTTGGTGTCATTGGAGGGATGTGACCTTTACAGTTCAAATCCATAACACAGCTAACATGAAATGAAATGAGCCCATGTCCTGATTATCTTGTCTGATTAATTCTTTATCCATTTTATAATTTGGTTTGATCAATGGAGTATGTAATTACCAGACCACTCTCCAACCACTGTACAGTCCATTTAGAGATTCAACCACAGCTGTACTTGCGCTCTATTACAGAGACCTATCTATAATTGGATCTGGTAGATAGGATGTATAATTAGTTGAGATTCCCCCTTCCTAACGACTCTACCGCCCATTAGTACCAGGGAACAGCCATTGTTTCTCTCTGCCTTTGCTCCATCCTGTGTGTCGTTGAATGGTTACACAGCTGCATCGAGTTCCAACCATTACTCCTGTTGATCAAAATCTAGCAAATTAATTCCGAATTATCTGCCAAGTTTGCCCAGATCTATTTGGGTTTTGGATGACCCACCTTGGGCTGCTCAGGGATGAGTTGTTTATTTTTAAGATTGCCTTTTTAATTTTTTGGCCAAATCTCTCTGCTCCTCTTATCCTGGATGCCGACTCTTGCTGGGAAGCCGGTTCCAAGTTGGCATTGTTCATGTGTCAGCCTATACAGTAACTGCCGTCCAGCTATTCGTTTGTGGTGGACATCACCTCTGAGGCCAAAACAATTCACATACACGTGCATTTACTGTGAACACAGCAACAACCGTGTACATTTATATATCACCTTTAACATAGAAACAACGTAAAACGTGCTTCACAGACACATAATCAAAAAAATGGATGCCAAGCCAAAGAAGTTGACATCAGGAGGGGTGACCACAAGCATGGTCAAAGAGGTGAGTTTTACAGATGAGCAGCAGGTAGAACGACAAAGGGATTTAGGGAGGAAATTCCAGAACGTGGGACCAAGGTAGCTGAAGACTTTGCCACCAATGGTGGGGCAAAGGGACGGGGGCTGCAAAAGAGGCCCCGTCTCGGAGGAATGAGTTGTGGGGGGGTTGTAGGGCTGGAGGAGATTAGAGATATGGAGGGGCGAGGCCATGATGGAAATTAAACATGAGAATGAGAATTTTAAATTTGAGACATTAGACTGGGAGCCAGTGTAGGTCACAAGGACAGGGTGATGGGTGAGCAAGACTTGGTGTGCGATACGATACGGACAGCAAAGTTTATGGATGGTGGAGGATAGGAGGCTGGCCAGGAAAGCATTGGAATAGACACATCTAGAGGTGACAAAAGCACGGATGACCAGCCTGACTTGGAAATAGATCGCCGTTCCTTCATCATCGCTGGGTCAAAATCCTGGAACTCCCTCCCTAACAGCACTGTGGGAGCACCTTCACCACACGGACTGCAGCGGTTCAAGAAGGCGGCTCACCACCTTCTCAAGGGCAATTAGGGATGGGCAATAAATGCTGGCCTTGCCAGTGACGCCCACGTACCATGAATGAATTAAAAAAAAAGAGAGTTTCAGTGGCACATAGGCTGAGGTAGGAGTGGGGGCGGGCGGAGTTACAGAGGTCAAACTACCTGGTTCAGTCTTAGATGGTGACTGGGGAGGGGGGTGAAATTGGTGGCAGGGGCTGAGGACGATGGCTTCAATCATCCGAATGTTCAACTGGAGGAAACTGCAGCTCATCCAAGACAGGATGTCAAGAGACGGTGGAGGGGTCGAGCTGGGTGTTGTCGGTGTGCAATGTGGAAGCTGACCCCATGTGTGCAAATAAGATTGCTAAGGGGCAGATGAGGAAGAGGAGGGGGCCGAGGATAGATCCATGGTCGGGGACTGGGGGAGGTCTCCGGAGATGCTGTAGCAGGAAGATCAGCCATTGCTGGTGATTCTCTGGCTACGATTGGATACACAAGAGTGGAACCAGACTGCACATAGACTGATACAATGGCAAAATACTGCGGATGCTGGAAATCTGAAATAACAACTTCTCCTCTGACTCCACTCACTTCCTCCAAATTAAAGGTGTTGCTATGGGAACCCGCATGGGCCCGAGCTATGCCTGCCTGTTCATGGGATATGTGGAGCATTCTTTGTTCCAGTCCTACTCAGGTCCCCTCCCTCACCTCTTTTTCTGGTACATTGATTGTATCGGTGCCGTTTCCTGCTCTCGCCCTGAACTAGATAAGTTCATTCACTTTACTTCCAATTTCAACCCTTCCCTCACCTTCACATGGTCCATCTCCGACTCTTCCCTTCCCTTCCTTGACTTCTCCGTCTCCATTTCTGGCGATCGGCTTTCGACAAACATCCACTACAAGCCCACTGACTCCCACAGCTACCTGGATTACACTTCCTCATCACCCCGCTTCCTGTAAGGACTCTATTCCATTCTTCCAGTTTCTCCGTCTCCGCCGCATCTGTTCTGACAATGCCACCTTCCATACAAGTGCTTTCGACATGTCTTCCTTTTTCCTCAGCCGAGGATTCCCCCTACTGTGGTTGACGCGGCCCTTGACCGTGTCCGTTCCATTTCCCGCACTTCTGCTCTCGCCCCTTCCCCTCCCTCCCAGAACCACGATAGGGTTCCCCTTGTCCTCACCTTTCACCCCACCAGCCTCCGCATTCAACGTATCATCCTCTGCCATTTCCGCCACCTCCAACGTGATCCCACCACCAAACACATCTTCCCCTCACCTCCCCTTTCAGCATTCCGAAGGGACCACTCCCTCCGCGACATCCTGGTCCACTCCTCAATCACCCCTAACAACCCTTCTCCTTCGCCTGGCACCTTCCCGTGCAATCGCAGGAGATGCAACACATGCCCTTTTACCTCCTCCCTTCCCACTGTCCAGGGCCCCAAACACCCCTTCCAGGTGAAACAGCGATTTACTTGTACTTCTTGCAATTTAATATACTGTATTCGCTGCTCACGATGCGGTCTCCTGTACATTGGGGAGACCAAACGCAGATTGGGCGACCGCTTTGCGGAATATCTCCGTTCAGTCCATAAAGGTGACCCCGAGCTTCCGGTTGCCTGTCACTTTAATTCTCCGCTTCACTTCCACTCTGATCTCTCTGTCCTCGGGCTATTGCATTGTTCCAATGAAGCTCAACGTAAGCTCGAGGAACAGCACCTCATCTTTCGATTAGGCACTTTACAGCCTTCCGGGCTCAACATCGAGTTCAACAATTTCAGATAATAATCCCTGCCCCCATTTTTCATGCTGTATGATTTTTGCCATTCCCATTTGCAACATTTTATCTTTCCTGCCTCTTACAAAAGTACAGGATGTTCTTTCAATTCCTTCCTCCCCATCTAAACCCCCCCCCCCCCCCCCCGTCTCTGCACCTGCTTAATATCTGTTACATCTCCAGCTTTTTCCAGTTCTGACAAAGGGTCCCAGACCTGAAACGTTAACTCTGTTTCTCTCTCCATGGATGCTGCCTGGCCTGCTGAGTATTTCCAGCATTTTCTGTTGTTATTGCACATAGACTGAGGTAGGAGTGGGGGCGGGCGGAGTTACAGAGGTCAAACTACCTGGTTCAGTCTTAGATGGTGACTGGGGAGGGGGGTGAAATTGGTGGCGGACAACTGGACAATAGAGGAGAGGCGTTAGAGGAGGATGGTGTGTGGTCATTCGTGTCAAAGGATGAAGAGAGGTCGAGGAGAATGAGGAGGGCTTGTGCACCACAATGGCAGTCACAGAGGATGTCACTCATGACTTTGCAGTGTTTTGGCAGGGGTGGAAACCTGATTGGAGAGATTTGGAGAACAGGGAGTTGTGGGAAAGATGATCACTTGGGGTGACTGGATTGCAATCCGGAGCAGGAAACCTACCCAAACTTAGAATGACACAGCCTGAGAATCGAGCGAGGGAACTGACTCAGTGCCACACCATACATTGCATTTATTCACATTACATTGCAGTCCAAAATCTGCAGTTGTACTAAAAACTCAATCGGACTATGGAGGGAGCTAAACCCAGCTACACAGATAGGACCATTTGTGCAAATGGTTTTTTTTGTAAATGAGATGCACTGGGTCTGACTAATCAGCTTTAATGAGTAATTTGATCTGCATCACCAATTACTCAATAGGAGCATCTGTGACTAATACTAAGGAACTAAGGTATTATACAAGCTGTTGCTGGACATGACACAGTCCCTAAACAACAGCGACTTGTGGCTGCCTCGGGCTCTCACCTACTGTCCACTACAAAACCAGAAAAAGAAGCAGGATAAAAATGGGGCAGAGGTTGGGATCAGGGCCTAATTCCTCATTCGTGCCTTAATCACCTCCAGACTCCGCTATTCCATTGCTCTCTTGGCCGGTCTCCCAACATCCACCTTCCATAAATTTCAGCTCATTCAAAACTCCGCTGCCAGTATCCTAACCCACACCAAGTCCCGCTTGCCCATCACCCCTGTCCTTGTGACTGCATTGGCTCCCAGTCCCTCCGAACCAACGTTCCCTCTAAGCTGCCCGGCCGCACAGCCCGGGACTGGCTTTTCCAATGTTAAGTTTCGCGCATGCACCTTGAATGGGCCGCGCACCCTAAAAAAAAATTAGGGGGAACATTGCCCCCAACACCTCCAATTTAAAATTCTTACCCTCGTGTTTAAATTCCTTCATGGCGTAGCCCCGCCCTATCTCTGTAACCTCCAGCAGCCCTCCAACACTACCCCAGCTCTCCATTCCTCTGACTTTGGCCTCTTGCGCATCCCCTCCCTTTGTCCTGCCATTGGCAGCGAGACTGTCAGCAGCCTGGGCCCCACACCCTGGAATTCAACAACAACTTGCATTTATAGGAGCGCTATCAAACCAAATTTGACACCAAGCCACATAAGGAGATATTAGGACAGGTGACTAAAAGCTTGGTCAGAGAGAGAGGCTTTAAGGAGCATCTTAAAGGAGGAGCGCAAGCCGGAGAAGTTTAGGGAGGAAATTCCAGAATTTAGGTCCGAGGCAGCTGAGCGATGAAAATCAGGGATCCGCAAAAGGCATTCCCTCCCTAAACCTTCTGCACCTTTCCTTTTCCCTATCCTTCCTTAAGGCCCTCCTTAAAACTCACCCGTTTGACCAGGCTTTTGGTCAACCGCCCTAATACCTCCGTGTTTGGCGCGGCGTCCGTTTTGTTCATGCCACCTCTGTACAGCGCCTTGGGACTTATTTCTGTACATTAAAGGCGCTATGGAAGTGCAAGATGTTGTTTGTTGCAACAGCCATTGAAAACCTCAATCATCAATCACCCCTCCACATCAAGAGAGTCAGCAGCGAGTGGGGAAAGTGGAGACATGTTTGAAAATCCAAACTTTAGATGCCAGGATTCCATTTTAGAAATATCCAGAACTCTGGTCAGCCCACTCAAAGCGGGACTGCCTGGTTAAGGAGTAGACAGGGCCGAGCATCAAGGCTGCAACTCTCGGCCTGCCCAGTGAGTTTAGTTACTAAGCTACGTAATCAGCTGACGCGGGTTTGTGAGAGCTCCGTTTATGCCGCACTTGTCTGCAGCCTCATCCCCTTATACTGACTGATACCAGTGTCACTTGCTTGGTTTCCACATCTCCTTTACTTTCTGATAGAATGCTTTGTATAAATGGAGCACAGCTGCTGGTGTCCTCTTCTTCCCAATGAATTGTACTCTGTATCCTATCTGGCTCTCCCTGTCTCTCACAGGCACACACTGTATGTTAGGGCTCATTCCATGATCCCTCTCTCATCTCTGCCCTCCAACCTCTCTCTGTCACAACCTTTCTGGTCTCCCTGTTGCCAATCATTACTGGTACAGTCAGTCTTTCTCTGAACTTTTCTCTCTTGTTTCTCCCAGCGAGAGTGGGTGAGAGGTTCAAGGCTACAATGTTGTAGCCCTATCTGTGACCCATGACCCTTCGAGCATGGCTTCCCTGCTCGGAGCACGGGGGGGGGGGGGTCAAAGAATTCACTCTGTAATGTAAACTTTTTTAACATTGGGAGGGCAAAGAGCCATGGCCTACGGTGTAGGACACCACCAGGGTTGAAAGGAATTGAAGAGACTATGAAGTAAATCGGGAAGTAGGGGTTAGGTGATGCCAAGCTCGGGCTTTGAAGGCCTGATGATTGTGGGAAAAGGGAAAAACTGAGATTCTGGAAAAGCACGAGTTACAGTAGAAGACAATGCGATGAGTCTTGATTATAACACAGTGAGGATTCAGGATAAAGTACGTAGTCTTAATGTATTTGTAGCGTAGGAGAGACAAAAGAGGAAAGTTCAGAGGAACACCGATTGTACTGGTATTGATAACAGAGAGACCAGAGAGAAGGAACATAGAAACAGGAGTAGGCCATTTAGCCCCTCGAGGGGTTGGAAGGTGGAGATCAGAGCAGGATCGCCTATCGGGTGACTAGCCATTTTTCTACATCCTGTTTAGAAGTGTGACGGAAGGGTTAAAAAGTATCACCAGGAGAATAAGTGTAAGGTTACAAGAGCCTCTCCCAACAGTGTAGAGAGGGGTTAGAGGAGTAGCCCCAGGAATTTGAGGGTTGAAGGCTAGAGAGCCTCCAAGTATGGGAACTGGATTCAATTCTTGGACATACTTGTGCTTTACAATTCACAGTCCTTGAGGGGAAAAGAAGTGTTTGTCATAGAAGAGCAAACCAGGCTTCTTGGAGGCTGCTTAGCAACATAGGTGATGGAACTCCATTGAAGGTCAGAAGAAATAGTAAGCGTGAGACTGTCAATCGATGAAGAACTAAAGATGCAACCATCAAATGGAAGCGTTGGAAGCTGTTGGTCGGATTTATGAGGGATATGAAGAAACTGTCTTTAAAGAAGTGAAAGAAATGAGATTTTTCTTGCCCAGTGGAAAGACATAGGGCTCAAATTTCACAGGGCCATGGAGGTGTGTGGGGTGTTAAAATTGCAAAAAGTGGCGGGCGGGCCCAACCCCGCCTCCAAGCAATTTTCAAGAAATCGTGTTTACTGCTGCCGTCTCCGCCCCGCCTCCAAGAGGCGGGATAGGCCCTTAAGGCCCTTAACAAGCACTAAATTGCCTCCATTATCCCATTTTGAAAGGCCTTTGTGATTTTAACCCTTTTCCCACGTGAAGCACGCCTGCTCTGAAACACGACGGAGAAACCTGGCGGGAGCACAATTGGATTGCTGACTTTTAGCTGCAGGTCAACCATTAAATTGGATATTTGATCAGCCTGCAGGTGGCAGGACTTTGTTGTCTCAGGTCTGGGGGAACTTTTAGAAGGCATAACCACAGCTGTGGAAGTTTGGAGCCTCACACCCATCTCCAGTGTGACCTCCTGGGAAACCCCTCTCGCCACCTTGACTGAGCGCTTCCTCAACTGAGACATATACCAGAAGCATGGGAGCCATTTATTTCCTTCCCTTCTGGACATCAGATGAGGACGAAGACCAGCCGTGGCACCAGCAGAACCATGAACAACAGCAGCAACAACAACAGGAGGGCCAGGGTCTCCAGAATCATCGTGGTTTGCTGTGCACTTCACAACATGGCACAGCGTCGTGGCTTGCAGATTCCTGAGGACCAAGTGGCTCCTCACATATCCTTCTCAGATGAGGAGGAGGAGGAGAGCGAAAACAAACATCTTGCAGAGGCCCATCAACCAACGGCAGCAGTACGAGAGAACATTGCTGCCCGGGATGCAAGGAACGCACTCATCTTGGCCAGATTTGCTTAGCCTAGCTAATCAAGCACTTTTGCCTCGCAGCTTCTTACCAGAGCTTCAACAATGGTCAAGAACCAGCGGATTCCTAACAATTTGACCACCATACTGACAATTGCAAGTAATCCTAAGCCCTCAATGTGGAAGTCCCATTAGCAAAATGACACACACCACAACTGCAGCAGTAGCCATCAGATTTTTTTATTTACAGTAACCATCTGATGGCTTTTTAACATTAAACATCAAATTTCACCCAAGTGACTATCCTTGTGACTATTTGTGCAGTATCTTTCTCTTACACGTGCTCCTACGTGGTGCTTCCCCTGTGGCTTCAGCAGATGTGGAGGCCCCTTGCTCAGTTTCTTGCTGCTCCTGTCTCGACACCTTTGGCGGGCGTCCTCTGGGGTTGTGAACCTGTGAGGGCTCGCCAACAGTCTGCTGCTCCTGCGGCTGTGCAGAGGTTGAGATGCCGATCTCAGTTGGGTGTGGACTCTGGTGGGGCTCTGACCGAGGGCTCTGCAGTGGCATGGAAGTGTGAGCGCTTGGAGAGGAGCCCCCACTTCCTTGATGTCTGCCACCAACTTCCCCTCATGTGTCAGGTCCCCCTCAGCGCTTGCAAGTGGCTTGAGAGCACCTTGCTGCACATCAGGGGGGCCATGGGGACCCGTATCTGCACTGGCAGACCTACTCAGAAGGACTTCCATGAAGGTCTGGTTTCTCTGTTCAATAGATGACCATCGCTGCTCCAGCGATGTCATTCTATTCAGAACACTCACCATGTTTTCTGCACTCTGGTGACTTATCACCTCCATGGAGGTTGCCATCCTTTCCATGGTGATGCGTTCATGTGCCAATGACTCCACAAAGGCTCTGCTCATGTTCGCAATGGACTCCTCCATTCGCTCCACACTCGCAGCGACCCTGGAGACAAAACCTGCCAGAGACTCCTGCATCTGTTCCTGGAGTTCCAGCACCGCTGATCTTGTGGATGGACCCAGAGGCAGAGGGTCGACATGCAGCTGAGCCGAGCTGGCAGAGCCCTGCGCCCTCCGATGAGGACTGACTGTCTGTGTGGAGTTTGCACATTCTCCCCGTGTTTGCGTGGGTTTCCTCCGGGTGCTCCGGTTTCCTCCCACAGTCCAAAGATGTGCGGGTTAGGTTGATTGGCCATGATAAAAATTGGCCCTTAGTGTTAGGGGGGATTAAATACGTGGGGTTACGGGGATAGGGCTTGGGTGGGATGGCTGTCGGTGTAGGGACCGGGTGCTAGGGTTTGGATGATCAGCCATGATCTCATTGAATGGCAGAGCAGGCTCGAAGGGCCGAATGGCCCACTCCTGTTCCTATCTTCTATGTTTCTATCTGCTGATGCTCACTTGTGAGCTGTGATACACCAGGTGACAACACTACTCTATCTCGCGAAGGTCCCACCGAGGTGTGAGTGTCTGCGCTGGTGCTGGGTGCGCTGAATTCTGCTGACGCTGCGCCCTCAGAGGTTGCAGCTTCCTCTGAGGAGTCTGGATGCTCAGGCTCTTCCTCCTGGCTAGTGGGGACGGGTGCTTGCGATGGTCCTGTGGGGGAGTAAAGGAAAGAGTCCAGAGATGTGATGCTAAGGTTACAAGCATATTGCAGATGATCATAAGTCCATCTGTTAGAGCTTCCGAATCATTATCAGCGACTCATGCAATGTCAGTGAGAGAGATGGAAAACGATTCTGTCACCAGCTTGCTGTGATGCACCCGTCTGTCCGTCCCCCACTTGGGCATTGTCCTCCACTCCCACGATCTCCAGGACCGCCTCCTCCCAGGGAGTGAGCTGGGCTACTGAGGGTAGCCTTCCTCCTGTCCTCGCTCTTTCCCTCTTATTGTGGGCTCTCTTTTCCTGCAATGAGGGACACAAGTGGAGTTTGAGTGAGAATGAAGGAGTGAGTGTAGAGAATCCATAAAATAGATGCTTAGAAGGCGACAGAGATGGAGTGAGGTGGCAAGACCAAGGGCCCTTGTGTGTTGTAAGTTGTTTTCATAGCATCAGAGTGATAGGGAGTGTGAGGGCTGCATAGTCGAATAGTTAGGTGAATGTGACCATAGAGAGAGAGGGAATGGGTAAGGGTGCATGGATGTCAGTGTCAAGTGGGATGTGGAGGAAGAGGTTGTGCTGGTGAAGAGAGGCAATGGGGATCAGATTGAGGGTGATGGGAAAGTCATACTCACTTTTCCAGTGCGCAGAAGGTCATGAAACCTCTTCCTGCACTGAAGCCAGGCTCTGCGGGTTATCGACAAAGAGTTGACCTCCTGGGCCACCTGGATCCACACAGCCTTGGTCTGCTGGGGAGGCTTCTTCCTCCCTGAAGAAGGGAAGAGCAGCTCTTTATTGGCTCTTGCTCCCTCCACTAAAGCTTGCAGGGCAACGTCATCAAACCTGGGAGCAGACCTAGGTCTCTCGCTGACCATTCTGCCTCCAGGTCCCTGTAGCATGAAAGGCCAAAAGGTTGGCAGTCTGCAGAAGAAGCAAGGCTTCTTGCAGACCTTAAATGCAGCAGCAATGTTGATGTCATCGGAGGCGAGTTTCAGTCTGAAAAAACTAATTGGGCCATGGGTTCCCACACGCTGGAACTCAATTGCCCACTTAAGTTAAAATCGCTTCATTCTCCCACATCGATTTAGAATCGGGTGGCTAACACGAAAAGCGGATTACACGACCCCAGCCCACCCCAGTGACAAGATCCAGCCCGTAGAGATTCAACCATTGCACCGTGAAGGGACTGAAGGATGTGAGCACCGGAGGCTTACGATCTGCAGGAAGTTGATGGATGTCGAATGGAATCATTAGCAAAAGAGTGAGTAGGATTGGATGATGAGCAAGAGGAGGAACAGAGTGGAAGAAAGGATGGAGCCCTGAGGAACCCTTGAGTTAATGGACAAAGAGTCAGAGGATGAGCCACCAAGTACAGCACAGACTGAGAAATTTGAGAGGAAAACGCATAACTGCGGTGGGAGGACATATGATGGTAATTTGTTTTGAGGTGCACGGTGCCAGACTCTGTTAGCGGCTGAGGGGATGTCCAAGACAATAATAGGTGATCCACCAAAGTGTCCAAGAACAGCAGTCAAGGTCCGCCACTCTCAAAACCATACTGGCAATCGTGGATTAGGCCAGAACGTTGAAGGTGATGTATAATTTGGTAGTTAATAGACTTTAGGAAGTATCGATATAAAAGCAAATGATCGAAGAATAAGAGGGATCACCTTTCTTCAGGATAGAATGTGATAAAGGAAGTTTTTAAGGAGGTGGAATGTGGGAGGAAGAGGGACACTATATGGTGAATCTGCGCCATTTGGATTCCACCCCAAATTCCTTGAGCTTGGAGCAGCGGTGCCATTGTTTAAAAGTTGTGCTTTGTGAGACGGGGAACTGTATCGCCAGTCTATGTGGGTGGGCTGAGGGCTTTGCCCGCTGGAAACCAGAGACAATGACGGCCTTTGCCGTCAGTGTCTGTATTGCCACTGCCAGAGACTTTGGGAAAGACCACTAGAGTTGAGGCCTGCCCACCTCATTTACCTCACAGCACTGTTGCATCTGGTGTCTGAGGATAAGCTAAAGGGAACGTTAGTGCAGCAAACAGAAGGTCCGATTCACATGCTAATTCTGCTGATTGGGCATCACTTGGGACTGTTTCGAGATGAGGCTTGCACCAGAAAAATCTGTTCTAGTTTCCTAGAACTTACATACCTCATCTTGATTAGCACAAAGGTCCCACACAAGGGGGAGAAAAAAACATCATCTACATCTGTCATTGTATAAACACAAGAATCAGAAGTGTCACATTGGAGACGACAACTCTCGGGACAGCAAAGACCTACGCCAAAGGAGGAAATAAATTTGTAGGAAGCAGGTTATTTTCCTGACATGAATGTTTGTTGTGGTGTGTTTGAGATTTGAAGTGCATTCAGAGGCGGCAAGCTGTGTGTGGGACGTTTTTATCTGCAGTTGATATTGTGTGATGGTGCCTCAGCACCCCTTAAGACCCTTGAAGGCAGTAAAGATGACCTGAGTGCCTCTGTCATACCGGCAGGCTTGTTTCAGATGAGGCGACAGCTGCCTCCGCTCAACCTCCTGCTGCTAGCACTCCCGACGTGGCTTTCTGGATGTAGCATGAAATGTCTGCCTTGTTGGACTGCTCTCTGGAACTGTTGTCTGTCAGCGAGTCAATTGAACAGAACGCGATCACCTCAGAAAGTGAGGTCGAGCGCTGCATGGAACCAGCTCAGCTCAGAATTCGTGTTTAGTCACGGACAAACGGCTTCTATTCTCAGGTTTGAACAAAAGGGACAGAATTTGAAGAGCTGTCCTAAAAAGGCTGCTTTTTAATCTCATTAGAGATCAAAACTCAACAACCTTGTCTCTTCCCAGTCTTGTGCTGAAGTTCAAAGCCTCTAATCCTTTTATGAGGATTAGCGTTTCCTCACCAACTTCAAACCCCAGGATAAGGTGACCATTTTTGGTTTCTCTGAAGGTCAATGAAAGTGAAGAAATATGAAAGTGTTTGCAGTAGATGAAAAAAATTGACGGGGTAGAGATTACCAAATTGATGCGCATATAGGCCGCAATCCAAACTTGAGCTCCCATCCTGGAAAAAATTAACTTGTGCACAAATCACATCCCAACTTATTTTGGTTCAAAAACGTGTGGTCTAAATGTGAGTTTATGGCAGGGGAGAGTGTTTTTTTTAAGCTGTATTTATTTTGCAATAGGTTTGGTGCTAGCCTGTCTCGCCCTGTCTTCTTCCAGTTTGTTGATTTTGACACTATCCTACATATTACCTGGCCAGGTTGCAGGAGGATTAATCCACTTGCACATCCCTCCATGGCCTCGCCCCTCCCTATCTCTCTAATCTCCTTCAGCCCCACAACCCCCCCGAGATATCTGCGCTCCTCCAATTCTGCCCGCTTCAGCATCCCTGATTAAAATTGCTCAACCATTGGCGATCGTGCCTTCTGTTGCCTAGGCCCTAAGCTCTGGAATTCCCTCCCTAAACCTCTCCGCCTCTCTGCCTCTCTTTCCTCCTTTAAGACGCTCCTTAAAACCTACCTCACCTGCCCTAATTTATCCTTATGTGGATCGGTGTCAAATTTGTTGTCTTAAAATACTCCTGTGCAGCGCCTTGGGACATTTTACTACGTTAAAGGCGCTATTAAATACAGGTTGTTGTTGTTGTTGCACAGCCCCTTCCTTCCCTGGCTGGAGTGTGCTTCAACCTGGGAGATGGCCCATTGGTCCTACTATCCTCCACCTCCTACTATCCTCCACCTCCTACTATCCTCCACCTCCTACTATCCTCCACTCCCCAAAATAGAGGACATTTTGATGTGACAGCGCGTCTTTGCCCCGAGGTAGAGTAAAAGCTGAGAGGCTGTGGTAGATTTTGGATTTGAACAGATAGCTAGAAATGACCAAGAGCTAAGTCGGACACCAAAAGCCTATTTTAAAATAAAGGTCCATTTATCCTGCTCACTACTGTGTCTTGCGACGTGGAAGACATTAATTATTGAAGTGATTGGGGCTTTTTATGAATATTCATTATCATCAAAGCAACCCTTGAACCATGACCACATCCCCCATCAGACTTTAGACTTGGAAGAAGGTGGCATCCCTAGGGAAGGGGCTGATTTAGGGGAAGTTGAACCAGGGCTGAATCAGTGACATTGTGGAGCGAGGAACACAATAAGTCTAATTTGCAACCTTTGACTTTCAACAGACTTTATTGGCGTAAGTGGCAAAGGTCAGATAACAGCACTTATCCACATGGATTCTCCAGTGTTTCCTTGGTTACCGCTGGTCTGAACTAACACAGTAAACATGAGCCTGGACGACCTGCACGATCTGTTTATAATTAGTCGAGTAGAATTGAATTAGAAAGCCTTTCATCCAGTTATTTTCACATCTTGAAAGATTTATTTTAATGTGTTCACACGATAATGACTAGGCCAAGGCCTGGGCTTCTTATTTGCTTTACGTTGTGAAGTGAAGTTTAAAAGCTAATTCTGTTTAACATGAGAGGAATTTATTCCTGTGGGTCAGAAAAGTTCATTTGTTGCTCACCCGCCCCCCCGCGCTTTTACATTCATTGGTAAAACAAACAACATTTTAAGGTAGAGTCAGAATTGGTTTTGTTGAGCAACACACACTTTAATAAGCTGAAAAGTAAAGTAATAAATATTTGAAAGGAATAACAGAAAAGAACAAGGACAGAATGTGAGAGAAAAAGGGAAGGAGGGAGAAGGTTGAAACTGTTCCCCAGTTTACTGTGTCTGGAGACAGGGCTCGACTGTAAATGACACAAATCCACCCCCAGTCCACCCTGTCCAGCAGTAGACCAGTAAGTGAATTATTCCATTGAGCTTTTCATTTCTTTTGCCATTTTTCTACCCTCCTCCTGGAGGTAGAAGCATAGAACAATAGGAGTAGGAGTAGGCCATTCGGCCCTTCGAACCTGCTCCGCCATTCAATATGATCATGGCTGATCCTCCATCTCAATACCATATTCCCGCTCTCTTCCCATACCCCTTGATGCCTTTTGTGTCTAGAAATCTATCTTATCTCCTCCTTAAATATATTCAGTGACTTGGCCTCCACAGCCTTCTGTGGTAGAGAATTCCACAGGTTCACCACCCTCTGAGTGAAGAAATTTCTCCTCATCTCGGTCCTAAATGTCCTACCCCGTATCCTGAGACTGTGACCCCTGGTTCTGGACTCCCCCAGCCTGTGGAAACATCCTCCCTGCATCCAGTCTGTCTAGCCCTGTCAGAATTTTATACGTTTGAATGAGATCCCCTCTCATTCTTCTAAACTCTAGTGACTACAGGCCTAGTCGACCCAATCTCTCCTCATACGACAGTCCTGCCATCCCAGAAATCAGTCTGGTGAACCTTTGTTGCACTCCCTCTATGGCAAGTATATCCTTTCTTTGGTAAGGAGACCAAAACTGCACACAGTACTCCAGGTGTGGTCTCACCAAGGCCCTGTATAACTGTAGGTACTGACTTGTGCCGAGATACAGCTCCACAAGACCCAGGCCCCCTCACCCAAGTGGCCGTGCTTCGTGGCTGAGCCTGGAGTCTGCGTATCAGTTGGCTTGTTCGACCATGTAGAGCATCACAGCTGAGCCCACGCTCGCGGCTTCCCGCAGGGACCACCAGATAATGATCAGGAGCGGGAATGCCGGCTGATTTTTTTTTTCAAATTCCTGACCCTAACCCAGAGGGACTAAGTGCGGTTGCGGTGTATTGTCTCGGCTGAAACCGGACGAGCACAGCATTCGGCCGGATATCGAACCTGGCACTTTCCTCCTCTGTGTAGCTGACTGCCGCTTTTGGGCGCTTCATTTAGCCACCAAGTGGGGGCCTGAAGCTCTTGGGCCCGAAGTTCCACGTGGCAAGTTTTGCCGGATTGGGCAATGAGTCTGGAGTTGGGCCCGCCAATGCTCGGCAGTGCTCAATTCACCCAAGTTTGCTGGGTGAGCTCATTTGCATGTCCATTCATAGAATCACAGAATGGTACAGCACAGAAAAGGAGGCCATTCGGCCCATCGTGCCATTGAAGGCTATCCGGTGCCAATCCGGTGTAAAATGGAAGTAATGTGCTGGGGAGGAGGTGGGGTGCTTGGAACGTTACAGTGCAGCTTGTAAAAAGTCTGGCTGGAGATTGCAGCAGCAGACTGTGGAAGCAGCAGGGAAAGAGGAGCGTGTTTGGATCACGGGGCTCACTGCCAGGTAGCTGCGCCAGATGGCAAATTGTGAGATTTGGTCGCATTTTTCCCGGAAATGTCTTCCACCGGAGGATCTGGCCCAGACAGCTTGAAGAAGAGACAAGGGCGGCGCAACTAGGAACAGAAGAGCTGGCGAGCTCAGTGAGACCAACCTCCAAACTCTCCTCAAGGAGACTGCACACAGGAGAGACGGACTGCTGGGTCTCTGCGGGAGGAATCTGGAGAAGAATGTATTTGATGCCGTGGGGTGGCTTTGGTCCTGAGAATCCTTCCGTAAGGATGGGGGAGGGTGGTTAAAATCTCCTGGTGCTCTTTCAAATTCCTGCAGGCAGTCAGAAGCAAGTCCAATGTTATTTAGGCCCAATGCCCCATAATGTTGGTCCACAAAGTCTTTCCCGGTGCAGTACTCAGCACTGAAATCTTCAGGCTCATAAACGTCTCCCTGCCACTAACCTCAGCTATCTTGTGTTTCCCATAACTTAACTCCTAGTGCACCGCGATAGTACATAGAATTACATAGAATCTTCTTCTTCTTAGGCAGTCCCTCAGAACTGAGGACGACTTACGTCCACATTAAAAATGAGTTCGCAGGTGACTGATGAGTCCAATGCGGGACCTACAGTCTCTGTCACAGGTGGGGCAGACGGTGGTTGAAGGGGCGGGTGGGTGGGGTGCTTGGGTTGACGTGCGCTGCTTGCGCTTGGCTTCCGCTTGCTCCCGGCGAAGAGACTCGAGGTGTTCGGCGCCTTCCCGGATGCTTCTCCTCCACTTTGTGCGGTCTTAGGCCAGGGATTCCCAGGTGTCGGTGGGGATGTTACACTTTTTCAAGGAGGTTTTGAGGGTGTCCTTGAAGTGTTTCCTCTGCCCACCTGGGGCTCTCTTGCCGTGTCGGACCTCTGAGTAGAGCACTTCTTTTGGGAGTCTCGTATCGGGCATGCGGACAATGTGACCCGTCCATCGGAGCTGATTGAGCGTGGTCAAAGCTTCGATGCTGGGATGTTGGCCTGAGCAAGAACACTGACGTTGGTGCGCCTATCCTTCCAGTGGATTTGCAGGATCTTGTGGAGGCAGCGTTGGTGGTACCTCTCCAGTGCTTTGAGGTGCCTGCTGTACATGGTCCATGTCTTTGAGGCATACAGCAGGGCGGGTATCACTGCTGCTCTGTAGACAATGAGCTTAGTGCCGGGTTTGAGGTCCTGGTCTTCAAACACTCTCTTCCTCAGGCGACCGAAGGCTGCACTGGCACACTGAAGGTGGTGTTGGACTTCGTCGTCGACGTCTGCCCTTGTTGACAGTAGGCTCCCGAGGTATGGACAGTGGCATAGAATCTACAGCACAGGCATAGAATCTACAGCACAGAAACAGGCCCTTTCGGTCCAACTGATCTCTGCCGGCATTTATGCTCCACGCGAGCCTCCTCCCAGTCCCCACCCCATTTCATCTCGCCCTATCAGAAAATGATTTTTTTTTTTTGTGTTCGCATAGACAACATGAGCAAACTGCTCAACTCAGACGTTGAGTTTCTGCAGAGGCTAGAACAAAAAGCAATCGAAATTTTGGATAAGGCGGTTACTGATGGCCTGAAGAAGTTCAAGGAGAGCACCAGGACTGTGTGGACCTCAGATGAGGGTACATAAAGAGAGGGCCAGTGAACCAGTCACATCCTTTCTTTAGGGAATTTTAAAAATAGGTAGTGGAAAGTAGCTAACATAGAACCAATCTTTATAAAGGAGCATTTGGGCAGTCGCAGGAAATTAGTGGACAGTGAACTTACTATTTATTTCGTGTAATGCCAGGAAATTCAGGGGTGCAGTGTCACTGGCCCTCATTTGAATATATTCAAAATTTAGGTCCGGGGGGGGCCTTGGCAGACAGGACCCAATCATGAGTGGGAACTCAGGCGCGTTTTTTGGGGGGCGTAAAACTGATGGGAACGGCCACTGTCCCAATTTGTTGGGCGAGTTGTCAGTAGAAACAGCGAAAACAGCGTGGAAATTTGGAGCTGTCGTCTTCAACTTCAATCAAGCTCATTGACGGCCCCCCCCTCCCCCCCGCCCCGGCTCAGCTCTTGTACGCTGTCACTGCTGACGTGCTTGGGTGAGATGCACTCCCTAGCTGAATAGCCCGTGTTGCTCATTGGGAAGAATGGTCACTTGGACAAGGCACCCAATGCAGGAATCGGGAGGGGGGAAATTTGGGAAGATGTATGAGTATAACATGGGCACCTCCCTGAGTGTTAAACCCTTGTCACTTTATGACATCTAGCATTGAGAGACCAGCAAAAATTATTCATATATATTTTAGATTCATTAGTTTGAATATTTATGAAGGCACTACTTCCCTAATGATGTACTGAACAGTGTACACATGTAGTAGGATAATGGACAGACCTTAACTTAGTCAGGGGTGACATTTTCTAATGGAGTCCCACTGTGGAGAGGAATGGAAATCTAGCAAATAATAATTTCATAAGGAAAATACATTTTCACAAATTGCAACATTTAATGTCTGTTTTTGTAATGAAATTCAACCATCATGAGGCGAAATCGGTCTATCCTTGAGAACTCCGGCAGGAATGATTCATTATAAATAAAGAGCTGATGTCTTTCTCCACTTGAGGTGCAGTAACTGAGACTGTGTCCTGTGGAGAAATTTCATTCAGTGTAAGGGAGGGAAGAGTCCTTGCATTTTAGCACCCTATCCCATCAAAATGTCTCCAAACACTTGACATGAATTATTTTGAGGGACAATGACTGTTGTTAACTCAGCCATTCTGTGTCGGCAACATCCCATAAATAGTAATGAGATGAAGAACCAGTTAACCTGTTTTTTTTTGGTGTTGGTTGAGGGGGGGAATGTTAGTTTTAGGTGCCCGGTGTGGCATTGGGCCATACAGAGAACATAACGAAAATGACGGGCAGGAAAAGACCAGCTGGTCCAACAAGCCTGCCCCTCGCTCATGATGCCTGGTTCGTCATGACTTGATGCCTCCTATGTAGCCATGTAATCTCCTGGGAGAGGCAAAAAAAAAAGGGGGGGCACCTCCGGGCCAATATGGAGGGAAAATACTCTGGAAAATTCCTCTCCAACCTCTCTCAGGCGATGGAAATATGTTCAGGAGATCACATTGACCGTGAAACTTAACTGACCAGAAAGGTCCTAGATGCCAAGGCCCATCTGTGCTGAGTTAACTCATCTCCCATGGGGTGCGACCGTTGGCCTCCTGTGTTAGCAAGAAGAAAACTCAGCTCCTGGTTCCTATCCCGTGCCTGTGTGCAGGTAGTTAGACGAGGACAGGATTGGGCTCAGCTCCGTGATTTAATAGTCTGCAACCACTCACTCATCTCCCACACGAGGACTGGGCACTGGGATGAGACACAGAAGCACTGTCTGTGCCCTGGCACAAGTCAGCATCTGCAGGAAAGAGCGCTGGAAACAAATGTAGACGAAAGGGCGAGATTTATACCTCAGGTTTTCCCAGGTGTGTGGTTCAGTGTCTCCAGTCCTTTCTAAAACTGCAAATGTAAACAGATTTGACAGAGGTGTTTAAAATCATGAAAGGTTTAGATAGAGTAAATAAAGAGAAACTGTTCCCAGTGGCTGAAGGGTCAATAACCAGAGGACACAGATTAAAGGTGATTGGCAAAAGGACCAGAGGCGACATGAGGGAAAACTTTTTTACACAACAAGTGGTTAGGATTTGGAATGCGCTGCCTGATAGGGCGGTGGATACAGATTCAATCGTAGCCTTCAAAAGGGAATTGGATAAATACTTGAAGGAAAAAAAATTGCAGGGCTTTGGGGAAAGAGCGGGAGAGTGGGACTAACTGGATTGATCTTCGAAAGAGCCAGCACGGACTCGATGGGCCGAATGGCCTCCTTCTGTGCTGTACTATTCTGTGATTCTATGATGGCAGCCTTCATTGAATGATTTAGAAAATATCTAAAGGACATTTAAAGGATCTAATGGGTAACGGTTCTGCTTGGTGTAATACAGGCCTGAAGGTCGCAGGTTCTATTCTGGCCATGTACCAAGTTAGCTAGTCTCAGCCGAGGCAGCGGTTGGAGCACTATTATTGGCCTCAGTGCCCTTGGGTGAGGGAGGAAAGCAAATCAGCCACGGTTGCTGCTCCTGGAAGCTAGTCAGTGGCTCCTGTGTTGACAAGTGTGTGTGTGTGAAGACCACCCAGCTTGATCTGCCATTTCGGATTTGTCTCGTGACCCAATGGGACCATTATCATCTGCCCCCAACAAGCCCACTTGGCCGAGATATCACAGGGGTCCCTCTGGCCTATGGAACCCGACCCCAGCAAAAAGTCACAAGAGCATGGGACCAGCAGAAGATCAAGGGGCGAAGAAAATTGGCTTGAGAAGAGGGAGAAGAAACCCTTTGTTATTTGTAACATGCCCTTCAGTTCTCAGCCCAGCAGATCAAATTCTAGCCACTGTGAGGGGGACCTGGGTTTACTGCTGTAGTCACCAGGGGGAAAAATCCTTCATGTAAAGGAATAATCTGGTGAACTTGCAATAAAACCTGATTTACCAAATGGATGGTGTTTGGGCCTTGTTTCGGCACAAAAACTATTTAGTGAGGCGCCCCAGTATGACAGTGGTTGATGCGATTCCTGTTACAGTCGTGGTGCTGAATGATTACTCGCTCCGTTTGCTTGTCTCGCAGCAAGAATAGAGCTTGGATTAATGGCTCCAGTTTGTTGAAATCAATTCCCAGACCTTTGAGACGCAAATATTAAAAGACCTTACTTCAGATAATTTAGTTTTCCCTGAGCTCATTGATATTGGGACGTCTGACAAATGGGGCAAGTGAAAAATCCAGCTAACCTCAAATGGAGGGTGGTCAGAGTTTAAAGGTAATGCTTGAGTAGATTTTTTTTCTGCTGAGATTGGAATTGATGTGGTGACCTTACCAGTCCTTTTCTGATCGAGCTGGAGTTCTAATCACTGTCAGGCGGGTTTTTATTTTTTATTGAGAAGTATTTTTTTGATGAACAACGGGGACCTTCAAGCAGCAGGCATGTGCATTTGGCTTGTGTGGATAAATAGGTCCAAGATGCAATGAACAGAGTCAAGTCAAGGTCTAAATTAGTGTAACACTATCGAGAACACTCAATGTACAGGCTGAGGGCCATTGACTTTTTCAGTTTAGGAAAGACGTAGCCACAATATGAAGCTTAAATGTCAGATATGTTTGGAGATTGTCTCATCGATGTTCTGGGGTTAAACTTTAACATAAAAACATAGAAGATAGGAGCAGGAGTAGGCCATTCGGCCCCTCGAGCCTGCTCCGCCATTTAATGAGATCATGGCTGATCATCCAAATTCAGTACCCTGTCCCTGCCTTCTCCCCATATCCCTTGATCCCTTTAGCCTTAAGAAATATATCTAACTCCTTCTTGAATATATTTAATGAATTGGCCTCAACTGCCTTCTGTGGTAGAGAATTCCACAGGTTCACCACTCTCTAGGTGAAGAAATTCCTCCTCATCTCTGTCCTAAATGGCTTACCTTTTATCTTTAGACTGTGACCCCTGGTTCTGGACTCCCCCGCCATCGGGAACATCCTTCCTGCATCTAGTCTGTCTAGTCCTGTTAGAATTTTATAAGTTTCAATGTGATCCCCTCTCATTCTTCTAAACTCCAGCGAGTATAAGCCCAATCGACCCAATCTCTCCTCATACGTCATTCCTGCCACCCCAGGTATCAGTCTGGTGAATCTTCACTGCACTCCCTCCATGGCAAGAAAATCCTTCCTCCGATAAGGCCTTGTGTCGTCTATTCCGGGTGCGTGCATTGCTGTGGAAATCCAATTCCCCGATAGCCCATCACCTGATACGGTACAGCCCCAACAAGCCTAGGTTCCATTCCGGGCCTGCTGGTCTCAGCCTGGGCGGCAGGACAGATGCTGAAAGCGGCCTCAGTATGCCTGGCCTGGAGAGGGGAAAAATCAGTCAGGGTCCAAGCTTCTGCTGTCCATTGATCCTACTGTAATATACACGCGTGGATAGCGTGCAAAGGCAGGATCAGGCTCAGTGGTGAATCTCTTATGGTTGAACAGCCTCCCATATGAATGGCCACTTAGGCAAAGTACTGGAGAGTCCCCAGAGCCCATGGAATCTGCGCCCCAACCACACCTGATTCTGTCCTCAACCGACTGATCCTGTCTTCGCACACTATCACACGTGTATATTACAGTAGCATCAATGGGCAGAAACCATCAGAAAGTCGTTGTGATAATTGTCTATGAATAGTCGTGGTTAAGGTGATCTTAAAGAGCCAGAAAATGTTGCCAGTGAGGTGACTGTCTCCGAATAAAGGGCCATTCCTTTTGTGAGAAACCATCTCTCTGGAACCTGGTGTGTTTAATTATCCAGTGATGCACTTCACAATATTGAATATTTACTTAAGGAAAGTCAGAGAAGAAGAAAGGCCATTTGGCCATCTTGACTCAACCTTCTTTATTTGTAGATTCATGGAAAGCTTTTCCAGTTAGTCCATTCATGTACTTGTTTTTCAAATCTTAAATAGCGTTGCCCAATCCTATCTCTGCAACCTCCTCCTGTCGTATGTCTCCTCCCAGACTGCTCTGACTCTCCCTTCCCCTCGGTAGCAGGCTCTTCCGCCAACTCATACTTCTCTGGAACTCCCTCCCTAAACCCCTCTGCCTTTCTACTTCTCTCTTCACTTTTGGAAACCTATTCAAGATCCTCCTCTTTGATCGGTCGTCGCTCTGAACTCTCCCATCATGGTTTGGTTTCCATTCCTTTACCCTGTTTGTCAACTTTATATTTTTTCTCTCATTTCTCTAAAGCACCTTGTGCGTTTTCTATATTAAATTCCAATTATTGTTGGTGGTGCCAGTTATGGCTCTTTTTCTTTTGACCCAGGCTTTGGGAGAGAGAAACCAGACTATGTCCACACTGTCTGGTGCCTTAGTGCTCCTGTAGGCCCATTGGAGGCCAAATTGGAAAGCAAAGAGTTGGTCTTCTGCGCATGCATTGAAAATCGGCTCTCCATTTTCTGAATTGGCCTCCTTCAACGGGCCTTTGAGCGTGGGAGCAATGTCAGGACAGGGATCCTTCCACTTAACCTGTTGGAATCACAGGCCTGTGAATGGACGTTGAGCTGGTCCAGCACCTCATGCGTGCTTGTCTTACGATACAAACCAGCTCAGCAGATTTAGACGACCAAGGACCGAGGTGGGAGTACCAGGGGACAGATCCAGAGACCCAGCAAAATCTTGCCCTCCTCCATCTACTGAATGTAGACTGATAAGGTTAGATTATCGACCACCAGTGACCTGCACATCAGGAGGCAGTGCTATCATGGTTATGTTAGAGCACCATTTAATGAGGTTCCTGGTGTTAGGTCAATACCATTCAGTGTGATTGCAGATTTGCAGAATGATTGATGGCTGTTGTCAGAGTTGTGTCACCATGGCAATATAAAGTAGGTGACATGAAAGGTTTCAGCTTGACTCGTCCACCCTTCAGATCACATTAAAGAGAGTGGCTGTGGGGAGGTGCCGCTTAAACGAAGAACCGAGACCTTGTCTACCCGTTGCTGCTCTGAATCAAGTCCGGAGCCTCAAGATCCACGTTAGTAAGAGGAAGGGATTCCCGCCCGTGAGACCCAATAGTCAGATCATTTATCTCTTGATGGGATGTGCGAGGACCGATTTTGTGTATTAACATCATCAGTGGGAGCCTAACCAGCTGGCCTCACATGATAGCAAGAGACCCACACACCCTCCCTCGACACAGAAGGACCTATGTGCCCACTCTCATCAGCGTTGAAGTGGCTTTGAGCTGCTCACAAAGATTTGGTCGGTACAGGCCCCCGATGACTTGAACCTGACGAATGAATTCTCCCCTCCCCTGAGAAAAGAAAGAAAGACTTGCATTTATATAGCGCCTTTCACGACCGCCGGACGTCTCAAAGTGCTTTACAACCAATGAAGTACTTTTGAAGTGGAGTCACTGTTGTAATGTGGGAAACGCGGCAGCCAATTTGCGCACAGCAAGCTCCCACAAACAGCAATGTGATAATGACCAGATAATCTGTTTTTGTTATGTTGGTTGAGGGATAAGTATTGGCCAGGACACCGGGGATAACTCCCCTGCTCTTCTTCGCAATAGTGCCATGGGATCTTTTATGCCCACCGAGAGCAGACGGGGCCTCGGTTTAACGTCTCATCCGAAAGACGGCACCTCCAACAGTGCAGCACTCCCTCAGTACTGCACTGGAGTGTCAGCCTAGCTTTATGTGCTCAAGTCCCTGGAGTGGGACTTGAACCCACAACCTTCTGACTCAGAGGCGAGTGTGCTACCCACTGAGCCACAGCAGAGTGTGATGAGGGGCGAACACCTGCCCTTCATTCGGCCTAACTTGGCTGACTTCTGGGCACAAGCCCAATTGATAGTTTTGCAACATCAGGAACCTATGCCCACAGCATGTAGCAGACTTTCAGTCTCCCGGCCCAGCCGCTTTGGGCAGAGCACCTGGGAGCAGTGCTGACTGCTTTGCTGTAAACCGAGCAGCAGCAGTGACTGAGTGCAGAAGGCCGATTGTCCTCATAACATGTAGACGATTCCCTTGTATGTGTGCTGCATTGGCACACTCCACAAGCTAACGTATTCAATATTCATGACTTGCTTATATGTTAAACCAAGGCCCTGCGTTTCTGTCCTGGTTAATGTTAAGGATTCCATAGAACTGCTCAAAGAGCAGGGTGTTTTTCTGACCACTATTCCTCCATTTTGTCTACAAAATGGCTGTCTTATTTGCCTACATAATGCACTTCAAAGTTGTGTGAATCACTTTAGGACATTTCAGTGCAATAAAGCATTATATATTATTTAAAACTGTTCTAATTACTGTATTGCTTGCGGAAGAGGCTGATATCAATGGTGTCTTTTAATAATCAACGTCGGCTGCATTCAAACCTCAGGCCTGCGGTGGGGTGGGGGTGAAAGAGCACTGTGCCGAGGCACTCTGCCACCTGGTGGCCTATGTGTGAATGACTGTTCTATGCCAAGAAAAATGGAAAATGCTCCTTGGCCAGCTCTGGCACACACCCCGACCCTATCAACGAGCACAAGATTCACCAAACCGTAACAATTAAAAGCCTTTACACATTGGAAAGATTCTGGAATTGGGCCCAATGTGTGACACTATTTCATTAAGCTGCTTGTGACTGTTTCTGGGGCTGTGACACCATATTGTAAACCATTTTCAGTGTTCACAGTATCCTAACAGTTCGAAGGCGGAGGAGCGTTCGTTGATGGTGTCATGGAGTGCACTAGGAAAAGCTGCCGAGGAACACCCTTTTTGACCCTCTGAGTGAATGAGAGCAATCGAGCACTCCGATCCCACAGCTGTAATGTAGCAAATCTCAAGGAACATGGCACTGATAGAGAGAGAGAGAGTCAAACACACAGCATCCTGGTGGTCTGGATAGTGGCGCTGGTGTTGGTGTCACTAGGAGGCACCAACGTTTAGTTCACCGCTCTCCACGATAGACATCCCGGAGATGAGGTAGGAGGGAGGATAAGAAGGATCTGAGTGCAGGGGTATCACTAGGATCTCAGTGTAACGGAGGCAGAGTGAAACGTTCATGTTGCGCTCATTTGAACTGTGAAAAGCACCCAGCGGTGCGGTTTATATATTTTTGTAGATTTGAACTCCTGTAGAGCTTCACAGGACAGGAATGTGTACTCGGGCTGGAGGTTGGAGCATCCCACACAACTTTCCATCCATTCCTTTTCGTGAACAGAAACTCGTGCAGGACACATCGACCTCTCCGGTCAAATTCCCAATAGGCACTCCCAATGTACAGAGTGCACAGCTCTGTCAGGAACACATCTTTAATATTGGCCCTACTGTGATCTCCCAAACTTGGGCTGTGTCTGGAGAGAGCAGTTTCAGCTGAATATCATTAGGGTGAAGTATTAGTGGGTATCGGTCTGTCACTGTCTAACACTGGGGTACAGTACTGGTGGGTACAGGTCTGTCACTGTCTAACACTGGGGTACAGTACTGGTGGGTACAAGTCTGTCTCTATAACACTGGGGTACAGTACTGGTGGGTACAGATCTGTCTCTATAACACTGGGGTACAGTACTGGTGGGTACAAGTCTGTCTCTATAACACTGGGGTACAGTACTGGTGGGTATCGGTCTGTCACTGTCTAACACGGGTACAGTACTGGTGGGTATCGGTCTGTCACTGTCTAACACTGGGGTACAGTACTGGTGGGTACAAGTCTATCACTATAACACTGGGGTACAGTACTGGTGGGTACAAGTCTATCACTATAACACTGGGGTACAGTACTGGTGGGTACAAGTCTATCACTATAACACTGGGGTACAGTACTGGTGGGTACAAGTCTATCACTATAACACTGGGGTACAGTACTGGTGGGTACAAGTCTATCACTATAACACTGGGGTACAGTACTGGTGGGTACACGTCTATCACTATAACACTGGGGTACAGTACTGGTGGGTACAAGTCTATCACTATAACACTGGGGTACAGTACTGGTGGGTACAGGTCTGTCTCTATAACACTGGGGTACAGTACTGGTGGGTACAAGTCTGTCTCTATAACACTGGGGTACAGTACTGGTGGGTACAAGTCTATCACTATAACACTGGGGTACAGTACTGGTGGGTACAAGTCTATCACTATAACACTGGGGTACAGTACTGGTGGGTACAAGTCTATCACTATAACACTGGGGTACAGTACTGGTGGGTACAGGTCTGTCTCTCTATAACACTGGGGTACAGTACTGGTGGGTACAAGTCTATCACTATAACACTGGGGTACAGTACTGGTGGGTACAGGTCTGTCTCTATAACACTGGGGTACAGTACTGGTGGGTACAAGTCTATCACTATAACACTGGGGTACAGTACTGGTGGGTACAAGTCTATCACTATAACACTGGGGTACAGTACTGGTGGGTACAAGTCTATCACTATAACACTGGGGTACAGTACTGGTGGGTACAGGTCTGTCTCTGTATAACACTGGGGTACAGTGCTGGGGAGTACAGGGCTGTCACTGTATAACACGGGTACAGTACTGGTGAGTACTGGTCTGTCACTATAACACGGGTACAGTACTGGTGAGTACAGGTCTGTCACTATAACACGGGTACAGTACTGGTGGGTACAGGTCTGTTACTGTGTAACACGGGTACAATACTGGTGGGTACAGGTCTGTCACTGTATAACACGGGTACAGTACTGGTGGGTACAGGTCTGTTACTGTATAACACGGGTACAGTACTGGTGGGTACAGGTCTGTCTCTGTATAACACGGGTACAGTACTGGTGAGTACAGGTCTGTCACTGTATAACGGGTACAGTACTGGTGGGTACAGGTTTGTTACTGTGTAACACGGGTACAATACTGGTGGGTACAGGTCTGTCACTGTATAACACGGGTACAGTACTGGTGGGTACAGGTCTGTTACTGTATAACACGGGTACAGTACTGGTGGGTACAGGTCTGTCACTATAACACTGGGGTACAGTATTGGTGGGTACAGGTCTATCTTTGTATAACACTGGGGTACAGTACTGGTGGGTACAGGTCTGTCTCTTTAACACTGGGGTACAGTACTGGTGGGTACAGGTCTATCTTTGTATAACACTGGGGTACAGTACTGGTGGGTACAGGTCTGTCTCTTTAACACTGGGGTACAGTACTGGTGAGTACAGGTCTGTCACTGTATAACACTTGGGCATAGGTCTGTCACTGTATAACACTGGGGTACAATACTGGTGGGTACAGGTCTGTCACTATAACACTGGGTTACAGTACTGGTGGGTACAGGTCTGTCACTGTATAACACGGGTACAGTACTGGTGGGTACAGGTCTGTCACTATAACACGGGTACAATATTGGTGGGTACAGGTCTGTCACTGTATAACATGGGTACAGTACTGGTGGGTACAGGTCTGTTACTGTATAACACGGGTACAGTACTGGTGGGTACAGGTCTGTCACTATAACACTGGGGTACAGTATTGGTGGGTACAGGTCTATCTTTGTATAACACTGGGGTACAGTACTGGTGGGTACAGGTCTGTCTCTTTAACACTGGGGTACAGTACTGGTGAGTACAGGTCTGTCACTGTATAACACTTGGGCATAGGTCTGTCACTGTATAACACTGGGGTACAATACTGGTGGGTACAGGTCTGTCACTATAACACTGGGTTACAGTACTGGTGGGTACAGGTCTGTCACTGTATAACACGGGTACAGTACTGGTGGGTACAGGTCTGTCACTATAACACGGGTACAATATTGGTGGGTACAGGTCTGTCACTGTATAACACGGGTACAGTACTGGTGGGTATCGGTCTGTCACTATGTAACACTGGGGTACAATACTGGTGGGTACATGTCTGTCACTATAACACTGGGGTACAGTACTGGTGGGTACAGATGTGTCACTAACACTGGGGTACAGTACTGGTAGGTACAGGTCTGTCACTGTATAACACGGGTACAGTACTGGTGGGTACAGGTCTGTCACTGTATAACACGGGTACAGTACTGGTGGGTACAGGTCTGTCACTGTATAACACTGGGGTACAGTACTGGTGGGTATCGGTCTGTCACTATGTAACACTGGGGTACAATACTGGTGGGTACAGATGTGTCACTGTATAACACGGGTACAGTACTGGTGGGTACAGGTCTGCCACTGTATAACACGGGGGTACAATACTGGTGGGTACAGGTCTGTCACTGTATAACACGGGGGTACAGTGCTGGTGAGTACAGGTCTGTCACTAACACTGGGGTACAGTACTGGTAGGTACAGGTCTGTCACTGTATAACACGGGGGTACAGTACTGGTGGGTACAGGTCTGTCACTGTATAACACGGGTACAGTACTGGTGGGTACAGGTCTGTCACTGTATAACACTGGGGTACAGTACTGGTGGGTACAGGTCTGTCACTGTATAACACTGGGGTACAGTACTGGTGGGTACAGGTCTGTCACTATAACACTGGGGTACAGTACTGGTGGGTACAGGTCTGTCACTGTATAACACTGGGGTACAGTACTGGTGGGTACAGGTCTGTCACTATAACACTGGGGTACAGTACTGGTGGGTACAGCTCTGTCACTGTATAACACTGGGGTACAGTACTGGAGGGTACAGGTCTGTCACTATAATACTGGGGTTCATACTGGAGGGTACAGGTCTGTCACTGTATAACACTGGGGTACAGTACTGGTGGGTACAGCTCTGTCACTGTATAACACGGGTACAGTACTGGTGGGTACAGCTCTGTCACTGTATAACACTGGGGTACAGTACTGGTGGGTACAGCTCTGTCACTATAACACTGGGGTACAGTACTGGTGGGTACAGCTCTGTCACTGTATAACACGGGTACAGTACTGGTGGGTACAGGTCTGTCACTGTATAACACTGGGGTACAGTACTGGTGGGTACAGGTCTGTCACTGTATAACACTGGGGTACAGTACTGGTGGGTACAGCTCTGTCACTGTATAACACGGGGGTACAGTACTGGTGGGTACAGCTCTGTCACTGTATAACACGGGGGTACAGTACTGGTGGGTACAGCTCTGTCACTGTATAACACTGGGGTACAGTACTGGTGGGTACAGCTCTGTCACTGTTTAACACTGGGGTACAGTACTGGTGGGTACAGGTCTGTCACTGTATAATACTGGGGTACAGTACTGGTGGGTACAGCTCTGTCACTGTGTAACACGGGTACAGTACTGGTGGGTACAGCTCTGTCACTGTGTAACACTGGGGTACAGTACTGGTGGGTACAGCTCTGTCACTGTATAACACTGGGGTACAGTACTGGTGGGTACAGCTCTGTCACTGTATAACACTGGGGTACAGTACTGGTGGGTACAGCTCTGTCACTGTATAAGTGAGTTGCAATCAGGTCTCTGTTTAACCCGAAGATCAGAGAGTTGGGAGTCGCCCCTTTTTATCAATGGGGATCACACATCTCTGGTTCTCTGGTCTGGACATAGGAGTGGCGGCTCGAAGGAAAGTGCAGCTCACCGAGGTCGCGGGGAGGGGTTTCTGTTTGAGCTGCCCTGGGCCACTTTTTTTTTGTAATATAAAAGGTGCTCAGTGAGAACACCGAAAGCAGACTGGAAGAATGGAGTGGAAAAATCTCCCTTGTGGAAAAAGTTCCGGTGCAGCCTTTGACCAATTGCATTTGTCTCCCCCCTACCCGGTGATGGGCAGAGTCCCGCTGGGATTCCCTTGTCATTATAAAGCTGTCCTCTGATGTGGAGCAGAGATCGCAGGTGACCTTGCGACAGACCTCTGATTGTGCTGCGACGCTCTATGAATTGTAAATGTGAAGCTATCGCCTCGGCAACCCAAACATCTCGGCCTGCCTGTCAACCTGTCAGCTTGCTCACGCTACACAGCAATTATGAATGGGGGAGGGGGGTAACTTTTCATGCTCAGTGTGGAATCGAACGCACAAGGATTGACAAGCTAAATTTTGCATGCGTGAGGTGTGTGCAGACGAATCACCATCTCGTGTATTTGCTTTGCTTCCTCCCGCCAATTCCCACCTTTCCCTCCACCACCCCCTCCCCTCCAGCCAGTCTCGGTTAGACAGTCATATGTTTTGAATCACCTTGTGTACAGGAAACCATATGCCATAAATGTGTGATTAGTTTTAATGGGCCAGAAGAGCCCAAGACTCTGAGGAGTACAGACAAACTAAACTCTAATGATATGTTTGACATAAGCACGCAGTCTGTAACCAGGGGCCACTGACTTGAGCAGTGAGAAGGGAAGGTGCGCAGACCGTTTCGATTTAACTCGTTCACGCAGAGGGGTAGCTCATGACTTGGTGCGACAAGCTAACACAAGTGATGGCGAGTCGGGAGCGGGATCGTTTTTTGGTGAAATAAGTGAGGGTAATAAGAGATTGAGCAAGAATATCTAGGCTGTTTCTCTTTGTTGGCTACATCGGCACGTACCGTGAAGCTTCATGGCCATGAATAAAATTTTAATCCCTGTTCCCATGAATTTTTATTTCTCTCGAGCTGCTGATACTAACTGATTTAATTTGGAGATGAGACAGCAGCGCTCGAAACAGCCCTTCCCAATCCTCCGGTCCAGACATCGGTTAGAAAGTGCTCTCACACTGAGGGTTGCCTGTGTAAGTAGCAGAGACCATTGCAACTTTTAAGCGAAAAGTTGGTTAAATATATGAAATAGAAAATAAAAGTACAGGGCTGTGGGAAGAGAGCAGCGAATGGACTTTGTTTTGACTTGCTCTGGCAGGGAGCCAGCACAGGCAGAATGGGCCGAATGGCTTCCTGCGCTGGAAACCTCGAGGGGGAAAAATTCGGTTTGGTTGCGCCTCCCGTTAGCGGGCGCTAATGGGGCGCAAAGCAACTAGCGCCCGGACGCGGCAATATCTGCGCCTATCGCGAAATTGACCAGACATTTTGCGGTGGTGCTAAACATTACCGCCACGATCTCCTGCGCCTGCAGATCGTGACGTCAGTCGAGCGTACAATGCCCCGGTAGTGCCCCGGACCGGATATTGAGTGGCGCCCCCGCCTTACCGCCTGCCGCTAGCAACGACAGGTTGAGGGGAGCATTTTGCAGTCGGAGCATGATTTAAAGGCGACCGCTTCCTGCCTTTTTTTGTTTGCAACATTTTTGCACCATGCATTCTGAGAGAGAGAGAGAGACTTCTGGAGAGATCCAACGCTGTGTGAAGGAGTTTTGGGTACTGAGCAGCACTTTGCAGATTCATTTTGATTTGACCTTCTTTGCATCGATTTAGAAGAGACTTTGGGGGCTGCACTCTGAGCTCTTTCCCTGGGCCTCTCCATTGTTCTTTCCAGCAGAATTGATGTACAGGTCTCTCCAGGCCGAGATTCAAGGCTGCAATGAGCAGGGTGTGGATGGAGAGCAAGATCGACCCTCCCCTTTAAGAACTGGCCGGCACCAGTGTGTCTGTGTTCCATTGCTGACTGACATCACATGAGCTTCGCCAACGCTTTGAGGTAGCGCCTCGCTCCTCGGCGTTAGCGCCTTAAGAGAGGTGTGTAGCGCCTAATTTAGCGCTCAAATCACCTCCAGGGGCGATAGAAGCCAAGTTTGCAGTCGGAGGTGATAATTAGCGCCAGGCGCTAAACTTTGGGCCCGGCCAATAATTGCGCCCCAAACGGGGCGATACCGAATTTCTCCCCCCTAGGGTTCTATAGTTGCTGCCATTCAAGGGTTGCTGTATGTATATATTATGTGTATATATAATATGTGTACAGGAAACTTTGGTTTATCCGGAGGCTGTATGTCCGGAAACCTCGATCTACTGGCAGAAATCAGGAGCCGTTTTGTTAGGTTTTTGTTCTTCACGTGGCTTTTTTTTCAAGAGTCAGGCTCTGGAAAGTCTCTCTGAAGCTGTTGCTAAGCTACAGAGACGCTTCCAAGGTACGGGCCGACTGTTTAGAAGCTGTTGCTGAGCAACAGTGTTTGTTGTCAGATACGGAGATGAAAACCTCCATATGCTTCAACATTAACGCTGGTATGTCCGGCAGTTTTGATAGATCGGCAACAGCTCGGTCCCGTCGGTGCCGGATATAACAAAGTTTCCTGTATTTGTGTATATACATGTATGCATGTGTGTGCGGAGCTCTAGTCTCTCTTTAACCTCCGCTGCCCGATGAGAATCTGGCGGGTTCGGGTTGGGCACCTGATTTACAGCTCGCCCGATTTTCGGCTCCATTGAAGTCAATCGAGCATAAAATTAGGCGGGGTGTAAATCGGGCGTCCCTGATCGGAACTCGCCCCCGTTCTCGCACTAAACCAAAATAATTACCCTAACGTTTCTGCTCGTCCTGTGCTCCTGATCCAAGTTCTTTTCCGCACACTGCACACTGAGGCCTGACTGAACAAGCAGCCTGCTTTATAGGCTTCTGTCAGTGAACGGAGCCTCAGCGCTCCTAACCCACCCGACCAGTCATTGCTCTTGTGCGCCGGTCACAGCACGAACCTAATCGCCCCCCCCTTATTTCCCCCAACAGCCATGAAGACAGACCGCAAACGATTAAAAGCAGAGAAGGCCGACCTGGTAAACCAAATGCAGCAGCTGTATGCGACACTCGAGAGCCGAGAGGAACAGTTGCGGGATTTTATAAGGAATTATGAGCAACACAGAAAGGTAAATAAAAACAGAGAATGCTGGAAATACATAACAACAACAACAACTTGTATTTATATAGCGCCTTTAATGTAGTAAAATGTCCCAAGGCGCTTCACAAGAGTATTTTAAGACAAAAAATTTGACAACGGGCCACATAAGGATAAATTAGGGCAGGTGACCAAAAGCTAGGTCAAAGAGGTAGGTTTTAAGGAGCGTCTTAAAGGAGGAAAGAGAGGTGGAGAGGTTTAGGCAGGGAATTACAGAGCTTAGGGCCCAGGCAGCAGAAGGCACGGCCACCAATGGTGGAGCGATTATAATCAGGGATGTTCAAGAGGGCAGAATTAGAGGAGCGCAGATATCTCGGGGGGTTGTGGGGCTGAAGGAGATTACAGAGATAGGGAGGGGTGAGGCCATGGAGGGATTTGAAAACAAGGATGAGAATTTTGAAAATGAGATGTTGCTTAACCGGGAGCCAATGTAGGTCAGCGAGCACAGGGGTGATGGGCGAACGGGACTCGGTGCGAGTTAGGACATGGGCAGCTGAGTTTTGGATGACCTCAAGTTTACTTAGGGTAGAACGTGGGAGGCCGGCCAGGAGTGCGTTGGAATAGTCAAGTCTAGAGGTAACAAAGGCATGGATGAGGGTTTCAGCAGCGGATGAGCTGAGGCAAGGGCAGAGGTGGAAGTAGCCGGTCTTTGTTATGCTGCAGATATGTGGTTGGAAATTCATTTCAGGGTCAAATATCCCAAGGCTGCGAACAGTGTGGTTCAGCCTCAAACAGATGTTAGGGAGAGGGATGGAGTCAGTGGCTAGGGAACGGAGTTTGTGGCGGGGATTGGAGAAAATCTTTGCTCATCCAGAACTAGAATTGGATGTCGGACAAGCAGTCTGACAATTTAGACACCGTGGAGGGGTTGAGAGAAGAGGTGGTGAGGTAGAGCTGGGTGTCGTCAGCGTACATGTGGAAACTGACGCTGTGTTTTCGGATGATGTCACCAAGGGGCAGCATGTAGCTGAGAAATAGGAGGGGGCCAAGGATAGATCCTTGGGGGACACCAGAGGTAACGATGCGGGAGCGGGAAGAGAAGCCGTTGCAGGTGATTATCTGGTTACGATTAGATAGATAGGAATGGAACCAGGCGAGTGCAGTCCCACCCAGCTGGACGACAGTGGAGAGGCGTTGGAGAAGGATGGAGTGGTCAACCGTGTCAAAGGCTGCAGACAAGTCAAGAAGGACGAAGAGGGATAGTTTACCTTTGTCACAGTCACAAAGGATGTCATTTGATATGGGGAAAAGAGAGTTTAATGTTTCATCAGGACCGGAAGGTATGGGATGTGGGGGAGGGGAAGCTGCTGGCACATTGGGTTAATACTCTGGCCTTTCACCTCATTCGCCTAATTTCAAATGCAGCCCAGAATGAAAATCACCTCCAGTGATTACAGGAGTCCCAATTTTGAGGCAGCTTCTGCCCTGTTTCTACTGAGTGTTGATCAACAACTCAAAACTCTTCCAAAGTTCAGCAGTAATTGGCACTAATTGCACAGACATGGCTGTGGGAAATTGAAGTCATCCTGGTTCAGAAGGCACCCTTCTGAGGTTGGGGCTAAGGGGCATTAATGGAGGAGTTAACGGGAGCTTTACTGTGCACCTAACCCATGCTGTACTTGACTTGGGAGTGCTTAGTGGGGCAATACAGAGATAGCCTTACTCTGTATCTAACCCATGTTGTTTCTCACTGTTTCTCACTTGGAAGTACTTGATACTGACTGGCTGCCTGAATTGGAAAATGTACTGTTCCTGGTAATAACATCCCTCACCTTGATGAGAGAAAGCTAAAGTTCTGTTAACAGTATCAATTAGAAAATAGCCCACAGCAGTTGCCTTATTAAATGGTGAATGAAGTCCTTTAAAAACCAGAGATGAAGGTGAGAATCACTGAATCTCCACTGACTGACATCAGTGATTGTTTTACACCAAAAACAAACATTGGCCAGTCACTTTAAAGAAGCCCAGGCTTCAGTCTTGCATACTGGAACTGACGTGTCAGTGCATCTGCTACATCACCCATCCACCACTTCCTCTTTCTTGCTCTGTCCATCTCGCTCTCTCACTGTCTCCCTTTCCCTCAGTGAAAATAAGCTGCTTGCATAAGAACATAAGAATTAGGAGCAGGAGTCGGCCACACGGCCCCTCGAGCCTGCGCCGCCATTCATTAAGATCATGACTGATCTTGGACCTCAACTCCACTTTCCTGCCTGATCTCCATATCCCTTGATTCCCCTAGAGTCCAAAAATCTATCGATCCCTTGAATATACTCAATAATTCAGCATCCACAGCCCTTTGGGGTAGAGAATTCCAAAGCAAGCTCTCGCTCTGTCTCTCTCTCCCTCGCTCTCTCTCTCCCTCGCTCTCTCTCTCTCCCTCGCTCTCTCTCTCTCTCCCTCGCTCTCTCTCTCCCTCGCTCTCTCCCTCTCTGTCCCTCGCTCGCTGTCTCTCTCCCTTGCTCTCTCTCCCTCGCGCTCTCTCTCTCTCTCTCCCTCTCTCTCTCCCTCACTCTCTCTCCCTCGCTCTCTCTCCCTCGCTCTCTCTCCCTCCCTCGCTCTCCCTCCCTCGCTCTCTCTCTCTCGCTCTCTCTCTCCCTCGCTCTCTCTCTCCCTCGCTCTCTCTCTCTCCCTCGCTCTCTCTCTCTCCCTCGCTCTCGCTCTCCCTCGCTCTCTCTCCCTCCCTCCCTCGCTCTCTCTCCCTCCCTCCCTCCCTCGCTCTCCCTCCCTCGCTCTCTCTCTCTCGCTCCCTCGCTCTCTCTCTCCCTTGCTCTCTCTCTCCCTCCCTCGCTCTCTCTGTCCCTCTCGCTCACTGTGTGTCTCTTTCTACAACAGAGTTGGCTGAAGCTTTGAGGCTCATCTCACACAACCTGGAGAGAAATGATTGACAGCAGCTCTCTTGGTTTCAAAGTCTTGTTTTTATAACCTCGATAGGCTCTGTTCCAAATGGGTCATGGAGTAGCCTGACCCCAAAGTCCTGATTCCAGATTTTGGTGTTGCTGGTTTTAGGTTGATTGTGTGACCTGGGCGGCTGAACTTCACAAACCCTCAGTAGTCGGGTGCTGAGAAGGGAGGGAGATGGTGTGGCAGGTTGAGACCTCTATCAGCCTTTCAACCGAGGGGTGTGGCGCAGGAAGACAGTAAAAAGAGGAGAGGTGCTCTCGGAAGTCACATGTTTCCGCCTGAGCTCCCAGATCCAGACATTAATGGCCCAGAAATTCGGGTCGAGGGCTTCCCGCGGGTGTAAGCCCCCGACCTGCACTTACCTAGCGCGCCGGCCGTTGAGCTGTGGGCCCGCGTGGGATTCCGATCCTGGGCCACCTCCAGCTGCCGGCGCGCAGTGCTCGCGTATCCCGGGGCGCAGTTAGTTCAAAGTGTCCCCTGGGATCACATGGGCCATGGAGAGCCAATGGTAGCAGGGAATGCTTCATTCATAAATTTGACAGGAAGACCTGTCAAACCTATAAATACTATAAGCCCCAAAACATAACTAAAACTTCAAATACATTTTTTTTTTAATTACATTTTTAAAATAACTATAAATTACATGAAATAACTATTTTAAACAATAATTTAAAATTTGGAAAAATTAATTAAATTTTTTAACGGGGCTAAAAATAAACTTACCTTTCTTTAAAGCATTTAAAAATAATAAACCTGCGGAAAAAATGTTTTAATTTTAATTAATTCTCCACTTACCTTGTTAAAAGCAGGCCTTGCGCTTGCTTTTTAAAAGTGTAACTGCTGGAGACTTACCCTCCCGGAGAAACCTGCCAAAAAAACATGAGTTCGATGCGCACGCGCTGCCTCTCCGGCGCACGCGTCCCACCTCTCAACCCCTTCTTTCAAGGGAATGGAAGTTCCGGTTTCCCGCGCATGCGCAGTGCATGCACGATACCGGCACTTTCGTTGGGCCTACGCGTGAGCACGTACTCACACGTGGGGACCCGAGTTTCTGGGCCATAAAATAACGATTTCTCAGAGTTAGAGAGAGAACACGAGGTGAAATGAATAAAACTGCTGTAAATAAATCACTTAATTTCCGGCGTCCTGGCCAACATTTATCCCTCAACCAATAGCTAAAAAAATAGATTATCTGGTCATTTATCTCATTGCTGTGTTGACTGCTCCATTTCCCACATTACAACAGTGACTACACTTCAAAAGTACTTAATTGGCTGTAAAGTGCTTTGGGACATCCTGAGGTTGTCAAAGGTGCTGTATAAATACAAGTCCGCTCTCTCTCCACCCTCCTCCCTCTTCCCTCCCTCTTCCTCCTCCCTCCCTCTCTCTCCTCCCTCTCTCTCCTCCCTCCCTCCTCTCTCCTCCCTCCCTCCTCCTCCCTCCTTCCCTCTCTCTCCTCCCTTCCTCTCTCCCCTTCCTCCATCCCTCCCTCCCTCTCTCCCCTCCCTTCCCTTTTCCCCTCCCTCCCTCCCTCTCTCTCCCTCCTCACTCCCTCCCTCCTCCCTCCCTCCTCCTCCCTCTCCTCCCTCCCTCCTTCTTTCCTCCCTCCCTCCTCCTCCCTCCCTCCTTCTTTCCTCCCTCCCTCTCTCTCCTCCCTCCCTCCCTCTCTCTCCTCCCTCCCCCTCTCCCTCCCTCCCTCCCCCTCTCCCTCCCTCCCCCTCTCTCCTCCCTCCCTCCTCCTCCCTCCTCCCTCTCCTCCTTCCCTCCTCCCTCCCTCCCTCCTCCCACCCTTACCCTCCCCCTTCCTCCCCTCCCTCCTCCCTCTCGTCCCTCCCTCCTCTCTCTCTCCTCTCCTCCTCCCTCTTCTCCCTCCCTCATCATCCCTCCCTCCTCCCTCTCGTCCCTCCCTCCCTCCCTCCTACCCTCCCTCCCTCCTACCCTCCCTCCCTCCTCCCCTCCCTCCCTCCTCCCCTCCCTCCTCCCCTCCCTCCTCCCCTCCCTCCTTCCTCCCCTCCCTCCCTCCTCCCTCCCCTCCCTCCTCCCCTCCCTCCCTCCTCCCCTCCCTCCTCCCCTCCCACCTCCCTCCTCCCTCTCCTCCCTCCCCTCCCCCTCTCCTCCTCCCCCTCTCCTCCTCCCCCCTCCCTCCCTCTCTATCTCTCCTCCCCTCTCTCTCTCTCTCCTCTCACTCCGCCCCCCCCCGCTCCTTCCCCCCATCTCGCTCCTCTCCCCTCTCTCTCTTGCTCCCCTCCCCTCGCTCCCCTCCCTCAGGCAAAAAAGAACTTTTGAGGCCAATTATTCACAGGGCCTCGGTATCCTAGGGGGTCATTTTCCAATATGTGCACGTGACAGATGAGGTTTCGTGAATTGTAATGATGGTGTAGGGTTTGTTTCACGGTTCAGACCTCCCACTCTGGTTCCCAAATGCCGAGATAATCTGCAGACTCCATTCCCACCCTTTGCAGGAGAGTGAAGATGCAGTGAAGGTTTTGGCAAAAGAGAAAGAGTCACTAGAACGAGAGAAATGGGAGCTACGCAGACAAGCCAAGGAGGCGACTGATCATGTGACTGCACTGCGAACGCAGCTGGACCTGAAAGAAAACAGGATTAAGGAACTGGAGGCAGAGTTGGCCATGGTAAGTGATGGGACCTACAATCCCAGGTTCTATATCAGGTGCAGAATCTCTTTGACAAGCTCACAGACATGGCCCTTGAATTCACGGGGAACCCTGTGGCCAGATGGACCAAGAGGGAGATAAACAGCAGGCTGCCCAATACCATTATTGGGTGTCTTCCATTTCCTAATGATCTCAACATGGCCCCGCTGGAGAATGGAGCACTTTCTGACTTCCAGCCAGGGACTGGACTGGCCCTCAGCTAGTAAGTACCAGCACAAGCTGCTCCAGTTCCTGTGCAGGCTCCTTTTTTATCATTTTACTTTCTAAGTCATTGTTGTGGACATGCAAGCAGCCAGTTACAATACAGCATCAGACAGTGAGTTAGGGACACAATATGGTGACAGGTTGCTGCTGCAGGCCTCACTACTCCCCTTCAGCATTTGTCTAGATTGCTGCTTGTGCATTTTTCTTTACCCCACTGTGTGTCATTTTGTCACCAGTGAACGTAGCGAGTGATCGTATACAGATTGAGCGCCTTTAGAGATTCCCCATCCTCCTCAGTATGGACTGCTGTATTAGATTCAGTGAGAGCTTCCGTAAGATTAACTGGATTCGCTGCCATTCATAAGCAGTTCTTTACAGTTTTTAAAAAGAGATTGATTTATCTGATGTAAACGGTGCTCACACAGCAATTCCTTTCATTTAAACTCGTGTTTGCCAAAGATTTAGTTACAGGAAATAAACATGCAGATTTTCTACAGCTGCAATGATCAATAAATGGGGCGTATGGAGTGGCTCTTTAAGGAGGCTGGTGCCATATTAGAAGGGAGCGAGCTGCCCTCGCAGTTCGTGTATATGCTCTGCTGTGCAGAGTGGCTCTGAGGAAGGCCCAGGTGCAGGCACATGGAGCGGGCTGGAGAGGGACCCGGGAACATGTTACACAGCGACTCAGAGAGGGTCGGAGCAGGTTTACACAGTGAGAGAGGGTCGGAGACATTTACAGTGAGATAGGGTCGGAGCAGGTTTACAGTGAGAGAGGGTCGGAGCAGGTTTACACAGTGAGAGAGGGTCGGAGCAGGTTTACACAGTGAGAGAGGGTCGGAGCAGGTTTACAGTGAGAGAGGGTCGGAGCAGGTTTACAGTGAGAGAGGGTCGGAGCAGGATTACAGTGAGAGAGGGTCGGCGCAGGTTTACAGTGAGAGAGGGTCGGAGCAGGTTTACAGTGAGAGAGGGTCGGCGCAGGTTTACAGTGAGAGAGGGTCGGAGACATTTACAGTGGGAGAGGGTCGGAGCAGGTTTACAGTGAGAGAGAGTCGGAGCAGGTTTACAGTGAGAGAGGGTCGGAGCAGGTTTACAGTGAGAGAGGGTCGGCGCAGGTTTACAGTGAGAGAGGGTCGGAGCAGGTTTACAGTGAGAGAGGGTCGGAGCAGGTTTACAGTGAGAGAGGGTCGGAGCAGGTTTACAGTGAGAGAGGGTCGGAGCAGGTTACAGTGAGAGAGGGTCGGAGCAGGTTACAGTGAGAGAGGGTCGGAGCAGGTTTACAGTGAGAGAGGGTCGGAGCAGGTTTACAGTGAGAGAGGGTCGGCGCAGGTTTACAGTGAGAGAGGGTCGGCGCAGGTTTACAGTGAGAGAGGGTCGGAGCAGGTTTACAGTGAGAGAGGGTCGGAGCAGGTTACAGTGAGAGAGGGTCGGAGCAGGTTTACAGTGAGAGAGGGTCGGAGCAGGTTTACAGTGAGAGAGGGTCGGAGCAGGTTTACAGTGAGAGAGGGTCGGAGCAGGTTTACAGTGAGAGAGGGTCGGAGCAGGTTACAGTGAGAGAGGGTCGGAGCAGGTTACAGTGAGAGAGGGTTGGAGCAGGTTACAGTGAGAGAGGGTCGGAGCAGGTTTACAGTGAGAGAGGGTCGGAGCAGGTTTACAGTGAGAGAGGGTCGGAGCAGGTTCACAGTGAGAGAGGGTCGGAGCAGGTTCACAGTGAGAGAGGGTCGGAGCAGGTTTACAGTGAGAGAGGGTCGGAGCAGGTTTACAGTGAGAGAGGGTCGGAGCAGGTTTACAGTGAGAGAGGGTCGGAGCAGGTTTACAGTGAGAGAGGGTCGGAGCAGGTTTACAGTGAGAGAGGGTCGGAGCAGGTTTACAGTGAGAGAGGGTCGGAGCAGGTTTACAGTGAGAGAGGGTCGGAGCAGGTTTACAGTGAGAGAGGGTCGGAGCAGGTTTACAGTGAGAGAGGGTTGGAGCAGGTTCACAGTGAGAGAGGGTCGGAGCAGGTTTACAGTGAGAGAGGGTCGGAGCAGGTTTACAGTGAGAGAGGGTCGGAGCAGGTTTACAGTGAGAGAGGGTCGGAGCAGGTTCACAGTGAGAGAGGGTCGGAGCAGGTTTACAGTGAGAGAGGGTCGGAGCAGGTTTACAGTGAGAGAGGGTCGGAGCAGGTTTACAGTGAGAGAGGGTCGGAGCAGGTTTACAGTGAGAGAGGGTTGGAGCAGGTTCACAGTGAGAGAGGGTCGGAGCAGGTTTACAGTGAGAGAGGGTCGGAGCAGGTTTACAGTGAGAGAGGGTCGGAGCAGGTTTACAGTGAGAGAGGGTCGGAGCAGGTTCACAGTGAGAGAGGGTCGGAGCAGGTTTACAGTGAGAGAGGGTCGGAGCAGGTTTACAGTGAGAGAGGGTCGGAGCAGGTTTACAGTGAGAGAGGGTCGGAGCAGGTTGCAGTGAGAGAGGGTCGGAGCAGGTTTACAGTGAGAGAGGGTCGGAGCAGGTTTACAGTGAGAGAGGGTCGGAGCAGGTTTACAGTGAGAGAGGGTTGAGAGCAGGTTTACAGTGAGAGAGAGTCGGAGCAGGTTTACAGTGAGAGAGGGTCGGAGCAGGTTTACAGTGAGAGAGGGTCGGAGCAGGTTTACAGTGAGAGAGGGTCGGAGCAGGTTTACAGTGAGAGGGGGTCGGAGCAGGTTTACAGTGAGAGAGGGTCGGAGCAGCTTTACAGTGAGAGAGGGTTGAGAGCAGGTTTACAGTGAGAGAGAGTCGGAGCAGGTTTACAGTGAGAGAGGGTCGGAGCAGGTTTACAGTGAGAGAGGGTCGGAGCAGGTTTACAGTGAGAGAGGGCCGGAGCAGGTTTACAGTGAGAGAGGGTCGGAGCAGGTTTACAGTGAGAGAGGGTCGGAGCAGGTTTACAGTGAGAGAGGGTCGGAGCAGGTTCGCAGTGAGAGAGGTTCGGAGCAGATTTGCAGTGAGAGAGGGTCGGAGCAGGTTTACAGTGAGAGAGGGTCGGAGCAGGTTTACAGAGAGAGGGTCGGAGCAGGTTAACAGTGAGAGAGGGTCGGAGCAGGTTTACAGTGAGAGAGGGTCGGAGCAGGCTTACAGTGAGAGTGGGTCGGAGCAGGTTTACAGTGAGAGAGGGTTGAGAGCAGGTTTACAGAGAGAGGGTCGGAGCAGGTTTACAGTGAGAGAGGGTCGGAGCAGGTTTACAGTGAGAGAGGGTCGGAGCAGGTTTACAGTGAGAGAGGGTCGGAGCAGGTTTACAGTGAGAGAGGGTTGAGAGCAGGTTTACAGAGAGAGGGTCGGAGCAGGTTTACAGTGAGAGAGGGTCGGAGCAGGTTTACAGTGAGAGAGGGTCGGAGCAGGTTTACAGTGAGAGAGGGTCGGAGCAGGTTTACAGTGAGAGAGGGTCGGAGCAGGATTACAGTGAGAGAGGGTCGGAGCAGGTTTACAGTGAGAGAGGGTCGGAGCAGGTTTACAGTGAGAGAGGGTCGGAGCAGGTTTACAGTGAGAGAGAGTCGGAGCAGGTTTACAGTGAGAGAGGGTCGGAGCAGGTTTACAGTGAGAGAGGGTCGGAGCAGGCTTACAGTGAGAGTGGGTCGGAGCAGGTTTACAGTGAGAGAGAGTCGGAGCAGGTTTACAGTGAGAGAGGGTCGGAGCAGGTTTACAGTGAGAGAGGGTCGGAGCAGGTTTACAGTGAGAGAGGGTCGGAGCAGGTTTACAGTGAGAGAGGGTCGGAGCAGGTTTACAGTGAGAGAGGGTCGGAGCAGGTTTACAGTGAGAGAGGGTCGGAGCAGGTTTACAGTGAGAGAGGGTCGGAGCAGGTTACAGTGAGAGAGGGTCGGAGCAGGTTTACAGTGAGAGAGGGTCGGAGCAGGTTTACAGTGAGAGAGGGTCGGAGCAGGTTTACAGTGAGAGAGGGTCGGAGCAGGTTTACAGTGAGAGAGGGTCGGAGCAGGTTTACAGTGAGAGAGGGTCGGAGCAGGTTTACAGTGAGAGAGGGTCGGAGCAGGTTTACAGTGAGAGAGGGTCGGAGCAGGTTTACAGTGAGAGAGGGTCGGAGACGTTTACAGTGAGAGAGGGTCGGAGACGTTTACAGTGGGAGAGGGTCGGAGCAGGTTTACAGTGAGAGAGGGTCGGAGCAGGTTTACAGTGAGAGAGGGTCGGAGACGTTTACAGTGAGAGAGGGTCGGAGACGTTTACAGTGAGAGAGGGTTGAGAGCAGGTTTAATATTCTTCACAATCCAGGGCCCCCACTCGTCACCATCCCCAGCTGGATATTGTGCCGGTTTAGATATTGGGCGGTCACAGGAGTGAGCTTCGCTGTCCTGCCTTCCATGGTCAAATAGCCCAACAGTACTCACACATTTTTTAAAAGGATGTTTCGAATGATGCAGCACAGAAGGAGGCCATTCGGCCCATCGTGCCCGTGTCGGCTCTTTGGTGGGGCTGTCTAACTCGTCCCACTCCCCCCGCTCTTTCCCCATAGCCCTGTGAACGTTTTCGCTTCAAATATTTATCCAATTCCCTTTTTAAACTTACTATTTGATGAGGTGTCTGCAGGCTCCGGGGGTGCCTGTGGGTTTCAAAAGAGAAACGAAGGGGTAAAATAAACTCGAGACAAAGCAGACAGTAACTTGGAGCGTGTTGGTGCTGATCACACTGTGATATCGAGAGCCGGTTTTTAAAGTGTAGCAGGTACAATGTGCGGGGACATGTAACGGCAGGGTGCAGGGTCTAACGATGTAGAGGAGCATTTATTACACTGGGGCCTGGGATGTGCAGAGTTATGAAGCATGAATGTATCATTATGTGAGGAGGCGTGCCTGGGGTTCTACAAACATACAGCCCATTGGATCGAGCTGTGTAATGGCATCACTACACATTCTCTAACGTCCCTTCACGTTGATCTGTGTCAGTGTGGGGAGGTGTGGGGGGCAAATGCTCTCTTGTGTTGTGTGACAGTTGTTGGAGGAGGTTTAGTGTCGAAGGGCTTCAGGGTAAACAGCTGCCTGCACCTGCTCTCCCTGGGAAACCAGGTCCTTCTTGCTCAAGAGGAGTGTGGCAATGTACTTTCCAAACCCCTGCTTTGGAAGTGGATGTACAGGCAGGTGGGCCGTTTCCTCAGCTGTAGGTCACACCCCTGGATCAAGAAGTGTTTGGTCGGGGAGTTAAAGGAATAAACCACCTCCACCCTGCTGTCAATCCCCCCTTGGCCGAGGTACCGTGAAGCAGCCACTCCAGTGACCTGTAACAGACTGCTGACCAGATACCTGGAACCGAGCAAAATGGAGGGAGGAGAAACCCAGCAACTCCGGTTTCCCCTGTTGTCTGTAAATGCTAACTTTTACTTTCTTTCTCTTTCTGATTCTCCAATAGTGAGGACTGTTATTAATTATTATTTTCCCCATTCCTCTTCAGCCTTCAATCTTCATCTGTGCAGGCCACGGAGAGCCACTTGTTGAATCCTGTCCCTTTCACTATCACTGCAGTAATGTGACTATCGATCACTCACTCAAAGTTTCCAATTTGTACCATCAACCAGTTGCTCCAGCAAAGAGCCGGCACAGACACAATGGGCCGAATGGCCTCCTCCTGTGCTGTATGACCATGTGATGGGAGGTGTGTGAGCAGCATGCTGCATGAGCCATTGTCAGTGATGGAAGGCTTGAAATCCCAGCTAAGGGTCCCACTTAAAGAAGGCCGGCTTTGAAGGTTTTGTCCCAATTGTAAACAGTTGCTAGGCATGCATTAACTTAATTCCAGAATGCAACACTAAGGTTCTTTGGACTCAATGCGTTGGCAGGAGCTGTTAACATTGCTGAGGGTTGAGGAACAACTAGTCTTTAGTTGGTGTGATTTGCAGTATGCAGCAGGAGTGTCAAACCAGCGACAGTACTGGGCAAGAAATGTCTATTTTTAACCGGCAAACATTACAACTCATCGGCTACTCAGCGGATCTTGTAGAGACAGGACATCCCATCCCATGACTGTGACTCAAGGCGCTAATAACGCAAGCTTGTTACCACGATTGGAGTGAGTGCAGAGCCTGAGTTTCTCTGAACTTGTCAGGCTGGTGATGTTTGATTCCATTGGGCGAGCCGAACCTTCACCTTGTCGTTTAGTTGGGAGAAAGAAAGAAAGACTTACATTTATATAGCGTCTTTCATGACCTCAAGACGTCCCAAAGCGCTTTACAGCCAATTAAGTACTATTGTAATGTAGGAAACACTGCAGCCATTGCATACAGAAAGCTCCCACAAACAGCAATGTGATAATCACCAGATAATCTGTTTTAGTGATGTTGATTGAGGGACAAATATTGGCCAGGACACTGGGGATAACTCCCCTGCTCTTCTTCGAAATAGTGCCATGGAATCTTTTACGTCCACCTGAGACGGTTTAACGTCTCATCCAAAAGACGGCACCTCACACAATGCAGCGCTCCCGCAGCACTGCACTGGAGTGTCAGGCTAGATTTTTGTGCTCAAGACACTGGACTTGAACCCACAACCTCCTGACTCAGAGGCGAGAGTGCTGCCCACTGAACCATGACTGACATGGGAGGTGAATTAGAGAGTTTAGTGAGCAGTTTGCCATTCACTCATCCCCTCCTTGATGCAAACAAAGTCAAAGTTGCAACATTCGGCGTCAGCTCAAGAGAGGCTAGCACCGCACTGCCCCCCGGGGTAGACGCAGGGCCCCTAAGCACAGGAGTGACTGATGCACAGCGCAGTTTATGATCCCAATGGTACAGCAGTAGATTCCAGGTCAGTTGTCCCTGTGTAGAGCAGTTGGCAATTTCTAGGGCTGAACATTTCACACAGTCGGGTGGCATTCCTCCAGACACTCTCAAAGTGGAAGCATTTACCTGCTTAAAATAAACAGGTTTACATTGGCATTAAGAGGAATGTAGGACAGACACGGTGAGCATTCCTCTGCTGAAGCTGGCAACTTTTATTTCTGTCCTGCGAAGCAGTGTGTTGGACGGACCTGGGCAGCCCAAGCACCAGGCCGCAGGCTGAGCTGGCCTGTTACTTTATCATTTAGTCGTTGTTTTCTGTGATCTGCGACAGATTGGTTTTGACGTCAAATTAAGGTTTGTTCCTTCCAGCCAGAACGATTCCTTTGTAAGGCCTGGCTAACGGACAGAGGCAAGACCTTAGGGTCGAGATTGGAGGTCTCTTGACTTGGCTACAGGCAGTTCAGGAGTCTCGCCACTCCATTCTGCTGCTTAGACATGCTGGTAGCAGGCTGCTCATGTCCCCTGTTCAGTTTATACAGCTCGTTCCCAGCATGCTAATGATTATTTTCACCTCTCCTTCCTACATCTCAAATAGTTTTCATGATACACTGACTTCATCTTCCCTTTTATTCTTTTCTTCCTTTAGGCCTTCTTTGCTTCATTTTAGTTCTCTTGCTTTTGCCCTCCCAGAGTATATGTTAGCCAAAATAGCCTGTACCCTCCGACATCCTGGTCTAACTGCGCCACCTATTGGTAAAGCAGGAATTAGCCTGCATATATGAGGGTAGGTCAGGTCAAAAGTCATGTAGGGCAGAACACATTAGGTCATTCTATTTGACATGCTATCTCCCCAGATAATGAACCGTATGGGCCAGAAAATGGAATATCGCATTTTCGATCGTTCAGCTGAGAAGGAGCCCTTCCCTCGGGTGCTGGCGGTAAGACGTGCACTGAGAAAATATATCACGCACTATGTGTATTTAAATGGTGTTCTGTTGTACGATTGGCACCAATCGATCACCGTAGGCCACCTTAACTCCAGCGTAGTTCTTGAGCTGGTGTGCACGTTTTGTGTCCTGTTACTAACCCTTGATTGGCATTGGTACGTTCCTGCACCACACACACTGCTTTGGGACGGGTTTTGTGTAGCTGGAGTGTGTGGTAGGGTTAATGCCAGGGCTCTCGTCAATTGAACCTTTTCCACCCATTTCCCTGCTCACATCCTCTCCTCTCTCAACTCTGGTCAACTGTGCATTTCACTCCCCACACCCCGCCCCCGTCCCACCCTCCACACCCATTCCACTGAAGGCCGTGCTGGAGCCTTCAGACATCATGCTCTACACTCCAGAATTCCCTTCATACACTCCTTGCTACCTCTCTTCCACTTCCAAAATCCTGGAACTCCTCCCCCCCACTTAACAGCACTGTGGGAGCACCTTCACCACACGGACTGCAGCAGTTCAAGGCGGCGGCTCACCACCACCTTCTCGAGGGCAACTGGGGATGGGCAATAAATGCTGGCCTTGCCAGCGAGGCCCACATCCCGGCCAATTAATTAATTTTTTTAAAAGCCTCCTTAAAATCTACCTCTTTGACCAGATCTTCAGTCTCCGTCATTAAATCTTCTCCTAATTCCTCCCCGCCTCGTGAAGCGCCCGTGGGATATTTCAATACGTTACAATGATTGATTTTTTTTTTTAAGTGTAAATTGTTGATTGCAAATTGGTTAACTTTTGTGTAAACTCAGGGGTTTGGTAATGGGAGGGGGTTTAGGGGAGGTTTAACCTGGCATCTCTCTGATAGTTGGTGAGCCATTTGCTTCCTGCCACAGATCCCGTCACGTTACCCCCACCCCCCCCGTGATAAGATGCCAGGTTGGGTGAGGGAAGCAGTCCGTTGTGGGCAGGTGGAGCTTGTATATATGATGGCACCAGCAAGCCTGGAAAATGTTGTGGAACCCCCCTGGGTGTGCAGGCGATCACTGAATGCTCTGGGGATTATCGCCGTGGGGGTACGTTGCCCGAGTATTTGTCCAGGGCAGTGTTTGCTTCTCTGCAAATGGCTCTTGATCACAGCTATAAACAAAGTCACATTTGTAAGAATTGTACAGTAATTGCACCTGTGAAAGACCAAGTGCACTGGCCTCACTGCAGTACCTCACCCAGTCTAGATAATGAGATGTCAGCAGGATATTTGACTGTGATGGGCATCACAGTTAATCCCAATCCTGAATTGACTTCTGCTTCCCACTCCCCGCCCGACACACACACACACACACACTAGCAGGAACCCTGCCTCATTTTCCCCTTGCTAACCCCGAGGTGGCTGCTGTATTGCTGGCGGCCGGTGTTGAGATCACCAACTTGGCACAGACTGAAAACCGAAGATCTTTCAGCAAAGTTGCTGCAATGAGCAGCCACGGCTAGGACCTGTACCTGCCTGAAAACTCCTCGATGAAGCTGGGCCCTGCAGGGATGAGTACTAAAGCACTGCTTATCATGCAACTAAAGCACTGCGTTACGCTGGAGTACAGACACCCAACCCCGCAATGTGGGGTTCGGCACTGTGATTCCACCACATTTCTAATCTCAGCCATGTCCTGAATGGAGACCAGACCCAACCTCAGCACTTGTATACCACCTCATTACACCTCGCCAAAAGATTTCAGAGTGCTTCACACACAGTGAATGACTTTGAAGTGTAGAGACAATAGTTATGTAGACAGACAGTGTGCTGAAGTCCAGGAGTAGTGCTTGAACTCACAACCTTCCGACTTCGGGAGTGGGTCAGTATCCTGCCTTCTTTGGCTGTGAAAGGTAGACTGCGTGAGGGAGAGAGAAACGGAGAAAGGGGAGAATATTAATCCCGTTAGAGAAGGGAGTCTCGCCTGCAAGTACTGAAACCAGGCGAGTGGTTGAGGGATGTGACACCTTCATAACACAGTGCTGACAATTTAATCTATCTGGATGCCGACCCCATTGCTTAAACCCTGCCACTCTTTTCATGACATTTATTTCATGCCACCCACTCTCTCAGCATCTTGCGCGCAGTTTTGTGTGAAATTCCCAATCTAGAGATGGATCTACCATAGACCCAGCGATAGGGGCCTGTCCCCCATATTTTTTTGGCATGGGTTATATCCCCCTTTTCTCCCTACTCCAAATCCTGTAATACCCCTCATGTTTACCCTCACCCCCTCCCCTCTGTCTGCCCCCACCTTCTTTGTTGGTAGTTGAACCTCGAGGATGACCAACTTGGAAGGCCCCCTTGCCTTGTGATACATTCTGGCCGACCATGGTCTCTGGACTTTCCTTGATCCCCTTATAGGGGTCAAGGGGGAGAATTTCCCAACGTTTTCCCTGAAATTGGTTACTTTTTTTTTCACCTCTCTCTGTCCCCCTCCCCAAGAGTTAGCAGGCGTGGAGGACAGTGCCCGAGCTCAATGGACAGGCTAAGCATTGATGTTCTCTACTCACCATTTACATATGTCTGTAGGTGCACCGATCCATTCAGTTCCGTTTGGGTTGATTGATTAGCTTTCGCTGGCTTCTTCAACAAGATCCGACCGAGAAACTTAACTCACTTTTTTTTTATATTACAGGAAGAGTTGCAGATTTTATAAATGTGTTAGTTTAGACACCCGTGGTAACACTGGGCACTTGCACTAGGGGGGGAAAAGACACACTTTTTAACCAGCACTCCTTAATATTGAGCTCCCACTGCCCCAGTGACACACCTGACCACACCGGTACTTGACCATGGTGTTATATACAACACTAAATACTCTCTTCAGGACAGGCCAAAATTTGGACAAGCAGAATCCTGAATTCTACCACTGGGTGATTACCACAGTACAAATAGGCACTTAAAAATTTCATTCGCCTGCTGTTATATTGTTAAAATCACAGTGACATTTTAAAAATTATTTTAGTATGTGTTCAGGAGGAAGACAAGTACTGCACGTGTCCTGAAATGTTACGTGGTCCGATGGAAGGCTCAGGATGCAGCGTCTGGTGTCGGGCAGACAGTCGCTCATTAGCATCGGCATGAAGACAAGCTGTAGTGAAGGTCAGGTCAACATAAAGTATGCAGCTGTTCCACACAAGGAGATGATCAACACGCCTCACTGTAACACTCCCTGATATACCCCACACCCCTCACTGTAATACCCTGATAGAGCCCACACCCCTCACTGTAACACCCTGATAGACCCCACACCCCTCACTGTAACACCCTGATAGAGCCCACACCCCTCACTGTAACACTCCCTGATATACCCCACACCCCTCACTGTAACACCCTGATAGAGCCCACACCCCTCACTGTAACACTCTGATATACCCCACACCCCTCACTGTAACACCCTGATATACCCCACACCCCTCACTGTAACACCCTGATAGAGCCCACACCCCTCACTGTAACACCCTGATAGAGCCCACACCCCTCACTGTAACACTCCCTGATATACCCCACACCCCTCACTGTAACACTCCCTGATATACCCCACACCCCTCACTGTAACACTGATAGACCCCACACCCCTCACTGTAACAATCTCTGATATACCCCACACCCCTCACTGTAACACTCTGATAGACCCTGCACCTTTCACTGTAACACTCCGATATACCCCACACCCCTCACTGTAACACTCCGATATACCCCACACCCCTCACTGTAACACTCCGATATACCCCACACCCCTCACTGTAACACTCTCTGATATACCCCACACCCCTCACTGTAAAACTCCGATATACCCCACACCCGTCACTGTAACACTCTGATATACCCCTCACTGTAACACTCTGATAGACCCCACACCCCTCACTGTAACACTCTGATAAACCCCACACCCCTCACTGTAACACCAATATACCCCACACCCCTCACTGTAACACTCCCTGATATACCCCACACCCATCACTGTGACACTCTCTGATATACCCCACACCCCTCACTGTAACACTCTGATAGACTCCTCACCGTAACACTCTGATTATACCCCACACCCCTCACTGTAACACTGATATACCCCACACCCCTCACTGTAACACTCTGATATACCCCACACCCCTCACTGTAACACTCTGATATATCCCACACCCCTCACTGTAACAATCTCTGATATACCCCACACCCCTCACTGTAACACTCTGATATACCACACACACCTCACTGTAACACTCCAATATACCCCACACCCCTCACTGTAACACTCTCTGATATACCCCTCACTGTAAAACTCCGATATACCCCACACCCGTCACTGTAACACTCTGATAGACTCCTCACCGTAACACTCTGATTATACCCCACACCCCTCACTGTAACACTGATATACCCCACACCCCCACTGTAACACCCTGATATACCCCACACCCCTCACTGTAACACTCTGATAGACCCCTCACCCCTCACTAACACTGATAGACCCCATACCCTCACTGTAACACCCTGATATACCCCACACCCCTCACGGTAGCACTCTGATATACCCCACACCCCTCACTGTAACACTCTGATATACCCCACACCTCTCACTGTAACACTCTGATATACCCCACACCTCTCACTGTAACACTCTCTGATATACCCCACACCCCTCACTGTAACACTCTGATATACCCCACACCACTCACTGTAGCACTCTGATATACCCCACACCTCTCACTGTAACACTGTGATAGACCCCTCACCCCTCACTGTAAAACTCTGATATACCCCACACCCTCACTCTAACACTCTGATATACCCCACACCCCTCACTGTAACACTCTGATATACCCCACACCCCTCACTGTAACACTCTCTGATATACCCCACACCCCTCACTGTAACTCTGTTCGAAAATTGGGGACTCAAAATCCAAATCTAGATTTTTCGAAGGCTGATATTTGTTTCATGGAGTCCCAGAACTTCAATGACTTTGTAGCATTTGTGGATTTTAAGAGTCATTGATAAGTTTCATAGGGCTTCCCTCAACTTGATAGAACATCAGATACCCTCCACAACCAATGCAGCCTAAAATCCATACACCTCCTTGGTATTAGCAGCACTCACCAAAACACAGCACCTACCATCAGCCACTTTCAATAAAAGATTCATCTAGGAGCTGCTTTTCCCTTCTCGCCCCCTCTCCCCCCAGGAAGGTTGGTTGATCCATGTGTATTCTTGCCCCATGTCACCCAGTGAGTCGTTAGGTTTCCTCCTCTTAACTGAAGATTTAGGTCTTGTAAGTGTTGCTTCCATAACCCAACTCAAATTTCCAATGTGCCGATCCCTGCTTTTTCCACTTCACCAAGGACTCACGTCTGACACCTGGCAATACATCCTGAATCCTCATGGAGATCCCAGAAATGGGACTCTTGATCCCATTCATGACATTTTATGCAGTATAATGTCCAATAGTGTAACAGGAATACATTCTTAAAGAAGGAATGAAATGGAGCCTAACATCACTCGGGGACATCGACACCAACTCCCATTACTAATGATTACAATGTCGGAAGCCTGTTACAAGGGTTTATAGGATTTGTCAATATAATTAAGCAAGGAATGCAATATTTCCCTCCCCCACACTCTCTGCCATGTGATGTGAACCGCGCAGATTACTGCAGATAAGAAAAAATTCTACTGGGACTTCCATTATCACCTATAATGGATTGGCCCTCTCTCTTCCCCTTCCCCCCCACCCCCCCCCCCCCCGCCCCCACGGGTAATTGGATAATCGAGAGTTCCCAAGTTCTTACATGTATGGTACAGCAATACTCTGCACACAGGAATGAAGAGCTATGCAGTACGAATAACAGAAAAAGCACGATTTGCTGAGAACGGATGAAATGCAAGCCAAAGAAGCTGAACAGTGAGGCAATATCTCAGACAGTGGTTTGTCCCACACAGTCTCTGGCAGGTGATTGGAGTGTGGATAATGGAGGTTCCGGTATAAACTATTTGTTGCAGGATATCAAGCTGTTCCTTAAAATGGAGCAACGAGGAACAATATGTAGCCAGGAGAGAGAAAACACAAACTGTTAAAGGCAAAACCCCCAACAGGTCTCCGCGCTGAAGCACTGCATTGTATCTGTTATGGTGCTACACTCCCTAGTACACTTTCTGGATTGTTCAAGAGATTGAATGTTACACAGTTTTGTGCAATTCTCCACCCACCACCACCAGCAGTAGAAGAAGACAGCTAGAGGTGCTAGACCTGTCTACCCTCTGACTGGGCGTCCCCACAGAGCTAACCTCACTGCCCCACATTTGCGACACATCCACGTGATAACGACTTCTTATGTGGTACTTTTGTTTTGCAGTTTTACACCTATCTGTTTCTTAACCAAATGCAGCCCAGTGTTAGACATTGAGTTACAGGCCAGTTCGCAAAATCTTAAGTCCAACTGAACATTTCTACGGCTAACAACAGAGCGTGTGTGTTGGGTATTGGCGTCCTGTGACGGATGTATTGCTTCTTTAAGCACATTCAAGGTCCTTAGTACCAGTTCCTCAGAGCGTGTTGCAGTGTCGAGCTGACAATAACCACTAGCAACACAAAGATCAGTACAAACACTCGACAGTTCTGTCTACAAAGCGGCGAATGTAAAAAAACACACACACGCAAAATGGTTGCCAACCTCCCAGGTGCTGTAGTGATGTTTAAATGTGGTGTTAGTCTAGTTTGCCTTGACCTCTGGAATTCGGAGTCTGTGAAATGGTCAGTAATGTGGACTGGTCAGCATAATGCTGTCGATCTGGAGTGTTGAAATACTCCAGGGGGGATAGTCTTCACTTCTGAAGGACCCAGATTAATGTCTTCTGCTAAACGTGCCTCCATCCCCCAAGCTGTGTCCTCACTCTACCAGCCAGAGTTCCCAATGGTTGGTGCTGAGATGGCCCAGTACCATGTTAGACGAGGCGTGTGTTCCACTGGCTGGGAAAAAAGCCAAGTGTCTTTGTGTATCAGCCTGCAGCCCCTTCAAATGTGGAATCCCTGCTACTGATGTGACAAAGTGCCTGCTTTATGTACATTTATATTTTCTTTCTCCTTCCTTTTATGGCCTGGTGGCGATGTTCCCGAGGTGCTGCCTGCTACGTTGCAGATAATACTTTAGATTTTTATTCAAGTGGCATTTAATCACTTTACGAGTGAAAAATTCTTAAACACTGCTTCTGCCTCGCGACTCTCGGTCATGAAGCAAAGCTGCGTCCTGCTGTTGCCGACTTAAAGGGGCAAGTCCAATCTGACTGGATTCCTTCCCCGCTACCTTGGGGTGAGGCTGGTCCAATTGACTTTACAATTTTCGGCCAGTTTTACAAATTGGAAGTCAACCAAAGTTCCTGCTTTGCGTCACCAGCAGAGCTCATCACAGTAACAGCCGGCCAGGGAATGATTCCTCGGCAGGATAGTTAAGTCATTTTTTTTTCTCCTCTCTTCTCCTGAAGATGCTGGGATTCAATTCCAAAAGTTCTGGTCACTGTCCAGGACCTCACCCAAATGTCCATGCTCCATGTGTGAGCCCCGTGGCACTGGACCCTTCAATTATGGGCGATATCACAGCCAAGGCCAAACTGGTCTTCACCCAACAGCCACACACACATTCGCTTTCCAGCAGGAGATATTGAATAGTGATCAGGAATTGTTTATTGTTTTCTACACCTCTCCCTAGCCTAAAGGCATCGAGGCCAGGTGTAGGATTGAACTGGGTCTCTGTGGCATGTTGGCACATTAGATGGTGCATTGACACACTGGGTGCTGCATTCACCCACTGAGCCATTGGGGCATTTAAATCATTGTTTTTTAAATTCCCCTCCCCCCATCCCAGTGCCATTGTATTGTCTTGCCAGCAAGGTGCCTACTCGAGCTCACCCAAGATGATCCAATCAGCAGATTTTTCTCTTGTTCTCTCCTATTATCCGGGAGTACTCTGGTTAGAGGTGCAATATGGCTCATTTATACCAGCCCCCTCCCCAAGCACAGCTCTTCAGAAAACTTTTACGCCTGCTTACCCCACTTGGGAAGTTGCCTCAACTCAAAATGGTAGCCATCAAATTGGACTGTCAACTTAGCACCTCAAACGGGTGACCAACGCAAGTAACTCTCTAGCAGGCCGGCCAGCTACAGTACTGCCATTTCAGAGCATTCGAATCCTGATCAGAGGTAGTATTGTGTGTGTTTGTGAATGCACGCAGTCTTGCATGAGTTTCTCAGTAACTATAGGAAGTGTTAGGTTCTTGCTGAATGACTGGGTTTGGAACACATTTAACCTTTTTTGGTGATTGTGCTGTAGATGAAGTTGGGGTCCTGCACGCTTTTCCCCATAGTGATCGTTCATTCCGTACAGAAGTCCCGTTTCAGACCACGCCGTTACCCGGCTGTTCATGGGATTTCATCCAGCTCCTGTTTTTCTTGCAGGCCAAGCAGTCCTTAGCCACGCTGACCAAGGACGTCCCCAAGCGACACTCACTGGCGATGCCGAGCGAGAGTATGTTAAACGGGAATCAGGAGTGGGTAACGCAGTCAGACCTTCCGCTCACTGCCGCGATCCGACAGAGCCAGCAGACGTTGTATCACGCACATCACCACTCGGTAGACAGGCAAGGTAAGAGGTCACAGGTCGAAGGATCTCCTTGTTTGCCAATTCCGTCCTCTTTTTCTGTCTAAATTTGATTAATGGAATAATGGTGACTACATTTCTCAGAAAACCACCGATTCCTTCAATCAATCCTGTACTAACATTTTTTGCACCTTTCCAGATCCACGTTTCATCAAATTATAGAATTTACAGCACAAAGGAGACTATTCGGCCCATTGAGCCTGTGCTGGTACTAGCTCTTCAACTGGAGCTGTCTACGCCAATCCCATTTTCCTGCCCTTTGCCCATATCCTTGTCTATATTTCTTTTCAAATATTTATCCGGTTCCCTTTTGAATGACACTATAGTCTGCCTCACTTGTGGTAAAGCATTCTATGTTCTAAGAGCCTTCTGTGTGGGGAAAAAACTCCTCTAACTTCCCCCTTTCATTCTTCCTGAGTTAATCCTGAGTCTATACCCCAAACATATCAGGCGATACCTACGTGTGTTGAAGGAGTTTATTTGATTTCCGCGAGCTGTGCTGAAACATTTAGAATGTTATCTACAGAGAAAGGCTCGGGACTGGTTCATTGGCAGCCAGACTCGAGTAGGAGGGGGAAAGAGAGGTGACGCGGCACTGAGAGGACACGCGGACTGGGATCCCAAAACACTGATGTCAATGTGAAATGCTGCTGGTTGGCACGCACTTAATTGTTACTCAAACTGTCACACCGAGTACACCTCATTCCTTTTGTGTTGTACTCAGTGTGAGGTATCAGTACCTCGCAGTCTGCTTTGGTCCCAGAGGGTTCAACAGATGGGAAAACACAGCGATTGATAGTGAACCTGGCATGGACTCTAAATATATGAAACCCAATGAATATAAAACAGCTCACATGCAAAGTTGGTGTTTGAGTGGAATGGAAGATTGTTCCTTTAACTTTACTAACTGGGCTTTGCACTACGAGACTAAAAGAGTCCTGTGTGAAGTGAGTTTGGGGCAGGCTGAGCACACTTACCTAGTACAAAACTGTTCACAATTCGTCACTAATTGGCAATCTCACTCTTGGGGGCAATGAGAGGCTAGTGTGGTAAAGGGAGCTTTCAACACTAGGCACTAGGTGGCACTTTCTGAGTCTGGGGTTATTGTTCAGCAGTGTGAGGCTGCTTTACTCTACATCTGCACACCATCCAGGACAAAGCAACCCGCTTGATGGGCACCTCACCCACCACCTTAAACATTCACTCCTTCCACCACCAGCGCACCGTGTCTGCAGTGTGTACCATCTACAGTACAAGGTGCACTGCAGCAACTCGCCAAGGCTTCTTCAACAGCACCTCCCAAACCTGCGACCTCTACCACCTAGAAAGACAAGGGCAGCAGGCGCATGGGAAAATCATCGCCTGCAATTTCCCCTCCAAGTTACACACCATGGCCTGGAAATATATCGCCGTTCCTCCATCGTCACTGGATCAAAATCCTGGAACTCCCTCCCTAACAGCACTGTGGGAGCACCTTCACCATACGGACTGCAGCGGTTCAAGAAGGCGGCTCACCACCACCTTCTCAAGGGCAATTAGGGATGGGCAATAAATGCTGGCCTTACTAGTGACGCCCACATCCCATGAATGAATTTTAAAAATGTTTTACCTACACTATAGAGCTAAGTGGGGAGCCCATGGAAAGACAGAACAGAAGGAGCTTTACTCTGCATCTAGCCAGTGCTGTGCCTGACCTGGGAATGCTTAATAGGACGGTGGGTGTTGGCAGGCTGCCTCAACATGGAGCTGAGTCGGATCCTGTCCACACAGACGCACTTTCCGGCTGGAATCACTGAGCAGTGATCAGGAGTGGAATTCTGAAAGCCGAGAGATGCTCAGGCCTGGCTGTAAAGCTTTATTGCCTTCCCAGCGGTAATCAGCTAACTCAACACAGCCCAGGGATTGAACCGGGGACATTCCCAGAGTGCCACAGCACATGGTGCATTTACCCACTCAACCAGCAGGGGCTTGTTTGCCTCTCTTTTCGTTTGTTTTTTTGAAAGGTTTCTCCGCCGTTTGACAAACCCTAGCCTGATCCGAAGCCCCCCCCCTCGCATTGAACCGCAGTTACACTTAAGTAGTTAAACATCATCTTCCCGAGAGCAAAAATGACTTTAGCGCAGTTGGGGTTAAAGGTGAGAGGTCACGCACTGATCAATGTTTATGTTTAATCTTTACACAGGAGTGCGGGTCAGTCCCTGTCACTCGAGGCAACCGTCCATCGTCTCAGACGCCTCGGTGCTTGAAGGTGAAAGGTCGTCCACACCAAGTGACATCAACTCACCGCGACATCGGACACACTCACTCTGTAATGTAAGAAACACTTGTGGGATCGCTGATCTGTTCCACATTCAGTAACTGGGCAAATCTCTGACCGCACGTACAGTAATTCGCTCCAGTCGACCGAAGAGGGCAGAGTGCCCGATTCACGGCACTCCCAATTTTAAAATTATTGACTGTAAAATTGGAGCATGGTGTGTTTAGCTCCCGCAAGAGAGATTCCTCGTTGGGAGCGCGTCTCACGCAACTTACCGTCTTGTTCCTGAAGGCTCACCACCTGAAACTCAGGCTGGAAACTGTGCTTCCCGTGATGGGAGCAGACCCGCCATGGTTATCAGTCCTGCCTTCCTCACACAATAGGGGTTATTTTGACTTTGGCGAAAGTGTAAAACGGACGATATCAGATCAGCCGCCCATTGTAATTGAAGTCAATGGAAATAAAAATGGGGAGCGATGTAAAACAAGCTGCCGACTTAGGACTGAGATGAGGAGAAATTTCTTCTCTCAGAGGGTTGTGAATCTTTGGAATTCTCTGACCCAGCGGGCTGTGAATGCTGAGTCTTTGAATATATCTACGGCTGAGATAGATAGATTTTTGGACTCTAGGGGAATCAAGGGATATGGAGATCAGGCGGGAAAGTGGAGTTGCGGTCGATGATCAGCCATGATCTTATTGAACGGTGAAGCAGGCTCGAGGGGCCGTATGGCCTACTCCTGCTCCTATTTCTTATGTTCTTATGACTTGCTATCACTCATTTTACACAGTTGTCCAAAGTCAAAATCTACCCCAAAGAGCCCCCACACACAATTTATGAGAAATTACAAAAACAAACCTGTTTTTCCTTTGTAGTAAAGCTGCCAAATTGCAATGAAGCTAATCGTTTAATTTGAAAGCTATTTTTGTGTTGAATGGAATGTGCACTGGGCCGTAGACATTCTTGGTGATCAATCAAGGGATGTGGAGATCGGGCGGGAAAGTGGAGTTGAGGTTGAAGATCAGTCATGATCTTGCTGAATGGCGGAGCAGGCTTGAGGGGCCGTATGGCCGACTCCTGCTTCTAATTCTTATGTTCTTACGTGATAAACTGCACCAAACTTTTCCGTAGTCCCAGAGTCATCACGGCACAATTATTAATTGTGTAATGTGAATGCATTGAGCATCAAGGGTGTGGAATGTCGGACAGCTGGTGCTGATCCTGGCAACAAAAACAAAGGAAAATCTTCACATTAAACAAATACTAGAGCAGAGAAAGCGAAGTAGAAGTGTAATAAGAGACATTTTTTGATAGAGTCAATAGGGAAAGATTATTTCCTCTGGTTAGGGAGTCAGTGATGAGGGGTCATCAATTTAAAATTAGCACAAAGAGAGTCAGGAGAGAGGTTAGGAGAAATGTATTTATACAGAGGGGTGATGGAGCATGGAATGTTTTGCCACAGGGAGTGGTTGAAACAGAGAACATTGCATCTTTTACAGGTTAATTGGAAGCAGGTGAAGATACAAGACTATGGGGAGAGCACAGGGCAGTGAGATTCGTTTTTGATTGCTCAAGCAAAGAGCTGGCATAGAGACGATGGGCCAATTGGCCGCCTGCTTCTGTGCTGTGAACTGGTCCGGTGGCTGTTCCCAGAACATGATTCTGAAGCTACGACATTGTCGGAACCTTTTGATTACATTTCACGTCTTGCTCCAGGAACTCCCATTACTCATCTAGAATTTAAATAAAACAACAACAATCAGATCCCTTCTTTGATGTGTCTGTAACTTATTTCCAGGTATCCAATTCTATTTATGAAGTATCTTAACCCCTTGATTAGGTTACGGTTGGAACTCGCTCTTTTAAAAGAAAAGCTCCCTGAACTCCAGTCTCAGAAACCCACCCTTCCCACACCCTCACATTACTATGTTTCTGTTTCATAGAATCATAGAATGATACAGAACAGAAGGAGGCCATTCGACCCGTCGTGCCTGTGCCGGCTCTTTGAAACAGCGATCCAATTAGTCCCACTCCCCTGCTCTTTCCACATAGCCCTCCCCTTAAAGTATTTATCCAATTCCCTTTTGAAAGTTACTATTGAATCTGCTTCCACCACCCTTTCAGGCAGCGCATTCTAGATCACAACAACTCGCTGCATAATTTTTATTGTCCTCATGTCGCCTCTGGTACTTTTGCCAATGACCTTAAATCTGTGTCCTCTGGTTACCGACCCTCCTGCCACTGGGTTTCTCACACCTTTTCCTTTCTGTATCTGGTTACCTCATCGAGTGCTGAATTGTGGGTAACTTTGAGCTCTTGATTGTTGACCATGAGTGAGTCAAGATTGACCAAATTCCTTTTGCTTTGGGAGGTGTGTCTGTCAGAGGTGTGACTCTGCATTGATTCTAACCCAGGTTTCAAGGCTGAACGAATACAATGTGCACTGATAAAATTGGGTTGGAAAATTTCAGGTTGAACCTTCAGTCAACTCCAGCCTCCCATCACTCATTCGTTCCCATGGGTTTGAAGTCGCCCCACTCCTTTCGCCCCACTGTTGGCGGCCAGGCCTTCATCTGTCTAGGCCCTAAGTTCTGGAATTGTATCCCTAAACCTCTCTTTCTTAGCGACTCTCCTTAAAACCTACCTCTTTGACGAAGCTTTTAGTCATCCATCCTAATATCTCCTTCTTAACCTTGGTGTCAGTTTTTGTCTGATTGCGCTCCTGTGAATCACTTTGGGATGTTTTCCTATGTTGAAGGTGCTGTGTAAATGCAAGTTGTTGTCACTTGCACGCAGCAGCTCAGATGGGTTAACGTAGGGTGATCTAGATCGCCTTGCCAGCGACGCCCGCATGCAGAGAATGAATATTTAAAAAAAGATTAGGCTGGTCCTCGATATCTTCAGTCCCAGTGTGGAGACTGTGATGTTGAGGAAGTTCAGATCATTAAAAGACAGGTGCGTGGTGCTCCCGCCATCAATGCCGCAATATAATCTTAAGAAGGTGAACTCTGCACCTCCGACGGTACCAATTGGTTGCTCGTTTCACATCTGCAAAAAAGGGTGGAGCTGTTTTCCGCTGGCCCTCCAATGGCGTGATTGGAAGCGGCAGTGTGTTGGTCCATGTAAAAAGGACGAGAGCGGCACTCCGTGAAGTCCATCTCTTATCTAACACACCTTGTTTGTGGCACTTAGGCAATCAGTATGCCTGACCCGATGAAGCCCAGCCATCCAGAAGCGGTTTATCCCCACACTGAGCAGCTCTGGGTTCAGTTAAGAGCAGCGTGAGATGAATTTTATTTCTTGGCAGATTTGAACATGTTCTTGTTAGGACTCGTCTCATTCCCTCTCTGGCAGGTTTTTATGCTGAAAGGCCCCTTCTTTGCTGCCCATGTGCCTTTTTGGATGCTTGTAGAGCTGACTAGTCAGACAGTAGCCTACCTTGCCCAATCCACCCGCTCTAGAGAGGCAGTGTGCTCCGCCAACAGCTCGTTTGCTGCCCAGTGTGGAAGTGAGCTGTACAGACCAGGAAGGTGCCAGATTCAATCCCTGGTTTGTGCTGAGTAGGTTAGCATTAGAGGGTGTTATGATTGACCTTAATACTCCTGGGAATATCAGCCAGGGCTTCCCCCTCCTGATCACTAGTGAGCCCTTGTAGGAAAGCGTTGATGTTGGGTGAGGACAGAATTGGGGTTGGCTGCATTGGCCCCCATGGTTGATCAGCCTGTGCTGACACATGAAGATGTGGGCGAGGTCCTGGCGAGCAGCCAATATCCCACCTTCAGGGAGAGGAAATGGGAGGGCAGGTCACTTTTTATTCATACTTGACAACTAGAAAAAAAAAACAAATAAGTATTTTTGTTTTAATTCTCCAGTCTCTAGAAGACCTAGAAGAACAAAAGAGGAAGAAGAAGAAAGAGAAGCTGGTGTTTGGCTCCATTTCGCGGGTGTTTGCCAGGGGCAAGCAACGGAAATCCCTGGATCCCGGCTTGTTTGATGGTACTTCTACCGATTATTACGTAGAGGAAGATGCAGATTGGTGATAAGCAGCCATCCGCTCACAGCCTGTGTGTGTGCGCTTGTTGGGGCGTGTGTGTGTGCGTGCGCGCACACGTGTGTGCTCGTTGGGTGTGTGTGTGTCTGTCTGTGTTTTTAAACTTAAGAAATATGTGAGCCCTGGGGCTGGTCCAGCACACTCTGTAATTAATGTGTATATATATACATATATATATATATAAATCTGTGTGGATAATGTCATCTGTGGAGCGACACGGCTGTGTTTTAATCTTACTGATACTGGAACCCTGAAGGACAGCTGTGTACTGTATCTGTAAATAATTGCAATCGTGCACTTTGTGCTTCTTTGTAAGGTATTTTTCTCCTGTTTGTTGGTCCCATGTCCCAGTGTGTGTTGTGTTCCATCAGTTTGACAATTCAATAGAACTTCCTCATTCCAACTGGGCATGCTCAAGATCGCCATCTCCCTTAACCCCACCCCTCTGTTCACCCAGGGGCTCAGCTACCAAATCATAATCAGCTATTAGTCTGTTGATAGTATCTTTTGATGTATCACATCCATCGACTGAGCATGCTCCGTGTGGATTAATGAGCTGGTTCAATTAAAGAGACCTTGTCCTAGCTTTATGGTCTACAGCACGTCAGATCCGCAGTGGTTAACAATTGGCGTAGAGAGAGCAACAGTAAAATTACAGGGATTGTGAACGGCATACACCGCCAAGATCTAGACACAGGGAGGGAATCATGAACCCTCACCACAGCGCAAGACTCGTGCACAGATATCAGGGGTCTCACTGCAATCTATCTCCAAGCAACTCTACAGCTCACCAAAGTATCTAACACAATATTGTTCCCTGAACCATCAGGAGAATGCCCCTTTGAAAGTTTTTTTGGGGGAAGGACAGAGGAATTCCACAGAAAAGTTACAACCAAATTGGCCCATGTGTGGAGAGTTCCCTAATCACAGGCTACTTGAGACACGACTGGTGTTGTGGTGTCACTTGCCATTTCGACCAGTCAGCAGTAGAATAACACTCTGACTATTGAATCCCTTCCCACATAAAATCTCCTTTCCACCGACAAACATTTTGTCATCTCAGTTTCCATTCCAGTTGGATTATGGTATTTGCATTGTAGACCTCTTGATACAAGAGCTACAATGAGATGTTGAGGTACTGCTCTTGGGAATTGTACATTATTTTGCCTTTTTGAAGTGACTTTGAGAGAGATTTTGCGTTTTATGGTGAAATGCAACGTAGCCCATTTGGCATGAAGTAAGGGCCTTTTTACAAGTGCACAGAACCTAACAATCATTCATTTTATACGAGGCTTCCTCAGATACCACACTCCAAACCTCACAGCTGTCACCCAGTGCTGCTCCAACATGCATATGTGAGACCCAAGGTCATTCCCTCAGTGTGGGTAAGTAGCTGGACTCCACTCAGTGTCTCCCCACGGTGACGAGACCAAGATGAGGAACTCTTTGTGAGGGGAATCATAAGCTCAAATGCACATTCACGTGATACTTCTCCCTTCTCATTATTTTGTGATTTATTGCTGTCGTAAGGTATATTCCTTTGATTAGCGCTTGCTACGAGAACCACCACTACACTATCTCCCATTACAACCATGCAGGGACTCGCCAGTAATCGTCTAGTTACTTACAGCGGCCAGCTATGATTTGACCACCATTCAGAAGGATTGGTTCATAAATTATTGGGAGATTGGATACATTCAAAAACTTGCTTACTAAACATAGCTCCTCTTACATGTACACATCATCCAAAAGTATAGCCCTGAGGTGGTTTTTTTTGTGAAATTGCAGTAATACAAGAAAAGTGAGCTTTTCAATCTGTGGAGCTGTAAGAAATGGGCCAGCTGCTTCCAAAGCACTTAGGTCATTCTCTGTCTCTGTCACTGCTGTGTGTTGTCCTCATTACACTGACAGCACTGCCAAGAAACCAAAAATTACATGAACTATTTAAAACATTTCAAACTCCAATTGATTCAAGGTAGAAAAAAAAATCAAATTTGAGATTAAAAATTCTGTAAATATTGAGATATATATGTTGGATATTTCAACCTGCAGACCAACCTTATTGATGGCGAATAACCTGTTCCAAATATCCTGCATATGTGGACCAAGCAAAGGGATACGGTCTCTTTAAAGATTGTCAAACTGCGAGTAATGTCAAACTAACACACCACCATCGTATGAGGAGCTGTTGAAATACAACTCCCCATCTTGCTTTGCAAAGGGAGCTGTCAGAATTCTAGAGCTGGTGACATCACTTCCCGTTGGAAGAGCAGCTGCAGGGGTAACTCGCATGGGATGTTGGGCATTTTTTTTGTAAGTCTTGTGTTTTATTTTCTAAGGAGACAGTTTTTATTCCTGTTAAGATGTTGTCAAACTTACAAGTTATTTCAATTCTACTCTGCCAGTAAGTCTAAGAGTGGTTCAGGCCTGTCCAATTTGCGAGGCAGCCTTCACGGTAAGGGAAGCCAATACATCCTGACGCATTCATTAATGTGACGGCCCCTTTGCCTCTAGGTGGCTGGTTCCCTCAACTCAGAAGTACAGAAATTGTGGGGAGGGACGGGACCCTTGCCCCAGGAGTTGTCACGTGGGAGAGATAGGTTTCCTGCCTCATGGGCTGTGGGAAGGGGCGGGTCAGCGGCTTCACGATTTGAGATGTGGTCTCCTGCCCCAGTTCTGAGAGGTACAGGAACTGGACTGAGACTGGAGAGGATTGGAGTTACCCACCTCAGCTCTGACAAGATGAAGTGTATTCATACATTGAGATGGTTTCCTCAGGTCCAGATTGCATTACCATGACCTTTCAAAGCTAGACCTCCCCCACCCTCTTGTCAAACAACTCAAAAAAAAAAAACCTCTTAGAGTAGAGCGATCGCACATTAACTCATAAACCGTCAGAAGAGCTGTGCAGTTTCCTCTGAGCCTGGTGTCTGCGTGTGGTATAAGGCAGTGGATTGGAGTTTGAAATCCCTTGTAAGTTTGACATCTTTTTAAAAGCATTCCCATTCACTCGGGGGTTCTTTTATTTTTTGTAAATTAGGTAAAATAATGCTACCGATACTGAAAGAAAATGGATTTATTTAAGAAACTAAATAGAAAATTTATGCTGGGCAAGTTTAGAGTCAAATTGTTTTATCCCCGCACTGTGAATGCTACCAAAAGCTCAGCAGTGCGGCTTCAACTGCAAGCAAATTAAAATAAAACCTATTTTAAAATAAATGGCACATCTTCTCTGTGGTTTCCTCTATCGAGGTGTAAGTCACTATAGCAGAGCGGCTCACAGGGTTAAACGCCAAAGAACTTCAGTGTCTGACTTCAGGTGTTATTTTCTTTTTGCCCCAAGTTTCTCCCCGCCTCTCCTGGAGAAGTTAGGGATTCTCCCACTGGAGCTGAGTCGGTTAAGAGGTGACCCGATAGAGGTCTTCAGGATAGTTGAAGAGCTACGCTGAAGTAAATAGTGATGAGACTTGTTTTTTGTTCATTTGGCGAGACAGAAGCAAGAAGGCCCAAATTTAAGATAATCGCAAAAAAGAATCAAAGGGGGGGGTTAGAACTTTTTTAAACACAGAAGGTGGTCAGAAAATGAAATTCTCCACCACAGACTGTTGTCCAAGCAGAATCTATAAACAATTTTTTTATAAGATACATGTTGAAAAAGAGCATGTGGAGTGAGCAGGAGATTAGGATTAGACTAGGAGGTCATGTGGAGAAAAACACCAGCACAGATTTTCTGGCCCAAGTGGCCTGTTGCTATGCTAGACTGTTCTATAATGCTACAAAGGAGCTGATGGATGCTCGGGTACAGTTCCACAGGCACCTGCACCCCTCTGGCATCTTGTCCAAGTGGACTTTCTGTTCGGTGTAATTTTAGACTGAGTATTTAACGTGGAGAGTATCACCGCTGACTCTGATCCTGTGCGCACACACGGGTTACCAGATAGTGATCAGGAGCAGGAACCTTGGCTGAATTTTTTTTTCCCCTCTCTTCCCTGGCTCGGTGCCAAATGGGGCTCCCTAACTGGTTAGCAGCTGTGTTAACGTTCCAGCAGAGAGGAATTTGGTACGAGCAAGTTGCACATTCATACAACAGTGCCAATTGTGTTTTCTACCTGAATATGTCTGGTTCTAAAACAGTGAATTCCCCCCGCCCCCCCAAATTACCAGGCTCCATGAGGCAGACCGGGAGATTTTTTTTTGGGCCAATCTCATTTACCACAGCAATAATGAACCATAACTCTTCCCGTTGTAAGAAAACCACTGAGATGAGATTCCTCGTGATTTCCCGCAGATCATTACTGGCTTTGACTCATAAAAGCAGAACGAGGGGAGTCGATGAGCAGAACTTGCTCGATCCTCTGCAATCACCCATGGGAGGATACCGGAGAGTGCAGGCACGCCCACTCCCCTAGTGGGGCATCGTGAAGCTGGTCTGCAGCAGCAGGAGTCCGTCCTTCATGAATGCCCCAAGTTCTTTAAACTTGCTGAATGGGTTAGGTGCATATTCAGACAGGGTGCTGTTTCAAATCTTGGTGGATGTAGGTTTCCTTCAAGCTACCTTTAGCCTTGATGTATTGATGTAAGTTTACACAGGCAAGGTTTCTTATAATTTCAGTAACAATAATTTTAATAACACATCAATTTTTTTAAATCAGCGGTTATAGAGCCATAAATTGGACAGGATTGAGGTGAGGGAGGCGACAGAGCTGCCATTGAACATGTTGTAAATTAACAAGAGGTGTAAAACATGATAAGAACATAAGACTAGGAGTCGGCCATTCAGCCCCTCAAGCCTATTCCGCCATTCAGTTAGATCATGACTGATCTGTACTTCGACTCCATTTATCCGTCTTTGCTCCAACCTAACAAATCAATCTATCTCAATCTTAAAAGCCTCAAGTATCCTAGCAACCACAGCCTTTTGGGGGAGAGAGTTCCAGATTTCTACTACCTTTTGTGTGAAGAAGTGCTTCCCAAAGACCTAGCTCTAGTTTTAAGATGATGTCCCTTTGTCTAATTATTTCTCTTCTCTCCTAATTCCTTGAGTTCTTAATCTGGCATTCCATTCTCCGGGTAGCTTCAGTGCGCTGTACTGCAGCATCAACACTTACTGCATTCGACACCGGTATCTCAAATTGACCAGAGCTGCTCCAATTTGGCATCAGCAGTTGTCACGGAGCCCTTTGCAATGCCCACACTCTCGGTTATAACAGTGCAGAGATCCTGGTAATTGCTGCTTGTTAAAGTGCTCATTAGCCTCCCAGCTCCTTCTTTGGCTCCCAGAAAACATTTGTCATAAAGTTCCTTTTTAATTGGAGGATGAGGTCTCCGAGTGGACTGGGGGCCACTGTGACCATCCGACCACCCCTCCAGCCCATTGAGAGACACAACTAGCGATCGCTCGGCACACGTTTACAACACCTCCTCCTACTCGGGTACTCCAAGAGCACAGTTTATTATTTTTCATTTATCGCTCCACTAGTGCTGTTTTTGAAGCCACTAGCACCCCGGTGTCCTAAAACTTAATCATCAGACATCCCATTAATCTAGACAAATGTTTAGGTCTCTGCTTGGCTCAGTTACTGGCATTGTCAACTGAACCAAACAGTCAAGGGTTTAAGCCTTGCTCCAGGACTTGAGCACAAAATCTAGCCTGGCATTCTAGTGTTGTACTGAGGGAGTGCAGCATTGTTAGAGGGTTCCGTCTTTTAGATGAGACGTTAAACTGAGGCCCCATCTGCCCTGCTAGTTATATATCCCATAGTACTGTTCAAAGAAGAGAAGGAAGCTCTCCCGGTATCCTGGCCAACATTTCCTCCTTCAACCAACACTGCCAAAATCAAATTAACTGGTCATTTGTATCATTGCTGTTTGTGAGATCTTGTGCATAAAATGACTGCTGCATCTGCCTACATAACAACAGTGACTGCACTTCAAAGTAATTAATTGGTTGTGAAGTGCTTTGAGATATTTGTGAGAGGTGATGAGGCTCTATATAAATACAAGTCTTTCTTTTTGATGCTCCAATATGTCTGGACTGACTCTTTCACACTTACTAGATGTGCCCGCAGGTCTAGCACTTTCCACTAAAGCTCCATTTGATACTCCAAAGTGGTGAAGATTTAGTGCTGGAAAGCTCATATAGACAATCAGCACAAACTGCGGGCAAGACTTGCCATACAGCCAGATGTCTAAGGCAGTGACTTATTTCAAGTTCTTTCATCTGTTTATTTGCTTAAAGCAAGAGGTCGAGGCCCAGCATTATAATCGTTGGCTGTTGCGTCTCATTTGAACATTTGTACTAATTAGCGGCATGTTCTGATGGCACGCTGTATTCATTCCAAGTCCCAGGAGCAACATTGCAGAGTTCTGCTAAGCTTATTCATGGTAGTGATTTCCACATTCATTAAAAATGTAGCACAGGCCTTTGAGATATTGAGAAAGATGTAAAATCTTAGATCTCTCCCCACCCTACACCAAATATAAACTCTCTGATAAAACCTGGGCTCTTTAGTCTGTGAAAGTTCTTGACCCCTTTAAACACTGGTATTGATTCTTGTTTGTGGGGTCCTGGGGGAAGTTAGATTTTTCAAGGAATTTTCTACTCATCTTGGAGAAACTGATGTTTGTGCTGGTGAATGGAGCGTTCCTATTTCAGATACCCAGTGTCAGCATCAAGCACTACTAGGTCAGGATCAGCACAGGTTAGACAGAAAAATAACAACCCCTCTAATATGTGTCAGCCCCAACCTGAGGAGACCAAGCCCTACTGCACCAGAGTGGCATTTTTCCATTTCCCGCACTTGCCATTCTGTGGACGCTCTCTGTGCTAATTTAGTGCTGAATTGGAGGCAGTTTTGGGCTATAGGCCCACGAGGTGGATTGAGGCTGCCCAAACCCAATCACACAAGGATTTGGGTAAGAACTCCACTGCTTCTGCACGGCAGGAACACATATCGCATGAGCGTAACTGCTGCCCGTGATTTCCCGTTCATTAAAATGGATGGAAACTCACAGGCGGGCGGGCTAAATCATCTCAAAATATGCTTCCGACGGAGCGCAGAAGGAGAACCCCTTACGCCCGCGAAGGACACTTCATCCCATCAATCAGTCTGGCCCGACTTGAATCCAGATGCCAGGAATGGTCAGTATCTAATTTACCACGTAGTCCCTTGGCTTGTGGACCTCGTGACTGTCACTCCTCTTCCATCCCTCCTCGCTCAATTGATTTGCTGATGCTTGATGGGGATTGGAGTGGCTCAAACTCAACTCAGACCCAATGAGATTAGAGGCTGTTTTCCTCGTGTCTTTTTCTGAAGTGCTGCACACAGACTTCAGATGAGAGGCAAACTGCTCCCAGTCATCTGATGATGTCCCTCTATGACCATCCACTAGCAGTCACACAAGGATGACCCAGGGGTAACCTTCCCTCCCACTGTGGGAAAGAGCATTGCTTTCTTTCAAGCATTGCCCCTCGACCTCACAGCTATGTGGAGAAGCTGAGCCCCACCACCAGAATAATACCGGGGCATAAAAGGTTAAATTATGAGGGCAGGTTGCATAAACTTGGCTGAGTATCAAAGGTTGAGGGGTGATCTGATCGAGGTGTTTAAAATGATAAAGGGATTCGATAGGTTAGATACAAGGAAACTATTTTCTCCGGTGGGGAGAATCCAGAACAAGGGGGCATAATTGTAAAATTCGAGCCAGGCCATTCAGGAGAGAAAGTTGGAAGCACTTCTTCGCACAAAGGGTAGTGGAATTCTGGAACTCTACCCTCCAAAAGGCTGTGGATGCTCGGTCAATTGAAATTTTCAAGACTGAGGTCGATAGATTTTTGTCAAGTTAGGATATCTAGCAATATGGAGCTAAGGCAGGTAGATAGAGTTGAGGTAGTGATCAGCCATGGTTTAACTGAATGGCAGAACAGACTCGAGGGGCTGAATGGCCTACTCCTGTTCCTATGTCATTCTGGGTGCAACATGTTGAAGTTTCAATGCACTGCCACATCCTGCTGCCTCTTCAGAAACGTCTGGGATTTTTAAACCCTCCCCCCGATCCTTTTAAAAAAAATAAATCTCTGCTTTCTTATGTTTCCCCCCAGCACCTTAATCCAATATATGTTGTGCATGCGAGCAGCCCAGAGTAATACACCCAGAGACGTAGCCACCAGGACCATGCCATTTGGAAGGTCTGTGATTTTGCAGACAACGAGTTGCCACCAGAGACAGATTAGGTCCTTTCCCATGAGTGAGAGAGTCAGTGGGCCGGTCATGCTGGGTCAGGTTCTCTCACTTTCTCTCCAGACCACTGTCCTTCGAGGCTCAGGGGCAGACAGTTTCATTGTCCAAGACATCCATTGTTTCTGAATCCATCTCACTGTGTAAATGGGGCTGATTCGGAACTGAGAGAAACAGGTAAATTAAGTTAAATTGCAATGGGAGCAGTTCTGTAATATAACTGGGGGATGGGTTTTAATGGAGAGGTTAATCAGGCGCATGTATAGTCTAGCCAGACTCACTTTATTTTGCTTGAGATGTATATACTATCTACAGATAAGATTTCCTTTCTGACCGAAGGTTAATCAGCACTCGGGTTAGTTCCTCCTTAAAGCTCCTTCCACTTGCCAAATTGCTGATTTAAAACCTTTGTCGGATTGTAACCTGCCTGTGGAATGGGGTAGCGTTTTCAGGATGATTGGGTGGAATTTTAACCCTTTGTGATCGAGACTGTAGCTCCTTCAAAGTCCGGGTTGCACATCATTTGGGTCATGGAGGAGTTGTAGAAACTGAAACCAGCGTCACTGGAAAACCAAAGGTTGCAGCCCAGTGTCTGACACCCGGGGAACCATCCCCCATGTTTGAGTCTCCAGAGCAAACAATCCACACGGGTAGAGTTACTGTTTACTCAACGTAGTGTACATGTTCTCCCTGAAGGGACACGTCCCACCTACAAACCCACAGAGTTTAATGGAGGAACTTGCATTTACACAGCACCTTTATCACATGCTCAGGACGGACCAAAGTACTTTACAACCAATTAATTACTTTGACGTGCAGTCGCTGTTATGTAGGCAAATGCAGCAGCCAGTTTCTGTACAGCAAGATCCCACAAATGAGATGAATGACCAGCAGTTGGTGTTTTTGAAAGGTAAATATTGGCCGGGGCACTGGGAGAACTCACTGCTCCTCTTTGAATAATGCCATGGGATCTTTATTGTTCACCAGGAACAGGCAGATGGGACTTCATCCAAAAGACAGCACCTCTGACAATGCAGCACTGCATTGGAATGTCAGGCTGCATAATGATCTGGAATGCACTGCCTGAAAGGGTGGTGGAAGCAAATTCAATAGTCACTTTCAAAAGGGAATTGGATAAATTGGAAGAGGAAAAATTTGCAGGGCTCTGGGGCAAGAGCAGGGGAGTGGGACTAATTGTACAGGTCTTTCTATCCTGTATGATTCTATGATTGTGAAGTGCTCAAGTCCTGGAGTGTGATTTGAACCCACAACTTTCCGTCTCAGTGGCACGAGTGCTACCAACTGAGTCAAACTGACCAATCGGGTACTACTGGAGTTTAACTAGCACGCGGCGTTAGTCACCCTCCTGCCGCTTGCCCCGCTGGGACCATCCTATCTCTTGGGGATTTGACTTGCAGGGTTATCTGGAGACGGGTGGGAAGAGCCCCAGCCCCCGGTTACCGCCGGTCTGCCCCCTCCGGGTTCCATTAATAAGCCAGGCTTGGCTCATTAATCATCACCTCCACCCTGGGGTACTGCTCACCTGCCTGGCCGAGGTATCAGGTGACCCAGTCCACCATCTTGCAGAGATGACGGGGGATGTGATATTGAGGGGAATCAATGAGGTGGGTGCTGATGGAAGGAAGTTTTTGTGTGGAATCAGAATAGAACTGGGAGCTCGGCAGTCCACAGGCGAAACGTAATCTAACTTCCTCCAGATTTTTCAATTGTTATTTTATGGAGCCGGCTGCTCCCTGCTGTAGTAAATTTAGGGTCAGGTCTTTTGAAATGGTCAATAGGAAACTGGATAGATACCTAATTCAGCTGGGGCAGGAGAAGTTTGAACTCATCAGTACAGGGCGAGTTGAATGGGCTCAATAGTCTTTCATTTTATATCCTAAGGTTCTCAATGTGCCTCGTGACATAGACTCAGAGTAGAGCTTGGCTTTCTCATTTTTCTCTCCATCCCGAAGGCATTGACTTTTCGGGGTACAGTTCCAGGGGAACCGGTTGCTCCCCATTACCTCACTCACATCACCATTCTTCATGTGTGAACTTTGACATTGGTTCTTTGACCGTGGAAGGCATCACAGCCGAGCCTAATCCTTTCCCTGCCTGATTACTCCTGCACTTTCCTCGCAAAGTGCAGCTTGTCTGAACTCTGCCCTCCACATCCTACCCTGCAGTAAGTCCCACTCCCTATCACTGTATCCGTGCCAACTTTCATTGTCTCCACCACCCCCCCCCCAACTTCAACATTCTTGCCCCTCCCTCTTCCAACTTCAACCCCAAGATCCAGCACATGCTCTCTGCTCTTCTAACTCCTTTGCAGGTCCTGTCTTCCACTTTACTTACAGTACCCGGGGAAAAGATTCAAAATTGTTGAGCAAATGAATAAATTGAACCCTAATAATATATTTTGAGATTGCCACAAACTCTCAAACCTGGGGACATGAGCTGCAGTTGGAGGAGGGAAGGCGGACAGTTTAGATTTAACTACTTTATACAGGGACTGGTGTGTGTGTGTGTGGGGAACAGATAGCCCAGGGAGATAGTGGAGGCAAATAGTGTGGAAACATTTATGAGAGAATCAGATAGATATTTGGGGGGGGGCAGCCGATTTGGGGCGGGGGGCGCTATTTGTTTTCGGGACCTGCCAGATGGCCTGCTGAGTCTTTTCTGATCCTAGACTCTCCTATGTACAAGGTGTACAGAAATTTCACACAATAAACCTGGGCGAATGTGAATTTAAGCACAGAGAGCCCCTGCGTCATCTACAACAATGGATGAATACTGTCCACAAATGGAGCAGGTGGCCCTGGCAACAGACCACCAGAGCCTCTGAGCAAAGCCAAGAGCTTGAACCCCATTGTTAAGTGACACTCAATAACCTTTGCCCTCATTGCAAGAGTCCCCTCCGCTCTGGTTGGGTAACAGTTAGATCGATGGTGAGAAAGGTTTGGAGAAGTTCGCAGCCCAGATCCCACCCGAAAGAGAAAGAAGAGGTACGACAATGAGTGGGGGGAAGGGAAATATTTAAAATACTCATCCTAAATTATCAGTTAGCTAGCATGCATTCTTTCAACATTCAGTATTCCTCAGATACTGTGTTAGCACACTCAGTCTGGTTAGTCCTGATATTAGAGACTTAAATGGGATCTGAGCATTAAACTGGAACTTGGGCGCATCCAAACTAAACGTGTGCTGTATTTAGTGCCTTTGTTTTGTGCCAGTTTCAAATCAGCAAAGACCTAAACCCATAGTTTCTAGTTTGCTGTCACGGGAATAAAAGTTCTCAGCAACTTGGTAGCCCCAGACTTCCAAAATTTGACCAGGCCGCTGTATGTTAGATGTTTGAAGGACAGTTGGCTACCTGTTTAAAGAAAGCTGCAGAGAGCAGCCGGCCTGGTCCCCCTCATCTCAACACTGCAACAAACCTTGCTGCCTGAGGTACAGCCAGGAAGGGCTGTGTGACCAACCATGCTTTCTCAGGATTAGCCTGACCCTGCTACCAATAGTTTTAGTGAGCCTCCAAATTTGTGTAGCAGGTCCAACCAACCACAAAACGTAGTTTCTTCCCCTGGTGTACGATTCTCCTGATTACACCAGTCTAAGGCTAAGCACAAACCACAAATGATGGAAACCTGCACAGGACAATGTAGCTGTACATTGTCCTGGGGTCTTGTGCCAAAAGAGCTGCAGACGCAGGTAGATAGTTGAGATGCAAGTCAGTAATCAAAGGTTTCTCATACTGTAGAGCTTCAACGCTCAACACAGCAGCTGTTGTGTTCTTAGATTTTTCAACATTTAAAAAACTGTCCATCTGAAAATTGTGACTTAAAAAAAACAATAAAGGAGGAATTGATTTGTGGAAAATTTTGACAATTCATTCTTGTCGAACTGATCAGCTTTTTTTGCAAAAGAAAAAACATTTTTAACTGTTCCCAAGATGTCCATCTTCTTACCTTCCATTGTGTTGTGTTTTTGTTCCCTACTTTTCAAAATCTCTTCAGCACTAATGATTGAACTTTATGTGTGTCTGTGAGAAACCTTTCACCACCCGCCCCCCCGTTCCCCATTGTGTCACAACTCATTGACACTAACCCTTCTTAAACTCTGCATGTGTCGGGAAAACTGTCATGTTAGCTGCACCAGAGAGAACATGTATCCTGAGTCGATGGCTGGTGAGTCTGTTTTTTCTCCACTCGTTCTGAAATGCATCCGTACAATTTACGAGCGCAATGACAGGGTTATTAATGTAACTTTTTCCCACAATTTATTGCTGACATTTGTTTTGATAATCCTTGGTTAAAATGATTTTATATTGCCTCCTCTTTCCGTCCCCCGCCCCACCCCACTGGTTCTATTTTTTTGTCCGTGTCCCATGCATCTTCAGCCCACAGCAGGCAGAAAAGCTGCTTGCAGGCCACAGGCCTCTGCTCATTCCAATAACCATTGAGCTGTCTGCTGAGAGGTCCATGATGACTGCCCAGGTGAGGGGCTGATTCACCCTCTGGCATCCTCCAGGTGGGCACTTGACTTGCTTAAATTGTTTCTTCAGTAAAAGGCTCCTCAGTTGGCTCAGGGAGCTTATCCATTGAGTTGCTGAGTCATGCAGACTAGGAATAGCCCAGTTTTGATTCCCCCATCTGTACTGTGTTAACTGGTCTGAGCTGGGCAGCAATAGGGAGCCATACAGTTGGCATCAGTGTCGCTGGCCTGGGTTAGAGAGGGGAAATCCAACCAGAGTTTTCATTCCTAATTGCTATTGTGAGTCTCGGATAGGTTGGCCGAGGATAAGGTCAATTTGGCTGTGGCCCCATCGCTGCTCGCCACTCAAATAGCTCATTGACACTCACTGTCTCTATTACATAGAATTACACAGAATTTACAGCACAGAAATAGGCCATTCGGCCCAACTGGTCTATGCCGGTGTTTGTGCTCCATATGAGCCTCCTCTGACCTTACTTCATCTCACCCTATCAATATTCTCATTCTATTCCTTTCTCCTTCATGTACCTATCTAGCTGCCCCTTAAATGCATCTCTGCTATTCGCCTCAATCACTCCTTGTGGTAACGAGTTCCACATTCTCACCACTCTCTGAGTAAAGAAGTTTCTCCTGAATTCCCTATTGGATTTATTAGTGACTATCTTATATTTAAGGCCCCTCATTTTGGACTCCCCCACAAGTGAAAACATCTTCTCTATGTCTACCCCATTGAACCCCCTTCATAAATTGAAAGACCTCTATCAGGTCAACTCTCAGTCGTCCTGTTTTCTAGAGAAAAGAGCCCCAGGCTGCTCAGTCTTTCCTGACAGTTGTACCCTCTCAGTTCTGGTCTCATCCTTGGAAATCTTTTTTGCATTTTTTCCAGTGCTTCTCTACCCTTTGAGTAATATGGAGACCACTAGGCTCACGCTTCAAGAATGGCCACTTGTGTGAGGTAACTGAGGGTAACCAGCACCCATGAAACCATAGGCAAGCATGTCAGCACCCTTAAGGGAAGGAAAGAAATGAGAGCAAAAGATAATTTCATCCATTTTCACCCTCCCTCAAAAGTCAACACCCATCAGCCCTTCTGAGTGGTGAAGTCTCACCCCGCAGCATCTCTCCCACTAAAAACAGTCATTCTGCTTTTTAGCTAACTTGCTGGAAGGTGAGCTGAAGAGGTACAGGGAGAGTCCCGTGCTCGACTGCTATCTCCTCCCTCCCACTGGCCCAATGGAGACAAACGCACCTCTTTTATGTGAACTTTTTAACACCAGACATGGTGCTCTGGTACATTTGGAGCGAGTTGGTCCAGATGGCAATGGCTCCAATCCATTGATGGTGTGGCTCCCTCTGCACTACCTCTAAGGTTGGTGAGCGACTGGAAGTTTCCCCATCCTATCGATTGGTTTATGGATATAACCCTGACGCAGACCCCTCTGATTTCAACGGGTTTATCCCATCGTCCAGACCAAGATCTTGAGATGGATAACCAGCAAAGAAGCTGAGGCATATTCTCCCCAGCTGTCCCCAGAGGGGGAAAGTCAGTGAATATTTATCAATGGATAGAAACTAAATTTCAAATGTTATGTCTTCATGAAAGTGGTCGTAAGCTGGCACTGGCACATCCTATTGGAGCATCAAGATGCCTTGGCATGGAGTGGTAGGGCAAGGTATGTGCCCACAATTTCTCTATACACTTGAGTTCCTGATCCCAACTATGACTTTGGTGAGATATCAGACCATAGGGAGGGATGGAGGATATGAGGGAAAGTTAATCCAGGTTCTACAACAGAACTCCTTCCAATCAGTACCCAGTGGCCTTGACAGAAAGGTCATTGGCGTGCCCCTTCAACTGGGCATGGTGTATTTGACTGATGTAGAAATTCATTAATCTGCATCCTGTGGAAGGATTTTGTTTGTGGTATCAGTATTCTGAACAGGTAATTGCCAATATTCTTGGGAACTGGTTAGATTGTCTTGCTATTATCTAAAAGACTACAGTCTTGTTTATTGTGATCCTCCATTATTATGGAAGGTTTAAATTCTTCTGACCACCCCCATGCAGTAAGGATTGCCCCCCACTCCCAATCACTGGGCTCATGTATCCAACTTCAGGCCAACCATCTGATGAGCTAGCCCAAGTCCATTAATATCTGCTTTTAAAAAAAAGGACTAGATTCAGACGTGATTCACCCCATGGTTAAATAACCTGCTGCCACTCACTGTCCAGGTTCATGTGTGAAGAATGGTTATTTGAGTGAGGTCCTGAAAGACTGCAGGTTCCTGTGGACCATACCCCATTAAGGAGTCCATGCCTTCAGGCAAGAGGGAGGACAATGTCTATAACTAGGCAACTGGGTAGCATAGTCAGATAATGGGCTATATTTTAACATCTGAAACCTGGGTTTGAATATAGCTTACACAGTTTGGATGAAAATCTCTGCAAGCCATCTGTAAAGGGACTAAATTAAATCATTTGGGAACAAAATAGAATGTCTAATGTGGGAAATGGAAAGGCCACACTGCTGCAGTGGGGCTGCCCAGCTGGTCCACAGTATTTGAAGTCACTTTTGATGATCGACCAGCCAGCCTGACTCACTAATGGCATCACAGTCGAGCTCAATTCTGTCTCACTCAACGTCTACACTCCCACCTCCAGCAGGAGAAGGAACCCTGGTGATTTTCATTTCCTAGTCTTGCTGCACTGACTGTAATGCCTCAACTATGCCCTGGCTAAGATAACAACAACTTGCATTTATATAGTGCCTTTAATGTAGGAAAACGTCCCGAGGTGCTTTAATCATCAAAAATTGGCACCGAGCCAAAGGAGATATCAGGACAGGTGATTAAAAGCTTGGTCACAGAGGTAAGTTTTAGGGCGGGTCGTAAAGGAGGAAAGAGTGCCGGAGAGGTTTAGGGAGGGTATTCCAGAATTTAGGGCCTAGACTACTGAAGGCGCGGCCAAAGGACAGGCTGGAGTGCCTCCGTAGTCTCTCGATGCTACCACACAGCACCTCACTGGGAGTTACATACAGGAGCTGCCCAGAGTGGCCGATCTTCCTGTTTTCTCTCCCTCAATGCGGGGAAGCAGTTGACCTTCATCCAAAGGAGCATGAGTGAGATCGGGAACTCACTGAGGTCTTTGAGGAATTTACCTGCATCCAACAAACTCCTGCACATCGGGACAAGCTCAAACGTACCATGGCTCAGGCAGAAGAGTCTTACAAAAGATTGGTGAAATACTGAAAGGAGGTGGAAGAGTATGTTACATTGAACAATATAGTTCCTGTTTGTGTCAGCTTGGCTCAGTTGTTAGCACTTGTCTCCAAGTCAGAAGGTCATGGGTTCAAGCCTCATTCCAGGGCCTTTGTCACATAATCTCCAGTGCAGTACTGAGGGAGTCTTGCATTTTCAGAGGTGCCGTCTTTTATATGGGATGTTAAACTAAGCCCCATCTGCCTGTCAGGTGGTTGTAAAAGATTCCATGGTGCTACTCAAATACTGGCCGGGCCAATATTCCTCCCTTACCCAGCACCATCAAAACAGAATAATTGGTCACATATTCCATTGCTGTTTGTGGGACCTTTGGTTGCCCAGTTTCCCTACATAAGAACAGTGATTGCACTTTGAAAATAATCTGTCAGCCATGGTTCAGTTGGTAGCACCCTCGCCTCTGAGTCAGAAGGTTGTGGGTTCAGGTCCCACTCCAGAGACTTGAGTACCAAAAATATAGGCTGACACTCCAGCGCAGTGCTGAGGGAGTGCTGCACTGTCGGAGGTGCTGTCTTTTGGATGAGATGTTAAACCGAGGCCCCGTCTGCTCTCTCAGGTGGACATAAAAGATCCCATGGCACTATTTTGAAGAAGAGCAGGTGAGCTATCCCCGGTGTCCTGGCCAATATTTATCCTTCAAGCAACATCACTAAAAACAGATTATCTGGTCATTATCACATTGCTGTTTGTGGGAGCTTTCTGAGCGCGAATTGGCTGCCGTGTTTCCTACACTACAACAGTGACTACACTTCAAAAAGTACTTCATTGGCTGTAAAGTGCTTTGGGACGTCCGGTGGTCATGAAAGGTGCTATAGAAATGCAAGTCTTTTTCTTTTCTGTTGGCTATGAAGTGCTTTGGAACACCCTGAGCACGTGACAGGTGCTGTATAAATGTCAGATCTGTCTTTTTTCTTTCTAACTATCTCTAGGTCCCCATTCTACAATGAAGTTAGTTAAGTTTTTAACACTATAGCCATTTTCAGTGCGTGCCTTTGTAAGAATATTTTGCCGCATTCCTTTAGAAATTTGAAGAGCATTCATAGAATATAAGACTTTATTGGGGATTAGTGCCTACTAACAGCCAATCAGATGACAGCACTTCAATAAACAGTGGGCCGATAGCATTTGGTCAGCAGATGTCTGGCAGTGACAAATGCCCCAGGGCCCAGACCATAAACCCAGACTTTACATAAGCCTTCAGTCCTAAACTTTTTATGACTAAACAGATGTGGCATCTTGCAGGATGGGATTAGTCGAAGGATCTAAGCAGCTCCTGCACTTTAAATGCAGAAGGAGGCAGACAGAGGGGAGAAGGCACAGTATCCGTCGATACAGAGCTCCAGCTGTTCCAAGGTGGTGACACAGCCGGTTGTGCTAAAGTCTTTGAGGTTGTAAGGGTCAGTAACTGAGTAAATAGTTCCCATTCTTCAGAGCTCTGCCCTCTGTTACAGTGTGTCTCCTGCTCCATTAATGTTTTTTAAAAGTTTCAACAGCCATTAATTTGTTTGCCTTAAATACTATCTTGACTAACGGGATTTGGTTTAAATTGGTTGCGACAGCAATAGATACTACTAAAAATATAGAAACAGGACCCAGGAGAAGCACAGATGGATAATACATTTTATATCCATCTGTCTATCTATATTAAAAAATCTTGAGCAGGTAGTGCATGTCCTAGCCACAAACCGTACTCCCTGTTGTCACCATTTTTGGTCACTTTTTCTATCAACATTTACCATTGTAAATTATGATGTCAACATTTTCCATTCAATTTTGCTGTCAACTGTCACAATGTAGTTTCAGGCTCTGGCCACTAGGTGGCCCTGAGCAACAATTTCTGGAAGTCTCTCCCAATTCTGTCAACCATCTTGTATGTAAAAAAAAACTTTTATTTATCAACTGACAATGGACAATAGTCAGTAATATTTTAAAGGTCATGCGCATAGCAGACACTACCTGCAAGTCTCACAGTTACTTTCTCGTACACTTATATCCAGCTACTCATGGTGAGCTCGACAAAGCTCTGAGACTCATCTGTCACTCTTCAGATATCACACTGTCACACATGCAAATTTCGGTATCACAAGTTAGAAAAAGAAAACCAGCCTGACCTTTAATTGACCCAAGGATATGTTTAAGAATAAGTCATCTCTAATTGACCCAGGAAGGCACAGAAATTACACCTAGGCTTAAAAGGACGTACTTTCACTCTTTAAGTTTATTTTTTTAACCAGGTTTTCCTTGACAGACAGCCTCAGTGAATCCAGCTGGCTTATCTTCAGGTTGCAGTTGGCTGCATGAGACCTGTGTGTCGGGAACCAGTGAACCGGCATAGGTCTCATAGTAGGAAAGCAGCATAAATTACACAAATTAGTAGCAGAATAATACATTGTGCGTTAAATGGTCTAACACTCCTGTTATTATAAAATAATCAACTGACTTACTGTTAGCAATGGCATAGGAGGTCCACTAGTGCTACATTGGCTCCTGTTTTTGTCTCATTTCAAAATGGCTACCTCATTTTTCAGTCTTTGAAATGGTGCCATGCATCTGTTGTGTGAAGCACTCAAGCAACATATCCACCTAATTGAATCTTTAGGAAGAATCAACAGGTTGTACTTCTCTGCTATTTAGTAAAATACTCTTAACAGTTTCCTTGTTGTTTAACATTTGCTATGTTATACAGACAGGAATGTGCCAATGGATTGACTGCAAAAGTTCAGAGTCCAGGAAAAGCCTGATCGTGATTGGGGGCTCTGGAAGCAATAGATTTATTCCAGTGAAGATACCACCAGTGGCTCCAGATGTCCAGTGTAGTACTAAGCCATATAGACCTGGATGTTCCCAAGTTCAATCTCCAGCCAGTGATGAGTTAGTTGATCTCAACTGAGTGAGCAATAGAGCGGCTATGATTTATTCAGGGCCCCTGCAGCTAAAGAGGGGGGGAAATCATTCAGAGTTCCTACTCCTGACAGCTATCCAGTGACGCTTAATGAAAAGCACACATACACTGATCTCAAGTTTGGCTATAATGCTCACTACGGTTGAATTGCTTGCTGATGCTCACTATCTAAGGTTACACTTGAAAAATGCCCACTTGGGTGAGGGGCTGGAGGTCAACTGGCACCCATGTAACAGTATCCCTAGAATCATAGAATGATACAGAAGGAGGCCATTCGGCCCATCGTGCCTGTGCCGGCTCTTTGGAAGAGCGATCCAATTAGTCCCATTACCCAGCTCTTTCCCCAGAGCCCTGCAAATTTTTCCCCTTCAAGTATTTATTCAATTCTCTTTTGCAAGTTATCATTGAATCTACTTCCACCGCCCTTTCAGGCAGTGCATTCCAGATCGTAACAACTTGCTGCAGAAAAAAATTCTCGCCTCTGGTTCTTTTGCCAATTACCCTAAATCTGTGTCCTCTGGTTACCGACCCTTCTGCCATTGAAACAGTTTCTCTTTATTTACTCTATCAAAACCATTCATGATTTTGAACACCCCTGTTAAATCTCCCTTTAACCTTCTCTGCTCTAAGGAGAACAACCCTAGCTTCTCTAGTTCTCCATGTAACTGAAGTCCTGCATCCCTGGTACCATTCTAGTGAATCTCCTCTGCACCCTCTCTGAGACTGACATCCTTCCAGAAATGGGCACAATACTCCAACTGGGGCCTAAAAAGTGATTTATAAAGGTTTAGCATAACTTCTTTGCTTTTGTATTCTATGCCTCTATTTATAAAGCCAAGGATCCCGTATGCCTTTTTTAACAGCCTTCTCAACTTGTCCGGCCACCTTCAAAAACCTGTGTATGTACAGCCCACAAGTCTCTCTGTTCCTGCAGCCCCTTTAAAATTATACTATTTAGTTTATATTGCCTGAGAGGGTTGATGAGGGTAGTGCAGTTGATGTTGTGTATATAGACTTTCAAAAGGCGTTTGACAAAGTACCACATAATAGACTTGTTAGCAAAACTGAAGCCCATGGGATTAAAGGGGCGGTGGCTAAGTGGATATGAAATTGGCTAACAGAGTAGTGGTGAACGATTGTTTTTCAGACTGGAGTGAAGTATACAGTGGTGTCCCCTAGGGGTCTTTCTACCAAAATAAATCACTTCACACTGCTCTCCGTTAAATTTCATCTGCCATGTGTCTGCCCATTTTACCAATCAGTCTATGTCCTGCTGAAGTCTTTTACTATCCTCCTCACTGTTTACTACATTTCTGAGTTTCGTGTCATCTGCAAAGTTTGAAATTATGCCCTGTATACCCAAGTCCAGGTCATTAATAGATGTCAAAAAGAGCAGTGGTCCCAACCCTGACCCCTGGGGGACACCACTGTATACTTTACTCCAGTCTGAAAAACAATCGTTCACCACTACTCTGTTAGCCAATTTCGTATCCACTTAGCCACTGCCCCTTTAATCCCATGGGTTTCAGTTTTGCTAACAAGTCTATTATGTGGTACTTTGTCAAACGCCATTTGAAAGTCTATATACACAACATCAACTGCACTACCCTCATCAACCCTCTCAGTTACTTCATCAAAGAACTCATCAAGTTTGTCAAATACGATTTGCCTTTAACAAATCTGTACTGGCTTTCATTTATTAGCCCATATTTTTCCAAATGCCAATTAATATTGTCCCTGATTATTGTCTCCGTAAGATTCCCCACAACTGGCGTTAAACTCACTGGGCTGTAGTTGTCGGGTTTATCCCTCTCCCCCTTTTTAAACAGGGGCGTAACATTTGCAATCCTCCAGTCCTCTGGCACCATGCCCGTATCTAAGGAGGATTGAAAGATTGTGGTCAGAACCTCCACAATTTCAAACCTCAGTAACCTAGGATGCATCTCATCCGGACCTGGTGACTTTTCTACAGCAAACTTTGTGCTACCCGGCACCGACGGGACCGAGCTGCTGCCGTTCCCTCAAAACTGCCGGACAACGGAGTTAATCTGACAACAAACACTGTTGCTTAGCAACAGCTTCTAAACACTCGGGTGCAGCTGCAAGTATCTGTAGCTGAAGCTGTTGCTATAGCTACAGACCTTGCAGTGCTTGACTGGGAAAAAAAAAGCAAAGAAAAGAAACGAAAAGAATAAAAAACGGCTCCTGATTTTTGCTGGTGGCTCCAGCTTCCGGATAACTCAAAGTTTCCTGTACTTTGAGGACTGTCAACCTTTAAAGAATCTCCTCTTTATCTATTTTTATCCTGTCCAATATCGCTGCTCCCTCATCCTTTATTGCTACATTGGCAATGTCCTCTTGTCTAGTGAAGACGGATGCAAAGTATTCAATTCGTACCTCAGCTATTCTCTCTACCTCCACAAGAAGATCTCCTTTTGGTCTCTAATCGCCCCCACCCTTCCTTTGACTACCCTTTCACTATTTCTATGTTTATAAACAACTTTTGGGTTCCCTTTTATGTTACCCGCTAATCTATTCTTATACTCTCTCTTTACCCCTGTTATTTTCTTTTTCAGTTCTCCTCTGTACTTTCTTTATTCAGCTTGGTTCGTTACTGTAGCGGGTTCTTCAGGAGAGTGGGGGGGATTTTGGAAAACCAAAAGGGCATTGATTTGCATAATCTGGAGATTTGTGTTGCATTTCCAAATTATAACTGTACATAGTGCTAATAGGTTGTTGATGAAGTATTAATGTCCCAAATTAGTTTTGAGCCAGTCTGTACAAGTGGAGTGTAAGGTCAAAATTGGTGGGGTGACTCCAATACTGAGAATACCTCCATTATTCTTTCTCGTTCCCACCCTCGCAGCCCCAAAAACTCTCAAAAACAGAATTACAGAACCGTGAATTTTAGCAACACATCTCCTCACCACACCTGAAAAAATTCACCTTGATATATCGGCAGCAGCTTCTGGCCCAGGATGTCCGGTCCATGTCGGTTGGCAGATGAATTGGTTGACACACTATTGGTGAAAACAGAGATACAAACGCTCAGAGTGATCTCTGTGATACCACTCACACGATGAGAAAAGGCTGTTCACCCATTGAGCTCATCCCTTCAGTACTCCACCTCACCCAGTCCAACATCCACCTCACCCAGTCCAACATGCACCTCACCCAGTCCAACATGCACCTCACCCAGACCAACATCCACCCCACCCAGTCCAACACCCACCCCACCCAGTCCAACACCCACCTCACCCACACAAACACCCACCTCACCCAGACCAACACCCACCCCACCCAGACCAACACCCACCCCACCCAGTCCAACACCCACCTCACCCAGTCCAACATCCATCCACCCAGACCAACACCCACCTCACCCAGTCCAACATCCATCCACCCAGACCAACACCCACCTCACCCAGACCAACACCCACCCCACCCAGTCCAACACCCACCTCACCCAGAACAACACCCACCTCACCCAGTCCAACATCCATCCACCCAGACCAACATCCACCTCACCCAGTCCAACACCCACCCCACCCAGACCAACATCCACCTCACCCAGTCCAACACCCACCCCACCCAGGCCAACACCCACCTCACCCAGACCAACACCCACCTCACCCAGACCAACATCCACCTCACCCAGACCAACATTCACCTCACTTCAGACCAACACCCACCCCACCCAGACCAACATCCACCTCACCCAGTCCAACATCCATCCACCCACTCCAACATCCACCTCACCCAGACCAACATCCACCTCACCCAGTCCAACATCCATCCACCCAGACCAACACCCACCCCACCCAGTCCAACACCCAGACCAACACCCACCTCACCGAGACCAACACCCACCCCACCCAGTCCAACACCCACCTCACCCAGACCAACACCCACCTCACCCAGTCTAACATCCATCCACCCAGACCAACATCCATCCCACCCAGTCCAACACCCACCTCACCCAGTCCAACACCCACCTCACCCAGACCAACACCCACCTCACCCAGTCCAACACCCACCCCACCCAGACCAACACCCACCTCACCCAGACCAACACCCACCCCACCCAGTCCAACACCCACCCGACCCAGTCCAACATCCACCTCACCCAGACCAACACCCACCCCACCCAGTCCAACACCCACCTCACCCAGGCCAACACCCACCTCACCCAGTCCAACACCCACCCCACCCAGTCCAACACCCACCTCACCCAGGCCAACACCCACATCACCCAGACCAACACCCACCCCACCCAGTCCAACACCCACCCCACCCAGTCCAACATCCACCTCACCCAGACCAACATCCACCTCACCCAGTCCAACACCCACCTCACCCAGGCCAACACCCACCTCACCCAGTCCAACACCCACCCCACCCAGACCAACACCCACCTCACCCAGACCAACACCCACCCCACCCAGTCCAACACCCACCCCACCCAGTCCAACATCCACCTCACCCAGACCAACATCCACCTCACCCAGTCCAACACCCACCTCACCGAGACCAACACCCACCTCACCCAGTCCAACACCCACCCCACCCAGACCAACACCCACCTCACCCAGACCAACACCCACCCCACCCAGTCCAACACCCACCTCACCCAGACCAACATCCACCTCAACCAGTCCAACATCCATCCACCCAGACCAACATCCATCCCACCCAGTCCAACATCCACCCCACCCAGACCAACACCCGCCCCACCCAGTCCAACATCCACCTCACCCAGACCAACACCCACCCCACCCAGACCAACACCCACCTCACCCAGACCAACACCCACCCCACCCAGACCAACACCCACCTCACCCAGACCAACATCCACCTCACCCAGACCAACATCCATCTCACCCAGTCCAACACCCACCCACCTCACCCAGACCAACACCCACCTCACCCAGTCCAACATCCATCCACCCAGACCAACATCCACCTCACCCAGTCCAACACCCACCCCACCCAGACCAACATCCACCTCACCCAGTCCAACATCCACCCCACCCAGTCCAACACCCACCTCACCCAGACCAACACCCACCTCACCCAGACCAACATCCACCTCACCCAGACCAACATTCACCTCACCTCAGACCAACACCCACCCCACCCAGACCAACATCCACCTCACCCAGTCCAACATCCATCCACCCAGACCAACATCCATCCCACCCAGTCCAACATCCACCTCACCCAGACCAACATCCACCTCACCCAGTCCAACATCCATCCACCCAGACCAACACCCACCCCACCCAGACCAACACCCACCTCACCCAGACCAACACCCACCTCACCCAGTCCAACATCCATCCACCCAGACCAACATCCATCCCACCCAGTCCAACACCCACCCACCCCACCCAGACCAACATCCACCTCACCCAGTCCAACACCCACCTCACCCAGACCAACACCCACCTCACCCAGTCCAACACCCACCCCACCCAGACCAACACCCACCTCACCCAGACCAACACCCACCCCACCCAGTCCAACACCCACCCCACCCAGTCCAACATCCACCTCACCCAGACCAACATCCACCTCACCCAGACCAACACCCACCTCACCCAGTCCAGCACCCACCCCACCCAGACCAACACCCACCCCACCCAGACCAACACCCACCCCACCTAGTCCAACACCCACCTCACCCAGACCAACATCCACCTCAACCAGTCCAACATCCATCCACCCAGACCAACATCCATCCCACCCAGTCCAACATCCACCCCACCCAGACCAACACCCGCCCCACCCAGTCCAACATCCACCTCACCCAGACCAACATCCACCTCACCCAGTCCAACGCCCACCTCACCCAGACCAACACCCACCTCACCCAGTCCAACACCCACCCCACCCAGACCAACACCCACCTCACCCAGACCAACACCCACCCCACCCAGTCCAACACCCACCCCACCCAGTCCAACGTCCACCTCACCCAGACCAACATCCACCTCACCCAGTCCAACACCCACCTCACCCAGACCAACACCCACCTCACCCAGTCCAACACCCACCTCACCCACACCAACACCCACCTCACCCAGACCAACACCCACCCCACCCAGTCCAACAAACACCTCACCCAGACCAACATCCACCTCAACCAGTCCAACATCCATCCACCCAGACCAACATCCATCCCACCCAGTCCAACATCCACCCCACCCAGACCAACACCCGCCCCACCCAGTCCAACATCCACCTCACCCAGACCAACACCCACCCCACCCAGACCAACACCCACCTCACCCAGACCAACACCCACCCCACCCAGTCCAACATCCATCCACCCAGACCAACATCCATCTCACCCAGTCCAACACCCACCCACCTCACCCAGACCAACACCCACCTCACCCAGTCCAACATCCATCCACCCAGACCAACATCCACCTCACCCAGTCCAACACCCACCCCACCCAGACCAACATCCACCTCACCCAGTCCAACACCCACCCCACCCAGACCAACCACCCACCTCACCCAGACCAACACCCACCTCACCCAGACCAACATCCACCTCACCCAGACCAACATTCACCTCACCTCAGACCAACACCCACCCCACCCAGACCAACACCCACCCCACCCAGACCAACATCCACCTCACCCAGTCCAACATCCATCCACCCAGACCAACATCCATCCCACCCAGTCCAACATCCACCTCACCCAGACCAACATCCACCTCACCCAGTCCAACATCCATCCACCCAGACCAACACCCACCCCACCTAGTCCAACACCCACCCCACCCAGACCATCACCCACCTCACCCAGACCATCACCCACCTCACCCAGACCAACACCCACCCCACCCAGTCCAACACCCACCTCACCCAGACCAACACCCACCTCACCCAGTCCAACATCCATCCACCCAGACCAACATCCATCCCACCCAGTCCAACACCCACCCACCCCACCCAGACCAACATCCACCTCACCCAGTCCAACACCCACCTCACCCAGACCAACATCCACCTCACCCAGTCCAACACCCACCTCACCCAGACCAACACCCACCTCACCCAGACCAACACCCACCTCACCCAGACCAACACCCACCCCACCCAGACCAACACCCACCCCACCCAGTCCAACACCCACCTCACCCAGTCCAACATCCATCCACCCAGACCAACACCCACCTCACCCAGTCCAACATCCATCCACCCAGACCAACACCCACCTCACCCAGACCAACACCCACCCCACCCAGTCCAACACCCACCTCACCCAGACCAACACCCACCTCACCCAGTCCAACATCCATCCACCCAGACCAACATCCACCTCACCCAGTCCAACACCCACCCCACCCAGACCAACATCCACCTCACCCAGTCCAACACCCACCCCACCCAGACCAACACCCACCTCACCCAGACCAACATTCACCTCACCTCAGACCAACACCCACCCCACCCAGACCAAAATCCACCTCACCCAGTCCAACATCCATCCACCCAGACCAACATCCATCCCACCCAGTCCAACATCCACCTCACCCAGACCAACATCCACCTCACCCAGTCCAACATCCATCCACCCAGACCAACACCCACCCCACCCAATCCAACACCCAGACCAACACCCACCTCACCCAGACCAACACCCACCTCACCCAGACCAACACCCACCCCACCCAGTCCAACACCCACCCCACCCAGTCCAACATCCACCTCACCCAGACCAACACCCACCCCACCCAGTCCAACACCCACCTCACCCAGGCCAACACCCACCTCACCCAGTCCAACACCCACCCCACCCAGTCCAACATCCACCTCACCCAGACCAACACCCACCCCACCCAGTCCAACACCCACCTCACCCAGGCCAACACCCACATCACCCAGACCAACACCCACCCCACCCAGTCCAACACCCACCCCACCCAGTCCAACAGCCAACTCACCCAGACCAACATCCATCCCACCCAGTCCAACACCCACCCACCCCACCCAGACCAACATCCACCTCACCCAGTCCAACACCCACCTCACCCAGACCAACACCCACCTCACCCAGTCCAACACCCACCCCACCCAGACCAACAACCACCTCACCCAGACCAACACCCACCCCACCCAGTCCAACACCCACCCCACCCAGTCCAACATCCACCTCACCCAGACCAACATCCACCTCACCCAGACCAACACCCACCTCACCCAGTCCAACACCCACCCCACCCAGACCAACACCCACCCCACCCAGACCAACACCCACCCCACCTAGTCCAACACCCACCTTACCCAGACCAACATCCACCTCAACCAGTCCAACATCCATCCACCCAGACCAACATCCATCCCACCCAGTCCAACATCCACCCCACCCAGACCAACACCCGCCCCACCCAGTCCAACATCCACCTCACCCAGACCAACATCCACCTCACCCAGTCCAACGCCCACCTCACCCAGACCAACACCCACCTCACCCAGTCCAACACCCACCCCACCCAGACCAACACCCACCTCACCCAGACCAACACCCACCCCACCCAGTCCAACACCCACCCCACCCAGTCCAACGTCCACCTCACCCAGACCAACATCCACCTCACCCAGTCCAACACCCACCTCACCCAGACCAACACCCACCTCACCCAGTCCAACACCCACCTCACCCACACCAACACCCACCTCACCCAGACCAACACCCACCCCACCCAGTCCAACAAACACCTCACCCAGACCAACATCCACCTCAACCAGTCCAACATCCATCCACCCAGACCAACATCCATCCCACCCAGTCCAACATCCAGACCAACACCCGCCCCACCCAGTCCAACATCCACCTCACCCAGACCAACACCCACCCCACCCAGACCAACACCCACCTCACCCAGACCAACACCCACCCCACCCAGTCCAACATCCACCTCACCCAGACCAACATCCATCTCACCCAGTCCAACACCCACCCACCTCACCCAGACCAACACCCACCTCACCCAGTCATACATCCATCCACCCAGACCAACATCCACCTCACCCAGTCCAACACCCACCCCACCCAGACCAACATCCACCTCACCCAGTCCAACACCCACCCCACCCAGACCAACCACCCACCTCACCCAGACCAACACCCACCTCACCCAGACCAACATCCACCTCACCCAGACCAACATTCACCTCACCTCAGACCAACACCCACCCCACCCAGACCAACATCCACCTCACCCAGTCCAACATCCATCCACCCAGACCAACATCCATCCCACCTAGTCCAACACCCACCCCACCCAGACCAACATCCACCTCACCCAGTCCAACACCCACCCCACCCAGACCAACCACCCACCTCACCCAGACCAACACCCACCTCACCCAGACCAACATCCACCTCACCCAGACCAACATTCACCTCACCTCAGACCAACACCCACCTCACCCAGACCAACATCCACCTCACCCAGTCCAACATCCATCCACCCAGACCAACACCCACCCCACCTAGTCCAACACCCACCCCACCCAGACCATCACCCACCTCACCCAGACCATCACCCACCTCACCCAGACCAACACCCACCCCACCCAGTCCAACACCCACCTCACCCAGACCAACACCCACCTCACCCAGTCCAACATCCATCCACCCAGACCAACATCCATCCCACCCAGTCCAACACCCACCCACCCCACCCAGACCAACATCCACCTCACCCAGTCCAACACCCACCTCACCCAGACCAACACCCACCTCACCCAGTCCAACAACCACCCCACCCAGTCCAACACCCACCTCACCCAGACCAACACCCACCCCACCCAGTCCAACACCCACCCCACCCAGTCCAACATCCACCTCACCCAGACCAACATCCACCTCACCCAGTCCAACACCCACCTCACCCAGACCAACACCCACCTCACCCAGACCAACACCCACCTCACCCAGACCAACACCCACCCCACCCAGACCAACACCCACCCCACCCAGTCCAACACCCACCTCACCCAGTCCAACATCCATCCACCCAGACCAACACCCACCTCACCCAGTCCAACATCCATCCACCCAGACCAACACCCACCTCACCCAGACCAACACCCACCCCACCCAGTCCAACACCCACCTCACCCAGACCAACACCCACCTCACCCAGTCCAACATCCATCCACCCAGACCAACATCCACCTCACCCAGTCCAACACCCACCCCACCCAGACCAACATCCACCTCACCCAGTCCAACACCCACCCCACCCAGACCAACACCCACCTCACCCAGACCAACACCCACCTCACCCAGACCAACATCCACCTCACCCAGACCAACATCCACCTCACCCAGTCCAACATCCATCCACCCAGACCAACATCCATCCCACCCAGTCCAACATCCACCTCACCCAGACCAACATCCACCTCACCCAGTCCAACATCCATCCACCCAGACCAACACCCACCCCACCCAGTCCAACACCCAGACCAACACCCACCTCACCCAGACCAACACCCACCCCACCCAGTCCAACACCCACCTCACCCAGACCAGCACCCATCTCACCCAGTCCAACATCCATCCACCCAGACCAACATCCATCCCACCCAGTCCAACACCCACCCACCCCACCCAGACCAACATCCACCTCACCCAGTCCAACACCCACCTCACCCAGACCAACACCCACCTCACCCAGTCCAACACCCACCCCACCCAGACCAACACCCACCTCACCCAGACCAACACCCACCCCACCCAGTCCAACACCCACCCCACCCAGTCCAACATCCACCTCACCCAGACCTACATCCACCTCACCCAGTCCAACACCCACCTCACCCAGACCAACACCCACCTCACCCAGTCCAACATCCATCCACCCAGACCAACATCCATCCCACCCAGTCCAACACCCACCCACCCCACCCAGACCAACATCCACCTCACCCAGTCCAACACCCACCTCACCCAGACCAACACCCACCTCACCCAGTCCAACAACCACCCCACCCAGTCCAACACCCACCTCACCCAGACCAACACCCACCCCACCCAGTCCAACACCCACCCCACCCAGTCCAACATCCACCTCACCCAGACCAACATCCACCTCACCCAGTCCAACACCCACCTCACCCAGACCAACACCCACCTCACCCAGACCAACACCCACCTCACCCAGACCAACACCCACCCCACCCAGACCAACACCCACCCCACCCAGTCCAACACCCACCTCACCCAGTCCAACATCCATCCACCCAGACCAACACCCACCTCACCCAGTCCAACATCCATCCACCCAGACCAACACCCACCTCACCCAGACCAACACCCACCCCACCCAGTCCAACACCCACCTCACCCAGACCAACACCCACCTCACCCAGTCCAACATCCATCCACCCAGACCAACATCCACCTCACCCAGTCCAACACCCACCCCACCCAGACCAACATCCACCTCACCCAGTCCAACACCCACCCCACCCAGACCAACACCCACCTCACCCAGACCAACACCCACCTCACCCAGACCAACATCCACCTCACCCAGACCAACATTCACCTCACCTCAGACCAACACCCACCCCACCCAGACCAACATCCACCTCACCCAGTCCAACATCCATCCACCCAGACCAACATCCATCCCACCCAGTCCAACATCCACCGCACCCAGACCAACATCCACCTCACCCAGTCCAACATCCATCCACCCAGACCAACACCCACCCCACCCAGTCCAACACCCAGACCAACACCCACCTCACCCAGACCAACACCCACCCCACCCAGTCCAACACCCACCTCACCCAGACCAGCACCCACCTCACCCAGTCCAACATCCATCCACCCAGACCAACATCCATCCCACCCAGTCCAACACCCACCCACCCCACCCAGACCAACATCCACCTCACCCAGTCCAACACCCACCTCACCCAGACCAACACCCACCTCACCCAGTCCAACACCCACCCCACCCAGACCAACACCCACCTCACCCAGACCAACACCCACCCCACCCAGTCCAACACCCACCCCACCCAGTCCAACATCCACCTCACCCAGACCAACATCCACCTCACCCAGTCCAACACCCACCTCACCCAGACCAACACCCACCTCACCCAGTCCAACACCCACCCCACCCAGACCAACACCCACCTCACCCAGACCAACACCCACCCCACCCAGTCCAACACCCACCCCACCCAGTCCAACATCCACCTCACCCAGACCAACATCCACCTCACCCAGTCCAACACCCACCTCACCCAGACCAACACCCACCTCACCCAGTCCAACACCCACCCCACCCAGACCAACACCCACCTCACCCAGACCAACACCCACCCCACCCAGTCCAACACCCACCTCACCCAGTCCAACATCCATCCACCCAGACCAACATCCACCTCAACCAGTCCAACATCCATCCACCCAGACCAACATCCATCCCACCCAGTCCAACATCCACCCCACCCAGACCAACACCCGCCCCACCCAGTCCAACATCCACCTCACCCAGACCAACACCCACCCCACCCAGTCCAACATCCACCTCACCCAGACCAACATCCATCTCACCCAGTCCAACACCCACCCACCTCACCCAGACCAACACCCACCTCACCCAGTCCAACATCCATCCACCCAGACCAACATCCACCTCACCCAGTCCAACACCCACCCCACCCAGACCAACATCCACCTCACCCAGTCCAACACCCACCCCACCCAGACCAAAACCCACCTCACCCAGACCAACACCCACCTCACCCAGACCAACATCCACCTCACCCAGACCAACATTCACCTCACCTCAGACCAACACCCACCCCACCCACACCAACATGCACCTCACCCAGTTCAACATCCATCCACCCAGACCAACATCCATCCCACCCAGTCCAACATCCACCTCACCCAGACCAACATCCACCTCACCCAGTCCAACATCCATCCACCCAGACCAACACCCACCCCACCCAGTCCAACACCCACCCCACCCAGACCAACACCCACCTCACCCAGACCAACACCCACCCCACCCAGTCCAACACCCACCTCACCCAGACCAACACCCACCCCACCCAGTCCAACACCCACCTCACCCAGACCAACACCCACCTCACCCAGTCCAACATCCATCCACCCGGACCAACATCCATCCCACCCAGTCCAACACCCACCCACCCCACCCAGACCAACATCCACCTCACCCAGTCCAACACCCACCTCACCCAGACCAACACCCACCTCACCCAGTCCAACACCCACCCCACCCAGACCAACACCCACCTCACCCAGACCAACACCCACCCCACCCAGTCCAACACCCACCCCACCCAGTCCAACATCCACCTCACCCAGACCAACATCCACCTCACCCAGTCCAACGCCCACCTCACCCAGACCAACACCCACCTCACCCAGTCCAACACCCACCCCACCCAGACCAACACCCACCTCACCCAGACCAACACCCACCCCACCCAGTCCAACACCCACCTCACCCAGTCCAACACCCACCTCACCCAGTCCAACATCCATCCACCCAGACCAACACCCACCTCACCCAGTCCAACATCCATCCACCCAGACCAACACCCACCTCACCCAGACCAACACCCACCCCACCCAGTCCAACACCCACCTCACCCAGACCAACACCCACCTCACCCAGTCCAACATCCATCCACCCAGACCAACATCCACCTCACCCAGTCCAACACCCACCCCACCCAGACCAACATCCACCTCACCCAGTCCAACACCCACCCCACCCAGACCAACACCCACCTCACCCAGACCAACACCCACCTCACCCAGACCAACATCCACCTCACCCAGACCAACATTCACCTCACCTCAGACCAACACCCACCCCACCCAGACCAACATCCACCTCACCCAGTCCAACATCCATCCACCCAGACCAACATCCATCCCACCCAGTCCAACATCCACCTCACCCAGACCAACATCCACCTCACCCAGTCCAACATCCATCCACCCAGACCAACACCCACCCCACCCAGTCCAACACCCAGACCAACACCCACCTCACCCAGACCAACACCCACCCCACCCAGTCCAACACCCACCTCACCCAGACCAACACCCACCTCACCCAGTCCAACATCCATCCACCCAGACCAACATCCATCCCACCCAGTCCAACACCTACCCGCCCCACCCAGTCCAACACCCACCTCACCCAGACCAACACCCACCTCACCCAGTCCAACACCCACCCCACCCAGACCAACACCCACCTCACCCAGACCAACACCCACCCCACCCAGTCCAACACCCACCCCACCCAGTCCAACATCCACCTCACCCAGACCAACATCCACCTCACCCAGTCCAACACCCACCTCACCCAGACCAACACCCACCTCACCCAGTCCAACACCCACCCCACCCAGACCAACACCCACCTCACCCAGACCAACACCCACCCCACCCAGTCCAACACCCACCCCACCCAGTCCAACATCCACCTCACCCAGACCAACATCCACCTCACCCAGTCCAACACCCACCTCACCCAGACCAACACCCACCTCACCCAGTCCAACACCCACCCCACCCAGACCAACACCCACCTCACCCAGACCAACACCCACCCCACCCAGTCCAACACCCACCTCACCCAGACCAACATCCACCTCAACCAGTCCAACATCCATCCACCCAGACCAACATCCATCCCACCCAGTCCAACATCCACCCCACCCAAAACAACACCCGCCCCACCCAGTCCAACATCCACCTCACCCAGACCAACACCCACCCCACCCAGACCAACACCCACCTCACCCAGACCAACACCCACCCCACCCAGTCCAACATCCACCTCACCCAGACCAACATCCATCTCACCCAGTCCAACACCCACCCACCTCACCCAGACCAACACCCACCTCACCCAGTGCAACATCCATCCACCCAGACCAAGATCCACCTCACCCAGTCCAACACCCACCCCACCCAGACCAACATCCACCTCACCAAGTCCAACACCCACCCCACCCAGACCAAAACCCACCTCACCCAGACCAACACCCACCTCACCCAGACCAACATCCACCTCACCCAGACCAACATTCACCTCACCTCAGACCAACACCCACCCCACCCAGACCAACATCCACCTCACCCAGTCCAACATCCATCCACCCAGACCAACATCCACCTCACCCAGACCAACATCCACCTCACCCAGTCCAACATCCATCCACCCAGACCAACACCCACCCCACCCAGTCCAACACCCACCCCACCCAGACCAACACCCACCTCACCCAGACCAACACCCACCCCACCCAGTCCAACACCCACCCCACCCAGACCAACACCCACCTCACCCAGTCCAACATCCATCCACCCAGACCAACATCCATCTCACCCAGTCCAACACCCACCCACCTCACCCAGACCAACACCCACCTCACCCAGTCCAACATCCATCCACCCAGACCAACATCCACCTCACCCAGTCCAACACCCACCCCACCCAGACCAACACCCACCTCACCCAGCCCAACACCCACCCCACCCAGTCCAACACCCACCCCACCCAGTCCGACATCCACCTCACCCAGACCAACATCCACCTCACCCAGTCCAACACCCACCTCACCCAGACCAACACCCACCTCACCCAGTCCAACACCCACCCCACCCAGACCAACACCCACCTCACCCAGACCAACACCCACACCACCCAGTCCAACACCCACCTCACCCAGACCAACATCCACCTCAACCAGTCCAACATCCATCCACCCAGACCAACATCCATCCCACCCAGTCCAACATCCACCCCACCCAGACCAACACCCGCCCCACCCAGTCCAACATCCACCTCACCCAGTCCAACACCCACCTCACCCAGACCAACACCCACCTCACCCAGTCCAACACCCACCCCACCCAGACCAACACCCACCTCACCCAGTCCAACATCCATCCACCCAGACCAACATCCATCTCACCCAGTCCAACACCCACCCACCTCACCCAGTCCAACATCCATCCACCCAGACCAACATCCACCTCACCCAGTCCAACACCCACCCCACCCAGACCAACATCCACCTCACCCAGTCCAACACCCACCCCACCCAGACCAACCACCCACCTCACCCAGACCAACACCCACCTCACCCAGACCAACATCCACCTCACCCAGACCAACATTCACCTCACCTCAGACCAACACCCACCCCAACCAGACCAACATCCACCTCACCCAGTCCAACATCCATCCACCCAGACCAACATCCATCCCACCCAGTCCAACATCCACCTCACCCAGACCAACATCCACCTCACCCAGTCCAACATCCATACACCCAGACCAACACCCACCCCACCTAGTCCAACACCCACCCCACCCAGACCAACACCCACCTCACCCAGACCAACACCCACCCCACCCAGTCCAACACCCACCTCACCCAGACCAACACCCACCTCACCCAGTCCAACATCCATCCACCCAGACCAACACCCACCCCACCCAGTCCAACATCCACCTCACCCAGACCAACATCCACCTCACCCAGTCCAACACCCACCTCACCCAGACCAACACCCACCTCACCCAGTCCAACACCCACCCCACCCAGACCAACACCCACCTCACCCAGACCAACACCCACCCCACCCAGTCCAACACCCACCTCACCCAGACCAACATCCACCTCAACCAGTCCAACATCCATCCACCCAGACCAACATCCATCCCACCCAGTCCAACATCCACCCCACCCAGACCAACACCCGCCCCACCCAGTCCAACATCCACCTCACCCAGACCAACACCCACCCCACCCAGACCAACACCCACCTTACCCAGACCAACACCCACCCCACCCAGTCCAACATCCACCTCACCCAGACCAACATCCATCTCACCCAGTCCAACACCCACCCACCTCACCCAGACCAACACCCACCTCACCCAGTCCAACATCCATCCACCCAGACCAACATCCACCTCACCCAGTCCAACACCCACCCCACCCAGACCAACATCCACCTCACCCAGTCCAACACCCACCCCACCCAGACCAACCACCCACCTCACCCAGACCAACACCCACCTCACCCAGACCAACATCCACCTCACCCAGACCAACATTCACCTCACCTCAGACCAACACCCACCCCACCCAGACCAACACCCACCTCACCCAGTCCAACATCCATCCACCCAGACCAACATCCATCCCACCCAGTCCAACATCCACCTCACCCAGACCAACATCCACCTCACCCAGTCCAACATCCATCCACCCAGACCAACACCCACCCCACCTAGTCCAACACCCACCCCACCCAGACCAACACCCACCTCACCCAGACCAACACCCACCCCACCCAGTCCAACACCCACCTCACCCAGACCAACACCCACCTCACGCAGTCCAACATCCATCCACCCAGACCAACATCCATCCCACCCAGTCCAACACCCACCCACCCCACCCAGACCAACATCCACCTCACCCAGTCCAACACCCACCTCACCCAGACCAACACCCACCTCACCCAGTCCAACACCCACCCCACCCAGACCAACACCCACCTCACCCAGACCAACACCCACCCCACCCAGTCCAACACCCACCCCACCCAGTCCAACATCCACCTCACCCAGACCAACATCCACCTCACCCAGTCCAACACCCACCTCACACAGACCAACACCCACCTCACCCAGTCCAACACCCACCCCACCCAGACCAACACCCACCTCACCCAGACCAACACAAACCCCACCCAGTCCAACACCCACCTCACCCAGACCAACATCCACCTCAACCAGTCCAACATCCATCCACCGAGACCAACATCCATCCCACCCAGTCCAACATCCACCCCACCCAGACCAACACCCGCCCCACCCAGTCCAACATCCACCTCACCCAGACCAACACCCACCCCACCCAGACCAACACCCACCTCACCCAGACCAACACCCACCCCACCCAGTCCAACATCCACCTCACCCAGACCAACATCCATCTCACCCAGTCCAACACCCACCCACCTCACCCAGACCAATACCCACCTCACCCAGTCCAACATCCACCCCACCCAGACCAACACCCACCCCACCCAGACCAACATCCATCTCACCCAGTCCAACATCCACCCCACCCAGACCAACACCCACCCCACCCAGACCAACACCCACCCCACCCAGTCCAAAACCCACCCCACCCAGACCAACACCCACCCCACCCAGACCAACATTCACCTCACCCAGTCCAACATCCACCTCACCCAGTCCAACATCCACCCCACCCAGACCAACATCCATCTCACCCAGTCCAACATCCACCTCACCCAGACCAACACCCACCCCACCCAGTCCAACATCCACCTCACCCAGATCAACACCCACCCCACCCAGTCCAACATCCACCTCACCCAGACCAACATCCATCTCACCCAGTCCAACATCCACCCCACCCAGACCAACACCCACCCCACCCAGACCAACACCCACCCACCCAGTCCAACATCCACCCCACCCAGACCAACACCCACCCACCCAGACCAACACCCACCCACCTCACCTCCACTAACACCCACCTCAGACCAACATCCACCTCACCCAGACCAACATCCACCCCACCCAGACCAACACCCACCCCACCCAGACCAACCCCCACCCCACCCAGCCCAACACCCACCCCACCCAGACCAACATCCACCCCACCCAGACCAACATTCACCTCACCCAGTCCAACATCCACCCCACCCAGACCAACACCCACCCCACCCAGTCCAAAACCCACCCCACCCAGACCAACACCCACCCCACCCAGAGCAACATTCACCTCACCCAGTCCAACATCCACCTCACCCAGACCAACATCCATCTCACCCAGTCCAACATCCACCTCACCCAGACCAACACCCACCCACCTCACCTACACCAACACCCACCTCAGACCAACATCCACCTCACCCAGACCAACATCCATCCACCCAGTCCAACACCCACCCCACCCAGTCCAACATCCATCCACCCAGTCCAACACCCACCCCACCCAGTCCAACATCCACCTCACCCAGACCAACATCCATCCACCCAGTCCAACATCCACCTCACCCAGACCAACACCCACCTCACCCAGACCAACACCCATCCACCCAGTCCAACATCCACCTCACCCAGTCCAACATCCACCTCACCCAGACCAACACCCACCCCACCCAGACCAACACCCACCCCACCCAAACCAACACCCACCCCACCCAGACCAACACCCACCCCACCCAGACCAACATCCACCCCACCCAGATCAACACCCACCCACCTCACCTACACCAACACCCACCTCAGACCAACACCCACCCCACCCAGACCAACACACACCCCACCCAGACCAACACCCACCCCACCCAGACCAACACACACCCCACCCAGACCAACACACACCCCACCCAGACCAACACCCACCCCACCCAGACCAACACCCACCCCACCCAGACCAACACCCACCTCACCCAGATCAACACCTACCCACCTCACCCACACCAACACCCACCTCACAGACCAACATCCACCTCACCCAGTCCAACATCCACCCACCCAGACCAACACCTACCTCACCCAGACCAACATCCACCTCACAGACCAACATCCACCTCACTCAGACCAACATCCACCTCACCCTGACCAACATTCACCTCACCCTGACCAACATCCACCTACCCAGACCAACACCTACCTCACCCAGACCAACATCCACCTCACAGACCAACATCCACCTCACCCTGACCAACATCCACCCACCCTGACCAACATCCACCTACCCAGACCAACACCTACCTCACCCAGACCAACATCCACCTCACAGACCAACATCCACCTCACCCAGACCAACATCCACCTCACCCTGACCAACATTCACCTCACCCTGACCAACATCCACCTCACCTTGACCAACACCCACCTCACCCAGACCAACACCCACCCACCTCACCTACACCAACACCCACCTCAGACCAACATCCACCTCACCCAGACCAACATCCATCCACCCAGTCCAACACCCACCCCACCCAGTCCAACATCCACCTCACCCAGACCAACATCCATCCACTCAGTCCAACATCCACCTCACCCAGACCAACACCCACCTCACCCAGACCAACATCCATCCACCCAGTCCAACATCCACCTCACCCAGTCCAACATCCACCTCACCCAGACCAACACCCACCCCACCCAGACCAACACCCACCCCACCCAAACCAACACCCACCCCACCCAGACCAACACCCACCCCACCCAGACCAACATCCACCCCACCCAGATCAACACCCACCCACCTCACCTACACCAACACCCACCTCAGACCAACACCCACCCCACCCAGACCAACACACACCCCACCCAGACCAACACCCACCCCACCCAGACCAACACACACCCCACCCAGACCAACACACACCCCACCCAGACCAACACCCACCCCACCCAGACCAACACCCACCCCACCCAGACCAACACCCACCTCACCCAGATCAACACCTACCCACCTCACCCACACCAACACCCACCTCACAGACCAACATCCACCTCACCCAGTCCAACATCCACCCACCCAGACCAACACCTACCTCACCCAGACCAACATCCACCTCACAGACCAACATCCACCTCACTCAGACCAACATCCACCTCACCCTGACCAACATTCACCTCATCCTGACCAACATCCACCTACCCAGACCAACACCTACCTCACCCAGACCAACATCCACCTCACAGACCAACATCCACCTCACCCTGACCAACATCCACCCACCCTGACCAACATCCACCTACCCAGACCAACACCTACCTCACCCAGACCAACATCCACCTCACAGACCAACATCCACCTCACCCAGACCAACATCCACCTCACCCTGACCAACATTCACCTCACCCTGACCAACATCCACCTCACCTTGACCAACACCCACCCACCCTGACCAACACCCACCCACCCAGGCCAACACACACGCACCCAGTCCAACATCCACCCACCCAGACCAACACCCAACCACCCAGACCAACACCCACGCACCCAGTCCAACATCCACCCACCCAGTCCAACACCCACCTCACTCACACCAACACCCACCTCACCCACACCAACACCCACCCACCCAGACCAACACCCACCTCACCCACACCAACATCCACCTCACCCAGACCAACATCCACCTCACCCAGACCAACATCCACCTCACCCAGTCGAACATCCACCTCACCCAGATCAACATCCACCTCACCCAGACCAACATCCACCTCACCCAATCCAATATCCACCTCACCCAGACCAACATCCACCTCACCCAGACCAACATCCACCTCACCCAATCCAATATCCACCTCACCCAGACCAACATCCACCTCACCCAGACCAACATCCACCCACCCATAGAGTCATAGAGTTGTACAGCACAGAAAGAGGCCCTTCGGCCCATCGTGTCCACGCCAGCCATCAAGCCCTATCCTAATCCCATTTTCCAGCACTTGGTCCATAGCCTTGTATGCTATGGCGTTTCAAGTGCTCATCTAAATGCTTCTTGAATGTTGTGAGAGTTCCTGCCTCTACCACCCTTTCAGGCAGTGAGTTCCAGATTCCAACCACCCTCTGGGTGAACACGTTTTTCCTCAAATCCCCTCTAAACCTCCTGCCCCTTATCTTGAAACTATGCCCCCTGGTTATTGACCCCTCTACTAAGGGGAAAAGTTCCTTTCTATCTACGCTATCTATGCCCCTCATAATTTTGTACACCTCAATCAGGTCCCCCCTCAGCCTTCTCTGCTCTAAGGAAAACAACCCCAGCCTGTCCAGTCTCTCTTCATAGCTGAACCGCTCCAGCCCAGGTAACATCCTGGTGAATCTCCTCTGCACCCTCTCCAATGCAATCACATCCTTCCTATAGTGTGGCGACCAGAACTGCACACAGTATTCCAGCTGTGGCCTAACTCGCGTTTTGTACAGCTCCATCATAACCTCCCTGCTCTTATATTCTATGCCTCGGCTAATGAAGGCAAGTATCCCATATGCCTTTTTAACCACCTTATCTACCAGTTCTGCTGCCTTCGGGGATCTATGTACATGCACACCAAGGTCCCTCTGATCCTCTGTCCTTCCTAGGGTCCTACCATACATTGTGTATTCTCTTGCCTTGTTAGTCCTCCCAAAATGCATCACCTCACACTTTTCAGGGTTAAATTCCATTTGCCACTGTTCTGCCCATCTGACCAACCCATCTATATCGTCCTGTAGCCTGAGGTTTCCCTCCTCGCTACTTACCACTCCACCAATTTTCGTGTCATCTGCAAACTTACTGATCATACCTCCTACATTCATATCTAAATCATTAATGTACACTACAAACAACAAAGGACCCAGCACCGATCCTTGCGGTACACCACTGGACACAGGCTTCCAGTCACAAAAACAACCTTCGACCATCACCCTCTGCCTCCTGCCACTAAGCCAATTTTGGATCCAATGTGCCAAATTGCCCTGGATCCCATGGGCTCTTACCTTCTTGACCAGTCTCCCATGAGGGACTTTGTCAAAAGCCTTACTGAAGTCTATGTAGACTACATCAACTGCACTACCCTCATCCACACACCTAGTCACCCCCTCGAAAAATTCAATCAAATTGGTTAGACATGATCCCCCCCCTGACAAAGCCATGTTGACTATCCTTGATTAATCCTTGCCTCTCCAAGTGGAGACTAATTCTGTCCCTCAGAATTTTTTCCAATAATTTCCCTACCACTGATGTTAGGCTCACTGGCCTGTAATTCCCTGGTTTATCCCTACTACCCTTCTTGAATAATGGTACTACGTTAGCTGTTCTCCAGTCCTCTGGCACCTCCCCTGTGGCCAGAGAGGTTCTGAACATTTGTGTCAGAGGCCCTGCAATCTCCTCCCTTGCCTCACACAGCAGCCTGGGATACATCTCGTCTGGGCCTGGGGATTTATCCACTTTTAAGCCCGCTAAAACCGCTAGTACCTCCTCCCTCTCAATACTAATTTGTTCAAGTATATCACAATCCCCCTGCCTGATTTCTATGCCTACATTGTCCTTCTCCATAGTAAACACAGATGCAAAATAGTCATTTAAAACCTCACCCACATCTTCCAGCTCTACACACAGATTGCTACTTTGGTACCTAATGGGTCCCACTCTTTCCCTGGTTATCCTCTTGCCCTTAATATACTTATAAAACACCTTGGGATTTTCCTTTATTTTGCCCGCCAGTGTTTTTTCATGCCCCCTCTTAGCTCTCCTAAATTCTTTTTTAAGTACCCCCCTGCACTTTCTATACTCCTCTAGGGTGTCCACTGTTTTTAGTCCTTTGTATCTGCCAAAAGCCTCCCTATTTTTCCTAATCCATTCTTGTATATCCCTTGACATCCAGGGTTCCCTGGGCTTGTTGGTCCCACTCTTGACCTTTACAGGAACATGTTGGCGTTGTACTCTCTCTATTTCCTTTCTGAAAGACTCCCACTGCTCTGATGTGGATTTTCCTACAAGTAGCTGATCTCAGTCCACTTTGGCCAGATCCTGCCTCATCATATTAAAATCGGCCTTCCCCCAATTTAGAACCTTTATTTCCGGTCCACCTTTGTCCTTTTCCATGACTACCTTAAATCTCACCGAATTATGGTCACTGTCACCAAAATGCTCTCCTACAGACACTTCTACCACTTGCCCGGCTACATTCCCTAGAATTAGGTCCAGTACCACCCCCTCTCTTGTAGGACTTTCTACATGCTGGCTCAAAAAGCTCTCCTGGATGCACTTCAAGAATTCCGCACCCTCTAAGCCTTTCACACTCTGACTATCCCAGTTAATATTGGGGAAGTTGAAATCCCCTACTATATTACCCTATTATTTCTACACTTCTCTGCGATTTGCCTACATACCTGTTCCTCTATCTCCCCCTGACTGTTTGGGGGCCTATAGTACACTCCCAGCAAAGTGCTTGTCCCCTTTTTGTTTTTAAGTTCTACCCATATGGCCTCATTAGAGGAACCTGCTAAGATATCATCCCTCCTTACAGCAGTAATTGACTCCTTGATTAATATTGCGACACCCCCTCCTCTTTTACACCCCCCTCTGTCTCGCCTGAAGATTCTATACCCCGGAATATTGAGCTGCCAGTCCTGCCCCTCCCTCAACCATGTCTCTGTGATAGCAACAATATCATACTCCCATGTGTTCATCAACACCTTCAATTCATCTGCCTTACTCGCAATACTCCTTGCATTAAAATAAATGCCATCCAGCCTTGCCATACTCCCTTGTGTCGTTACATATTTGCTCTGCCTTCCAGGCTGACTTGTTTTTTCCTCTATATTTGGCTGTGCATCACCCCCTACTATAGCTCCACTCCGTATCCCATCCCCCTGCCAAGTTAGTTTAAACCCCCCCCAACAGTATTAGCAAACCTCCCCGCAAGGATGTTGGTCCCGTTCCCAGACCAACACCCACCCACCCAGACCAACACCCACCCACCCAGTCCAACATCCACCTCACCCAGAATGGCATCCAACTGCAGCTTGAACTTCCCAATGTCTTTGCTTTCATTACCTTATTTGGTGGATCATTTCAGAATGTTCCTCACCTTTTGAATAAAGACGCTGGGCCCGAAATCCCATAATCCCACTCTACCAGACTCCAGATCCAGTCAGAATTCCTGGGGTCACTATCCAGTGATTGGTGCCACTATTTCCTATTGCTAACCAAGTAATATTATGGGCTCACCTTATCTGGGCATTTTAATACTTGATATGCCTCAAGCAGATCGTCCTTAACCTGTGATTTTGAAACTTTTCAATGTGAGGGGTGGGGGGGGGGGCCCTTGAAATATTAACACACTCCCAGGCCCCACCCCACCACCCCTGGTCTTGACTACTGAAGTGCTGTCATTGCAGAAAGTGTATTTTTATTGGTTTACGCAACAGAAATAACGCGTTAGGAAGTCAACAAATAAAAGAAAGTACAGGAATCTGAAAGCCTGAGGGAGCCTTCACCTTAACCTTCACTTCAGACATTGAGCTTCAGCCTCTCTATCCTCATATCTCATCCCAAAGGAGCAAGAATCACTAAACACGTAAAAGTATAGACTGTTTAAATTGGGCAACCGATCGTTTAGTCAGTAGGGAAGGATGGCTTTTTATCCTGTCTGCCTAGGTTAGATTCAAACCAAGGCCTCGAGCGTGCCCTAACCCAACATGAGATCCAGTACCTCCTCAATCCTTTTAAATCCACGGAAAATGATGAGAGAGAGAAACCTGTGAGAGCGGAATTGAGAAATATTAATAGATTGCGCCTTACAGCAGCCACCTCCCACACAAGGCCTGATGATCTGAGTGAGCTGTGTGTTGTGAAAGAATTCATCTCCTCATGTTTGAGTGTTTTCTTCTCATGGATGGGTCCCTTTTGTGTATTTTTTTAATGAGTAGCTTCTAATAAAAACATTATCCAGAGTAATAGAGCTTGTCCAGAGAAAGAGGGACCAAGAAAGAAATTGCATTTATAGAGTGCCCTCTAACATCCTCAGAGCATCCCAAAGTGCGACACATCCAATGAACAACTTTCTGAAGCGCACTCACCGTGGTTAAGTAAGCTAAAAGCCAAAGAGTGCATATCAAAGGCCCACAAACAACAAAGGAGAGGAATGACCAATTAAATTGTTTTTCTATGATTTTGGTTGAGAGAGGAATTTTGCCCAGGACATTGGGGCAACTCCCTACTCTTCGAATAATACCTTGGGATCTTGAACGTCCATTGGAGCCAACAGACAGTGCTTCAGTTTAGAGTCTCATCCGAAAGACGGCACCTCCGACAGTGCAGCACTCCCTCAGTATTGCACTGGAGTATCAGCCTGAATTCAGTGCACAAATCCTGGAGTGGGGCTTGAGCCCACAACCTTCTGAGCCAGCCTTATAGCTCCTCCCTCAATGGTCCAGTGGGTAATTCAACACCTGGTGTGGTTATAAAGCCATGCAGAAGGTTCAGGTTCAATTCGTAGTCTGTGCCGAATTAGCTGATCCCATCTGGGTGGCATTTGGGGTGGCACATTTGGGCTCGGTGCCCCTGAGGTGGGTGGGGAAAAATCAGCCAGGCTTCCCACTCCCTAGCAGAGAGGTCAATAACCAGGGGTCATAGATTTAAAGTAATTGGTTGGAGGTCTAGAGGGGAGTTGAGAACGTTTTTCACCCAGAGGCTGGTGGGGGTCTGGAACTCATTGCCTGAAAGGGTGGTAGAGCCAGAAATCCTTATCGCATTTAAAAAGTACTTGGATATGCACTTGGAAGTGCCGCGACCTGCAGGGCTACCGACCAAGAGCTGGAAAGTGGGATTAAGCTGGATAGTTCTTCTTTGGCTGGCACAGACACGATGGGCCGAATGGCCTCCCTCTGTGCTGTAAATTTCTATGATTCCTGATCATTATCCAGCGAATCCTGCTACACATTGCGTGTGGACAGGATTGGGCTCAGGGTTGAGGCCTGCTGACCTTCTGGCTGGGCTCACATTTGACCAACACTTGTGTTAGGTACTGGAGGGGATCTGGTCCCGTGAAGCTGTACCCCAGCACAGGAGTAAACTGGGAATAAAAACTGGGTTCGAGCACATTAATAATTAAGGCAATCAGCTCCATGCAGATCTCCAGGGAGAATCATTTGAGTATTGAAAGTGCCTACTTATGATCTCAAGCATTTCTCTGATCCCTCGATTAAGCCCCAGTGTTTCCATGGCAACGGCGACATTCTCATGTTCCCCCGAACCTTCGCAGCCTTTTCACCCAGGGGGGTTATTCAGCTTCAGAGTTTGTCACCGCCGGCAAAGTGTTGCTCAGGGTGTCGGCGCAGGCCAGCGCTTTTGAGTTGGGAGTCTGCTGCTGTGGAGCGGGAGCAAAATGTCGGAAGTGCTCTTGTGCAGCAGAGCAAAAGGCCGAGCTGTGCGCTGGAGAGAGGGCCTTCACCCGGCTCTGCCACCAGGCGCCGGTCGCTGTCTGCCCGAGCGGTACTGTTGCCCAGGCAACGGCTGCTCCCCCTATTGTAGGCCCAGCTTTGCCGAGCGTTGACTCCTGCACCAGGCAGAATCTTTTTTTTGTTATCATTATAGCCTCCTGACTGCGCTGGAAGTGAACGGCTTACTGTTCCCCAGCTGTGAGTGTGTCACAGTTTCTCTGTGTAATTAGCCCTTTTACGATTGCTTCGCACTGGCATTTGCTGTCATTATGTGAGGAGTAAATCACTCGGGATGCTCAGAATAGAAAAGGCGTAGCCCAGCGGCGGTGTGTAGTATCCGTTAAGGGTAGATTGCAATCCCTGTAACAAATGTAGAGATTATATACTGTTGTATAAATGAGGCATTGCGCCATCTAATACCTTCTACCTCCGCCTGAAGTACATAACAGTCTGTTACATTGTCCGAATGAATTACTGTACACTTCACTCTAGCAGTCTCACAACCGTTCCATTATCATATCTGGTCTAGGCTGCAATTCCCTTTAAAACTAAGAGAGAGACTGAGACAGCTCCGTGGTAATGGTTCAGTGAGTGAATGCCTCACCCGGTGTAACTCTGAGCAATACAGTTCACTAGGCCCTGGGTTCAATGCTGAGTTACTGATCTCGGCCTAGGTGCCTGTTAGGGGCACTGCAATTGGCTTCAGCGCTGCTGGATTAAGGAGAGGAAAATCAGCCAGAGTCCCCGCTCCCGCTCGCTACCCGCTGACTCTGAATGCAAAGTGTACACGTGTGGGCATCGGGAGAGAACGGGATCTGGCTCGGCGGTGGTGCTTTCTGCGGTCGAATATCCCACCAACACTCACTGTCTAGGCACACGCATGGAGACTAGACACTTGGGCAAGATCCCAGAGGGCTGGCGGACCAGTCAGTGGAGTACGAAGCATAATGAATCACAGAATAGAATCATAGAATGACACAGCACAGAAAGAGGCCATTCGGCACATCGTGCCTGTGCCAGCTCTTTGAAAGAGTTATCCAATTAGTCCCATTCCCCTGCTCTGTCATCACAGCCTTGCAAATTTTTCCCCTTCAAGTAATTATCCAAATCCCTTCTGAAAGTTATTACATCTGATTCCACCACCTTTTCAGGCATTGCATTCCAGATCACAACAACTCACTGTGTAAAATTTTTTTTCTCATGTCCTTTTGCCAGTTACCTTAAATCTGTGCCCTCTGGTTACCGACCCTTCTGCAATGGGCAGTTTCTCCTTGTTTATTCTATCAAAACCCTTCTTTGAACACCTCTATCAAATCTCCCTTTAACCTTCTCTGCTCAACAGAGAACAACCCCAGTTTCTCTAGTCTCTCCATGTAACTGAAGTCTTTCATCCCTGGCACCATTCTAGTAAATCTCCTCTGCACCCTCTATAAGGCCTTGACATTCTTCCTAAAGTGTGGTGCCCAGAACTGAACACAATACTCCAGCTGGGGCCTAACCAGTGTTTTATAAAGGTTTAGCATAACTTCCTTACTTTTGTACTCTATGCCTCCATTAATAAAGCCAAGTATGCCTTTTTAACAGCCTTCTCAACTTGTCCTGCCAGCTACAAAGACTTGTGTACATATACCCCCAGGTCTCTCTGTTCTTGCACCCCCTTTAAAATTACACCGTTTCGTTTATATTGCCTCTCCTCATTCTTCCAACCAAAATGAATCACTTCACACTTCTCTGCGTTAAATTTCATCTGCCATGTGTCTGCCCATTTCACCAGTCTGTCTATGTTCTCCTGAAGTCTGTTACTATCTGCCTCATTGTTTACTACATTTCTAAGTTTTGTGTTATCTGCAAATATTGAAATTATGCCCTGTATACCCAAGTCCAGGTCATTAATATATATCAAAAAGTCCCAACACCGACTCCTGGGGGACACCACTGTATACTTCCCTCCAGTCTGAAAAACAACCGTTCACCACTACTCTCTCCTTTCTGCCCTTTAGCTAATTTCATATCCACGCAGCTACTGCCCCTTTAATCCCATGGACTTCTAATTTGCTAACAAGTCTATTATGTGGTACTTTATCAAACTCCTTTTGAAAGTCCATATACACAACATCAGCCCCATTTCCCTCAGCAACCCTCTCCGATGCTTCATCAAAGAACTCAATCAAGTTAATCAAACACGATTTGCCTTTCACAAATCCGTGCTGACTTTCATTTATTAACCCATATTTTTCCGAATGCCAATTAATTTTGTCCCGTATTATTGTCTCTAAAAGTTTCCCCACCACCAATGTTAGGCTGTTTGGCCTGTAATTGCCTGGTTTATCCCTCTCCCCTTTTTTGAAGAGGAGTGTAACATTTGCAATCCTCCAGTCATCTCGCACCACGCCCGTATCTAAGATTGTGGCCAGAGCCTCTGCAATCTCCACCCTTACTTCCTAGGATGCATCCCATCCAGGCAGGGTGACTTTTCTACTTTGGGCACTGCCAACCTTTCAAGTACCTCCTCGTTATCTCTTTTTATCTTATCCAATTTCTCTACTACCCCCTCCTTTACTGTGATATTGGCAGAATCCTCTTCTTTAGTGAAGACAGATGCAAAGTACTCATTTAGTACCTCAGCCATGCCCGCTGTCTCCAAAAGAAGATCTCCTTTTTGATCCCTAATCAGCTCCACCTCTCCTTTGACTACCCTCTTACTATTTATATATTTATAAAATACTTTGGGGTTTGCGTTTATTCTAGCCGCTAATCTATTCTCATACACTTTCTTTGCCCCTCTTATTTCCATTTTCAGTTCTTCTCTGTACTTTTTGTATTCAGCTTGGCTCTCTACTGTATTATGAGCCTAAAATTTATCATAAGCATTCTTTTTCAGTTTCATTTTAATTTCTATATCTTTAGTCATCCAGGGAGCTCTAGCTTTGGATGCCCATCCTTTCCCCATTCGTGGGAATATATCTAGACTGAACCAGAACCATCTCCCCTTTAAATGCCTCCCATTGCTCCTTTACTGTTTTGCCTGCCAATCTTCGATTCCAATCCACCTGGGCCAGATCGCCTTTTCAGCTCACTGAAATTAGTCCTCCTCCAGTTGAGTATTTTCACATTTGAATGTTCCTTGTCCTTTTCCATAACTACGCTAAACTTAATGATGCTGTGATCACTGTTTCCCAAATGCTCCCCCACTGATACACGCCCCACTTGCCCCACTTCATTCCCCAGAACCAGATCCAGCACTGCTTCCTTCCTTCCTCGTTGGGTTGGATATATACTGATCAAGAAGGTTCTCTGACGAGGAAAAAACCCTCCGATGTGTGCTCAGAGATGAGGAGGATTCTCCACAGAGGTGAGGTGCAATCACACCAGCAGTCCGGGGTAGAATAGTCATCTATCTGAGATAAAACTTGTGCTTAATATCTCGCAGCCCTAGCACGCGCGCTCCCCACATGGATGAGTGTGCTGTGTTTCTGACAGTCTGGAACAGGCTGCTACAAGGAGCAAAAAAGTTATCGTTTAATATCTAGTCTTTTTCTGAGCAATAGATATAACGTCTTTCACAGCTGGGGATTCAAGATTAATTCAGTTTCGGATAAATGTAGAAAAAAATCATTCTGTAAACAGTTAGCTGACAACAATGAGGTTGTCAACTGCTCCTTGCAGCTCTGCTTGTGAGCGACATGGCTGTGAAACAGATGTGTCTGTGATTGTGAGTGACATGGCTGTGTGGGAGATGTGCCTCTGATGGTGAGCGACATGGCTCTGATTGTGAGCAGTGTACCTCCGATTGTGACTGATGTGTCTCTGATTGTAACCAACTTACCAAGTCATTCCTCATAGCCCATCCCCCCCAAAAATGTGAAACATTTTAACTAATCACTGTCCAATGATTGGTGCCACGACTGCTCGCTCCTCAGGTGCATTCTGGGAAGGATGACATGGCTGTTTTCGAATCAGAGTGGATGCATAACAGACTCATATTGTACATGAACTTTCTGGGAGTGAATTGGCAATGTTGCCAGACACCACTAGTGTGATTCACACAGAGGGTACTACACATGAGCGGCGTGATGGAGACCCATTGATGAAAGTTGTCAGTGGCTTCAAGTGCTGGCCTACTCGCTGTCATGGTAACATCAGTGTTGCAACAAGCACAATTTTGTTTGACAGTTTTCTCCACTATGTGTCAGCCTGGCTCAGTGGGTGGCACTCACGCCTCGGAGTCAGAAGGTTGTGGGTTCAAGTCCCACTCCAGGGACTTGAGCACAAAAATCCAGGCTGACACTCCAGTGCAGTGCTGAGGGAGTGCTGCACTGTCGGAGATATCGGGCTGGATTTTCATGTAGGAGGCGGGACTACAACTTTCGGGGTTGTAGTCCCGCCTCCATCGAGTTCTAGCCAACCCACGTGATTTTGACTTGATTGACCTTGTTGAGCCCGCCCAGCAGGCCAATTAAGGGCCACCCGGCAACAGGTGACATCACAGATTGATATTTCATCTGTCAAGACCTTTTGACAGATGAAATATCAGCGTTTCACAGCTGTTTGAAGCTGTCAAACACTGACAATCTGTATTCCAAGTTAATTCCTTCCTCTCAGGATGATTTAGAGATCTCTCCGGAACAGAAAGCTGAATGCTGCAATTTTTGACAGATCGCGGCCATTCTGCTTTCTGTGCCGGTGAGGTGAGGGACTCCTGAGACCTGAAGGAAGGAAGGCTGTAAAGGTAAGTAAAACTTCTTTAAACACTTTGAACACACCAAACACACTTACCTCTGCACTCATGCACCCATCACTCACCTGAACACCAGACATCTCGACCCCTTCAGCCCGACGGCCCGCCTCGCTAACTTGGCGTGGTTTGGAGCTGTCGGGAATCCCACACTTCAAGAATGAAAATAGGGATTAGGCTAAAAACTGCCTGTTAACTACTTGTTAACAGGCAGTTAGTTGGCACTAATCACCTTCCCGCCTCGGGGAGGCGGGTCCCAGTGCGGGTCGGGTACCCGCCTCCTTTGAAACTGGCATGGGGGCGGGATGGGTTCATGCCCCCCCCCCAATTTTGGGATTTTAACCCCCCACACGCCTCCAATCCCGCCTCCACGGCCCAATGAAAATCCTGCCCATCATCTTTCTGAGACGTTAAACCAAGGCCCTGTCTGCCCCCTCAAGTGGATGTAAAAGATCCCATGGCACTATTTCGAAGAAGAGCAGGGGAGTTATCCCTGGTGTCCTGGCCAATATTTCCCACTAAAACAGATTATCTGGTCATTATCACATTGCTGTTTGTGGGAGCTTGCTGGGCGGATATTGGCTGCTGCGTTTTCTACATTACAACAGTGACTCCACTTCAAAAGTACTTCATTGGCTGTAAAGCACTTTGGGATGTCCTAAGGTTATGAAAGGTGCTATATAAATGCAAGTCTTTCTTTTCCTCCCCTCCTCTTCTGAAGGTGTTGGCTCCTGTTAGGTGGGGTACAGCTCCACTGGTGCTGGTTGGTTTCCAGAACCATTCCCAATCCCATTTTTTCCACAAGCATTGGCCGCTATCTGTTCACGGAGGACGTCACAGTCATGGCTGATCCTGTCCTCGCCTTACAAAGATTTCAATGCAGATTGCGAGCACTAGTATTAAATGAAATACTCTCACTTTCACTAGTATTTAATTAGAATCTCTCACTTTGTTCATATTTTCATGTGAACTTTAAACATTTTGTGCACCATTACATGTTTTGGTCAGGTGCAGCGGGGGTTGGGTACAGGGTAAAGCCTCCAATGGCCCACTCCACCCGCCCCACCAACGTGCCCTAACCTCAAGCTTGGAAGAATGCCCTCTACTGGACCAGTGTGATGTTTCTATTTCCCAATCAGACTCAGATTGCCAATCTGTTTTGGAATAAGCTCCCAGTTGCAGGCAATTCTGTACTGTGTGCTCTATGCCCATGTGCATGCCCAGCCCCATCTCACGTGAGATCCCTTACACGCAACTGAGAGAAAGAGGAGGTTTCCATCTCATGAGTCCATCTGGGTTTGAGCCCATGCCCCAGAGGTAAGAAGGCGGCATTGGCGGGTAAATCCACCCAACCCGCGCTCCCAACGGGAAGCCATGCTCAAAAGGAGCGCAGGTCGGAGACAGGGCTACAAAACGGGCCCACGCTCCCTCCAAGCATGGCTCCCCACTGTAATCCAATCACTCCAAACTCTCTCTAATAATTAGCATCAAATTACCAGTGAATCTGATAAACTTCAGCTCAGAGCCAGATGCTGCGACTCGATATTTAGAACAGAAATTAATTAATTGGAATCCAAAATGTATACGGCCATTTAAGCAACACCTCAATTTTAAAATTCTCATCCTTGTTTTCAAATCCCTCCAGGGCCTCACCCCCTCCCTATCTCTGTAATCTCCTCCAGCCCTACAACCCCCCGAGATCTCTGCACTCCGCCAATTCTGGCATCTTGAGCATCCCTGATTTGCATCGCTCCACCATTGGTGGCCATGCCATCAGCTTCCAAGGCCCTACGCTTCTGGAATTCCTTCCCTAAACCTCTCCGCCTCTCCACCTCTCTTTCCTCCTTTAAAGCGCTCCTTAAAACCTACCTTTTTGACCAAGCGCTTGTCCTAATGGCCCTGAAATTAGGATCGGGAGCTTGCTGCACGTGCAAGCCCCCGATGTGCACTCACCCTGCGCGCCGACATCTGAAGCCTGGGCCTGCTTGCATTTCCTGTCACTGGCCCGGTTCAGATGTCGGCGCAATGTGCTTACCTGATCCAGCGGCGTAGTTAGTGCGATGTGCCGGCTGGGATCAGGTGAGCACTGTGCAGCCAATCAGGGGAGGGGAAACTCATTCATGAGTTTGACAGTAAGAGCTGTCAAACTCATGAAAACTCCTGGCCCCAAAACACTACTTAAACCTGAAAGAATTTTTTAAAAAACATTGCACTACTTAAATGAACAATAAAGAACTCTGAAAAACTATTTTAAACAATAATTTTAAAATTTGAAAAAAAAATTTATATAAAAAATCGGGGCTAAAACTAAACTTACCTTACTGTAAATTCTTTAAAAATAACAAACCTATGGGAAAAAAAAATCTCAATTGTACTAAAAGCCCACTTACCTGAAAAACGAAGTACTTACGTGTGGTTTTTCAATGCCTTTACGCGCGCGCAACTCTGAAAAAAAAAGGAATTTCACTGCGCATGCGCTGCCTGTGCAGTCGCGCGCGTTCTGCCTCTTAACCCCTTGGGTCAGAGGACAGGAAATGCCGGTTTTCAGCACATGCGCTGTGCATGCTGAAAACCGGCAATTCCGCCGGGCACACGCGTGAGTACCCCGTCCGTACTCACGTGTTGTGCCCGGAATTACTGGGCCAATATCTCCTTATGTGGCTTGGTGTCAAATTCTGTTTGATAACGCTCCTGTGAAGCGCCTTGGGACATTTTACTACGTTAAAGGTGCTATATAAATGCAAGTTGTTGTTGCCGTTGATAGGTATAAAATGCTTGCTGTTTTGGGGGAAAAGTTTCCCAACTGTGATAGACTGAAAGCTGTGTTTGATGTGAAAACAGAGAGGTTATCTTGATGGATAGGATCTGATCTGTGTTACTGCAGCAGAGATTCAGGGATGATCAGTTGAAGCTGTGTTGGCTGGGACAGGGTTTTAAATAAAGAGCCTAATTAAAATCTGAATAATCTATGTTTAGAACGCTGGTAACTGGTACTTTCGATCCTTAATCAAGGTGTGACATGAGAAGTGTTGCTGTGTGGTAATGACACGCACTAATAGGATTTCATTGCTCAGAATTGAAAAGTAGGGAAGTTATGCTAAACCTGTATCGAACCTTGGTTAGACCACACTTAGAGCACTCTGTACAGTTCTGGTCACCATATTATAAAAAGGTTATAGAGGCACTGGAGAGGGTGCAGAGATTTACAAGGATGATACCAGAAATTCAAGGGTATACATATCAGGAAAGGATTGTTGAAGTCCAGCTCCACAGACAGCAGTTCTCCTGTATGGCTCTTGTACCACTCCTATATCATTCCGTACAGCTCCTATACCGCTCCTATACCATTCTGTACAGCTCCTATACTGTTCCTATACCGTTCCATACAGCTCCTATACCGCTCCTATACCGTTCCATACAGCTCCTATACCGCTCCTATACTGTTCCATACTGCTCCTATACTGTTCCATACAGCTCCTATACCACTCCTATACCATTCCATACAGCTCCTATACTGTTCCATACAGCTCCTATACCGCTCCTATATCAGAAGTCACACAACACCAGGTTATAGTCCAACAGTTTTATTTGAAATCACAAGCTTTCGGAGCGCTGCTCCTTAGTCAGGTGAAGTGGAGAGATGCATAAAGACACAGCTTATATAGTCAGAGAATAATGCCAGATGATTACAGGTAATCTTTCTAACTGCCATTTATCACAACTCGGCAGAGAGATAATCACAGCAATCAAAGGTGTGAATGGTGTCCAAACAGGTCAGTCAGGAAAACATTACACCAAAGAACAATGAGGTGGGGTCACAAGGGGTCAAATGTTGCAGATGCTGGGGTCTGTATGAAAAACAAAAAACAGACAAAAAAACATTTTTTTTGCTGGAAATCACAGCAGGTCCGGCCGCATCTGTGTAGAGAGAACAAGCCAATGACGACTCGAGTCTGGATGACCCTACGTCAGGTGGGGTTACATGTAGCGTGACATGAACCCAAGATCCCGGTTGAGGCTGTCCTAATGAGTGCGGAACTTGGCTATCAGTTTCTGCTCTACGATTTTGCGTTGTCGTGTGTCTCGAAGGCTGCCTTGGAGAATGCTTACCCGAAGATCGGAGGCTGAATGTCCTTGACTGCTGAAGTGTTCCCCGACTGGGAGGGAACACTCCTGCCTGGCGATTGTTGCGCGGTGTCCGTTCATCCGTTGTCGCAGTGTCTGCATGGTCTCGCCGATGTACCATGCTCCGGGGCATCCTTTCCTCCCAGTCGGGGAACACTTCAGCAGTCAAGGACATTCAGCCTCCGATCTTCGGGTAAGCATTCTCCAAGGCGGCCTTCGAGACATACGACAACGCAAAATCGTCGAGCAGAAACTGATAGCCAAGTTCCGCACTCATGAGGACGGCCTCAACCGGGATCTTGGGTTCATGTCACGCTATATGTAACCCCACCTGACGTAGGGTCATCCAGACTCGAGTCGTCGTTGGCTTGTTCTCTCTACACAGATGTGGCCGGACCTGCTGTGATTTCCAGCAAAAAAAATGTTTTTTTGTCTGTTTTTTTGTTTTTTATACAGACCCCAGCATCTGCAACATTTGACCCCTTGTGACTCCACCTCATTGTTCTTTGATGTAATGTTTTCCTGACTGACCTGTTTGGACACCATTCACACCTTTGATTGCTGTGATTATCTCTCTGCCGAGGTGTGATAAATGGCAGTTAGAAAGATTACCTGTAATCATCTGGTATTATTCTCTGACTATATAAGCTGTGTCTTTATGCATCTCTCCACTTCACCTGACGAAGGAGCAGCGCTCCGAAAGCTTGTGATTTCAAATAAAACTGTTGGACTATAACCTGGTGTTGTGTGACTTCTTACATTTGTCCACCCCAGTCCAACACCGGCATCTTCACACCATGGCTCCTATACCATTCCATACAGCTCCTATACCTCTCCTATACCATTCCATATAGCTCCTATACCTCTCCTATATGGTATCATACAGCTCCTATACCATTCCATACAGCTCCTATACCGCTCCTGTGGGCCATTCTTCCTTTGTGAGCCTCCACTATAGGGCCAGCACAGCTCAGCCTCATCCTCATCCTGTCTTCATTCAATGTCCTTCCATTTGCATTTCTAGCAGGAATCACTGCATAGAGGTCAGGAGCAGGAACTTTGGCCCTCCCCGCCCCGAAGTCGAGGGATACTAATGGTCCACCACCATCATCTCAGCTGAGGTCAGTTAACTCAGCACAGACTACCGATTGAATCTGGATCTTCCTGACTTGTAGAATATTATAAATATTCCACGATTTATAGCATATGCAATTGGCTAGATAATTGAGACAGGAAGGAGTACGGGTGTGTGGGCTTAGTACATATGAGTGAGGAAGATAAACAGAGCCTTGGTCAGACCCCACCTGGAGCACTGCATTCAGTTCTGGGCACCGCACCTCAGGAGGGGTGCAGTGTAGATTCGCCAGAATGATACCGGGGCTAAAAGGGTTAATTTACGAGGCCAGGTTCCATAAACTTGGCTTGTATTGTCGAGAGTTTAGAAGATTGCAGGGTGATCTAATCGAGATGTTTAAAATGATGAAGGGATTCGATAGAGTAGATGTGAAGAAGCTGTTTCCTCTGGTGGGGGAACCCAGAATAAGGGGGCACAATCTTAAAATTAGAGCCAGGCCGTTCAGGAGTGAAATCAGGAAGCACTTTTTCACACAAAGGGTAGAGGAAATCTGGACCTCTCTCCCCCAAAAGGCTGTGGATGCTGATTCAACTGAAATTTTCACGGCTGAGATCGACAGATTTTTATTGGGTAAGGGGTTGTCAAGGGATAGAGGTCAAAGGTGAGTAAATGGGAGCTGAGGTACCGATCAGCCATGATCTAATTGAATGACGGAACAGGCTCGAGGGGCTGAATGGCCTGCTCCTCTACCTATTTTCCTGTAACAGTATGGACAATAGGCTTCAGCTGTCTGCTAATTCCACACAGTCACTCTGAACCTGGGCGGCGGAAAGCAGTGAGAGCGGCCTTTTGCCGCAAAACTGTCCTGAGATCGGCCTGATTAAAAAATGTTGTTCTGCGACGTTACTGATGTTAATTTTTTTCCATTCCCCTACAGATTCTGACAGTCTGTCCAGCCCCACGCACCTGAGCCTCAGCCTGTCGGAGGGGGATGAGCAGCTGGACAGGCTACAGCAAGTGGAGATCGCAAGAATGATGCCAATGTCTCAATGGAAAGCCGGTACGGTACAGGCCTGGCTGGAGGTTGTCATGGCGATGCCAATGTACATCAAATCCTGCACCGAGAATGTCAAAAGTGGAAGGGTAAGAATATGGGAACCCAGCCTACATATTTAACTCTTCCCTGGTCCAGGGACCCTATAGTACCCCACAGAGATTGGCTCATATGCAACAGCCATAGGCACACCCCACTGCTGGGACTCTGGTGTGTGCAGAGAGAAGGAGAGGGCCACTCATTCACACTGACCAACCCACAACACAGAGTATGTCAGAGAGAGGGAGAAACATCTGAACCCCCCCAAGTCCCCCAACCCCACCTTTTCTCCATGCTCTGCAGCCTTGTGCTCTGCTTATTCTTGGTGAATCACACAACTGACACCTTGGATTAGTGAAAATTGAAGAGGATGAAATATATTAGCACAGCCTGACGCAAGGCCTGTTAATTGTTCGTATGCTTCATATTTTGACTGTTTATCTGCACTGTATGCAATTACTGAGAGTTGCCTGAGGACTCAGGCTGCTGGAGAAATATATTCTTTTTCTTGTGAAACCTGAAGTAATTAGATGGCATCAAGCTTGCGTGTTAATCAGCTGTAGGTTGTCGGAGGGGCGAAGATGGAGAGAGGGGCGGAGTTCCATACTGTTGAGGTGCTAGAGCAGGAAGCAGTACGATGATTCTTGAATTCAACAGAGTGAAGGTGCAGGGAGGAGGAACAGCAAGTAGGACAGGATATTTGGAGCTAGTATAGCCTAGTCTACCTCAAAACCTTCGCTGGCTGTTAGTAACACTGAGCACAGTCCCTATCTCTAAAGTCCAAATGTGGAGCCTTTCCAGCTCACTGATCTCCGTGCAATGTTGTGTTATGGTCCATGTCTTCCCCTAAATGCTAATGCTGCCCCAGCCCTTCACTCAACGGGGGGGCCCGAGGCTCCCCTAAACCTTCACACTAGGGGCCGAGGCTGCCCCAGCCCTTCACTCACTGGGCCCAAGGCTGCCCCAGCCCTTCACTCACTGGGCCCAAGGCTGCCCCAGCCCTTCACTCACTGGGGGCTCGAGGCGCCCCCAATCCTTCACTCACTGGGCCCAAGGCTGCCCCAGCCCTTCACTCACTGGGGGCTGAGGCTCCCCCAATCCTTCACTCACTGGGCCCAAGGCTGCCCCAGCCCTTCACTCACTGGGGGCTCGAGGCGCCCCCAATCCTTCACTCACTGGGCCCAAGGCTGCCCCAGCCCTTCACTCACTGGGGGGCCCGAGGCTGCCCCAGCCCTTCACTCACTGGGGGGCCCGAGGCTGCCCCAGCCCTTCACTCACCATGGGCCGAGGCTCCCCCAATCCTTCACTCACTGGGCCCAAGGCTGCCCCAGCCCTTCACTCACTGGGGGGCCCGAGGCTCCCCTAACCCTGATTCCCTGGGGACTGAGGCTCCCCCAGCCCTTCACTCACTGGGGGCTCGAGGCACCCCCAATCCTTCACTCACTGGGCCCAAGGTTGCCCCAGCCCTTCACTCACTGGGGGGCCCAAGGCTCCCCCAATCCTTCACTCGCTGGGCCCAAGGTTGCCCCAGCCCTTCACTCACTGGGGGGGCCTGAGACTCCCCTAACCCTGATTCACTGGGGGCTGAGGCTCCCCCAGCCCTTCACACTGGGCCCAAGGCTGCCCCAGCCCTTCACTCACTGGGCCCAAGGCTCCCCCAATCCTTCACTCACTGAGGGGCCCAAGGCTCCCCCAGCCCTTCACTCACTGGGGGGCCCCGAGGCTCCCCCAGTCCTTCACTCACTGGACCCAAGGCTCCCCCAGCCCTTCACTCACTGGGGGCCGAGACTCCCCCAATCCTTCACTCACTGGGCCCGAGGCTCCCCTAACCCTGATTCACTGGGCCCGAGTCTGCCCCAGCCCTTCACTCACCAGGGGACCTGAGGCTGCCCCAGCCCTTCATTCACTGGGAGCCGGGGCCGAGGCTGCCCCAATTTCCTGCAGCACTGTGACCGCAACTTATGCCAAAATTTACGGCACTTTTAATGCCGATCTTGCCAGCTGGTACTTACACTGAAATTTCCTGCTGATCTCATTAGCATATTCTGGAATGAAAAAAACAGCATAATCAAATCAAAATCAGTGTAACAATCGAAGCCCGAGGGGAACGCTGAACTTCAATTCCCTCTTTAAATCCCTCATTATGTGTGAAAATTAAAGTTTGAGGCCATCAAACCATCATTTACACACATTAGGCACAGCATATTTAAGAAAATGCAATCCTGGAAGCTTTTCAATTTTTAATTCTGATGCCTTAAAAATGCATTTGAAGATCCAGAAACTACAATTGCCGGTCACAGTGAGGAGAAATTAAAAAGCTTGTTTAAAAAAATTCCCATAAAGCACCAGGACTTTGGGTTCCGCATGCGTCTAAAACTTTGGGCGTAAGTCAAGATCCCGTTCCACACCTGGTGTAAACGCAGGAAACGTGCGTTCTCTGGTCGTTGGCACGGGGGCGGGGCTATGTTAATGAGTGGCGGGGAGTTTCGGCGAAGGATTTGCTGAACCGGTACAAAAGATGGAGTAAACTCCAGCGTGGCGTAACCGGCGTGCCGCTCACTTACGCGCAAATTTCCCCAGTGTTTCGCCCTGAGAATCGGCATTCCGCCGTACTGTTTCGCTGCAAGTTTCGAGGAAATTCCAGGACTTTGCTGAACCAGGCTCACAGGTGAAGCGTGTCCACTTGAGTGAGGTACCGAAAATCCCATGGGACCGTACTCCAGGCAGAACCTGTGTCTTTAGGAGAGGGAGGAAACCAGGGGGATATGTAACTGTACCATAAAGGGCGGGGAGTAGGATAGAAACATAGAACAATAGGAGCAGGAGTCAGCCATTCGGCCCTTCGAGCCTGCTCCGCCATTCAATATGATCATGGCTGATCCTCTATCTCAATATCATATTCCTGCTCTCTCCCCGTACCCCTTGATGCCTTTTGTGTCTAGAAATCTATCTATCTCCTTCTTAAATATATTCAGTGACTTGGCCTCCACAGCCTTCTGTGGTAGAGAATTCCACAGGTTCACCACCCTCTGAGTGAAGAAATTTCTCCTCATCTCAGTCCTAAATATCCTACCCTGTATCCTGAGACTGTGACCCCTCGTTCTAGACCCCCCAGCCAGGGGAAACATCCTCCCTGCATCCAGTCTGTCTCGCCCTGTCAGATTCCTGTCAGGATTGGTCACTGGAAACGGCCAGCTGGGGAACTTTATACTGATCGTAAAATCAATTCTGCCTTTAATGGTTTAGGGAGTTTATAAACAGCTCAAGTTGTTGTGTTAGATATTGATGACACAGCGTCCAATCAATACGCAATATCGTCGCGGTTCCTGACTGCAAGAAACGCAGTCAGAATCCGCAGCAGGGGAGCCACCTGGTGGAGAGTGGGCGCCGCTTCAGCTGCCGGTGACTGCAATGTGCTGCTCGAGGGAAATAACCCAAAGTGATTAAAGTGACTTCAAACTAATTTATGGCGGATGTCCGCCAGGACTGTGCCGAGGAACTGAGGATAGGGCGGGACCATCTTTCAATCAGTATGTGATCCTTAACAGCCTGGTACGCCGCATGTAGAGTCCATTATGACCGTTTCATCACAGTTCCGCATTTTATGCACCTTTTAATAAAGGATCTCCCCCGCCAATAGCTCAATACTGTGAGACCTTCATTACCCGCCATGATAGAGGGTCCCACCCTGAGCCTGGGTGGATAATAGAAATTGATGGATAATTGGGAATCCACACGACTCAGTCCGGCGTGGTGAATTTTAGTTTCCAGCTGGTGATAACTAATTAGCTAAAACCCCATCTCTCCATTTTAAAATGGGATATTCTCCCGGACTCGAAGCTGTGATTCCCACTAACCTCCCGGACTCGAAGCCCTGATTCCCACTGATCTCCCGGACTCAAAGACAATAGCAAAATACTGCGGGTGCTGGAAATCTGAAATAGCAACAGAAAACGCTGGAAACACTCAGCAGGCCAGGCAGCATCCGTGGAGAGAGAAACAGAGTTAACGTTTCAGGTCTGGGACGCTTCATCAGAACTGGAAAAAGCTGGAGATAGAAGGTTTTAAGCAGGTGCAGAGACAGGGAGGGGGCAGTTCTGATGAAGGGCCTCAGACCCGAAACGTCGACTCTGTTTCTCTCTCCACGGATACTGCCTGGCCTGCTGAGTGTTTCCAGCATTTTCTGTTGTTATCCCGGACTCAAAACCCTGATTCCCACTGATCTCCTGGACTCAAAGCCCTGATTCCCACTGACCTCCCGGACTCAAAGCCCCGATTCCCACTGACCTCCCGGACTCAAAGCCCTGATTCCTTCTGATCACCTGGACGCAAAGTCCTGATTCCCACTGATCTCCTGGGCTCAAAGCCCTGATTCCCACTGATCTCCTGGGCTCAAAGCCCTGATTCCCACTGATCTTCTGGGCTCAAAGCCCTGATTCCCACTGATCTCCTGGACTCAAAGCCCTGATTCCCACTGATCTTCTGGGCTCAAAGCCCTGATTCCCACTGATCTTCTGGGCTCAAAGCCCTGATTCCCACTGATCTCCTGGACTCAAAGCCCTGATTCCCACTGATCTCCCGGACTCAAAGCCCTGATTCCCACTGACCTCCCGGACTCAAAGCCCTGATTCCCACTGATCTCCTGGGCTCAAAGCCCTGATTCCTTCTGATCTCCCGGACTCAAAGCCGATTCCCACTGACCTCCTGGACTCAAAGCCCTGATTCCTTCTGGTCACCTGGGCCCGAAGCCTTAACTCCAACTGATAGCCCAGACTCGAGCCCTGACACCCACTGATCACATGTCCAGGCAAGAGTCCAGACCCCAGAGCATTTTACCAGTTCTAATCTTTTCTCCTTTCTGTCGCAGGTACTGTTGAGCCTGAACGATGATGATTTGGAGTTGGGCCTGGGAGTAAACAGCTCGATGCACCGGCGTAAACTGCGGCTGGCGATTGAGGACTACCGGGAAGCTGAGAGTGGGAAGGGGTGAGCAGAGGCCTTGAGGTTGCACGGTGTAAAGTTCGACCTTTCCCAGTTATCTGGGAGCCTCCTGACATCAGGGCCCTGGTCAGGACAGGGGAACTGGTTGGACGTGTACCTGCAGAATTTTAGTGCCAGCCCTTATCTGGAATTAAAATGAAATGTACCAGAGTGTGAGTCACGGGTCGGCGGCCCGATACTGTCCTGTGCCAATTCGCCACCTTTTGGCATAAAGTTGACAGTGTTTTGTTCCTACACCTTTCAAATTATTTAAAGCTTTGGATCCTTGAAACACATCACATTCTGCATTCTGCCCTCCTGGGGGCGGGGTTAGGGGGCGGGGGAAGGTGAAGTGGGTGACACTTTTGGGAACCAGGTGGCTCCGAGATGGCTTGGGTGATGAGGGAAATTCGAACCAAGTTAATTCCCCCACTGCAAACTTGGTAAATGACACCTTACCCAGCCAGTACACTGTAATTCAGGGCGTTTTCTCACACCCTCACCCCACACCCTCAAACTCACCCCTCACCCTCACCCCACATCCTCACCCTCACCCACACACTCACCCTCGGCCCTCACCCCGCACCCCTCACCCACACCCTTCACCTCACCCTCACCCCTCACCCGCACTCCACACCCTCACACACACCCTCACCTCACACCTCTCCCCATCTCCTCCCCCTCACCCCTCACCCACACCCTCAGCCTCACCACAAAAATAGAGTGGAAACACTCACACAAACTCCATATGGGTAATGATAAAGATCAGTGGTGTAAGGGAAGGGTGTCGAAGATTCCAAGTGTAAGGGGAGGGCAACATACAAGAAAACGTTTTTAAAAACCTCATTCTCTCCAAGCTAGAGAGAAGACTGGTTGAAGTATATAAAATCTTATGTGACTTAGATAAGATAAATCCTGAATATTACATTAAACTAAGACAAACTACTAACGGTCAGAAATATAAATGAGTGAATAGTAAATTTAGATCAGATACCAGAAGGAACGCATGATATCACCTGACCCTGCCCTCCCCCCACAATCATGTATGGGTCGTCGTCATGGCGAAAATGGCACCGAGCTCCACCAACCTCTTTCCCTCTCCAAAATGGGTGAAGACGCTCTTAAGCTCACTACGCAAACCCGAACGTTACACGTCATTGCCCGCTCTGCACGCGCAGTGCATTGTGGGTTACGCAAGCCTCTGATGACTTTTGACCCATATTCTCTAATGGAGGCAGCCAATCAGAAGGCTGGTTCCACCTCACTGGACTTCTTTCCTCTGCAAATAACCTAACCTTTTACATGACGAAGTAAATGTCGAACTAAATCTACATCTGGCAGTGCTTGCCACAAAGCTGTCAGCGTTTCTGTCTGAACCGGTTATTATCTCTGTATTGTCCCTAGGTTGTCCAAGGCCTCAGAGTTGGACCACCATTGGGTTGCTAAAGCATGGCTGAACGACGTGGGCCTCCTGCAGTACTCTCAGGCATTCCACAACCACCTTGTCGATGGCCGAATGCTGAACTCGCTGACGAAGCGGGATCTGGAAAAATACTTGAATGTGTCGAAGAAATTTCACCAGATCAGTCTCCTGCTCGGCATTGAGCTGTTCCGACAGTGGGACTTCGACAGAGAGGTGAATTGTGTGTGTGTGAATGAGAACCTCTGCTTATCTCTTTACATTATATGTAGTAATTGGCAATAGAACCAGAGGGGAGATAGAAGATTTATTTTTTAACACAGCGAATTGTTGTGATCTGGAATGCACTGCTTGAAGGGGTGGTGGAAGCAGATTCAGTATTAACTTTCAAAAGGGATTTGGATAAATACTTGAAGGGGATACATTTGCAGGGCTTTTGGATTTAAGGGAAAGCTAGATAAGCATAAGAGGGAGAAGGGAAAAGAGGGTTACGCTGATAGAGTTAGAGGAGGAAGGATGGGAGGAGGCTCGAGTGGAGCATAAACGCCGGCATGGACTGGTTGGGCCGAATGGCCTGTTTCTGTGCCGTATATCCGATGTAATTCTGTGGATAGCTCTTTCAAAGAGCTGGCACGGGCCTGATGGGCTGAATGGCCTCCTTCTCTACTGTATCATTCTGTGAGTCTATATATATTAAATAAAAGAAATACCCTTTTCTACCAATATTCTCCCCCACCCTTCCCCAGAAGGTATTGCATCTTTACTGGGGACAGTTACAGGGGCTACAGTCCCTCACCCAACTAGTCATTCTTTATGTTGAAGCCGAGACAGTGATCACTAACAGTGGGAGGGGGCATCACAGCCACTCCTGATCCCCTGCTTACTCAACATCCATATAGCTGCACCTTCCAGCACAGGTCATTGGGAATGAGCAGGAACCATGACCGATGTATTTCCCCACCTTGACCCAGGGTACTGAGGCCAATTGTGGTGCCCCCAATGCTGCCCCAGCAGGAAGCGTGGCTAGGACCTGTGCAGGAGACCAGGGTCAGACCCTGTCTCCCACTCCTGTGCTGTGCTCTAGTGTTTCGATTGAATCCACAAGGAGCACTGATTTATATATATATATATATATATATATAAACCCCGTGTCCTTTCACTGTTTTAAACCCTTCAGCTCGTCAGTCACATGACGCAACGCCGCCCAAGGTCAGCTGAGATAAATCCCTGATCATTCATGTGCATCTTCTGTGCAAACTCCAAACACTGTAATTATGTTATTGCTTGGCATACAATGTACACTCCAGGACAGGTATTGCCGCACTGTGAGGTTAAGTAAGTGAGTCACTCTGATAACAGTTTCTGGCAGGCTGAGGATTTATAGATTTAATTGTGTTTTAATTGTAGAATTTAACTTGCAAGAGGAAGCTGTAGAATTTTCTTCGTTGTTTGATCCGAGTTTTACTAACTTGAGGTTCCTAAAAACCGAGGACAGATATTTGCTCTTGCAATGATGGGATGTATGGTAACAGCTCCCAGAGACACAAAGAGAAAGACAGACTATAAATGCAGCACTCAGACAGCCAGCCTTGACGGTGTCAGCCATGGCTCAGTTGGGAGTGCTCTCGCCTCGGAGTCAGAAGGTTGTGGGTTCAAACCCCACTCCAGAGACTTGAGCACAAAAATCCAGGCTGACATTCCCAGTGCAGTGCTGCATTGTCGGAAGTGCTGTCTTTTGGATGAGATGTTAAACCGAGGCTCCGTCTGCCCTTTCAGGTGGTTGTATAAAGTCCCATGGCACTATTCGAAGAAGAGCAGGGGAGTTCTCCCCGATGTCCTGACCAATATTTATCCTTCAGCCAACAGCACTAAAACAGATTATCTGGTCATTATCATCATTGCTGTTTGTGGGAGCTTGCTGTGCGCAAATTGGCCGCCACACTAAAACAGTGACTACCCTTCAAAAGTACTTCATTGGCTGCAAAGCGCTTTGGGACGAACTGAGGTCATGAAAGGCGCTGTATAAATCCAGGTCTTTCTTTTCTTTCTTTGACAGAGAATGTAAAAGATAGAGAAAGACGCGACTCCCAGCAATAGTGAGAAAAAGATGAGAGAGATGAGGCATAAAAAGAAAAGCAACGGTTGGAAATCTGAAATAGAAAACAGGAACTGTTGGAAATGCATAGGTCAGCCAAGGTCTGGAGGAATGAAAAACAGGTTAACACTTCAGGTGGAGTTTATTCGTCACAACTCAAACATTAATATGGTAAACTCCCATTTTGAATTCCCTGACCTTCCTGGAGAACGTTCACTCGCACGGTGATCTGCTCTCTGTCTCTTCCCTTTCAGAATGTGCTGAAGCCGCTGCGTCATTCTAACATGTTCTTGTTTCATTTACGAGAGCGAGCAGATTCTTCTCATGATACATGAGAGACAGAAGATCCTGGAGAGATGGAGAGTGGTTGTACAGCGGGGAGGGGGAATGGGGGTGCAGTGAGTGGGGGGGGGGGGGGGCTGGGGAGACAGAGATAAAGAGACTGTCCTGAGAAGTGAATGCACAGTGTTGAGGACAGAGAGAGCAAATGAATGAATGGATATCTGGAAACAACATTTAATGAAAACAGTATAAAACAGAGCGAGTTTGCTTTAAACAAGGGAGCACTTGTAGTTTTTTTAGGTGAACCCTGGAAATGATAAAGACTTGGAATTCTACCTCTGAATAAAATAGCCTCAGCCAGGGAACCTTGCAGCCGTGCTCTGAATATTATGGCAATTTCCAAGGCCTTATGATGCAGGAGAGATAGTTCAGCTGTCTTACAAGGCAGCACATTTCTCAATGCACTATTCGTATCATACATTGGATGACTTCCTGCTGTTTCTGTGCACTTGTTTGATGATATTTGAAGTGAAGGCTGTTGTAGAAGGGATAATGAGATTTGAGCGCAGGGTGCAGTTCCTCACTGGATTTTATTTGCCCAGGTTAGCTGGAGAACTGCCCACACTCCAACCAGTGCCAAACTCAAACACACTCCTGTGCCCAGTCTTCAGCAACATGAGACGAGGACAGAGCATGCTGGAAACCTGGAGAGAAAAGCCAAGTTAACATTCTACCTGTCAACCCGTCACCACAGTCTCTACCCGAAACGTTAACCGCTCCTGAGGCAGATGGGCCAGCGTTTCCTGCTCTCTATGTTTATCTCTGTCTCCAGTGACACAGATTGGAACATAGGAACAGGAGGAGGCCATTCAGCCCCTCTACCTTGTTCCACCATTCAATTAAATCATGGCTGATCTGTATCATAACTCCATTTGTCCGCATTGGTTCCAAATCCCTTAATACCCTTACCTAACATAAAACTGTCGATCTCAGTTTTGCAATTCTCCATTGACCTCCAGCCTCAACAGCTTTTTGGCGGAGAGAGTTCCAGATTTCCCCTAAACTTCGTGTGAAGAAGTGCTTCCTGACATCACCCCTGAACGACCTGGCTCTAATTTTAAGTTAGTGCCCCCTTGTTCTGGACTCCCCCACCAGAGGAAATAGTTTCTCTATCGACTGCTTTGATCATCTTAAACACCTCAATTAGATCCCCAAAGTGTCGACGGGTGTGGGGTGGGCCTGTAATGTTTACCCAGTGTCTGAAGGTGACCAGCTCCTCTTGTTTACAGATTCTACATGAAAGAAGAGCCTGGTGTGAAAATCACAATGTGGATCCTCTGGTCTGGACCAACCAGCGGGTCATTAAATGGGTGAGGGAGATTGATCTGAAGGTACGTGACCCCAGCCATTCCACCCGCACAAGGTGCAGATCTAAAAATGGCTGTTGCCGACATTAGGGGAAGATCTCTTAACGTGTTCGCGCGTCGTTCTCTTTCTGCTATTTTGTGTTAAATGGGTTAACATCTCCGCTGGGATAAGGAGAGGGGAATGTTAGGGAATACATGGCGGGGGGGTGGGGGGTGAAGGGTGATTTTCATCTTGCTCCCGGCCTGTTTGCGCTCAAAGATGGAGCACTGGAGGCACCGAAATGGAACAGCTGCTCGACCCACCGACTTATCGCTGCTTTGACATCCGTTCCAATTATTGGGCGGACTTGGAGTCCTGCTGGCCGGAACCCACCAGAAACAGGCAAGAGCCTTGTGTGTGCCTGCAAGTAAGGGGTGTCAGGTGACATCTCTTAGACCCCCAGCACCATTTTTGTCTCTGCCCAGTTGGAGTTCCCACCCACCAACCCTGGGCAGTGCAGGCTGGTTGACGAAGGCTTCCTGAGGATGAGCATTTTCACGTGGCACGAATTAGCGAGGCCCACCAGACCCGTGTGCAGGGGACAGAATCGGGGCTACAGTGTTGTTGTCCTGTCTCCAGCCTGTGCCTGCAGCTAGCAGTGGGGTTGACAACTCAGATTGGACATATTTCTGGAGGTTTCATCACATGACCTGCTGCATCCAACCACCCCGCCCCCCCCACACTCCCGCCACTGGTCGCCTGACAGCCTTCCCGCGCCAACTGGGAAGCAAACAGATTCTTTGTTACCCAATTGTGCTCCAGAACTAGCTGCGCCCCTAGCCAAGCTGTTCCAGTACAGCTACAACACTGGCATCTACCCGGCAATGTGGAAAATTGCCCAAGTATGTCCTGTCTACAAAAAGCAGGACAAATCCGACCCAGCCAATTACTGTCCCATCAGTCTACTCTCAATCATCAGCAAAGTGATGGAAGGTGTCGTCGACAGTGCTATCAAGCGGCACTTACTCAGCAATAACCTGCTAACTGACGCCCAGTTTGGGTTCCGCCAGGGCCACTCAGCTCCTGACTTCATTACAGCCTTGGTCCAAACATGGACAAAAGAGCTGAACTCAAGAGGTGAGGTGAGAGTGACTGCCCTTGACATCAAGGCAGCATTTGATCGAGTGTGGCATCAAGGAGCCCTAGCAAAACTGAAGTCAATGGGAATCAAGGGGAAAACTCTCCATTGGTTGGAATCATACCTAGCACAAAGGAAGTTGGCTGTGGTTGTTGGAGGTCATTCATCTCAGTCACATGACATCACTGCAGGAGTTCCTCAGGGCAGTGTCCTAGGCCCAACCATCTTCAGCTGTTTCATCAATGACCTTCCCTCCATCATAAGGTCAGAAGTGGGGATGTTCGCTGATGATTGCACACTGTTCAGTACCATTCGAGACTCGTCAGATACTGACGCAGTCCGTGTCCATATGCAGCAAGACCTGGACAACATTCAGACTTGGGCTGACAAGTGGCAAGTAACATTCGCACCACACAAGTGCCAGGCAATGACCATCTCCAACAAGCGAGACTCTAACCATCTCCCCTTGACATTCAATGGCATTACCATCGCTGAATCCCCCACTATCAACATCCTGGGGGTTACCATTGATCAGAAACTGAACTGGACCAGCCATATAAATACTGTGGCTACAAGAGCAGGCCAGAGGCTGGGAATTCTGCGGCGAGTGTCTCACCTCCTGACTCCCCAAAGCCTTTCCACCATCTACAAGGCACAAGTCAGGAGTGTGATGGAATACTCTCCACTTGCCTGGATGAGTGCAGCTCCAACAACACTCAAGAAGCTCGACACCATTCAGGATAAAGCAGCCCGCTTGATTGGCACTCCATCCACCACCTTCAACATTCACTCCCTCCACCACCGGCGCACTGTGGCTGCAGTGTGTACCATCTACAAGATGCACTGCAGCAACTCGCCAAAGCTCCTTCAACAGCACCTTCCAAACCCGTGACCTCTACCACTTAGAAGGACAAGGGCAGCAGACGCATGGGAACATCACCACCTACAAGTTCCCCTCCAAGCCACACACCATCCTGACTTGGACCTGTATCGCCGTTCCTTCACTGTCGCTGGGCCAAAATCCTGGAACTCCCTTCCTAACAGCATTGTGGGTGTACCTACACCATATGGACTGCAGCGGTTCAAGAAGGCGGCTCACCACCATCTTCTCAAGGGCAATTAGGGATGGGCACTAAATGCAGGCCTAGCCAGCGACGCCCACATCCCATCAATGAATAAAAAAAATTTTTTTTTTAATTGGATGGTTCTTGACTGTCGGTCAAACCACCTTTTTCAGATCTCCAATATTTTTATAACTGACAAATGGAAGTGTTCAAAGAAAAAGATAAAAGCACACACACAGAATGCCCCAATGATTTTCTTCTAGGTTGCTCACAGCAGTTTCCACAAGATTAATCTTTAATTCAAGGAGGGCTGGCAACCCTACCCAGCAGCCCTGACCACATGATCTCTCAATGTTTGCAAATGTTGACTAGTTTCAGCCTCTGGCAGATAAAGAAATAACTTGCATTTATAGAGAGCCCCATCTCATCCTCAGGACACTTCACAGCCGCGAGTCACTGTTGTTGTGTAGGCAGACACGGCAGCTCATTGGCGCACAGCAAGATCCCACAATCAACAAATGAGAAGAATGAATGAACAGTTAATAGCAGCCTAGATTTGCTGCTGAGGTTACACCAGTCTTCCCCCCCACCCCGCCAAAACGCTGGAAGTGACGGGAAACACACAATGCATTCACACATACATCGCTGGGCATATTTGTAATGTCACAAAAATAAACATCATTCAATGTTTTCTCTCACTTGTGCTACTGAAGATGCTCAACTAGAAAATCCAAAGTCAATTTGTTTTGGTGGAAACAACAGGTCAGTCCCCATCACCTCCCTAAACCTCTCCACCTCTCTCTCCTCCTTTAAGACGCTCCTTAAAACCTAGCTCTGTGACCAACTGTCCTACTATTTCCTTACGTGGCTCGGTGTCAAATTTTATTTGATAACGCTCTTGTGAAGCGCCCTGGGACATTTTACTACGTTAAAGGCGCTATATAAATACAAGTTGTTGTTGTTGTTAACATCTCAGGGGTACGATCTTTCCTCAGAACTGAAAACTCTTCTTCCCCACAGTTTCGATGGCCCGGGACGTTAGCCTGACTTTTCTCTCGACGGGTGGTGACAGACCAGCCATGTATTTGCAGCATTTTCTGTTTTTGTTTCTGCTTTGCAACATTTTACTTTTTTATTAACATTTTTTTGATGGGTTTGGTTGAGGGAGCAACATTGGCCAGGGACCTGAGGAGAACCTCCCTGCTCTTCCCCGAAGAGTGCCAGGGCATCTTCAACATCAACCTGAATAGGCCTATAGTCTCACTTGAAGGATGACATTTCTGTCAGTGCAGTGCTCCTTAATGAGTCTGGCTAATGTGCTCACTCTCTGGAGTGAACCCAAACCTGCCAAACAAAACTGAGGCACACAAAGAAAGCAAACAGATGCCACATTCTAATTCCTGCTGGTTCCCCGACTGAAGCTGCTCTTTGGCAGGCTGAGAGGATGCGAGGCTGGAACTGGGCAAGTTTCTTTGGAGTCCTAAATCTTCTCCTCCAGTCTGCCTCTTCTAAGGAACTGGATACGTCTCCCAGCAGCCCGCCTGAGAATTGACAAAAACTTGTATCGTCAGGATGGCCGGCACAAGCAGGAGCTGACACATCGCTCTTCTGGCTTTCCTGATTACCTCATGTGGTCAATTCAAGTTGATGGAAATAAAAATCGGGGGGAGAGATGTAAAACGGGATTCGCTATCACCCATTTTACACTATTGCACAAAGTCAAAATGACCCCCAGTGGTTATTTTATGTGTGGGGAGGGGGCGGGGGGGAGTGCAACTTTGGACTTATCTCAATTCAGAGCCAGGCGAATTAGGACAACCACACCCAGCTGGTAGTGAGCATTCCCATGGATGAGTGGCTCTGGATCACCTCTCTAGTCACTCTTGCCTCCAGTGGTACTGATCTGGGACACTCCCTGGCAGGAATGTCACCGAGCAGCTCAGCAGTCCTCCATTCAGGTAAATATTTGACGTGTAATCTTCCTAACTACAGTTTTTGGAATATAGAATTGGTGTCATGGGGGGGGGGGGTACTTTGAATAAAATGCACTGCTCTTAGACTTGCCTTCCCCTTTAACTATCCTGTGTTGTTGTCTGTAACTCGGGACAGTTTTCACAGTACTCAACAGAGCCTGGGCCTTGTTTTCTGTCCTAATCAGGAATATGCAGACAACCTTCTCAACAGCGGTATCCATGGTGCAGTGCTCGTCCTTGAACCGACCTTTAACTCGGAAGCCATGGCAACGGCACTAGGAATTCCCAGCAACAAGCACATTATCAGGCGACATCTCTTTGAAGAGCTAAACTTAATCGTCAATCCAGCCAGGTAGGACTGGGTACTGTCGGGCTGTTAAAGGAGCCAGGGCATCAGTCAGGGAGTGGAGGTAAAACAGCGGGAATGAGCAGAATGTCGCATTAATTATTCTGCTTCAATGTGGCAATGCTGTCTGGCAGACTGTCCTGCAGAAATATTTGCCAGTTCAGTACGTGGAGGAGTGCGCAACAGCACAAGTATTGCACCGTCAACCGGTAGAAATGGCAACCTTTACAATTACATTTCAGTGACAATTTTTTTCTTCCTCAGTGTTTTAAGACTCCTTCCTAATTGATTATTTTCCACTTTTTTTTAATTTACCAATCATGTCATTTAAAACCTTTCTCCCCATCTTCATTGCATGAAAACATTCTCAGAGATACAGCTGCCCTGTCAGTTCCTTGCCCACCCTGCTTATCAGCCTCTAAAAATCAGATTTATAACATAATAAAAACAATTAAAAATCCCAACATTCAGGAAAAAAATGACAAACTCATTCGTTGATGTACCCCTCCCATCTTCCAAACGCCCAAATCCTACCCCCTCTACAAAAAAGGCTCATCACAAATTAAATGATAAAAGGGGGCAGGTATGGCAGGTGGGTTAACACAATGGCCTTTCAGTTTTGCAACCTGGGTTTAAGTCCAGCCCAGACTGATGAGATGAACATCTCCTCTGCTTGGTGACTGTGAGGTTGAGCAGTCTGTCGAATGGACGGAGAATCGCAACACAAAAATCCTGCCCCTCAGTTGGCCTAAAATTGGCAAGCTTATTCAGGGAGGCCACAGAGTGACAGGTGGGGGATATGGAAACATGTCACACCTGTGCAGGTAGGGGGCAGTCGACTGAGGTTGAGGCCGAAGCATATTCTTGGGGCAAAATGGAGGGAACTCTACTCTGCATTTAGCCTGTGCTGTACATGGCAGGCAAGTGGTTGATGCCCAAAGTTCCCCAGCACTTGTCAAAGGGGAAGAAAAAAATGCTAAGACAAATTTTTTTTTTAAATGAGTATATTACTAGCAGATCCCCAGGGCTGCCCACTCTGATTAGGCACATTCCTGGAGTTTTCATCACATGACCTCCTGTCACCCCCGCCATTGGTCCACATGCCCAACCTCGCGATGCACCGCCTTCTCACACCGATTGGAAAGCAAACGGACTCTTCGTCACCTGATTGGATGAAGCGTGACTCTCAGTCAAACAGCCTATTTCCCCCGCACCGCCCCCCCATCTCCAATATTTTCCAAACTAATAAGCAAAAGTTTTTAAAGAAAATGAAAAAGAAAACACCATTTTTGTTTAAATGCCCCTATGACTTTTCTCCCAGGTTTTGCTCGAAGCAGTGTCTTGCCGATTAATCTTTAATTCCTGGAGACTCCTGGAGGGTTGGAGATAACGTTCCTCATGGCACGTTGAGGGACATTGGTTATAATGTCGGGTGTGTTATACCATGTACTGCGCACGTATTATTCTGCTGTTCAGGTCAAGCTGTGTTAAAGTGGCCTGTCACTCTAGGGCCACAATGTCTAATTGCTGTGACTGCAGAGCTCAAATAGACGGTAATTGCGAAGGAAGTTTGCAGGTTGGCAGGTGATTGCAAAATGCCAGCTCCAGGTTAGAAGAAACCAGAGGAAATAACTGGCTTTCGTTCTCCTTTGTTTATACTTTTTGACACCTGGAAGTATGACAGACACGAGCACCAGAAAGTGACCCATGAAAGCGCCTGGATTGTCATAAAAACCCAAGTGGTTCCCTAATGTGCTTCAGGGAAAGTAACCTGCCGCCACGACCCTGTCTGACCAACATGAGACTCTAGTCCACACTATGGCCGGACTTTTCCGGGGGATCAGCGGGCGGGATTGGTGGTGGGTTGGGTGGGAAATTTGATTTTTTTTGACAGCGGGTCTGGACCATGCTGTCAACTCGCCACAACATGCCTTTAGAACATAGAAACATAGAAGATAGGAGCAGGAGTAGGCCATTCGGCCCCTCGAGCCTGCTCCGCCATTCAATGCGATCATGGCTGATCATCCAAATTCAGTACCCTGTCCCTGCTTTCTCCCCATTCCCCTTGATCCCTTTAGCCTTAAGAAATATATCCAACTCCTTCTTGAATATATTTAATGAATTGGCCTCTACTGCCTTCTGTGGTAGAGAATTCCACAGGTTCACCACTCTCTGGGTGAAGAAATTCCTCCTCATTTCTGTCCTAAATGGCCTACCCCTTATCCTTAGACTGTGACCCCTGGTTCTGGACTCCCCGACCACCAGGAACACCCTTCCTGCATCTAGTCTGTCCAGTCCTGTCAGAATTTTATAAGTTTCAATGAGATCCCCTCTCATTCTTCTAAACTCCAGCGAGTACAAGCCCAATCGACCCAATCTCTCCGCATACGTCATTCCTGCCATCCCAGGTATCAGCCTGGTGAATCTTCGCTGAACTCCTTCCATGGCAAGAACATCCTTCCTCAGATAAGGCGACCAAAACTGCACACAATACTCAAGATGTGGTCTCACCAAGGCCCTGTACAACTGCAGCAAGACATCCTTGTTCCTGTACTCAAACCCTCTCGTTACGAAGGCCAACATACCATTTGCCTTCTTAACCGCCTGCTGCACCTGCATGCTTACCTTCAGCGACTGGTGCACAAGGACACCCAGGTCTCGTTGCACTTCCCCTTCTCCCAATCTATTGCCATTCAGATAATAATCTGCCTTCCTGTTTTTGCCACCAAAGTGGATAACCTCACATTTATCCACATTATATTGCATCTGCCATGCTTCTGCCCAATCAACCAACCTGTCCAAATCATCCTGGAGTTTCTCGGCATCCTCCTCACAGCACACACGCCCACCCAGCTTTGTGTCGTCTGCAAATTTGGAGATATTACATCTAGTTCCCTTGTCTAGATCATTAATATATATTGTGAATAGCTGGGGTCCAAGGACTGATCCCTGCGGTACCCCACTAGTCACTGCCTGCCACTCGGAAAAAGAGCCGTTTATTCCAACTCTTTGCTTTCTGTCTGCCAATCAGTTCTCTATCCAAGTCAATACCTTGCCCCAATCCCATACGCCTTAACTTTGCACGCTAATCTCTTATGCGGGACCTTATCGAAAGCCTTCTGAAAGTCCAAATACACCACATCCACTGGTTCGCCCTTATCTATTTTACCAGTTACATCCTCAAAAAATTCCAGTAGATTAGTCAAGCACGATTTACCTTTTGTAAGTCCATGTTGACTTTGTCCGATCCTGTCACTGTTTTCCAAGTGCTCTGCTATTACATCTTTTATAATGGACTCTAGCATTTTCCCCACTACTGATGTCAGGCTTACCGGTCTGTAATTCCCCGTTTTCTCTCTACCACCTTTCCCAATGTCGGGTCTGTCAGCGCTGAGCAGACCCGACAGGCAGCAACGGGCGACCCAATTAAACTCATTAGCATCTAGTTGACAGATGATTAACAGGCTTTTTTAACTTACCTTTTGACTTTAACTTCATGGCCACGGGAACCACGCTGTTCAGGGACCACGTCTGTCAACCTGAGGTGGGAGTTCAGTGGCCATTGCTCCAGCTGATTACTTGACAGCTTCAAATGTCCAGTAAAAGCTCCCACCTGACAGATCTTCACTTTCCTCAGCCACAAGCTGTTTCTCAGTCCATTTCCAGCACAGGTTCTGCAGGCTTTCCAATTTCCACTCTCCATCGACTCTCACCATTGACAGAATGCTTCTGTCATCTCTACTTCACCTGCCATCTGTTCCATCAGCATGGGTGCCCTTTATACTGTCTCACCTTGGTACTCAGAATCCGACCACGATCAGCCCCAAGTTCAACACCAACAGCACCAGCAGCATCAACAACAACACCAACCTTCTCCGCAATCACCTGATGCTGCACAGGACAGAGGGCATCAGCACCCAACCATATTGCTGCCCGGGAGGCCAGGGATGGCCTCACCATGGCCAGATTTCCTTCACTTGATGCTGTACACCCTGGCTGCCACATGATGCGCCAGGTTGGCACCACCCCATACCAACACCATAAAGCATCCCTACAATGTCCAAGCCATTCCTTTCACACTCACCACCATTGCGGGGGGTACCGTTATGTCTCACCATTCACTGCAACTCACTAAGCCACTTCCAAAGGTGCACACAAAACTGCCCAAGAATGGAAAGTGTTGAAAAGAAAGGTTTCAATGTTTGACACCACATTAACAGAAACTTTACATGAACATTGGATAAAACACCCAAGTGCCTACCCTTGTGTGTTGTTAGTTGCTATGATTGCACTAGGATGAGGTTGAGTGAGAGGGGTGGCTAGTGAGAAGGGGATGTGATAATGTAGATAGAGAGTGATGGGTGGAGGTGCAGGGTAAGTTGGTGTGAGTAAGGATGTGCAGGAGTAGGGTAGAGAAGGCAGAGTGATGGGGATGCGATGAGAGACACAGCAGGATGAAGGTGAGTGTGACTTTGTACTAACGTTTCATGATCTAATGAGATCAGGTTTGCGCCACTGCACCCAGGTCCTCCTGACCACATCCCTGCTTGTGCCCTCCTCTGCAATGTGCAACCAGGCTGCGTTGGTCTCCTGGGGAGGTGTCTTCCGCCCATGGGAAGGGAAGAGGACCTCCTCTCCCTACATCTGTAACCTGCTCCAGCCCTACAACCCTGCAAGATCTCTGCACTCCTCCAATTCTGGCGCATCCCCCAATTTTCATCGCTCCAACATTGGCGGCCGTGCCTTCAACTGTCAAGGCCCTAAGCTCTGGACTTCCCTCCTTAAACCTCTCTGCCTCTCTACCACCCTCTCCTCCTTTAAGATGCTCCTTAAAACCTACCTTCACCTAATATCTCCTTTAGTGGCTCGGTGTCAAATTTTGTTTGATAACGCTTCTGCGTAGCGCCTTGGGACGTTTTACTACCTTAAAGGCGCTATATAAATGCAAGGTGTTGTTGCTACTGGGTGTTGAATAGTGATTTATGTTCCACACAGTCAGGATATTAGGGCAAGGAATACTCATTTATCCTGCAGCCCCCACAGCAGCACCAAGCACTCGCAGGTTAGATAAAGCATGGGTTCGATGTAGACTAAAACCCTCTCTGCACTGCTCCATTGAGCCCTTCCTGTTCATCTACTGCAGCAGTGTGAATGTCAGTTTAGTGCTAATTAGAGCTGAGCTGTGGACAGTTTTGTGCTATGAGCTACAGCCATTGAGAAATAGATTGGGGGCTGGAAAAGACGTGTCCTGATTCTGTCGTACAGTGCAGTGCCTGGCTATTAATGGCACATTAGCTACAATTCAGGCCTCACGCGCTATTGGAGAACCTGCTGACTTACAGGCACCATTGAAGCTCAGGGTCACTGCTTAATAGGGTCAACTCTCAGCGCTGCAACCGTCTGATAGGATTTTTCATTTAACTTCCTACTGTAGCCGTGCAATAGGCCCAGTGACGAGTAATACCATAGGTTGATTTTATACTGTGATCACAGCCCACAGTCAGTATGGATGAGGGAGTTCAGCCTAGTTTATTCATCTAGAGAGACACTGCTACCATCATCACAGCATCTTTATTAATTCCAAGGATTTTGTCCCTACTATCCTATCTTTCTCGACCACGCAAATCCAGTCTAAAGTGAAGCTGGGTTTATAAGGTGCTCGGTGGGGGGAGGGATGTGTCTGTTGGCTCTCTCCTGGTAAACAAAGAAAGAACTTGCATTTATATAGCACCTTTCACATCCCCAGAACATCCAAATGCACTTCACAGCCGATGAATTGCTTTCAAACTGCAGTCATTGTTGTTTTGTAAGAAAACAGGGCAGCCAATTCTCAATCAGCATAGTCCCACAAACAGCAATGAGATGAATAACCAGATTGCTTTGCTGGCATCATTTAAGGGATGAATGTTAGCCTGACAGAGTGTGATTTGCAGCTCACACTCTTAACAGGGATCTTGCCGGCTGCGATTCACGCTCCGCAGCTGCCGGTCTGATAATACGATGTAAACGCAGCTTCACACTGAGTCGAACAACAGCCAATTATGTATTTACGGTGCTGGCCTAAAATAGTGGCAGGCTCTTTCACTCTGGATATAGTACGGGCACGATGGGCCAAATGGCCTCCTTCTGTGCTGTATCATTCTGTATCGTTCTATGATAGTAATGATTTGATTTCCAAGGCTTTGTGCAGTCAGTGAGTGAATCAGTCACAGACTGTTACTGCTGATGGGGTCGGTTGGAATTGTCTTCACTTCTGTGCGTGGAGCTTTCGTAATGGCTGGGATTCTTCATCACATCGAATTCTCTCGACGTTTCTAGTTTCTCCTTGAATTTTAACCAGTGACAATAAACAGTGACAGATAAAGGGGTAGAAAGTTGACTCAGGTGGCAGCACAAAACTGGCCGTATCGAATTGGTGAATGCTGAGTCTTTGAGTATATTCAAGGCTGAGATAGAATGATTTTTGGACTCTAGGGGAATCGAGGGATAGGGAGATCGGGCAGGAAAGTGGAGTCGAGGTGGATGATCAGCCAGGATCTCATTGAATGGCGGAGCAGGCTCAAGAAGGCCGTATGGTCTACTCCTGCTCCTATTTCTTATGTTCTTATGGCCGCCTGTTATAGCGCGGCCCGATATTCAGTTCCACTATCAGGTGGGGTGTATAACGGGCGGCCGAAGCAATACCACCCGTTTCGCGCTACTGCCCAATATAAATTTCTACCTCAGAGGTTCCTCAAAGTTGTTAAAGGAGATAGTAACTTGACAGGAAGGTACCATCACTGTTCCGTTAACACTCACTGTGGACTGGTTGATTTCCCATTCTAACTCCTCATCTTCTGAAGGCACTGCCACAGGCACCTTCTGGTACCTCATCCAGGTGACTGTGCGTGGGCCTAGACAGTGAAGCCCTGATTTGAGCCTGGGGCCGGGAGGGAGTTCCCCCTTGGATGCCTCAGCGTGAGGCCCGGGACATTTTTAACTCCCGAGCCTCGATTAAATTTGTCTGGACTGTCTGCCTGCTGCCCGAAGCCGGCGGGAATGACATATGACCCGTCGGGCAGGAGCAGGAAATCCGGCAGGAGGCTAGTGCTGCCAGGGACCCAAGGGAACGGTCCCCAGCGTAAGGTTAGTTGCTGGGAGAGGAGGGGGCAGGGGGTTCTCCGAAGAGTTGCGGGTGGGGAGGGGGGGCTGGGGAGGCCCAAGGATTCCTGCTCCTGGCCCACAAGGAATCCTCACAAAAGGACTTAGCTAGGCCTCTTCTGGCCATTCTGCTGCCCCCCGCCAGGGCTTAGCGACATGCGGGTATCACGATTTCTGTAGTTAAAATGGCGCTGCGGTGCCGATGACATCTTCGAGCTGTGAGTTTTGAATCTAAAGTCTGCCCTCCTGAACAACTGTAATGGTAAGTAAAAACGGCGCTGGTTGGGAATCCGGCGCAAAGTCCTCTCGACCATCATTGTAACTACCCCGCCCTTCCTGTTCGGGCGGGGCGGGCTGGGTTAAAAATTGGGTCCAGAGTGGTGTTAGGCTATTCGACCACAGATGGCATCACAACCAAGCCTGAATCTGTTCATAGCCAACATATGTACATGCAAGGGCCACTGGACAGCAGGAACCCTGCCTGAATTTCCCTCTTGAGGCCAGTGGCACTGAGGCCAATTGTGGTGCCCCTACAGTTTTTCCAACCAGCGCCATTGGGGGGCAGGTTGGGGGAGTGGCGGGGGGGCAGGTGTGGTGAGTGTTCAGTTATGATGCTCCAGCCTTCGTGAGGTATGGGGCAGGCTTAATGGACCAGCTGGTTTTTTCCTACCCGTGAATTTTGTAGGTTCGTATGAATGCTGCAAGTAATAGCTGCCTGTGATGGTACAACCTGTACAATTTCTCTTACACTTTTAAAATCTGCTATCATTCAATGGAAAACATTCATTCTGAGGTTTGCTTTTTAATATGTGGATGAATTGATAAGAATGAATTAGTGCCGGGAACCCGGTATTGGAGGATTGCGCTCTGTTGTGTTAAATCGAACTTGTTCAGACTCTTGAACTTCCCTTTTATAGAAATGATTACTGGGAACGTTGCAAACCTCCAGAATGTTTCTAACAAGAGGCTTCAACCATATCAGCAGCAGCATATCCACCCGTCTCCTGCTGTCTGTCAGGGAGCCACAGTGCATTGATTCAACTCCTGTCTGACAGTCATTTCTCATCCAGTCAGTCGCACATCTTTATCACAGAGTCTCTCCACAGAAAGTTAAATACGGTGGAACAGCTTTATTCATTTTCTCTGAAAAGCTAATGAAAATACTTGGTCCTGATTTTGTTGAAGCGGATTAGATTTAACTGTCAGCCTATTCCAGATTTCATTTCCGCCACTAGCAACCAATGGGAAATGTGTGGTGTAGTTTGCCGCATCATAAAGCCAGAGTTTTCTCCATTTAAAACTTCAGACAGAAAGAAAGACTTGCATTTATATAGTCTCAGAATAAGGGGTCGCCCCTTTAAGTCGGAGATGAGGAGGAATTTCTTCTCTCAGAGGGTCATGAATCTTTGGAATTCTCTACCCCAGAGAGCTGTGGAAGCTGAGTCATTGAATATATTCAAGGCTGAGAGACAGATTTTTGAGCAACAGGGGAGTCAAGGGTTATGGGGAGCGGGCAGGAAAGTGGAGTTGAGACCAAAATCGGATCAGCCATGACCTCATTCAATGGCGAGTGGCCTGCTCCTGCTCCTATTTCTTATGTTCTTATGTTTCACGACCACCTAATGTCCCAAAGCGCTTTACAGCCAATTAAGTACTTTAAAAAAAATGTAGTCACTGTTGTATTGTAGGAAAGGTATCGAGGTTTCCAATGAATCCGCAGCCCAATGCCGTACGGTTGTGAACCCCAACAACACGTGGGTCTCTCAGCAAATTCTAGTCAAAGGAAGATCCGCATCTATCCCATTTCTCAAACATCTCGGAGCATTTCACCTACAATGAACTACTTTCCCGATCAGGGAGGGACTGGGTGCAAATGTGGCAGCCATTTTGTGCACACCAACCGCACCTCCGATGAATGACCAGTTGCCGTTGGTTCAGGGAGGAATACCGGGCCGGGTGCCGAGGGACCTCTCCTGCTTTCCTTCGACTAGTGCCGTGGGATCTTCGAATCCATTTGAACAGGCCACGGTTTAGCACGCCTCCCCAAAGGACGGGTGTTTGTGATCCTGAAACAAGACCTCGACCTGTTTGACCTGAGTAACGGTGCTCCACATTTTCCCCATGAACCAATCCATTGGATGATGATGATGTGGCTGGGACAGATAATGGCCCTTGTTCAGCCCCAGACACCCTCAACAGAGCAATCCACTAACACCCAGAGCAGCACAATATTCAAAGTATATAACCAGAATGGGCGTGTAATTGCCAAATGAACTTCAATATAGATAAGTGCCAGGTCTAACAGGACTAGACAGACTAGATGCAGGAAGGATGTTCCCGATGGCCGGAGAGTCCAGAACCAGGGGTCACAGTCTAAGGATAAGAGGGGTAAGCCATTTAGGACAGAGATGAGGAGGAATTTCTTCACCCAGAGAGTGGTGAACCTGTGGAATTCTCTACCACAGAAGGTAGTTGAGGCCAATTCATTAAATATATTCAAGAAGGAGTTGGATATATTTCTTAAGGCTAAAGGGATCAAGGGATATGGGGAGAAAGCAGGGACAGGGTACTGAGTTTGGATGATCAGCCATAATCTCATTGAATGGCGGAGCAGGCTCGAGGGGCCGAATGGCCTACTCCTGCTCCTATCTTCTATGTTTCTATGTAATACATTTTAGTAGGAAGAATAAGGAGGCCGCATACCCCTTGGGAAATAAGTGTCTAAATGGGGTAGAGGGACAGAGCGAGCGGGGGTACAGATACACAGATCACTGAAAGTAGCGACACAAGTTAATAAGGCAATAAAAAAAATCAGACAAAGCACTCGGGTTAATTTCTAGAGGCATAGAATTGAAAAGCCGAGAAGTTATGTTAAACTCGTATAGAACCTTGGTTAGACCATACATGTGGAGCACCGTGAACAGTTCTGGTCGCCATATTATGAAAAGGATATAGAGGCACTGGAGAAAGTGCAAAAAAGATTTACTAGAACGATATATACCTATCAGGAAAGATTGAAAAGGCTGGGGTTCTTTTCTCTGGAAAAGAGAAGATTGAGGTGGTGACCTGATAGAGGTCTTCAAGATTATGAAAAGATTTGATAGGGTTGACGTAGAGAAGATGCTTCCACTTGCAGGCGAGATCCAGAAATAGGGGCCAAAAATATAAGATAGTCACTAATAAACCCAATAGGGAATTCAGGAGAAACTGCTTTACCCAGAGAGTGGTGAGAATGTGGACTCGCCACCACAGGGAGTGGTTGAGGCGAATAGCAGAGATGCATTTAGATTAAACACATGAGGGAGGAAGAAAGAAATAGAAGGATATGTTGATGGAGTTAGATGAAAAGGGGTGGGAAGAGGCTCGTGTGGAGCATAAACACCGGCATGGACCTGTTGTCTGAATGGCCTGTTTCTGTGCCGAAGATACTTTGTAATAACCAGCGTGATAAATCAGCACAGACACTTTAATAAAACAATCTGTTATTCCCCATATGTTAAAAATATTGTCCGTAATTCGCATTAAAGATTTACTTTAAATTCCCGATATTACAATCTTGACTGCATCAGATTTAAAAATTAATGGAAGTTGGACCAATTTCATTTGCTGCAGATTATTGCTGCTCGTGTCTGCTGTTGCAGACCGATGCAACTATTGAAACTCACACACCGCTCTATTTGTGCAAAATACCAGAGGGGGAATTTTAACATGGGTGAGCGGGTGGGAGTGGGTGCAGGTAGGGGGTTAATTGGGCAAAAATTGCTAACGTATCAGGAAGTCTGCTCCAACCCGCCGACTTCCGGGTTTTACTGAGGCGGGACAAGGGACGGGCAGCCAATCCGGTCCCAGGAGGCGGGTTGCATTTTAAATGAGACTGGAGGCCACAGATTTATCCCAATTTGCAGGTTTTACTGAGGCCGGCCCTGTTTCCTGGTCCTCGGGAAATCCGGCAGCTGCAGTGAGGTGAGGACAGCCTCGGGAAGAAGGTAAGTAGACCGGGAGGAGTAGGAGCGCTTCCTCCCGGACCCCCAAGCTCCCCCCACCATCAGGACCCCCCACCCCCCATACAACCACCGCCCCTCCTCCCAGGGAATCAGACACACCCCCCATACAACCCCCTCCCCCCCCCCCCCCCCCAATACAACCCTTGCCCCCTTCCCCCCCCCCCCCCCGGGAATCAGGACCCCTCCCCCTCCCCCAGAAATCAGACCCCCACCCCCCATACAACCACCGCCCCTCCTCTCCCAGGGAATCAGACACCCCCCCCATACAACCCCCTCCCCCCCCGGGAATCAGACCCCCCCCCCCATACAACCCTCGCCCCCTTCCCCCCCACGGGGAATCAGACCCCCCCCATACAACCCTCGCCCCCCTTCCCCCCCCCCCCCCCAAACGGGGAATCAGACCCCCCCCCCCCCCATACAACCCTCGCCCCCTCCCCCGGAAATCAGATCCCACCCCGCCATACAGCCCCCGCCCCCCCCCCCTGGGAAATCAGACCCACCCCCCCATACAACCCTCGCCCCCTCCCCCGGAATACAGACCCCACCCCCCCATACAACCCCCCCCCCGGGAAATCAGACCCCCCCCCCCCATACAACCCTCGCCCCCTCCCCCGGAAATCAGACCCCACCCCCCCCATACAACCCCCCCCCCCGGGAAATCAGACGCCCACCCCCCCATACAACCCCCCCCCCCCCCCCCCGGGAAATCAGACCCCGCCCCCCCATACAACCCCCGCCCCCCCATACAACCCCCGCCCCCCCCCCGGGAAATCAGACCCCACACCCCCATACAACCCTCGCCCCCTCCCCCGGAAATCAGACCCCACCCCCCCCCATACAACCCCCCCCCCCGGGAAATCAGACCCCACCCCCCCATACAACCCCCGCCCCCCCCCCCGGGAAATCAGACCCCCCCCCCCCCGGGAAATCAGACCCCGCCCCCCCATACAACCCCCGCCCCCCCCCCCTGGGAAATCAGACCCCACACCCCCATACAACCCCCGCCCCCCCCCCCCCCCGGGAAATCAGACCCCCCCCCCCATACAACCCCCACGCACCCCCCCATACAACCCCTGCCCCCCCCCCGGGGAATCAGACCCTCCTTGGGATCACACCCCCCCCCCCCCCCCCCCTGGGGTCAGGGCTCGGACCTACCTGGTCCTGTGGCCTCCTCTGGCGTGCTGGAAGCAGGCTGACTTCTGGGCGGGGAACCTGTCACTGACAGAAGACGCATGCTGTGGAGTTAAATCTCCAGACTTCTAGGTTTCCGTGCCGCTACCGGACCCCCCTGACCCCCACCCCACCCCTGCGTCCAGTGCATCTGGAAGTAAAAATTCACCCCCAGGTGTCTGTCGCACAATCTGGCGTATGTTAGAGACACGGTCAGCCAGTGGGGCAGGCCAGGGCTGCCTGATGCCTGTTTTGGGATGTATAGGTTAACCACCGCTTCTGGTGTGGACTTGGCACATTGTCCCCCTTCCCGTAGTGGATGGCAAATCACTGGCAGTGAGAGTAACAATTCCCGAGCAGCCCTCCCATGGCCTCCTGTGGGTTCTTAGTCCCTATGGACACACTTGTTGCCCCTTCGTGCACCGTACAGTTTGTGTCATTCTTTCTGTGCTCTCAACCATAACCCGGGTGGACTCTGTGAGACATCTTCTCTGGTTACAGTTTGCTGTCTGGATCCCACTCTTATGCTCACCTAATGACAGAATAAAGAAAGATGTATGAAATATTGTACAGCTAGGAGTGTGAAGGACTCGCTGGCAGTGGCCACAGTTTGCCTCACAAGTGGGAATAAAAACCGTCTCCCACCAGCAGGTACAGAGCATTCTGTTTGTCACACTTGCTGTGCTCTGAGAGTTTGGACACTGAAAGGGGAGAGATTGGTTTGTATACGTTGCGCCTGTTTTTCAGGCGTAAAATGGGTGCGACAAATACCAATTTCTGGGCGCAAGGTCCTCTGCCGGCATCATGGCCGCCGCCATATTGGTCTTTTTAGGCATCCCCGAGGGGCGCCTGAAAGTGGTGTTGGACCAATTTAAATACACAAAGAAAGGTCCTCTGCCTGTTTCAGGAACCGACTACGATATTCGTGAAAAGCTTGGCGGAGCATGTACCGTGCAAGCTCCAGCAAATTATTCCAGTTTTACAGCGGCCTGACCAACTGTCCTTAACGGGACCACTGGAGGCTGAGAAAAAAAGGTCACTTCTTTAGTTTTTAGTGACCTTGATGTAGAGCCAGACTGAGCATTGGGAGCGGGAGCACAGGGGCACTGGGAGTGTAGGAGGTTGCTATAGGGAGAGGCTTCGATGGATCGAATGGCCTTTTCTCATTCCGATTGTTCTTGTGTTCTTACTGACTCAGCAAATGGATACCCTTCTAATTAATCTTGGCAAGTTTGTGCAGTCAGTTCATTATCTTGTGATGTAGAAAACAATGTAGTGTGTAACAGGTTCTTGTTGTAAAGTGGGGACTGAGTGACCCAGGGTGGGGACTGAGTGACCCAGGGTGGGGACTGAGTGACCCAGGGTGGGGACTGAGTGACCCAGGGTGGAGACTGAGTGACCCAGGGTGGGGACTGTGTACCTAATGACCATTGATACAGCATCACTAGTAACGGTCCCATGTTGGCAAGTCTGCGAAATACAGCAGATCCACAGAGCACAAAAGGAGACAAGATAACAAAATGCCTCACAATGTGTCTGTCAGGTACAGAATTGGACTTTAACCCAGTTTGTTAACTCACTTGCAGTACATCCAGCTGGAGTGAAGGGGAACGGGGACTGACAGAGATAAATGGGACCGTTTACGAGTGCATAAACTCTCTGTGATTATAGTTTCAAAATTGATTTGATGATATTTTTGGATCTATAAAGTTTGACATTGTGTCCCAGCAATAAATAACAAAGGCTTTGGAACTAATTAAATCTGCTCTTTGCTGTGCAGCCACCTTGGTTTTACAATGCAGCTATCAATCAAAAGGACAACCTTAAGGTCTGAGGCAACAAGTTAGGGATACCTGGAACAGATTGCCCGGGGAGGCTGTAGCGGAGAATGGTGCTGGCAAATTCAAGAGGGAACTAAGAGGTATTTGATAGAGAAAGCGCTTGAGGGGTATGGGAAATAGAGCAGTATATGCTACTTCTCAAACGTAGGCACTGGCCAGATCGGCTGGAGTGGCCTCTTCCATTCCGGTACATCCCTCAGTTCCACAACAAAGACTGAGGGAACTGGGTGGATCAGTGGGGTTATCTCAGAGACCTGGCTTCAAACCCAGCCCATACTGCAGTGACAAAAGGTTCTCGTCTGCTGCCTCTAAGGGGTTCTAAGTGATATGAGTTAGGTACAAAAGTGTCCCTAATTGGGCACTAATTGTGAACCTGGCTCTGAGAAGTCACAGGATGTGGGACGTGGCAAAAATGTCACCCTGGTGCAGTGAGGGGCACTGTTCTGAGACTGGGGCTAAGGTATGTTGTTGGGGCAGAGCAGAAGGATCTTTGCTTTGCCTTTAGATGTGATACCCATACATGCCAAGTTTCAGCATTTCACAAGGACAATCACTTGTGTGGGGCCCAGGCAGGGAATGCTGGCAGACATCAGCATGGACCTGGCCCCTCACGCCTCAGGGCTGCCCCCACGTGGGTCCTGCCATTGAAGGGATCCTGGCCACAGCCGACTGTAAGCAGGAATTCTTACACGAACAGGAATTTCTGCCTACAATATTCAACAGTGGGATCCCTTCCATTAGCGGCAGCACTCAGGAAGGAGCAACCTTGAGGGAAGTGGGTGGCAGTGAAAGGGAAGGGGTCAGAAGAATGGATAGCCTTGAAGGAGATAGGGAGGGGAAATGAAGGCGAGAGGAAAACAGGCGGAAACTGGGAATGGTGCTTTTGGGTTGAGAGAGGAAGTAAATGCTGGCATTAACTGAGAGGAAGGGGTAGGGAGAATGGCAGCTTTAACAAGGGGACGAGTGCCATATATATGAACTCACTGGGGAGGGTTGGGGGGATGAATGACAGCCTGAAAGGGGGAGGTGAAAGAAGAGACTCTGTTTAAACTGGGTTGGAGGGGGAGAAGAGTTTGAATTGGGTTGGAGGGGGGAGAAGTATGTCAGTGGATTGGGGGGGAGAAAGGAAGAAGATTAACAGTTTGGACAGTGGTGGAGGAAACTGCAGACAGGGCGGGACAGTCGGACGAGTGTCCACATCCCTAATGCTGTGCCTGCTGAGTTGAGCAATCGCAGCCATTCACTCTTTAGCAGAATACCAGCAGAGAGAATCCAATCCCTCCTTGTCCATTTTCTGCACACGGTGAAGATAAGACTTGCAGGAAAAGTACAGAGGTAAAGTCAGTAAATGTCTCGTCAGCACCCAGGGGCACGGCCTTTAAGGAGAAGTGTTGGTTTCCTTTGTTTTTTTGTGTATTCTATTCCTTTAAATGTAAGAAGTCACACAACACCAGGTTATAGTCCAACAGTTTTATTTGAAATCACAAGCTTTCGGAGCGCTGTGACTTCACCTGACGAAGGAGCAGCGCTCCGAAAGCTTGTGATTTCAAATAAAACTGTTGGGACTATAACCTGGTGTTGTGTGATTTCATACATTTGTCCACCCCAGTCCAACACCGGCATCTCCACACCATGGCTACTATTCCTTTAAAGGCACAGGACGCAGTCGGTATTTAATTACTGTTCAAATTGCGAACTCGCTCAGTCAAGAGATTAATTTATAGCTTTGAGTGTTTAATAATCTCACTAAAAGCAGAGGGCGCTTGATTTATACTGCACTGCAGGTAAAAGCTGTCAGACAGTGAGAGCTGGAGAGCGAGTCACCGCACTTCACAGCTCCCAGGAAATGCCTGGGACAATGCTGCCACACTGCGGCTCCGTCATTGAATAGAAGCGTTTCCTGTTGCCTCTGAACTTGCTGCTGATTTACTACAGACTGGGAAGCAGTTGGTGATGGGAGGATGGAGGAGGAGTCCCACCAGACAGTGTTGCCCCTGAGATTGGGTCCTTACAGAGCTGTAACATGCAGCGTTCCGTTGTTTAAGTTGTTTTCTTTGTTTCCCCACCAGGTTGTGAGTCAGAGTCCCGTGGCTGCCTGTCACTCAGCCTGGCCTCCCTTGCTTTGGGTGTTTTGTCAGTTTTTTGCCGGTCACTGGACCAATGCGCACGCAGCAGCTAAGGTGACTTAAATTGTCCGAATTCCCCACCCCCACAAAAAAAAACTGCACCTCATCTTGGCTGCAAACTGGGTGGGTTTTATGGTGGCTGGGATATATCAGGCCGGCCCAGCCACAGCACATGAGTGGCTGAGAGCAGTGAGAAGGCAGTGGGATGGGAGGGGAGAAGCTGTCTGTTTTTAATCAGCATGAGGGCAGTGATGCAGTTGCAGGATTTTTTAGAGTTTCAAAAATGCCAATGGCTGTGATTCACGTCGCAACAGTTCGCTGACTGTGTTTATTGGTAGAGCTACGGTTTTGTTGCAACTTATGTGCCAGCACACAGCGCTCAGGCTGCCTAAACCCAGTCCAGTCCTTGGCACACGGGAATTGATAGCATGCCTTTGCCTTTTAGTAAGGCCTGAGAAGCACGAAGATTATTTGGGAAGTGAGTGTGGGAAATAGGAGAGGAGTGAAGTACACTAGGCTTGCCAACTTTGGTTGGATGTATTCCTGGAGTTTTCATCTCATGACTCTCGTCACCACCGCCGTGCCCAGTCAAACAGCCTTTTTTTTCCCCCCTGTCTCCAATATTTTTAGAATTAATAAACAAAAGTGTTCAAAGGAAATTAAAAAAAAAAAAAAAATGAATGCCCCTATATTTCTTTGGTTGCGCACAGCAGAGTCCAGAAGATTAATCTTCAATTTCTAAGAGACTCCAGGGCAATCCAGGAGGGTTGGCAACCCGAGCTGGGCCTTCACCTACTCTCGTGCAAAGTCTGATTTAGGAGTCCCTGACGCTGTCACTGGTGCTGAGGAAATTGTATTGCCTTGATGTAAAATACATGATATGGTGAGGAACCGTATGGCAGGGATTGCGTCCAAGGGCTGGAGGGAGGGGATAGGCCAGCATTGGAGAGATTTTAGGTTGATTTGTAATGAGTTGTGGTAACAATAAAAAAAAATTATAAGTTTGACACAAGGGCGTTGGAAGTGGTTTACCACCAGTTACACTTGTGCGGGGGTTTTGAGGGGGTTTGTACACTGCTACTGTCCAGGTGGCCTGTGGGGAAAAGCACAAAATCTGGTTGGAGATTAAACTGCTCCTTGTCTTGAATCAGCGCTGAGTGAACTATGTTAAAGGTGCTATATAAATGCAAGTACGATAGCAAAATACAGCAGATGCTGGAAATCCGAAATAACAACAGAAAACGCTGGAAAAACTCAGCAGGCCAGGGCAGCATCCGTGGAGAGAGAAACAGAGTTAACGTTTCAGGCCGATGACCTTTCGTCAGAACTGGAAAAAGGCAGGAAAGGGACAGCAGGGGCTGGGCCCCTAAACCTGCTTTCCATTTCCTGTCTTTTTCCAGTTCTGACGAAAGGTCATTGGCCTGAAACGTTGACTGTTTCTCTCTCCACAGATGCTGCCCTGGCCCTGCTGCGTTCTTCCAGCGTTTTCTGTTACATAAATGCAAGTTGTTGTTGTTGTTGGACCCTCAGCCTCTGTCCTGATGCTATCCTGAGTTAAGAAAGGATCTGACGTTGTTTTGGTTCCTGGTTGGAGTCAAGTTCTGTTGGTCAATAATATTGCTGGGCCTGCCCGCTCCCATGCCAATATTATTTTGCTCCTGTTTGGAAAATGGCAGCTTAGTGACCCCTGCATGTCCACCCCTCATCTACCCAAAGCTCCCTTCCTATGCTGGACTGCACTTTGAGTAAAACAGGCAGAGTGCGTAACATTCAGAGACCACAGTTAATATGGTTCAAATGATTCGGAAGGGTTTAGTGTGAAGGTACTTTTACATGTCTTATTGAAATTGTTCCTGACTCCTGCGAGTGACTTCCACGTGCTGCTCTGTCCCGTTTTATATAAGTTCAGTCTGGTGTCAGTCTCTTTATGCCCTGCTGTGTAACGTGGAGACCCGATTGCTATTGAGTCTGGTGGGCCAAAATGGCCTCTATCTGCACTGTGGGGTTTCTGTGATTCTGTGTTAACCTGACATTGGACCTGCTTTTGTGTGGCTCCATGATGGTGTCAGTTCACTGAATGCCGGGCCATTCCCATTAGGAGTTCCATCAAGAGAGAGGGAGCTGGATATCCGCCACACCCTTTAGTGTAACAGCGCACAGGTGCGATGGGCCGAACGGCCTCCTTCTGTGCTGTAAGATTCCATGATTCTAAGCACTTTACGTTTGTGGCTCACTTTGGTTGTTTTACTGAACAGGCAGTTTGGTGTACCCTCCTCACACGGCTGAATATTTTATTTTGTTTCACTGAAAAGTTGATGGAAATTCTTCACTTTTGTTGTCCCCTCTTCAAACACCGGGTCGATTTTTACTGACACAACTTGTACCAGAGGCACTGCAAACCCCCAGAGTCCTGCAGCAAGTGTCCGGGCCTGTGATGTGTACCACAGTATCAGGCAGCTAGTTAACGCTCGCTGCACTAGTGAGGTGATTTTTCCCTGCCCCTGATGCTCGTTCTGGCGCTCTCTCTCATTACCTTCATGGTCCTGTCCTTCTTTCCAGAACCGCTGTGTTCTGTCTCCCCTGCTGAGCTGCCTGGAACAGAGTGCACTAAGCGACATTTTTAATGAAGTGCTATGTTTTCATGTTGCTTCTCCTCCTTAGTCCACCTCTCGGCAGCTTTTCTCTGCTCTGCAGGTGGCCTGTTGTGTTGTTTTCCCAGGCTCTTTATCCACCGCCTAATTAGCCTCCCGCCTCTGTCTAATGAGATCCTTGATGCTACCACTTGTGCGTTGCTTTAAGCCATCAGGTAGTGATGTTAAAAATAGCTAGTATAACTTGTGCTGTATAATCACGATGTTAAATAAAGCACAGCAGGAAACAGATTAGATTCTGAAACTTTACCAAATATCCAAATACTGACAACAACATGAGGGAATGGAGTCATTTTCTGCGCCAGCCGCAGGGACAGCATTTGGCAGCACAGCAAGGCAAAATTGCCATGGCAAGTGTATCAATAAACAATATTTGCATTCATAAAACAGCTTATCACAGTGAAACATTTCAAAACGCTTCACACAACGAGTTGCTTTTGAAGTGTGGTGCTTCTTATGATCACGGCAGCCGTCCTGAACCAGCCATGCCCCAGAAACGGCCGTACGGTAAATCACCAGTTACTGGATGAGAGAGAAATGTTGTCCAGGACACCTCGAGAAACTGCTCCTCTTTAAATAGTGCCAAAGACCGAGCTACTGGTCAAAGGTGCCTTGGGTCTAATGCCTCAACCAAAAGATAGTACCTTTACAACGTAGTGCTCCCTCAACACTGCACTGGAGTGTCGGACCCCAGGCTGTGTGCCAGAAATGTTGTGTGGGATTCAATATCCCAAAACCTTGTAACTCAGCAGCGGGTATCCTACCGGCTGAGCCAAGCTGACACTCGGGGTGATTTTATCAATGGGGACGTGATGGAGGCGGGAAAGCTGCTTGTCGGGTTTTAGTCCCGCCTCCATCGACGTCTGGCCAATCCACACTATTTTCCCTTGATTGACCTTGTTAAGCCCGCCCAGCGGGTTTAGCAGGCCAATTAAGGGAAAGCCGGTGACAGAGAACGTCAGCGTATGACGTTTCATCTGTCAAATTTTTTTGACAGATGAATTGTCATCGTTTGACAGCTCTGTGAAGCTGTCAATCACTGACAATCTCTGTTCTTTGGTGAGTCCTACTCAAGACTCACTTAGAAAGCTTTCCAGAGCAGAAAACAGAAGGCTGCTACATTTAAGAATGCAGCGGCCATTCTGCATTCGCTGCCGGTGAGATGAGGCAGCTCCGCAGCCTAAAGGGATGAAGCCTGGAGGAAGAAGCAAAGGTAAGTAATCTTATGCCAGTAATTCCTGTCCCAACGCATGAGTACGGACGGGGTACTCACGTGTGGGCCCGGAGGAATTACCGGTTTTCAGCATGCACAGCGCATGCGGGGAAAACCGGCATTTCCTCTCCTCTGACCCAAGGGGTTAAGAGGTGGAATGCATACGACGTATCAGGCAGTGCGTGCGCGCTGAACTTCCCTTTTTTTATTAGAGTTGCCCATGGGGAAAAGACTCCGTTTTTTACGCGTGGAAAAAGCAGCCGTAAGCACTTACTTTTAACAGGTAAGTGGTCTATTAAGTTAAATTAGAAAATTTTCCCACGGGTTCTTTTTTTTTAAGACTTTACAGTAAGGTAAGTGTATTTTTAGCCCCGATTTTTTATATAATAATTTTTTTCAAAATTTAAAATTATTGTTTAAAATAGTTTTTTACAGTTATTTATAGTTTATTTAAGTAGTGCGATGTTTTTTTAAAATTTTCTTTCAAGTTTAAGTAGTGTTTTGGGGCCAGGAGTTTTCATGAGCTTGACAGTTCTTACTATCAAACTCATGAATGAACTTTTGCAACCTCCCATTGGTTGCCCAGTGCTCACGTGATCCCAGCCGGCTCATCACACTAAGTACGCCGCTGGGTCACGCACGCACAGCGCGGCAGGACCTGAAGCGGGCCAGTGACAGGAAATGCAATGCGGGCCAGGATTGAAATGTCAGCGCGCCGGGTAAGTGCACATCGGGGGCTTGCACGCGCGGCAAGCCCCCGAACCTAATTTCTGGCCCAATAAAACACTTTGGACTCACCTCACTTACCTCTCCACACTTGCACTCATCACTCACCTGCACGCCGGACATTTCCGCCCCTCCAATCCCCGCAGACCCATGGCTCGCCTCGCTGACCCTGGCGAGGTTCAGAGCCATCGGGAAGCCCACACTTTAGGGCTCAAAATAGGGATTAGCCAAAAAACTACCTGTTAACTACCTGTTAACAGGCAGTTAATTGACACTAATCCCCTTCCCGCCTCGAGGAGATGGGACCCGGCGCGGGTCGGGTACCCGCCTCCTGGGAAGATGGCACGGAGGCGTGTTGGGGACGGGATGGGCACCCGCCCCCAGATTCTGCCATTTTCCCAACAGTCCCGCCTCCATACCCGCCCCCCCAGGGCTGGCAAGATCGCCCCCTCAGATTGGAAAAACCCTGTAGCACTGATCCGGTCATCTCGCCACCATCGCCGCAACATGTCAGCGAGGAACAAGGGAGCCTTCGAAAATCGAGCAGGATAATTCCAGGTCTTGTGGAGTGCCCTCTCCCTGGCCAATATGCATCCCTCACCCATCACGAAAACGGATTATTTGGTGATTAGCGCATTGCTGCTTGTGCGATCTGGATGCGAGATGTGCTTTTCTACAGGTTGACGTCGATTGCACATTACACAGTTCTAGAGATTAACGCTTCTTTTGTTTGGCTAACTGCACATGTAACAGGTACTGGCGTACAGAGTCAGTTTCGGGGGAGGGAGGGGGTGGGAATCGGAGTACTCCGATCCTATCCCAGTGATTAATCCAATTTAAAGTACTATTTCAGTGCACTACCCATTGTTTTCTTAAAAGCCCCTCTTTTCCCACTTTATACACCTTCCTGACATTTTAGAGTCTGCTCCTTTTTACTTGCTAATCTTCCTTCATATAGGGTTGCCAACTCTGGTTGGACATGTTCCTGGAGGCACCATTCCCCATCTCCAATGGCCCCGCACGGTCAAACAGCCTTTTTTCCCCATTTCCAATATTTCTATAACCAACAAACAAAAGTGTTCAAAAGAAAAGGAGGAAGAACACATTGTTTTTAACACCCCCTGCTCGCAGCCGGTTCCAGGAGATTGATCTCCAATTCCTGGAGACTCCAGGGCACTCATGGAGAGTTGGCAATCCCTCATAGGCAGTGACGGCGAGGAGTGGCAAGGTTGAACAGGGGTTATTGATCTTCGAACAGGTTAGTCGTTGCTCAATTTAAGCAACGAGAGTACAGCCGCGTACACAAGGCCCCCTGTTTCCCAAGGGTCGCAGGTATCTGCTGCTCTCTGCTCATCTCATTCTTTCTTAAAATAAATGGCCTTGTCACACGGCACCACCGAGCTACAATTACTGCATGAGCATTGGTGCTGTGTTTTTTGGGGCGTTCTCTGTTCTGCCTCTTACAAAGCATTAACCTATGATTAACCTAGTGTAACGCTTTAATGTTCAAAGTCATTGGATAGGTGGAGCTTCTGCTGCGAATGATAACATGGTCTTTAGCAATAGTTACTGCTTCCCTGCCAAGTTAATCATTACCACAGATATCAAGGCTCCGGGCTGGTAAAAAAAAATTACCAGCACCAGTTTATCAGGCCTAAGAGCCTCCTAAAAGTTAATATTTATATATAAGAGTAAGGAAGTATTGCTGCAATTGTACAGGGCTCTGGAGAGACCACACCTGGAGTACTGTGCACAGTTTTGGTCTCCTTATCTACGAAAGGACATACTTGCCTTAGAGGCAATGCAACGAAGGTTCACTAGATTGATTCCTGGCATGAGAGGGTTGTCCTGTGTGGAGAGATTGAGTAGATTGGGCCTATACTCGCTGGAGTTTAGAAGAATGAGAGGTGATCTCATTGAAATATATAAGATTCTGAAGGGGATTGACAGGGTAGATGCTGAGAGGCTGTTTCCCCTGGCTGGAGTGTCTAGAACTAGGAGGCACAGTCTCAGGATAAGGGTTTTGGCCATTTAGGACTGAGATGAGGAGAAATTTCTTCACTCAGAGGGTTGTGAATCTTTGGAATTCTCTACCCCAGAGGGCTGTGGAGGCTCAGTCATTGAGTATATTCAAGACAGAGATCGATAGATTTTTGGTCTCTAAGGGAATCAAGGGATATGGGGATCAGGCAGGAAATGGAGTTGCGGTCAAAGATCAGCCATGATCCCATTGAATGGCAGACCAGGCTCGAGGGGCCGAATGGCCGACTCCTGCTCCTATTTCTTATGTTCTTATAAAAGTTTTGAGAAATGTCCTTCTAACTCAGATGTCCAATTATGTCACTCTGTTCCCTAGCCAACGACTCCATCCCCCTCCCCGGCTACGGTCTGAGCTGAACCAGACTGTTCGCAACCTCGGCATCCTTTTTGACCCTGAGCTGAGCTTCCCACCCCATATCCTCTCCATCACCAAGACAGCCTACCTCCACCTCCGTAGCATCGCCCGTCTCTGCCCCTGCTTCAGTTCATCTGCTGCTGAAACCCTCATCCATGCCTTTGTTACCTCCAGACGTGACTATTCCAACGCTCTCCTGGCCGGCCTCCCACCCTCTGTAAACTTGAGCTCATCCAAAACTCTGCTGCCCCCCCGTGCCCTAACTCACACCTAGTCCCGTAAATCCATCGCCCCTGTGCTCGCTGACCGTGTCCTAACTCACACCTAGTCCCGTAAATCCATCGCCCCTGTGCTCGCTGCCCGTGTCCTAACTCTCACCTAGTCCCGTAAATCCATCGCCCCTGTGCTCGCTGCCCATGTCCTAACTCACACCTAGTCCCGTAAATCCATCGCCCCTGTGCTCGCTGCCCGTGTCCTAACTCACACCTAGTCCCGTAAATCCATCGCCCCTGTGCTCGCTGCCCGTGTCCTAACTCGCACCCAGCCCCGTAAATCCATCGCCCCTGTGCTCGCTGCCCGTGTCCTAACTCGCACCCAGTCCCGTAAATCCATCGCCCCTGTGCTCGCTGCCCGTGTCCTAACTCACACCTAGTCCCGTAAATCCATCGCCCCGTGCTCGCTGCCCGTGTCCTAACTCACACCTAGTCCCGTAAATCCATCGCCCCTGTGCTCGCTGCCCGTGTCCTAACTCACACCTAGTCCCGTAAATCCATCGCCCCTGTGCTCACTGCCCGTGTCCTAACTCACACCCAGTCCCGTAAATCCATCGCCCCTGTGCTCGCTGCCCGTGTCCTAACTCACACCCAGTCCCGTAAATCCATCGCCCCTGTGCTCGCTGCCCGTGTCCTAACTCACACCTAGTCCCGTAAATCCATCGCCCCTGTGCTCGCTGCCCGTGTCCTAACTCACACCTAGTCCCGTAAATCCATCGCCCCTGTGCTCGCTGCCCGTGTCCTAACTCACACCTAGTCCCGTAAATCCATCGCCCCTGTGCTCGCTGCCCGTGTCCTAACTCACACCTAGTCCCGTAAATCCATCGCCCCTGTGCTCGCTGCCCGTGTCCTAACTCACACCTAGTCCCGTAAATCCATCGCCCCTGTGCTCGTTGGCCTACATTGGCTCCCACACCGCCAATGCCTCAATTTTAAAATTCTCACCCTTGTTTTTAAATCCCTCCATGGCCTCTCCCCTCTCTATCTCTGTCAACTCCTCCAGCACTACGCCTGTCTGAGATCTCTGCACTCCTCCTTCAGTTGCCTCGGTTCTAAGCTCCGGAATTCCCTCCCTAAATCTCTCTGCCTCTCTACCTCCCTCTCCTCCTTTAAGTCGCTCCTTGAAACCTACCTCTTTGACCAAGTTTGAGCTGTCCTAATATCTCTTTATGTGGCTCGGTGTCAAATTTTGTTTGATAACGCTCCTGCAAAGAGCCTTGGGACGTTTTACCACATTAAAGGCGTTATATAAATGCAAGTTGGTATTCTCTGCCACACTTAAAAGAAAGTCCTAAAAAAATGAGAAAATGGGAAGTGGTTGGTGCAGTAAATTAGATATTGGCCTTTCATCGTTGGGACCTGGCTTCCATTCCAGCTTTATGTAGTGCCTTTAACAATGTGATGAATGGCTGCTCTGTTCCATTCACCCATCACCCCTGTGCTCACTGACCTACATTGGATCCCAGTCTACCAACACCTCAAATTTAAAATTCTCATCCTCGTGTGCAAATCCATCCATGGCCTTGCCCCTCCCTATCTCTGTAACCTCCTCCAGCCCTACAACCCTCTGCGTTCCTCCAATTCTGGCCTCTTGTGCATCCATGACTTCCTTCACCCCACCATTGGCGACTGTGCCTTCAGCTCTCTACACCCTAAGCTCTGAAATTCCCCCCTTAAACCTCTCCACCTCTCAACCTCTTTCTCTTCCTTTGACACACTTCTTAAAACCTACCTCTTTGACCCAGGATTTTGGTCACCTGTCCTAATGTCTCCTTCTTTGCCTCGGTGTCAGTATTTTTGCCTGCTTAGGCTCCTGTGAATTGGCAATGTCATTCAGACTGGCCTACGGATGGTTGGTGTGAGAAGTGGAAAAGGTGACACACTGATACAGTAGAGAGTGCTCTTCTGAGCTTGGGGCTGAGGCATGGTGTTGGGGAAGAGAAGGGGGAGCCTTAAAAAGAGCATCTAGCTGGGCTATACCTGACTTTGGAGTGCATGTGCATGGTGCTGGCTGCTGGGTGCCTGGAGTGGGAAGTATCTCAATCCTCAAGACCTCGATGAATACAGACAAAACGAGAAAGAAAAGCAGTCATTTCCTGCTGGTTCAGAGAAACTTCCCAATAACAAAATGATATCCTCTAATTGACCTCAGGATGGGCCTAAGAGCAATTCACCTCCAGTTCACTGCAGGATGTGCTTATTTATCGCACACAGGTCCCCCTTAGCAGTAGAATAATACATTGTGCATAACATGATGTAATGCTCCTGTGTCCTGTCCTTATAAAACGCCATGAGCAATGCCACATGACATCTCCTAACATACAGGGAAGATGTTAATCAGATTTTAAAACTTTTATTTCACCCTTTTAATACCACCAAAAACAGATTTAACTGGTCATTCATCTCATTTACTGTTTGTGTGAGCGCAAAATGGCTGCCAAGTTAGCCTATGTAACAACAGTCATTGCAAATTACTTCATTGTATGTGACGCACTTTGAGAATTTTTTTAATTCATAGGATATAGGTATTACTAGCAAGGTCAGCGTTTATTACCCATCCCTAGTTGTCCTTGAGAAGGTGGAGGTGGGCCGCAGTCCTTGTGGTGAAGATACTCCCACAGTGCTGTTTGGGAGGGAGTTCCAGGATTTTGACCCAGCGACAATGAAGGAACGGCGATATATTTCCAAGTCAGGATGGTGTATGACTTGGAGGGGAACTTGGAAGTGATGGTGTTCCCATGTGCCTGCTGCCCTTGTCCTTCTAAGTAGTGGAGGTCACAGGTTTGGGAGGTGCTTTGGGAGATGTTTCTGAGAGATGTTATGGTGTGAGGCCTGCATTGGTGATGGGCCTGTGCTGTGTTATGAGGCCTATGCTGTGTTATGAGGCCTGTGCTTTGGTTTCAGGCCTGTGTTGATGATGGGCCTATTCTGTGGTGTGAGGCCTGTGCTGTGATGAGGCCTGTGCTATGGTTTCAGGCCTCTGTTGCTGATGGGCCTGTTCTGTGATGTGAGGCCTGCATTGGTGATGGGCCTGTGTTGTGTTATGAGGCCCATGCTCTGGTCTGAGGCCTGTGTGTTAATGAAATGATTCAGTTATGCTGTGAGCTCCATTAAAATGACCTGTTTCTCATTTGCAGGCATGGATTGTTACAGGAAAGTGAGAGATTGGGGCAGCTATATTATGTACAACAGGGCTCACTGGGACATAATCACTCTGGTGAGAATGTTCTAGGATACGCAGAAGATGAAACCAGCAGAAAATACAAAACAGGAAGGGTGAGTACAGTGAGGCTAGAGTTGGACCAGCAGCCTTATTCAACCTGAGGCTGAAAATCACCAAATATACTACAGAATTTCACAACTTCATAGATTACTTTGCAATTTATTTTTTTACTCGTGGAGGGCAATAGATGTAAACAAATAAAGTTTAGATGATGTGGCAGAATGTTGTCACTTAATTTCTGATGCACTAACTTTTTGCCACCAATTTTCCCCCTTCTCCTGAAGGCTCTGATTCGTACTGGGGTAGAGTTCCACTGGTGTCGGGCACCCTCTGGTACCTCACCGAAGAGGCCATTCTTCATTTGTGAGCCTAAACAGTGAGTAGTGCCAGGGTATTTGACTATTTGGGTCATCAGAGCCTAGCCTGATCCTGTCCTGAGAATCTGTGGGGGGTGCGATCCTGGCAGTTACGCTGGGATCGTGCCCACTGCAGAACTCCGCCAATCACCCCGCTGACGTTCCAATCTCTGCGTTCCTCCAATTCTGGCCTCTTGCGCATCCCCGATTTCCATCGCCCCACCGTTGGCGGCCGTGCCTTCAGCTACCTAGGCCCTACACTATGGAATTCCCTCCCTAAACCTCTCCGCCTCTCTACCTCTTTCTCCTCTCCTTAAAATCTACCTCTTTGACCAAACTTTTGGTCACCTGTCCTAATATGTGGCTCGGTGTCAAATGTTGTCTGATAACGCTGCTTTGAAGCGCCTTGGGACATCTTACTACGGTTAAAGGCGCTATATAAATGCAGGTTGTTGATGTTGTTCGTGAGGTCACGGGGAGGTGCCTGCAGAAGCGGGTATTTGGCTTTGGTAAGGGGTGGGGGGTGTGCATCTGTGGCGCCCCCTTGCCAGGCACCCCAATAACGCTGCCATCAGATGTCCAGCCCAGAGAGATGTTACCGGATCCCCCACCCCCACCTCCGCAGGAAAGCAATGGTTGTTGCCCTGAGTCGCCCTGTGTGTCAGAGAACATGCTGACATTTGTTTCTCCCATCCCACCCCGAGCTTTTGGTGGTCCAAGTCTATGGGGGCCTCTTGCACCTTTCTGGAGGCCCGGCAAACCATCCACTAGACACATGCCGGTCCCGATGAGGCTAAGGAATTGAGAACTCGCAGTGCGGGGAGTCCCCAACCTCAGCCCTGCGTCTTTCGCATCAGTGACCTTGCGTTGAGTGGGTGGAGGCTCCGCCCCCAACCGAAGGCCATTGGAAACCCCAGTGCAAGGCCGAGACCCGGTCGCAGCAGAATTTCGGGCCATTCTGCTGGACTTATGGTCGGTGTCCGCTGAGCAAATTTGGGGCTTGTGTCCTTACCTGACATCCACACAGGTACGTTCAGGCAGAGATCACTGTTTAGTAACCAGCAGCAGGAAAATCCTGATATTTTCCTCTTCCTATCCCAACTAAGGCCAACTGTAGCACCCCGCCACTGCCCAGGCTGAGATTGACTAACTCGGCACAGATCAGGGAATGAACCACAGACCATTCACATCACACCACTCAGTATATTTACCACTGGGCGGCCAGGAGATCAGACCACTTTTAAAATTCAATTCCATTCCATTAACATTTGGGATTTTATGATTTGAAGATGCTGAGTGAAATCTAAAAGCCCTAAGGGTCGAAGGCTGGAATGGAGGGAGGGGTGGGGGAAGTAATTGATTGTGGTCATTTAGCAGTGAAGCTCAGAAGGCTGTCTATACCATATCACAAGCATTTATTCCAAAATACCAGCTCCTTTCTCTGGAGTGCCTGCGGTTTTTAGTATCGATCTCATCTCTAACCACTGGGAACTGATGGGAAGCTGTACTGGACTCATCAGCCGCCCGGGAGAGATGCCTGACAGGGCGACTGATCCGATATTGCCCATTTAACACTGGCGGCCAAAGTCAAAATGACCCCAATCATGTGATCATTGCGTTGATGATTTCAACAACGCAGTCCAGAGTTTTTGAGGTCCATTCTGAAAATGTTAACTGTTGGAAAGCGTGTGCGGACACCGAGTGGGAACAGGATTGGGCTCCGCTGTGATGTCCGCCAACGCCCCCCCCCCCCCCCCCAACCACATGAAGAATGGGCCCCCTGGGTGAGGGTGCCCAGTGCCTGTAGAAAGGTGCCACAACACGAGTCAGCACGTTCGGCAGAGGAACAACGGGGAAACGTGAGTGGGAAAAATTGTCCTGCTTTCTGTTCTTTTTTTATGCTTGAATATTGTTGTTTCAGCAGCAAGTAATCAGCACTTGCTCGGTTGGGCAAAGAAATATGAGCTGGATTATTTTTTAACAACAGAGCAAATATCGTTCAGTCAGCCTCTTGTTTGTCAAATTGTTTAAGAAATTAGTTGAATTATTAACTACAGTGATACAGTCGTATTTAAGGGCAAATTCAATTGTTTCGCATTTTCTCTCCAGTTTTCATCCCTCCCTCTTCTCCAGAAGGCATTGACTCCCACACTGGAGTTTCAGAGTCACTGTCCAACAAGCTGCAGGACCCAGGCCTAGAATTCAGCTCACGCCACCTGTTAGGCTGAGTAGCCCCCCCCACCCCCGTCCCGTCCTCCCATGGTGTTGTTCGTAGGCTGAGGAGCCGAGACCCAGGAGGGAGCAGGACCGTCTGACAAGAGCACAGCCGTGTCAGGGATAGGAGCACAACCAGGCTGGGGAGGGGAGCACAGTCGGGGAGGGGGAGGGTGAGGGGAGCACAGTTGGGGAGGGGGAGGGTGAGGGGAGCACAGTCGGGGAGGGGTGCACAGTCGGGGGAGGGTGAGGGTGAGGGGTGCACAGTCGGGGGAGGGGGAGGGGCGCACAGTCGGGGAGGGGGAGGGGCGCACAGTCGGGGGAGGGGCGCACAGTCGGGGAGGGGCGCACAGTCGGGGGAGGGGGAGGTGTGCACAGTCGGGGGAGGTGCGCACAGTCGGGGGAGGGGCGCACAGTTGGGGAGGGGGAGGGGTGCACAGTTGGGAGGGGCGCACAGTCGGGAGGGGGAGGGGTGCACAGTCAGGGGAGGGGGAGGGGTCCACAGTCGGGGAAGGGGGAGTGGTGCAGTGTCGGGGAGGGGGAGGGGTGCACAGTCGGGAGGGGGAAGGGTGCACAGTCGGGGGAGGGGGAGGGGGAGGGGTGCACAGTCGGGGGAGGGGGATGGGTGCACAGTCGGGGGAGGGGTGCACAGTCGGGGGAGGGGGATGGGTGCACGGGAGGGGGAGGGGTGCACAGTCGGGGGAGGGGGAGGGGTGCACAGTCGGGGGAGGGGTGCACAGTCGGGGGAGGGGTGCACAGTCGGGGGAGGGGGAGGGGTGCACAGTCGGGGGAGGGGGAGGGGTGCACAGTCGGGGGAGGGGTGCACAGTCGGGGGAGGGGTGCACAGTCGGGGAGGGGGAGGGGTGCACAGTCGGGGAGGGGGTGGGGTGCACAGTCGGGGGAGGGGGAGGGGTGCACAGTCGGGGGAGGGGTGCACAGTCGGGGGAGGGGGAGGGGTGCACAGTCGGGGGAGGGGGAGGGGTGCACAGTCGGGGGAGGGGGAGGGGTGCACAGGAGGGGGGGGTGCACAGGAGGGGGAGGGGGAGGGGTGCACAGTCGGGGAGGGGGTGGGGTGCACAGTCGGGGGAGGGGTGCACAGTCGGGGAGGGGGAGGGGTTCACAGTCGGGGGAGGGGGAGGGGTGCACAGTCGGGGAGGGGGTGGGGTGCACAGTCGGGGGAGGGGGAGGGGTGCACAGTCGGGGAGGGGGAGGGGTGCACAGTCGGGGGAGGGGGAGGGGTGCACAGTCGGGGGAGGGGGAGGGGTGCACAGTCGGGGGAGGGGGAGGGGTGCACAGGAGGGGGGGTGCACAGGAGGGGGAGGGGGAGGGGTGCACAGTCGGGGAGGGGGTGGGGTGCACAGTCGGGGGAGGGGTGCACAGTCGGGGAGGGGGAGGGGTTCACAGTCGGGGGAGGGGGAGGGGTGCACAGTCGGGGAGGGGGTGGGGTGCACAGTCGGGGGAGGGGGAGGGGTGCACAGTCGGGGAGGGGGAGGGGTGCACAGTCGGGAGGGGGAAGGGTGCACAGTCGGGGGAGGGGGAGGGGTGCACAGTCGGGGAGGGGGTGGGATGCACAGTCGGGGGAGGGGGAGGGGTGCACAGTCGGGGAGGGGGAGGGGTGCACAGTCGGGAGGGGGAAGGGTGCACAGTCGGGGGAGGGGGAGGGGTGCACAGTCGGGGAGGGGGAGGGGAATGATATGCATTGTGTTGTTTTTTTAGAACAATCCCCCAAAGTGATTGGGGGGCCCATGCTAACCGAGTGACCAATAATACCACATGGTCAGCAGGGACTAATCACCAACACTGGTTGCACTTTAACAATCATAGATTGTTACAGACCCAAAACTGCTAAATATGTGGATAGAGTGGTAGACAAACAGGCAGCGTGATATATAAACAACAGAATGATCGATTCACAGGCAAACAGAGATGAGAGGTAAATGGAGACAAAGGTAGGTAGATAGAGGGAGAGGCACATAGATAGAACAGACGTCAGTGGTGATTCAGCATTTTGACCATCGGCCTGCAAAATAACAATAGTTATTATATTTCGTTGGTAAGCGCAATAAATAAATGTGAGACTTCTCCAGCAATCTCTGAGAGCCATTTTCACTTTCAGCGCGAGCAGCATGCCGACGGTTGTGGATCGGCAGACAGTTAGATGCCCCGCCCAATACTCCTTTCCATTGACTTTAGTCGGGGGATTTCTCCTGGTCTCCATATTCCTCCCTCAACCAACACCACCAAAAACAGTTATCCAGTCGTTATCTCAGTGCTGTTTGTGGGAGCTTGCTATGTACAAAATGGCTGCCGTGTTGGCCGCCACAACAATCGTCACTGCACTTCAAACTCATGGCGCGCCAGGAGCTGACGGACATTTCTGAGCAATGCGCCAAGGGGCTACATAAAATGCAAATCCTGTTTTTTTTCCCCTTATACCCAGGGACCAATGGAATCAATGAAGGCATTTGGTGGAAAAGATCTCGGCTTCCATGAGGGCTACTCCTCCCATCCGCGGGAAGACTCCAAGGGTGAACTGTCCAGACCAGCACGCAGCTCTCTCCAAACCTTCACTGGGATAGAGGTTACCAATGTGTAGGACAGAGCTGGGCACTGGGGACTGCTGGAGGGAGTTAACAAACAAAAAAAAAACTTTCAAAAATAAACTGGCCGTTCAGAACAACTGAAGGAAAATTGAGGACTTTCCAGCCAAGTGAATGGAGATTATTTTTTCATGTTGCGGGTTGGGTCACTGTTGGGCTGTGCTTGGCCGTTTTGCCATGGGAAAGCTGGTGAGCGCTGACTACCTGGTGGAAAGCCGCCTCTTACTAAGCAGGTCGAGCCCGTGTTACCGTTGGGTCACTGTGCCTCAGGTTCAGGAGTTTTGGTTCCATTGTGAAACCAGCTTTCCAACGCTGAAGGTCTTTATCGCGAATGGATTTTGATTTAACTGAACGTGCAGGGAACCGAAAGTGCGCATTGCGCTTACTCTAATGTGACGTTTCTGTCCCACAAATGTATCTTCTTGTTTAAATGGAAGTGAGCTAACCCTCCTCCTACTTGTGTTCTATAAAAGATAGGGTTATATATCAGGGTTAAACCTGCCATTCACACATTAATAGGGGGGCTGCTGGATCCAGAGGGCAGGCATGACACTCTACTAACTCTGGAGTACTGTACCACAGCATCAGCAGCAGCTCTGAGTTCACTGTTACGTCAATCACCATCTGCAAAAAATGATCAGAATGTTTAATGGGGAAAGGAAAGCCTGGGGGACTTTTACTTCAACCCATTTCCTCTTTTATATAAAAGAATTTTATTCTTGCCAGATATTTCTCCCATTTTGTTTTTTAATGTCAATGTTATCGTCGCCATGGAGACGCTCAAGTGGGGGGTCCCTCTCCTTGCTGGTTCTCTGCAATGACATCCGTTACGGGAAGTGTCCCAAAGCCACTCCATGGCAAACAGAGGGTGCGGCTGCAAACCAGCCTGAGGGCTGCTCCAGAGCTGGCTGGCCCTGGGCGGCCACGCTACAGGCTAGGGAGGCGGCTTTCACCGCCTGTGGCCTGGTTTCCCAAGAGCTGGGCTGGGAAAGGCCCGTTTCAAGTTGCTCCTCCTGCTATTTGCGAGGAGCTGCTCCCAGAACCTTAGTTGAGAATGACTGTCAGTAGAGAACCTTGCACATCCATGTGGGGGGAGGGACATACAGGGGAAAAACATGGTACTGACTGGCAAAACTCACCCACGTTCAGCAAGTTGAACCTAGCCGGGATACTGCCAGCCTTTAATGGGATTGGTCATCGTTTGCCAAATATTGATACACAAATATTATTAGGACCCAGTCTGCTGAAAAGTGGGACATGTCTCAGTTGGGCTGTTGACTTGGACAGTTCAAATTTGAGGCCTTGAGCTGAATTCGATAGGCCGAGCCTCCTCCAATGTCCCAAAGGGTGAAGAAACCACTGAGCCATAGAGACCAGGACGATCCCAGGTTCAATCCCTGGTGTGTGCTGAGTTAGCTGGGCTCAGCTAGCCTAGCAGCATTTGGAGTGTTACTATTGCCCTCAGTACCCATGGCGACTCGCTATTACACGTTTTACACCATCGCACAAAATCAAAATGACCCCCAGTAAGTGCTCAGAGGTGTGACCTCGGAGAATATGGCTGAAGAGGTCAGTGTGATGAACAGCAGCCACAATATATTTGGCTTGGTTAAGTGTGTTCTGTATGCTTCATTCCCTACACGCCTGCTGCATTTTCCTGGTTGAAGGAAGCAGTAGGTTCTTAAAAAGTTTACAGCTGTTAAACAGTAAGTTCCATCCAAAAGAACAGTGGTGTCGGTTGTATTTTTGAACAATCTTATACAGCTGTACACACTAACCAGGGAAAGATCAAAGTACCATTTGTGTACTGATGGTAGCTGATATTTTATAGAATCATACAACACAGAAGGAGGCCATTCGGCCCATCGTGCCTGTGGCGACTCTTTGAAAAGGCTATCTAAATGGTCCCACTCCCCCGTTCTTTCCCCGTAGCCCTGAAATTTTTCCCTTTTCAAGTATAAACCCAATTCCCTTTTGAAAGTCACTATTGAATCTGCTTCCTTTCAGGCAGTGCATTCCAGGTCAGAACAACTCGCTGCGTTAAAAAAGATTCTCCTCATCTCCCCTCTAGTTCTTTTGACAATTATCTTAAACCTGTGTCCTCTGATTACCGGCCCTCTTGCCGGTGGAAACAGCTTCTACTTATTTACTCTTATCAAAACCCTTCATAATTTTGAACCTCTCTATTAAATCTTAACCTTCTCTGCTCCAAGGAGAACAATCCCAGCTTCTCTAACCTCTCCACATAACGAAAGTCCCTCATCCCTGGTTGATTCCTTTAGCTAGAGAATCGTGGCTATTTGGCTTGAGGGACCCTGGACGCTCTCGTAGCTCAGAACACAAATCAACTCCCCGACACATGTTTGCATCACAGGGACAGGGCTGTCTGACACTTTGACCTCGCTTACTCTGGTTCAGGGTGAGTGGCGTTGGTTTTCAGTTGAGATGGGGGGGGGGCCAAGCAGAAGTGAGTCGTCCCAATTAGGGCCAGGAGTACAACTATTGCCTGACACAGCTGGCTGGATTTGAAAACAGCTGCCAGTCAGCTGGAGAACAGCATTGATGAGCAGTTGCAGAGAAGCTCATGGAGCAGATTGCCCCTGGCTGATCAGGAGACACAGACAACAGTTGCAGGCTGCAAAAGTAGAAGAGTAGGGCACGATCCGGCAAAAAGAAAAACTTACAGAAATCCACTCTGCGGCGGATTCTATCTGTGTGTCCGTTAAGGTGCGGTGTCCATCAGTACTAATACAGTTTGACAAACTAACAAACTGCTCCAAATGGGCGCACTCCTCGATTGTAGAATCAAATAGTGTTTGAGCTGCTTGACTGATATATTTGAGAGCAGCAGCCAGTCCGACACTACCCTTTTCTATAACAAGGACAAGACCTGAACTGTTTTTAACCATTGGAGAATGTTAAACTAACTGTACTGATTTTATTTTGTATTCTGTGAATATTTGTTGAATAGAAAAAGGCAATGCTTTTTTTAATTTTAAACGTACTCACAAAGATTTTATATTATTTTTACTTGTTATTATTTCGAATGTTTGACAGAAATCTGGGTTTCCAGTATTGCCTTTTACACTTTGCTGTTTTTCCTCTTAATGCATTGCTGCTAATTATCATGGAAAGAATTTAGATACGAAGGGGCATCTAAACACTCAATGATTCTCTCACGGAGATTGCTCGCAGGGATCTATTTTCTTTTTAAAAATCGCACGCTTCTTGGTGTCTTGAGGGTGACTAGGGTTGCCAACTCTGGTTGGGCATATTCTTGGAGGTGTCATCACATGACCATCTGCCTCCAACACCCCGCCCCTACATTCCGGCCATTGGTCAGCCAACATGTCCATCCTCGCGGTGCCCCGCCTTTCTAGCCAATTAGGAAGCGAATAGACTCTTTATTACCCCCCCCATTAGATGATTGGTCAATCAGTCAAACAGACTTTGTTCCCACGTCCATCATTTTTATAAAACAAAAATGTTCAAAGAATGTTTTATTTTTTTAAAATGCCCCTTAGATTTTTGGTCGGAGCCGCGTCCTGGAGATTAATCTGTCATTCCTGGAGACTCCAGGGCAATCCTGGAGGGTTGGCGACCCTAAGTGTGACCCGTGTGGAAGCATGTGTTGAGTTGATAAAACCAGGCTGGGGACAGCTCTGAGGGGTTGGGTTGAGTCTCTGACACAGGCACAGTGTCTGCTCTACTGTCTGTTATAATGATGGGTTGAGTTTTCTGGGTGGAGCAGAGGATTGCATTACTTGGTGATAATAACACCACCCAGGCAAAAGCTGCTCCCCGCCAACACTTCCAGGACGAGCAGTGGAATCATTAACTGCAGCCGATCAGTCTTGAATTTTGTTTCTTTCTGACCATATTATCTTAAAAACAGACAATTCCGAGATTGGCCTCAATCTGTCTTGTTGCGTATGATTACACAGCACTTATTTAAAACTTTTTTTTATGGCCTCATTTTTAGTATTTTATTATTTATTGTGTTCTCCTACCCAATATTCCTTACCCACGATGCCACTCATCCCCTTAGAGCTGTGCTAATGAGGTGCAGGGCCTGTCCAGACAACAGGCAGACCTGAGGGTGCAAAGTCACTGAAACAAACGCGCCATCGCTCCAACCGCTTAAAGTGGAAGGTAGCCTCTGTCGACTTGACAGAGCGAGCAATTGGGAGAGACGGAGAAGGATTTCACTAACGTAAGAAGTCACACAACACCAGGTTATAGTCCAACAGCTTTATTTGAAATCACAAGCTTTCGGAGCGCTGCTCCTTCTTCAGGTGAAGTGGAGAAATGCATAAAGACACAGCTTATATAGTCAAAGCTGTGTCTTTATGCATTTCTCCACTTCACCTGAAGAAGGAGCAGCGCTCCGAAAGCTTGTGATTTCAAATAAAGCTGTTGGACTATAACCTGGTGTTGTGTGACTTCTTACATTTGTCCACCCCAGTCCAACTCCGGCATCTCCACACCATGATTTCACTAACGTCAGCGATGTCCTGCGACGCTGTAACCCCCTGCGTTGCCAGTGCTGGGCCGGTGAGGTCAAGCCCTGGATGCGGAGAGAGGAAGACATGCTGGTGCAGTAGGGATTGCCCTTTTCAAGCTGTGTTCGAGGGAACCGATTTGCTCTGGTCACTGTGACTGGTGATGTTGTCAATACATTCAAGCTGGCTTCCAAGGCCACTGGGGTTTTATTGAGAAAATGGAACAAAACCACAGACTACAATCCTCAAAACACTGTAAAAATCCCATAACCCAAAGCAATAAAAACAAAATTATACTTTGTCAGGCACTGTGAACCAGTGGCAGTGATTTTAAATGGATAGGGCCGTGGAGGGGGATTCCTAAAATGCTGGTAAAAATCCAATTGTCCCTCATAATGAAAAAGAAAGTTGACTTTATTCAGTCACCGTAAATGGCCCTGAGGGTTTCCCCTTGCGGTATAGCTGGAGAAATTGCTAACGCATTTAAAAGCGTATTTCTGATTTCCTAGAAATCTTCATGAGCTCATTTACAAAATCACTACACACAGCAATCACAAGAACAGGAGTAGGCCTTTCAGCCCCTGGAACCTGATCCACCCTTCAATTAGATAATAGCTAATCTGCACCTCAAATCCCGCCCCCCCCCACCGTCCCTCACTCTGTGTAGATGAGCTTTGCCCTGTCCCTGGCTCCTGCTTTGTCTAATCCTGGAGAGCTTGGCAGGGGCAGAGCGGACAACTCAGTATCTAACCCGTACTGCACCTGATCAGGGAGGTGGACGAGCTTGGTGCTGACTGTGCAAATGTGAAGAAGGGTTTTATTTCCGTGATGACATATTTCATGAATATGCACAACAATTTACATTAAAAACAAATTAATGATGCCCCTCCCCCCCAATGGTCCTGTTCATAAAGGCAACTGAGCAATACAGACTGGGAGGTCCTGGTGTCCATCCCCAGTTGGCACTCAGTTGGCGGATCTCAGCTGAAGCAGCTCCGATTGGCCTCCGCACCCCTCTGATAGGGAGGGGGGAGATCATTATCCATTGGCCTCTGCTGCAAAGTGCTTGCGTGGGGATGTGGGGTGAGGACAACATTGGGTTCAGCCATACTGCTATTGTATGATTGGATAACCCACCCACATTCCCCGCCTAAACCCGCGAGTGAAGAATGGCCACACGGGCGAGGTGTCGGAGGGCATTCGCTGCCCATGGAAACCGTGCCCCAGCAAGAGTCAGCACCTTCAGGAGAAGAGAAAAAATGGCAGAAAGATAAAGAGAATATTGATCAGCTCATATTTCCTAAGGCTTTATGACAGTGGTGGAGCAAATAAAGGGAGTCAATGGTGCTGGTCTATTGCTGAAATGTAGTCATGTTCTGACCTAACTATTCTAATGTGCATTCATTACTTTGATATAAGTGCAGTACTTCTCATGTAAATAAAAGATATATAAATACAAAGATAATGAATTGTACTAGTCTCATTAGACTCGATTTTAACTTGGGTGTGGGGGTGGGTCCAGTGACAAGCTCACATGGCGCACCGTCATAAGGCCCAGGCTATTGTAACTCTCGGGCCTCATCTGCATCCTGGAGCCGAGCCTCCCACTCAAACCCAGCCAGAATCACTACCGGGCTGGCGAGCAGGAGGCCGCCATTGGGGACCTAAGGCAACGGTCACCGACAGTCAGGTAAGTGGGTCGTGGGGGAGATGGTGGAGGGAAGTCGGGAGGCCAGGGGCAGGGGAGGGCCAGGGTTAAAATCGCGTCAGGGTCTGAATGACCTCACTAATCCCTGCCTTTTGAATGTTTACGAGGGCCTTGCCTGCCTGTGACGAGCGGTGTGCAGAAACAATCAGTGTGGAAGTGAGGCTGGTTGGTGAGGCCACTGCTGCCTGGTCAGTTTTAATGTTTCTGCCATTCTGATTTTCAATTTTTTTTTCCAGTTTTTTATCAAAAAAAATGGTAGAGACTTATGAGCGTACAAAACATGGCAACTTGTTGACACTGACCCATCACCTGTGATCCACCACCTCTGGCCAGTCACCTCCAACCCATCACCTCATTGACTGTGACTACAACGTTAAGACCCAACGCCATATGAATGTGGGCCTTGTTGCTGGAGCATGATGAGCGCTTGGGTCCTCGTTCAGCCCAATCTCCATCCATGACCTGTACTCCAACCATGTCTGTAGCTGCCTGAGAGAATGGAACTGACAGGAGACTCAGAATGAAGAAGTCTAAGGACATTTGGGACGAAGACAATCTGATGAAGTTAGTGCATTATTATTGGCAATTTTTCTGACTTTTATTCTGAATGTGAAGCAGGCGAGTGTGCAGCGTACCACAGCCCAGTGCATGGACAGTGTGCCTACCCACCAATGTTGCAACTAAGTCAGCACTAATGAGGAGAAGATTTCTCTTTCCTTTCCTCAGATACCATCCCCCTCCCTTTCCAAACTGCCATCATCACACCTCCATTCAAAAAAAACCCTCAACACCTCTGTCCATTTAAAATACTGCCTCATCTTCAACTTCCCTGTCCTTGAACGTGTTATCGCCCCTCAAATCCATGCCCATCTTTCCTGCAACTCTATGCTCGAATCTCTTCAGTTAGGTTTTCGCCCCTGCCACAGCGCTGAAACAGCCCGAATCAAAGTCACAAATGACATCCTCTGTGACAGTGGCCGTGGTGCACTATGTCTACTCGTTCTTTCTGCAACCTTTGACATGGCTATCCTCCTCCAATGCCTCTCCTCTGTTAACCAGCTTGGTGGGACTGCCCTCCCTTGGTTCCACTCTTACCTATCCAATCGTAGCCAGAGCATCTCCAACAATGGCTTGTCTTCCTGCCCCCACACTGTGATCTATGGAGTCCCTGCAAGGATGTATCCTTGGCCCCTGCCTCTTCCTCATCTACATATTGCTATCTTGGCAACACCCAGCTCTAACTCTTCACCACCTCTCTCGACCCTTCCACTGCCTCTGTGTTGTCAGACTGGTTGTCCAGACATCCAGTCTTGGATGAGCCCCAATTTCCTCAACATTGGGAAAACCGAAGCCACCATTTGCAGCCCTCACTAGACCCCAGTACTCTCACTACCAATTGTACCCCACTCCCCAGCCAATCTTGGGTTGAACCAAACTGCTCACAACCTCGACATCCTATTCGACCCCAAACTGTGCTTCCGACCCCATAACCTCTCCAGCACAAAGATTGCCTACTTCCATCTCTGTCACATCTCCCGCCTCCAACGCGCCTCAGCCCATCTGCTGATGAAAGCATCATCCATGCCTTTGTCACCCCCAGACTTGACTGTTGTACTTCTCTCCTGGCCAGCCTCTCACCCTCCATGTTCTGTAAACTTCAGCCCATCCGACAATCTGTTGTCTGTCTATCCTGCACCAAGTACCGTTCACCCAACACCCCTGACTTTGCTGACCTATATTGGCTCCTGGTCTCCCAATGCCTCAAATTTAAAATCCTCGTGTTTACATCCTTTCATGATCTCATCCCTCCCTCTTGTCCTCCACCAGCCCTACAATCCCCCGAACTCTCCGTTCCTTTGACTCCGGCCGCTTGTGGATCTCGCACTCCCTTCGCCCCGCCATCGGCAGCCGTGTCTTCAGCCATCTAGACCCCGTGCTCTGGAATTCCCTTCCTAAACCCCATCGCCTCTCCCCTTCCCTCGCCTCCTTTAAGGCCCTCCTTCAAAACCAAATCTTTGACCAAGCTTTTGTTCACCCCTCCTAAAATCTCTTTCTTTGGCTTGGTGTCCATTGTTGCCTGATTTGGAACATTTTTCTACATTGAAGGCGCTCTATAAATGCAAGTGGATATTGTTTTTAATTTTTTAAGTGGTGTTGCTGATGATCGCTGCAGCTCAGAATTACTGAACATTTCGGCCAATTGCTCTTGCGACGGACAGTTTGCATCTAAAAGTAATTACTTTTGCTGTGGAGTAGGGATGAAAATAATTATTAAACAGTAACCTATCAGGAGCTCTGTTTAACAATGGGCGATGTTGTCAAAGGCTTGGAAGTAGCCACTTTCAACAGACTGTGTGGTGCAAGCAAATATATACTCAACGAGTCAGCAGGGGAGGGGAGTGGAGAGATGTGCTACGGGATGGCCCCAGCTTAACTGTTCTAAGGGACATGTATCCCTGGCTCTCAGTCACCTCTTGTTGCCATGTTTTATATTTAATAATGTGCCTGACCTTCGCTGATGGCCAAGTGGATAAATGCAGTGCCTGGTGTGGTACTGAGCCTTACAGCCCAGGAAGATCTCAAGTTTGACCCCCAGTCTCAGTAGGGATGCTACTATCGGTTTCAATACCACCCTCCTCCACCCCCCTGGAAAACTGGATGTCAGGTAAGGATAGGATCAGGTTGCATAGAATTTGCAGAGAAGTTACAACATGAAACGAGCCGTTCGGCCCAACCAGTCCGTGTTTTTGTTTATTCTGCACGGGAGCAGTAGTCCTAATACCATATTCCTGCCCTGTATCCATGTCCCTGTATTCCCCCTTTCCTTGAACCACCTAGCTAACCTATTCTTAAATGTCGACATGGCCTGCTTCAGTCACTAACTCTGGTTGTGAATTCCACCGCCTCACAACCTCCGTCTAAAAACAGTTTCTCCTGCGTAAACTTGAGGTCATTCCAAAACTCTGCTGCCCGTGTCCTAACTCGCACCAAGTCCCGCTCACCCATCACCCCTGTGCTCGCGGACCTACATTGGCTCCCGGTTAAGCAACGTCTCGATTTTTGAAACAAAAACAGAAAATGTTGGAAATACTCAGCAGGTCAGGCAGCATCTGTAGAGAGAGAAACAGAGTTAACGTTTCCGGTCGATGACCCTTCTCTCTACAGATGCTGCCTGACCTGCTGAGTGCTTCCAGCATTTTCTGTTTTTATTTCAGATTTCCAGCATTCGCAGTATTTTGCTTTTGTCTCGATTTTTGAATTCTGGCCAAGAGTTACACCCAAATGTTAACCTCCTCCTTTCACTTTAAAGATTCTGACAAGTCTGCTGGGTATTTCCAGCATTTTCTCTTTTCGTTTCAAGGTTTCCAGTTTTATTCTACATCTTACGATCTGCTATATTTCCGTATCCAGCCACCAGGAGGATTTAAGACATGGGATGGAATAACTTCTGCAGTCGGGGTTGGGCGTGGACAGAATAGCGCCGGGCTTTAGGACCCTGCGGGAACGTCGAGCCCTCGACTACCGATCAATAGCAGATCGCGGAGAACCGACGTGGTGCCGCTGGCGGGAGGGGAGAGAGACACGCAGACAGAGGGTGAATATAGAACTCGGGAGAAATGGAAATGACTTCAACATGGGAGTAAGGTGAGTGAGAAATGGAGCTGAAGATGTATTGTGTACCAGTGGCGGAGGCGAGCAAAGTTTTCTCGAACTTAAAAAAAGTTCCCCCAACTTTTCAAACTCCTTCCAACTTGGATCAAGTCCAGCGCTGTTTGTCCGGCGCTGTGCCCGAGATTTCCGGGCGGGCTGGTTAATATTAACGGTGATTTCGAAGCGATTCTCGATTCCCCAGCAGCCCCCCACCCAAATAGTTTGTGTGTTTCAAGTCGGGTCAGTTTCACTTTGTCTAAGTTTGATTCTTTCCCATTTTCCTTTTTATTTATTTTCTTTTCAGCTTCAAAACAAAGTCTAGTAAGATAGGAAAGGGTTGCATCAGGTTTTACAATATCTGATCGGGATGTCTTAACTTTTTTCGCGGTTACTTTGCTGTTGCAACAGGGGATAGGCGGGTGGTGTCTGGACTAGCTGCTTCTGGGAGTGGTTCCGCCTCACCTGAGCCCACTGAGCTGTATCACTGGAAACCGCCTGCTCAACATCCACCCTGACCTTTTCACTGGTTCCCCCCAATGTGGAGATCAACATTGGAACTGCGACCCCTCCTTTTCCCTTTTCCCATCCTCTTCCCTCCATTGCCTGTATTGAAGGGAAGACTGGCTGCATCCTCTCCTACCCTTTACTCGCTCTCTTTTTTGCTGAGCTACCTGTGGAACTCTTTCCTTCCCTTCCTCCTACAACTCTCCAGGCATTTTAAAACCCAGCCTGGGTCTTTCGTTTACCTTTTTTTAATCTCTTTATTTGTCACCCTTCGGTGGCTTTGGCCTGAGCACTTCAATTAGCTTTTTTAAAGAGCCGGCACAGGAACAGTGGGCCGAATGGCCTCCTGTGCTGTAAGGTTCTATGAATAGAGGGAGAGGGGGGAGGAGGGGAATTAAGGCCCTGCTGCAATTGGTTCTGAGTGTGTCAAGTGTCTGTTTTATATCTGTTTAATAATTAGTGCTCCTGATGTTTTTGTTTTGGGAGTGTTGCTTATTTTTACACACACACACACACACACACACACACACACACACACACACACACACACACACACACACACACACACACTCTTGTTTGGACTGTACAGATAATTCTCATGGAAAGTACCAGTACTTTTGGAAGTAGGTATTTTCAGTGAGATTTCCCTTTCCAGTCTGAACAGTTGAACAATAGCTGTGACAGGAACTCACTCCCCACCCCACTCCTCTTAGTTCAGGTTACAGTCCTGCCATTGAAGGAGCTCCATTTAGCTGCGCTGCAAGCCTTCGAACAGTACAAGGGGGAGAAACCGACACCTTGTTAAAGTTTGGCTTGCTGGGCTGTGACCCTGCTGCTGAAATAAACACCGACTCCAAGCTTTTGTGTCTGCTGCGGTTTTAACTGATTATATCGGAGAACCCTACTTATCTCGCGTATAAGTTGTTATAAGTCTTGACAGTCCTAGTCCATCAATTCCTGAAGTCACTGCCTTATGTAGGCAGATATGGAGGAGGAAATGGCTGCACAATTACTCCTGCTGGCTCCCACTGTGAATCTCCACTTTTAAAAATTAATTCACAGGATGCGGGCGTCGCTGGCAAGGCCAGCATTTATTGCCCATCCCTAGTTGCCCTTGAGAAGGTGGTGGTGAGCCGCCGCCTTGAACCGCTGCAGTCTGTGTGGTGAAGGTACTCCCACAGTAGTGTTAGGGAGGGAGTTCTGGGATCTTCACCCAGCGATGATGAAGGAGCAGCCACTTCATGGATGCCCAGTTTTGAGCTGCCAGATCTGTTCTGAATCCATTCCATTTAGCACGGTGGTAGTGCCACCCAACACAATGGAGCGTGTCCTGGGTGTGTACGCCGGGACTTTGTCTCCACAAGGACTGTGCGGTGGACATTCCCACCAATACAGTTGTGGACAGATGCATTTGTTCCTGTTCTCCCAGAACAAGCTATTTCACCCGCACGTGTGGAGCATAAACACTGGCATGGATCATTTGTGCCAAATGGCCTGTGTCTGCGCTGTACATGCGATGTAACCTACTTTAGCAGCGGTGCGGCAACTGGCTGAAGGAATAAGGAACTTCAGTGTATTTAAGTTCTGGATTTGTGGGTTTAGACCCCATTCTTGAGACTGCACATAATCTAGGCTGAGACACCAGTGCAGTATTGAGGGGGGTGTTACAATGTGCTCTTCAGATGAGACATTAAACTGAGGCCCCAGCTGCCTGTTCCAGTGGATTTGAAAGATCCCTTGTTGCCTGAAGAGCAGGGAGTTCTCCGGGTGTCCTGGCCAAATGTTCCTCCCTCACCTGAAACCAACAAAATATAAATTCCAGTCCCCGCCGCTTGTATTGGGCACATTTGATGTTGATGCGTTTTTCCTGCTATATTGACGGTAAACCAGGTACTGTGGCAGGCAGCCGACCCAACAGCACGTGTACTTTTACCACCGCGTTTTTGCTCTTTGAACATATCAAACGCAAAACTGAATTTTAAAAACGGCTCTGTCAATCCGTGCAACTGCGCGGGACTGTAGTCAACCAAACGGGAAAACACCGCGGGAAAGGAAAGCGGGAGAAGAAGGAAAGCGAGCACTGAAGCAGCTGCCCGAAGACGAAGTGGATAAGGGATGAAAGTCCGAGGTTATTGAAGTAGGAAAATCTGTTAAAAGAAGGATTCTAGGACAGTGTCTGTCCGAAATAGGTAGTGTGTTTAATACATTATAAGTAACGCAAAGTGGCAAATGGTTACAACAATATGCATTTGTATAGCGCCTTTAATGCAGTGAAACGTCTCGAGGGGCTTCACAGGAGCGTCATCAAATAAAATTTGACACCGAGCCACATGAGATATTTGGGCAGGTGACCAAAAGCTTGGTCAAAGAGGTAGGTTTTAAAGAGCATCTTAAAGGAGGAGAGAGAGGTAGGGAGGGAATTCCAGAGCTTGGGGCCGAGGCAGTTGAAGGCACGGCCACCAATGGTGGAGCGATGAAAATCAGGGATGCACAAGAGGCCAGAATTAGAGGAATGCAGCGATCTCGGAGGGTTGTGGGGCTGGAGGAGGTTAGAGATAGGGAGGGGCGAGGCCATGGAGGGATTTGAAAACGAGGATGAGAATTTTAAAATTGAAGTTTTGCTGGACCGAGAGCCAATTGTCGGTCAGCGAGCACAGGGGTGATGGGTGAACGGGACTTGGTGCGAGTTAGAACACGGGCAGCAGAGTTTTGGACGAGCGCAAGTTTACTGCAGGTGCAAGGCGGGAGGCTGGCCAGGAGTGCGTTGGAATAGTCGAGTCTAGAGGTAACAAAGGCATGGATGAGGGTTTCGGCAGCCGATGAGCTGAGGCGGGGGCGGAGACGGGCGATGTTACGGAGGTGGAATTTGGCGGTCTTGGTGATGGAGAGGATATGAGGCCGGCAACTCGGGGTCAGCTAGGACACCAAGGTTGCGAGTGGTCTGGTTCAGCTTCAGACAGTGGCCAGGGAGAGGGATGGAGTCAGTGGCTGGGGAACGGAGTTTATGGCTGGGACCGAAGACGATGGCTTCGATCTTTCTAATATTTAGTTGGAGGAAATTTCCGCTCATACACTGCTTGTCCAACATCCAGTATATTGTAATAAGTCAGAGACAGTAGAGGGGTCAAGAAAATGGTGGTGTGGTGGAGCTCGGTTACATCGGTGTACAATGTGGGAACTGACGCGGTGTTTTCGGATGATGTCGCCGAGGGGCAACATGTAGATGAGAACTGGGAGCAGGCCAAGGATAGATCCTTGGGGGAACTCGAGGTAACAGAGTGGGATGAGAAGCCATTGCAGGTGATTCTCTGGCTACGACTGGATAGATAGGAATGGGACCAGGCGAGGGCCGTCCCGCCCAGCTGGACAACGGAGGAGAGGTGTTGGAGGAGGGCGGTGTGGTCAACCGTGTCAAAGGCCGCAGGCAAGTCAAGAAGGATGAGGAGGGATCGTCTACCACTGTCACGGTGACACAGAATGTAATTTGTGACTTTTTAATAAGGGCCAGTTCAGTGCTGTGGTAGAGGCAGAAACCTGATTGGAGGAGCTCAAACATGGAGTTGGGGAAAAGATTGCACAGAAACAGGCCATTTGGCCCAACTGGTATGCCGGCGTTTATGCTCCACTCGAGCCTCCTCCCGTCTCTGCTCGTCTAACTCTATCAGCATAACCCTCTATTCCCTTCTCCCTCATATACTTATCTAGCCTCCCCTTAAATGCATCTATTCTGTTTGCTTCAACCACTCCCTGTGGTAGCAAGTTTCACACTCTCGCCACTCTCCTAAGTAAGTACCTCTTTGGTTGTAAAACGCTTTGGGACGTCCAATGATCGTGAAAGGCGCTATATAAATGCAAATCTTTTAAAGAAGTTACATCTGAATTCCTTATTTGATTTCTTGGTGGCTATCTTCTGTTGATGGCCTCGAGTTTTGCTCTTCCCCACAAGTGGAAACACTGTCAGATGAGCACAGATTTGGGAGGCAACAACATTCAGCCATTTACCCGATTTATAGGTGACTGCCCGTGATAAGCATGGATGGTGTAAGTGGAGGCTGTAATTGGCATTCACTTCATTACTGTTTAGGAGATTCTGCTGTGCGCAGAATGACTGCAGCATTCACCTACTTAATCACTGCATTTCAAAGTGATTCACTGTCTGTGAAGCACTTGCAGTGTTTGAGATATGATGAGGCTCTATTTAAATGCTAATTTTTTTCTGAGTTCACCTAGATGTAAGGAAAGCCAGAGAGGGCTGTGCAGGAGTGATTGGGCACCTACTGTGTCTTTTATTTCCTTTGTTCAAAACTGAGGAGTTGACAGGACTTTGAGCCGATCTGAGACTTCGAGCAAAGTTTAAGATAGCTCGGAGCCAATTTTGAGTCAGCTGCTTGTTGATTACTTTTTATTGTCATTTCCCCCTTTCCCTCCCCCCCCCCCCCCCCCTCCTCTCCAGAAGGAATTGTTTCCATCGCTGGATAGGGATCCATCGGTCTCTCCATTACCTTACCCAGAGGACCGTTGCTCATTTGTGATCCTAGAGAGTGAGGCCGTCCAACTGTGGAGTGCATCGTGCCCTTGTCTGCAGCTGGCGTCCAAACCCATCCCCTTTCCAGCACAGGTCGCTGGGTTGCGATTAGGAGTGGGGCGCACTAGTTATTTCCCTGGCCCAGGGACCCGATCATTGCCCTGGCTGAGATCAGCACAGACTGTGAATTGCACCTGCTGCCTTCCTGTTCTGTAGAAGGGTTTCGACCCGAAACGTTGACTCTGTTTCTCTCTCCACGGATGTTGCCTGGCCTGCTGAGTTTTTCCAGCGTTTTCTGTTGTTATTTTGCCTTCCTGCACTGTCTGGCTCGGAGACTGAGATGTCACCTCTGAGCGAATTGGCAGGTTTTGTTTGGGGCGTGATGTGATGTCTTTTAAAATAGACATTGGGATTCTGCAGAATAAGGGCGTTAATCCAATGGTATATACGAGGTAGCACTGTCTTGGTCATGGGTGCCTCCTGCCCCATTATCTGTCTCTGCTCTTGTGTCCCTGTGAGCTGCCCTCGCCCTGGACACATAGCTATAACAACCACAACTTGCATCTATATAGTGCCTTTAACGTAGTAAAATGTCCCAAGGCGCTTCACAGGAATGTAATCAGCCAGAAAATTGATATCGAGCCAGAGAAGGAGCCATTGGGACAGGAAACCAAAAGCTTAGTCGATGAGGTAGGCTTGATGGAACGCACCTACAGCCCCTCTGCTGCCTCGTGTGGTGTGGAGTACCACTACAAGAGGCACTCTTCCCTATGGTGTCTGAGCTGCACACTAATGGTGCTGGCTGCGTGCAGGCTTTTCAGATCACCCATACCCAGGCCACTCGTGCAGATCGTGCATTACCGAACTCTCCTCTTTTTACCCCCTCCCCACTGGAACATTTAAGGCACGGTTGCCATTTTTCGACTTCCAAGTTCACCCCGTGGCAAAAATGAAGCAAATTCCAAGCGTGAGAATAAAGCTCCCCTTTATTTTACTTTTTAATCCTTGGGCAAGTTGTCTGCCTTAGCACGTCTGCTGAGAGTGAGGCACTTTCTTTTTCCCTCCCCTGGGTAGCCTATGTTCTAAAGTCAGTGAACATAGGAATTGGTGCTCTGCTCTCCGAGCACTGATATTTGATGCTTCTATAGTTCAGGTTGATATTTGATGCTTCTATAGTTGAGGTTAACATTGCTCAAACCAGCCATTTATCATTAACTTAATCTCCCCTGGTGGTGCAATATTTGACGTGTTTGCATAAAATGGCTGTGTATATTTTAAAGTAGGTTAACAACTGCGTTAATATAATGCACAAAGGAATTTTACACACAAACATGTTAACAAGTGTGCTGCCAGAGGCAACACATCCCCCTTCAGTGGGACTCCAGTGTTCCAGCTTAGCTTCCAGGCCAACCTCATCTATTCACACTCGGTATCTAGTCTCCTTATCTCCCTGTGCCCTGAGTGTACAGCACTGTGGAAACTCCTGTCCCTGGTAACCAGCCTGTGTCTCTGAGGTTTTGGTCAACATGGTGTGTCATTGTGCAAAATGATGCTCTTTGTGCCTAACTTCTCCGAGGGAACTCGTCCGATGTAAGGATACCTTGAATAAGTGTTTATCTACTCGCTTGCCTGTAAAATTATTCCTGTCTAGGGGAGAGTGACCCCCATGCTCTGGTTCACCCCCTCCTCCATTATATATTTTCAGTCATGTTCTGTGTAAGCAAGTGTTCACTTGGCTCAGTAGTAGTACTTTAGTTTGTGTCTCGAGGTTATAGGTCCAAGTCCCACTCCAGGGAGCTCATAAGTCAAGGCTGACAATTGGGAAGCGGTGCTGTCTTCCGGATGATGGGTTAAACCGAGGCCCTATCTGCCTATTCGGGTGGATGTAAAAAGTTCCCATGATGGTCTTCGAAGGAGAGCAGAGTTGTCCTGATGTCTACTCGTACCCATCTGATCGTAGCCAGATGGGTACAAGTACCCTCGTTATTACCTCTGTAGTCCTTCAAGGAGAGAGCCTTGGTCCCCTTGTCTTCCTCATCTACCTGCTTCCACATGTACACTGACAACACCCAGCTCTACATTTCTACCACCTCTTGCCTCCTCCCCCACTGCCTGTGTGTTGTCAGACTACATCCAGGCTTGGATCAGCCGTAGATTCCTCCAGCTAAACATCGAGAAGACAAAGTCATCATCATTGGCCCTTCCCACAACTCCATATCCATGCCACCAATTCCATCCTCCCCGGTCACTGTCCCAAGTTGAATCAAATTATTTTCGGCGTCCGACTCGACCCCGAGCTGAACTGCCGACTCCGTATTCTGTTCATCACAAAGACCGCCTACTTGTACCTCCATAACATCCTCTGCCTCTGCCTCAGCCCATCTGCTGCTGAAACCCTCCTCCATGCCTTTGTCACCTCCAGACTCGACTATTCCAACACTCTCCTTGTCGGCCTCCTGTCCGCCACCCTTCATAAAGATAAGCTCATCTAAAATTCTGCTGGCCGTATCCAAGCCTGCAAGTCCTACTCGCCCAACATCCTTGTTCTCATTGACCTACATTGTATCCCGGTTCCCCAATGCATCAAATTTAGAATCCTTATCCTTGTGTTTAAAACCCTTCAGGAACTTGCCACACTTTATCTCGGTAACCTCCTCCAGGCCTAATACTCTCCTGCTGTGCCCGAACTCTCCATTGCTCTGGCCTTTTGCACATTTCACCCTCCCTTTATCCCACCATTGGCAGCCGTGCCTTCAGCCGCCTAGGCACTGCTCCGGAATTCCCTCCCTAAGCCACTCTATCACCCCCTCCTTTAAGACCATCCTTAAATCCCACCTCTTTGACCAAGCTTTTGGTCACCCCATCTAACATCACTTCTTTGGCTTGGTGTCCATTTTTTGATTAAGTCTGCGATGTGTGTTGGGATGTTTTTCTGTCTGAAAGGCACTATATAAATGCAAGTTATTGTCCTGGGTAGCATTTAATCCCTCAACCATCGCCACTATAAGTAGATTAGCTGGTCCATTATCTTATTGCTGTTTGTGGGACCTTGCTGTGTGCAAATTAGCTGTTCTGTTTGCTTACAGAACAACAGTGCCTACACTTCATAAGAACATAAGAAGTAGGAGCAGGAGTAGGCCATACGGCCCCTCGGGCCTGCTCCGCCATTCAATAGGATCATGGCTGATCCGAATCTAGACTCGCGTCCACTTCCCTGCCCTCTCCCCGTAACCCCTAATTCCCTTGTCTGCTAGGAAACTGTCGATCTCTGTTTTAAATTTATTTAATGTTGCAGCTTCCACAGCTCTCTGGGGTAGCAAATTCCATAGATTTACTACCCTCTGAGTGAAGAAGTTTCTCCTCATCTCAGTTTTGAAAGGGCAGCCCCTTATTCTAAGATTATGCCCCCTAGTTCTAGTCTCACCCATCAGTGGAAACACCCTCCACCGGATCCACCTGATCAAGACCCCTCACAATCTTATATGTTTCGATAAGATCGCCTCTCATTCTTTTGAACTCCAATGAATAGAGGCTCAACCTTTCCTCATACATCAACCCCCTCATCTCTGGAATCAACCGAGTGAACCTTCTCTGAACCACCTCGAGAGCAAGTATATCTTTTCTTAAATATGGAAACCAAAACTGCATGCAGTATTCCAGGTGTGGCCTCCCCAATACCCTGTATAACTGAAGCAAGACTTCCCTGTTTTTATACTCCATCCCCCTTGCAATAAAAGCCAAGATTCCACTGGCCTTCCTGATCACCTGCTGCACCTGCATACTAACTTTTTGTGTTTCATGCACCAGGACCCCCAGATCCCTTTGTAATGTAGCACTTTGCAGTTTCTCTCCATTTAGATAATAACTTACTCTTTGATTTTTTCTGCCAAAGTGCATAACCTCACACTTTCCAATATTATAGTCCATCTGCCAAATCTCTGCCCACTCACTTAGCCTGTATGTCCTTTTGCTGTTTTTTTATGTCCTCCTCACTCACTGCTTTCCCTCCCATCTTTGTATCGTCGGCAAACTTGGATACGTTGCACTCGGTCCCTTCCTCCAAATCGTTAATATAGATTGTAAAGAGTTGGGGTCCTAGCACTGACCCCTGCGGAACACCACTAGTTACTGATTGCCATCCTGAGAATGAACCATTTATCCCAACTCTTTGTTTTCTGTTAGATAGCCAATCTTCCACCCATGCCAGTATATGACCCCCAATCCTGTGAGTTTTTATCTTGATCAGTAATCTTTTGTGTGGAACCTTGTCAAATGCCTTTTGGAAGTCCAGATACACTACATCCACTGGTTCCCCTTTATCCACCCTGTATGTTATGTCCTCAAAGAATTCGAGCAAATTTGTCAAACATGACTTCCCCTTCATAAAACCATGCTGCCTCTGTCCTAATTAAATTATGTTTATCCAAATGCTCTGTTACTGTTTCCTTAATAATGGGACTCCAACATTTTGCCAACCACAGATGTTAGGCTAACTGGTCTATAGTTTTCAGCTTTTTGTCTACTTCCCTTCTTAAATAAGGGTGTTACATTAGCAGTTTTCCATTCTGCCGGGACCTTTCCTGAGTCCAGGGAGTTTTGGAAAATAATCACCAATGCATCCACAATCCCTACCGCCACTTCTCTCAAGACCCTAGGATGTAGGCCATCAGGTCCGGGGGATTTATCCACCTTAAGTCCCATTATTTTACCGAGTACCATCTCCTTAGTGTTTTTAATCGTGTTTAGCTCCCTCCCCCCCCCCCCCCCCCCCCCATTGCCCCCTGTTTGTCCAGTGTTGGGGTATTTTTAGTGTCCTCTACTGTAAAGACTGATACAAAATATTTGTTCAGCGTCTTTGCCATCTCCATGTTCCCCACCACTAGTTTCCCGGTCTCATCACTTTAGCCACCCTTTTTCTTTTTATATAGCTGTAGAAACTCTTGCTATCTGTTTTTATATTTTTTGCTAGTTTACTTTCATAATCTATCTTCCCTTTCTTAATCAATCTTTTAGTTATTGTTTGCTGGCTTTTAAATGCTTCCCAATCTTCTATCCTCCCACTAGATTTGGCTACTTTATATGCCCTTGTTTTCAGTCGGATACTATCCTTTATTACTTTACTAAGCCACAGATGGCTCTCTTTTACATAAGAACATAAGTAGGAGCAGGAGTAGGCCATACGGCCCCTCGGGCCTGCTCCGTCGTTCAATAGGATCATGGCTGATCCGAATCTAGACTCACGTCCACTTCCCTGCCCTCTCCCCGTAACCCCTAATTCCCTTATCTGCTAGGAAACTGTCTATCTCCATTTAAAATTTATTTAATGTTGCAGCTTCCACAGCTCTCTGGGGTAGCAAATTCCATAGATTTACTACCCTCTGAGTGAAGAAGTTTCTCCTCATCTCAGTTTTGAAAGGGCAGCCCCTTATTCTTAGATTATGCCCCCTAGTTCTAGTCTCACCCATCAGTGGAAACATCTTTTACTCCCCTTTTCCTCAGTGGAATATATTTATCCTGAAAGATGTGAAATATCTCCTTGAATGTAGACCACTGCTCTTGTACCGTCTTACACTTTAATCTGTTTTCCCAGTCCACTTTAGTCAATTCTACTCTCATACCTTCATAGTCTCCTTTATTTAAGCTCAGTACGCTGGTTTGAGATCCAACTCTCTCACCCTCAAACTGAATTTGGAATTCAACCATATTATGGTCACTCATTCCAAGGGGATCCTTTACTAGGACATTTTTTATTAATCCTGTCTCATTACACAGGACCAGATCTAAGATTGCCTGCCCCCTGGTTGGTTCAGTTACATACTGCTCAAGGAACCCATCCCTAATACACTCTATGAACTCTTCCTCAAGGTTGCCATGCCCAATTTGATTAGTCCAGTCAATATGAAAGTTAAAATCCCCCATGATTATAGCTGTTCCCTTATTACAAGCCCCAACTATTTCCTGATTTATACTCTGACCAACAGAGTTGCAACTGTTCGGAGGCCTATAGACTACGCCCACTAGTGACTTTTTCCCTTTATTATTCCTTATCTCCACCCAAACTGTTTCACTATCCTGATCTTTTGATCACATATCATTTCTGACTATTGCAGTGATTCCATCCTTGACTAACATAGCAACCCCACCTCCCTTTCCTTCCTGTCTGTCCTTCCTAATTGTCAAATACCCTTGTATGTTTAGTTCCCAGTCATGATCATCTTGCAGCCATGTTTCCGTAATGGCCACCAGATCATACCCATGTGTAGTTATTTGTACCATCAACTCGTCTATTTTGTTACGAATGCTGCGTGCATTCAGATAAAGAACTTTCAAATATGTTTTCTGACAATTTATTCCTGCTTTTACCCCTTTTACTACTTTACCTTTTATCATTATACATTCTGTATAGTAATTCTTTGGCTGTGACATGCTTTGGAACATCCGGAGGTGGTGAAAGGTGCTAAACAAATGCATGTTCTTTCTTCAAAGTGGAGACCCAGTTATCATTAAGTGTAAATGTAAGGTCTGTGTGTCTGTCTTTACTGCAGCTGGCAGCCTTAATCTAATAGCAGGTTTGTGGATCCGCATTTTCATAAGCCTTATAATAGCATCTGTTCCTGAATGCGGGCCTGTTTATACTAAAGTGGAGCTACTGGAGTGGGAGTGAGACTTGTTGAGCACCAGTAAGGATGAAAGACGGTACACTTTTGAAGCCTGAGTTTTTGTTCTGGGGGCCAAGAAATGAGCTAAAGGTTAAGGTGCAATTCTTAATACTGTTTACACTAATAATTGAAGACTTTCGGTTTGGGAACAGAGCTAATTATTTATTACAGTAAGTAGATACACATCGAATGTAAATAACCAGGTGCTGCAATGATTCAGCTGGTTACAGCAGTGAGTAACTTTCTATCCAAGCCAGGACGGACCCAAGTTTAATTCCTGGTCTGTTCGAAGATAGCTGGTCTTCACTAGGGCAGGCGAAGGGGTGCTGCAGTCAGCCCCAGTGGTCCCAAAGCTGGAAAGTGAGTGTGTGCGCATGCGTGCGTTAGTTGTGGACCGGATGAAACCTGGCTTTGTGGTTCAACATTTCAGCTCGGACATGAAGAATGGCTGCTTGGCTGAGGGATTGCAGGGCTGCTGGAGTCCAAGGAGCTGTGCAGCAGATTGAATCATCACGAAAAGCAGCAAATGTCAATACTGAATTTAACCACATTCCGCCTGTCTCGGTTGCTTCACTTCCCTTGACTCAACAGATTGTTTATCGTGATACGATCTGCTGTACGTTTCCTTTTGGGTCAGTTTCCTCTCAATCCATCTCGCTTTAATCTATAACAACAGAAAATGCTGGAAAATTCTGGTATTTTGGATTTCCAGCACCTGCAGTATTTTGCTATCACTTTAATCTATGATTCTTCCCAATATTTTATTTCCTCCTTGAAGTTTACTTTACACTGTCTCCATGTTGTGCTGTTCAAAATCTTGCTCCCTTTCCCCCCCAGTGTTGCTGTTTTTGGTTCTTTTCCCTCGTGTTCTGGATCCTGCACTTCGGCTTTGACTCTCCATTTTCAGGAACTGTATTACTGTAGTATCCATCTCTCACGCTCTGTCGCTTGTCTGCTGCGTGTTTCTCTTTCTCTGTCTTAGCTAAAGCCTAACAGCTCAGACTCTGTCCCTTTTCCTGCCAACTTTATACTTTCAGTTTTCCTGAATATTGAATTCCTCTAGCTTGCTTCTGAGTATGGCGCGGTTCAAAACTCCTTGCAACATGGCTTCTCTCTGACTTTTCCCCAATGATCCCCCTACTCTTTAAAACATAAATGTCCTACTTCTTCCTTTGGTACTTTAGGAACCATGCTCGCACAGGATCCCAGCTCCTGCCTAAATTCGCCTTGAACCGCTGCAGTCCATGTGGTGAAGGTACTTTCACGATGCTGAAAGCTGTGGGAGGAGGGGGAAGAATTTGAATATTCAAAACCTACTGCAGACTTTGCAGAATCGCAATAGACAATTGCAGCATTGTATTCTCTAGTGACCGCACAGACTGGAATGTTTTACAACATAATTACCCAGTAAGCATTCCTGGCAGCAGCAGACAAAACTCCAGGGGTATCTCTGTGTAATTGTTACTTCCTCAAAGGTGCTTTAAGGTCTGCAGAGTGCAGAAGCAGAGGTGGGTTTCACTCCCATGGCACCCGATGACTTGAAGGAGGCAAATTCCACACCATTGGCAGTCAGGACGTGACTGTGGGTCCCAGGAACAGCCGTCAGAAAATGTGGGCTACCATCTTTGTTAAATGTCCCAGTGGCCGCAAAAGGGGCTGGCAGCTGTTGTGTCGGTACCTTTCTACCTAGACACAATTTAGGACTCGGAACTCAGAGATTCAAACATGAAGTGCTTTATTGGAAGGAAAGGAAGTTCTGGCAAGTTCCGAACAAAGAGAGCTAAACTTAACAGAGAACACCCAACCATTTATCTCCTGTGACAGCGCCACCACAGGTGGGAGGAGAACACACAATAGAACACAATACATAGCAGCAGGGGAGAGGGGTCTGGCGGTCACATTGACTCTGTTTTTCTCTCCACGGATGTTGCCTGGCCTGCTGAGTTTTTCCAGCGTTTTCTGTTGTTGTTTCGGATTTCCAGTATCCGCAGTATTTTGCTATCGTCGAGAGTGGTCTGGAGGTCACCGAATTTCCTCTGGAGTGCTGCTCTCCTGGTACCTCCTCGTTCAGTAGAAAAGCATCTTTAATCTCCCTGCAATCTGGTACTGTGTAACTTATGCAAGGGGAGTGGAGTTCGATTCTGGTCAGTTTTGGTTCTGCGCGATGATTAATAATGGGCCTGAATTTCTGGTCGGAGGCTTCCTGTGGGGACATGCCTCCGATTCGCAGATAAAATCTGCGCCTACCTTCTGCCTCTGGATCCACGGAGACTCACGCTCCCGGGCCTCTATGCGTAAACATGTGTAGAGGCCCACGTACCCCAGGGGCGCAGGCGGTTCGCAAGCGCTCCTGGGGTCACGTGGGCCGGCCCAACCAATGAAAGAAGGGGGGATCCCATTCAGACTCATGGAGATTTTGTACGGAATCCCCATTAGCATGAATGGGGATCACATAAACACATTTTACATGCCTAATACATTATTAAAAATTAAATATTTAAAATACAATTTAATTAAACATTTAAAACAAAAATTAAATTTTTTAAAACATGTTTTAAAGGGGCTAAAAATAATCATAACTAACTTAACAGGTGTTTTAATGTTTAAATAATTAAAAAATATATATTTTTATATTCATTTAAATTCTTGTGCTGGTAAAAGCAGGCCTTACACCTTATACCAGGTGTAAGAATTTCACGGGCATTTGCTGGGCAGTACTCGCCACCCGCAGATGCCCCTCTCCCGGGGATGGCTACGATCTGTCAAGAACAACTTGCGGGGCACTTACAGGCGCATACGCACCCGTAGACCCCGGAAAATACAGGCCATTGTATTCCTGTTGTTGAATTTCTTGCCTTAATGAGAACTGACACTTTTGTACTGCACTGCAGAGGAAGCACATGGTGTGAGTACAGGAAGCTTTCTGGTATCCGGCACTGACGGGACCGAGTTGTTGCCGTCCCATCAAAACTGCCGTAGAAACCAGCGCTAATGTTCAAACATATGGAGCTCTCTGAGCTCCGTGTGACGCAACAAACCCTGTGTAGCAACAGCTTCAAAACAGGCAGCTGCAAGCGTCTCTGTAGCTAAGCAACAGCTTCAGCTAGACCTTGCAGAGCCAAGACAGAAAAAAAAAGCAACGAAAAGAAAAAAAACTTATCTGAACCGACTCCTGAATTTTGCCGGTGGATAGAGCTTTCCGGACATTTGACCTCCAGATAAACTAAAGTTTCCTGTATATGGGAGATACTGTGCAATGACTGAGGCGGTGACCTGATGTGCCCTTCTAAAAGGCACACAGAAAGCCTGAGCAGTTTGTACTAGTCATAAAAACACTGCGCATTGTGTTCACTCCAGGTATAATCGTACATTGAGGTTGAGCCGCTGTGTTCTGTTCAGTTTTGGCTCAATTTATTCCATGTCTGTCGAGGCAGTTGGCCAGTGAGATCCCTGGCTGACATCCATGATGAGGGATTCAATGTTTATCTGTGATCACTGAACATTTCCTGGAATATAGATTGTGATTCCCCTATTTCTCTATCTCCCTCCCCCCCCCCCCCCCCCCAACCCTTCAATCTCTCAGTCTTGTCACTTGAAGCTGAGCTAGACCTGACTAGATCTCTGGTGCCTCGCTGTCTGGCCGTCTTTCAGATGTGACTCCAGGTAGTGTTGTAGGTTAGTTGACTGGAGGTCATTGTAACGGAGTCTGATTCTATCCTTGTCCTACTGTCTTCATACTTGCACTTCAGTACAGTTTAGTGGATCAGGACTGAGAACCATGGCTGACTTCTATCCACTGCCACCCCCCCCCCCCCCCCCCCCACAAAGCTCGAGAGCACTGAGCACCACCCTAACTGCTACCTCTTTAAGCACCCAATTATTCAGCACAGGCTGGAAACAACCTGGGTTTTCAGCCTGTACGGTATTGGATTAGTTGTTGTACTCACTTGGCCATAGGAGAGCTCATACTTTCCAACAGAGGATATTGTTCGGAAGCAGGAACCTTGGCTGATTCCCTTTTTTTTTAATGTTTTAAAACCGTGCTTTCCTCTTTTAAATGTTTGCCTATTTCATCCTGAAAAGTAAACCCACAAAAGCAGGAAAGGGATGCTGTGACGTACAGGATTTAGCAATTGAGAAGAGGCGGGGGCTTGGGTTTGCTGCAGGCCCCATCAACCATGTCACGGAAGATAAACACTGCTCCTAAAGTCTCTGGCCTTTAATCACACCATGTGATAGCTTGATGATAGTATGATGGCTTCATGCGTTTGAATGAAATCCCTCCATCCGATGATTAATGGAGAAGATGTTAATCCATTTATTTTAAATTGGTCAACACCATACTTAAATGCAGACCGAGGAATTGCTTTGTGTACTGATATCCCATTGTGTCATTTTAATGCCCAAGAGATTTTAAAATGCTTTTCAATTATTTCTACAAGATGAGCCACAGGTTTCGAGACCGCTTTTGCCCCCAGGCCATAAGACTCATGAACGAATAATTTATTATTATTTATTACTGTTTTATTTACTGTATTTCTATTAGTATTTTATCATTGCTATGCCATATTTATTCCAGTGTTGGGAGGGCTCATAAAAATCAACATTTCATTGTGCAGTACACACGTCTGCTGCATATATGACAAATTGAATTGAATAGTGAAAATATTGAATGTGGGAGGGCGAGGAAGAACGAGTTCATCTTTATCCTTCCGAGGTGGTAACTTGCAGCTTTGCTCCATGGTGGCAACACCCTCTCTATTTGGGGGGGGGGGGGGGGGGTCAGCCTCATTCCAGGTCTTGAACACATCACCTTCCGTACTGAAGGAGCGCTGTGTTGAGAGTCGCTGACCGTTAGTTAAGCTTGAAGCCCTTTCTGCCATTTCCAGTGGTTCCAGGTTGATGTTAAAAGATAGCGAGACACTATTCAAAGAAGTGTGGTCAGTTCTGTGTTCTGACCACCATTTCCCCCCTCGACCAAAATACAGGCCAACTGGTCATTGATCTCGGTTACTGCTTGTAGAGTCTTGGTGTACAAAATGGCTGCTTTATTTGCTCACACAACAGTGCGCAATGTCATTCTTCCCATACAAAAGCAAAATACTGCGGATGCTGGAAATCTGAAATAAAAACAGAAAATGCTGGAAATACTCAGCAGGTCAGGCATCACCTGTGGAGAGAGAAACAAACGTTTCAGGTTGATGACCCTTCGCCAGTTCTGACGAAAGGTCATCGACCTGAAACGTTAACTCTGTTTCTCTCTCCACAGATGCTGCCTGACCTGCTGAGTATTTCCAGCATTTTCTGTAATTCTTTCCATGTTCTGAGAGATGTAACACGGCGCTATGTAAATGCAAGTTTTCTCCTGATTTGAAAAAGAAAACTCCTGGTCCTCGTAGCACTTGTTCTGAGGTGCCAGGAAAGTATTTCGGGGAAGAGCTGCCCTCTGAGGCTACGCGTCTCCACCTCAGTGCCACTCTCCTGGCATTCCAGCGTCAATCGAAAGATTAACTATTGAGCAAAAATACGCGAGTAAAAGCAGAAGCAAAATACTGCGGGTGCTGGAAATCTGCAATAAAAACAGAAAATGCTGGAAATACTCAGCAGGTCAGGCAGCATCTGTGGAGAGAGAAAAACAGAGTTAGCGTTTCAGGTCGATGACCCTTCGTCAGTTCTGCCGCTCAGCAGTGAATGACTGGTCGCAACATCAGGATTTGTCGCAATCTCTGGCGAGAGGTCCACCTTTTCCGGCGTGCAAGTGATTTCCGTGTAATATAATGGGGGAATCCCATCTGCTGTGACCTGAAGTTCTGAAGCAGCCAATCACATTGCAGCATTCTCAGACAGGGAAGCAGGAAATGAGAACCTGCTTTTATCCTGACTTTTTAAAAATGTTAGAAAGCAAGTCAAAGATCTAAGGTGAACCAGAAATAAATATGAACACATTTTAAAAAAATTAATTTTTTTAAATGTCTTGAATTGTAAATTTTATCATTATGCAGAAATTTGATAAATTAAAAAAATTTCAGGCCCATAATGTTTGTTGAGCAGTCAATACGCTGTTAAAACCCCATTTACACCTAATCCAACAAGCCTAACTTTTTTTAATAGGGTATTTAACAGCGATTATTACCGCAGAAAAGCCCAAGTTTTCATCCGTTTCGCTGATTGGCAGCTATGGTGGGGGGCACAGCACGGCCAGTGTCGGAGCAGTGAATGGCTAATCGCAACATCAGGATTTCTGCATTTAGATGCGCATGCACTACATCCCAAAGTTCACAGAATCACAGAAACCCCACAGTGCAGATAGAGGCCATTTCGGCCCATCGAGCCTGTACCGACACATATCCCACCCGATCCCTGTAACCCCTACACCAACACATATCCCACCCTATCCCCGTAACCCCACGTATTTAATCCCCCTAACACTAAGGGTCAATTTATCATAGCCAATCAACCTAACCCGCACATCTTTGGACTGTGGGAGGAAACCGGAGCACCCGGAGGAAACCCATGCAAACACGGGGAGAATGTCTGTGTGGAGTTTGCACAGTCACCCGAGGCCGGATTTGAACCCGGGTCCCTGGCGCTGTGAGGCAACAGTGCTAACCACTATGCCACCGTGCTGCCCTAGTTGCAGTCAGTTTCAATGGGAGTAAAATGGCGAACGCTATCAGTTCATCGTTATTACCCACGGCACATTTCGGCCCTTTAACTTGTCTGTTCGCTCCACAGATCTAATAATTAGATCAGCCATCATCGAATTGAATAGTGGGACAGACTCGAGGGGCTGAATGGCCTCCTCCTGTTCATGCAAAGCAGCGAGGTGCCGGGCTCCATTCCTGGTGCGTGTTGTTAGCTGGTCTCGACCAAGGGGGCAATAGAGGTGCTGCAATAGGCCGTGGTGCCCCTGAGTTAGTGGAGAAGGGTGGGTGGGGGGCTCAGCCACTGTTCTCATTCTTGATTGCTATCCAGTGACCCCAGTGGGCGGGGTGTGTGTGTGTGTAGTTCTCTTTATTTCACCCCCCCCCACCCCCAATGCACCAATCCCACCTTCCCGTAAAGCTGCTCCCCTGTTTTTGGTGTCTACGATCGCACATAAAGAATTGCCACATGGACAAGGTATTGAGAGCTGCTGGGGGCCCATGGAACTGTATCCCAACAGGAGCCACCAGAGAGGAGAAAATTGAAAGGAACCAGCACACTGCAATCTATAATTCAGAACACACTGCCAAGGCATTTCAGCTACCTTCTGACACTCCTGAGTGTCCACTTGCTTCCCAATTGTGAGATACTTTTAAACTGGACACTAAATTTTTTGAATAGGGCACGCTGTGTATAAGCTTTCTTCCCTCATGCAAATACTTCATTGTGTACCAATCCTTTGCTATCGGGTTTCTACTTTGCATGTTTCGCAAATCTTCTAACATTTAAAAGAAAATAAACTACTTTCACGGAATACTGGCCACTGGCTCTCGATGGAAATAATTTGAGCCAACCACAAAAATCCAAACCATCTTTCTCATAGCCACCCAGTGATTTTTCTTTATTTTTAGCTGCAAACTTCCTGAATGCTGACCTTGGTTAAAACCATTGTCTTTGTCTTATTAACATCTGGACATGGCTCTCGTCATTATTTTTTTTTTAATGAGCTAATTAGGTTCTTGAAGTATTCTCAAATTGCGAAGGACTCGATGGTCTTTTAATGGAGGATGCACTCTGGCTGGTCTTGTAATGGAGGATGCACTCTGGCTGGTCTTGTAATGGAGGATGCACTCTGGTTGGTCTTGTAATGGAGGATGCACTCTGGTTGGTCTTGTAACAGAGGATGCACTCTGGCACATCCCTTTGTGTTTTTGCTCCACATCCCTTGCGTTTTTGCTCCTAGCTCTAGTGTACCTTTTTGGGAAATAATTGTGAGGGAGGCAGACATTTGGGGACCTTGTTTGATTCATTGACAGTGTGTGCAAGTCCTGTTGGAGGATGGAGATATTGTCCATTTTTATTTGGTATTGTAGCTAGCCTACAAGGTGCATTGCAGGTTACCGAGTCAATGAGCTAGCAAGAGAACGTGCAGTGCCTCATTGAAATGCGTGATGTGTGTACACGTGAGTGGCTAAGTGAGGTGGAAACTTTCCCCCTGTTTTGAGTTCGTTTTGACTCCCGTTCAGTCTCTAAATTAAGATTCATTGGTCCATCTTCCACTCAACGCATTCATTCATTCTCCCGACGTCCTGGACAAAATTTCTTCCTCAACCAATACCACCAAAAACGGGTTAACCGATCATTTATTTCAGTGCTGTTTTGTGGGAGTTTTCAGTGTACAAAATGTTTGTCTACTTAAGTCTCTGCACTTCAACATAATTCAGTGTACGTGAGGTGGTAGGAGATGCTATTGAAATGCAGCATATTTTTTATTTTATTTTCTCAGGAACTCAAAAACTATAAAATTCCTCACCTTTTTTTCCCCTGCTACAATATTCAAGCTTGTGAAGAATCTTGGCATCACCTAGTCACGCCTGCTGCTTAACTCAATTTATTTTTCTTTCTTTTTGAACCTTGGAGGTGTGCTGCACTTTGGCCCTGAATTCCTCGATTTGGGAAATAAAAAATGTCTCCGAGGCAAAGCTGTGCATTTTCACCCATCAATCTCAAACTGGCTTCTCCACTGGAGAGACCATCAGCCGCTGCAATCTAAGTAGAGGGCAGTGCAACTATAGGAGGAAAAGTGGAGGAGCTGCGCAGTTTTGAGGCCCCGAGGGGGAATGATTTATAGCAGGAGACAGTGTGACAAATCTGAGAATTTAAGACATTCTCAAAGGGAGGTTTTGCATAAGAACATAAGACGTAGGTGCAGGAGTAGATCATTTGGCCCCTCGAGCCTGCTCCGCCATTCAATGAGGTCGTGGCTGATCTGATCTTGGCCTCCACTCCACTTCCCTGCCCGCTCCCCATAACCCTGGACTCCTTTATCGTTCAAAAATCTGTCTATCGCTACCTTAAATATATTCAATGACCCAGCCTCCACAGCTCTCTGGGGAAGAGAATGCCAAAGATTCACGACCCTCGGAGAGAAGAAATTCCTCCTCCTTTCCGAATTAAAAGGGTGCCCCCTTATTCTGAAATTATGGCCCCTAGTTCTAGATTCCCCCACGAGGGGAAACATCCTCTCTGCATCTATCCTGTCAAGCCCCTTCAGAATCTTATATGTTTCAATAAGATCCCCTCTCATTCTTCTAAACTCCAATGAGTATAGGCCCAACCTGCTCAACCTTTCTTCACAAGACAACCCCTTCATCTCCGGAATCAACCTCGTGAACCTTCTCTGAACTTACCAAGAATATATTTGATAAGACCATTGTGAAGATTTCCTCAGGAGATTTGGATTTAAGACACTTTTGTGCAGATTAGACTCAAGTGAGTGGACATTGCCAAGGATGGCTGTATATATATTTCGAGTCAAGGCACACTGTGCAGGGCTCCACTAAGGTTAAAAAGATTAGAAGAGAAGGTAAATGAGGAAATAGTGGGCAGTAGTGAAAACCTGTAGGTCATGCAAGGAGAGAAGATTGAGGGCGCTGAGGAGTTCCACAGGTTTTGAGATCCTGGGAAAGAATGAGTTGATTGAGGAAACAGTGCAATGAGTCTAGACTTCAGCACCGCGAGGGATGATGGCTCCACGCTTGCACTTTTACTATATAATTGAACAAAATGTCCTTAAAGTTTGTGTGAGGAGCAGATAATCTGTACATCACGTGACTGGTGAAGGCCAACATTGTAAAATAATTAATCATAGAATCATAGAAATTTACAGCACAGAAGGTGGCCATTCGGCCCATCTTGTCTGTGCCGGCTGACAAAGAGCTATCCACCCTAATCCCACTTTCCAGCACTTGGTCCGTGGCCCTGTAGGTTACGGCACTTCAAGTGCAAAGCCAAGTACTTTTTAAATGTGATGAGGGTCTCTGCCTCTACCACCCTTTCAGGCAGTGAGTTCCAGACCCCCACCACCCTCTGGGTGAAAACATTTCTCCTCAAATCCCCTCTAAACCTTCGACCAATTACTTTAAATCTATGCCCCCTGGTTATTGACTCTTCTGCTAAGGGAAATAGGTCCTTCCTATCCACTCTATCTAGGCCCCTCATAATTTTATACACCTCAATTAGGTCTCCCCTCAGCCTCCTCTATTCCAAAGAAAACAACCCCAGCCTATCCAATCTTTCCTCATAGCTAAAATTCCCCAGCCCAGGCAACATCCTCGTAAATCTCCACTGCACCCTCTCTAGTGCAATCACATCCTTCCTGTAAGGTGGTGACCAGAACTGCACGCAGTACTCTAGCTGCGGCCTAACTAGTGTTTTATACAGTTCAAGCATAACCTCCCTGCTCTTATATTCTATGCCTCGGCTAATAAAGGCAAGTATCCCGTATGCCTTCTTAACCACCTTATCTACCTGTCCTGCTACCTTCAGGGATCTGTGGACATGCACTCCAAGATCCCTCTGATCTTCTGCACTTCTCGGTGTCCTACCATTTATAGTGTATTCCCTTGCCTTGTTAGCCCTCCCCAAATGTATTACCTCACACTTCTCCAGATTGAATTCCATTTGCTACTGTTCTGCCCACCTGACCAGTCCATTGATATCTTCCTGGAAGCTTTAATATCTCTTCAGCCCAACATTGGACCTCAACTCTCGCTGACTTGTTTTGGCTTCTCTCTCAAAGCTACTAACCATGTTTTACAATGGTCATGTCTGCAAATGCTTACTTTTTTGGCAAGAACACTTAGGCTGTTACTTGGCACAGATATTGCATAATGTTATGTAAATGTCAGGCGCACAATTTCAGAATAAAAGCGGAGATTATTTTAACGCTTAATCGACCACAAAGATGTTTCATCTGGTTCTTGGGCCAACAAAAGTTGGAATATACTCCAAAGAGGGAATCGGTAGGATCCTGCTTTGGCTATTGTTTGCCGAATCTTAGCCTTGGCACACTAGCAAGGACATTTTCACCTGGATCCCTGCTGTCTTGTGTAGAGTGTAGCTTCACCTGCAGATATTCAGAAGGGAGCTGGACAAGTTCCTGGCTGTGGCAGATTATGTACAAAAGGTAGGCGAGGTATTGAGTGATGTCTCATTGTCACTGTGATCCCTTGGAAACACGTTTTGATTATCTCCTGAGGGGTGGCCAGATGGCCAGATATTTCCAAGACACTTTTTTTTCTCTTCCCTGAATTGACCTAGGGGTTTTATTTTCCCTGTCCTATGTCTTGAGATGACGTGGCTGATGGTGTGGGGTGGGGCGCTGGCGGTCTTGATGCTCAGTTGCACCACGACAGTCTGGAACAGGCTCGATTGGCCAGCTGGCCTCTTCCTGTTCAGCTCCTGATGCTGTGGATGATTCCAAAATAAGAGTGCGACCAAATTTGAAAGGTTTTGGATCTTTTGGGTAACTGGGCGGTTGGAATTTATTGATGTAAAACAAGGACCGAGGGAGGGAATGCCTGTTAAGTGGGATAGTTGTTGAGAAAGTTGATAGACTTAGGTAGCAGTGGGGAAATTAAAAACCAGAGCATGTCTGGAAGGGGCAGAAGGTATGGAGTAAAAGGTAAAGTAATAAAAAGGGCAAAAGCAGGAACTAAGTGTCACAAAACATCTTTGAAAGTTCTCTATCTGAATGCACGTAGCATTCGTAACAAAATAGACGAGTTAATGGCACAAATAACTACATATGGGTATGATCTTGTGGCCATTACAGAAACATGGCTGCAGGGTGACAATGCCTGGGAATTAAACATACCAGGTTATTTAACGATCAGGAAGGACAGGCAGGAAGGAAGGGGAGGTGGGGTGGCTATGTTAATAAAGGAAGGAATCACTGTAATACAGAGAAATGATATTGGGTCAAAAGATCAGGATAATGAAACAGTTTGGGTGGAGGTAAGGAATAATAAGGGGAAAAAAACACTAGTGGGCGTAGTCTATAGGCCTCCGAACAGTTTCAACTCTGTTGGACGGAGTATCAATCAGGAAATAGTTGAGACTTATAATAAGGGAACATCTATAATTATGGGGGATTTTAACTACCATATTAATTGGACAAATCAAATTGGGCAGGGCTGCCTTGAGGATGAGTTCATTGAGTGTATTAGGGATGGGTTTCTTGAGCAGTATGTAACTGAACTGACCAGGGGGCAAGCAACCTTAGATCTGGTCCTGTGTAACGAGACAGGATTAATTAAAAATGTCCTAGTAAAGGATCCCCTTGGAATGAGTGACCATAACATGGTTGAATTCCATATTCAATTAGAGGGTGAGAAGGTTGGATCTCAAACAAGCATGCTAAGCTTGAACAAAGGAGACTATGAAGGTATGAGAGCGGAATTGAGTAGAGTGGATTGGGAAAATAGATTAAAGGGTAAGACGATACATGATCAGTGGTGTACATTTAAGGAGTTATTTTACAACTTCCAAAAAATATATATTCCACTGAGAAGAAAAGGGTGTCAAAGAAAAGACAGCCATCTGTGGCTAAGTAAAGAAATTAAGGATAGTATTCGACTAAAAACAAGGGCATATAAGGTAGCCAAATCTAGTGGGAGGATAGAGGATTGGGAAAACTTTAAAAGACAGCAAAAAATAACAAAAAGATTGATTAAGAAAGGGAAGATAGATTATGAAAGTAAATTAGCAAAAAATATAAAAACAGATAGTAAGAGTTTTTATAGTTATGTAAAAAGAAAAAGGGTGGCTAAAGTAAATGTTGGTCCCTTAGAGGATGAGACCGGGAAATTAATGGTGGGAAATATGGAGATGGCAAAAACACTGAATGAATATTTTATATCAGTCTTTACAGTAGAAGACACTAGCCCAGAAATTCCAGAACGGGGCTTGCAGCGCGTGCAAGCCCCGTATTTACACTTACCCCGCGCTACTGACGATCAGCTCCAGGGACGCCTGGACTTGGTGAATGAAAAAGAAGAATCCCGGGCAGCGTATGATGTCACGCCGCCCAGGAGTGCAGCCAGCGCGAAGCCAGGAGTGTGCAGTGTAAGTGAGACACGCCCCTTGAGGTCTCAGTTTCACTGGACACGCCCCCAATGTTTCTGTCAAGCTGCTAAGCATTTCTACATGCAAAGCAGCAGTTTAAATAGGTTTTTGGAAGTTTTTTGAAGATTTTGGTAACTTTTATAAACTTTTAAAAACGTTTACATTATTTTGAAGAATCTGAAGTAGTTTTAAAGAGAATTAAAGCAATTTAAAGACTTTTAAAAGCCCTAAAATAATTTTTTTAATTCCATTTATTTATTTAGCAATGTCGTCGTCATACGTGTCTTCACACTGTTCCCTTTGGGGAACTGTATGAAGTGGTGGAATGATTTATGGCCGTGATTAACGCTCATTCCGTGACCGTAACCATCTTTGAACCAGCCATTAGGGCGGTTAGTCCTATGGCGGGAGGGTTTTACGGGCTCCCACAAGCTATAGAAGGAGGGGGGGCCACCCACACCCACGGACGCAAATATCCCACTGGATGTCAACCCAGAATTTAGAGCCGGAGCTCCGACTCCACTTGCCGGGACTGTCTGGAGCGGGGTTCGAAACCCTACCCTGATCTGGCCCAGCGGCGGGGATCCTACCGCTATGACAAAGGCCCAATCCGATTAGCAACGTGAAATGGCAGCATAGGGCTCCAGTCACGGGGAGGGAAAAGGCGCAGGAAACGTATGGGTGTCACCTTTTGTGCGGAGTGGGCCTTTTGCGTAGCAGTAAGCATCCCCGCCGCTGGGCCAGAAGGAGTAGGGTTTTGAACCCCACTCCAGACAGTCCCGGCAAGTGGAGTCGGAGCTCCAACTTTAAATTCTGGGTGGACATCCAGCGGGATACTTGCGTCCGTGGGTGTTGGTGGCCCCCCCCCCCCCCCCCTCAGATGGGTTGTGGGAGCCTGTAAAACCCTCCCGCCATAGGACTAACCACCCTAATGGCTGGTTCAAAGATGGTTACGGTCACGGAATGAGCGTTAATCACGGCCATAAATCCTTCCACCACTTCATACAGTTCCCCAAAGGGAACAGTGTGAGGATACGTACGATGATGACCTCTTGCGCAATGCACCTCCTTGGACCCTCAGTCGCAGATGCGAGAGGGCAAGTCGTGCAATTGTTAAATTTTTCATTTTATTGACATGTAAAATGTTGGCCCAGTAATTCCCTTCCAACTGCGCGAGTACGGTCGGGGTACTTACGCATCTGGCCGGATGAAATGCCGGTTTTCAGCATGCACAGTGCTTTTGTGGAAAACCGGCATTTCCTGTCCTCTGAACGAAGGGGTTCAGAGGCAGAACGCGTGCGACTGCACAGGCAGCGCGTGCGCAGTATAATTCGCCGCTTTCATTACTGCTTTCAGTGAGGTCAAGTCCTTACAACTTACACATGAAAAAAGCATGGGTGCAGTTGCTCCAGAGGCTGCGGAGGAAGATATTTCTTATCGTGGAGCTTCTGAAAGTATGTATGTCTGTATATATTCCTTTGCGTGTTATGTATATATTCCTTTACTTATGTGTATGAATGTATTATTTAATTATGACTTTGAGAAAGTAACTTATTGGAAAATCATAATTAAAAACATACATTCATACACATTAGTAAAGGAATATAAAACATACATACATATACGTAAAGGAATATATGTGGACATACATACATAACTCATTCTCACATTCCATTCACACAGCCACAATTGCTCCTTCTACCTACCGTTCTGAAAACCCTTTTTTAAAAAAAAAAAAAAATTTAACTTTAAAACTTACTTAAAATTTCTTAAAATAACTTCCCTCCCTTTCCCAAACAAAAATATTGCATTTCAGAAGCTCCACGATAAAATGTTTCTTCCTCCGCAGCCAATGAACCACTTTACACTTGCTTTTTTCAAGTGTAACTTCTGAGGACTTACCCTCACGGATTTCATGAATGAAATCCACGAAGTTCACTGCGCAAGCGCTGCCTGTGCAGTCGCACGCGCTCGAGGTCTGGAAATGCCGGCGTTCCCCGCATGCGCTGTTCATGCTGAACGCCGGCATTTCCAACGGCCAGATGCGCGAGTACCCCGAGCGCACTCACGCCTTTGGCCGCGAATTTCTGGCCCACTAAGAATATCCCAACACTGGACAAACGGGGCTAAAGGGGGGGAGGAGCTAAACACGATCAAAATCACTCGGTAAAATAATGGGACTCAAGGCGGATAAATCACCTGGACCTGATGGCTTACATCCTAGGGTCTTGAGGGAAGTGGCGGTAGGGATTGTGGATGCATTGGTAGTAATTTTCCAAAACTCCCTGGACTCGGCAAAGGTCCCGGCAGACTGGAAAACTGCTAATGTAACACCCTTATTTAAAAAGGGCAGTAGACAGAAGGCTGGAAACTATAGACCAGTTAGCCTAACATCTGTGGTAAGTAAAATTTTGGAGTCCATTATTAAGGAGACAGTAACAGGACATTTGGATAATCACAATTTAATAGGACAAAGTCAGCATGGTTTTATGAAGGGGAAGTCATGTTTGACAAATTTGCTGGAGTTCTTTGAGGAAGTAACATATAGGGTGGATAAAGGGGAACCAGTGGACGTAGTGTATTTAGACTTCCAAAAGGCATTTGACAAGGTGCCACACAGAAGATTATTGCTTAAGATAAAAAATCACGGGATTGGGGGTAATATTCTGGCATGGATAGAGGATTGGCTACCTAACAGAAGGCAGAGAGTTGGAATAAATGGTTCATTCTCAGACTGGCAATCAGTAACTAGTGGTGTTCCGCAGGGGTCAGTGCTGGGTCCCCGACTCTTTACAATCTATATTAACGATTTGGAGGAGGGGACCGAGTGTAACATATCAAAGTTTGCAGATGATACTAAGATGGGAGGGAAAGTAGTGAGTGAGGAGGACATAAAAAACCTGCAAGGAGACATAGACAGGCTAAGTAAGTGGGCAGAGATTTGGCAGATGGAATACAATACTGGAAAGTGTGAGGTTATGCACTTTGGCAGGAAAAATCGTAGAGCAAGTTATTACCTTAATGGCAAGAAACTTGAAAGTACTGAAGTACAAAGGGATCTGGGGGTCCTGGTGCACGAAACTCAAAAGGTTAGTATGCAGGTGCAGCAAGTGATTAAGAAGGCCAATGGAATGTTGGCTTTCATTGCTAGGGGGATAGAATATAAAAATAGGGAGGTACTGCTTCAGTTGTACAAGGTATTGGTGAGACCGCACCTGGAATACTGCGTACAGTTTTGGTGTCCATACTTAAGAAAGGACATACTTGCTCTCGAGTCAGTACAAAGAAGGTTCACTCGGTTAATCCCAGGGATGAGGGGATGGATATATGAGGAGAGGTTGAGTAGATTGGGACTCTACTCATTGGAGTTCAGAAGAATGAGAGGCGATCTTATTGAAACATATAAGATTGTGAAGGGGTTGGATCGGGTGGATGCGGGGAAGATGTTCCCGATGGGTGAAACTAGAACTAGGGGGCATAGTCTTAGAATAAGGGGCTGCTCTTTCAAAACTGAGATGAGGAGGAACTACTTCACTCAGAGGGTGGTAGGTTTGTGGAATATGCTGCCCCAAAAAGCTGTAGAAGCTACATCATTACATAAATTTAAAACAGAAATCGACAGTTTCCTAGAAGTAAAGGGAATTAAGGGTTACGGGGAGCGGGCAGGAATTTGGACATGAGTCTAGGTTCGGATCGGTCATGGCCCTGTGGGTAGCGGAGCGGGCCCAGGGGCCGTGTAGCCTGATCCTGCTCCTATTTCGTGTGTCTAATTCTGTTAGATTCAGGAGATGGTTCTGTGATAGTGGATTGGCGGTTAGGATCAGATCAGCCATGATCTTATTGAATGGCGGAGCAGGCTCGAGGGGCCGATTGGCCTACTCCTGCTCCTATTTCTTATGTTCTTATCTACAGAGGCTGAGGATATTGTGGAATACATCGGTGAAACCCCAGCACGGCTTTTATTCAAAAAAAAGTATATTAAAAGGTAGAGAGATAGAGGTTGCATTATTGCTTGTGAGGCCCTGTTCATAGAGCCATCTACAGTTCTGATCATCTAATCATAGGAAGGATATTATTGGCTGAGAGAGGGAACAAAGATCAGCAATAACCATGATTTTGGGTTTCAGGAATTTTAAGTTACAAGAAAAAGTTAAGGAAGTTAGGCTTGTTTAGCTTGGGAGAAGAAGAAATCTTGAGGTGACCCAAGTGAAGTTTTCCAGATTATGAAAAGAATTGAAATATTAATTGAGGTTTAAGGACCTAAATGAGGGAGTGCACCAACGTTCCTGAACTGCCCTCCACCCCTCGGGCTCCTGCTGAAGGTAAATATGGTGACTGCAATTATTGGAATGCAATCTCGCCATTTAGCAATAGCAACAACTAAGTATCACGCCTATAATGTACACACAGGCGTGGGCAAAACTGAGGCTGAGCCTGAGCGAGTGGTGACCAAAGGAGCTGGGTGGTCAGGTTTCAAGGAAGGGACGGAAGTGGCGAAGCGGAAGGGTTTAGGGAAGGAATTCTAGAGAGGGGGGTTCAAGTGACTGAAGGCGTGGCCGTCAGCGATGGAGTGAAGGGAAGGGGAATGTTCAAGAAGCTGGAGTCAAAGGGAGAGAGTGGGGCAGTGTATTGTAGGGCCAGAGGTGGTTCGAGATTGGGGGTCATGGTGAGATTTGAAGACGAGGACAAGTATTTTAAATTTGAGGTATTGGGAGACTGAGGACAATGCAGATCAGTGAGGATGAGTGTGATAGGTGGGTCTTCTTGCTCAGGCCAGCATCGAAGCTTTGACCACGCTCGATCAGCTCCGATGGACGGGTCACATTGTCCACATGCCCGATACGAGGCTCCCAAAGCAAGCGCTCTACTTGGAGCTCCGGCACGGCAAGAGAGCCCCAGGTGGGCAGAGGAAACGCTTCAAGGACACCCTCAACGCCCCCTTGAAAAAGTGTAACATCCCCACTGACACCTAGGAATCCCTGGCCCAAGACCGCACAAAATGAAGGAGAAGCATCCGGGAAAGCGCCGAACACCTCGAGTCTCTTCGCCGGGAGCAAGCGGAAGCCGAGCACGCGTCAACCCAAGCACCCCACCCACCCGCCCCTTCAACCACCATCTGCCCCGCCTGTGACAGAGACTGTAGGTCCCGCATTGGACTCATCAGTCACCTGAGAACTCATTTTTAATGTGGAAGCAAGTCATCCTCGGTTCCAAGGGACTGCCTAAGAGAAGAAGATAGGTGGGTGTGACCTGGTGCAGGGTAGGATATGAGCAGCAGAATTTTTTTGGATGAACTGCAGTGTATGGAAGACTGGCAAGGAGCGTATTGGAACAATCGAGTCTCCAGGTGACCCAAGGCATAAATGATGGTTTCAGCAGTGACTGGGCTATGGTAGGAGCGAAGCTGGGTGATGTTATGAAGGTGGAAGTGGGCGGTCTGATAGGGGTTTGGAAACTCAGCATGGGGTTGAACAAGATGCTCAGTTTATGAATAGTCTGGTTCAGCCAGAGACAATGGCCTTCTAAATCCTTCATCTACATTCTTGTTTCCCAACCTGGAAGTGATTTGATCAGTGGTGAAACATGGACATTTATAAAAATAATTACTTTGGTTTTTTTTTCCAAGGCATGGTGCACCGAGCCGCAAAAGGCTTATGTCTAATAACCAGTTTGAGTTACGTATTAGTCTGACTTTGTGAAAAAGATTTGTGGGAGACTAAAAGCAGCTTTAGTGGGACTTTTATATCTGATTTTAGTGGGGTGTCAGTTTTAATGAGGTGTCGGTGCTGCGGGCTCCAGATGCACGGGGCTTGCCAGCCGCAGCAACCACTGAGTAAATTTACTGGATTCACTAAGGCAAGTTGCTGAAGAGGCCCAGTTAAAAATAGGCCTTCCAGGTTACTGGCCGCAGCAAATCCGGCAAGTGTACACAGTCGCTGCTGCTGGTTGAGTGAGACCCGTTCATCTTGATTCACTGGCCCTGACACCCGACTGAAGCCAATATAAAAGCTTCGTTCCTTTCCCCCCCCCCCCCCCCCCCCCACCTGCCCAAACCTCCCAATAGATGAATTGATGCCTGTGTGAGATGGCTGATGCCTGTCTGCCGTTTCTCTCTTGCCTTCTATGGACTGCTTTCATCATTCCTACAACTATATTCCTTCAGGCAGAGAGAGAGAGAGAGAGAGATCGTAATCAGTGGTTCTGGCTGTCTTGAAAGTCTTGAGGTACAAATGCTGCCAAACCAACGTTCTGAAATGCAGCAAGGGCGTTCCTGCGGAGCAGGACATGTTCCTCGGGTGCATGTCGTGATTGGCCTTCAGCTCTCTTGTTTTCGGCCGTCCTGCATTATTTGCCGGAGGTGCAGGCTGCTCACCCAGCTTGTCTCAGGCAAGCTCTTCAGCTGTTCTTTTCTTTTCAAGCATAGTTTGCTTAAGATTAAACGCAAGGGTTGTACTGCGCAATCTCGCTTTAGTGCCACGAAAGCCGTACAGGGAGGAGGAAGAGAAACCAAATTAGGCGAAGGATCTCTTGAAAACTTTTTGGAGGAGACCGAGAGCTACTGAGCGCAGTTTGCGATGGTTGAGATTCTAAACCAATTTTTTCTTCTCTTTTGGAACGTGTGTAAGCATGTGTAGATCATGATATTTCCTTTATAAGTGGTCCAGGAAGCCTGGTGTCTTTTATGATGTGTTTGCTGTTTAATCCCTGCCTGTCTGCTGACGGATGGGGAGAATTGTGTAAATGTTAATTAGGATTGCTGCTGATTTAATAACTACCTGGAACAGGAGTGCGTGTTTCGCCCCAAGCATCGTCACTACATCTGTGTTTCTAACTTGGGAGGTGCCTTCCTCCATTAAATGTTGGCGCCTGACCGGGTAGATGCAGGGAGGATGTTTCCTGTGGCTGGGGAGTCTAGAACCAGGGGTCACAGTCTCAGAATAAGGGGTCGGCCATTTAGGTCTGAGATGAGAAGAATTTCTTCTCGTGAGATGAGAAGAAATACGGGCAGCACGGTGGCATAGTGGTTAGCACTGTTGCCTCACAGCGCCAGGGACCCGGGTTCGAATCTGGCCTCGGGTGACTGTCTGTGTGGAGTTTGCACATTCTCCCCGTGTTTGCGTGGGTTTCCTCCGGGTGCTCCGGTTTCCTCCCACAGTCCAAAGATGTGCGGGTTAGGATGAATGGCTATGATAAATTGACCCTTAGTGTTAGGGGGATTAAATACGTGGGGTTACGGGGATAGGGTGGGATATGTGTTGGTGTAGGGGTTACGGGGATCGGGTGGGATATGTGTCGGTGCAGGCTCGATGGGCCGAAATGGCCTCTATCTGCACTGTGGGGTTTCTGTGTTTCTTCACTCAGAGGGTGGTGAATTTTTGGAATTCTCTACCCCAGAGGGCTGTGGAGGCTCAGTCGTTGAGTATATTCAAGACCGAGATCGATAGATTTTTTTTGAATATTAAGGGAATCAAGGGATATGGGGATAGTGCAGGAAAGTGGAGTTGAGGTAGAAGATCAGCCATGATTTTATTGAATGGTGGAGCAGGCTCGAGGGGCCGAATGGCCGACTCCTGCTACTATTTCTTATGTTCTCTCCAGCCCTTGGCCAGGTGGGCTTACTATGTCATCAAGTTGAATGGTCTCATGCTGAAGGACGCAGCTGAATATGAAAATTTAGAGCCCGAGGAAAGGCAGTTTGGCCCAACAAGTAGGCCTGTTTTTGATCATCCCTCACAAAACAGTCTTCTCACCATAATCCTCTCCTCTTTCCCTCCCTCCCTCTCTGGTGCCCTTGCTTCTCTTATCCCACTGACTGTTGGGCTGGTGATCCGTGAGTGTAGCAGCAGGAAACCATGAAACCGGTAAATGAGCTTGCATCCATCTTGGAAAGCAGTTTGAATTATTGAAAGCTTGTACTGGAAAGCAAGACACTTAAGACGGAAGCTGTGTCACAAACCAGCCCCGAAACAGATTAAGGGAATGCAATCTGTACTCTGTTTTGGTGGGGTGAGAGAGGGACACCATGAGCTTTTATTTCCTTCTGAAACAATATGGTGGGCGGGTGTAGAGCTCTGTGTACTGAGGACACAACTAGGCCTCGTAGCTTATGAGCCAAGGAAAATTGGAAGTAAATGTAACTTGGAGTAACCACTTTACACACTATAGGATAGCTGGTCACCTTCTCGGATGGATGTGGACCTGGCTGAACAGAAAAGAAATGGGCAGATATCCGATTGGAAGGTTGAGTTCTCACTAAGGCAGGAGGTAGAGGTGGGGAAAAGGATCCAGGTAGGTCCAAATATAAAATCTTTACACGGGTATTGCATAATGCAAAGTAAAACGCCTCAAGTCTTCCCCATCAAGCACTCCTGGTCATGTCTTCTCTTAGGCAGTCCCTCGGAACCGAGGATGACTCGGGTGACTGATGAGTCCAATGCGGGACCTACAGTCTCTGTCACAGGTGGTTGCAGTACGCTGTTCCGGTCTGTCGCTGTTGGGGTTGTCCATGAGGGTCCTGACGTTCCAGGTCCCGAACTTCATTTTAAAGGGTGGAAGATGCCTGGGCGTGAATTCTTTTAACGTGGGGTGGCCGTTGCACACCAGCTACCACACGGGCTTGACAGAGCAAGGTCTTGGTCCAATGGCAAGGGGATCCAAGACGATTGGAGACCAGGCTCTGCTACATCAGCCTAGCGCACACGCACACACGCATTTTGTAGGACATCTACAGCCATCAGAAAGAGTTTCATCCATCAGTCGCAGGTTATAGTGGTGAAAGGCTAATGTTCTCATCCAGTTCCCTCCACTAACACTCAAGTCATCAATGTGCAGCCTTGTGTTTACAATGAAGAAACTAATTGCAAACTGCAAAGTTGCTCGTCATAATCGCCTTGTGAAATGAATGAGGATGTTGAGAGGCTGATGCACCCGCGGGATAACGAGGACTTAAACTGGTGAGACCATCCTTTTTGAGGCTTCCTGAGTTGGGCATTCTGACTGAAGTGTCCATGCAATATCTGTCCCCATTCCTGCTTTATTTTCTATCCCTTGTACCGTTGTGGCTATTCGTGTGCTGAAGGCATCGTTATTTCTTTCAGCGCACCTCTGTTGTGAGAGGAAGCGGAGTGTTTTACTTGGGAATAATGCAGTGACAATTGTGAGGAAAGGAGGTGTGTGTGTAGGAGCGATACTAACTGCGCCAGCTAACAGAAACCAGTGTGCTGTGGAAAGCAATTATACACAACAGGGAAGGAGTAGAAAAGTGATCTTGTTCCTCTGGATCCCTTTGAATATTTCAAATGGGATCCTGAGGAATTTTCTTGTCCTCTTTGTGGATGACCTACTGGGCTAGGAAATGTTATTAAGCTAACAGTGTGAAGGAGCTCAAATCAGGTCAGTGGTCAGTACATCTGCCTTTTTGATATTGCAACACTTTCAGTAACTGCTCTTTTGGTGCTGGATCGCTCCTGTTTTGTACTGCAGCCTGGATCCGGCACAATGGGGAAAATGAGGTTTTCACAATTGATTGGAAATTGCAAATGTAACTTTGAAACAACTGAGCTGTTCCTGTCCAACGAGCACCTTTTTTGATTGGGATTGGATTGGGGGGGGGTTGGGGAAGGAGTTGTCCGTTGTACAGGCTAGGGGGAGGAGGAAGATGGTCCAGGTGTGGGGGGGTGGGGTTAGGAGTCCATATCGGCAATCAGTGCAAAAATCAGAGAGAGCTCATCCATCCTGCAGTCAGACAGTGGCGGACCCAAGACACCCAACATAAATTACTACCTACAAGACCAATTTAACATTGCTAGTGGCACTGTAGTTTGGAGATGGGGAACAACGGCAACTATCTCACCGTGCCCCCCCTCTCAGATCCTGGGGGGAGGGGAGGAAACCTAGAGGGGATGGTGTAGGGGCAATCTGAGAGGTTATGGTAGGAAATGCACTGGCTGCATTCAGACAGGAGTGGAACCATTCTGGGACCGACCCGTGGAGGAGAGGCGATGGAGGATGGCGTGATCAACTGTACCAAATGCTGCGGAGAATTTGAAGGTGACGAGGAGTGATAATGCACCGCGCTCTCAATCATAGAAGACGTCATTAAACATAGAAACATGGAAAGTTAAACCTGTGTGCTGGAATCAGCTGGACTATTAGCAGCAGGTGATCCTGTGGATCAAGTTTAAGTTTCCATGTTAACTGTGCTTTGAGGATCAGTTGTTCAACCGTTTATAACAGACAAGAACGCTTGTGCCCATTATGATTACCTCACCCTCTATATGAAATGAGACTAATCCACGTCTCTTGGTGATTGGTTCATCAGTGACCTCGACAAAGCTCTCCAAGCACGTGGGATTACAGATATCAAGCGATACTTGAGAAGTTCTTGCTGTTTTCAATAGAACTGAGAAGGTGAAGGGGTGACCTGATGGAGGCCTTCAGGTGTACTAAAGTAATGTAGAAAGTGATGGATTGTCTCCACTGGTTAGTGAGACAGTAACAAGTGGGCACAAAGGAAAGTTTGACAGTAATTCTTTAGTGGCTGGTTGGAATGTAGAAATCTCTGCCACAAACCATTGTTGAAGCAGAGTCTGCAAAGTCTTTTAAAAGGGAATTCCTGTAAAAGGGAGTGAGTGGGGGAATGGGATTTGACAAGGTCGCTCATTTGGAGAAATAATGAATAGACCGACTGGCCTGTTTCCAATGATTCTAACCGTTCATCAGCTCTGAATTCCCTCGTTAAACCTCTCCGCCTCTACCTCTCTCCTCCTCTTAACAGCCTCCTACCTCTTTGACCAAGCTTTTGTGGTCACCTGCCCTAATAGCATTCTCTCTGGCTTGGTGTCAATTTTGTCTGATTTACGCTCCTGTGAAGCGCCGGGGGACATTTGATTATGTTGCAGGCGCTATATAAATGCAAGTTGTTGTTTGCTCAGCTGGGGGAACGGTACCGAAGGAGTTGAAGAGAGATCTGAAGAGCATGAACCATGATTGGACGGGGGACACAAAGATCATAAAACTTTATTTTATGAACACTCTCTCTCCAAACTGCACTGAATAGTAGTAGAAAGGATATAAAAGACTTGACATCTATAAGTGCCCTACTGTGCATCATTTGTATCTTCATGTTTATCACATTAAGCTACATCGTCTCAATTTAACTCCCTGTCAATGCCGTGGTATAAAAGTACTCCTGGATCAAATGAAAAATAAATTAAAAGATTGTTGGGCTGATTAAAATACCTCTTGGATTTGCACTGCTCAATTAAGATAACAATTCCCAGGATTAGATAAGGCCAGTCCTTCTCTCCCCCCCCCCCCCCCCCCCCCCCCCTCCAAATAAGGTGTCAACCCAGGTGTATTGCAGCAAAGTCTTCAGTATTTGTGTTTGTCGGCTTTGCTCAGTTGGTCTGAGCCAGAGGTTTGTAGGTTCAAGCCCCTTTCCATCAACATGAGCACATAATCTAGGCTGCCACTCCCAACGCAGTGTAGAGGGAGTGCTGCACTGTCAGAGGTGCTGTCCTTCGCATGAGACATTAACCTGAAACCCCCCGGCTGTCTGTTCAAAGATCCCATGATGCTATTTGAAGAAAAGCGAGGAGTCCTGTGTCCTGGCCAGCATTCCTCCCTGCACAACACCACCAAAAGCCAATTAACTGGTCCTTCATTTATTGTTTGCGGGACCTTGCTGTGTGAAAATTGGATGCCGCGTTTGCCGACATAATGAGAGACTAAGCTTTGGAAAGTAATCCATTGGCTGTGAAGCTCTTTGGGACGTCCTGTGGAGGTGAAGGGCGCAATATAATTGCAACTTCTTTCTTTTCTAATGCAAATGTCTTTTCTTTCGCAGGTTCAAATTGTGAGGATTGAAGTAAATCTGTCGACGTATCTCGTTTCCAGTGAAGTGATTTTCCTTTCAGTTTGTTTGCGGCTTGAAATGGAGGAAGTGTGACCCTGGAAGGTCGCACCCTCACGTTGGATCCCGAGGTCTTCCTGTACATGAGTGTCCATGGCCTCTGAAAATTCCAGTGGCTCTCAGTATGCTCTCACTGCCTTGGGAGTTGGCATGCTCGCCCTGGGAATCATCATGATGGTCTGGAGCGTCGTGCCGGGATTTGGCAAGGGCAACATGACTCATGGTGGGAACAGTAGCTCGCCGGCTGTTGAAGAATCGAAGAACAAAGTGTCCCAGGTGTCCTACATACTGTGTGCTGGAGGAGTCGCCCTGCTGCTGCTGTCGATCTGTCTGAGCGTCCGTGAGAAGAAGAGACGCAGAACGCGGGCGGAGGCGGTGAATGTCCAGTGCGAGTCGACCATGTTACCAGCGGGGTCAGTTGTGCACTTTTTTTTACCTACCTAAAATGCCCTGTCCATCTTCCCCTGTTCTTCCGCCCCCTCCCTCCTCTTCTGAAGGTCCGAACGCTTGCTGGAGTCCTAATCTACATACACCCCTGGTACCATACCCAACAGGCTATTAATTATGTGAAACAAGACTGTGGCCTGGTTATTTTCCAACTGGGGGCCATAATTGCCTCACCCAGTTCTCCTCTGGTCCAACGTCCACGTACTCGCGGTGGCTGCTCAGTAGCAATCAGGAGCCAAGTGCCCTTTTCTCTACTATTTTTTCCACCCCTCCCCTCCTGTCTCAGTCCAGGGACATTCGGGCGGGTTGTAGTGCTCCAAGTAGAATCCGCTAACTCCGTACGCACCATTGGCAGAAACCTGGCATCTTCCGATCCGCGTGACTCGGGCATCTTTCGATCCGCGTGACTCGGTTATGCACTCTTTTTGCCGCCTGAGCTTTTCTAGGGGGGGGGGGGGGGCGGGGGGGTGGTGGTTTGGAGAAGTAGATCCTGAGACAGAAGGCCCGAGATGGAGTCCCAGAAATTGCCAAGAGAGAAGAAACCAGGAAAGCAAATGAGACCGGTTAAAAGTGTACCACGGTTGCAGCTAGTGCTGAGGGGGTGTGATGAAAAATGTCTAGTGAATCGTAGAAATTTACGGCATAGAAGGAGGCCATTCGGCCCATCATGTCTGTCCCGGCCGACAAAGCAATCCAGCCTACTCCCACTTTCCAGCTCTTGGTCCGTAGCTTTGTAGGTTATGGCACTTCAAGTACATTTTAAAAGTGAGGGTTTCTGCCTCTACCACCCTTTCAGGCAGTGAGTTCCAGACCCCCACCACCCTTTGGGTGGTAAAAAAATTCTCCTCGATGCCCCTCTAATCCTAGTGATGCCGACAACCATTTTGTTCCCCAAAGCCTGATGCCACTGCTGGCTTGTGAACCAGTGTTTTAGGAAATGTGTCAATTTTCATCTTTTCCTGCCTGATGTGCAGTTTAGTCACACACAACAGGAAGGTCCGAACTTTGATTCTTAGTCTGTGTAGAGGTTCGGTTCCCCTGGGCTGGGGAAGGCAGAAAGTCGAGCAGGGTTCTTGCTCCTGGTCACTACAACAACAACCACCACCACCTGTATTTATATAACGCCTTTTAATGTAGACAAACGTCCCAAGGCACTTCACGGGTGAGTAATCAATATCCAGTGACTTGCTGGAAACTACACATGTGGAATCTAGATGGATAAGATCAGGCTTGGCTATGCTATTTCTACCGTCTTTTTACTTCCTTCGCCGCACCTGAGCAAGGAGGGGCGAAAATTGGTACAAAGGTGGTAACTCTGTAGGCAAGAGCCTGTGTACGCTTGGCACGTTTGCACATGATGTGCCACTGACTCACTTCCTGTGAGAAGTTTCAGTTGAGATACTTTGAATCCATGTTCACTGGCTGTGTGGTCGGACTGCATGTTAAAGTACCCACAGAGCAACCGCTCCCAGGCTCAATCCCTAATCTGTACTCTGGTGACCGGACCTCAGCCAGGGTGGGTGCTCCCAGAGACCTCCACACTCTGGGTCTGGGAGGGTTCCTGCTCTTGATTGCCATCCAGTGACTCCTGCTGGAAGGTGTGTGGGTGTGTATCAGGATCCGGTTTGACCTTGATGTTCCCTGTGGTAGAATGGGCACCCGACGATCATTATCTAAGCTCACGTGAAGAACGGACCTTTTGGGCTACCGTTGTCTGTAGAATTGAGTCAGCACCTACTGAAGAAGGAATGGGGAAACCATTCAGGATAAAGATGCCCGTAATATGTGGGAAGGTTGATTTTTAGCCACCGTAAATAACAACATACTCGCACATCATTTTCTCCCCACCTCATTGTGTTGCTGGCTGGTGGCCCTGTTGTCCGTACCCACCCACTGCCCTCGCTATGCTGCCTCAGGTACTCGGTGGGTCGATGATGTGCAGGCACGCAGCAAATGGGAGTGCCTGTGTGAGTGAGACCTGGTGCAATAAACTCGTGCGTCAGTTGTGGCTGCACTTTGACCAGTAACTGGGGAAAGGGTTTACATCTGATCGACAACTTGAGCCCATATTCTGTAATGCACCAGGTTAGCTCTGATTACTGACTGCAATCTTCAGTTATCTCCGTTCGACTAGATTAGACTAGATTTAACTGGGCCCAGACGAGGGATTGAATCTGGGATTTCCTTGGTCTGTGACTCAGTTCCACACCAGCTGGTGTAATCGCCCACTGAGCCATTGATGGGGGCTGTTACAGTCCTCTTACACTGATTGATTTTTATCACCTCTTAATTAAATGTTTCACCAGATTTGACTCTCTTAATGTGCCGCCTCTCCAACAAACACTGGCTTCTTTTTGAAATTGATCTCAGACTCAGGAGAACCTGCTCGGGGGTCATTGGGAATCGTTGCTTCTGAGGTTCAATTCTCCATATTTGTAACCTGATTCTCTGCTTGTTGACTGGAACCCTCAACTTTATCTTTTTTAAAAACTTTTTCACATCCAGACCCCAGAGTATAATTAGTTACTCAAACAGCATGACATATTTCATGAAGCCTCTGTTTTTTTATTTTTTTTTCCCCTTTCTCCGTGCTCTCTTTTTCTTTGCTCTCTCTCTCTCGCTCTCTTTCTTTGCTCTCATTCATTCATGCTGTCAATCCTAGTGTGACGCTGACATTGAGATACCCAACTTGATGACTGGTAGGTTTTTTTTCCAACTGTGCTCAGCTTGGCGCTAGTGAATAACCTGGCACTGTTTGCAGATTATCTGTTGCACGGTTTCAGTCGAGTGACACTTGATGGGAATGACTGATGTCTGCTGGTGAAGTCTGTGCGTTACTGATTTTGCCTGTGCATTTTTTAATCTTTCTTGACATTTCTAAAATTTAAATTGGAAACTAAAATTCTATTTCTAAAACCATTTCACTCCTGATGGAATTCATTATTTATGTTTTGATTAACAATAAAACACGCTCGCGATCGGTTTTGCAAATGCTGTCAGCTGTATCAGTGAAAGAAAGACAGACTTGCATTTATATCGCGCCTTTCACGATCTCTGGACGTCTCAAAGTGCTTTACAGCCAATGAAGTACTTTTTGAAGTGCAGTCACTGTTGTAATGTGGGAAATGCGGCAGCCAATTTGCGCACAGCAAGCTCCCACAAACAGCAATGTGCTAATGATCGGATAATCTGTTTGTGATGTTGATTGAGGGATAAATATTGGCCAGGACACCGGGGAGAACTCCCCTGCTCTTCTTCCAGTAGTGCCATGGGACCTTTTACATCCACCTAAGAGAGCAGACGGGGCCTCGGTTTAACGTCTCATCTGAAAGACGGCGCCTCCGACAGTGGAGCACTCCCTCAGCACTGCACTGGAGGGTCAGCCTGGATTTATGTGCTCAAGTTTCTGGAACGGGACTCGCAACCTTCTGACTCACTGAGGCGAGGGTGCCACTCACTGAGCCACAGCTGGCAGCTCTTTTATATTCTGCTTAAAAGTTGGCTTGGCTCATTGGTAGCTCTCTTGCCTCTAAGCCTCCCACAGAGCACTTTTAATCTGGGCTGACACTGCAGTGCAGTACTGATGGATTGTTGCATTGTGGAAGGTGCTGACTTTGAGACATTAAGCCAAAGCCCCCTCTGTTCAGGTAGCTGTAAAAGATCCCGTGGGGGTACTGTTTGAAGAGCGGGAAGCTCTCCCGGTGTTCTGGTCTGCATTCCTTCCACAACCACTGAAAACAGATCAACTGTCAGTCATCTTATTACTGTTTGTGGGATCTTGCTGTGCACATCACCTACTGCATTTGCCCACATAAGTGATTGTCCTTCAAAAATAATTCCTGACTATGAAGCACTTTGATGTACCAAGGATGTGGAATGCACTCTCTAAATGCAACTTCTTTATCCGTTCATCTCTTTCCTATTTCCCCCTCACTTTCTCCCTCGATTCTGATTGGTGGTCTAGTGGCATCAGCTCCCAGACCAAGTCCTGTGCTGCTGGCAGCCAGATTAAATTTACCACATTAACTAAGGTCGGTGGCAAGGAAGACCTGGCTCTAACTCTCTCTCTCTGCCATTACGTGAGACCACACACTGTGGGAGCTGACTGGCACAGAAAACCGCTTTTATGCTGAGCCAATCTTTAGCCGGTATGGGTGCTGCAATTGGTCTCTGCCTCTCTGGGCTGTGGAAGGCATTAATCAACCAAAGTTCCCACTCTAGGGACCCCTGCTAGAATGTGCGGTGGCGATGGGCCCCCCCCCCCCCCCCCCCCCCAGTGGAATAGCCAGTCAATACGTGCAAGAGTAGGCACTGGAGGGGCAGTACCTTCGGGAGAGGAGAAAACTTAGAAGGGCTGAAATAACATTGTATTGGAGCGAGAGCTGCAGCTGTGTGGGTCCATTTAGAAGCTGGTGCCCATATACGGAAATGAGTTGTGTATCCACTGCACCAGGTGTGTCCAACCTTCTTGTCTTATGGGTTGCGCGGATGAAGCCTCGGGCGGGGGGAGGGGGGGCACGATGGGATGTATGAAGTTTAAAACCAATGTTCCCATTAATTTGCATATATCGCAAATTGCGGATACCAACAGATCTTGGGATCGTGGTTTCGGATTTACCCAACAGAATGTGACAGCAGCCCTTTCCAAATGCTCAGGACAAGCCAGCGAATAAGAAATATAAGCAAAGTAGGCCTGAGTTACCTGGGCTCATGTGCCTTGTGGCCTCCTGCTGTAGCTTGGACACACCTGTTCCAGATAACCACTTCACATTGAGAATATAGAATGCAAAAATAAGGTAACAACTCGCTCCGCATGGCCAAGGACCCTGCCAACCTAAAATGGAGGACCCTGTTAGCCTAAAATGGTGGTGCAATGTCGACATCGCTGAGTCACTTGCATATTGTGAGAGATGATCATGTTAATTCAAGAAACTGAAGGCAGCAGGAAGTAAAATGCTAATATGGCTGGCACCCACGATGTCACACCTTGCTGGTGGAACAATGTAGGGTGGAGTGCAAAGGGTATACTGACAAAAGGCGATCCGAAAACACATTACCATGCATTACCATAATGATTAGGTGATCGTGAAACCATTACCTGCATATTTTCTATATTATAAACCATTCAGTGAACTGTGACTTCTTTATTTCAAACTGCCAGGCCAGGACATCACTTTAAACTGTGTACATGCCTCGCTCGGGATTGGTGTAGAATGTACGATGTGTTAATGTCTTTTCAAAAGTAAAGTATAATAATGTGACCCACTGTATGAAAGATTGCTTGCTCTGGTGGAACCTGTCGAGACTCTGCTGGAGTCAGAACGGTGCTGTATCAGAGTAAGTCTCCCGGGACAACAGAATAAAACAACTGTTGAACTAAACCAGTATTCGACTCAGTGTTTGTACTGAACCAGATTGAGGACCAAAAAAATCCGTTTCAACATTTGGTGTCAGAAGTGGGATCTCAACGGACGATCACCGAGAATTCGCGAAATTAAGAGCCGAACTAGTTTTGGACGTGAGAGGAGGAAATGGGCCCCCGGAGTGAGTATGTTTAAATTTACCACTTCGGTTTTCCTCTGATCCGTAAGTCCGATAAAAGTTTTGCCACTCGCTAATTCTTGTGTGGTGTCCCGACGAGATCTGGGTCAATCTGGCGAATACTGTGTAAACTTAGGAAATAAGTATCCAAGTCGGGTAAAGCGCCGGCCTCGTATTTCACTTGGCCCGCTCAGGCTGCGATTGGACTAAAAAGTAGATAAGTGATTTTAAAGAAAGAGAAAAGGAATACTTGAAAGAAAGTAAAAAGAGAGAGTCGGGGACTCTAGAGCTATAGCAACTTGTACTCGGGGAGTGCAAGATAAGGGTCGTATAAGTAGAATAATTAGGCTAAGAATACCTGTACCAGGTGGTGACAGAGGCTAAGAATACCTGTACCAGGCGGTGACAGAGGCTAAATTTACGATTTGAATAATTAGGCTAAGAATACCTGTACCAGGCGGTGACAGAGGCTAAAATTACTATTTGACTATAGACGACTCACTGTGTTTTTGTTAAGTCTAAGTGTTGTACTGTGTTTTTGTTAAGTCTAAGTATTGTAAGTATTGTAGTGTTGCGTTTCATTTTGTGTGCCGGTATCCGTGAAATATATAAGACACGTGCAAAAAGTAACTCGAATCCTGAAAAAGAACCCTTAGTGTAAGAGAACCATGGGTAATTACCTAGATACCACAAGTGATGAGGGCAGTGCCTTACAAACCTTATGTGACAAATACCCGGACAAAGCCCAACAATTGAGACAACTCTCAGGGGGTTTAAATAAAAAGTTAGGCAGCGAACAATGGCCACTAGGGGGTCCCAAAAGCTTAGAAACGGTTAAACAAGCTCAAGAAGTGATTTGGAAAAAGAATATGGGAAGTAAGACTAAGAAACTAATTGGACTCTGGCGACAGTATTGCCAAGAAATTAAAGACAGTTCCCTATTAGCCAGCTGGCAAGAGAATGCTGTTAAGTTAGGAATAAAGTTAACCGAAGGAGGAAATCCTAAACCCATTGAAATACTTAAGAAAGAATGTGCACATGAGAAAAGGTCAAAATCTGAAATGGCGCCAGATAAAAAGGATAAAAATGAACTACGTAGTTCAATGGTTGGCCTTAGGTTGAAAGAGGGAGACGGAACAGATGAGGACTTAAACAATTGGACAATTAGAACTCCTACCACGCCACCTCCTCAGCCACCCCAATATAATAACATTTATCCCGACCAACCTCTTACAAATCAGACTGGCTTGATCCCTATTACATCCGTTACCAGTCCACCGACACCCTCCCTTACTGTCCCAAGTCACTCCCCAATCACGCCGATTTCTGATGTTTATATAGACCCTGTTGCTTGTCGAACCCGATCGAAAGATCCAACAAATCCCAAGAAAGACGTGAAACCGGGGAATACCCCTAGTCTGAATTGGCAGAAGAAGAAACGTAGACCCAGACAATTAGTACAACATAAACCAGCAAAAGCAGATGACACTGACTCATGTAGTGACCTTACTGATTCTGAAGACAACCTTTCACCCTTAAACAGTTCCGACTCAGAACCCGAAATTAGCCTTACTAAACCAAAATGAACGCCCAGAAATCTGCCGGTAAGAACAATGCCAAACCCGAATGCAGCGGCTGCCGCAGCCAACCCCACCATAGATGTATTTTTCCCTTGGAAACCTAATGAGATAATGGCTATCCTAACCGGTATGCCAGACAGGAAAAAGGCGCCGGCTAGGTTTGTGGACTTTCTTCGAACCACGATACAGGTGTACAATGCAGACTCCCGAGATCTATGGGCTTTGATTCAACAAGTTCTAACTCCTTCCGAACACACTAGATTTTTGGAACGCCTGACTCACCCTAATCATGCCGCTTTAGAGGCCGTCCACGCCCTCACAGCTGATAGGGAGCGACGCATGTTTGCAGCACTCAATGCTACACTCCAAAAACCTATCAATATATCTAATGTCCTAGATACTAAGCCAAAGAAAGATGAGGGACCTGAGGAATTTTTGGAAAGATTCTGTGAGGTTTATCAGGGACAGTCAGGGGACACCAATTACCAAGCAGGAGCCAATTCACCCCAATTCTGCGACATTCTGATGAACTGTCTCCCGGCTGCTGTGGCGACAGCCGTTAAAACCAATAATATGAACTGGGCAGAAAATACTCCAACTCAAATGGCTAGAGCCGTAAAGTATCATTGGAAAGAGAGTAAAGGTTAGGGGAACCAACCCCAGAAGACAGTAAAAACAGAATATGTCGTGAAGGAAGTCCCAATTCAACCACACACGATAGACAAGACAGGGTATCAGATGGAACCTCAATACTGTAACCCTGGAGGGGTAGACTCTCAGAATTATGGATATTACCCTCATCCAAACGGCTTCAATGCTACTGCATACGGCCAACCCTACGCCACTCCACAACAGAATTACGGAGGTGGAGGAAGGGGTAGAGGACAAGGACGGGGATACCAAGGTCAAAGACAAGGGCAGTGTTATAACTGTGGAAAGGATGGACATTGGGTCAGAGACTGCCCATCCTTAGCCTCTGGAGACCCACCTAGGAGAGGCAGGGGAGGATGGAGAAGAAACGGAGGAGGACCTAGAGGCAGGGGAGGATATACCAATTTCTCCCAGAATAATCCATTCCCACAGAATTGACTAGCTAATCTAGTGACCAGCAGTTCACAGTCGGCCCAAGAACCCTTATTAATGTTGCAAATCCAGGATCAATGGTACCCCTTTTTAGTAGACACTGGAGCCGCCATGTCCTCTGTCCAATCGGACCTTAAACTTCCCCGATCCAACAAGACCCAGGAATTATCAGGCTTCCAAGGTCAAAGGACCAAGTATGCTATGTCAGAACCAGTTCAGGTGACCTACAAAAATCAATCTGCAACCCACCAATTTGTAATCACTACCGGCTTGGACTGCAATTTAATGGCCAGAGACTTACTATGTGCATTCCAACTCAAACTTGATTGTGGTGATGAAGGAATAGCAATCGGACATTGGGCAAATAAAAGGCAATGTTATGTTTCGACTACACCTCAATGGTGGTCACTCGACCTCAATGCATCCTCCTATCATGTGACACTGGCATATGATCGAAGTGGAAAGGATAGGACCCTTGAGGAGTATTTTAAAAATCAGGAAGGTACGGAATGGACAATCTACCTCAAGGCTGTAGTAACTGGACCTGAGGGAAAAGCAGAGTTTGTGCAGGTCCCCTTACACTTGTGGAAGCAGCCTTCGACAGTGGCCCCTCATATCACGCGGGAAGTTAACCAGTCTTTCCACGCCAAAGATTTGGGGCCCATGGTAAAACGAGCGATCGATCAGGCAAACCCTGAATGCCACCAGCCGCAACAGTTACCCGGAGATCTGATGGTCCAATTTTACCAAAACCCTGAGCCTAGCCTGACAGTGGTGCACCGTCATGTAGGGAAAGATATACTGGAGTATGTGAATCCCCAGGTATGGGCCGAAGACCCAACGCATGTAGGTCTAACCGGCATACAACCCATTGAGATCCCAGTGAAGGAAAATGTGACCTTGCCAACGGTACGACAATACCCTTTGAAGCAGCAAGCTATTCCGAGTATAGATAGACTCATTAAGGGATTGTTGGAGCAGGGGATTTTGGTAACATGCCAATCCAGTTGTAATACACCCATCCTAGCTGTTCCGAAAACTGGTAAGCCTGACCAGTATCGCCTAGTGCAGGATTTACGAACAATAAATGCAATTGTTCAGCCACTTCATGCACTGGTACCTAATCCAGCACACATCTTGGCCTCGATACCTGCTGATGCTAAAGTTTTTGCGGTAGTCGACCTCCAGCATGCCTTTTTCTCCCTGCCACTGGCCGCTACTAGCCAATACCTTTTTGCCTTCACGTACAATGGCCAGCAGTATACGTGGACTCGATTACCCCAGGGCTTTGTGAATTCACCCACCCTGTTTTCGCGGTGCCTTCAACAGCAATTACAGACACTGACATTAAATCGTGGCTCTAATCTGATCCAGTATGTGGATGACCTTCTCATTGCCAGCCCTGATGAGCTAAGTAACAGAGAGGACACTATTCAGTTGTTGAACTATCTCTCAGAATTGGGATATGTGGTATCTCCAGCTAAAGTAGTAGTGGCTAAGAAGACAGTTAAATTTCTTGGAGTTATGTTATCAGCAGAGAACCGCAGTCTGGAAACCAGTAGAATACAGCCAATATGCGAGACACCAGCCCCTAAAACGGCCAAACAAGTCAGACAGTGGCTGGGAATGGTTAATTATTGTCGACAGTGGATACCTAATATTGCAGTATTAACCAAACATCTGACTCCCTACACGGCTAAAGAGGGAGAGTTTGAGCTGGAACTAGAGGCACAGCAGGCATTTGAGGAATTAAAACAGGATCTGGTCCAAGCACCAGCCCTGGGACGACCCCTGTATGATAGACCATTCCAGTTATACTGCACAGTAATAAACGATTGCTCAACAGCAGTCCTGACCCAGAAGCATGGAGATAAGCATCGACCGGTAGCTTATTATTCATCAAAAATGGATCCGGTAGCTTTAGGACATCCCTATTGCACCCAGATCCTTACAGCCGTCTACAACAGTCTACAGTCAGCCGCTAACATGACACTTCAGCAGGATATTACTGTGTATAGCTGTCACTCAGTCACTGCGTTACTGGGGCAATTGCAGACCCAACACCTGACTACCGCCAGGCAAAATAAGTATGAAATATACTTACTGAACAATCCTAGGCTTACATTTAAACACTGTAGCATTATCAACCCTGCCAGTTTCATTGCAAACCCGCCTTCCGAGAGTGATGAACCAAGCCATGATTGCTTACACCTCATTAAGGATGATACCTCAGTCCGACCTGATTTGTTTGACACTCCTATTACGGATCCCGGTATTACCATGTATACGGATGGCAGTTCTTCAATTGATGACATGGGAAAACGAATTTCTGGTTATGCAATTGTAAATCAGGAAGGTGTCACCTTAGAATCAGCAGCCTTTGAATCCCCTTTTTCTGCCCAGCAAGCCGAACTGTTTGCTCTCATACGAGCTTGTACTTTGGGAGAAGGATTACGAATCAATGTATATACAAACTCTAGATATGCCTTTAGAGTAGTTCACGACTTTGGAAAATTGTGGAAAAATAGAGGATTTCTAACCTCCTCGGGCAGTCCGATCTCACACCGTCAGTTAGTTTCAGACCTCCTGCAAGCCCTTTTACTCCCCAAACAGATAGCTGTGATTAAATGCTCTGCCCATACCACTGGCCAAAACCCAGTAGATATAGAGGCGGCCAAAATTGCTTCTAGGAGTCACCAAATGATTGTGCCCCGAATTATGAGGCAGACTAAAAATTCCAACAAGAATCAGTCTACCTCGGAAAAACTAATGCCAACCATCCAAGAGGTGATTAAGTTGCAGGAGGACGCTCCTAATAGTGATAAGCATTTGTGGGGAGAATTGGGATGTGTATATAACCCTTTATCAAAACTCTGGACTACTCCCGCGGAACAGACTTGCATGTCTGATGAGCTAGCTGTTTGGGTTATTGAATGTGTACACTTTGCAACTCATTGTGGTGCCAGGGCAGTGAGTGATGTGCTTCTAAGTACTTGGTGGCATCCAAGGCTTCAAGCAATAGCACAGAACATTAGCGATCGATGCCTGACTTGTCAACAACACAACCCTGGAAAGGGAGTGTCTTGCGAATGGGGAAAAACCCCTTTACCGGAGGGTCCCTTTGAGACCCTGCAAATGGACTACATTGAGTTGGAAAGATGTCAGTGTTACAAATACGTACTTGTCATTGTAGATGTATTTAGTAAATGGATCGAGGCATAACCAACCACAGACAATAAAGCCTCTACTGTTGTTAAGGTATTGCTGAGAGAGATCATACCTCGGTATGGTATTCCAACTCGGTTAAGTTCTGACAACGGTCCTCACTTCACTGCCAAAGTGAACAAGGAACTTTGTAGCCAGTTGAACATTCATCAGCAATTGCATTGTGCTTATCGACCACAGGCTGCAGGACTTGTCGAAAGAACCAATCAGACTCTGAAGAACAAACTTGCTAAACTGGTAGCCGAAACCGGCTTAACCTGGTTGAAATTGCTTCCTGTGGCTCTCTTTCAGATCCGCACCACACCCGCGGGTAAAGCACGACTTACCCCTGCTGAGATTATCTATGGTAAACCACTCAAGACTCCCTGGAACCAAAATGCTGCTACAACGGTGCATTTTCACCATATGACTGAAGAAATGACGACCTATGTCTTGGCTCTTACTAAGGTTTTACGTGGGCTGCATTCACAAGTCCGTGCTGCATATGGTGAACTTCCTGACTTATCTGGTTCTCTAAAAATTGAACCAGGTTCGTATGTGATGGTTAAGAACTGGACTCGTAAAAGTCTAGATCCAAGGTGGGAAGGTCCATATCAGGTCTTACTAACAACCCCGACTGCAGCTAAGGTCGAGGGAAGAAGCGCATGGGTGCACTTCCACCATTGTAAATTGATTGGAGAAACCAATCAAAAGGGGGGGAGATAATCAGTAGATTTCAGTACAGTATAGAGTAGATTTTACGAACAATCATTAATTTTATTTTAATTGATAAGAGACTACAGAACTCACGCTCGGCCTTGATAAAGGTGACTGCAGTTTTACGAGGTCTGGTGTTGTGTTTGGATTGTTTTGGCCTGCCAAAATCCTACTTTTATTATACTTATTATACGATTTCTAATTTTTAATTTTTAAAATTTTAGCTTTAAGTTTTTAACTTTGGATCTTGTGTAAGCAGTTTGTTTTCCAGATTAATAACTAATAAGTTGCATTGATTGATCATGGAGGATCAAGATGAGGACCTTATTACTGCTTCTGAGCGTTATCCTGCTCGTGGGCGGGGCGTTCAATCAACTGAAGAAATGCAAGAAAATCACACCTGGAAAAACCGTCCACCTGTGCCGAAGAGATATTCTCCAGTACAAAGACAAGAATCTTAAAGCTTTCGGATCCTGGAACGTGACTAAATGGGACTTCTGTAATGGACTATTAAAAAAGGAAATCAGCATCAGAGGAAATTGAACTACCAAGTATAGAGGGTGAAGCGAGTGAGATGTTAAAGGAGCAAGTCGAGAAAGAATTAATGGAGGAGGAGTATAATAGACTCAATAAAGTAGAGATGAACCAGTAGGATGAAGCCCAGAATCACAGGGTACCTTAGATGGTTATCATGGAATGATAAAAGGGGGGAATGAGAATATAGAATGCAAAAATAAGGTAACAACTCGCTCCGCATGGCCAAGGACCCTGCCAACCTAAAATGGAGGACCCTGTTAGCCTAAAATGGTGGTGCAATGTCGACATCGCTGAGTCACTTGCATATTGTGAGAGATGATCATGTTAATTCAAGAAACTGAAGGCAGCAGGAAGTAAAATGCTAATATGGCTGGCACCCACGATGTCACACCTTGCTGGTGGAACAATGTAGGGTGGAGTGCAAAGGGTATACTGACAAAAGGCGATCCGAAAACACATTACCATGCATTACCATAATGATTAGGTGATCGTGAAACCATTACCTGCATATTTTCTATATTATAAACCATTCAGTGAACTGTGACTTCTTTATTTCAAACTGCCAGGCCAGGACATCACTTTAAACTGTGTACATGCCTCGCTCGGGATTGGTGTAGAATGTACGATGTGTTAATGTCTTTTCAAAAGTAAAGTATAATAATGTGACCCACTGTATGAAAGATTGCTTGCTCTGGTGGAACCTGTCGAGACTCTGCTGGAGTCAGAACGGTGCTGTATCAGAGTAAGTCTCCCGGGACAACAGAATAAAACAACTGTTGAACTAAACCAGTATTCGACTCAGTGTTTGTACTGAACCAGATTGAGGACCAAAAAAATCCGTTTCAACAACATGATTATTTTCTCCTTTTTACAGAGACTTAGACAACAACACCACGCTGGCTGTGCCCAGCTACGACGAGGTCATGCAAGGACACGCCATCCAGCAGGTGGAAGAACCTGGTGTGGGTCAGGGGGAGCAAAACATGGTCTCCCTTCCATCCTACGAGTCGCTCGTCGAGGTTGACATGGCGCCGCCCTCGACCGTGGCCGCGAGCGCGGGAGTCGGCGGGCAGCCGAGGAACGAGGCGCCCTCTTCTCGCCCTGGCCGACGATTCAGCTCGAAAAAGATTCGCCGGATTCTATCGGACAAATCCCACCTCAAGAACTTCAGAATCCATCTAAACACCGCGAACAGTACCGTTGTTAACCTGGAGCCGCTCACCCCTCCCCCACAGTACGAGGACGGCGTGGAGAAAAGCTTCGCAAACCTAAAGCCATCCTGAGTTGGCACCAATGTCCAGGCAGCTGATCGAGTAACTCTCTAAATATCGACCGTGTCTCTTGAGAATCTGATGGACCTGATCTGTGCGCATGTTTTGCAAATGCGAACACTTTCTCTGTATGTCCCGGGTGCTGCAGCTTCAGGAATTACTTCTGCAGTTTAAGGTTCCTACAAGTTTGTCGTCCCATTTCTCTCCATGAAAGTACGTTACTTACACACTCCGCCAGTTTGATGCAGATCCCAAGAGTCTGGAATTAATGGGCCTACCGGATGGATGGATGAATTACTCCATTTTCCTTCTATCCCAACCCCCCCAGTTCAGTTCTTCCCTGTCCACTGCCTTCACAGACAGCAGCCCCCACCATTAGTGGAGCTTGGTGCAAGGCAAGTGGGGAGTTGCCCAGCCACATTTACTGGGAGGTGGTTTGTCACCAGTCGTCTCCGAGGGCAACCGTCTGCCAGCGGTGCAGCTTTGCCGAGCGTTGGCCTGCACAGACCCACCCCCTGCTTTTGCGTTTACAATAACCTGCCGACTTGAAGAGCGGCCGCTTGGCTGCAGCACTGGAGAGCCTCTGGCTCCTATAGAACTAGTACCCCAGGAAGAGTTGGTGCCTTCAGGAGAATGGGGGGAGAGGGCTGGAGGAGAGGGATCGTGCTAACTGCGCGCACTGGCTGTGCTGATTTCCAAGGCACTCCACTTGAATCAAGTGGTTTAAGGGTAAATCGCCTCCCGTACTGGTTTCAGATCCAATCAGAATCCAGTGAGAAGGGCGATTTCTATTTGAAAAATTCTACCTCTTTGTGAAATGAGTTGATCGATTTACATGTAAAGGAATGAGTTTGGTCCAAAGCTGGTTAGGCGGGTAACTTGTTAAAACAGTTTCAAAAAGGGATGGCTGCTCGGAATAAATAATCCACAAATAAAATCTTAAATGATGGCGGCAACAATCTCTGTCCCGTAAGCCTGGATTTAATGGGAGAGCATTCCAAACATGCAGCATTTTAACGGTAGCACGTTCCTAGCCTCTAGGAGCATCTATGCTTGGCGCTTGGGCGGTGGGAGTGCAATGACCAGGCACCAGCTGCCCTCACTCACTGTGCGGCATCAGTGCTTCAGGATTCTGCCAGCTGACCCACAGAGAAATGGCCGTATAATTCCACTGCCAGTGGGGAGATGGCACACAGATGTCGCACTTGCTTGGTCTGAAATTATTGAAGCACCAATTCTAAATGGGTCCCGTGAGCAATGAACTCTGGCCCCTTAACAATTCAGAGAAAACTGGACCAAAATTTACACTGAACGAGAACATTGGGAATAGTGACTGCCCCGTGGGGTGGATGGGAGTCTATTGGTGAGAAACTGAAGAATGTCTTGTCTCCTTCATTCTCCAATCAGCAACCTTCGACCAAAGCCAGATTGTCATAGAGACCTCGCTTTTTCCAACGCCTGCGATTTGTTGAGCAGTCACTAATTATGGAGAAAAATGGATGTTTTCTGAAGAGGACATTGCCCCTCTCCACCATAATTAAACCATGCTTGCAGTGTCGTGTGATATCCGAGCATTTAATAAAAATTCACGAGACTAACCGAGAATTGACATTCGGCGCTGGTGGAAAACTGGCGATAGCAGATTCCACCCGTCCCATTTTCCCAACCATTGCCAGTGGAGAGAGAAATGGGGCGGGGTGCAGTGTTCCCTACAGGCTGCACTGTGTTGTGCGCCGCCTGTTTATTTCAGTGCGCAGTCCCTTTAAGTTTCTGTGCTTGGGCGGTATTTCCAATGTAAAAGCTTGTGAGCGGCCTGCGCAGGACTTTGCAGATTACCGCACGGGCAGCTTAGAAGGGAGCATTGGCAGGGTGTATAACTGGCGGCCTGTGTGATACTGCCCATTTTCCACCACTGCTGAATGTAGAGTCTGCTGGGTCTCTCTCATATATATAAAAATGAAAATCTGTTGGTCTCGTGCACTGTGCTAACAGAAGAACGTCGCATGTTGACTGCGCCCCTCTTTTTAATGGCAGCTTTCTTCCCCTCTCCCAGCACTAATTTTTGGTGATCAGTCGGTAGCTCGCTTACCATGGCAAATGTGTCCAGTTTCATTGATTATTTTTTTTTTCTGACTATTTCTGGTCTCTGACTCCGCATTTTGCGGAGGCTTAAGATTGAACGGCAGTAACTACACTGCCGTTTTAGGATAATTCACGAGCAGTATTTGCATGAGTTGTCTTCTCTCCCTAGTCATTCCCATTCTGTTGAATTCCAAAGCACCCAACCACATCACTGCAGCACAGGACCAACATCGTTCATCACCTCTCGGGCACGTTGAGCTTGGGCTACATGTAATTATAGGGCTGGCTCAGAGTGGCTACCAAGCTTAACATATTAATATTGATGCACTTCAGGAAAATCCCATCTATGTCGACACTTGTGTGGTACTTTAATTCATCATCCTGGACTGCACCCGTCCTAATGTACTTCACCCTATAATGTTGGACTGCTCAGACTGGTCTCCGGGATACGGTTCAAGTTTGGAAGGACGGAATTCGGAATTGTATTCGATTTATTTTTCCATAATTGAAGTGTGAAATTTCACACCCCATTTTACTCGAACCTCGTCTATTCCAGTGGACCAGATTTCAACCTGTTCACTCCTATCGCAACACGTCAAGACCCACGGATGATCTAAAACTCTGATCCAATTGTCGGGAGTCCCTTGACTTTTGATTCTCTCAATTAAGTTGACTGGCAACCTTCGAGAATCCTTATTTGTAAATGTTATTTTAATTCACTTATTTGTACTGAATCATTGATTTAACTGGACTGCGGTGGAAATTTTTCAAATTTATTTATTTGTGTTTTTAATATCCTGTCTAATATGTCTCTCTGGGAACTGGTGGCCTATTTCAGGAATTGGCTGAGTTGGAAGTGGGATGGGAATCTTCTGGAGCGTTGGGCGATCGGTTTTGGGCTGAAGTATTCTGAGAGGAAGTGTGACTTGACCTTTGGGGCAGACTGGCTCTGACCTCTTGGTGTTCCGGACTCGAAAGGGGGCAGGTTCCTGCTCCAGGTGTAATCCACTGGTAAATGTCACTAGTGCAGCGCTTATCTGGCTGGGACTCTGCCGCTGCAGGTCTCTGCGGGATCACTGCAGGATTCCTGCTGCTACGAGGTGGGGGAAAGAAACTCGGTTTTACCTGGGTGGGCGAAGAAATGTTGTAAACTTAAGTGTTGATAAAGTTCGAGGCTGAAAATATTTCTCCTTTTTTCCCCCACCCCCTCCCCAGAATATTCTCCTCCACTCTGAATAAACTCTAAATGGGAGCAGTTTTTAACGTGCACTTTTCAATTGAGCGAAAGCTCACCAGTGTCTGCCTTGGCGAATGGAACACTGCCCCTCCTTGTCCCGTTCCCTTCCCCCAGCCAAACTCCACCCTGGACTCCCAAGTCAGGAGGAGTTACACGTGTTGTCTGCAACATAAATCTCCCTCACCTCTTTTCCAGAAGAGTGCTCCATCCTGCACCAGTGTGGTAATTTTTCCCCAACGGGAAACCTCTTTCCCCACTAGCAATCCGTGTGAAATTCCAACTTTGCCATCTGATGCGATGCGATGCGACCCGACCCATTGCAGGCGGTATGCATGGACTTTGTAAAGCCAGCCTCTGCTCGTTTGTTGCTGGTTTAATTTGAACTGGTTTGTGTTTTTTGTACCAAGCTCTGAACCGAGCGAGGGTGAGTTGAATGTGTGATTTTTTTTAAATGACTGGAGATGGAAGAAATGTTCAGTTTCTTTTAGTTCTCATTATTTATTCATTAATAAAAATGTATGGAAAATTCTGATGTGTAAGAGTTCTGTGATTGCGAACCTTGGCGTGGACTTGCCCATTGTACAGTGCCTTGCTGCGCTCTCTATCGGTTCTATGGGACTGTCTGTGTTTTTTGGTTGAGGAGGGGCTTGGCATTTATTGCTGAAGTTTAAATATTTTGAGAAGACTGGAAACTGAGACTGTACAACCAGGAGTCTGTCTCTGGGAGAACTGGGATTCAGGTGGCTGGGTTATTGTGTAAGGTACAATATTTCACTCTGGTGCATCATTTGAAAGTTTCTTTTTATTGTGAAAAGGGCTGCAGTTTTTGCTATTTACAATTCCAATTTGCTCAACTATTTCCAATCTACATTAATGACTTGGATGAAGGGACCGAGTGTAATGTAGCCAAGTTTGTGGACGATACAACAATGGGTGGGAAAGCAAGTTGTGCAGAGGACTCAAAGAAAGGGATATAGACAGGCTAAGTGATTGGGCAAACAATTGGTAGATGGAGTATAATGTGGGAAAGTGCAAGGTTATCCACTTTGGCAGGAAAAATAAAAAAGCAAATTATTATTTAAATGGAGAGAGATTACAAAATGCTACAGTTCAGAGGGACCTGGGGGTCCTTGTGCATGAAACACAAAAAGTTAGCATGCAGGTACAGCAAGTAATCCAAAAAGGCAAATGGAATGTTGGCCTTTATTTCAAGGGGGTTGGAGTATAAAAGCAGGGAAGTCCTGCTACAACTGTACAGGGTATTGGTGAGACCACACCTGGAGTACTGCGTACAGTTTTGGTCTCCTTATTTAAGGAAGGATATACTTGCATTGGAGGCAGTTCAGAGACGATTCACATGGTTGATTCCTGAGATGAGGGGGTTGACTTCTGAAGAACGGCTGAGCAAGTTGGGCCTATACTCACTGGAATTTAGAAGAATGAGAGGTGATCTTATTGAAACATATAAGATACTGAGGGGGCTCGACAAGGTAAATGCAGAGAGGATGTTTTCCCCTCGTGGGGAAATCTAGAACTCGGGGGCATAGTTTCAGAATAAAGGGTCGCCCTTTTAGAACTGAGGTAAAGAGGAATTTCTTCTCTCAGAGGGTCGTAAATCTGTGGAATTCTCTGCCCCAGAGAGCTGTGGAGGCTGGGTCATTAAATACATTTAAGGTGGAGATGGATTTTTACAAGCTAAGGGAGTGAAGGGATATGGGGAGCGGGCTTTGAGCCCAAGATCAGCCATGATCTTATTGAATGGCGGAGCAGGCTCGAGGGGCCAAGTGGCCTATTTTGTTCCTATTTCTTATGTTTTGTGCTGTGTGCATGCTCGCACTGAGAGCTCCTCAAACCTTCATTTAGGATCATTACAGCTAGCAGACAACAATGGCTTTCATCCTAGCTGTCTGGCCTGGATTTGAAGCGAGGTTCCAGAGGCAAAGGTGAGTGGCCTCCAGGGGAGGTGTCATTTCCTTACTTTATTGCTCTGAAATATTATCATGGCCCAGAAATTCGGGCCGGGGGCTTCCCGCGGGTGCAAGCCCCCGATCTGCACTTACCTTGCGCGCTGGCCGTTGAGCTGTAGGGCCCCGTGGAATTCCGATCCGGGGCCTGGTCCAGCTGCCGGCGCGCAGTGCTTGCGTATCCCAGGGGCGCAGTTAGTTCGATGCGTCCCCTGGGATCACGTGGGCCATGGGCAGCCAATCGGAGCAGGGAATGCTCCATTCATAAGTCTTGACAGGAAGTGCTGTCAAGACTTATAAATACTACGGCCCCAAAACAGCACTAAACCTTCAAATAAATTTTTTTTAAAAATAAAAAAATCACATTTTTTAAATAAACTATAAATTACATTAACTATTTTAAACAATAATTAAAATGTTTGAAAAAATAATTTTATATTCTAACGGGGCTAAAAATAAACTTACCTTGCTTTAAAGTATTTAAAAATAATAAACCTGTGGGGAAAAAATGTTTTAATTTTAATTAATTCACCACTTACCTTGTAAAAAGCAGGCCTTACGCCTGCTTTTTACATTTCTAAATTCTGCAGGCTTACCCTCCCGTGAAAACCTGTATATAAAAAAAAAACACGAAGTTTGATGCGCACGCGCAGCCTCCCCTGCGCAAGCGTTCGACCTCTGAACCTCTTCGTTCAGAGGAACGGAAGTGCCGGTTTCTCGTGCATGCAGGAAACTGGCACTTCCATCGGGCCCACGGGTGAGTACCCCGTGCGTACTCGCCCGTGGAGACCCGAATTTCTGGGCCATTATCTGAAGCAGAAACTTGGCTGCTGGGACATTGACATCTAATGGCAAACACTGGGTACTGCAAGGAATTGCCACTATTTTCCCCTTCAGGAAAGACTTGCATTTATATAGCGCCTTTCACGATCTCCGGACGTCCCAAAGCGCTTTACAGCCAATGAGTTACTTTTTGAAGTGTAGTCACTATTGTAATGTAAGAAATGCGGCAGCCAATTTGCGCACAGCAAGCTCCCACAAACAGCAATGTGATAATGACCAGAATTTTTTTTTTAGTGATTTTGGTTGAGGGAATAAATATTGGCCAGGACACCGGGGATAGCTCATCTCTTTTTTTGAAATAGTGCCATGGGATCTTTTATGTTCACCTGAGAGAGCAGACCGGGCCTCGGTTTAACGTCTCATCCGAAAGACGGCACCTCCGACAGTGCAGCACTCCCTCAGCACTGCACTGGAGTGTCAGCCTAGCTTTATGTGCTCAAGTAATTGTAAGGCTGTAAAAGCTGGAAATACACAGGAGGTCTGTCAGTGAGGAAAGAAGAGTTAAACTTTTTTAAGGCGTATCAGAGGCTAATATCCAAAATGTTAACCTGTCTTTTCTCTTTACAATTGTCAAACCTTTGTGTAGTATATTCTTGGTTAACAGAATTCCAGTGCTTACAGTTTCCTTACAGTAACCGTGTACTCGGTTGTCATATGCCACTCCCATGTCATCATTAAGGGGGTTAATCTGCCCATTGCTACTCTGCTCTGGGATCCTACGTGTGTGTGTGTGTATATATATATATAAAAAAATTGGCGGTGCATCCTGTCTATTTTTGCGAGCTTTATGATAAACTGCAAAGCAGAATTTGTACCACATTTAACGCACGATTTTTTTGAATAAATTTCTCTCCAATTTTCTCCCCTCATGAAGGTGCCGATTCCAGCTAGGGTCTGGTTCCACAGGTGGCAGCAGCTCTCTGAGGGCTTGCCCACAATTGATGTGTGAGGCCAGATGGTGAGCGTAGGCTAATCAACCATGTGGGCATCATAACCGAGCCCGATTCTGCACCCTCCAGAAGCACTCGTCTTTCAGCTGGACAAACATCAGGAGTGAGCACATTGGTTGATTTTCCTGCGTTCCTCTCGCACCCACCCCTCCCCAACCCAACTCCACCCCTCCCCTCGGTCCAGGCGCACCAGAGCCAAATTTAGATTCAATTAACTAAGCACAGATGAGGCATCAAACCAGCCAATTCCTGCTCTGTTTCACACCAAGTTCTGTGCTTCAATTGTCTGGATAGCCAACGTGCCTAAAGGTACTAGAAACATAGAAGATAGGAGCAGGAGTAGGCCATTCGGCCCCTCGAGCCTGTTCTGCCGTTTAGAGATCATGGCTGATCATCCAAATTCAGTACCCTGTCCCTGCCTTCTCCTCATATCCCTTGATCCCTTTAGCCTTCAGAAATATATCTAACTCCTTCTTTAATATATTTAATAAGTTGGCTTCAACTGCCTTTCTGTGGTAGAGAATTCCACAGGTTCACCACTCTCTCTGGGTGAAGAAATTCCTCCTCATCTCAGTCCTAAATGGCTTACCCCTTACCCCTTATCCTTAGACTGTGACCCCTGGTTCTGGACTCCCCCGCCATCGGAAACATCCTTCCTGCATCTAGTCTGTCTAGTCCTGTTAGAATTTTGTAAGTTTCAAAGAGATCCCCTCTCATCTAAACTCTAGCGAATATAAGCTTAATCGACCCAATCTCTCCTCATACGTCATTCCTGCCATCCCAGGTATCAGTCTGGTGAATCTTTGCTGCACTCCCTCCAGGGCAAGAACATCCTTCCTCAGATAAGGCGACCAAAACTGCACACAATACTCAATGTGTGGTCTCACCAAGGCCCTGTACAACTGCAGCAAGACATCTTCCTGTACTCGAATCCTCTCTATGAATACCAACATACCATTTGCCGCCTTAAGCGCCTGCTGCACCTGCATGCTTCCCTTCAGCGACTGGAGCACAAGGACACCCAGGTCTCATTGCACTTCCCCTTTTCCCAATCTATTGCCATTCTATTCACAAATTACATGAACAATAAGACCTGGTGCATTGACTCTGGTTGAGGTGGGGTTTTACGGTTGTTGAATGCCTCCTGGCCTCTCGCCCAAATGGCACTTCTTTCTTTGAGGCTGAACAGTGTGTGTTGGCAGGTAATTCTACCGTGGTGAGGGAGGGGCGGCATCATCAAGAGACCAGCCCAATTCTGCCCCCTCCCAAAGTCCGCATCCATGCCCTTTCCAGCGGGTGCTTCTGGGTGGCAATCGGGACCAGAAACCCTGGCTGACCCCCTCCTCTCTAGCCCAGGAGCACGGAGGTCAGGCCTTGGTGCACTGTCCTTGTCCATGCTGCCCTGCCCATTACAAATACAGCTCGATCACATCAACAACATTGAAACATTGGGAATGTGTTCAGCCTTACTAAATCCCTCTCATTGGATGAATAAATATACAACTTGTGTGCTTTGCTTTATTACTGGGCCCTTCAGCCTTAAGGAGATGACTGAGGGGCCCTTTTATAGAAGAGCCTATAGAGTGAATAGTGTCAGAAAAAGTAAATCTGGAAGACTACAATAGCAGTAGGATAAGGGGATTCTGATTCCAGTAGACAAAAGATAAATATAGGAGCGATGTCTGGAAGTTCTCCACACACAGAGCAATTGATGCTTGGAATGGATTCTTGGGTAAGGGACTGGAGGCGAAAAGCTCAATCATTTCAGAGTTGGGTTTTAATGGGGCCTCTGTAGGTTTTTCTGTGGATGAGCAAGGGTGGTCCGAATGTCGTCCACGTCCGTATTTATCATGACTTGACGTTTGGGAATCGTACAGCCAGCCATGACCTAACTCTTGTCAAATATGCTCTGTTAACCTGCCTAAGCACTAATCTGTGTGTGTGTGTGTGTGTGTGTGTGTGTGTGTGTGTGTGTGTGTGTGTGTAAAGGGTAGGGCTGTAACTTTCTGAATACTGATTAATCATTAATTGTCAGCAGTAACGTGACTTCTCCGCAATCCCTAAACACCGGGCAAGCAACACAAGGAAATGTGGAATGTCCATTTCATAGGGCCATCTTGCTGGAACTGAAATACCCTCAATGTATTTCTCTGGACTGGCCTGCTGGAACAGTCAAGTCCCAGCCATCCAGTTAGGCCGGAGGATTTAGTAACATTTTAAGTTTTTTTTTCCCTCAGTTCTGTTTGCTTGCTGGTAGAACATCTGAGTCAGAGAGCGGACTGAAACGCTGGGGTCTCACGAACATTAGTGAGTTGTGAGATTCAGCTGATGTACTGGTGCTCAGAGCGGCGTATAATTCAGATCCTGTCTGGACACATTTTTCCACGTAACTGCTGTTGCCTAGTCCCAACAGCCGAACTGGCAGGAGGATGGGATCGTAGCGTGAGTTCTCTTTGTTTGTTTGTTAAATGTGTTCAGAATCATCACTTTTTGTAACTAATACAACTAGGTGCGATTCTGTGAGCTGATGCCCCTGGAGAGTGGAGCTTGGGATGTTGCAGGCACGAGGCCCTGCGATTACTGGAGATACACTTACTCTCTGCAATCACTACAGGGAGGGCCGCATCATTGGAACCGCCACACAATTTCTTCCAGATAAATACTGGGAAGTCCGAAGCCATCGTCTTTGCCATTCAGGACTGAGATGAGAAGAAATTTCTTCACAGAGAGGGTGGCGAATCTTTGGAATTCTCTACCTCAAGAGGGCTGTGGAGGCTCAGTCATTGGGTATATTCAAAACAGAAGTCGATAAATTTCTGACTAGTAAGGGCATCAAGGGATAGGGCTGGTGAATGGAGTTGAGGCAGAAGATCAGCCATGATCTTATTGAATGGCGGAGCAGGCTCGAGGGGCCGAATGGCCGACTCCTGCTCCTATTTCTTATGTTCTTACCCCCCATCCCCCATCACAAACTCTACTCATGCCACCCCTTCCCCAACCACTGTCTAAGAGTGAAAAAGACTATTCGCAGCCTTGTCGTCTTCATCACAAAGACCATGTGCTTCCACCTCCATAACATCACCTGCCTTCACTCCTGCATCAGCTGCTGAAACTCTCCATACTTCTGTCACCTCCAGACGACTATTCCAACACTTTCCTGGGCGGCATTCCATCCTCCATCCTCCGTAAACCTCGGCTCGTCCAAAACTCTGCCGCCCCCATCAGCCCCGTCCTCAACTGACTCGCGTTGTCTCCCGGTTCACTCACGCCCCAAATTAAAAATTCTCATCGTCGTGTTTAAATCCCTTCCTGGCCTTGCCCCACCCTATCTCTAATCTCCAGCCCTGCAACAGTGACCGCCCCACTCCCCTGACTCTGGCCTCCTGTGCATCTCTTCCCTCCACATTGGCAGCAATGCCTTCAGCCACCTAGGCCTTTCCCTCCACCTTTTAAGACCTTCCTTAAAAACCACCTCTTCGACCAAGCTTTTAGGCACCCCTCCTCATCTCCCTTGGCTCGGTGTCCATTTTTTTCTCGATTACGCCTCTGTGAAGCGCTTACAGGAACCGTATAAGTGCAAGTTAAGGAAAAAGGGAGGAAAAATTGATTTCTATTTTCAGGAGAAAAAGTCTCATGATACCAGATAAACATTTTAGCACTTTCAGAAAGCCCATTCAAAAATTGGATGGCCGGGACCAAAACGGGACAGCAGGAGATCTGCACCAAAACTAAAACATGCTGAAGACCTTCATCCGACCCGCTGCTGCTGCTGTCGAGCTGAGCACAAGAGGGCAGCCGAGAGCAGATTGGAGGGACATTTTCTCCTTCCCTTCAGGGAGCATTCTCTGCCTCTGTAGGGTTGATTTTTTTAATGATCATCTCCCTTCTCCCGGGGGTGCTGACTCTTGATGGGGGTTGGGTGCCGCGGGTGACGGCTGACCTCTGGCACCTCACCCAACTGGCCATTCTTGTGTGAGCCGAGTGAGTTCCAGCGGGCTATTCAACTGCGGAGGGCATCGCAGCCAAGACCGCTCATGTCTTCAGGCACACTTTACAGCAGGAGCGACTGGAAGGTGATCAGGAGCTGTGACTTGGGACTATGCTGAGGTTAGCTTACTCGGCACTGACTGGAGCTCACAGCAGGGATCCTGAATCACAATTTATGTTTAAAAAAAAGTAATGGTGAAAATTGTGTTTAGAAGATGAGGGAAATCTTTGATGGTGAAAGGAGCTTTGTTTCCATTCTCAGGAGCTGGTGACTGCATCAAGCTGCCCCAGGACAGACGCAGCACTGGCAGTCGGTACGCAGTGCATCAAAGATTTCCCTCATCTTCTAAACACAATTTTCACTATTACTTTTTTTTTTACATGCTGTAACCCAGTCCTGAGTAAGTGTGGACATCTTTATTTCCCACATGACTTCTCTTTGGAGTTTGTCTGAGTGAAATTGATAACTTCATGACTAATTGAGTGGTTTTGTGCTGTGGACCTATCCGCACAGAGTGTATCAACTCTACTTCGTGTGAGGAATTACTGGGGTTTTGTGTAATTTATCTTTCGGCGGGAGGGGGTTCATCGGAACGGTAGCATAGTGGTTATGTTACTGGGCTAGTAATCCAGAGACCTGGACTAATGATCCAGAGACGTGAGTTCAAAACAGTTCTTTAAATAAATCTGGAATAAAAGCTAATATCAGTAATGGTGACAATGAAACTACCGGATTGTCATAAAAACCCATATGGTTCACTAATGTCCTTTAGGGAAGGAAATCTGCCGTCCTTACCTGGTCTGGCCTATGTGACTCCAGACCCACAGCAATGTGGTTGACTCTTAACTGCCCTCTGAAATGGCCTCGCAAGCCACTCAGTTGTACCAAACAAAGAAGTATACTAAGAATAAAACCGGATGGATCACCCGGCATCGACCTAGGCACTGGACATGCCAAAGGCACACCCAGCCCAGTCGACCCTGCAAAGTCCTCCTCCAATAACATTTGGGGACTTGTGCCAAAATTGGGAGAGCTGTCCCACAGACTAGTCAAGCAACAGCCTGACAGAATCATACCTTTCTGCCAAAGTCCCAGACTCTTCCATCACCGTCCCTGTCCCACCTGCAGCACTGACCCACCAGAGGTGGTGGCACAGTGGTATAGAGGAGGGAGGGAGTGGCCCTGGGAGTCCTCAACATTGACTCTGGACCCCATGAAGTCTCATGGTATCTGGTCAATCATGGACAAGGAAATCTCTTGCTGATTACCACCTCCCTCAGCTGATGAATCAGTACTCCTCTGTGTTGAACAGCACTTGGAAGAAGCACTGAGGGGAGCAAGGGCACAGAATGTACTCTGGGTGGGGGGCTTCAATGTCCATCACCAAGAGTGGCTCGGTAGCACCACTGACCGAGCTGGCCGAGTTCTGAAGGACATAGCTGCCAGTCTGGGCCTGCGACAGGTGGCGAGAGAACCAACACGAGGGAAAAACCTACTTGACCTCGTCCTCGCCAATCTACCTCACATGCATCTGTCCATGACAGTATTGATAGAAGTGACCACCACATAGTCCTTGTGGAGACGAAATCTCGTCTTCACAATGAGGACACCCTCCATTGTGTTGTGTGGCACCACCACTGTGCTAAATGGGATAGATTCAGAACAGATCTAGCAGCTCAAAACTGGGCATCCATGAGGCGCTGTGGGCCATCAGCAGCAGCAGAATTGTATTCCACCACAATCTGTAACCTCATGGCCTGGCATATCCCTCACTCTTCCATTACCATCAAGCCAGGGGACCAACCCTGGTTCAATGAGGAGTGTAGAAGAGCATGCCGGGAGCAGCACCAGGCGTACCTAAAACTGAGGTGCCAAATTAGTGAAGATACAACACAAGATTACATACAGTGGAAACAGTATGCTATAGACAGGGCTAAACGATCCAACAACCAACGGATCAGATCAAAGCTCTGCAGTTCTGCCACATCCAGTTGTGAATGGTGGTGGACCATTAAACAACTAACGGGAGGAGGAGCTTCCATGAATATCCCCATCCTCAATAATGGTGGAGCCCAGCACATGAGTGCAAAAGACAAGGCTGAAGAGTTTGCAAACATCTTCAGCCGCAAGGGCCGAGTGGATGATCCACCACAGCCTCCTCCTGAGGTCCCCACCATCACAGATGCCAGTCTTCAGCCAATTCGATTCACTCCACATGATATCAAGTAACAGCAGAGCTCACTGGATACAGCAAAGGCTATAGGCCCTGACAACATCCCGGCTGCAGTGCTGAAGACTTGTGCTCCAGAACTAGCTGCGCCTCTAGCCAAGCTGTTCCAGTACAGCTACAACACTGGCATCTATCCAACAATTTGGAAAACTGCCCAGGTATGTCCTGTCCACAAAAAGCAGGACACATCCAATCCGTCCAATTGCTGCCCCATCAGTCTACTCTCAATCATCAGCAAAGTAATGGAAAGTATCATCGACAGTGCTATAAAGCGGCACTTACGCACCAATAATCTGCTCAGTTTGGGTTCCACCAGGACCACTCAGCTCCAGACCTCATTACAGCCTTGGTTCAAACATGGGCAAAAGAGCTGAATTCCAGATGTGAGGTGAGAGTGACTGCCCTTGACATCAAGGCAGCATTTGACCGTGTGTGGCATCAAGGAGCCCTAGGAAAATTAAAGTCAATGGGAATCGGGGGGAAAACGCTCCACTGGCTGGAGTCATACCTAGCACAAAGGAAGATAGTTAGAGTCATAGAGTTATACAGCACAGAAAGAGGCCCTTCGGCCCATCGTGTCCGCGCTGGCCATCAAGCCCTATCTATTCTAATCCCATTTTCCAGCACTTGGTCCATAGCCTTGTATGCTATGGCGTTTCAAGTGCTCATCTAAATGCTTCTTGAAAGATTTGAGGGTTCCTGCCTCTACCACCCTTTCAGGCAGTGAGTTCCAGATTCCAACCACCCTCTGGGTGAAAAAGTTTTGCCTCAAATCCCCTCTAAACCTCCTGCCCCTTACCTTGAAACTGTGCCCCCTGGTTATTGACCCCTCTACTAAGGGGAAAAGTTCCTTTCTATCTACCCTATCTATGCCCCTCATAATTTAGTGCACCTCAATCAGGTCCCCCCTCAGCCTTCTCTGCTCTAAGGAAAACAACCCCAGCCTGTCCAGTCTCTCTTCATAGCTGAAGCACTCCAGCCCAGGTAACATCCTGGTGAATCTCCTGCTGTGGTTGTTGGAGACCAATCATCTCAGCCCCAGGACATGGCTGCAGGAGTTTCTCAGGGCAATGTCCTAGGCCCAACCATCTTCTGCTGCTTCATCAATGACCTTCCCTCCATCATAAGGTCAGAAGCGGGGATGTTCGCTGATGACTGCAGAGTGTTCAGCGCCATTCACAACTCCTCAGATAATGAAGCAGTCCATGCCCTCAAGCAGCAAGACATTCAGGCTTGGGCTGATAAGTGGCAGATAACATTCACGCCACACAAGTGCCAGGCAATGACGATCTCCAACAAGAGTGAGTCTAACCACCCCCCCTTTACATTCAAAAGCATTACCATTGCCAAATCCCCCACCATCAACATCCTGGGGGTCACCATTGACCAGAAACTTATCTGGACCAGCCACATAAATACTGTGGCAACAAGAGCAGGTCAGAGGCTGGGTATTCTTTAGCGAGTGACTCACCTCCTGACTCCCCAAAGCCCTTCAACCATCTACAAGGCACAAGTCAGGAGTGTGATGGAATATTCTCCACTTGCCTGGATGAGTGCAGCTCCAACGACACTCAAGAAGCTCGACACCATCCAGGACAAAGCAGCCCACTTGATTGGCACCCCATCCACCACCTTAAACATTCACTCCCTCCACCACTGGCGTACCATGGCTGCAGTGTGTACCATCTACAAGATGCACTGCAACAACTCGCCAAGGCTTCTTCGGCAGCACCTCCCAAACCCGCGACCTCTTCCACCTAGAAGGACAAGGGCAGCAGGCGCATGGGAACACCATCACCTCCAAGTTCCACTCCAAGTCACACACCATCCTGACTTGGAAATATATTGCCGTTCCTGGGTCAAAATCCTGGAACTCCCTCCCTAAGAGCACTGTGGGAGCACCTTCACCACACGGACTGCAGCGGTTCAAGAAGGCGGCTCACCACCACCTTCTCAAGGGCAATTAGGAATGGGCAATAAATGCTGATCTTGCCAGCGATGCCCACATCCCCTGAACGAATAAAAAAAGATATTAAATGATTAGGTAGAGTACATAGGGTGAAAGGCCTTTGTTTACTCTGGGCTTTCTTATGGCCATCTATCCCTTTCCCCCTTTTGCTCCACCTCTCTCCCTTCTATCTATCTAGTTCTCTCTCCATCTCTCTTCCTCTTCTCCCCTCTATCCAGTTCTCGCTCTAATTTTCTATCCATTTCTCTTCATCTCTTCATCATTCTTTTGCCCCTCCCCATTATCTATCTTATCTTGTACTTCCCTCCTCACCTACTCCCCAGCTAAATCCCTCCCTTTCCCCTTCCTATTCTCCCTTCCCCCTTCCTATTCTCCCTTCCACACCTCACCTCCACCACTTCCTCACTCTCTTCCTGCTCCCCTTACCCGCTCCTCCTCAGACCCACCATATTCTCCCTCCCACTCATTCTTCCCTCCTCACCTCATCCCTCCCCAGCCCACAATCCCTCTTTTTCCCCATCCTTCCCCCTCCCTCCTTCCCCCTCCCTCCCCATCCTTCCCCCTCTCCCCATCCTTCCCTCCCCTTCTCCATCCATCCCTCTCTCTCTCTTTCTCCACCCTCCCCCTCTCCACCATCCCCCCTCTTTCTCCCCCATCCTCTCTCCTCTCCCCACCCCCTCTCCTCTCCCCACCCCCTCTCTCTCCGCTCCCCACCCCCTCTCTCTCCTCTCCCCACCCCCTCTCTCTCCTCTCCCCACCCCCTCTCTCTCCGCTCCCCACCCCCTCTCTCTCCGCTCCCCACCCCCTCTCTCTCCTCTCCCCACCCCCTCTCTCTCCGCTCCCCACCCCCTCTCTCTCCTCTCCCCACCCCCTCTCTCTCCTCTCCCCACCCCCTCTCTCCACCCCTGCCCTCTATATTCCCTCCCTCTCCCTTGGATCTGTCTCTCTCCTCCTGTCACTCCTGCCTGGGGGCGGAGCTGTTGTTTCCATGGAGCCGGCTGTACGCGGCTTCAACACACGAGAGAGACGGACAGAGCCCTGGGGACGGGCCTACGGTAACTGAGACTCGGACAAAGGGTGCGATAGCCCGGGGAGCGGGTCCCGGGGCCCCTGAGTGAGGGAGGGGAGTGTGGGGTCGCGGCAGGCACGCTGATGCTATCTGAAAAGACTGAAATAATGAATCCCATTGCTGGGGGATGGAGGGCGACACACACAGCAGGAGTGTCCCAGCCTGTGCTGTGCTACACCAGGGCAGCAATAGGTGATCTCTGCCTGGTCTCGGCACCCTGGGCTGGGAAGGGGAGGGGGAGTGAATCAGCCAGGGTTCCTCTTCTGATTCTCCAGTGACTCCTGCAAGGACAGGATATAGGGCTCGTCTGTGACGCCTTCCACAGTTGGATATCCTGCTGAGCCTTGCTGACTGGGCTCTTACATGAAGAATAGGGCGAAGTACCAGGGGCTGAACCCCCCCCCCCCCAAGCACCTGGAGGGGAAAACACAAAGGAATTTGTTGCTATTTTAATTGTACAAAACAACTAGAATGTAAGCTGTACCAATCCTTTTTATTTGTTTATGGGATGTTGTTGTTTTTGGCAGAATCACATTTATTGCCCATTCCTAATTGCCCTGAGAAGATGGTGGTGGGCATTCTTGATCAATGGTTTTTAAACAATGAGGCCTATTCAATAGGGCATTAAGAGTCACGTTTATTTCTGGTGTCAGCCCACTAGTTGCCATATTTGCTATGGTGGTCCCATAACCACCACACTACCATACCCTGCCACCGGCTTTGGAATTGCAGCTCTCTTTAGCATTGTCAAAATTTCTGTCTGATTTATTCATAGATGGCAGGCAGTGGCACGAAGAGTTATTTAAAAAGCTCCAATGGGATCTACGTACTTAAAGCCAAGACAACATGCGTTGGACGACTCGAGGAGTCGGACCTGCGTTTGCAGGTGAGGTGCGTCGGGCACTGATTCACTCACTGTGTGAGGGCCCTGAGGGGGCGAGCAGCCGGGTGGAGTGACATTCAACACCTGGTGCCATTTTCAAAATCCAGAGAGTGAAGTGGAGGACGGAGCTGCCCCAGGTGACCTGTGTGATGTCTCCTGGGACAGGAGTGAAGAGGCTTCATGATGCGTGCCTTAAAATTGGCTAAACACACAGGAATTTTTAAGTTTCCCGCTATATGATCTTCCCACTATTTGGTGTAAAGCAGAACAGGGCTAGTAAAAATTGGGGGCAGTAGAGTTGTTTTTCAGAGATTTGGGGCTGAGAATAAGGCACTTGGGAGCTCATCATTCCATCTGATTCGATACATGGCTCAGTGGTAACTAATAGTGATCCATTCTGCAGCTATTTTCAGTCATCTCAATGAGCAAGGTTATGGATATGTTGTCTTTTGTACACAGAGAGTTGTGGCCACATTGACTCCGGCCCAGTCTCTTCCCCCAGCCCATTCCCACCACTTTGGCCTTGGCCCCATTAGAACTGGCTTTCTTCCCAACTCACAATCCCCCAAGGAAGAGATAAGAGAGAAAGCGGGGAGAGAAGAGGAGAAAGGCCGAGCCTGAGTGAACCAGCAAACAGAGCAGAGAGTGAAGGAAAGCCAAACAGAAAAAGAGTGAACCAGAAACAGGGAGCGTGAAGTAGAAAAGGAGAAAGCGAGAGGAAATGTGTAAACCAGAAACGGAGAGTGTGCAAACCAGGGAAGGAGAAAAAGAGCACACACAAACCAGAAAAGGACAGAGAAAGAATGAACCAGAAGAGGAGAGAGAGAGAACTGTAATGGCAGAGCCAAGTAAAAGAGAGAGAAGCAGAAGGAGATGAGAAGTGAAGGAGAAAAAGAAAACAGGTGAAAGGTGCAAATAGAAAGAGTTACAGAAGGAAAAGAGAGAAACTATTTTCAGACTTTCCATTAGCGGGTCGGAGGGGACTGAGAGTTTTTCTGGTGTAATGACTTGCAAATGTTTTGACAACTATTGCAGTAGATTGTATTTGCTTATTTTTATTACCCAAGATGACATGTTTCATGAGTGAGGTGCTCGGAAGTTTGCTTAAAAAATTATAAAAGTAAAATATATTTTTGCTCCAGAGTTTCAGCATTTTGCTCCAACAAAATGAAGTGTCTTCCCCCGCCCCCTGGTAAGGTCCCAAGTTTGATTCCCGGTCTGTACTGATTGAGCTATCACCAGCCAAGAGAGCGAGATGGGTTCTATAACTGATCTCGGTGCCCCTGGCTTGGGAAGGGGAAAGATCAGCCGGGGTTCCTTCTCCTCACCACTATCCAGTCACTCCTGCCAGAACGTGTGCGTATGTAGATACATGCTGAGGACAGGTCAGGCTGTGCTGTGAGGCTCCCCATGGTTGAATGTCCTGCTGACACTCAATAGCTAAAGTAGCACATGAAGAATGGGCACTTGGGTAATATAGCAAAGGGTCGTTGGCACCTCTAGCCGTACCCCAGGAGACGAGGGGAAGGTCTTGCTTTTAGACAAGTCTCAACTGTTTATGAATCCTCTTGCATGACCAATGTTGCAATGCTTGTCCGTTGGTGCCATCATTACTTTGTGGATTTCTTCAATCAGAAGGTTGTGTGTTCAAGCCCAACCCTGGGACTTGAGCACGTAATCTAGGCTGGCTCTCCAATGCTGCATTGTTGTAGATGTCCATCGGATGGTGCTATTTGAAGGAGCAGGGAGTTCTAGTGTCTTGGTCAATCCATACAACCCAAAACAAATTAACTGCTCATTCATTATGGGATGTTGCTGTGTGCAGAATGACTGCCCATTTTACGCTGCACTTCAGAGTAATTAATTGCATGCGAAATGCTTTGCGATATTTTGACATGACACTACATAAATGCACTTACATTTTATCATTGAATCTTTCTCTCTCAGACTGGAGGGATCGAAGATCATCACGCTCTGATCGAGTTGAGCGACTCCGAGAACTGTTTTGTTCTTCAGGACCTGAACTCCTCCAACGGAACTTTTGTTAATGACTGTCGTATCCAGAATGCAGCAGTGCGACTGGCACCAGGGGACGTGCTACGTTTTGGGTTTGGGAGTGACACTTACGAGCTGGTGGTGGAGACCGTTCCTTCGGTGAGTGCAATGCCCAGAAAGAAGCCACCGTGTTTATGGAATAGCAGCGTGAACATTCTCCCGAAGGGACTGACTCACGTTGGGGTGTCAGCCATGGCTCAGTGGGTAGCACTCTCGCCTCTCCGGTCGTGGGTTCAAGTCCCGCTTCAGAGACTTGAGCACAAGATCCAAGCCAACTCTCCCAGTGCAGTGCTGAGGGAGTGCTGCATTGTCTTTTGGCTGAGACGTCAGTCCGAGGCCCCGTCTGCTCTCTCAGGTGGACGTAAAAGATCCCATGGCACTGTTTCGAAGAACAGCAGGGGAGTTCGGCCCCGATATCCTGGCCAATATTTATCCCTCAATCAACATCACTAGAACAGATTATCTGGTCATTATCACATTGCTGTTTGTGGGAGCTTGCTGTGTGCAAAATAGCTACAGCATTTCCTACATTACAACAGTGACTGCACTTCTAAAAAAGCACTTCATTGGCTGTAAAGCGCTTTGGGACGTCCTGAGATCGTGAAAGGCGCTATATAAGTGCAAGTTTTTTCTTTCTTTTTGGTGTACTGTTCCTCTCCACTGTGGCCATTCTTCATGTGAGCCGAGACGGTAAGTGTCATCGGATACCTAACTGTGTACGGGGGGGGGGGGGCATCACAGCCACACCCGTATCTAACCACCGTTCACATGCACACTTTCCAGCCTGGGTCACCAGATAGTGATCAAGAGCGGCAACCCTGACTAATGACGCCGCCGCTCTGGTCTCGGCCAGTTGGAGCAGCTCACGGTGGCTGCCGCCTGGTTTTATACTCGGGGGTGTTTATTTCAAACTTTGGATTCTTGTTGTATGGTGAGCGAGCTGGACAGTCGCTTCTTCGTCGATAACCTGCTGACCAGTGAGGACTGGGGAGAATACACCTGAGGAGCAGAGATGCGACACGTTCTCCAAAAATAACTGAACAACATTATAAAGTAGCATATTGAAGAGCTTGTTTTATTTTCTGCTGTTCAATATTTCATATTTACATTATTAGTGAAGACGACTATCAGCCAAACATAGGAAGGCAGCCTGTCTCTGGGAGCATTTTCAGGACCCACCCAGTATAGAGTGTGGAGACCTGTACTGGACATTCTCAACCCTGGTACGGAGGGCCTTTCCTGTTTTCTTACTTAACCCATAAAACCCTCTAAGTGTGCTCATCTTAAGAATACCCGACAAGAGTACAAGAATGTAAATATTATTCATACCGACTTCAAATAAGAAAATAAATGAAATGGCAGCAAAAAAAAAATTTTCTTCATCTTCCTAACCAGGAATGTTGAGGCAACTGTAGTTCCCTAAATGCTGCCCAACTGAGAGATCAATCAGCTGACTCCGCACGGAGCCAGCTTCGAACCCTGAAACCTTCCTGGGACTCAGTACCACACAGGGTGGTGCTTTTATCCATCGAGCCATTGCGGCACCATGATTGTTGTTGGTAGTTTTCGGAGGCAAACTAATATTTACAGAAACATCTGCAGGAGCTGGGAGGGAACTAAAGGTTTGTAGCAAAAGTCTAAATGACCTTAATATTAAAAAAAAAATGTTTTAATGGCATAATCATTTATTCTCTTCTACTTTTACCCCATCTTCTTTCACCAGTCCCTCCTCTCTGGGCTACGCAGTTGCTAGGTGGGCAGCTCAGTTAGATTCCAGGCCATCACTGGTGCTGCTCTTGGGACAGTCACCAGGGGGCAGGTGAGATTAGGGATACCCAATCCAGTTTTTATACACACACCTCTCGCCCTGTGGAAGAGTCCAGGCACCGTCCAGCGGCTCCTCTCAGTCATGCCCTGGGATCGGCATGTAGCGGAATGTGTGATCCACCATTTTGTGACACCATTTCTGTCGTATATCCACACCTTACTAACAGTCGTAGTGTTCTACAGTAAAACTGCAACAATCTTTGGGAGCTTTTTTGAAGTCTGGAAAGGACGCCATCAAAATTAATAAAAGTAGAAGAGAAGGTAGATCAAGAAGTAGTCGTTAGATTGAGTAGAATGTGCCTAGACTCTCTAGAGTTTAGAAGAATGAGGGGTGGTCTCATTGAAACGTATAAGATTCTGAGAAGGCTTGACAGGGTAGATGCTGAGAGGTTGTTTCCCCTGGCTGGAGAGTTTAGAACTAGGGGTCATAATCTCAGGATAAGGGGTCACCTATTTAGGACTGAGATGAGGAGAAATTTCTTCACTCGGAGGGTTGTGAACCTTTGGAGTTCTCCACCTAGGAGGGCTGTGGCGGCTCAGTAATTGAGTATATTCAAGACAGAGATCGATAGATTTTTGGACCTCCAAGGGATATGGGGATCAAACGGGAAGGTGGAGTTAAGGTCAAAGATCAGCCATCTTATTGAATGGTGGAGCAGGCTCGAGGGGCCACATGTCCTACTCCTCCTATTTCTTATGTTTTTATCTTATGTTCTTATGATACCAACCTGAGCTTTTAAAAACAGACCAGGAAGATCTCGGTTTCAATGCCTGGCCTGTTCTGTTAGCTTCTCTCAGCCGAGGCAGTGGTAGGTTTGTTACAGTTGGCCTCAGCACCTTTTGAGCTGGGGAGCTGAAAGTTGCCCTGGGTACCTGCTCCTAGGAGCCGGTGACTGCTGTTAAAATGCTGCGATGCCCCCCGTGTTTGAATAGCCTGCCGACATTCATCGGCAAGGGTTCGCGCATGGAGAATGTTGAGTTGGGTGAGATACCAGAGGGCTGCTGGTACCTGGGAAACCGTATCCCATCAAGGGTGTGCACCTTCAGGAGGAGAGTGGAAATGACCACAAAAGCCATACAAATGAGACAGTGGACGTACAATATCATTACAGACGAGGAAAGCTATTTGACCCATCATAGAATCATGGAGGGTTACAGCACAGAAGTAAGCCATTCGGCCCATTGTGCCTGTGCCGGCCCTTTGTTAGAGCAATCCGAGATGAATCCCACTCTCCTGTATCTTCCTTTGCTTCAAATTTTTAATGCATTTTTTCAATAAAACATGCAATGCTCCCTGCCTCAACCACTGCCCGTGGCAAAGTATTCCATTCTCCCATCACCCTCTGCATAAAGAAATTTATTCAATCTATTCTCCTCTCTCTCTCTCTCTTTGAGACAGTTTTAAATTGATGACCCCCTTGTCACTGAGTCCCCAGCCAGAGGAAATAGTCTTTCCCTATTCACTCTATAGCCCTTCATATCCTTTAAAAACCTCGTTTAAATCTTCTCAGACTCCTCGGCTCCAGTAGAAAGTCCCAGTATATTAAGTCTCTCCTCATAACTGCAGTTTCCCATCCCTAACATTAGGTCCTGCTATACACAAAACTGTGGTCTAAACAATGTTTTGTACAATTTTATTACTGCTTCTTTACTCTTGCACTCGATGACCCTATTTATAAAACCCCAAATACCATAGGCCTTTGTATGTTTTTATCTACCTGCACTTGCATTTTCAGGGATTTATGTATTTTGAACCCCGAAGTGTTTCTGTTCCTCCACACCCTTCAACGATCTTGTATATCCCGGTAAGATCTCCTCTCTGACACCTCCTTCCAAAGTATGAAAGGCCCGAAGGTTAGCCAAGTCTTTCCTGATGACGTATGAGGTGCAAAGTCTTGTGGCTCTTCTCTGCCCTGCCTCCAATATATGAATGAATGTCTCCTTTGTGACTCCGTAACCACAGTGGCACACCTTGCTTCAGGTGTGCTCTGACCAGGGCACTCTACTCTGATTTATCCCCGACTGTTTTGCTTACACAGTTCAATATTTTAATGGCTTTGTTGATTGCTGCTTGACACTGGTTGGATACGTCGAGGCAAGTGTTTAAAGGCTGATGAAAAATGCCACCACTCCTTGTTATTCTGATAAAAGGTTTGCAAGTCCAAACGAATGTTTTCTTTCCCCCCCTCCCCCTTCAGGTGTTTTGTCCTCCAGTGAGTCAGCGGTCGCTGTGGCCTGGGCACCTTCAGCTCATCGAGGACCCCAAGCCATGCACGTCCCCCGCCGCAGCCTCCCAGCTTCCCTCACTCTCCGCTCAGAGCTCCGCCAGCGCAGCCAATGGATGGATTCAAGGAGGCAGCACGGCAGTCCCCCACCCGCCCCTGAGGAAGCGGGCGGCAAGCGCAGGCAGCAGGCGGGTGACAGGCAGCTACTCCGCTGACATCAGCAGCAGTCCCCCCACCGTGAGACGAGGTACAAGTACTAATTAAAAATGGGCACGGCAACCGATGCAATCACGTCATGTCGCCATCTACTGGGCTCAGAGGTTACAGGGGTGCGGCCCACTTTTGATCTTGGTATCTATAGATGCTAAAAATATTCAAAACCTGTGCAGAAACTGCATCACCAGGGCTCACGAGGCAGCAGATGCTGTAGTTGCTGCAGGGCGAGTGTTTTTTTAGGAAGGCAGTTCGTCAGCTGTGACACCGAGTCTCTGGGCTGACCCCTCGTCCCCACCTCACACACTCTCCAAAAGGCCAACAGGACACCGTTTAATCTGGAGACTGCGTTAATGGATCATCTTCTGTTCGTGTCATTGGCCTGAACGGACTGTTCTCAGAAAGTGCCATGCCAAAAATGAGAGTTTTGAACCTCGGGGGCAAAATTTGGTTACTTTGCGCCTCCTGGGGGCCGCTAATGGGACGCAAAGCAACTAGCGTCCGGGCGCGGCGACACTTGCGACGCTAACGCCTCTCGCGAAATTCAGCGTAAGGTTAGTGGCAGCGGTGGCCGGTAGCGCCCCGCGGTACCGAGCCTCCGGCGATGACGTCAGCGCCCCGCTCGCGCCCCGTCCGCAAACTTGGGTCGCGCCCCCTGATGTACCGCCGGACTCTATGTCCGTCAGGGTCGGGGGGGTGTACGTGCGGCCAAGGTGGTGATATTTAATGGGGAGGTGCCAGGCGACCATTTTTTTTGCTGGCTGCCTGCCAGCACCTGCCCCCTCTGCCCCCCTCCCGCAGGGTGCCGGCCGCGATTGGGCAGCCCGGCTCTCCTCTTGCCGGCACCTCGCTCCCTGGTGGCCCAGCAGGGACCCGGTTCACGCTGCGCAAGGCCCCTCCCCTTTAATAAGGGGAGGAAGGCCTGCAGTACCATGGCGCTGCGGCACACAGCCCGGCGATATTGGGCTGGAGCCCCCCAAGAGGGAGGGGGAGCGCTTCCAATAGCGCCCCACCTCCTGCTTGGGGTGCTACCAGCCAATTTTGGCTGCGGGGTCGCTAACTTTTAGTTACTAAAAGTAGCGCCCCAGCAAAGTTAGCGCCCCAAAGGAGGCGCGACCCAATTTCCCCCCCCCCCCCCCCAAGCAACTGCATGCGTGCGGGCTTCCGAGTGTGCGGTTATTTCTCTGTTTTTGCTGGAGCCGTGGAATCTGCCTGATAAAGGGATATGGGGATAGTGCGGAAAGGCAGAGTTGAGGTAGAAGATCAGCCTTGATCTTATTGAATGGCGGAGCAGGCTCGAAGGGCCGAACAGCCTACTCCTGCTCCTATTTCTTCTGATCGTTTGTTCTAAAAGGGGGCAGATTCAACAGCATATCGCAGAACTGCCTTTTCACACAGCAGTGTCCTCTGAGCGTGTGTCACAGTGGGTTAGCAGGGATTGGGCTCTGGGCGGTTAGCTGCAGCTGTTCTGTATAAGGAATGTTAGCTAACTTTAAGCAAAAATAAAATAGATGTGAATATAAGGCGGCATTTAATGGGCTGGGATATTCTGCCTGTGTCCCGGTCTTTGCTCCTCCCTCAGCCAGTCAAAGACAAATCAACTGCTCACTCATCTCGCTGCCGTTTGTGGGATCTTACTGTGGGCAAAACGACTGCTGGGTTTGTCTACATAACAGTCACTGCACTTAATTAAAAGAATTCTGTAAAACACTTTGAGAGGTTTCAACAAATGTGATGAGGCGCTATGAAAAGGCAAGTACAGTAAACTCTTTCTTACCTGGCACCTATGGGACCAGGATGGTGCCGGTTGATGAAACATTCTGGATAACAGAGAGGTTTACCTACCAAGGCAATTTTTAACACAAACAAAAATTTTAAAAATCAAGAAATTTACTGTGTAATTGGGTACTCACCTACAGAATGTTCCGTTAAATGTATGGTAGAAGATGCTGGTTATTAAAGTATTCCGGATGATAAAGTGCCATTTAAACAAGAGTTTACTGTATATTCTAAAATGTAGCCCTAAATATATGTAAAATATATAAGTACCCTCATCAAAACCCTCAGAAACATAGCTATTACAGCACAGAGACATTCAGCCCATCATGCTGGTGCTAGCTCTTCAACTGGAACTACCCAGTGCTTCACAGACAATGAACTACTTTGAACTGCAGTCACTGTTGTTCTGTCGTGGAACAGAACATCCATTCTGCAAACAGCAGTATCTCCCCACAAGCTGCAATGAGATGACTGACCATCTGTTTTGGTGATGGTTGATTTGAAGGAGGAATGTTGGTTAGGAAAGGGGAACTCCCTGTTCTTCTTTAACATTCACCTGAGCAAGCACAGGGCTTTAATCGAACATCTCACCCACAGGACAGCACCTCTGAACAAGCAGCACTCCCCCCAGTACTGCACTAGAGTGTCAGCCTTGATTATGTGCTCAAGTCCTGAAGCAGTGCTTGTAACCAGATAAATGTATTGCATCCTCCCCATTAAACTGAAACCCTCCACTCTGACACTGGAATTCTCCACGTCCCTTGCTCTCTGCACTCCTTAAACAGTGACCCCCCCCTCCACATTCCCTCTGATCCTGTAATACTGGATCCCCTTATCTCTCACTCCAGCGTTGACAGTCACTATGCTCCTGCCGTTACAACTCTTTCTCCTCCACCTGGCCATCTCCCTCCCTGCTTTCATAAACCTTCTCAAAGCCCTCCTCCTCGACCCTGCCCTAGGTTTCCTATCATAGCCTCTCCATTCTCCTCCCTTTCTCCCATGCTCAATGCCCACCATATCCCTTACCTCCCTTATTGCGAAGCGATGTGAGATGTCATTAGAAACATGCTGTTGTTGATGGTGGTGATGTCGATGATGTTTTTACTCTCTCGTTACCAGGGGCCTGGACTAACACCCCGGGTCGATCTGTGGGGAATGGGGTCCCTATATCCTCCTCTCAGACCCTGGAACTGCTCTTGCAGGAGAAGGTGAGTCGTGTCTGCCATTCCTGCCCAAACACTAACACTATCAGTCCAATCTGTCCATCATAATAACAAAGTTAATGAGTCATTGGTTAACGTTCTTCCTCCTTACTGGTTAAGTGTTTAAGTTTCTGTGTTTTTCTCCATTCCAATTGGTTTATTTTCTACATTTGTTACTTTGGGACGCCCTGAGGTTCTGAAAGGCTCTACATACATCAAAGACTTTCTTTTCTTCTTTCCTTCTCTTTTTCTCTCTCTTTCTCTCTCTCTCCTACCTACCTACCTACCTACCTCAAGACAGGCCAAGGTTAAACCTTTAATTTAATTGTTCGAGTTGACCCCATAGTGTCAGGGCATTCGAATGTGGTAATAGTTTGTGTATGTGCACCTTATCAATTGCAGGACCAGCGAATCCTGAAAATGGGGGATGAGATCAGCTGCCTGTGCGTCTTTGAAAGCGAGTCCAAGCGCAAAGACGCCATCATTGCCAACCTGCGCGATGAAATTGCTGCCTTGAAACACCAGTTAGCCCAGATGGATCCCACCCAGAACGACCTCGAAATCACGCAGCAATTACTGACACTAGGGTGCGACATCGATGCCAAAAAGGAGCAAATCAAGACGCTGAAAGATCAGGTACGCCATTGGCGCTGTTTACCATGAATTGCATTGCTGCGCAGTGCGTTTACAGTAAATTGAATCCGAACAGGTGAAATCCGCGCTTGCTGCAACGGGAACAAAACTGCCCGTCACTGGTGATTTTGGGCAGCAGGTGTCTGCATTACCCAGAGGTCTGTTTTGACACCATATTTAACTTGTCCAACTGCAGATTTTGAATTCCTGTAGTGACCTTCTGACATGAATCAGTCATTCATGAAAGAAAGACTTATGAAATAATACTGAGCAACCTGCGGGTGGCGCTGTCCAGGGAGCGTATAAATACTCGGGCACGGGCCCAGCTTGCACAGGACATTCTTAACAGGAACTAGTGAAGGACACAACTAGACCTCCATGTTGTAAAACAGTTGATTAAAGCTTTGTTTAACGCTTAGACCAAGTGCCTAGTAGTTTTCTTACGTCACCTTCGTTCTCTTTTTGGGGATCAGAAGCAGCACCTGGAACAAAATTCAAAGCAAGTAATAAAATTAAATGCTCATATTGAGGTTGACAAAATCTGCTCGTTCTTCACTGTCCCTGATCTAGCAGTTAGATTGTTAATTCACATCTGCAGCCTCCAAAGCTGCCGTATGTGTCCTTGGCCGAATTCTATATACACGTGCGCACACTTTTTAAACAGCGGTCATTGGCTGGCGATCAGGCACAGCTACCCTGGCTGAATTACCTCGCCCTAGCCCAGCGATGCTGAGGCCAATTGTATGAGCTGCTGCCCAGCCGGAGACCAGCACAGACCAGCGATCGCATCTGGTACCGCCCGGTCTGTAGGACTCCGTCGTGTGCTGAGTTCAAATCCTGCAGTGTGAGGGTGGGCGCCGACAAAGGAAAACTAATAATCACGTTCTCTCTTTGCCTCTTTTGTTAAAGATTACCCAGCTTCAGAAGGGCTCCAGTGAGGTCATGCGGCATTCTCTGACAGAGAGAGATCTGGAGATCACTAAACTGAAGAACGAAACTGAAAAGCTGAAGAAAGACCATAATATTATCACAGGTAGGAGAGCAACTTTGCCCACCAGCCAGGAAACGTACTGAATAAGTGACAGGCGGTAATACACCGGGTCAGTGACGGGCGGTAATACAGCGGGTCAGTGACAGGCGGTAATACACCGGGTCAGTGACGGGCGGTAATACAGCGGGTCAGTGACAGGCGGTAATACAGCGGGTCAGTGACGGGCGGTAATACAGTGGGTCAGTGACGGGCGGTAATACAGCGGGTCAGTGACGGGCGGTAATACAGCAGGTCAGTGACGGGCGGTAATACACCGGGTCAGTGACGGGCAGTAATAAAGCGGGTCAGTGACAGGTAATAAGTTGCGGCCCTGATTTTAACCCTGGGCCAGTTTGCAGCGGGGGAATTTTTGTGTCTGTTCAAAAACTCATCTGCTGCTCCAGAATTTTAACTCCCGGCCTCTTTTAAATGCTGCCGACCGATTTCCCACCCTTTTCCGGTTGCGTGTTTAGCGGGAACCGGCGGAAAAACACAGGGCCCGAAGGCCGTCCCCCGACAAAGGGTAAGTGGTGGGATTGGCTGCTGGGCCATCTGGCGGGCTTCCCCGTGATCGAGGGGGGTGGGGGGCAGGCGAGACCGTGGGGTGGGGGCAGGCGAGACCGTGGGGTGGGGGTGGGGGGGGGGGCAGGCGAGACCGTGGGGTGTGGGGAGGGGAGACCGTGGGGCAGGGGATCCACTTCACCGCTGGGTTCTCCTGGGCGAGGAAACTCGCTGCCGCTTCGCCCTCGCGTTGTGGAGTAATAATTGCAGTCGGGTCCCGATGGTGTCATCAGGACCTGATATAAACATGTTAAAAAGGCCCCCGCTGGCCTTGGGCAGGCGTCCTTGCCACCTACTGAGGAGAGCAGGTGAAAATCAGAGCCTGTCGGCTCCTGGCAGCTTGGGGCGGGTAAGCTACTTGGGCGATTTTAACTGCCCACCTGCCCGGTGTCTGCAGAGCGGGTAGGGTTAAAGCCACCCCCGGATCAAAGACAGGTAAGTAATAGACCAAGTCAGTGTGACGGACAGATCAGCGACAGGCGGCTACTTCACCAGGCCCGTGACAAACTGGCGGCGCGCTGCATTAGTCGTGGGCGCAGCAGGGCGGGTGGAAAAAGTCCCGTTCCAACTTGTCCTGACGATTTTGTGCTCTTCCTGGTCAGGGCTGGTGACCAGCTTGCAGCGGCAGGTAGCTGCCAAGGAGCACCAACTGCTGCGGGCAAACGCGGAGGGAGAGAAACTGAGGAAAGAGATCCGAGAAAAGGGCGATCAGCTGGCAGCCATGTCGGCCAAGGTAAGCACTGGGGGAGGAAGGAAAGGGGAAAAGCATGATCAAAATGGAACATAGGAACAGGAGTTGGCCATTTAGCCCCTCGAGCCTGTTCTGCCATTCAATGAGATCGTGACTGATCTGCGACCTAACTCCATATACCCGCCCTTGCCCCATATCCTTTAATACCTTTTGGTTAACAAAAATCTATCAATCTCAGATTTAAAATCAACAATTGACACAGCATCAAGGGATATGGCGATAGGGCCGGTGAATGGAGTTGAGGCAGAAGATCAGCCATGATCTCATTGAATGGCGGAGCGGGCTCGAGGGGCTGAATGGCCGACTCCTGCTCCTATTTCTTATGTTCTTATCAACCGCCATTTGCAGAAGAGAGTTCCAAACTTCTTCCACCCTTTGCGTGTAGAAGTGTTTCCTAATTTCACTCCTGAAAGGCCTGGCTCTAATTTTTAGTCTATGCCTAGAAAATGGGTAAAAAGGTAAAAGTGGGGTTGGGGTCGAAGGTCAGCCATGATCTTCTTGAATGGCGGAGCAGGCTCGAGGGGCCGCAGGGCCTACTCCCGCTCCTGTTTCGTATGTTATGTTCTTGGGTAAAGCAAACCAGGAGCACTGAGGCCAATTCTAGCTCCTCAATTGCTTTCCCCCACTGCGATCAGCTAACTGAGCACAGCCCTGAGATTGAATCCTGGCCTATCTTGTCCCGCATGGCTCAGCCACTCGCTGGATAAATGAGCTGAAGCACCGTCTGGCGCTGGCCTGAACATTTGGAGCTGTCTTCTCTGGAGAATGTGGGCCTGGCCTGTCTTGAGCGAATCCCTTTCAGCTCTTTTGTGTTGAGTTTCTAAATAAAATTCCTTTCTGGTTCAGTTTTCTAGAATGAGAGAAAGCAAGAATCACCAGGAGGAGCTGGTGACCAAAGAGAAGGAGCTGGTGACCCACAGGCATGTGAGTGAAGCTAGGAAGGTGCATCATCATCTGGGAGGGGCATCGTCACCGCATTAGAGTTTTTTGGGCTATTTGGTCCTCCCCTCCTCTGATTTTCTGCCCTCCTGTCTTGAAGATGCTGACCGTCTTTGCATGCCAAAATCTTCTCTCTGCCATTTTAACACGAGCCATCGCCCAAGAACCGTGTCAATTGTAATTTGTGGTTCTAATCTCTATTATACCAGGAGGAGGGAAGCTGAAGGAGCTGGTTGACCCGTGGTGCTCCTAACGGCCCGTTCAAATGCAAGGTTGTAGAAGAGCTGAGAACCGGTCAGCTGCCTGTATTCTGCATCAGGCATGGGTGCCCGGTACAAATCAGACTTGGGTTTCAGGGAAACCGGATTCTCTTCGCAGGGTAGTGCATATGGAACAGGCTCCCACCAGTAGCAGCTGATGTTTAGGAGGTTAGCACTTTGACAAGGAGCTGAATAAATCGCTGGTTGGGAAAGGGATCGTAGGTTGTAGGTCAGGTACGGACTGAGGGGGTAAGCCAGGGGGATTGTGGTGGGGAAAATGTTGGCGGTGGGTGGGTGAGGAGATAGCAGGCCAGGGTTGAACGGTGGAGATGTGAAAATGGATGAATGTTCTGGCGCTTTCTGGAACGTTCCCTCAGGAGGCTAAATGGGTGGGGTAGAGTCTACGATAAGGGAGATTGTACACGGTCTATGGGAGGAGTGGTTTAGCCAAAAGGCCTTTTTTCAACCTCTGCTTTCTGATATTCTATGGAATTAAAAAAGGCGGGAGAATATAACTGGTAAACAATTAAAGCCGTTTTTGTGTTTGTGTCAGAATGTGAAACAACTGGAGAGCCAAGTGAAGGAGCTGGTGTCGCAGATCAAGCAGCTCCGCTGTCAAGAGGAGGACATGAAAGCCAATGTATCTGAGGAGAGGCGGGTAGGCACCAAGGACTCAATTTATCCCATACCTTTCTCAAAGATGCTGGCTCGTGCTGGGGTACAGTTCCATCGGCGTTGGTTGCCCTCCAATACCTCCCACCCAAATGCCCATCTCTTCACGTGTGAGCTAAACAGCGAGTGTCATCGGGATATTCGACTGTGGAGGTCCTGGTTGCCAATCCTGATTCCACCCTCGCCCAAGGTCCACTCACGCTCATCTGTACTTTTCAGGGGGAGTTACTGGACAGCAGTCTGGAGCAGGAATCCTGACTGATTTCCCCCTGCCCCCCCCCCCCCCCCCCTGTTTAGGCCAGGAGTGCTGAGGCCAATTGTAAAACCCCAAATGGCTAGTTTGTCTGGTATCGGTTAACTCAGCATGGCCCAGAGGTCGAACCTGGGCAAGTTACTCATAGAACGTAAAGTGATTGGAGGAACTTGAAGCTCTGAACCGTGAAGAAATGCAGGGATGCAGCACAGTGTGACTTACCCACGAGTGAGCCATCATCATAGATGGTAAAATACGTCACAGATGCACCTGTTGCAGAAGCAGGGCTGAATATGTTGAGTTTCCAATGACCTGAACTTTAGGTTTCAAGTGGGGAATAAACTGATTTAACTCAAAGTTGAAATTGGATCAAGGGGAAGGGCTCGTGTAATGAGCTGGGAAGACCCTCGAAGGTCAGCCCCTTGTATCAATAATCTCGGCCTCCTATTATTGATTCCTGGCCATTATTACTAATAAAACACGAGTACCCTTATTCTTTTTTTAAAAATTGAAACCATTAAAACTTCCTTGAAATTGTTTGCAAAATAAATAACAAATAGCAAAAATTGGCCTAATGTCCCTGTGCACCATAAGGATATAACAGCAACAACAACAACAACTTGTAATTATATAGCACCTTTAATGTAGTAAAACGTCCCAAGGTGCTGCACAGGAGTATTTTAAGACAAAAAATTTGACACCGATCCACATAAGGATAAATTAGGGCAGGTGACCAAAAGCTTGGTCAAAGAGGTAGGTTTTAAGGAGCCTCTTAAAGGAAGAAAGAGAGGTAGTGAGGAGGACAGGTTTAGGCAGGGAATTCCAGAGCTTAGGGCCTAGTCAACAGAAGGCACGGCCACCAAAGGTTGAACGATTATAATCAGGGATGCTCAAGAGGGCAGAATTAGAGGAGTGCAGATAGCCCAGGGGGTTGTGGGGCTGGAGGAGATTACAGAGATAGAAAGGGGCGAGGCCATGGAGGGATTTGAAAACAAGGATGAGAATTTTGAAATCGAGGCGCTGCTAAACTGGGAGTCAATGTAGGTCAGTGAGCACCGGGGTGATGGGCGAACGGGACTTGGTGCGAGTTAGGACACGGGCAGCTGAATTTTGGATGACCTCAAGTTTACGTAGGGTGGAATGTGGGAGGCCAGCCAGGAGTGTGTTGGAATAGTCAAGTCTAGAGGTAACAAAGGCATGGATGAGGGTTTCAGCAGCGGATGAGCTGAGGCAAGGGTGGAGACGGGCGATGTTACGGAGGTGGAAATAGACGGACTTAGTTATGCCACTGATATGTGGTCAGAAGCTCATTTCAGGGTCAAATATGACACCAAAGTTGCGAACAGTCTGGTTCAGCCTCAGACAAATGTTCGGGAGAGGGATGGAGTCAGTGGCTAGGGAACGGAGTTTGTGGCAGGGACCGAAAACAATGGCTTCGGTCTTCCCAATATTTAACTGGAGAAAGTTTTTGCTCATCCAGAACTATATGTCAGACAAGCAGTCTGACAATTTAGAGACCGTGGAGGGATCGAGAGAAGAGGTAGTGAGGTAGAGCTGGGTGTCGTCAGCATGGCATGAAAAGTGAAGAACATTAAAAGCCTAACAAACCGTATCCCTCTAGTACCTCAACTCTCCGATTAGACCTCATCCCTCGGATATTCTAACTCTCTCGTCAAAGCTCATCTCTCTAGTACTCCAACTCTCCTATTGAAGCTTATCCCTCTGCTACTGTATCTCTCCCATTGAAGATCATTCCTCTAGCATTCCAAGTGTCCCAGCCTAGTATCCAAGTACACAAGTTCTGCTCTAAATGTCATTTTTACTAATTTAAATATAGTTGTCAGCTTGGTTCTGTTGTTTTTAAGTCAAAAGCTGATGGTTTCCAACCAGGACTTGAGCAATTAATCTAGGCCGACACTTCCAGTTCAGTACTGCGGGAGTGCTGCATTGCCGGAAGTGCCATCTTTTGGATGCGATGTTAAACTAAGATCCTAGCTACCTATTCTGGTGCTTCAGGTGGATATTAATGATCTCATGGCAGTGTTTGAAGAAGAGCAGGAAGGTCTCCCGGTGTCCTGGCCATCATTCCTCCAGAAACAGAATAACTGGGCATTCATCTCATTGCTGTTTGTGCAACCTTGTCCATGAAATGGCTGCTTATATGTGAAGTGGTTTGAGACATTTCTGATAAGGCGCTGCGTAAATGCAACTCTTTCTTTACATCTTCCGTTCCTTCTCCTGCTTTCTTGGCTTATTTTGAGCTAGTTTACTGAAATGGGGTTATTTTTGTTTCAGGCCCAGGAGCAGCTCCAGGACGAGCTGGAGAGGACCAGGCTACTGCTGCAGGAGATGGGCCGAAGGGAGCGGCTGGTGAGGGTGGACCTGGAGCAGGCCCAGGCCAAGGTAAGAGAACGAGCTGCCGTGTTTACGCTGAGGTTTACAAGCTCAGATTCACACCTGAAACCTGTGGGACTGGGGCCGACTGCTGGGGAAGGCCGGAGTGGGAGCGGCTTCAAGACCCACACTGCAGGATCGGCCAGTGTCATCCAGGGCCGACGGGAGCTGAGCGCAGCCAACATGCCAGCTTGGCTCAGTTGGTGGTTCTGGGTCAGAAGGAGCGCTGTGTCCCGAGCACGAGCTGAATGATCAGCCCAGTCGATTTACCTTACTGTCATTTTTTACTCAATACTCTTCTGGCCGGCCTTCCACCCTCCATAAACTTGAGTTCATCCAAAACTCTCCTGCCCGTGTCCTAACTCGCACCAAGTCCTGTTCACCCATCACCCCTGTGCCCGCTGATCTATTGGCTCCCGGTCCGGCAACACTTCGATTTTAAAATTCTCATCCTTGTGTTCAAATCCCTCCATGGCCTCGCTCCTCCTCATCTCTGTAACCGCCTCCAGCCCTTAAACCAACAACAACAGCTTGCATTTATATAGTGCCTTTGACGTAGTAAAACGTCCCAACAACCCCCTGAGATATCTCTGCTCCTCTAACTCTGGCCTCTTGTGCATCCCTGATTTTCATTGCTCCACCATTGGCGGCTGTGCTTTCAGCTGTCTAGACCCTAAGCCCTTGAATTCCCTCCCTAAACCTCTCCGCCCCTCTACACCTCACAACTAACCTCTTGCTCGCCCGTTCTAATAGTTCTTTATGTGGCTTGGCGTCACATTCTGTCTGATAACATCCCTGTGAAGTGCTTTGGGACTTTTTACTATGTAGGCACTATATAAATGCAAGCTGTTATCACTTTTATACACATCAGGACTTGAGCACATAGTCAAGGCTGCAGTGCAGTGCTGAGGTGGCGTTGCATTGTTGGAGGCGGCATCTTCAAATGAGACATTAACCAAGGTGTTGTCTACGTGGCCCCCATAGGTTCCATGTAAGGGCCACCTGTTTTCTTATCGGCAGATATGCATCTGCTCACAAACAAGACTCATGGCGGTCTAATTGGACCTCGGCTGATAAGACACAGTAATTGACGTGGGGCGGGGCATGTTGAGTTGCCTGTCACCCTTTGAACGAGGTTACATGTCATTGACCAGTAAACTTTGGGTCACATCTAGTCATGCCCTATCAGTCATCATTGGGAAAGAAAGAGTTTGCATTTATATAACGCCTTATTACATCTGTCAGGGTGTCCCGAAGTATTTTGCATCCAATGAATTATTTTTCTCTGTTGTTAAATGGGTCAATGTGGCAGCCAGTTTGCACATCCCACAGTGAGCACAATTCTGAATATTTAAGTGGTGATGGTTGAAGGAACAATGTTGGTCAGGACATCAGAACAACTCCCTGATCCTCTTCAAATATTGCCATGTATCTTTAATGTCCACGTGAATCAGCATTACAGGAGATGGGGGCCTCAGTTTGGTGTTTCATCTGAAGGCTGGCACCTCCAACAATGCAGCACTCCCTCAGTACTTCACTGGAGTGTCAGCTTGGATTATGTGCTCAAGTCCTGGAGTGGGGCTTGAACTCCGCCATCTTCTAACTCAAGGCCACAGTGCAACCAACTGAGCTAAACTGACAGTTGCAAGTAGAGCTTTCAGCACTGTAGCAGTCTGTAATTTAACCTGGTGAGGAATGTGCTTGTATCAGGTTGAGATCTGCTTGGCAATTCAGCTGTAATAATGAACTTAACTACATCTCCCCACGTCATCCTAAAACGTCCTGTTGTACTTACGCAGTTGGAGCGATTCCGAAGTCGAATCACGCAGACCACATACTCTGCTCCCGGAGTCCGACCTCCTAAAGAGGCAGTTTCAGATCAGCAGGTGGGTCCCTGTTATAGTAACAATGAGTTCAGTTGCTTAGTGCTGTACAAGGGCCAGAGGAAAGATCAAATCACAGTGAGCATGGCGACCCCAGTCCAATAATCTGAGTTACACGTATCTGGCCAACTCATCAGTGATCACTTAACACCCCGTTCACACTGAGAAACCACTTCCACTTCTGGTTCAGTTGATTGCGTTGAATTTCCCTGAGTGGCAGATTCAGCAACACCAGGCCAGCTACCCACGTGCAGTGACTGCAGTTATAAACACACACAGCTGCAATGTGTCCAAATCACGCTGCTGGCCTGTATTGCACTAAGCCTGCCCGAAGCCAGAGTGAAATGGTGACCCCCCCGATAGCAAGTCTCGCCACCAGCAGCCGTTAGCCTTTGCCTGCAGTGGCACTTTGTGTTTTACACCACTTCATTATTACTGCACCTCTGAGGGTTCAGCTGGTTAAGGGAGTGAGTAGCTGAACCGTACAGGCTTGGAAGCTCCCAGGTTTGATTCCTGCTTTGTGCTGGGGTGCCGGTAGGGGTGCTGTGATTGACCTCTGGTTAGGAATGGAGAAATCAGCAAGGGTTCCGGCTCCTTGGCTCAGTGGATAGCACACTCGCCTCTGAGTCAGAAGGTTGTGGGTTCGAGTCCCACTCCAGAGACTTGAGCACATAATCTAGGCTGACACTCCCAGTGCAGTGCTGAGGGAGTGCTGCACTGACGGAGGTGCTGCCTTTCAGATGAGACGTTAAACCGAGGCCCCCTCTGCTCTCTCAGGTGGATGTAAAAGATCCCATGGCACTATTGGAAGAAGAGCAGGGGAGTTCTCCCTGGAATTCTGGCCAATATTTATCCCTCAACCAACATCTCTAAAACAGATTATCTGGTCATTATCTCATTGCTCTTTGTGGGAGCTTGCTGTGCGCAAATTGGCTGCCGCGTCTCCTACATTACAACAGTGACGACACTTCAAAAAGTACTTTATTGGCTGTAAAGTGCTTTGGGATGTCCTGAAGTCGTGAAAGGTGCTATAGAAATGCAAGTCTTTCTTCGTGATCATTACCCACTGACTCCTTCTGGAAATTCTGGACATTGTCAGACTTTGCTGTGCTGCTGCCCATGGGTGAAAAGATCGTCAACACTGACTGTCCAGGTTCGTGCATGACGAGTGGCCACTTAGCTGAGGTGCTGCTCTATCCAGAGTCGATGCCTTCAGGCATGAAAATTGAAATTAAAAAAGCAAAAAAAAATGAATTCAAAACTCACAAAGAAATTGAAGTGAAAACACTTTACGGAGCAATAACTTTTCCACAAGCTGAATAATTCCCGGGGCTACTTGTCTGAAGCAGTTAAAGGAATGAGGCAGAGTAGCTCATTGACTGACCTGCTGGTGCATGTTGCCGTCACACATGTTTAATCTTTGTTTTCTTCCAGTAAATGTCTGATTAATGATTAAATTGTATTTTTGAATTAAATAACTTAAAGACTTGCACACTTTGGCAATATACTGGAGTCAAAATAGGTTCAGTGGAAACTTGATCTTGCAGTGAGCCTACATAATAGTCATTGCACTTCAACGTAACTCATTGTATGTGTAGCATTTTGAAATAAGAACATAAGAATTAGGAGCAGGAGTCGGCCATATGGCTCCTCGAGCCTGCTCCGCTATTCAGTAAGATCATGGCTGATCTTTGACCTCAACTCCACTTTCCTGCTCGATCCCCATATCCCTTGATTTTCTAGAGTCCAAAAATCTATCTATCTCGGCCTTGAATATACTCAACGACTCAGCATCCACAGCCCTTTGGGGTAGAGAATGCCAAAGATTCACAACCCTCTCAGTGAAGAAATTCCTCCTCATCTCAGTCCTAAATGGCCGACCCCTTTTCTTGAGACTATGCCCCCTAGTTCTAGACTCTCCAGCCAGGGGAAACCTACTCTCTATATTTACCCTGTCAATCCCCCTCAGAATCTTGTATGCTTCAATGAGATCACCTCTCATTCTTCTAAACTCCAGAGAGTATAGGCTCAATCTCTCCTCATAGGACAGCCCTCTCATCCCAGGAATCAATCTAGTTTCTGAGAAAAATGATGAGGCTGTCTATAAATACAAGTCTTTATTTCCTCTTGCTGTTGGTAGCAGTAATTGCGCCAGTAATTTCCTAAACGTCAGTTCCCATTTGCAGGTGTAGCAGTTTTGGCGTCATTATGAATCTTACGATCCATGAAGAAAGACTCATGAAATAACACTGGACGGCCAGCTGGTGGCGCCGTCCAAGGAGTATAAATACTCGGGCATGGGCCCAGCTTGCCCAGGGACATTTTGTAAACAGGAACTAGTGAAGTACAACTAGACCTCCATGTTCTGAAACAAGTTGATTAAAGCCTTGCTTTATACTCAAACCAAGTGTGTAGTGAGTTTTATTACATCAGGCGTGTTATGGTGTCTTTGCTTCCTTTTGTTCCCGTCTCCTCTCCATTCCTTTCTGCTGTTGCCCCCCACCGGTTCCTTGCTTTGTGCTGCTACCATTTTGGGTTATGAGATGGGATGTTTAAACCTGCCCCAAAGTTAGCATGGCACTCGTCAAAAAAACTGCAACAGAACCGGCGCAGGTGAGGCAGATAGAGAAGAGTTGGGACTGGTCACAAAATATCAGACGCAGGAAAAATAGCAAGAATGGAAATATAGGAAGAAAATATGCACCAGCTTTAGAAAATAAATGGTATCTTTTGCTGAGGAGCTTCTGCACAAGGCCTCCGTGTGCAGTATTCCATTATGTGGTGGCCGAGATGGAGGGTCTAATACTTTATTGCTGAAAGAGCTTGAATGGAGAGGACGGTCAAACCCGTTACTTACAATAAGTTTAGCAGGTGGGTCAAAGGGTCTCCTCCTGTTTGCGAGAGTTGCTGGGGTGCGTTGGCCGCGACAGAACTCCTCCAGTGCATTACCAGCCCACACAGGAGATCGAGGCTGTCGGTTCTGATGAAGGGCCCCACACCAAACGTTGACATGTCTTTTCTGGTACCTAGATGTCGATGGACCTGCTCTGCATTTCCAGCACTTTTATTTCAGATTTCCAGCATTTTGGTTTTACCTTTTGCTTTTGATGTTAATTTGAAAGTGAGAGAACTCCCTTTGATCCTACTCCAATTTAAAAAATAAAAATCTTTCACCACATGCATTCCCTGTTGAAGAATACTGGCTGGAGTCCTACTCCCTGTTCTTGCGAACGGAGCCTAGACTGGCCCTAGGAGGGAGCATTAGAGTGGCTCGGGGGGGTGGAGGAGGGGGTTAGCTCCCTCCAGTATCCCTCACTGTTTCAGTGGAAGCCTCTGCTCCGTTCCTTTATTGCTGGGCTGAGATTGGAAACTGAACAACTGATCGGGTTGTGGGCACAGACCCTTACCGATCATTTGGTGACGCTGTACATTCCCACCGCCATATCCTGTGCGCCACATATTAAATTTCACTCGAGAAAAAACTCCAGGGCGCTGTTTTCCCCTCGTTTTTCTTCTGTCCCCTCCTGAAAGTGCTGATTCCTTCCAGCGTGCAGTTCCACAGGCACCAGCCGCCCTGGCTAACTCACCAACTGTCCACGTGAGATATATAACAGCAGTATATTTAACCATGGGAGGCATCACACCCAAGCCAGATCCTGATGTGTTCACACACTCACACTCACTCACTCTCACTCTCTCTCACACTCTCTCACACTCTCTCACACTCTCTCACACACTCGCACTCTCTCGCTCACACACACACACACACACACACTCTCACACACACACACTCTCTCCGTCTCTCTCACACACACTCATACTCTCTCACTCACTCGCACTCCTCACTCGCACTCCTCATTCGCACTCCTCACTCGCACTCCTCACTCGCACTCCTCACTCGCGCACTCGCACTCGCACTCTCGCGCACACACACACACTCCATCTCTCTCTCACACACTCATACTCACACACTCTCTCTCACACTCATACACATACACTCTCTCTCGCTCTCTCACACACACTCGCACACTCTTTCACACACACACTCTCTCTCTCTCTCTCTCTCACACACACATACTGGGCTGGATTTTCTGAATAGAGATGTGCTGGAGGCGGGACTGCTGCTTGCCAGGTCTCGGTCCCACCTCCATCATTTTCTGGCCAACCAGCGGGATTTTCCTTGATTGACCCAGTGGGCTCAGCAGGCCAATTAGGGGGAAGTCACTGACAGAGCACGTCAACGTCTGACGTGCCATCTGTAAAGATTTCTTGAAAGAGTAAATGTCAGCGTTTGACAGCTCTGTGAAGCTGTCAAATACTGACATTCTGTGTAGTTTGATGAGCCCTTGTGTTCAGGATTCATCAAACCTTTCTACTTTGTAGAAATCAGATGACTGTTGGTTCAGAGGATCCAACAGCCAGTCTGTGAAATCTACAATGAAGATGTCGGGACTCCAGATCCAGAGCGCTGAAGGCTGTAGGCAGAAACAACGGTAAGTGAACATTTTCTAACACTTTACACTCACCTCACATACTTACCAGTCCACACTTGCACCCATCACTCACCGTTACATTGCACTTTCAGACCCCTCCGACCCCCGCAGACCACCTCCTCGACTCCTCCACCCCGGCGGGGTTCTCCGAGGTTGGGAAGCCTGCACTTGAAAAGGTAAAATGGGACTAATCCTTTTTAAAAGGATTTAATCCCTTTCCCGCCTCGAGGAGACTGGACCCGGGTCAGGAAGGCTTCCCGCCTCCTAGCAAAAGGGCACGGAGACGGGATGGGGACGGGTTTGCCAGCTGCCCCCACTTTCTGTAACTTTACCGGCAGTCCTGCCTCCATAGGGCTGGCAAAATCCATATCTCTCTCTCTCTCTCTCTCTCTCTCTCTCTCTCTCTCACACACACATTTCCAGCAGTGGGTCACTGGATAGTAAACCCCTGGATTTCTCCCACCTTCCCTAACCCAGGGGTGCTGAGGCCAGTTGTAGCAGCCATACACCTGTCCTGGCTGAGGCCAGTTAACTCAGTGCAGACCAGGGCTGGGACCTTCTGGTCTTTATAGCTCAGGAGCACAATCAGCAGTGCAACTACACACTGAGCCAGGGAGGCATGAGCACTTTGACTTTTGAATGAATGTATAAAGCCCAAGTCTTTCGCCACCCTGTACTATAGCTCCCTGACTGACAGTACCGATCAGCTCTCAATCAATCTCGTTCTCTGTGTTGCTTGTCGGCAGGTGATTGAGCAGATGAAGCAGATTATTGACGAGCGGGCGGAGTTCAAGGAGAAACTGCAGGAGGAGCTGGATTTTAAAGTCTTGGAGCAGGAGGAGCGGTGCACCAACGCGGAGGGACTGAGGAGAGCGCTGGAAGAGAGCGTGGTAAGGGGTCACAAAGCACCTGTGTCTGCCGCACGGTCATCCTGCAGGAAGCTGTTGACCGCCCAAAGGGGCTGCTTGATTAGGAACCTCGGGGTTGCAATTCAGGAACTCCTGACCTGAATGAGCTGGGCCTTCTCAGCTCAAGGAATCTTTGTACAGATTGCACAGCTTTAGTCCTGAGAGACCCTTGCAACATTTGAGGGTGTTGATTCCGTGCTAGGGGTCACTCTGAGGTCTCACCTTGAGTCCATTCTTCATGTGTGAGCCCATTCAAGTCAAAAGTCAAGATCCAACGTCCATACATAGGAACAGGAGGAGGCCATTCAGCCCCTCGGGCCTGTTCCGCCATTCAATTTGATCATGGCTGATCTGTATCTCAACTCCATCCACCTGCCTTGGCTCTATACCCCTTAATACCCTCACCCAACAAAAATCTATCAATCTCAGTTTTGACATTTTCAATTGACCTCCAGCCTCAACAGCTTTTTGGGGGGAGAGTGTTCCAGATTTCCACTACCCTTTGTATGAAGTGCTTCCTGTCGTCATCCCCGGGCATCCTAGCTCTAATTTTAAGGTTATGCCCCATTGTTCTGACTCACCCACGAGAGGAAATAGTTGCTCGCTATCGGCCCTATTCATACACTGGAGAGTGAGCAGGAGCGAGGACCCTGGCCTGTTTTCCATCCCCTCAACCAGTTTTAGCTCCTCTACTGCTGGCCCTACTGAGATCAGACCCGGGGTTGAACCCAAGGATATAGTTGTTCAGTATGGGAATAGCAAAATGTACAAAGAAAGTGGGAACAGGAACCCAAGGATCTGCTGGTCTGCGTGGCTCAGTGCTGCACTGAACCCACAAGACAGCAGTTAATAATGTTTCCCCTGGGCCTCCCACTTGCACCATCTCCAGCTGGTAGGCTGATTGGGCAGCCTACACCCAGACATCACTAAAGCTGATCCATAATTGACTGCTGGAAAATAGGCGTCATTTGCAACCGGGGTGTTTACTCTCGCTGTGCGTTTCTCTTCTCGCTGTGACAGCACAGTCCAGATCGTTAACAACCCAACTGGGAGTGGAAAATCATCACAGCTTTCCACTGAGGTGCTGTCAAACACTGACAATCACTTTACAAAGGTGAGCCCTTACACCCAGGCTCTCCAATGACTCTCTCCTTAGGATAAAACAGATGGCAGCTGCAGGTGAGGGTACAGAAGCGATCTTTCACTTCTCCCAATCAGGTGAGGCCACACAAACACTTCAAAGTTTGTCACCTACAGAAAAATCTAAACACATTAAAAATGACTTTCCTAACATTTCCTTGCCTCTGATACTCACCAGTGTCCCATTGCAACCTTCACACCACTCCTGCAGCTGTCATCTATACACAAACATTACAACAGACCCACAGCATGCCTCACTTACCCTGGCGGGGTTCCCCGATGTCGGGAAGCCCGCAGAAGTCTCAAAATGGGGAAAAAGCCTGTTAACTGCCTGTTAACTACCTGTTAACAGGCAGTTAAGTGGCTATAATCCTCTTCCCGCTGCTAGGAGTCGGGTCCCTGCGCAATTCGGAGACCCGACTCCCGGGAAGGTTGTTTGGAGGTGGGTTCTTTTTGATTTTCCCAGCAGTCCCGCCTCCTCAGGGCTGGTAAAATCCAGCCCAAAGTGTTTCCCTACCCCAGGGCATCTATCTAAAGACAGCAGGACATTTGAATATCAGTCCCTGTTATTCACACACTCGGATGGATTTTGGCTTTGTATGATAGTGTTGCCCTTTGTTTCCATTCAAGTTAATGGAAATAAAAATGGGGAGTGATGCACAATGGGCTGCCGACTCACTATCGCCCGTTTTACACTATCTTACAAAGTCGAATTCTACCCCATTGTTCCTGTTTTTTTTTAAAGGAAGAAAGACCTTTCACGACCACCGGACGTCCCAAAGCGCTTTACAGCCAATTAAGTATATTTTGAAGTGTAGTCACTGTTGTAATGTGGGAAACGCGGCAGCCAATTTGCGCACAGCAAGCTCCCACAAACAGCAATGTGATAATGACCAGATTATCTGTTTTTTTTTTAGTAATGTTGATTGAGGGATAAATATTGGCCAGAACACCGGGGATAACTCCCCTGCACTTCTTCGAAATAGTGCTGTGGGATCTTTTACGTCCACCTGAGAGAGCAAATGAGGCCTCGGTTTAACGTCTCATCTGAAAGATGGCACCTCCGACAGTGCAGCACTCCCTCAGTACTGCACTGGAGTGTCAGCATAGATTTTTGTGCTCAAGTCTCTGGAGTGGGACTTGAACCCACAACCTTCTGACTGAGCCACAGCTAACACTCTAAAGTAAGAACAGGAGGAGGCCATTTAGCCCCTCGAACCTGTTCCGCCATTCAGTGAGATCATGGCTGATCTGCAGCCTAACTCCATATACCCGCCTTTGCCCTATATCCCTTAATACCTTTGGTGAACAAAAAGCCATCACTCTCAGATTTAAAATTAACAATTGACCCAGCATTAATTGGCGCTGGCAGAAGAGAGTTCCAAACTTCTACCACCCTTTGTGTGTAGAAGTGTTTCCTAATTTCACTCCTGAAAGGTCTGGCTCTAATTTTTAGACTCTGCCCCCTAGTCCTAGACTCCCCAACCAGCGGAAATAGATTCTCCCAGTCTAACCTATCGGTTCCTCTTAATATGTTGAAAACACCGATCAGATCACCCCTTAACCTTCTAACTTTGAGGGGGTACAACCCTAATTTGTGTAATCTCTCCTCGTAACTTAACCCTTGAAGTCCGGGTATCATTCTGGTAAACCTGCGCTGCACTCCCTCCAAGACCAATATATCCTTCCTAAAGTGTGGTGCCCAGAACTGCTCCCAGTGCTCCAGGTGTGGCCTAACCAGGGTTTTGTATAGTACAGCATAACTTCTACCCCCTTGTATTCTAGTCCTCGAGATATAAAGGCCAGCATTCCATTAGCCTTTTTGATTATTTTCTGTACCTGTTCATGACATTTTAATGATTTATGCACCTGGACCCCCAAGTCTCTTTGGGCCTCCACTGTTTTTAGCCTTTCACCTTTTAGAAAGTACCCTGTTCTATCCTTTTTAGGTCCAAAGTGGATGACCTCACAGTTGCCTACATTGAAATCCATTTGCCACAATTTTGCCCATTCACTTAATCTTAGTATCTCTTTGTAATTTTATGCTTCCCTAAACCTCTCCACTTCTACCTCTCTTTCCCCCTTGAAGAGGCTCCTTAAAACCTACCTTTTTGCCCTAATTTCTCCTTATGTGGCTCGGTGTCAATTTTTTGTCTTAGAATACTCCTGTGAAGTGCCTTGGGATGTTTTACTACGTTAAAGGCGCTATATAAATACAAGTTGTTGTTGTTTCATCTATACTGCCTACAATGACACCTATCTTTCCTCAAGCAATAGCCTCATTTCCACGTGGGCTTGAAGACAAGGGTTAGGTTCAGCGATTGTGACAACTCAGCCCGTGAGATTGATAGGTTCAGAGACTGTGAGCGGCTGCTGCTCGACGAAGCATGCTCATTATTTTTTGACGTGCATGGTGTTTTTGTTTGTCCTGTTAACAACGTGTCAGCACTGTGCCGGTGAACAGCCTGAATCAGGCCGTCAGTCACGGACGTTCGCTTCTACTTGCCCCGCACGTTTACGCCTGAGCTGTTTCTACAGGCCACAGAGGTTGGAGTGGTGTTGGCAGGAGTGACTGCAATATCTTACACAGGCTGTGATTGTATTTATCACCAGGCTCATCTGCAGACTGGCTTCGGGAGCTGTGCGAAGAAAGAGCTGGAGACGCTCCAAGAACTCTCCGTTGACCAGACTCTTCTGTGGGTGCAGAAAGCTGCCGCTGGCATTTTAAGTAGCGCGTTGTCCTGGCAACAGCTGTCGGAGCAGAGCCTATTGGATGCTGGGATAGATGCATCGAGCTGTGAAGGAGGTGACGATGTCATTCACTAACACTGTAGGGTGGACTGGGTGGCTCAGGGCATCAGACACTGGCACTGGGACCTGAGTTCAGCCCCAGCCCCGTCGGGCACGGGTCCCTCCGCACCAAAACCGCCCCTCATTCAGAACTAAATTGGCAGCCTCACTCGGAGTAGGCTGGTGCGGGAAATGGAGAAGTGTCACGCTGGAGGAGCCCTTCTCTGAGGGTAGTGCTTAGGCATATTGATGGGGCAGTGTAGAGGGAGCTTTACTCTGCATCCAACCCGCGCCGTAGCTGTCCTGGGGCAGAGGGTGGAGATAAAAGTTAAAAATGAATCGGTGTTTCGAACGGGGACGGTGCGTTGACCATGTCAGCCTCTCTCTCTTTGTTTCTGTGCAGGAATCGGTGGATATGTTCAGCGGCTGCAGGAGAAACTTCACATGGCAGAGGAGCAGATAAAGACATTGCAGGTGCAACGCGGAGATTGTGTAAGAATAGGCAAAACCCTCGGTCAGCAACTGGCAACACACCCATATTCACAACCAGGAACCAATACACCCACCCACACATCAACCAGGAACCAATACACTCACCCACACATCAACCAGGAACCAATACACCCACCCACACATCAACCAGGAACCAATACACTCACCCACACATCAACCAGGAACCAATACACCCACCCACACATCAACCAGGACCCAATACACCCACCCACACAGCAACCAGGACCCAATACACCCACCCACGCGGCAACCAGGACCCAATACACCCACCCACGCGGCAACCAGGACCCAACACACCCACCCACACATCAACCAGGACCCAATACACCCACCCACCCACACATCAACCAGGACCCAATACACCCACCCACGCATCAACCAGGAACCAATACACCCACCCACACAGCAACCAGGACCCAATACACCCACCCACGCGGCAACCAGGACCCAATACACCCACCCACACATCAACCAGGACCCAATACACCCACCCACGCATCAACCAGGAACCAATACACCCACCCACACATCAACCAGGACCCAATACACCCACCCACACAGCAACCAGGAACCAATACACCCACCCACACATCAACCAGGACCCAATACACCCACCCACGCATCAACCAGGAACCAATACACCCACCCACGCATCAACCAGGAACCAATACACCCACCCACACATCAACCAGGAACCAATACACCCACCCACACAGCAACCAGGAACCAATACACCCACCCACACATCAACCAGGAACCAATACACCCACCCACGCATCAACCAGGAACCAATACACCCACCCACGCATCAACCAGGAACCAATACACCCACCCATGCATCAACCAGGACCCAATACACCCACCCACGCATCAACCAGGACCCAATACACCCACCCACGCATCAACCAGGACCCAATACACTCACTGATACATGTCCTCACCTGATGGCTACACTTCACATTTTCTAGCAAGAGTCACTGCACAGTGATCAGGAGCTGGAATCGTGATTTTATCTTTCTTTCTCGCCCTCGGCTGCACTAGGGCCAATGGTCATGCTCTGATTGCTGCCCCCAGCTGACTCAGCACAGACCGGGACTGGAATCTGAGACCTTTCCTGCCTCTGCTCCACACTGGATGGTGCGCTTGCTCACTGAGCCATCAGGGGAATTTAATATTTGTAACATCACTGAGTGGCCTGAGCTAGCACCTGTGCATTGTTCTTGGATCCTTGGTCCTCGGGATGAACTGCGGGCTGGAAGAAAAATCCCTGACTCGGGTTGCCAGCTCTGGTCGGGCCTATTCCTGGCAGCTTCATCACATGACCTCACGCCTCCAACCGCCCCACCCGGTCAAACAGCCTTTTCTCCCCCATCTCCAACATTTTTATAACCAATAAATGAAAGTGTTCACAGAAAATTAAAAAAAAACATAATTCTTTTTAATGTCCCAAGGATTTTTTTTCTCCCAGGTTGCTCACAGGGATGCCGTGGAGATTAATCTTTAATTCCTGGAGACTCCAGCTCAACCTGGAGAGTGGCAACCAATGTTCCCTCTGAGCCGTACTTTGTTCTGTCCCTTTAAATATCTGGGCATGCGCGGTATTTGCAGAGTAAAAACCAGTGAGCGGCCTGCGCGGGACCTTTCAGATTACGGCACGTGCGCGCACCTCAGCGGGGAGCATTGTTGCCAACCCTACCCCCGACCCGTGCTCTGCATGACCTAATGGATTAACGTATCCCCACAGGAACAAATGGATCGGACACGGAACTCCTGGGATTGCGAGAGACAGGAGCAGCTGACCGAGCTGAGGGCGGAGTGTGAGCGACAGATGGTGGAGGAGATTAGACGATCGCAGGCAGAGGCTCGGGAGCAGCACGACCTGGTAAGGAGTCACCAGCCTGAATTTTATTCCCAGTGCTGGAATAGGTCTGCATGGTTCCAAGACAATATTCTGCTTGTCCCTGTGCTGTCCCATTTTAAACTTGACATCTTCACTCAGAGGGTGGTGGATGTTCAGTCATTGAGTATATTCAAGACAGAGATCAATAGATTTTTGAGCACGAAGGGAATCAAGGGATATGGGGATAGGGTGGGAAAGTGGAGATAGAAACATATAGCAACATAGAAGATAGGAGCAGGAGTAGGCCATTCGGCCCCTCGAGCCTGTTCCGCCATTTAATGAGATCATGGCTGATCATCCAAATTCAGTACCCTGTCCCTGCTTTCTCCCCATATCCCTTGATCCCTTTAGCCTTAAGAAATACGTATTCGCTGCTCACGATGCGGTCTCCTCTACATTGGGGAGACCAAACGCAGATTGGGTGACCGCTTTGCGGAACACCACTGTTCAGTCCGTAAGGGTGACCCCGAGCTTCCGGTCGCCTGTCATTTTAATTCACCGCTCCATTCCCACTCGGACCTCACCGTCCTTGGCCTCTTGTATTGTTCCACGGAAGCTCGACGTAAACTCGAGGAACAGCACCTCCTTCCGATTAGGCACTCTGCAGCCTTCCGGACTCAATATCGAGTTCAACAATTTCAGATCATAACCTCGGCCCCTATTACATTTTTACTTGTAATTTTTCCACTCCTTCCCCCCCCCCCCTCCTTTTGTTTCGCTCTCACGCCTGGCAGCTATCCCTTGCCCTGCCAGTACACTTTACACCTAATCTCAGCCTATTACCATCTCGTCTAGCTTCTAACACCTTTCATTGTCTCTTTTTTACTTCTTTTGTTTCTTTTATTCTTTTGTCCGATTGCAGCCCTGCCTCCGATCCATCTTTTCTTTCCAGTTTTGAAGAAGGGTTCGACCCGAAACGTCAACTCAAATTTCTGTCCACGGATGTTGCCTGACCTGCTGAGTTTTTCCAGCATTTTCTGTTGTTATTTTGGATTTCCAACATCCGCAGTATTTTGCTATCGTACCTAACTCCTTCTTGAATATATTTAATGAATTCGCCTCCACCGCCTTCTGTGGTAGAGAATTCCACAGGTTCACCACTCTCTGGGTGAAGAAATTCCTCCTCATCTCTGTCCTAAATGGCTTACCCCTTATCCTTAGGCTGTGACCCCTGGTTCTGGACTCCCCGCCATCGGGAACATCCTTCCTGCATCTAGTCTGTGCAGTCCTGTCAGAATTTTATAAGTTTCAATGAGATTCCCTCTCATTCTTCTAAACTATAGCGAGTATAAGCCTAATTGACCCAATCTCTCTTCATACATCATTCCTGCCATCCCAGGTATCAGTCTGATGAATCTTCGCTGCACTCCCTCCATGGCAAGAACATCCTTCCTCAGATAAGGCAACCAAAACTGCACACAATACTCAAGGTGTGGTCTGACCAAGGCCCTGTACAACTGCAGCAAGACATCCTTGCTCCTGTACGCGAATGCTCTCACTATGAAGGCCAACATACCATTTGCCTTCTTAACCGCCTGCTGCACCTGCATGCTTACCTTCAGCGACTGGTGCACAAGGACACCCAGGTCTCGTTACACTTCCCCTTTTCCCAATCTATTGCCGTTCAGATAATAATCTGTCTTCCTGTTTTTGCCACCAAAGTGGATAACCTCGCATTTAGCCACATTATGAGGTAGAAGATCAGCCATGATCTTATTGAATGGCGGAGCAGGCTCGAGGGGCCGAATGGCCGACTCCTGCTCCTATTTCTTATGTTCTTATTAAACCAATTACTGTGGGTTTTTTCCTCCAGATTTAGGCAACATTTATTGACCTGGTTGCTTGCTAGGTCATGCCAGGACATTAAGGGTCAACCACAGTGTGGTCTGGCGTCACCTGTAGGCCACGCCGGGTAGAGGTGGCAGCTTCCCTCCCCTGAAAGGCGTCCGTGAACTGGTCGGATTTTCACGCCAATCTGGCAACTTTCATGGTTATTTTATTGACCTTGATTGCACAAGTCGCCGTGGTGGGGTTTGAACTCGGGACCTCTGGGGTGCCACACTGACACCCTAACTGACTCGAAGGCATTGATTGCTGCCGGGGTTCCCGCTGGCAATTTTTCCATGGATGAGCAACAACGGGCTATTCGACTGTGACGGCATCGCAGCAAAGCCTGATCCGGGGCCTCGGCCAACCCTCCCCCGAATCGATTTTTGGACGTATGTGCCGTAAGTGGGCTGTGCTCAGGAGCGGGTACCCCGGCTGATGACCGCTGTGGTTTACAGAACATGCAGTATTGGTAATGCCAGCCGGAGAAACTAAAGCCGAATTGAAAAACGCACAACAGATCATTCCGACACCAGCGGGATTCACAGCTGCCTCCGCGTCAAGAGCACGTGGGAAGCCGGCTGTGAGAGGGAGGGGCCCAAGCAGGCTGGGAGCCCAGGGATACCAGGCTGCTGCTGCGGGCTAGAATGGCTGTTCAGGCCAGAACGCGCCTTCGGGTGAAGCTTCTTTAAGTGAGAGGGGGTGTGAATGTGTGCAGAGGTATTAGTGTGCAAGGGTGAGACTCATGGACTGTGCTGTGTCCCACAGCAGCTGGCTGAGGCAGTGGCTTTGGAGAAGAAGGAGAGGGGAACGGAAACAGCTGAGGAGGAGAAGAGGAGGCGTGAGGAGACTGAGCTCCGTCTCAAAGAGCTGAGTGAGGTCGGTGTCCACAGCACACAGAGCCGGTGGCATTGATTGACAGCAGTACATGGGTGGGGGGGGGGGGGTCTGGGAAATGTGGCTGAGGCCGATTGATACTGCACGGGGAGCTGGGGGCCTGATTGGCAGCAGTGCATTGGGGTAGGAGCTGCAGCTGGAACCTGGCTAGCAACAATGCATGGGCGCTGAGGCTGCAGTCTGGCAGCAGTGCATGGGGTGGGGTTCTGTGATCTGTGGCAGCAGTGCATGGAGTGGGGATCTGTGGCAGCAGTGCATGGGGTGGGGTTATGTGATTTGTGGCAGCAGTGCATGGGCTGGGGATCTGTGGCAGCAGCGCATAGGGTGGAGTTCTGTGGCAGCAGTGCATGGGGTGGAGTTCTGTGGCAGCAGTGCATGGGGTGGGGATCTGTGGCAGCAGTGCATGGAGTGGGGATCTGTGGCAGCAGTGCATGGGGTGGGTTTCTGTGGCAGCAGTGCATGGGGCGGAGTTCTGTGGTAGCAGTGCATGGGGTGGGGTTCTGTGGCAGCAGTGCATGGGGTGGAGTTATGTGATCTGTGGCAGCAGTGCATGGGGTGGGGATCTGTGGCAGCAGTGCATGGGGTGGAGTTATGTGATCTGTGGCAGCAGTGCATGGGGTGGGTTTCTGTGGCAGCAGTGCATGGGGTGGAGTTATGTGATCTGTGGCAGCAGTGCATGGGGTGGGGATGTGGCAGCAGTGCATGGGGTGGGGATCTGTGGCAGCAGTGCATGGGGTGGAGTTATGTGATCTGTGGCAGCAGTGCATGGGGTGGGTTTCTGTGGCAGCAGTGCATGGGGTGGGTTTCTGTGGCAGCAGTGCATGGGGTGGAGTTCTGTGGCGGCAGTGCATGGGGTGGGGTTCTGTGGTGGCAGTGCATGGGGTGGGGTTCTGTGGTGTGTTGCAGCAGTGCATGGAGAATGGGGCTAGGGCGTGATTCTTGGAGACTTTCTGAGAGCAGCCTGTGGGATCTCACCCTCCCAAGCTCAACACTGTGAGCTGACAGAGTCTCTGATTGAGATCGGTGATGCCACTTCTCCTGTGTGTCCTTGTTCACAGAGTGCAAAGGTGAAATGTCAGGAGGCGGAGGCTTTGAAACTGCAGCTGAACAGCACGTGCCAAACGCTCGAGAACGCGAGGAAGGTCGAGGTAAGCGATCGTCTCACACACGTGGTGCTTTCAGCTGAGGTATTTAAAATAATAAACAGGATAGAAACGCTAAATCCAAAATGCTACTTGAAACATAGAAACATAGAAGATAGGAGCAGGAGTAGGCCATTCGGCCCCTCGAGCCTGTTCTGCCATTCAATGAGATCCTGGCTGATCATCCAAACTCAGTACCCTGTCCCTGCTTTCTCCCCATATCCCTTGATCCCTTTAGCCTTAAGAAATATATCTAACTCCTTCTTGAATATATTTAATGAATTGGCCTCAACTGCCTTCTGTGGTAGAGGATTCCATAGGTTCACCACTCTCTGGGTGAAGAAATTCCTCCTCATCTCTGTCCTAAATGGCTTACCCCTTATCCTTAGACTGTGACCCCTGGTTCTGGACTCCCCCACCATCGGGAACATCCTTCCTGCATCTAGTCTGTCTGGTCCTGTTAGAATTGTATAAGTTTCAATGAGATCCCCTCTCATTCTTCCAAACTCTAGCGAGTATAAGCCTAATCGACCCAATCTCTCTTCATATGTCATTCCTGCCATCCCAGGTATCAGTCTGGTGAATCTTCGCTGCACTCTCTCCATGGCAAGAACATCCTTCCTCAGATAAGGCGACCAAAACTGCACACAATACTCAAGGTGTGGTCTCACCAAGGCCCTGTACAACTGCAGCAAGACATCCTTGCTCCTGTACTCGAACCCTCTCGCTATGAAGGCCAACATACTATTTGCCTTCTTAACCGCCTGCTGCACCTGCATGCTTACCTTCAGCGACTGGTGCACAAGGACACCCAGGTCTCATTGCACTTCCCCTTCTCCCAATCTATTGCCGTTCAGATAATAATTGGCCGCCTTGCTTTTGCCACCAAAGTGGATAACCTCGCATTTATCCACATTATACTGCATCTGCCATGCATCTGCCCAATCACCCAACCTGTCCAAATCATCCTGGAGTTTCTCGGCATCCTCCTCACAGCACACACGCCCACCCAGCTTTGTGTCGTCTGCAAACTTGGAGATATTACATCTAGTTCCCTCGTCTAGATCATTAATATATATTGTGAATAGCTAGGGTCCTAGCACCGATCCCTGCGGTACCCCACTATTCACTGCCTGCCATTCAGAAAAAGACCCGTTTATTCCAACTCTTTGCTTCCTGTCTGCCAACCAGTTCTCTATCCAAGTCAGTACCTTACCCCCAATCCCATGTGCCTTAACTTTACACGCTAATCTCTTATGCGGGACCTTATCGAAAGCCTTCTGAAAGTCCAAATACACCACATCCACTGGTTCTCCCTTATCTATTCTACCAGTTACATCCTCAAAAAATTCCAGTAGATTAGTCTGCCAAGAAGCAAACCACAAGCATAAGACGGGGGTTGTGGGGGGGATCACAGGGTCAAACCAACAGAAGGGAGATTTAGGACTGGCGTCGGGAAGCCTTTCTTCAAACAAAGAGGGATCCACATGTGGATGGGCTTCCGGGGTAGGGTAGCGGAGGCTGGAGCCCTGGAACCATTGAAGAAACAGTTAGGTACTGTAATGGGGAGCACGGGCAAGTCTCCCTGGAGCCGACTGGCCTTCCTCCACCGTATCGGTTTTGTGAGGGCTGTGTCCCTTCATTTAACAAATTCCCATTTGAAGTGCTGGACGGTTTGGCATTCCCAATCCTCGGATGGACGATTTGTGAATCTTGCAGCTCCTCCCGGCCCCCATACAGCAGCTTCTGACTCTTAGGATTGATACAGAGAAAGGGGACACACGCCCAAAGCTGCTGAATACTGAGTGGAAGCCCACAAGCTGAGGGATAAACCCCCACTCATCAGGGCTGCAGGGTCCACTAGGAACAGAATTTACCTGAAAATTCTCCCAGTGCACTGACCCTTCTCTTTTATTGCAGTCTGTTGTGCGAGTATTGTCGCTCTCTCTCCTTCCTCCAGTTATTTGGAATATCTCTTTGCTGTGACTTTTCTCTCTTTTTCCCTAGGTGGGACTGCGAGAGGAGCAGGCAGCCCAGAAGAAGCGTCAGAAAGCAGAGATCGAGGGCTTCCAGGATCGAATGGAACTCGAGAGGCGCGCTCACCTGGATGAGCTGGCGGGATTCAAGGAGCAGATCCGGCAGCACTCTCGGACAATCGTGGCACTGGAGGAGAGGCTGCTCACGGTTACTAAACAGCAGCGGGTGGCAGAGGAGGAACGAGGGGTCCTATCAGGCAAACTGAGGGGTAATTATACATTAAAGACAGGATCCTGTGGGACAAACTGAGGATAATTGTACATTATAGACAGGATCCTGTGGGACAAACTGAGGATAATTGTACATTATAGACAGGATCCTGTGGGACAAACTGAGGATAATTGTACATTATAGACAGGATCTTGTGGGACAAATGAGGGGTGACGTAAGAAAACTACTAGGCACTTGGTCTAAGCGTTAAACAAAGCTTTAATCAATTGTTTTACAACATGGAGGTCTAGTTGTGTCCTTCGCTAGTTCCTGTTAATGTCCTGCGCAAGCTGGGCCCGTGCCCGAGTATTTATACTCTCCCTGGACAGCGCCACCCGTAGGCCGCTCAGTATTATTTCTTAAGTCTTTCTTTCATAAATGACTAATTCATGTCAAGGGGTAATTGTTGTACATTATAGACAGGATCCTGTGGGACAAACTGAGGGTAATTAGACACTTCCTACCCCCCACCCCGCAGCCATGTAATCTCCTGGGAGAGGCAAAAAAACCCTCACAAAAGCCCAGGGCCAATAAGGAAAAAAATACTCTGGAAAATTCCTCTCCAACCCCTCTTTCCCCCCCCCCCCCCCTCCCACCCCACCAAGGTGATCAAAGCCAGTCCAGGAGATCACATTACAGGTAGACTATCCTTTATCCGAAAACCTCGGGACCAGCCGTGTTTCGGTTTTCGGAAAATTTAGGATTTCAGAAGGTATTTTATAAGACTGGGAAATTTGTCGGGGGTGGGGGTCGGCGGGGGGTCGGCAGGGGTCGGGGTCGGTGGGGGGGTCGGGGGTGGGGGTCGGCGTCAGCCGGGGGGTCGGGGGTGGGGGTCGGCGTCGGGGTTGGCGGGGGGGGGTCGGCGGGGGGTCGGGGGCGGGGGTCGACGTCGGCCGGGGGTGGGGGTCAGCGGGGGTCGGGGGCGGGGGTCGGCGTCGGCGGGGGTGTCGGCGGGGGGCGGCGTCGTGCGCACGACTTACGCTGAATGAAAAAACTTTCGGTTTTTAGAGGTTTTCGGTTTTCGGAAGTTCGGATAAAGGATAGTCTACTTGTACCCCTGTCTATGTTAATCGTTAATCCACTTACCTTCTCTACATTGCCATCTATGACACAAACAAGAACCGGTCCGGCTCCCTCTTGAAAACCCGCAGAGAGTCAGCAGCCACCGCACAAGCCGGCAATCGCTGCTACTTTCTATTGAATAAATCTTGTGCTTCTCGACCACGCACAGACTACTGCCCCTCGGCCGGAGTGCTGTGGCGTGGAGCAGCAGCGATGTGGAGCTGGTTGGTGGGGTGGGGGGGAGATGGCACGGGAATCCTGCCACTACCAACGGATGATACTTTCTGTTTTCCTTTTTTGCAGACGCTAGGAAGGAGCTGGAAGAGTGGGAAAGGAATCTCACTGTAAGGCAGCCTGTTCAGGCTCCGCCACCAGTGATGGCGCCAATCGCACCTGACACACACGTCCATGAACAGACCTGCGCCCTACTCCAGTGAGTGCCTTACTGACTCCAATTGAATGAGATAGGCTTTTTCATGAGAGTACGGTTCATGCCCCCTCACTAAATGGTGATTACATACCTCTTTCCTACATTGTGCCGCATTTAGGGGTTTACTGTAGTTCTGCCTTTTACCCCATTGTACTGGCAACAAATTGGCAAAAATAATTTATCTTGGATGGGTCACAGATATTTTAAATAATAAAATAAAGTAGTTACAAGTTACAACAGACTCTTAATTTTTGTCCCATTGGATCTACAAATATTGATAATCAGTCACTTCTCGACAAATATTGATAATCAGTCACTTCTCGACAAATATTGATAATCAGTCACTTCTCGACAACTTTTGATAATCAGTCGTTTGTTGACAAATATTGATAATCAGTCACTTCTCGACAAATATTGGTAATCAGTCACTTCTCGACAAGCGCTAACTGGTGGCCGCTGCTGTTGGGATGAGGCGGTTCCGCTTTGCTGCGGGACAGTGCTGACACTCTGCCACTGGAGGGCACTGTTGCAGTTTGCAAATCGCTCACAGCACGAAATAAGCAGCTGCAGCAATGATGGGAGAGTCCAGGAGAAATGTGGGGAGTGGAGAGGAGAACATAACAAATATAGGAGCAGGAGTTGGCCATTTGGCCCCTCGAGCCTGCACCGCCATTCAATAAGATCATGGCTGATCTTCTACCTCAACTCCACTTTCCTGCCCGATCCCCATATCCCTTGATTCCCCGAATATTCAAAAATCTATCGATCTCTGTCTTGAATATACTCAACGACTGAGCCTCCACAGCCCTCTGGGGTAGAAAATTCCAAAGATTCACCACCCTCTGAGTGAAGAAATTTCTCCTCATCTCAGTCCTAAATGGCCGACCCCTTATTCTGAGACTGTGACCCCTGGTTCTAGACTCTCCAGCCAGGGGAAACATCCTCCCTGCATCTACCCTGTCAAGCCTCTTAAGAGTTTTATATGTTTCAATGAGTCTACTCAATCTCTCCTCATAGGACAATCCCGCCATCCCAGGACAATGCGGGGACGGAGAGAGAGAAGGAGGGATGTAGGGGTGGGAGGGAAGAGCCATAAAAAGTGGCAAAAATCTTCCCAATCTTTCTGTAAACTGAGGATATAATCTACTCATAAAATGGAAATGGAACAGAAGGCACTGGAAACCGTTAGCAGGTCAGTCAGTGTCTGAACGAGAAAAGACAGGTTATCACTGCAGGTGAGGCTCTTCATCAAACTGGCAGGGTTAGGCTGAACAAATCTTTTTATAGGACAAACCAGGACATGCCCAAGGGAAGAAAAATACATGAGGACAGTGTCAGATAGAAACATGTTGACTGGGCAGTGTAGAGAGAGCTTTATTCTGTATCTGTGCATGACCTGACAGTGATTGATGGATCAGTCTTTCAGATGAGATGTTAAACCGAGGCCCCGTCTGCTCTCTCAGGTGGATATAATGGATCCCATGGCACTATTTTGAAGAAGAGCAGGGGAGCTATCCCCGGTGTCCTGGCCAATATTTATCCCTCAATCAACATCACCAGAATAGATGATCTGGTCATTATCACATTGCTGATTGTGGGAGCTTGCTGTGCGCAAATTGGCTGCCGCGTTTCCCACATTACAACAGTGACAACACTTCAAAAGTACTTCATTGGCTGTAAAGTGATTTGGGACGTCCTGAGGTCGTGAAAGGTGCTATAAAAATGCAAGTCTTTCTTTCTTGACGGGATAGTGTAAAGGGAGCGTTGCTTTGCATCTAAGCTGTGCTATGCCTGACCGGGATGGCCTGTTGCTAACACCGGGTCCCTGATATGGAAAGCGTTCCGTTTCCGAGATTAACGTCCCGCGCCCTGGTGAGAACATAAAAACTGCTGTTGTTGTATTGCTGTTACGGCAGACCTCGTTGTAGCCGATGGCTGCAGGAAGCTGAGTCATGTTGTTAATCGCGGGTCGTGAGCGGTATATTTGAAGCCCTCCTGAGCAGCGAAGGGTAAACAATTTGCTAATTGGCCGCTATTTGCTTGACGGTGCTGAGAATGTGTCATTGTAAGTGTGTAAAGTGTTTGTTTTTAACAATAGCACTGTATAATTCAGCACAGAAACCGCGGTGAACTGGTTTGATTAATTCCTGCGGATATACATGAGCCCAGAACAAAGGGAGGAAGCACAGATGACAACTTGTTCCTTCAGGCATCTCCCAGAGTTTATTTGTGGGGGAGAGGGGAGGGCACTGTAAGGCCCTGCGTGGACTCCACTTCTCTGTCCAGTGTCGCCGTTGTAACTAGGCTTGGCACCAAGCCGTGTGGGCACTCGCTGGAGTTCTGGATGTATACCCATCGCTGGGCTTCTGTAGCTAAGCTGCGACTTAGGAGTCTCTTCGGGAGTAGAGGAGCCGTTTCCTCATTTTATCTGCTAACAGTTGGAATGGGCACCAGGGGTATTCTGTACTTGTCACGTTTCCAGCAAAACCTCTCTGGATGATTCCCACTGGAACAAAAAAATAAAAGTCTGCAGAGACTGGGTCCTGTATGAGGTGTTCAGGATTATCGGTTCCCAATGAATATTTTTTTTGGCTCAAGTTCTCTCCAGACTGGGCGATGGTGTTTGTCCCTTTGTCAGTGCCTGGGTTGCGTGTCAGCCGTGGCTTCTGCCTCTCGCCTCTGAGTCAGAAGGTTGTGGGTTCAAGTCCCACTCCAGAACCAAAATCCAGGCGGACACTCCAGTGCAGTACCGAGGGACCGCTGCACTGTCCGAGGTGCCGTCTTTCAGATGAGACGTTAAACCAATACAGATACATAAATTGTTAAAAGCAGCAACACCGGTTAATAAGGCTGTAAAGATGTAAACAAAGTACTGGAGTTCATTTCTGGAGGAATTGAATACAAAGGCAGAGAGGTCATGTTAAATTTATACTGAACCTTGGTTAGACCACATTTGGAGCGCTGTGCGCAGTCGTGGTCACCAGACCACAAAAAGGATACTGAAGCACTGGAGAACGTGCAGAGAAAAGATTTACATGGATGTTACCAGAATTGAGAGGATGCAACAATCTGGAAGGATTGAGCAGGCTGGGCCTCTTTTCCCTGGAAAAGAGAAGACGGGACCTTTAAAATGATGAAGGGATTTAATCGGGTGGATGTGGAGAAACTGCTTCCACTTGTGGGTGAGTCCAGAACAAGGGGAATAAATCTAAGCCACAGAAAGATCACATGAAGACTTTATGAGAGAGTGGTGAGAAAGTGGAACTCGCTGCCATGTGCAGTGGTTGAAGCAGAAAGCATTGATGCATTTAAGGGGAGGCTTGATGCATACCTGAGGGAGAGGGGAACAGAGGGATATGGGGTAGGGTGGGAAGAGGTAATTAGAGTGAGAGGAGGCTCGAGTGGAGCATAAACACCAGCATTGACCAGTTGGGCCGAATGGCCTGTTTCTGTGCTGTAAAGTTCTGTTTATTCTGTGGGCTGGGGAGATGAGGAGGGTCTTTTTGTGGTCACGTTGTCTCCAAGATGACACGCCTGGTTGAACCGTTTTCCACAGTACTCCAGAGCCAGTCTGCTTCATTAATGGGACCTGCAGGGATGGACCTGTCGCCAGGGGCTGGGATTCTTCCCACTTGGCTCCGGATAACCCTGGAAGCCAATCCTCCAATGGACAAGCAGTTGGAAGCTTACCAGTACTCTACATTAGTAAGATATGCAATTCAACCAGGTTCAGCTCAGCAATATCCCTGCGTACACATGCCAAACTGTGCCCGATCCTACCTGTCAAGTTTCCCTCTTTTGGAATGTCAATCTTCATCTTGGTTTAAAAGTGCAAGACATTCTAACGCACATCAGGCCTCAGAGTATGCACAGCTTTGGGTGTTTAAATGAGTTGACAAACTGTATCATAAGTGTCGCTGGTGACATTTCTACAGTGCTTGCAGCTTTGAATAATCTGTCTCTCTTATCCTGTTTATATCTCCAATGTTCTAGCGAGAAAACTGGATTAAGAGTCTCCTCATCATAATTCTTCAATGTTAGCCCCTGTGAACTCAAACCTAGCATTCAGGCTGTAGGACTGTTCCCTGTAAACTAGCAACGTTTGATAGGATCCAAAAGGTGTTGCAGATGGTATAGATCTTCGCAAGGCGTTGGGAAGTCTCCATACACATAGGCTGAGCCCTGGGTCCGCGCAGGCGAGCTGAGCCCTGGGTCCGCGCGGGCGAGCTGAGCCCTGGGTCTGTACAGGCGAGCGGAGCCCTGGGTCTGTACAGGTGAGCGGAGCCCTGGGTCCGCGCGGGCGAGCTGAGCCCTGGGTCTGTACAGGCGAGCGGAGCCCTGGGTCTGTACAGGTGAGCGGAGCCCTGGGTCCGCGCGGGCGAGCTGAGCCCTGGGTCCGCGCGGGCGAGCTGAGCCCTGGGTCCGCGCAGGCGAGCTGAGCCCTGGGTCCGCGCGGGCGAGCTGAGCCCTGGGTCCGCGCGGGCGAGCTGAGCCCTGGGTCCGCGCGGGCGAGCTGAGCCCTGGGTCCGCGCGGGCGAGCTGAGCCCTGGGTCCGCGCGGGCGAGCTGAGCCCTGGGTCCGCGCGGGCGAGCTGAGCCCTGGGTCTGTACAGGCGAGCTGAGCCCTGGGTCCGCGCGGGCGAGCTGAGCCCTGGGTCCGCGCGGGCGAGCTGAGCCTTGGGTCCGCGCGGGCGAGCAGAGCCCTGGGTCCGCGCGGGCGAGCTGAGCCCTGGGCCTGTACAGGCGAGCTGAGCCCTGGGTCCGCGCGGGCGAGCTGAGCCCTGGGTCCGCGCGGGCGAGCTGAGCCCTGGGTCCGCGCGGGTGAGCTGAGCCCTGGGTCCGCGCGGGCGAGCTGAGCCCTGGGTCCGCGCGGGCGAGCTGAGCCCTGGGTCCGCGCGGGCGAGCTGAGCCCTGGGTCTATACAGGTGAGCGGAGCCCTGGGTCCGCGCGGGCGAGCCGAGCCCTGGGTCTGTACAGGTGAGCGGAGCCCTGGGTCCGCGCGGGCGAGCCGAGCCCTGGGTCCGCGCGGGCGAGCCGAGCCCTGGGTCTGTACAGGTGAGCCGAGCCCTGGGTCCGCGCGGGTGAGCCGAGCCCTGGGTCCGCGCGGGCGAGCCGAGCCCTGGGTCCGCGCGGGCGAGCCGAGCCCTGGGTCCGCGCGGGCGAGCCGAGCCCTGGGTCCGCGCGGGCGAGCCGAGCCCTGGGCCTGTACAGCCTGCGGTATCTAATGCCACTGGTGGTAGCCATTTATCAGCAGCACAATGGGGAAAGGAAATCACCTCTTCAGGTGGTACTACCTGCTGCGAAAGGTGCTGGTGCTGCCCAAGAGTTTAGGGCGGTCAGCAGCACTGATCCAATAGAACCACAGCATTTGGAAGATTCTTTTCAAAGTACAGCCCTACATGAATAATGGCTCAGTATCTTTGTTATTTGAATTCTGCTCGGTTTCTATCTGCTGTCTGGATCATATCTTTCCATTTAGGTTTTAATCTATGTTTTCAACTCTTGTGCCCCACAGGAAGGAGTTAGCAGCGACTCGGATGCAAGTCCTGGCACAGCAAGATGTTATCCTGGGATTGAGAAGGGATCTGGCTGGGGCAAATGCCAGGATGTCAGACCTGGCCGGTAGGTTACCTTGGCTGAGAATGGCTTCCACTGGCTGGTTGTATATTGGTTGATGAAAGGGTGTTTGATGTTGCTTCTCACTGGCTAACACTGTCCAACAGACTCTTGGAACAGGAGCAGGCCTTTCAGCCCCTCAGGCCTGGTGCTGGAGCACCTGCAGGCTGATACAGCCTCACTGGCAGGGTTCTCAATCAGGATCAAACCAATGCAGATAACATTTGTACCACTCAAGTACCAGGCAATGACCGTCTCCAATAAGAGAGAGTCTAACCACCTCCCCTTGACATTCAACGGCATTACCATCGCCGAATCCCCCACCATCAACATCCTTGGGGTCACCATTGACCAGAAACTTAACTGGACCAGCCACATAAATGCCATGGCTACTAGAGCAAGTCAGAGGCTGGGTATTCTGTGGCGAGTGTCTCACCTCCTGACTCCCAAAGCCTTTCCACCATCTGCAAGGCACAAGTCAGGAGTGTGATGGAATACTTTCCACTTGCCTGGATGAGCGCAGCTCCAACAACACTCAAGATGCTCGACACCATCCAGGACAAAGCAGCCCGCTATATTGGCACCCCATCCACCACCTTAAACATTCACTCCCTCCACCACCGGCGTACCGTGGCTGCAGTGTGTACCATCTACAAGATGCACTGCAGCAACTCGCCAAGGCTTCTTCGACAGCACCTCCCAAACCCACGACCTCTACCACCTAGAAGGACAAGGGCAGCAGACACATGGGAACACCACCACCTCCAAGTTCCCCTCCAAACCACACACAATCCTGACTTGGAAATATATTGCCATTCCATTATCGTTGCTGAGTTTAAATCCTGGAACTCCCTCCCTAAGAGCACTGTGGGAGCACCTTCACCACACGGACTGTTGATGGTGTTTCCATGTACGTGCTGCCCTTGTCACACACCATCCTGACTTGGACATATATCGTGGTTCCTTCATCGGCACTGTGTCGTGGATTCTGGAACTCCCTCCCTAACAGCACCACCGTGGGATCACCTTCACCACATGGACTACAGCGGTCCAAGAAGGCGGCTCACCACCACCTTCTCAAGGGCAACTAGGGATGGGCAATAAATGTCGACCTTGCCAGCGATGCCTATACCGGAGAATGAATTTTTAAAAATCTCAGAGCAAGAATTGAGAAAAACCTCTCGCTCCTCGTGCATTGTCTCCTCGTGCTTTCTCTTTTCTCTTTCCCTCTTTTCGAATGGCCTACTCCTGCTCCGATCTTCTATGTTTTTCCCGTACACTCTCTCTGTTCTCTTTGTTCTCTCTCATTCCAGCTGCTGACAGACCTGCCTATTTCCAGAAATTTTTTGTTTCTATTTCAGGATTTGCAGTCTTTTATAATCTAAATCTTACTTTGACTATAAATAAATGTGTTTAAAAAGGTTAAAAGCTTTTATTAACAAATTCCAGTTACTCCCCCTCCTCAGTGGAGGGCTCTACAATTGATTTAATGTGCGGGTTTATTTCTAGGCCTTTGCTCTGTTTAAATTCACATTAACCACGGGTATTGTGTGACATGGTTTACATCTTCAGAAGGTGCAGAGCAAACATCTGAGACGTCCATTAATACTGCGGCACAAATCAATCTGATCGCGGAGTGTGAGTCACTGTAAACATAGCTAGCAGGCAGGTAAACACAGGATCCAACACTTACAATGTTGTATATAAACTGGGTATCAGATTGCAGGGACTATTTATGTACATGAGTTTCTTTTCTGCTCTTTTTTTTTTCTCCCTGGTCTCCGCCGCACCGCCCCCCCCCCCCCGCCCCCCACCAGCTAAAGGGAACTCGCTCCAGCTTGAGTGGGGTTCCCGGCAGTCAATTTGCGCACAGCAAGCTCCCACAAAGAGCAGTGTAATAATGACCAGATAATCTGTTTTAGTGATGTTGGTTGAGGGATTGGCCAGAACACCGGGGAGAACTCCCCTGCTCTTTGAAATAAGGCCTCGGTTTAACGTCTCATCCAAATGACGGCACCTCCGACAGTGCAGCACTCCCTCAGCACCGCACTGGGGGTGTCAGCCTAAAGTCTCTGGAGTGGGACTTGAACCCACAACCTTCTGACCCAGAGGCGACATATTGTAACAATCTAACGTCTCGAAAGCTGTTTACATTATTTTTTTCCCCCCAAATTTGTAAATTTGATTCAGTAAGATCAGGTTGTTCAATAACTGTTCTGTTTTGTACACAGGAGAGATGAGTGAGAAACAGAAAGTGGAGCTCGAGCAGAACCGTGCGCAGGTTCGGAGTCAGGCGCAGGAGCTAAACACTCTGCGGCAACAGCTGGCCAAGATGTCACAGCTGGTGGACATGAAGAGCGAAGAATTCCGAAGCAGAAACGCCGAATTGAGGTATGCGAGCAACTGAATAACCATATGAGGAATTGGACGGTGTGTTCTCCTTTGTTGCTTGTGACATCTGCTCCACATGGTAAAAGACCGCATGCCCTCGAGTGAGTGGGTTTGACCAGCCCTGTGCCTGGCCGTCAGGCAGAGCAGTCCATCTGGGAGGTGGCAAGGGACTGAAAATCATGCACGCTCTGTATGGCTTAGTTAGCCAATGCACTGCCTAGTGTGGTACTGAGCCACTGGGGCCAGGGTGGTCCCAGGTTCCAGCTCTGATTGGTCATAGGATCAGACTGGCTCCTACAGCCGTGGGCGAGGTGCTAGAGGGACGGCCAGCAAGCACACAGCTGTACCTCAGCAAGGGTCAGTGCAGTTATGGTGGCTTTAACCCAGCTAGCTCACCAGTGCAGGAATTGAACCTGGGTCTCTCTGGTGCATTGTACACTAGGCAGTGTCTTTAGCCAACTAGGCCACCGGGGAGCTTGCATGGTGCCTTTAATGGTGATGAGTTGACTAGGGTTTCTCAGCCTGCATTGAGGGTGTGACTGGGAGGATTCAGCTGCTCTTTTGGCTGGGCTGAGTGTGTGGAGAGCTGGAGATTGAGCTGTTAGTAACATAGCGTGGGAACGATGCAAACTGTGGGGAAAAGCTGGGGAGAGTTACGTGGCATCTCATCTGGCAACTATAAGAAAGGTACAAGACTAAACTTAAAATTCTTCACCCTAACCTTTCTTTGAGAGGGAACATTAAATAACTCTAGATATAATCACTTAAAGTATGGCTGTAACACTTTGTTACAGATACAAAACACTTTTATTCAAGGGTACAAAAAAGAAAGCCAGTTTTTTGACATTGGGAAAGAAACAACGATTTGTAAGCAGCTATACAGACATAGAATCATAGAATGGTTACAGCACAGAAGGAGGCCATTCGGCCCGTCGACCCCGTGCCAGCTCTCTGCAAGAGCACTTCAGCTCGTCCCACTCCCCCCGCCCTTTCCCCGTACCCCTGCAATTTTTTTTCCTTCAGATACTTATCAAAGCCACAATTGAGTCTGCCTCCAGCACCCTCTCAGGCAGTGCATTCCAGATCCTAACCACTCGCTGCATAAAAAAAAGTTTTTCCTCATGTCGCCTTTGGTTCTTCTGCCAATCACCTTAAATCTGTGTCCTCTGGTTTTCGACCCTTCTGCCAATGGGAACAGTTTCCCTCTATCTACTCTGTCTAGACCCCTCATGATTTTGAACTCCTCCATCAAATCTCCTCTCCACCTTCTCTGCTCTAAGGAGAACAACCCCAGCTTCTCCAGTCTATCCATGTAACTGAAGTCCCTCATCCCTGGAATCATTCTCGTAAATCTTTTCTGCACCCTCTCTAAAGCCTTCACATCCTTCTTAAAGTGAGGTGCCCAGAATTGGACACAATACTCCTGTTGAGGCCGAACCAGTGTTTTATAAAAGGTTCATCATAACTTCCTTGCTTTTGTACTCTATGCCTCTATTTATGAAGCCCAGGATCCCGTATGCCTTTTTAACTGCTTTCTCAACCTGCCCTGCCACCTTCAGCAATTTGTGCACATATACCCCCAGGTCTCTCTGTTCCTGCACCCCCTTTCTCATTGACTTCAGAATATGATTATGTAACCCAACTAGACATTGTGGCCTCAAGGACACAGCTCTGCTTAGCCGCAGAATAATACATTGTGCGTTACATGGTATAACGCTCCTGTCTTTACTAACCAGTTTATCATCCGAATTACCATGAGCACCGCCACAGGTGATCTGCTAGTCCTTTACATCATTTCAGAATTTCACTGATAAGCCTACGATTGACAGGGTCTGTTTCATATTCCTCGAGGTTTAGTCAGTGGGCAGGGAAGTTCTAGTAATTGTTTGTTTTTAATTTAATGATTTAATGTAATTCTGTGACCTTGAAGTTATTGTGTTGCATTGTCCCCCAAAATCCATTGGAGAGTGAATGTTACACTATCTCCCATCGTCCATTGGAGAGTGAATGTTACACTATCTCCCATCGTCCATTGGAGAGTGAATGTTACACTATCTCCCATCGTCCATTGGAGAGTGAATGTTACACTATCTCCCATCGTCCATTGGAGAGTGAATGTTACACTATCTCCCATCGTCCATTGGAGAGTGAATGTTACACTATCTCCCATCGTCCATTAGAGAGTGAATCACAGAAATCACAGAAACCCCACAGTGCAGATAGAGGCCATTTCGGCCCATCGAGCCTGCACCGACACATATTCCACCCGATCCCCGTAACCCCTACACCAACACATATCCCACCCTATCCTTGTAACCCCACGTATTTAATCCCCCTAACACTAAGGGTCAATTTATCATAGCCAATCAACCTAACCTGCACATCTTTGGACTGTGGGAGGAAACCGGAGCACCCGGAGAAAACCCACGCAAACACGGGGAGAATGTGCAAACTCCACACAGACAGTCACCCGAGGCCGGATTCGAACCCGGGTCTCTGGCGCTGTGAGGCAACAGTGCTAACCATTATGCCACCGTGCTGCCCCACGGGCAGTTACACTATCTCCCATCGTCCATTAGAGAGTGAATGTTACACTATCTCCCATCGTCCATTGGAGAGTGAATGTTACACTATCTCCCATTGTCCATTAGAGAGTGAATGTTACACTATCTCCCATCGTCCATTGGAGAGTGAATGTTACACTATCTCCCATCGTCCATTGGAGAGTGAATGTTACACTATCTCCCATCGTCCATTGGAGAGTGAATGTTACACTATCTCCCATTGTCCATTGGAGAGTGAATGTTACACTATCTCCCATCGTCCATTAGAGAGTGAATGTTACACTATCTCCCATCGTCCATTAGAGAGTGAATGTTACACTATCTCCCATCGTCCATTGGAGAGTGAATGTTACACTATCTCCCATCGTCCATTGGAGAGTGAATGTTACACTATCTCCCATCGTCCATTGGAGAGTGAATGTTACACTATCTCCCATCGTCCATTGGAGAGTGAATGTTACACTATCTCCCATCGTCCATTGGAGAGTGAATGTTACACTATCTCCCATCGTCCATTAGAGAGTGAATGTTACACTATCTCCCATCGTCCATTAGAGAGTGAATGTTACACTATCTCCCATTGTCCATTGGAGAGTGAATGTTACACTATCTCCCATCGTCCATTAGAGAGTGAATGTTACACTATCTCCCATCGTCCATTGGAGAGTGAATGTTACACTATCTCCCATCGTCCATTAGAGAGTGAATGTTACACTATCTCCCATCGTCCATTGGAGAGTGAATGTTACACTATCTCCCATCGTCCATTGGAGAGTGAATGTTACACTATCTCCCATCGTCCATTGGAGAGTGAATGTTACACTATCTCCCATCGTCCATTGGAGAGTGAATGTTACACTATCTCCCATCGTCCATTAGAGAGTGAATGTTACACTATCTCCCATCGTCCATTGGAGAGTGAATGTTACACTATCTCCCATCGTCCATTGGAGAGTGAATGTTACACTATCTCCCATCATCCATTGGAGAGTGAATGTTACACTATCTCCCATCGTCCATTAGAGAGTGAATGTTACACTATCTCCCATCGTCCATTGGAGAGTGAATGTTACACTATCTCCCATCGTCCATTGGAGAGTGAATGTTACACTATCTCCCATCGTCCATTGGAGAGTGAATGTTACACTATCTCCCATCGTCCATTGGAGAGTGAATGTTACACTATCTCCCATCATTCATTCTGAAGCTTACTCACATTGTTGCCCAATATTCCTTTCAGGAGCTCTTTATTTCAGCAGAGAGCTTAGAACTTCTGTGGGATTGGATACCGGAGTGAGTAAGATATATGCAGCCTCCATGTACAAACATATGGAAATGATGGTTAGGAATAGATCCACTGGTCTATCTAGCTTGTCCTATATAGTTGCGGTGCCCAGTGCATCACAATACAGACACTCGCCACCCCACCCGGAGCCACGTGTCAGTAGTTTTCAGTTACCCGATCTCCTGTTCCATTTCCTTATTTCTGAGTATGTCACAATCACTTGCAGGGCCTGTAAGGAGAAGCTGGAGCAGCAGAAAGCGGCAAGGAAGGAGAAGGCGATGCAGTGCGAGAAACTACAGCAAGAGCTCAATGAACGAGATAGCCAGCAACACCAGCTCTCTGCGCACACTGAGGTATTGTTGGGTTCACTCTCTATGCTAGTTGAGAATCCACTCACCTTCTCAATGTTACTCCAAACCAGTCATTATCAACAGGGTTCCCCCATAGATCGATGGGTAAAAGCATTGCCCAGTGTGGACTGAATCATACACATCTGGAAGGTCCCATGTCTGTCCCTGAGTTAGCTGACCCAAACTGGGAGGGGCAGTTGGGGTGCAGTGTTGCGGGTCCCTGAGTTAGGTAGGAATTATTAGCTGGGATTCCTGCTCCCGATCACTATCTGGTGACTCCCTGCTGGAAAGTGGGAAGCTCAGTAAGGATAAGATCAGGTTCAGCTGTGATGCCTCTTATGGTTGATTAGCCTGCCAAAACTTACTATCTAAGCACATGCGTGAGGCCATTTGGGTGAGGTGTAGAGGGCTGCCAGTGCCTGTGAAAACCATACCCGACAAGGGGTCCGCACCTTAAGCAGAGGAGGGGAGAGAAGGACAGAAATAAACAAGAAGGTTGTGGGGTAAAGCTCCACTCCAGGAATGGAGTACGTGGAACACTACACTGAGCGAGTGCTGCACTGTCCTTCCGATGAGACAATAAACCGAGGTCCTGTCGGCCTCTTCAGATGGGTGTTAAAGATCCCATGGCAGTATTCTGGGTAACCAGGGATGGGCATTAAAAGACACACCCTTGCCAGCACCTTTAACCTCGCCTTTAACCACTTGTCAATCACGTCTGTTCGTTTGGAGAAATCCCAAGGGTGTTGGGTGGTGTGGATAGAGTCGCTGGCTTTAGATAACTGAGACTCATCTACGCGTGAAAGACTTTCATTTATATAGCACCTTTCACAACCTCCGGACGTCCCAAAGCACTTTACAGCCAATGAAGTACTTTTTGGAGTGTAGTCACTGTTATAATGTAGGAAACGCAGCAGCCAGTTTGTGCACAGCAAGCTCCCACAAACAGCACAGCAATGTGATAATGACCAGATCATCTGTCTTTTTTTTGTGATGTTGATTGAGGGATAAATATTGTCCAGGACACTGGGGCTAACTCCCTTGCTCTTCTTTGAAATAGTGCCATGGGATCTTTTATGTCCACCTCGGTTTAAAGTCTCATCTGAAAGACGGCATCTCCGACAGTGCAGCACTCCCTCAGCACTGCACTGCAATGTCAGCATAGGTTTTTGTGCTCAAGTCTCTGGAGTGGGACTTGAACCCACAACCTTCTGACTCAGAGGCGAGGGTGCTACCAACTGAGCCACAGCTGACACGGATTGGGTGGCATTAACACCGTGAATACCCCATCCCTTATAGACTCAAATCACCTCACGCAGCATGATTCACATAATGATCGAGCGTGCAAAATCAGTGGACAGATATATAAGAAAAGGGGGGATCAGCATCACAGACCAGATGCCACTGGACAGGGAATCTTGACTGTCCGCGACCCTCCAAGCTGAGAACGAGGCTGCTGTTCTTCATCTTTTCTGTGTATCTTGTGAAAACTCTCTGATCGATCCTGACTGTGAGATCTGGGTTAGCTTGAGGAAAAGGTTGTGTCTTTTTGTGGGGAGTTTTTCTCTCATCCAATGAATGGATGTTGGCGCTGGGAGTGAAATGCGGTTTACTTTTTTGGCATCCAGTGTCAGCACCGAGCAGCACCCCCAGCTGGAACACTGGTCAGGTGCAGAGTAAAGCTCCCAAAGAAGCTCCTCGCCTCCCAACCTCGGCAGAATGTCACGATAGCACCAGTGTGGCATTTTCCACGCCAGCTGTTGCTTTGTGAGTGGGATTGTCACGTTTGGGGCCAGTTTTGTGCTACAGATTGATGTAAAAAGACTACTGAGCGCTTGGTTCGAGTATAAAACAAGGCTTTAATCAACTGTTTCAAAACCATGAGATTTCTAGTTACATCACTAGTTCCTGGTTACAGAAACATCCCGAGCAAGCTGGGCCCACGCCCGAGCATTTATACTCCTTGGACGGCGCCACCAGCTGGCCGCCCAGTGTTACTTCATGAGTCATGATAAGATTCATGGCACATCCCAAACCCGCGAAGAAGTGGACCAAACTCCCTCCAGACAGCACCCCTTACAGCCGGCATCACAAGAGGATTTAATCGCATCAGTCTGGGCTGGATCTGAAATCCGGTCCCAGAGATAAAGGGGAGGTCATTTTAACCTAACCCGTCAGGCTGGAAACCCGCGGGATCAGGTGGGACGTTAGATTTACACCCCACCCAATATTACTCTTCACTGACTTCAAATAGAGAGTTAAAATCAGGTGGCTTGTCAGGCCAACGTTTCACCCGATCCCGTCCGCTCCCTCAATGGGCAGGTTTGGTTAAAATTACCTCCCAAATAGGTCAGTTTCTAACCCGCGACATCACCCAGTCCCACCCACCCCTGATTTGAGTTGTAATTGCCTTTCGCAAGTTAATTGCAGCGTGAATTTTGTAGCAGCAGTTTCTCGTGACCCTACGTACAGAGCGAAGACCTAGTGGGGTTAAAGGACTGTCGGTATTTTCACAGGCAGGAAAGATTTCTGCATCTGTCTGCAGAACGGTCAAATCCTCTGAGCAGAATACCAATAGTTTGGAGATTCCCATCTTGCCCAGCACTTGAAATTCTAGCCAGGTATGCGGTTTGCTCCACTGAGGAACATCAGAGCCGCTCTGCCCAGCCACTCTGAGACGCAGTGCACAAACGCGCGATTCAGCGGCCGAATGGACTGTGAAAGTTGCTGCAGCCGTACGTGGTTTGCAGCTGTTGTTTCTTTTCATTAAATTGTGAAATATTGCAATAAACAGAAGGCTCCAAAACTCCTGGGAACTATAAATGGAAAATGCTCGAAACACACAGTCGGTTGGAGACCCTTTGCTGGAATCTGATGGCGGGCCTCCCTTTCCCAGTCGTTGGTCTGTCATTTCTCTTTCAGACGCTGTTCATTTCTAGAACTTTCTGTTTTGATGCATTTTTCTTTTCTTGTCCAAGGACGCAGGGCACCCCCTGGAACAGTCCTGCTGAGATCAGACAGAGACTTTAACCTGCACAGAGTAGAGTTACTATCCTTCCAGGATCCCCCTGGAGTCTCCAGGAATGAAAGGTTAATCTCCAGGACACTGCCGCGAGCAACCCAGGAGAAAAATTGTAGGGGGCCATTAAAAAAAATGGTGGTGTTATTAAAATTTTCTTTGAACACTTTCGTTTACTAATCATAAAAATATTGGATATGAGGAAAAAAGGCTGTTTGATTGACAGTCGAGACTCACCCAATGGGGTAATTAATGAAGAGTCTGTTCATTTTCCAATTGGCTGTGGGAAGGCGGGGTGTCGCGATGATGGACATGTTGGGCAGCCAATGGCGGGAGTGTGGGGGGCGGTTGGCGGCAGGAGGTCATGTGATGACGCCTCCAGGAATACGTCCAATCAGAGTTGGCGACCCTGGCACAGAGGAAGAAGAAATAAGTGGAAGTGCTGGAACACGACGGGTCTGTGGGCATCTGGAAAGAGAAAAGTCCAGTTAACATTTCGAATAGAGACTTGGTAGAGAATTATCCCTCCAATGAAGGGTCTCTGTCCAAAAGGCTAGCCCCTCTCTTCGCTTTTCAGATGCTGAAAGACAGACGTACCTGTGTGTTCCCAGCAGTGTCTGTCTTTATTTCCTGTTGCCTCTTGTGATTTAAGGATCTCATTAAAATTTAATTTGGCTGGGAAATCACTAGTGGTGGGGGGGGTGGAAATATCCCTGGAACCCTTGTGATAATTTAGAAACATACACTTTGTTTGAATACTTTTCATTTTAATCAGTCTGACTCACATTTCTACTTCAAAATGAAACTGCAGGATCTGAGTGCCTGCTCCCACGCTGCCTCCCCCGGTCCACAGGCTGCCCAGGTTTAAAGTGTAAATATTTAAAGAGTGGTTCTTTTCTACAGCAGGCAGATTGCTGACAACGCGCTCTGTTTCTATCGCACCTTTCACGACATCAGGACGTCCCAAAGCGCTTTACAGCCTATGAAGTACTTTTTGAAGTGTAGTCGCTGTTGTAATGTAGGAAACGCGGCAGCCAATTTGCGCACAGCAAGCTCCCACAAACAGCAATGAGGACCAGATAAGCTGTTTTTAGTTGTGTTGACTGAGGGATCAACATTGGCCAGGACACCGGGGAGAACTCCCCTGCTTTTCTTCGAAATTGTGCCGTGGGATTTTTTACGCCCACCTGAGAAAGCAGACGGGGCCTCGGTTTAACGTTTCTCCTGAAAGACGGCAGCTCCGACAGTGCAGCACGCCCTCAGCACTGCACACAGTGTCAGCTTGGATTTTGTGCTCAAGTCTCTGGAGTGGGACTTGAACCTTCTGGTCAGGAGAGAGTCTCTACCACTGAGCCACAGCTGACACCTATGCTGTTCTCTTCACTCTAAGCAGAAATAATATCGTTTGCGCATCTAGATTTCCCTTTTACCATAAAAATGTAATCGTTCCCCTCCTTCATGCAGAGCTACACTTGGTTTCGCTGCAGCTCAGCACATTGATTGAGGATTTTTTCCCCATTAGCTGTCCTTTGGTTTATCCTGAAGCTGGAGGTTCCTTGTGGCTGAGAGGAGAGAGAATGAGAGAGATTGAGAGAGTGCAGAGTCTGTTGTGGATCGGGGCACTTCGTGGCTGAGACTGTCTAAGAATTTATGGGATCCTGGAGCTGCCGGACAGAAACAGCCTTTTGCACTGAGGTTGTTTGGGAGACTCCGGGCATGGTTCACCTCCTTCACATCACTGAGATACCCGATATTTGTAGCACCAGCGGTGGTCGAATTTAAACATGTGCTGGTCATTGTTTTAGATCTTTATTTTTGATTATTTTTCTGTCTACACTGCCTCCCTCCCCACCCCCGCCCCACCACTAACCCCAAAGGATGCTGACGAACTCCGGTACGGTCCCCGAGTCTGGGGGACGGTCCTCGGGACTGGGGCGCGGTCCCCCGGGACTGGGGCGCGGCCCCTCGGGACTGGGGTGCGGCCCCTGAGACGCAGTCAGGGCTCTGCTATCCTAGCCTTTTTTTTGTTTCTTTTTATGTGATGTGGTGGAGTAGAGAGACTCAAATCCAACCAATTTTCCCTCCATCGCCTTATCTGCACAGGGAGTGGTGGCTTGGCCATGGGAGCAGTCTATTGCTTTGGGCACGAGAGGACGTATTTGGAGAGTGCCTGAAACATAACAATCAATAGTAGCGATTTGAGCTTGCCTCAGATCGGGAAAGGAATTCTACTTTAGTCAACTGGCCTGTAATTCTTATACATTATATTGATTACACTCTTAATGGTTCGAATCTCTGTCTTTTGATCTCTGGCTGTTTCTCACAGGTCAGGCACGCTGTCCTAAAATGACAGCTGAATGGTTCCTCTCAGAACCTTCCTAATAAAAATTGATTCTTGGGAGCAAATAATTAAGGAAAAGGCTTTTACACTTTGGGTTTTGGCCAGGGGATTCACTTCAGAGCATCCAGACATTCGAAAACCATGTGATGGCAAGTGCAGAGAATTAGTTTCGTTGAGCATTTGCCCAAAAATAAGTTGCCATCCCAGCACTCTTCCTTCATTTGCCTTCAACTAAACTTCATTGTGAGATGGCTTTGTCCAGTGTCTCTAATCATGTTATGGATTGGGAAGTTGGCAGGCTGGATAGAGGGAAAGCTGATTCACTGGCCACCCCGTGGGCCAACACCAAGAGTCACATGCAGGACTTGAAGCCAGCCTCTCACCTTCAGTAGACACTATCCTCTGAATTTATATTGCAGTGTGAATATTCCTTTCGGGCATTATTTCTTAAGATGGATCCTTGACCAGGGCTTCAAAATTGTGGAATTCCTTACCTCATCCACTCTTTTTCCTTCCTTTGGAATCTATAAGGCTTTTAAAATCAAAACTGTGCATCACCTAATCTTCTCGGTTTACCTCCCCTTCTTTGGTTCTCTTTTCAAACCTAGGCCTAGACATTGGTCCCCACAACGCCCGTTTATCGGGCGGTACTCGGACTACTAAGGCCCCAATATGGCGGGAAGGAAGTGCACGCAAATTTCCGTCTGGAAATGTGCCGCCCGCCATATTGGGCAAGGACAAACAAGAGGCGTCCATTACCCATGCCTGAAGCAGGCGATGGGCCTTTTGTGTATGCAAATAAGCAGCTAACGCCGGTTTGAGGTTCCCTCTTCACGATTGGCTTGCCCTGAGACAAATCCGTGCCAGCGCGGGCTGCACGCGGGGAAACGAGCCCCAGGGATGGCCTGCACTAAACAAGGCAAGTAACTTTCCTGAATGCAAGCACTCCTGCTCCTCCCGACCCCATATTTCACCCCCATTCCCGATCGCCACCGCTCAACCCCCGATCCACCTCCTCACCGTTCTTCCCCAACCCCCCATCACAGCAGCGGCCCGATATTGCCCAACTCATCGCCAGTGGGCTCCGATGTCGCATTGGCTCCATTATAATGAGGCCCGAGGCCCAATATCTGGGGCGCCTCGAGCCTCGCCGTTCTGGTGCAGGGAATGCACCCGCGTGCTCAAAAATGGCGCGCCCCAATTTCTGGGCCCTGTTGTCCTTCCTTGGCCCTTTGTCTAGGTTTCCCAATCAAACAACTGCACCAGTGACTTTTATGTTCAGTGATGGGACCTATCCTTCCATTTATGGGGGTAAAACAACAGTCAAAAGAATGGGGAAGATCAACTGAAATTGGGTAATCTAACTTCCACCATCAATGCAGTACTCCCTGACACGTGGGCTTTGACCTATGAACTCCAGCACCTGAGCCAATCCCACAAGCTCCGCGCTCCCCAAAGTTCATCCCTCACTTATGGTGAGCACACAAATTCCATTCCCCCTTTTAAAAAAATATTTATTTTTCTATGGAGCAATGACCGAGCTCATGTGAAAGCTGATCTGAGATTTGTCTGACTTAAACAGGAGCAGTGGGACGTGTTAATTTTGAAATGAGGCTGTGTGACCTTTTCACAACTAATCTTTAATGCAGTACATTGATGCAACGCACGTTAACGAGGTGTGTAGCATTTATAACCACATGAAATATTATCCACTGCTGCAATATTTTCATATTGGCCGGCACATTACCGGGTTTGTCTAAGGTGTTCACTCCTCTCGGGTGTGGGTGCCATTTGCCCTGTTTGTTCAGCGTTTACACTAATGCAAAGCGCATTGCAGTGCAGATATACTTCATGAACAAAGAGCTGTTTACAAGTCTTCCACCCTCACTGTAATTGGCTCCATTTGTCTAAAAATCAATCATGAATTCATATGTAAGCTGCTGCTGAATCCTCCTGACAGATTGCGTAATGCTACAAGTCCAAATCTATTAATCTTCTGCTTAAAAATTCACCTTATGAAATTTCTCTTACTAGTCAGTGCACTGTCTAGTCCAAAGCCGAGCCATACAGACCCGGGAGATGCCAGGTTTGATCCTCAGTCTGTGCCGAGTTACCCAACCTCAGCTGGGCCAGCATTAAGGGTGCAACAATTGACCTCACTGTCCCCGGACTAAGGAGGGGAGCAACCCCTCGGGGTTCTTTCATCGGATCACCATCTTGGAGAATCCAGCTGGAAAGTGTCAGTGCATGGATATCAGGCTTGTGTGTGAGGCAGTCTGATGTAAAAAGACTACTGAGCACTTGGTTTGAGTATAAAACAAGGCTTTAATCAACTGTTTCTAGTTACAATCACTAGTTCCTGGCCCATGCCTGAATATTTATACTCCTTGGACGGTGCCACCAGCTGGCCGCCCAGTGTTACTTCATGAGTCATGATAAGATTCATGACACAGTCCATGGAGAAATAACCTGACGACACTCATCATTGAAGCTCGTACGTTAATGATGACCACTTGGGATGCTCCTGTGAAGTCTTATCCCAGCAGGAGCAGGCACCGACGGAGAAAGCGGCAAAACATATTGGAGGAAAAAAAGTGATTTATTTTTTCAAATTCAACTTGTAACCATCAAGCTGTGTTCTTGATGGGTTGAGAGTCCCGACATGAAGAGGAACTGGCGGATGATGAGTCAACTTAGAAAGCAGACCATTTACAACAACATCTATCCAGGGAGCCTGATAACTGTGGCAAGAGAAGTCTCGACCGCAGACTGACAGTCAGATACAGAAGCACAAGAATGGAAAACCACGTTGGCACTTCAGATCGCTTGTGTTTTTTTAATTCATTCTCTGGATGTGGGCGTTGTTGGCAAGGCTGGCATTTATTGCCCATCCCTAGTTTCCCTGAGAAGGTGGTAATACAACCGAGTGGCTTGCTAGACCACTTCAGAGGGCAGTTAAGAGTCAACCACGTTGGTGTGGGACTGCAATCACACATAGGCCAGACTGAGTAAGGACGGCAGATTTCCTTCCCTAATGGACATTAGTGAACCAGTTGGGTTGTTACGACAATCCGGCAGCTTCATGGTCACTTTTACTAAGACCAGATTTTTATTCCAGATTTTTTTGAACTGAATTCAAATTCTCAAACTGCCGGGGTGGGATTTGAACTCAACGATCCCTGGATTATTAGTCCACCAACATGTATGTTTGCCGGGAGCTCTGAGTATATTGTGCCAGAGCTGTTGAATGGCCAGAATGTGACACCTGGACCAGCTGGGCTGTAGAGCTGAGCTGGATCTTGTTCTGAAGCCCCAAACCTATCTCCCAGAGACTAAAGCTAATCTCTGCATTAATATTAATTATATGCAGGGCACAGTTTTGAATTCCGTCGAGTAATAGTGGGTGACTTTTGCCAGCTCTGTGACGGCCTGTATGTGTTCTACCATTGCTAAATATAAACCTGACACGGAAAACTCCGACAGCAGGACAACATCCCTGCTTTCCGTTAAACGGGCGATTACAATCTCCTGGCGCTGAGTCATTGCAAGCTTGCTTAATGGCGCCTCTGACCACATGTGTGTAGAGATCTATGGGAGACACCTTACACATGGATGTAATTTGACAAGAAATGACTCATCCAGAAATAATGGTTTCGTATGAATTCTAGAAAATTCTAAAGCAACAGAGACCTCAACATCGGAACAGGAGTAGGTGATTCAGCTCCTCGACCTATTCAATTAGATCATGGCTGATCTGTATCTTAACTCCATTTACCCGCCTTGGTTCCATATCTCCAAAAATCCATCAATCTCAGTTTTGAAATTTTCAATTGACCTCCCCAGGCTCAACAGCTTTTTGGGGGAGAGAGTTCCAGATTTCCACTATCCTTTGTGTGAAGAAGTGCTTCCTGACATCACCCCTGAACGGCCTGGCTCTAATTTTACCATTATGCCCCCTTGTTCTGGGGGCATAACCGTAAAATCTCAGAACACTGAAATGGGAACGTTTGTACCAAAGCAATAAGGTCCCAGGTTCCGTCCCAGGTTGGTGCTGAGCTAGCTTGTTCCAGCCAGTAGGGGAGCTCTAGCTTCAGTGCCCCCAGATAATGGAGGGGAAACCAGCCAGAGTTCCTGCTCCCGGTCGCTATCCAGTAACTCCTGCTGGGAAACGCGCATGTGCGGATGACGGGCGAGGACAGGCTTAGGCTCAGCTGTGCTGCCTCTTACTGCTCCGTAGGCCGTGACGCCAACTGTCTAGGTACTCGCTCAAAGGACGAATACTTGGATGAAGTGCTTGAGGGCGATTGGTGGCTGTTCAACGGGACTGTAGCAGGGAGGTAGTGTCTTCAGCAGAGGAGGGGATTAAACTGGGATGGGGGAGGGAAGGTTTTTTTTTTCTCTTTTTGTGAATTTTGTGCTCATCGGGATTGGCGACGTGAGTGCTAGGACACTTCACATTTTGGTTACCCAAACCCTCCCAGGTCAGGTTCAGTGCAGAGTAACACTCTCTCTACACTGCCCATCAAGGGTTCCCAGGTCAGGTACAGCACAACTTAGATGCGGAGTGTCGGTCCATTTACTCTGACCCAATTACGTGCCTCAGCCCCAAACAAAAGACTGCCCATACTGCACCAGTGTGACATTTTTCCATTGCCCCTGTTGCAGCCCTGTGGTCTAAGTGAGATTGCCAACTGAGGGCAGTTTTGTGCTGTGGGCCCTAATGTCCACTATAAACTGCATTTTATAGTTTCATGTAGGACATGGAAGAGCAGCAGTAGAGAAAGGAACAGGCACTTTAATTACGATCCAGGAATAAATAACCGAGCATATGACGGCTACGGAGACTAATCTCAGCATATTTCTCCCCTCGGGCAGATCATGATGGGCGAGTCAATTTCTAAAAAGACGTAATAAAGACCTCAGCAAGAGTGAGTGTGGTTTGGTTGGATGATTTCCTGCTGTTGCATTAATGATAGTGTCTAGACTGATATGAGCGAGCAGGACTGCATTTTAACAGCTTCTGCATAAGGAACTGTGAAACGCATGTTGGAAGGCAGATTTCTTGCTTGCAGTCACGGTGATGTCCTCTCCCATGGTTGAGCAGTAGCACAATGGCAGAGGGTTGGACAGAGCCCCTTTGTAAGGCTCAAGCAAAATACTGTGGATGCTGGAAATCTGAAATAAAACCAGTAAATGCTGGAAATACTCAGCAGCTCGGGCAGCATCTGTGCAGAGAGAAACGGAGTTAACGTTTCAGGTCGATGATCAGTAAATCACTCTCAGTAAATACATTTAACGCATAGAAACTACGGCTCGCTCCCAGGAACCACTCTTAGCTGCTGGCAACTACACTTAATTCCTGGTATTGACAATTTATTTCCTGAGTATATTGAAGCCCTATTGTTCTTATGCCTGTAGCAACCAGTTTATCTGGGTGCAACAAATACCAGTAATAACCTTTTGAGCTGTACCACTTGTTAACTCGCACCAAGAAAATGTTGCTCAGATCCACTAAAATGCCCGCCTACATCACAACCAAAACAGACCAAGAAAGAAGTTGCATTTAGAAAGTGTCTTTCACAATGTCCCAAAGCGTTTCACAGGCAATTTAGGTTAACTGGTCACTCATCTCATTGAAGTTTGTGGGATCTTACTACATGCAAAATTCCTGCTGCATTTGCCTACATAATAATAGTCACTGTGTTTTGAAGCAGTTCATGGTGTGTGAAGCACCTTGACATGTTTCTGAGTCACGATAAAGTTCTGCCTCTCCGGTCCTGCCTCTCTTGGTCTGCCTCATTAGACCTGCCTCTTTAGTGCTGGCTCATATTTCTGCCTCTCCAGTTCTGCATCACGGGATCTGCCTCTTTAGTCCTCCCTGATAGAATCAGAACTGAGCAAATTGGAAAATCTATTTGGAATTAACAGGTGAGCATTTTGAGAGTTTACACCAGCTGCATTGATGTGGGTGAAAGCATTGCTTTTACTAAGCTATACAATTTTTTAAAATTCTCATCCTTGTTTTCAAATCCCTCCATGGCTTCGCCTCCTCCAGCCCTACAAGCCTCCGCGATCTCTGCGCTCCTCCAATTCTGGCCACTTGCGCATCCCCTGTTTTTAATCGCTCCGCCATTGGCGGCCGTTCCTTCAGCCGCCTGGGCCCTAAGCTCTGGAATTCCCTCCTTAAACCTCTCCTCTTTGACCAGGCCTGTCCTCATATCTCCTTATGTGGCTCGGTGTCAGACTTTGGTCTGTCTACGCTCCTGTGAAGCGCCGTGGGACGTTTTACTACGTTAAAGGCGCTATATAAATGCAAGTTGTTGTTGTTGGGGCCACCTGCATGACTCTGCAGCAGCAACTGGGGAGAAGGGAAGAACATTGGGAAGAGGGTAGGGTGAGGTGGGTGGAGAACTAATGTTGCTTGTTTGATGCACTGAGCTGCTGGAGTTTATTTCATTCTTGAATCTCCCTTCTGTGCTGGTGGCAGGTATTCCATCACTGAAATGAAAGTGCCAGTCTCATGATATGTGACAGCACACAAGAGGGGGAAAAAATAAATCCTGCAGTGCCGGGAGAATTAATCGCCTTCAGCAAACGTAGCTGGGTAACTACTCAACGGTGTCAGGCGGCGGACGTGCAATTTCCGCCTTAATCTAAGTTCTCTGTCAAGGCCTGAGAGAACCGCGGGGTGTCCTTTCCATTCTGTGGCTAAATCCTCCCGCGCACCCAGAGGGTCAGAGCCATTCCGCAGATAAGCGGCAGGGACAATCTGGCTCTGGCTCTACACGATTAATGGAGAGACAGAGAGGCGTCCTTCAGTGCCTTGGGGCTGGTGCTGTCCTCACTGATAAATTGAACCAATTCACCAGCTTTGGGGAGGGCAGGGCGGGCTGGGATCCTTAATTGTGTAGAAATGCAGCCCTACTCTAAAACACCAGAGATTATCAGACAGGGAAAAGGCTCTTTCCTCCTGTATTAGATTATAGCCTCGTGGCTCTTTGTAAATCTGGCTGATTGCTTGGTTTGAGATTCATGCTGCATTGCCCTGCCGGATCTTTAGCGATGTGCCTCACTCCTTGCGTTAACCCTGCCTTGGTCTGTTTGTAAACTGTTTCCCGACCCTGTTAATTGTGATACCTCCCCCTTCCCTTTCAATTTGTAATCCAGTGTGTAAAGGATTTGGTGAATTAAGGCTCACAAAGGCCCCGGAGAGCGGCTGCCTGAGCAGCTGATGGTCCCCAGAGTGTGCGGGACGTGCTGAGAGTGTCTTATTGCCTCGGAGACTGCGGTAAACGCTGTGTAAAAACACAGCGTTAGTTATATCACCGGGAATAGCCACTCACCCTCAATGGTGCTTTACAATCAGCAGCTTCCGATCATCGGAAATCACTGCGTCGCTCGTGTGGCGTGAGACCTTCTGATGGACTGTATTTGTAAATTAATTTTTTGAAGTATGTTTTTCTGCCATCCGTTCTCCTCAAAGGCGGTGGCACCTCCTGGAGTGCGGTGCGAAACTGGCCGCCCTCCAGTAACTCGCCCAGGTGCCGGTTACTTGTGTACCGACCGAGCTGGGAGCCCCGTCCACTGACCCACACTCCCATCAGAGCAACGCGCTCCGCCGGGAGCGTGGGATCGGCGAACTTACTGCTAGTGAGTGTTGGCCAGCTATTCGACCCGCGAAGCCTCACCTCATGCCCACATGTCTACATCTGATGGAGACCCACAGCACAGAGACAGGCCATTCGGCCCAACTGGTCTATGCCGGCGTTTATGCTCCGCACCAGCCATTTCCATCGGGATTACAGTCAAGAGGAGGAACCCTGGCTCATTTCGCCCACTCCCCAACCACTCTCCCCACTACTTCCTCTCACCCCCCACTCTCTCCCACCTCCCGACTCCCCCCCCAACCCCACTACTCCCCTCCCCCTTCCCCCACTCCCTCCCACCCCTCCCCCCACCACTCCCCCTTCCCCCACTCCCTCCTACCTCCCCCCACCCCCACTACTCTCCCCACTCCCTCCCACCCCCACTACTCTCCCCGCTACTTCCTCCCACCCCCCACTCTCTCCCACCTCCCGACACCCCCAACCCCACTACTCCCCCCTCCCCCGACCCCCACTACTCCCCCCTCCCCCGACCCCCACTACTCCCCCCTCCCCCGACCCCCACTACTCCCCCCTCTCCCCCGACCCCCACTAATCCCACCCCCTCCCCCACTACTCCCCCCTCCCCCGACCCCCACTACTCCCCCCTCCCCCGACCCCCACTACTCCCCCCCCTCCCCTGACCCCCACTAATCCCCCCCTCCCCCGACCCCCACTAATCCCCCGACCCCCACTACTCCCCCCTCTCCCCCCACTAATCCCACCCCCTCCCCCGACCCCCACTACTCCCCCCCTTCCCCCACTCCCTCCCACCCCTCCACCCCACCACTCCCCCCTCCCCCACTCCCTCCTACCTCCCTCCCACCCCCACTACTCTCCCCACTCCCTCCCACCCCCACTACTCTCCCCACCCCCACTACTCTCCCCACCCCCACTACTCTCCCCACTCCCTCCCACCCCCACTACTCTCCCCACACTCCCTACTTCAGCAGCGCTGAGCACCCCTAGAGGCAGCATAACTGAGATCAGCTCAGCGAGCACAGACCAGGGATGGAACCCGAGACATTTTGGTGCGTTTAGCTCAGTTGCAGTCTGCCTGCAACACCTGAGCCATCACAGTACCTGTCGGACTAATGTGGGCATTATTCTGTTTTGAACGTTTCGCTCAAGGCACTGGTATGGTTGATGATCCTGTTTGTTTAATGTCTGTGAATCAAATGTTCATGGTATCAGTGTGATGAGCTCACTGCCCTTACACCTCGGCCCAAATAGCTGGGGGATGAAAGTCATGCAAAAGAAGGTGGCCCATGCCAAGGACTGTACCCGACCTAATTAATTACATAGCATTTACAGCACAGAAACAGGCCATTTGGCCCAATGGGTCTATGCCAGTGTTTATGCTGCACCCTCTATAAACGACATTCTCTTCCCCCCCTCCCCAGCCCTCCCATTATGTCCTGTGGAATTTTTGATCATTTCAATCTATCCCTATTATTTCCAATTTCAATTAGATATTTATGGTGAATGTTGGAGGCTCCAGTATAGTAACTATTTATTGAGGAGTTAATCAACAAATTGATGGGAGTCAGTTCCTCATTCACTGCCCTGGGTGAGTGTAATAGAGCCACCTGGTGGACTAATGATGTATATAATAATAAAGCCATGTGCAGTACAGTTCTTACCGGAAGCCATGTTGTGCTGTTGTGTATATATATGCTGTGTCCCAAGATATCACAGAATTGGCGATAAGGATGCGATTGCGGATTCCCTGGCTGAAATTTTTGTTGGAGGATAATCCTGCCAACCAACGGAGGGACTGTTAGAGGTTCTTCGTTTTGCAGAAAAACTTAAAAATCCGTGGTAAATTTCGAGCATGCGTGGCTGAACTGTCAACATTGCCAGAGTCCAGATGGCCGTGCCTATGGGAATAATAGGGCGCTTGGGTGAGTTCCATCGCGACTGAGAGACTTTTGGAACGTATGTGGAGCGGCTAGAAATGTTTTTCACCATGAATAGTATTGTCAAAGTCCCCGATGATGTAAACCGTAACCGGGCAGTTTTAGAAATGAAACGGGCTATTTGTTTGACTGAAGCAGGCCCCAAGGTGTATGAAACCCTGAAAAATTTGCTTGTTCCCAAGCCAAAGGACACGCCACTGAAGGAGATCCTAACCAAGTTAGAACAGCACTACAGTCCTGAGCCCCTGGAAATTGCTGAAAGTTATCACTTTGGAGTACGTGATCAATTAAATGACCAGGGTATCAGTGAGTACATTGTAGCTGTAAAAAAGCTATCCATTCACTGTCATTTCGGACACTTTCAGGACCGAGCTTTGCGTGACCGCTTTGTGGGTTGAAAAATGAACGTATCAGACGTAAATTGTTGACAACCCCTAACTTGACTTTTGACTTAGCTTGTCAGACAGCTATGTCGATAAATATGGCCAATCAATAATCCCGAGAGTTCCGTGCCATTTCCAGTTGTCAGACAATCGAGGTGATTTGGCTGCAGGCTAAAAGTAAAATGCAGTTGGGCCCCAAGGCCTCAGCAACTGGTCAAGGTAACAGTGCATTGAAGTCATGCTGTCGGTGCCTGGGACAACACATCGCTCAAAGCTGTCCATGTGTGAAGGCAGAGTTTCTATTGCAAGAAAACTGGGCATCTTGCGAAGGCGTGCCAACAGAAGTGTAAACCGACCAGCAATGCTAGAAGTAGAAATCGCCAGACACTACATACTGTTGAAGAGAAGCAGCAAGATGAGGAGTTTCTGGAGATTCACGTCAGCAGGAGCACGAAGGTATCTAACAGCGATTCGCAAGGTATCGTCATCCAAGTTGTGATAAATCCATGTAGTGAAACAAGAACTCGAAGAGGCCAGATATTAGAATTAGTCCAGGTACTTTATTAAACTGCGTAGCAAACATACAGGCCTGCATCCTGGCATTCCACCTTTGCTGACCTTGACAGGAAGCAACCCCCTCACCTTAACTAGTGGCAGCACTAGCTATAGCACCACCTGGTGGATAACCTTAATCATAACATCCCAGATTACTATATTCCTCCCCCCTTAAGATTTCAGTATGAATTTCTTAACAACCAACCATTCCTAAGGGTCACATAAGAAGTCTCCATTCACTATGTTCCATACTTGACAAATCTAACAGGTCAGTATCAATCTCTCTGGTGGCTTGCGAGACCTTTGTGAACATCTAACAGTAAAGTCCCTGCTTGTTTGTGGTGAAGCCACCAGCTGCTCCTGAGCAGTGCTCAGAGTATCTGACTCTGCAACGATGGTTTCCTCTTGACGAATAGGTTCCTGTGGAATTGTCTCTGTCCATGGTGGTGGCACCACAGATGCACTTGGATAACTGGGGGCAAACCTGTCCTCAGCCATTGCATCTGGAACCTTCATTTCAATTTCCCCTTGTCTGGGAAGTATCTGATCTACATGTCTGCGTACTACCCTACCATCTCCCAACATGACCTTGTATGATACTGGACCTGTCATTGAGTCTATGAAGCCAGGAATCCACTTTGGTCCATAACTGAAATTCCTGGTAAGGACCGCATCTCCTTCTCCAAAACTTCGGCTCTTTGTTCTTTTGTCATGGTTCTCTTTTTGTTTGTTTTGTCTGTTTTCCATTTTCCTTTTTAGGTCTGGGTGGACAAGGTCAAGAGTGGAGCGTAGTCTATGACCTAATAACATCTCAGCAGGAGAGAGTCCTGTGGTGGATTGAGGTGTTATTCTGTAGCTGAACAGAACCCGTGGCACTTTGGCTGCTAAACTCCCTTCTACACTTTTTTTCATCATCTCTTTAAATGTTTGTACGGCTCTCTCCGCAAGTCCATTTGAGGACGGATGATATGGAGCCGAGGTCACCTGCACTATGCCATTTTTTCTCATGAACGCTTTTGTCTCTGTACTCACAAAACAAGTGGCATTGTCGCTTACCACGATCTCTGGTAGCCCTTGATTACTGAAGCTCCGACGCAGGCAGTCTATAGTAGTAGTGGAGGAAGCAGAATTAACAGGATAAACATCCATCCATTTGAAATGTGCATCAATGATTATGAGGAACATCTTCCCCATGAATGGACCCGCATAATCTAAGTGCAATCTTCTCCATGGTTTATCCGACCACTCCTAGGGGTGGAGAGGAGCCGCTGCTGGTGCCTTCCTGTGTGCCTGACAAGTGCTGCATGTCTTGACTAGATTTTCTATCTCCTCATCTAGCTTTGGCCACCACAAGTAACTCCTAGCCAAGGCTTTCATACGCAAGACCCCAGGATGACACTGATGTAGTTGCTCTAGGATAGACTGTTGTGCTGGCTGTGGAATAATCACTCGTGCTCCCCACAACACGCAACCATCCTGCACACTCAGCTCTGCTTTCCTGACACTGTAGGGTGTGAAGTCAGCCCCTTCTGGATGCTGTGGCCATCCCCTCACCATATATTCTCGAACTCTAGACAGTACTGGATCTTTACCTGTCCATGTTCTTACTTGCTCTGCAGTCACAAGTGCCGTGTCAGTGTCCTCCAACATCAAAACTCTGTCCTCTGGAGCTGCACGGATAGGTGTGCCTGGCAGTGGAAGACGGCTCAAGGCATCTGTGTTCCCATGGTAGTTGCCCGCCTTGTAGACAATGACATACTCATATGCCCTCAATGTCACGGCCCACCTCTGGATCCGGGGTGACACCATCTGTGGAACTGTTTTCATTTCATTGAAAAGAGAGATAAGAGGTTTATGATCGGTGCATATGGTGAACTTCCTGCCATATATGTACTTGTGGAACCTCTGTAACCCCTCTTTGTCTAACTGGGAATAGTTTTTTTCCGCTGGTGTTAGAGTTCGGGACATAAACCCTATTGGTCTTTCAGTTCCATCTTCCATGCAGTGTGAAAGAACTGCCCCCACCCCATAAGGTGAAGCGTCACAAGAGAGAATGATGTCTTTCTCTGCATTGTAGTGAACCAGCACATCCGACGACAGCATCAGTTTCTTGGACTGTTCAAATGAAACCCCCTGCTCCTCTCCCCACTGCCACTGTGTCTCCTTGTGCAGTAGTTTGTGAAGAGGTGCTAACACAGTTGACAAGTTTGGTAAAAACCTGTTATAATAGTTCAGCAATCCCAGGTAAGCTTTTAACTCAGCCACATTGGTAGGAGCAGGGGCGTCCTGCAGTGCTTGTACCTTCTCCTTGAGTGGATGGAGCCCGGTGACGTCCACGCTGTGTCCCAGGAACACTGCCTCATTCCCCAGGAAAGTGCACTTACTCCTCTTGAGCCAGAACCCTGCCCTCTCCAATCTCTGTAGTACCTCTCTGAGTGCTCAGATGCTCCTGGTCGGTTCTTCCCGTCACCAGAATGTCATCCAGATAGATGGAAACATGTGGAATCCCTTGCAGTACGCCTTCGATTGTCCTCTGGAAGATAGCTGGACTAGATGAGACACCAAACGGTAAGCGGTTATATGTAAACAAGCCCTTGTGTGTATTTATGGTGACATACTTCTTTGATTCGTCATCCAGTGTAATCTGCAAGTGACAAGTTGCGTGATTATCGACTAGAGAAATCGAAGGTAGAGCTGCGAGGCTACTCGGGAGAGCAAATCCCTGTAGCAGGAAGTGTCACCATACCAGTGAAATACAAGGATCAATGTCAGAGCTTGCCTCTTATAGTAGTGGCAGGAGACAAGCCTGCCTTGATAGGTAGAAATTGGTTGGGATCACTGAAGCTGGATTGGAATGAGATTTTTCATGTGGAAGCAAAATTTGCATCAAAAGATAATGTCATCAAGCAGTATCCGAAGCTGTTCAGCGAAACGGGCAGTCCGATCCAAAACTTCAAGATGAGTGTCAGAGTGCAGAAGGACACAAGACCAGTTTACTGCAAGCCACGTCCCGTACCATATGCACTCGAGGAGAACGTTGAGCAAGAACTCAAAAGACTAGCAACTGAGAACTTTATCTCTAAGGTAGATCTGAGTAATTGGGCTACACCCATTGTTGTCGTACCTAAGTCTGTTTGGTCGTAAGTTTACCATAAGCCCCTGACAGCAATCCTGATTACTCCTCATACCACTACTGGTAGAAAACCAGCAGAGTTGTTTCTCAAACGACAGCCACGAACCAGGTTCTCGTTGTTAAAGCCAAACTTGGCACAGTCCATAGAAGAGAAACAATCAAGGCAGAAAGAGAGTCATGATAAAGGTAGAGTTAGAGAGGGAAGTGTGATGTTGAACCAGAAGGTTAGAGTGAAGAACAATCAGCATAAATGGTTAAAGTGATTACCAGGAAGAGTAGTGAAGATATGTGGCCCTCGCACATATTTGGTCAAGATGTTTGATCATGGAAAGGTTAGGTTTGTTCACATTGATCATATCTTACCTACAGATGTGGAAGGAGCTGAAAGCTGGGATGAGTCAATTTATTCTGATGAGTCAGATAGTCTTGTTACAAGTATAATCCTACATTAGACATACCAGAAACAAGTCCAAGACAAAGTCAGAATTTAAGTCTGAGCCCGAGTCAGGCAGACCAACAGTCTGAAAGTGTAGAGAGTCCAAATGTAGATCAAGGTCAGCCCTTGGAGAAAAATTCTCCGCAAGCTCAGCCTAGAATGAGTCAAAGTCCTACAACAAGATCTGAAAGTTCTGTTCAAGAAAGAAGGTATCCTCTTCGAGACAGAAAACCAGTGGTTAAGTTTAATCTGTAAATATGGACAATAAGTTCATATCTTTAGTTTGTGTTACAGAATATGGAAACACAAAATGGGTTCCATTTGAGAAATGTATACCAAGAGTTGTGTATACCATGCAAGTCACGTATGATTATTTGCTATGATTAACTTCTTCAATAAGGAGGGAGAAGTGTAATAGAACCACCTGGTGGACTACTGATCTACATAATAATAAAGCCATGTGCAGTACAGTTCTTACCAGAAGCCATGTTGTGCTGTTGTCTATATATATATATATATATATATATATGCTGTGTCCCAAGATATCACAGCAGGGAAGTTTTTTTTAAAAACTCTGGTCACACACATTAAGCTCTGGGAAAGAATTCCTCTTTTTTCAGTATTTGCAGTGAAGTTATAAACTCACATTTATGTTTTCACTACAAATAGCAGAGAGAGGAAATCATCTCCCTCGTTCTTTATTTACAGGTAAATCGTTGACTTAACTCCACCTAATTGATTCCACTTAGTATTTTCAGCACCTCATTCAGAAAGGTTTGTGTAGGTAGAGTGGTGATGGGTGTAATTAATCTTTACTGGCCTCGGTAGGTGTGTTTTTGTGACTTTCCACAAGCAAGTTTGTAGCTGCCAGTCACAACAGGTCTAATGGCACAACTGGCGGAACAGATTTTACATTTTCCCTGGTGAGTCACACTCTGCCAGCACCTTTATAGTCAAGGGAGGGCTGAGTGCATCAGTTTGTTCCTCAGTAACACATACAGTGAGGCGAGGGAGAGAGTTGTGCCAATCAAAACATTAGTTTTATGATGCTTTCCCAAGAAAGATGCAAATCCCTGTCCCTGCAATTCATTTTCAGCAATTTGAGTTTCCATTATCTACACCGCAATCACATGTCAGTACGATTATCCGACCAACTTTTTGCAAGAATCACCCTGAAAAGTAAAACAAATAAATTGCGACGGGTTAGTAAGAATGTTGTCAAGTGGTACGTTTTCAAGTCTCTTTCTTTTCCTTTCTGTTTCGAGCAGTATTTCGACATCAGTAACTCTCACAATTCAGTGCACAAACTAAAGTGTTGTTCTTTCTGTTCAAATATATAATTGCAGGATAAGGTGAACTCTGAACTCGTGATGCTCGTGGCACAGTGCAAAGGTCACCGACACGAGGAGATTATTCAGCGACAGCGCGAAGCACTGGCTGAGTTACGAACCAGGATAAAGGCGCTGGAACAGACTCGCTCTCCCAGTCAGGGTTTGACAGTTTTTATTAAAGCTTCTTTGCCACCCACTGGTGTTCGTCAGAAATATCAGCCAGCAGTGCAGTAACTGCCACCTGCAACACCCCTGCAGCTACTGCCCCCACCACCCACATCGTGGTTTGGCCATTCCCTATACTCCCAGGTCCCCTCATATCACACACTGTCCTCCAAGGCAGGACAGCCTGTTCCCAGACCACCCTTCCCGCCTGGGCAGGACAGCCTGTTCCCAGACCACCCTTCCCTCCTGGGCAGGCCGGCCTGTTCCCAGAAGGGTTTTGACCTGAAACGTCAACTCAAATTTCTCTCCACGGATGTTGCCTGACCTGCTGAGTTTTTCCAGCATTTTCTGTTGTTATTTCTGTTCCCAGATCATCCTTCCATCCTGGGCAGGCCAGCCTGTTCCCAGACCAGCCTTCCCTCGTTGTCAGGCCAGCCTGTTCCTAGACCACCCTTCCCTCTTGGGCAGGCCAGCCTGTTCCCAGATCACCCATCCCTCCTGGGCAGGACAGCCTGTTCCCAGATCACCCATCCCTCCTGGGCAGGACAGCCTGTTCCCAGATCATCCTTCCATCCTGGGCAGGACAGCCTGTTCCCAGATCATCCTTCCCTCCTGGTCCCAGGGTACCCCATCCTCCAGGACCATCAGAGCCAGCCCCCCCCCCCCCCCCCAAAAAAAGTTTGGGACACGTGAATCTGCTTGTAATTTTCTTTCGCTCCCTGCCTGAATTCAGCAGCACCCAATAAAAGATAGAAAGACTTGCATTTATATAGCAGCTTTCACCAGCTCAGCACGTCCCAAAACGCTTTACAGCCAATGAAGTACTTATTGAAGTGTAGTCACTGTTGTAATGGTGGCGTGGCTAAGATCAGGACACACAGTGTGTCAAACACAAGCGCAAATCCACATCTCATCACAGCATGCCACCAATGTCAATGCCCTCGACCCTGCACCACCCGGCCACTTTCCTCCCCTTTTTGAGGGCCAACAATATCTCGACAGTGAAAACTTGAAATATAAAAAGAAACACAATTTTGAGTCACTCACAGATGATCCTCGTGCGGCAGTAAAAAAATTTTTTTTAAAGCTGTTTTCAGCTGGACAGGTGTTGGGTGAGAGGTGGAAAGCTTAGCCCACGCTCGAGGGGCTGAATGGCCTACTCCTGTTCCTATGTCTCTTTCAGCCTTGAGATTTCCTAGGTTTCTAAAGTAAAGCTCCCTCTGCTGTGCCCCAAAGATGAGACTCCGCTTCAACCTCGGCACCCATGGAAACCTAGGAGGAGCCAGCACCGTCAGGGGAGATGGGGGGGAAATTAGGGCGACGGATGAATTGAGTTAATGATGGCAAGGTAACAGAACCCATGAGGAAAGAGAATGAGTTTCCAATCTTGGTTGTTCCATTGGACAGAATCCAAATGGTGAGGCTACATCAGAAGGAGAGAGGGATATCAACAGGGAAGACATTAGGGGCACTGTCCAGGACATCCTAACCATCTTCTCCGAATGGCACAGCTTGTGACCTGGAACTTGCATGTAGGGAGCTGCGGACATGGATCTATATTCTAGTGCTGAGCAGCACAGTGCAATTGCTCAACGTCGCCCTTGTAATCCAAGCCTACCATCTCTCCCACATTCAGCATCAGGCCTATTGGCCATCTCCCATATATATAAGATGCCCTATCACTTCGCTATCCCTGCAGAGAAAAAGACCCATTAGCCCTTCAGTTTTAATAGAGGGCTTTCACTATTGCATTGAATACTGGGATGGTCCTGCCGCCATTGCTTTGTCTTGCTTTCTAGGGAAAAGAGAGAAAAGATATTAATGAATATGGCAGGTGATTTGTTATCACTCCGATGTGCTCAGAAACTAACATTTTTTATTGCCTGTGGGGCTTTTTATGTAAGATTGTGGTACTCAAGTCCCATGTGAAAACTGTAGAAATTGATAGGACTTTACACTGTGAGAAATCACTTGCCTGTTAATGGTGCTGGGTTGTCCTCTATAGCCAGCAGGTCACTTTTCACCACATTTATGTTTTCAGTTTGCCGCCTGGAATGTGTGCAATGGTGGCAGCTCCAGGTACTATTGAAGGACGTAATGCATTTAGACACCTGTGGGTCCATGTTATTGGGGACAGTGTAGAGGGAGCTTTACTCTGTATCTAACCGGTGCTGTACCTGCCCTGGGAGTGTTTGATGGGACAGTATAGAGGGAGCTTTACTCTGTATCTAATCCGTGCTGTACCTGCCCTGGGAGTGTTTGATGGGGACAGTGTAGAGGGAGCTTTGCTCTGTATCTAACCGGTGCTGTACCTGCCCTGGGAGTGTTTGATGGGGACAGTGTAGAGGGAGCTTTACTCTGTATCTAACCGGTGCTGTACCTGCCCTGGGAGTGTTTGATGGGACAGTATAGAGGGAGCTTTACTCTGTATCTAACCTGTGATGTGCTCATACTGCGCTAATCATTTTGGAAGCAAGAGGAAACAATGTGCTTCACTCGATTTCCCTCCAGACACACCTTTGGAAGCACAGGCAGAGGTTTTTAATAGGATGCTTTCACCACTTTCCGTAGCCTGCAACTCTTTACCAATCCTTTCAAACAAGTTCTGATACCTGGCTCTGTGTGGTTTCTCTGAGCCTGTCGATGATTTACCCAGGCCTCCTGGGCCTGTCGGTGCTGCCCTTGTGTTACTAAACAGGCCACCAGTTAGCAGAGTCCACACCACCCGCTGAACAGCACAGCCACATCAATTCAATCAGCGTGAACCTAAAACCGCTTACTGCTGTTTCTGTTGGAAGTAAACTCCTGGGCTGACGGCTGCACTGCTCCCTCTTTCTCTGGCCCCTCTGCTAGGCTGATAGTAGCTCTTCTCCCTCCTGGGGTGGGGGTGTGCTTCACCCAAAGACCCTTTATCGTGACCATCTATTTTTTTCTCCTCCTCTTCTCAAGCCGTTGACCCCTTGCTGGACTGCAGTTCCACAAACTCTGGCTGCCCTCTGGTAGCTCGCTCACATGGCCCTTAGTCTTATGTGAGCCTAGACCACGACTGTCAGCTGGCTGTTTGACTTTGGGAGACTTCACTGCTGAGCCCAGTCTTCCACTGTACACCAATAGCAAGAGTGGAATCCCTGTCTGGTTTCTTCCCCCCAACCCCCCCCCCCCCCCCCAAAGTTCGGTACTGCTGAAACTAAGTGCTGCTTCAGGGACTTGAACACAAAGCTAGGCTGACACTCCAGTGCAGTGCTGAGGGAGTGCTGCACTGTCGGAGGTGCCGTCTTTCAGATGAGACGTTAAACCAAGGCCCCGTCTGCTCTCTCAGGTGGACGTAAAAGATCCCATGGCACTATTTCGAAGAAGAGCAGGGGAGTTGTCCCCGGTGTCCTGGTCAATATTTATCCCTCAATCAACATAACAAAAAAGCAGATTATCTGGTCATCATCACATTGCTGTTTGTGGGAGCTTACTGTGCACAAATTGGCTGTCGCGTTTCCAACATTACAACAGTGACTCCACTTCAGAAATACTTCATTGGCTGTAAAGCGCTTTGCGACGTCCGGTGGTCGTGAAAGGCGCTATGGAAATGCAAGTCTTTCTTTCCTTGCTAGCTGACGGTCACCTCAGCTGAGGCCAGTTGACTCGGCACGGATCACGGACCAAACCTGGGAGCCTCCCAGCCTGCACGGCTCAGTTAGTCACCGGATAGATCTGTGGCGTCGTCAGGGGAAGGCTCTATTTGTTTTTAGCAGATGGTGTCAAAAGCCTTGAAGTAATTCCCCAGCCATGTGACTCGTTTGGAAAATTCTCGGTTTTAAAACCCTGAGGTCCATAAGTTCAAAACATGAAAAGCTGTTTCTCTCTCCACAGATGCTGCCTGACCTGTTGAGTATTTCCAGCATTTTCTGTTTTTATTTAACATTTAAGCTACATTTGGTCTCTCTCGGTCTATCTTTCTGTATGTGTCTCTCTCTTTCTCTGCTGTTTTATCCTCTCCCTATATATCTGTGTGTTGCTCGGTGTCTATCGCTCCCGATCGTGCTTTCTCTATTTTTCCTCTCTCTCTTTCTCTCTTGCTCTCCCCTTGTGTGCCCTCTCACTCTGTCTTTCACTCTTGCGCTCGCTCTCTCTCTCTCTCTCTCTCTCTACCTGCCCTCTTTTTGTAGTGTGACCACTTTAAAGGACAGTTATAGTTTTGCATTCCAACAACAGATATGTCTAACTTCCCTTGCTCTGGCTGGGGGCACTCGAGTCGAAAGGATCAGAAATGTAATCCATTTTTCGCAGAAGTGCCTGATGGTGCTCTGCGAGGGGAGGTGCAAGGGCTTGTTTGAATTCCTAACCTATAAGATTAATTTAATTCCGTGGGGTGGTTGGGAGAGGGGTAGAGAGAAAAAAAATCTGTGAAAGCTTTGTTGTTCTTTTAAACCTTTGGCCTTGGCAGGGACCAGCCAGGAGCAGGCCTTACAGAACGTGACCATTCTGAAGAGGGAGCTGGCGGACTTGCAGACCCAGCGAACGCTTGGCGAAAATGAATCCCTCGGCAGCTCTTTGCGGAGTAATGATGAAGCTCAAATGGTAATGCTTGCAAATGTTTGCAGTTTTACGGCGTTGGGTGATTGCCACGGAGCTCCCCTGCGTCCCAGGCTCTTCATTTCAAAAGACCTCATTAGCGTCACATCATAAGTACAGTCATTTACTTAAGTAATAGATTTTTCTGACAGAGATGCTAAGTCATTGCAAAGGGAGCTTGCAAAATAACAGAAGGGAATTTAAACCAGAAGTGAGAGCTCAGGAGAATTCTGGCGCTGTAAAAAGAAACAGAAAATGCTTCAAATAATATTCACCAGGACTTGTTCTACATCTGAAACATTAACCAGTCTTTTCTCATACTAATGGACCTGTTGTGCATTTCCAGCATTTTCCCTTTTTTATTTCAGATTTCCAGTATATACTTTTTTTTATATTTTTGTCACTAAACATTCAGATGAAACCTGAAATGACAGGAATATTATTTTTCTGGTCCCAGGTGCTCCCCGTGCCCTTCCTCTGCTACCAGTGGAGGTCTCGGTGCGATTTCACAGGAAATGGGCGTTCCCCCAAGCCCCCCGCAGTGCGTCACCCAAGTGGCCATTGCTCATGTGCGCCCTGGCAGTGAGTGTTGACAGGCTCTTCGGCCATGGAGGGCAGCACAGTTGAGCCACATCTAACCCTCATCCCGATGTCCGTTTCCAACCGGGTCACGGCTAGCACTCGGGAGCGGGAGTCCTGGCTAATTTTTTAAAAATTATTTGTTCCTGGGATGTGGGCGTCGCTGGCAAGGCCGGCATTTATTGCCCATCCCTAATTGCCCTTGAGAAGGTGGTGGTGAGCCGCCTTCTTGAACCACAAAGGCAGTTAAGAGTCAACCACATTGCTGTGGGTCTGGAGTCGCCTGCAGGCCAGGCTGGGTAAGGACGGCAGATTTCCTTCCCTAAAGGACATTAGAGAACCAGGTGGGTTTTTATGACAATCCGGTAGTTACATGGTCACTGACGTAAGAAAACTACTAGGCACTTGGTCTAAGCGTTAAACAAAGCCTTAATCAACTGTTTTACAACATGGAGGTCTAGTTGTGTCCTTCACTAGTTCCTGTTAAGAATGTCCTGCGCAAGCTGGGACCGTGCCCAAGTATTTATACTCTCCCTGGACAGCGCCACCCGCAGGCCGCTCAGTATTATTTCATAAGTCTGTCTTTCATGAATGACTGATTCAGGTCAGTCATTATTACTGATGCTAGCTTTTTAAAATTCCAGATTTATTTAATTAACTGAATTTAATCTCCCCAGCTGCCATGGTGGGATTTGAACTCCTGTCAGATCATTAGTCCAGGTCTCTGGATTACTAGTCCAGTAACATAACCACTATGCTACCGTACCCCGGTTTCCACTTCGCTAGGCCAAGGGCACTGCGGCCAATTGTAGTGTTCCCAACCGCTCCCTGGCTGAGAGCACAGACTGGCGATCAAGCCCGAGACACACTGCTGCGGGTGGCTGCGTCCACCAGCAATGCCTTTGCTCGCTAAGTGTTTCAGTGAGAGAGGAGGAGCACTTACTGCGCTCTCCAGCTATTGTCAGCGGACAACACCGCGCAGGAGAACAGGAGGAGCTCTGTGTTTGTTCAATGGGCTCAAACGTTGCGGAGGTCAATTTAACGTAATGTGAACTTTTAAAGCAGGAACCTATTCCAATTCATACAGTCTGTAATGTACAGTTCACAAAATACAGCCACCCCGGAGCAACACTCTGCTCAGTGTATTCAGCACTCTGTGTAATGCATTGTTCTATACATATAGCTTCCTGTGTAAGCACACTTCAGTATAACATGCATTATGTTCCCCTACAGCTCTCCCTGTGTAACACACTGTTCAGTACACACAGCTCTCCCTGTGTAACACACTGTTCAGTACACACAGCTCTCTCTCTGTGTAACACACTGTTCAGTACACACAGCTCTCTCCCTGTGTAACACGCTGTTCAGTACACACAGCTCACTCCCTGTGTAACACACTGTTCAGTACACACAGCTCTCTCTCTGTGTAACACACTGTTCAGTACACACAGCTCTCTCCCTGTGTAACACTGTTCAGTACACACAGCTCCCTGTGTAACACACTGTTCAGTACACACAGCTCTCTCCCCGTGTAACACACTGTTCAGTACACACAGCTCTCCCTGTGTAACACACTGTTCAGTAGACACAGCTCTCTCGCTGTGTAACACACTGTTCAGTACACACAGCTCTCTCCCTGTGTAACACACTGTTCAGTACACACAGCTCTCTCCCTGTGTAACACACTGTTCAGTACACACAGCTCTCTCTCTGTAACACACTGTCCAGTACACACAGCTCTCTCCCTGTGTAACACACTGTGCAGTACACACAGCTCTCCCTGTGTAACACACTGTTCAGTACACACAGCTCCCTGTGTAACACACTGTTCAGTACACACAGCTCTCCCTGTGTAACACACTGTTCAGTACACACAGCTCTCCCTGTGTAACACACTGTTCAGTACACACAGCTCTCCCTGTGTAACACACTGTTCAGTACACACAGCTCTCTCCCTGTGTAACACACTGTTCAGTACACACAGCTCTCCCTGTGTAACACACTGTTCAGTACACACAGCTCTCCCTGTGTAATACACTGTTCAGTACACACAGCTCTCTGTTATTTTTAATTTGTTTTTATGGGATGTGGGCGTCGCTGGCAAGGCCAGCATTTATTGCCCATCCCTAATTGCGCTTGAGAGGTGGTGGTGCGCTGCCTTCTTGAACCGCTGGAGTCCGTGTGGTGAAGGTACTCCCATAGCACTGTTAGGGAGGGAGTTCCAGGATTTTGACCCAGCGACGATGAAGGATCGGCGATATACTTCTAAGTCAGGATGATGTGTGACTTGGCGGGGAGCTTGGAGGTGGCGGTGTTCCCATGCGTCTGCTGCCCTTGTCCTTCTAGGTGGAAGAGGTTGCGGGTTTGGGAGGTGCTGCCGAAGAAGCCTTGGCGAGTTGCTGCAGTGCATCTTGTAGATGGTACACACTGCAGCCACGGTACGCCGGTTGTGGAGGGAGTGACTGTTTAAGGTGGTGGATGGGGTGCCAATTAAACGGGTTGCTTTGTCCTGGATGGTGTCGAGCTTCTTGAGTGTTGTTGGAGCTGCACTCATCCAGGCAAGTGGAGAGTATTCCATCACACTCCTGACTTGTGCCTTGTAGATGGTAGAAAGGCTATGGGGAGTCAGGAGATGAGACACTCGCCACAGAATACCTAGCCTCTGACCTGATCTTGTTGCCACAGTATTTATGTGGCTGGTCCAGTTAAGTTTCTGGTCAATGGTGACCCCCAGGATGTTGATGGTGGGGGATTCGGTGATGGTAATGCCATTGAATGTCAAGGGACGGTTTAGACTCTCGCTTGTTGGAGATAGTCATTGCCTGGCACTTCTGTGGTGCGAATGTTACCTGCCACTTATCAGCCCAAGCCTGAACGTCGTCCAGGTCTTGTTGCATGCGGGCATGGACTGCTTCATTATCTGAGGAGTGGATGGTCATCAGCGAACATCCCCATTTCTGACCTTATGTTGGAGGCAAGGTCATTGATGAAGTAGCTGAAGATGGTTGGGCCTAGGGCACTGCCCTGAGGAACTCCTACCACAATATCCTGGGGCTGTGATCATTGACCTTCAATTACCACAACCATCTTCCGTTGTGCTAGGTATGACTCCAGCCAGTGGAGCGTTTTCCCCCCGATTCCCATTGACTTCAGTTTTACTAGGGCTCTTTCATACCATACTCGGTCAAATGCTGCCTTGATGTCAAGGGCAGTCATTCTCACCTCACCTCTGGAATTCAGCTCCTTTGTCCATGTTTGGACCAAGGCTGTAATGAGGTCGGGAGCTGAGTGGACTTGGCGGAACCCAAACTGAGCATCAGTGAGCAGGTTATTGGTGAGTAAATGCCGCTTGATAGCACTGTCGATGACACCTTCCATCACTTTGCTGATGATTGAGAGTAGACTGATGGGGCGGTAATTGGCCGGGTTGGATTTGTCCTGCTTTTTGTGGACAGGACATACCTGGGCAGCTTTCCACATTGTCAGGTCGGATAGATGCCAGTGTTGTAGCTGTACTGGAACAGCTTGGCTAGAGGCGCGGCTAGTTCTGGAGCACAAGTCTTCAGCACGATAGCCGGGATGTTGTCGGGGCCCATAGCCTTTGCTGTATCCAGTGCGCTCAGCCGTTTCTTGATATCACGTGGCGTGAATCGAATTGGCTCAAGACTGGCTTCTGTGATGGTGGAGACCTCAGGAGGAGGCCGATATGGATCATCCACTCAGCACTTCTGGCTGAAGATGGTTGCAAACACTTCAGCCTTGACGTTTGCACTCGCGTGCTGGGCTCCACCATCATTGAGGATGGGGATATTCATGGAGCCTCCTCCCGTTAGTTGTTTAATGGTCCACCACCATTCACGACTGGATGTGGCAGGACTGCAGAGCTTTGATCTGATCCGTTGATTGTGGGATCGCTTAGCCCTGTCTATAGCATGCTGCTCCTGCTTTTTAGCATGCTTGTAGTCCTGTGTTGCAGCTTCCCCAGGTTGGCAACTCATTTTTAGGTACGCCTGGTGCTGCTCCTGGCATGCTCCTCTACACTCCTTATTGAACCAGGGTTGGTCCCCTGGCTTGATGGTAATGGTAGAGTGAGGGATATGCCAGGCCATGAGGTTACAGATTTTGGTGGAATACAATTCTGCTGCTGCTGATGGTCCACAGCGCCTCATGGATGCCCAGTTTTGAGCTGCTAGATTTGTTCTGAATCTATCCCATTTAGCACGGTGGTAGTGCCACACAACATGATGGAGGGTGTCCTCAGTGTGAAGACGGGACTTCGTCTCCACAATGACTCTGCGGTGGTCACTGCTACCAATACTGTCATGGACAGATACACCTGCGACAGGTAGATTGGTGAGGACGAGGTCAAGTAGATTTTTCCCTCGTGTTGGTTCTCTCACCACCTGTCGCAGGCCCAGACTGGCAGTTATGTCCTTCAGGACTCGGCTAGCTCGGTCAGTAGTGGTGCTACCGAGCCACCCTTGGTGATGGACATTGAAGTCCCCCACCCAGAGTACATTCTGTGCCCTTGCTACTCTCAGTGCTTCTTCCAAGTGGTGTTCAACATGGTGGAGCACTGATTCATCAGCTGAGGGAGGGCGGTAGGTGGTAATCAGCAGGAGGTTTCCTTGCCCATGCTTGACCTGAAGCCATGAGATTTCATGGGGTTCAGAGTCAATGTTGAGGACTCCCAGGGCCACTCCTTCCCGACTGTATACCACTGTGTCACCACCCCTGGTGGGTCTGTCCTGCCGGTGGGACAGGACACACCCGGGGATGGTGATGGAGGAGTCTGGGACATTGGCTGAAAGGTTTGATTTTGTGAGTATGACTATGTCAGGCTGTTGCTTGACTAGTCTGTGGGACGGCTCTCCCAATTATGGCACAAGTCCCCAGATGTTGGTGAGGAGGACTTTGCAGGGTTGACTGGGCTGGGTGTGCCATTGCCGGTGCCGAGGTCGATGCCAGGTGGTCCGTCCGGTTTATTATTTTGTTACAACTGAGTGGCTCGCTAGGCCATTTCAGAGGGCAATTAAGAGTCAACCACATTGCTGTGGGTCTGGAGTCACATATAGGCCAGACCAGGTAAGGACAGCAGATTTCCTTCCCTAAAGGACAGTCGTGAACCAGATGGGTTTTTACGACAATCCGATAGTTTCATGGTTACCATTACTGATACTAGTAATTATTCCAGATTTTATTTAATTAACTGAATTTAAATTCCTCAGCTGCCATAGTGGGATTTTAACTCACATCTCTGGACCATTAGTCCAGGAATCTGGATTAATAGCCCAGTGACATTACCACTACGCTACCATTCTCTGCATAACAACTGTTCAGTACACACAGCTCTCTCCCTGTGTAACACACTGTTCAGTACACATAGCTCTCCCTGTGTAACACACTGTTGAGGACACACAGCTCCCTGTGTAACACACTGTTCAGTACACACAGCTCTCTGTGTAACACACTGTTCAGTACACACAGCTCTCTCCCTGTGTAACACACTGTTCAGTACACACAGCTTTCTGTGTAACACACTGTTCAGTACACACAGCTCTCCCTGTGTAACACACTGTTCAGTACACACAGCTCTCTGTGTAACACACTGTTCAGTACACACAGCTCTCTCCCTGTGTAACACACTGTTCAGTACACACAGCTCTCTCCCTGTGTAACACACTGTTCAGTACACACAGCTCTCCCTGTGTAACACACTGTTCAGTACACACAGCTCTCTCCCTGTGTAACACACTGTTGAGGACACACAGCTCCCTGTGTAACACACTGTTCAGTACACACAGCTCTCTGTGTAACACACTGTTCAGTACACACAGCTCTCTCCCTGTGTAACACACTGTTCAGTACACACAGCTCTCTCTGTGTAACACACTGTTCAGTACACACAGCTCTCCCTGTGTAACACACTGTTCAGTACACACAGCTCTCCCTGTTTAACACACTGTTCAGTACACACAGCTCCCTGTGTAACACACTGTTCAGTACACACAGCTTTCTGTGTAACACACTGTTCAGTACACACAGCTCTCCCTGTGTAACACACTGTTCAGTACACACAGCTCTCTGTGTAACACACTGTTCAGTACACACAGCTCTCCCTGTGTAACACACTGTTCAGTACACACTGCTCTCTCCCTGTGTAACACACTGTTCAGTACACACAGCTCTCTCCCTGTGTAACACACTGTTCAGTACACACAGCTCTCTCCCTGTGTAACACACTGTTCAGTACACACAGCGCTCCCTGTGTAACACACTGTTCAGTACACACAGCTCCCTGTGTAACACACTGTTCAGTACACACAGCTCCCTGTGTAACACACTGTTCAGTACACACAGCTCTCTCTCTGTGTAACACACTGTTCAGTACACACAGCTCTCTCCCTGTGTAACACACTGTTCAGTACACACAGCTCTCCCTGTGTAACACACTGTTCAGTACACACAGCTCTCTCCCTGTGTAACACACTGTTCAGTACACACAACTCCCTGTGTAACACACTGTTCAGTACACACAGCTCCCCCTGTGTAACACACTGTTCAGTACACACAGCTCTCTCCCTGTGTAACACACTGTTCAGTACACACAGCTCTCCCTGTGTAACACACTGTTCAGTACACACAGCTCTCTCCCTGTGTAACACACTGTTCAGTACACACAGCTCCCTGTGTAACACACTGTTCAGTACACACAGCTCCCCCTGTGTAACACACTGTTCAGTACATACAGCTCCGTGTAACACACTGTTCAGTACACACAGCTCTCTGTGTAACACACTGTTCAGTACACACAGCTCTCTCTCTGTGTAACACACTGTTCAGTACACACAGCTCTCTCAGTGTAACACACTGTTCAGTACACACAGCTCTCTCCCTGTGTAACACACTGTTCAGTACACACAGCTCTCTCCCTGTGTAACACACTGTTCAGTACACACAGCTCTCTCACTGTGTAACACACTGTTCAGTACGCACATCTCTCCCTGTGTAACACACTGTTCAGTACACACAGCTCTCCCTGTGTAACACACTGTTCAGTACACAGCTCTCTCTGTGTAACACACTGTTCAGTACACACAGCTCTCTCCCTGTGTAACACACTGTTCAGTACACACTGTTCAGTACACACAGCTCTCTCCCTGTGTAACACACTGTTCAGTACACACAGCTCTCTGTGTAACACACTGTTCAGTACACACTGCTCTCTCCCTGTGTAACACACTGTTCAGTACACACAGCTCTCCCTGTGTAACACACTGTTCCGTACACACAGCTCTCCCTGTGTAACACACTGTTCAGTACACACAGCTCTCTCCCTGTGTAACACACTGTCCAGTACACACAGCTCTCTCCCTGTGTAACACACTGTTCAGTACACACAGCTCTCTCCCTGTGTAACACACTGTTCGGTACACACAGCTCTCCCTGTGTAACACACTGTTCAGTACACACAGCTCTCTCCCTGTGTAACACACTGTCCAGTACACACAGCTGTCTCCCTGTGTAACACGCTGTTCAGTACACACAGCGCTCTCTCTGTGTAACACACTGTTCAGTACACACAGTTCTCCCTGTGTAACACACTGTTCAGTACACACAGCTCTCTCCCCGTGTAACACACTGTTCAGTACACACAGCTCTCCCTGTGTAACACACTGTTCAGTACACACAGTTCTCTGTGTAACATGCTGTTCAGTACATAGAGGTTCCACAACCAACATGATGAAACATCGATTCAATGACCATTCACCTTACCAGTATCTCTTGATGGTGCCTTGTGCAAAATGCCTGCCAAGTATTCTACACAACAACAATCTCTGTACTTGAAAGTAATTGAAAAGTAGGGAAGTTATGCTAAACCAATATCGAACCTTGGTTAGACCACACTTAAGAGTACTCTGTACAGTTCTGGTCTCCATATTATAAAAAGGATAAAGAGGCACTGGAGAGTGTGCAGAGCAGATTTACAAGGATAATACCAGAAATGCGAGGGTATACCTATCAGGAAAGGATGAACAGGCTGGGTTTCAGAAGGCTGAGTGGGTGACCTAATAGAGGTCTTTAAAATTCTGAAAGGTTTTGATAGAGTGGATACAGAGAGAATGTTTCCACTTGTGGGGAAGAGCAAAACTAAAGGCCATCAATATAAGATAGTCACCAAGAAATCCAATAGGCAATTCAGAAGAAACTTCTTTACCCAGAGAGTGGTGAGAATGTGGAACTCGCTACCACAGGGAGTGGGTGAAGTGAATAGTATAGATGCATTTAAGGGGAGGCTAGACAAGCATATGAGGGAGAAGGGAATAGAGGGTTATGCTGATAGATTTAGATGAGGAAAGACGGGAGGAGGCTCGAGTGGAGCATAAATGCCGGCATGGACTGGTTGGGCCAAATGGCCGGTTTCTGTGCCGTATATCCAATGTAAACCATTGTATGTGAAGCACTTTGAGACACTTCTAAGAGGCACGATATAAATAAAAGTCTTTCTTTCTAAATAGAGCTCACAGCTTTGATTGCTCTTACCCAGCCTCCCTCAAACCCATTACAACTGGCAACTTTCCCATTCTAAGTTTTCTCATTGCATCTTCTTGTACGTTACTGCTGCTGGATTTTCCTTATCGCTGCCATTTTGGCGGCTAGTTTTTTGCCGTGTTGCTGATCACTGCATGACCACAGGGGGGCAGGATTTACAAGGTGATGCCAGGGCAGCTGACAGGGAATCGAGAGCTTTGATGACATTATACATTCAGTCGCACAGATAGATAATACACTCAGCTTCACAGTGATGTACATTAGAATTTTATATTTAGGAAGCTATTAGATTACATGCAATTAAAAACCCAGCAAAAATACAAATTTGGCTTTCCGTCTGGCGGAAGTCATCTGTACCGAATGGTAAATGGGATTAAAAGATTAAGGGTATTACAGGAAATGTCAAAATTAATAAATTTACAGGCACTTAATTTTACACTAATAGGGTCAATTCCTAGTTAATTAGCTATCTACTTAATACTCTGGTGTATTTTTGTCCAGAATGTAAATCGCACTATCCTGGAGCATTTTATGTTGCTGTTTTCATCTCTTCACGCTCTTCCCTTGGAGAACGGTGTGAAGATTCGCAGGCTGATTAACAATCTGACAGGCCGCGACATGAATGCTCCTTCCATGGCCGTAACCCATCTTTATACCAGCCGATCTGATTAGTCCGATACGGCAGAAGGGTTTTATTGGCTCCCACAACCCACATGGTGCCACTGGACGTGTATCCCACTGGATGTTAATCCAGAATTCCAGAGCTCTAGGCTTCACTCACCGGACTGTGTGGAGTGGGGCTCGAACCCGGCACCAAGCGGACGTGTTGCCACTAAGCCAAAGGCTCAGTTGGAGGCTGACAGTTTCCCCGTGGGTAAACACCCCAGAAGGCCCCAGGCTGAATCCCCAGTCTGTGCTGAGTGAGCCGACCTTAGCCAGCAGTATTGGGGGCCACTACAATTGGCCTTATTTCCCTGAGCCAGGCTTCTTACTGCTGATTGCTATCCAGGGACCCCGCCTGCAAAAAGAAAAAAGAAAGACTTGCATTTATATAGCGCCTTTCACCACCACCGGACATCCCAAAGTGCTTTACAGCCAATGAAGTACTTTTGAAGTGTAGTCACTGTTGTAATGTAGGAAATGTGGCAGCCAATTTGTGCACAGCAAGCTCCCACAAACAGCAATGTGATAATGACCAGATAATCTGTCATTAGTAATGTTAATTGAGGGATAAACATTGGGCAGGACACCGGGGGTAACTTCCCTACTCTTCTTCGAAATAGAGCCATGGAATCTTTTACATCCACCTGAGAGAGCAGACGGGGCCTTGATTTTAAGGTCTCATCCGAAAGACGGCACCTCTGACAGTGCTGCACTTCTTCAGTACTGCACTGGCGTGTCACCCTAGATATTTTTGTGCTCAAGTCTCTGGAGTGGGACTTGAACCCACAACCTTCTGACTCAGAGGTGAGAGTGCCACCCACTGAGCCACAGCTGACACGCAAAGTGTAAGAACACAATTAGACTTGACCACATGGTAGAATAGAAAGACTGCCGTTAATAGAGCACCTTATCATTGTCTCCGAGTCACCTCGCAGTTCATTTACAATGGCTGTTGTATAGGTTGTCGGGATCTGGAACACTCTACTTGAAAAGGTGGTGGAAGCTGATTCCATAAATAATTTTATAAGGGAGTTGGACAGACACTATAGGATGAGGAACTCACAGGGTTACGGACAAAAAGCGGGGGGGGGTGGGATGAGCCAGCACAGGCACGACGGGCCGAATGGCCGCCTTCTGTGCTGTAAGTTTCGATGATTCTATTCTACGAACGCAACAGCCATTTTGCAAACAGTGCAAAATCCCACAAACAGCAGTGAGCAGCTCATCTGGTGCTGATTGAGGGCGAAATATTGGCTCATCAAATAGTGGCATGGATTCTTCAACATCCTGAATTACCGGAGCAGGTCGCTGGCACCACAGTTTAACGCCTCATCTGACAGGCAGCACTTCCAACAGCGCAGCACTTTCTCAGAACTGCACTGAAGTGTCAAGCCTGGGCATATGCCCGGCTTTCTAGGACTGGGCCTTGACCCCACAACCTTCTAACTCCGAGACAGAACTGCTGCCCACTGAGGTAAACTGGCATTCACAGTCCAAGCTCGCACATGAGTTAGAACGTTGTAACTCGGATCAGGTGCCAGGGAGCTGCCAGTGCTTGAAGAGCTTTATGCCTTCAGCAGTGGAGGAGAGAAAATTGGAGGGAGGGGGGAAAAGAAGGCCTAGTCCGCACGCTTAGTTACCCCAGCGTGAGCTGCCAGTGCCTCTGTGGATCCCAGCGTGAGCTGCCAGTGCCTCTGTGGATCCCAGTGCGAGCTGCCAGTGCCTCTGTGGATCCCAGTGCGAGCTGCCAGTGCCTCTGTGGACCCCAGTGCGAGCTGCCAGTGCCTCTGTGGACCCCAGTGCGAGCTGCCAGTGCCTCTGTGGACCCCAGTGCGAACTGCCAGTGCCTCTGTGGACCCCAGTGCGAGCTGCCAGTGCCTCTGTGGGTCAGCGCACTGGAGATGATGCTCTTCAGAGGTGTGAAGTGTCTGACGTAATAAGACTCACTACGCACTTGGTTCGAGTATAAAGCAAGGCTTTAATCAACTTGTTTCAAAACATGGAGGTCTAGTTATCTTTCACTAGTTCCTTTTTACACAATGTCCTGGGCAAGCTGGGCCCACGCCCGAGTATTTATACTCCTTGGACGGCGCCACCAGCTGGCAGTCCAGTGTTATTTCATGAGTCTTCATGGATCATAAGATTCATAACAGTGTCTGTTCACAAAATTGACGTAAGTTGTTCAATCAAAACACTGCATTTTCCCCCCACATTATTTTATGCTTAATAGCTCGTTAAATGACTTGCTCTTTGCTGTTTCCTGCAGTCAGCTCTTTAATAATTCATGCTGCGGAATTATGTGATGGCTCTTTTGTTTGATTCTTCCAGAACAGAAATTAAAATGATTTTATTTTCAATTAGTTCTGCCCCATTGATCCTCCCATCGTGTCCTGCACACGATGACTCATTGGTGCCTGGGGAAGCAGAGCCCAGCAGTCATTCCGTGGTGCCTCGTCTAAAGGACCAGTCTCCGCGCGTGAGCCGCCACAGTGCGCGTCCGCAGACTGTTCGAGCATGGGAGGCATCACAGCCAGGCTCCACGCTGTCCTCACCCGCCGTTCATAGGCAGGTCCAGTAAGGCTCACTGGGTGACGATCAGGGGAACCTTCCTAACCCAGGGTTACTGACGCGCATTGTAGACCCCTCACCACCACAGCTGAGATCAGTTGACACAGCGCAGACCAGATATTGAATCGGGGAGCCCGGGACTTTCTGTTCTGTGTGGCTCAGTAACACGCGGGCCACTGTGCTTAACATTTGAACGAGCGGGAGTTCTCCGATTGTTGAACATTTGATGAAAGCCTGACAAGTGCTGATGCAAATTTTGGGTGTAAGACAATTGTTGGCTGCATGACTGCCAACAGAAACTGGTCAGATTGCAGAACTTGTGTTCAAGCTGATTAAAATAAAGCAATGCTTATTCACAGTGTACTCCATTTGTGATACAACTGGCCAATTTGTGACTCCTTACTAGTCGAGAGTTTGGGTTGAACTCTTTTGTTTCTGAGTACAGAAGAATCCAATCCATTGAGAGAGAGTGTAGCAGTATAGCCAGTGTATTGTGTGTGAGTGCATTACGTGAGGGGGTAGATTGTACAGCTCCGCGGTCCTGGCAAAGAGCTATAGCGCCATTCACGACCTCAGGACGTCCCAAAGCGCTTTAAAACCAATGAAGTACTTTTGAAGTGTAGTCATTGTTGTAATGTAGGAAAACGCGTCAGCCAATTTGTGCACAGCAAGCTCCCACAAACAGTGATGTGATAATAACCGGTTAATCTCTTTTGAGGTATTGGTTGATGGATATATATTGGCCAGGGCACCGGGGGGGAACTCCCCTGCTCTTCTTCAAAATAGCGCCATGGGATCTTTTACATCCACCCGAAAAGGCAGATGGGGCCTGTAGTTTAACGCCTCATCCGAAAGATGGCACCTCTGACAGTGCAGCACTCCCTCAGTACTGCATTGAAGTGTCAGCCTAGATTAATGTGCTCAAGCCCCTGGAGTGGGACTTGAACCCACAACTTTCTCACTGAGAGGCGAGAAGTGCTACCAACTGAGCCACGACTGATCGAGCACAGAGCACAATCCATCCAGCCTGAAAATTATGCAGAGTGCACTGACTCCCGTGCCTGAATCCTGATGCCTGCTCCTGTTGCCCGAAGCTCTGTGTTAGTTTATAAAATCTACCAACAGTGTGAGTTTAAAAAAAAAAAGAAAACCCTCCAGTTTAAAAACAATGAAACAGGAATCGGCCATTTTGTCCATCGAGCCTCCTCGGCTATTTTGTTAGTCAAGGCAGATCTAACTTTTTTAATCCCATTCCTCAATTTTTTTTCTCCATATCCCTTAGTACCTGTGGAGGTGGGGGGGGGGGCAATTTTAAACCTCATGATCCTCTGGGCCCCGTAAGGAAAGCTTTGGCCTCTCAAGCCATGATCCCCCTCCAACCATCACTCCCTGCCCCCCCCCCCCCCCCACCAATCGCGGGACCCCCGCGGAAAGGCCTGGCAGCCGATTCCGAAACTTACCTGCTTCGGAGTCCACGCAATCTTTGCCGTTTACTGATGACTTCCTGCCCGGAACAGGAGAGCAGTCGGCTGGCGGGATTTAAATGAGGTCTGGGAGTTAAAACACCTCGGGTTGTGTCAGCTGTCACTGGGACCCATGGCTTAGGCGCTGTGTCACTTGGGTCTTCGGAATGCGTTCCAATGACTTTAGGATGACTTTCCTGCAAATCTTTGACCGAGGTGCCCAGATCCTGACCCTCTCGCTAATCCGTTCACCAATGCCAATCTGTGCTCAGGGTACTGGGTCTGTATTCATTTGTTTTTGTGGTCCGACAACACCTCAGTTTTAAAATCCTCATCCTTGTTTTCAAATCCCTCAGTGGCCTCGCCCCTCCCTATCTCTCTAACCTCCTCCAGCCCTACAAGCCTTCGAGATTTCTGCGCTCTTCCAATTCGGGTCTCTTGCACATCCCCGATTTTAATCACTACATCATTGGTGGCCGTGCCTTCAGCTGCCTAGGCCCGAAACTCTGAAATACCCTCTGACGTAATAAAGACTCACTACGCACTTGGCTGTACATAAAGCAAGGCTTTAATCGACTTGTAACAAAACATGGAGGTCTAGTTAGTAGCCACTAGCTTCCTGTTTCCAGACTGTCTCTAGCCAAGCTGGGCCCACGCCCGAGTATTTATACTCCTCGGGCGGCGCCCTCAGCTGGCCGTTCAGTAGTACTTCTTTGTAGAAGTTTCGATTTATGACACCCTCCTTAAACCTCTCTGCATCTCCTCCTTTAAGATGCTCCTTAAAACCTACCTCTTTGACCAAGCTTTTAGTCATCTGTCTTGATGTCTCCTATTTATTGATATCACTCATGTTAGGTGCCTTGGGGCATTTTGCTACGTTAAATGCACTATATAAATGTAAGTTGTTGTTGTGAATGTCCCTCAACATATTTTTATTCCATTTTTTCTCCACCCCCCCCCCTTGAAGGGGGCCCCCCTCTCTGACTCTGGCTGAGGGACAGTTCCACAGATGGCCACAGCCCCCCAATACCTGGCCCAAGTGGCCATTTTCTTCTCAAGCCTAGGCAGTGAGTGAGCGTCAGCGGGCTGTTCCACCATGGAGGCATTGGATGTCTCTGCAATTCTTCAAACTGTCTTCACAGACAGTCACTAATAAATCCAATGAGGAATTCAGGAGCAACATCTTCACCCATACAGTGGTGAGAATGTGGAACTCACTGCCACAGGGAGTGGTTGAGGTGAATAGCATAGATGCTGATCGGGTGAGATGAAGTTGGGTGGGAGGAGGCGCGTGTGGAGCATAAACACCGGCATGGACCAGTTGGGTAGAGTGGCCTGTTTCTGTGCTGTAAGTTCTGTGTAATTCTATGTAAAATGCTCCGTTGTGTTAGCCTCCTTCCTCTCTCTATTGTAGAAGCGAAGAAGTGACTCTGTCGCCATTTCCGAAGCTTCCATCAATAGGTCAGCGCGATTGGAAATGTCCGAGGCCCTGGATCTCAGCGAGAGGACGGTACGTAGACACCAGCGGCAGAAAGAAAGTTTTAACATTTACTTTTCAGAGTATGCCAGTGGCCATGACAATTATCCCTGCAATTAATAAATGTGGCTCTTCAGAGCCAGTGCCCAGCAAGTAACAAGAACTGGAACAGCGCCGAAATTTGTGAAACAATTCTATGAAAAACTATCATCAGTGAATATCACTGCTGCACTGTCGGAGGTGCCGTCTTTCGGATGAGATGTTAAACCGAGGCCCCGTCTGCTCTCTCAGATGGACGTAAAAGATCCCATGGCACTATTTCGAAGAAGAGCAGGGGAGTTATCCCCGGTGTCCTGGACAATATTTATCCCTCAACCAACATAACAAAAACAGATTATCTGGTCATTATCACGTTGCTGTTTGTGGGAGCTTGCTGTGCGCAAATTGGCTGCCGCGTTTCCCACATTACATCAGTGACTCCACTTCAAAAGTACTTCATTGGCTGTAAAGCACTTTGAGACGTCCGGTGGTCGTGAAAGGCGCTATATAAATGCAAGTCTTTTCTTTCTATCCAATGTTCCTATTTTTTATACTTTCTTACAAGGGATAAGAAAAATGCCATTAAAATTATTTTTAAACTTCAAATAATTTCCCTCTGGAATGAGAAAAGGCCTTTCATTAAGCCCAGCTCCTTCTGCAGCCTATAATATACAATCTGCCCCATCATAGACTCTCCCCAGATGCTTAATTATCTGAGGAAAAGTTTCCTGTGATTTCTTCGTGGCCCACAAAGATAATCAAACAAAACTCCAAAATGTCTATCCAATTCTCGCGCCGTCACTCTTCAACCCTGGCCAGGTGTTTCCCATTGAAGGCATTACCTTGATTCCAGTCTCACATGAATTATTGATCGATTCCTAGGAGTATTTGGTCATATTTAACTATATTTAGCCACATATCCTTCAGATTGGGTATGGCTCTATACTTGCCTATGTAGTGAGGCACCTTACTCTTATGATGGTCAGTAGGAACATAGGAACAGCAGTCGGCCATTCAGCCCCTCGAGCCTGCTCCACCATTCTATTAGATCATGGCTGATCTGCATCTCAACTCCATCTACTCACCTTTGATCCATATCCCTTGATGCTCTTACCTAACAAAAATCTCTCGCCCTCAGTCTTGAAAATTTCAATTAACCCAGCATCAACAGCCTTTTGGGGGAGAGATCTCAAGATTTCCATTACCCTTTGTGTGAAAAGGTGCTTCCTGATTTTACTCCTGAACGGCCTGGCTCTAATTTTAAGATTGTGCCCCCTCGTTCTGGATTTCCCCCACCAGAGGAAATTGTGGTGTATGTACCTTTAAGAGGAACTATGTTTTTTTTGAAGCCCCTGGATACTGTAGTACCGGTAGTGACCACTCGGGTATATAAGCCTGTATAGCGTCTTGTATAGTTTAGTTCACCTCCAAACTTTGTTCAGTAAACACTTGTTGAATCAACTCCTGCTTCCGGGTCTTCATTAACATACGGATACAACAGTGGCGACGAGTTAGAAACGAACTTACCTGCAATTCGGCAGCACCTCAAGGAGATCGATTCCTAAACTGGTTTCACCAGCTAAACGGGCTGGTGGCAAGTAGTGCACTGATCCTTCCTGGGCGACGGGCTGGGGCTCGATCGGGTAGCTCTGCAGCGGGGCCGGGCAGCGAGTCGTAAGGCAGAAGCAAACAGAGACAGAGGGTGGAGCACTCAGGACACGGCCGGCGCTGCAAAGCAGGTCGGCGTTTGGACCAAGCAAAGGGAGGGGAAAGTCCCAGAGAGTCCGACAGGAACGATTCTCCAAGTGACGGAGAAACTGTTTAAAAATATATATGTGAATAAAAACCGCGGAGAACAGCGTCGGCAGCGGTGGGAAAGCGCGGGAGGCGCCATCTTGACTCGACAGGGAAGAAGGGAAAGTGCGGGAGGCGCCATTTTTGATTTTCAGGATGCCTAAGACTGGCAATATTACTGCTTTCGATAGTGATATAGAGGATTGGACCACATATGTGGAAAGAGTGGAGGTATATTGCAAGGCGAATGAAGTAGCGGATGATAAAAAGGCATCGGTACTTCTAAATCTGATGGGCGCAAGGACATACGGGCTGTTACGAAACTTGATCACTCCAGCCAAACCGATGGACAAGAATTTTAAGGAGATTGTTGATACCCTGCAGGAGCACTTAAACCCAACACCACTGCTGATAGCGGAACGATTCAAATTCTTCAGGAGGAATCAGCACAAGAATGAAAGTAACGCTGATTACCTCACCGAATTACGAAAGCTGTCTAAGCACTGCCAATTCGGGGCAGGACTGGCAGATTCTCTACGAGACAAATTCGTCTGTGGTCTCCTAAGCAAAGGAACACAGAAAAGACTACTTTCTGAGAAAGATTTGACACTGGACAAGGCTTTCAGTGTGGCTGTATCATACGAAGCAGCAGCAAGAGGAGCTGCAGAGATACAGCAAAAGCCACAGGACTTCGGCACCCATGAAATGACACGGGGTTTCGAGAGATGTTATCGCTGCGGCAGATCCACCCATGACCAGAGGGACTGCTGGTTCAAGGACAAAGCATGCAGGCAATGCGGAAAGATGGGACACATTGCACGTGTATGCCGATCTGGAAAAAAATCCGCTGACAGTAAAAAGGTCAATAAGGAAAAGTACAGGAAGGTACAAATGATGACGGACAGTAGCTCCGAAGACCAGAAGAGCGATAGTGACTCCGAAAACAAGCGACTAAGCTGTCTCAAATTACATAATGTAATTGCCAAAGAAGATTACCAGACCATTTGGGTTACCCTCACAACAGCGGGGACCCAGTTAAAATGGAGCTAGATACAGGATCAGCTCTGACCGTCATAAGTCGACGGGATTACGAGCGGCTATTTCCGCATATACCTTTGAAAGACACATCCATTATCTTGAAGACATATACGGGGCAGAAAGTATACCCCAGAGGGAAAATAAGGGTGCCTGTTGTATACAACGGCAAGGAAATACAGAAGTTGTATTTATACGTTCTGCAAGATGGTGGTCCACCGTTGTTGGGACGTGAATGGATCAGAAAGATACGTTTGGACTGGCACTCCATTCAGGCACTGACGGTGACCAGTAAGAAAAAAAATGATGATGACGTCATCCCTGGACGATTAAAAGAAATCTTGGCTAACACCAAAGAAGTGTTTCAACAGGAACTAGGAACCCTGAAAGGCGCCACCGCCTCAATAAAAGTGGAAGGTGCGGCAATTCCCAAGTTTTTTAAGGCAAGGCCGGTGCCATACGCAATTCGTCCAGCAGTCGAGGCAGAGCTGGAGAATTTGGAAAAAGCAGGCGTGTTATCCAAGGTAGATTGGAGCGAGTGGGCAACACCCATCGTCCCGGTCATGAAGAAAACGTTGAATAATGATAAATCTGAAGAACAGAGAAAAATTCGCATCTGTGGGGACTTCAAGGTGACTGTAAACCCAGTTCTTCATACGGTACAGTATCCTCTTCCGAGGATAGAAGATATTTTCGCCTCACTATCCGGAGGGAAACGTTTCACCAAAATTGACTTGGCACAGGCATATCTACAGATGGAGGTTGAGGAGACCTCTAAAAAATATCTCACGATAAACACACACAAAGGCCTGTACCAGTACAATCGGCTAGTTTTCGGAGTAGCATCAGCTCCAGCTATCTGGCAAAGAGCTATGGAGCAAGTACTGCAAGGGATTCCAGGGACTCAATGCTACCTAGACGACATCCTTGTAACAGGAGAAAATGACAATGAGCACCTTGCCAATTTGGAGCAGGTGCTCACGAGGCTGAGAGAACGGGGCCTACGAGCAAATCGCCCCAAGTGCGAATTTTTCCAGAAACAAATATCATATTGTGGCCATGTCATTAACGAAGAAGGGTTGCATAAATCACCTGAAAAAATTGAAGCGGTCGTAAAAGCCCCAGCGCCTGAAAATGTCTCACAATTAAGGTCGTTCCTGGGATTAATAAATTACTATCATAAATTTTTACCGAACTTGTCAACGGTTCTGCACCCTCTTAACGCACTGCTACAAACGGGAGTAATTTGCAAATGGAGCGAAGACTGTAAACATGCCTTCCATAAATGCAAAGGCTTGATCACGTCCAAGGAAGTGTTGGCTCATTACAACCCATCACTGCCAATCAGGCTGGCGTGCGATGCATTCCCTTACAGCGTGGGAGCGGTATTATCGCATAAATTCCCTGATGGCTCGGAGCGGCCGATAGCTTTTGCGTCACGCTCATTGAACTCAGCTGAGCGTAACTATGCCCAGATCGACAGGGAGGCACTCAGCCTGGTGTGGGGGTGAAGAAATTCAACCATTACCTACACGGACAAAAATTTACCTTGTTGACTGACCATCAACCCCTTGTCTCCATATTCAACCCCAAAAAGGGCGTTCCCATTATGACAGCGCAAAGGCTACAGAGGTGGTCCCTTTTCCTAGGGGCACACCAATATGACATAGAATACAAAGGAACAAAACAGCATGGGAATGCTGACGGTTTATCACGCCTACCGTTGCCAACGGTAGACGAGGCACCTACAGTGGACCCAGTGGAGATGTTCCACTCGACCATAGTTGAATGTCTACCAGTGACAAATTCTACCATTGAAAAGGAAACGAGAAATGACCCGACTCTCTCACGAGTCTACGATTTAACGGTGAAGGGATGGCCAGCACATGGCGAACCACTGTTGCCAGCATTCTCGCAAAGAAGAGAACAGCTGTCAGTGTGCCGAGGAACCTTGATGTGTGGATCCAGAGTGGTGATTCCACCCAAACTCCAGGATAAAGTGCGAAAGGAGCTTCACGAGGGGCATCTGGGTGGAGTGAAAATGAAGAACTTAGCCAGAGCGTTTGTGTGGTGGCCAGGTATCGATGGAGACATCGAAGAAATGACCAAGAGCTGTCTAGGATGCCAGAAGGTCCAAAATGCCCCACCACAAGCCCCTCTACATCCATGGGAGTGGCCCTCATCTCCATGGCAAAGGGTACATATCGACTTTGCTGGTCCATTTATGGACTCAATGTTCTTAATCGCGGTTGATGCACACTCCAAGTGGCCGGAGGTAATAAAGATGTCCTCCACCACCGCGGAAAAAACCATCACAGTATTAAGGACCATATTCGCCAGGAATGGGCTGCCTGAACAGATCTGTTCTGATAATGGACCGCAATTTGTATCCGAAGAATTCAGGAAGTTCTTAAAAAACAATGGGGTTAAACACTACACGTCCGCCCCATACCATCCCGCCACCAATGGATTAGCTGAAAGGTTTGTCCAGACCTTCAAGAAGGCCATAAAGGCCATGGGTAATGAAGACATAAATCTACAACATAAGGTAGATAACTTCTTGTTTGCATACAGGAATGCAACACATGTGGTTACAAACCAAACCCCCGCTATGATGTTTTTCAATAGAAGACTAAGATGCCGGCTGGATTTGATCAAGCCAAACATCAGAAGGGATGTAGAGAACCGTCAATTTCAAGGCATGAAGGAAAGGCCAACTAGAACCTTCCAGATAGGTCAACAAGTTTTGGCCCGGGACTACCGTACCGAGAAATGGCAGCCTGGAACTATTTGCACACGACTAGGACCACTGATGTATACCGTGGACATTGGGGAAAGCATAATAAGGCGCCATGCTGACCAGATCATAGAGTCATCCGAAAAGGGACAACCTACACCACAACTCTATACGCCTAATGATGAAGCAGAGATACCCATAGTATCTACCCCCGATCCGGTGATACTGGAACCAGATGAACCCGACACTGGCATTCAAGCCAAATCGACCTTGCCAAAAGAACCTACTACACCACCGAAACCTACTACACCACCGAGGCGTTATCCGGACCGAGTCAGGAAGCCTCCAGAGAGACTGAATTTGTAATTAATTAACTTCAGCAAATGTGCAGATTATTGTTCTTGTAAAATGTTAATTAATGATTACTTAAAATATTATGTACTATTTATCTAAAAGGGGAGGAATTGTGGTGTATGTACCTTTAAGAGGAACTATGTTTTTTTGAAGCCCCTGGGTACTGTAGTACCGGTAGTGACCACTCGGGTATATAAGACTGTATAGCGTCTTGTATAGTTTAGTTCACCTCCAGACTTTGTTCAGTAAACACTTGTTGAATCAACTCCTGCTTCCGGGTCTTCATTAACATACGGATACAACAGAAATAGTTTCCCTGTATCTACCCTATCGAATCCCTTCCTCCCTTTCAACACCTCAAATTAGATCACCGCTCAACCTTCAAAACACGTGGGAATACAAGCCAAGTCTATGCAACCTGTCCTCATAATTGAACCCTTTAAGCTCTGGTATCATTGTGGTTAATCTGTGTTGTACCTCCTCCAAGGCCAATATATCCCACCTGAGGTTTGGTGCCCAAAACTGAACACACTACTCCCGATGGGGTCTGACCCAGGCTCTATACAATGGAAGCATCACTTCCTCCCCTTTGTACTCCAGCCCCTTGAGACCAAGGCCAACACTCAATTAACCTTTTTGATGACTTCTTGAACCTGGGCACTAGCATTTAGTGATTTGTGTACCTGGACACCCAAACCTCCAGATAACACCATTTCTCACCTTTCCTCTTCCCCACCGTGCAGTATCTGGACTTGGTAAAGGCTCTTTCCAGCCTGCTCAACGTGAAGGAGCTGTCGGGGTCGCTCTCATTGAAGCATGTTCCACAGGACGAGAGGGAGAAGCTCGGGAAAGCGCGGCAAAGGAACGCGGAGCTGCTGAACAGCCGCGTCACTCAGCTGAAGAGTCAGCTGGAGAGGAAAGACGAACTGCTGGGCGGATATGAGAAAGACCTGGAACAGCTCAGGTAGGTGGAAGAGTCCGAGAGAATGCTTTCTTCTCTGCACTGCTTCCAACGTTTGAATGTCTCCCCTGTGGCTTGGCAACCAGAACTGGACACATTGCTAAAGGTGCGATCTGACCAGAGCACTGTACAGTTTCACCACTACCTCCTCGCACTTATATTCAACTATTTGGGCTGTGTAATTCCACGTTCTGTTGTCTTTGTTGATGGCTGTGCTGCATTGGCATGTTTAGTGTCAAGTCTCCTAGGATCCCTAGGTCCCTTTCAGCTTCGACTTTCATGAAGTATGTGTATTGCTTATTTTTCCTTCCTACGTGCAGTACCTTGCACTTGTTGACGTTCTTTCATCTGCCATTGACCTGCCCACATACTTACTTTGTCCATATCGCTCTATAATTACATTGCGTTGAGTTTCAGAGTCTCGGTCATTTATGTAAATGTCGAAACAGCAGTGGTCACAACACCAAGTCCTGGGGCACCCCATTCAGTGCTTCCCCCACTGCACCCCCAACATAACTCACCCAGCAAGTACTCGTTGTTTTCTACCCTCAACCAGTTTCTTCTTCATTCCCAGGGTTTACCCTGAACCTCCACAGCTTTCACTTTAACCCCTTTCATATGGGGCTTTGTCACTATGCCTATTGGAACTCTATTGAGGTCAGTGTCGGGAGCGGGTGGGGTGAGGGTTAAATTGTTAAAAATGGGAAACCCGATTCCCAACCCGCTGCGAACACGACTTCTTCCGGCTTAACCGCGGCAGGTTTGGGGCCGGGGGGGTTACCCGCTCTCGCGAGGTGGGTCGGTAATTGTCAAATTTAAATGCGGCTCCCTGCCTCAGATTTTGTCAGCGATTTGGATTTAACGTCTCCAGCGTGGGTTTTCCCGGAGCTGGGGAAACCCGGCAGCTAAAGGGAGGTGGGAGCTGCCGGATCCAGCAGTTTAGCGCTTTTCCAGCACTGCTTGTGGGCCAGAAGGAGCAGGAGTGCTTCCCCTGCGGCCCCTTGAGCAAACCTGCCGCGATCACTAGACAACCCCCAGTCTCTCGGACCCCGCCCCCCCAATCGTTAAATTCGGCACCTTCGCATTCCTGCCGTTTCCGGATTTCCCGGCCGCTAACAGGCGCACCCCCCCACCCCCGCCTGCTCCCTCCCTGCCTACCGGTAAATATCGAGGCCTACATCTAGAACTTTACTCACATTATGGCCCAAATTTTCTAACAGACAGAAGTCAGCCATTTTGTAGTTTCTCTTCTGATAATCAGCAGATCAGGATGTGTAAGCGTCTGGGACTGGCTGGTGCACTGGGTTAGACACTGTCACTGGGACCTGAGCTCAAGGTCCAGACTGGTGGGTTGAAAGTCTCCTTTGTTAGCTGGCTGTACGGGTTCTCTTTCAACTGTAGTTTGGTGCCATTCTGACTTCAGCTCCTTGCTCCTGCAATTGTAGTACTTGCATAACTTCCCATGGATAGTTAATGCACTAATAATAAGCCTCCCCAGAGCCAACTTGACCGGGTGCCATTGAATTTTAATCTTTTAGGAAAGGCGGAGCTATGCTGTGGTAACTTGCCAAGAATTCTGCCGACTGTCTCTCCTCATGCCCTACACTCTGAGTCACCTTGCTGTGAGCAATTCTTGTGTCGCTTGCCAGTGTGAGAGAACAGGGTAGATTTTCCTCTTTGTTGCCCCTGGGGAAAGCTGAATTTCCAGGCACAGTGAAGAGGAAATGGGGACAGATACACGTTGGCCTCAGGTCCCGCCCCCCCCACCCCATCAACGTGGGCCCGGGGTTTCTGGTGGTGCTGAAAATGGGCAGCACTGGGTGTTCCTGCACCTGGATTAGGCCTAGGCCCAGTGTTGACATGCAGGAGGTGGGACTGGGTGTTCCTGCATCCCCCCCCACCCCCACCTCACTTTCCCCTGAGTACACCCATGGGGCACCCAAACAGAGGGCTCTCCAAAAAAGCTGGTGGTCCTGCTGCCACCAGAACCTGCCGTAGTTTAGAGGATCTGAGGGGAGGCCCCTTGGGCATCCCAAAGATGGAGCCTTTGCTGAAAATAAGTCCTCTTTGTTTTCCAGTATGATCTTTGGGCATCGGGGTCTTCTGGCTACTGCCCTCCAGCATGGAAAATAGGAACAGGAGCAGGCCATTCAGCTCCTCGAGCCTGTTTCACCATTCAGTTAGATCATGGCTGAACTGTATGTTTACTCCACCTACCTGCCTCTGTTCCATAAACCTTAATTGGCCTTTGAGTGTCCTTGGGCTAGGAAAGGGGAAACTAAGGCTCCTGCCCCTGATCACCATCCTGTGTGTGGGGATGTCTGATGAGAGCAGTGAGACGAGGCCATTCCAACCATTAGTCCTGCTCTATCCAGAGTCTGTGTCTGATTATTCTATCATGGACTTCCCTCCCTCCACCTGTTGATCCTCTACTTTAAGAAATACTACGTTCCATCCCCTGGAAAAATAATTATTAAGTTGTGCTGTAAATATTCCTACCAGTCTCAATCTCCAAATTCAACAAGTTTTGCATCCAACTCCTTTCAGAGGTTTCAGTTTATCTCGGTTCAACTGCCTTCCTTCTGAGAAAAAGTTTTGATTAATCTCTAACCTGGATCAGGCTCTGCTGTGGCACCCACCATGGTCACATTGCCTGCTGATACTCAGGCCTTGATTTTTAAAAAATCATTTCAAGGGATGTGGGTGTTGCTGGCAAGGCCAGCATTTATTGCCCATCTCTATTTGCCCTTGAGAAGGTGGTGGACGGCCGCCATTTCAGAGGGCAGTTAAGAGTCAACCACATTGCTGTGGGTCTGGAGTCACATATAGGCCAGACCGGGTAAGGACGGCATGTTTCCTTCCCTAAAGGACATTAGTGAACCAGATGGGTTTTTATGACAATCTGGTAGTTTCATGGTCACTATTACTGATGCTAGCTTTTTATTCCAGATTTATTTAATTAACTGAATTTAAATTCCCCAGCTGCCGTGTTGGGATATGAACTCATGTTTACACAGATAATTAGTCCAGGCCTCTGGATTACTAGTTCAGTAACATTACCACTATGCTTCCTAATGCCTAATTTTCTGGTCCCTTTGCTGCCCGCACGTTCTGGCAGGGCAGGACTTCCATCTGCCTCAGAGAAAGTGCCCCGACCAGTGCCGAATGCCCACCCTCAGCGTCCTTTACATTTCGGAGACGGGCTCCTCGGCCTCCACCAGGGATTCATGCTGAAATAGGGGAGGAAAATTGCAGGAGGCCTTGTGCCAGCGGGAGGCTTGCCATAATCTCTCTGCTGTCTACAAGAGTGGCAATGTTTTAAAAATTAATTTTGCTGATTCCTGTTTCACCTGTTGAAGACGGAACTCTCTGAGCCCTTAGACCGGCCCTGGTTGAGAGAAAAAAAACCTCAACTTCTCTGGCGACCTCCGAACTCTGCATACTTGGGCCTAAACTATGTCCGCCCACATATGGGCAGGTGCTGTCTGCACAGCCACCGGGGAGATGAGGGAGGAGGCAAGCAGAGGGACAGAACCTCCCCCCCCCCCCCCCCCACCACTCCCAACCCCCGCCCCAGCGCCATTCCACCCTTGCCCACCACAGGACAACTGAAAAGTCAGCACGAGAGGGGCCAGAAAATCTCGGCCTTGCTGTCTAGGCTCACACATTCAGAATGAGGGTTGCTGGTAACCGTGGAACCCGCACCCCAGCAAGGAGTCAAGAGAAGAGTATATGATTTTCTAAGAAGTAGACTGCTTGGCCCAGGGATCAGGACCTGGTTCTAAATATCTAGGAGTCTGAGTCTTAGGAAGGAAATGAGGGAACAGGGAATTTTAATGCTACTAATGATCAAAGAAAGTGGCTCTGTTCACAGCAGTATGGAAATGATTCTCGCTGTCACCAGTGACAAGTAATGTCTGTGCTTTGATGCCGTGTTTTGATTTACTATCGGGGCGGATGGATGACTTTCACTTTATTCTGTGATTATAGCCATCATCTTCATACTTGAAAAACAACATGTTTTCGTGTCTGTGGCTGCAGCAGTGACACTTAATCTGCCTGCCTTGGGATGTGGAGCACAGAGTGTAACATACTCTCGAGGGGTTTTGATTGAACAGTTAAGCACAAGTGCGGTGTCTTCAGAATAGGACAGCGTGTGATGGCCTTCAACTGTCTTGGAAAACTTTTAGCTCCCCGAAGACTGAGGGGTTGAAATTGGACGTGGCACAAAACAGGCAGAATCGGATTTACCGACCGTTGTACAACACGCTAAATATTCAGTTCTATACAAGTCAATGGGACTGAATATCGGGCGGCGGGTGTTGACAGGCAACCGATGCAATGCCGCCTGTTCTGTGTCTCTGCCCGTGGCCAGTTTCACCCGCTGAGGGGGCTAACTGCACTGTCCCGTGTGGTACTGAGCCCCACAGACTAGAATGGTCTCGGCCAGTCGCCCATTCGGGCTGAGTTAGGTCATCCCAGCATGGAGTAGTAATAGGCCCACAATATATGTCCTCGGTGTCCCTGGGTAAAATCGGCCAGTGTCCCTGCTCCTGATCAGCACCCACTTCCCCCGGGAAAGCGGGTGTCGGGTGACGACAGGACTAGGCTCACCTGATGGCTCCCTGCAGTCAGATGGGCCGCTGACACTCATTGTCTTGGTTCACGCATGAAGAAAGGCTACTTTGGTGAGGTAGTTGTGGACCCTGTGGCTCAGTGGGCAGCACACACGCCTCGAGAGTCAGAAGGTTGTGGGTTCAAATCCCACTCCAGAGACAAAACTCTATGCTGACACTGCAGTGCAGCACTGAGGGAGTGTTGTAGTGTTGGAGGTGCCGTCTTTTGGATGAGACATACATTGTTTAAGGAAAAAAAATTCCAAGCAAGGTGTTGAAAACAAACAATCTGTGTGTTCGGGCGATGGTTTAAGTTCCTCAAGCTTCAGTCTTGTGGTTTAGGACACCACCTGAACCCCTTGACTACCTCAGTGCCTTGTGACATACTCCTGGCCCTCTGTCCTTTACATAAAGAAAGCAGTTTCCATTTGTTTACCATTTTGAGCTGTCCTAAAATCTCCTTCTTTGGTTCGGTGCCGAATAATGTCTGAGCACACTTGGGACATTTTTCTGCTGAACAGCGAGTCTATAAATGCAAGTTGTTGCTGTTGTCCTGTGACATTCTACCATTGATTTTACCACAGGCAACTTTTTACTACGGCCACCAATCATGGCCTTTCCCAGAGTTCCCGGCACTGAGCCTGGCCTGCACGTTCCTCCTCGTTTTGTAGAAATCAAGCCTCATTGCATCGTCTCCTAATTTAATTAGTTCCTTTGAAACTGTGGAACTCCCTCCCTCTGTCATACTTCCCTTCTTGCTGCGGCCTGCGGGTTTTTAAAACCCAAGCCTGGTGTCACCTCACTCTACTTCCTAATTTACTTCACACTCTTCGCTCCCTTTCTCAACCTTGGTGACTTCCTATATTGGGGTGGGGATGGGGGGGTGGGGGGGTCTTAATCCTTCCCCTGTGTTTCCCAATTTTTAAAAAAAGGCAAGCTTCCCCACAGAGCGGCAGTGGCTGCTTTGAACGGTGAAAGCTTCAGAACCCTTTAATTTCTCTCCTGTCGGCAGACGGTCGCAGGTCACTCTACACAAACAACAGGCCGATGTGGAGAGCTTACAAGAGCAGTTGCAGAGACAGATCGAGGAGAACAGCCTGATTCGAGAGTCCATGGAGCGCACGCAGTCACGCTTTGACCAGGAGAAGAGACTGAACAAAGCCATCAAGCAGCGCAAGGTAAGAATCATAGAATAGTACAGCACAGAAGGAGGCCATTCGGCCCATCGAGTCTGCGCCAGCTCTTTCAAAGAGCAATCCAGTTAGTCCCTGTAGGGTTCTCAAAATTCCCACATTCCTCGAAATTATGGATCAAGGGAACCTGTTTGGACAAATTATTAAAAACAGGGTACCCAAAATGGCTTCTGTAACCTCGTAACCAAAACCGACAGGATTTTTAAAGCAGGGCTCTGCAGACAGGCAGGCCCGGAGACAAAACTTAAAATGCAGGAATCTGTGAAAAAGCACTCTCTGGAGCCAGCCAGACAAAGTAAACACAGAATACGCATTCATTCGACTTGAAATAGATCAAGCTAGAATGGGCCTAGAATCAAGGCCATTAGGTTTCTACATAAAATGGCCGTGTCCGTGGAGCAATTTCCGCACGGCACAATCGGTCCATTGCCTGCTTTTGAGAAAGAGATTTCCCTCTGTGTTAAAACCACAGCAGGTCGGTCAGCGTCTGAAAGAGAAAATGCATGTTAGCATTTCAGGCTAGACCCTACATCAGAACTCAGATTTCTCTCCTCTCCAGTTCTCACCATCCTGCTCTACAAATTGGCTTCCTCTTTGAGCCCAATCTTCAACTTCGCCGGCTCTTAGAATGAAATGAGCACCGGCTATGGCCCTAGATGGTGACCCCCACATCCCGAGAGCATGGAGAAACGTTTTTCCAATTTTCTCCCCCACCTCTCCCGAAGGTGCCGACTCTTCCTGGGGTACCAATTCCGCAGGTGCTGCCTTCTCTCCTACATTACAACAACGACTGCACTTCAAAAGTACTTCATTGGCTGTAAAGCGCTTTGGGACGTCCTGAGGGCGTGAAAGGCGCTATACAAATGCAAGTCTTTTAACCCCCCTAAGTGGCTGCTCAGTACGTGTGAGCCTGGACTGTCAGTTTTGGTGGACTATTCAATCTTGGGAGGCATAACAGCCAAGTTTAATCCTGTCCTCAGCTGCCCCCCCTTCACAGCAATCAGGACCGTCAATGTCCCCTCCCTAGCCAGGGACGCCAAGACCAATTGAAGCTCCCTCGCTGACACCTTTGCCGATATCAGCTAACTCGACACAGACCAAGGATCAGACCTGGAACTTCTGCTCCAGCCAGCACTGCAGCGGCCGGTGTCACCGCTGACAATCGCAGAAACTGAGTCTGAAGAAGTCATCTACTCAAAGGCCCTCAGGTGTCCCAGTTTTGCGGTCAGATTTATGGCGCTGTGGCAGCACCTTCAGCCGCCGCCCCCCCGCCAATCACTCCCACGATCAAACAAGAGATCCCGAGGTCTGTTTGCGAGAGCAGATCATTTCCTCTGCCTCTGCCAAGAGCTGATCTTTTATTTAGCAAAAACAAAAATTTAATTAGACAAACAATTCTTGTCTCGGGAGGCCCACCGCAAAACCCTCCCATTAAAGTAACTGCAGCCGAATTGAAAGCCTCATTGACCCTGGAGACTGAAGGCCTGTTGACTTTAGCTGAATATATGTACTCTGAGTTTAGTAATAAACCTGGGAGACTCTCAAATCAATAGTTAAGGAAACAAAGCGGCTGTTTGAATTAAATGCTGCCCATGCAATGATTCACGGCTCTTCAGACAGCTGAGAATGTCCGATTCATTAGAAGCACGCCAAGGATTCACCACAATTGGACAGGGCCGATAATGGAGCCCGTGTGCTGTTCCACCTGCATACTAACAAGTTGACCTCGCTGGATAAATCCCAGTCTCTCACGGTGTACCTGGAGTGCCAGGGCAGCATTGTTGGACACCAGTAGCCTGCAGAGTCCACTGTGGGCAGGATCTCCCCGTTCGAGAGCGCCCTATGGCCCCACCCCCTCTGACATGGTTGCCTTCATTAGGGGCGGATAGCGGCTCCGCCCCTTACAAGGCTGAGCGGGATTTCCCAACTAAGCTCGGAACCTGGCCTAATCCACTTCCCAGCCTTGTCCAAAGCCACTCCGCTGGAGTCCCGGCAGCATGGCCGAAGGAATTTGGTCCCAGTACCTATAACAACAACAACTTGCATTTATATAGTGCTTTTAACGCAGTAAAATGTCCCAAGGCGCTTCACAGGAACGTTATCAAACAAAATTTGACACCGAGCCACATAAGGAGGTATTAGGACAGGTGACCAAAAGCTCGGTGTCAAATTTTGTTTGATTCCTCTCCTGTGATGCGCCTTGTGACGCTTTACTATGTTACAGGCGCTATATAAATGCAAATTATTGTTATTCTTGTTGTAAAGTGTTGACCCCTGCATCCTGACTACTTGAATGTTTAATAGATTTTGTTACATTATTTGTTAAGCCAGTTCTGGGGCATTTGCAGATCCCTTTCCCTTTACCCGTAGCACTTGGCACACGTTAATCTGCCTCCTGTCCTCTAATCAAAGCCTGCCTGGTTAGGGGATGTTAACTGAACAGGCAGTCATCGCCGTTCCTTCTCCTTTTTGTCCTATCCAGCAGGGCTGTCCCAGCATTCACCCAGCAAGTGAAAGGGACGGTTAAGTGAGAACTATTTAATAGAACGACAACTTGCATTTATATAGCGCCTTTAGCGTAGTAAAAGCCACTTCACAGGAGCGTTACCTGACAAAATTTGACACCAAGCCACATAAGGAGATATTAGGACAGGTGACCAAAAGCTTGGTCAAAGAGGCAGGTTTTAAGGAGCATTTTAAAGGAGGCGAGAGAGGTAGACAGATTTAGGAAGGGAATTCCAGAGCTTGGAACCATTAAAATCGGGGATGCGCAAGAAGCCAGAATTGGAGGAGCGCAGAGATCTCGGAGGGTTGCAGGGCTGGTGGAGGTTACAGATATAGGGAGGGGAGAGGTCATGAAAGGATTTGAAAGCAAGGATGAGAATTTTTAAATCGAGGCGTTGCCGGACCGGAAGCCAATGGTGGTAAGTGAGCGCAAGGATGATGGGTGAACGGGACTTGGTGCGAGTTTGGATACGGGCAGCACGGTTTTGGATGAGCTCAGGTTTATAAAGGGGAAAAGTTAATGTATCGTCTGAACAGAGTTCTGGCATCACTATCAGTTCTGAAGAAGGGCTCACATCTTATTGAAACATATAAGATACCGAGGGGGCTCGACAGGGTAGATGCAGAGAGGATGTTTCCCCTCGTGGGGAAATCTAGAACTCGGGGGCATAGTTTCAGAATAAAGGGTTGCCTTTTTAGAACTGAGATGAGGAGGAATTTCTTCTCTCAGAGGGTCGTAAATCTGTGGAATTCTCTGCCCCAGAGAGCCGTGGAGGCTGGGTCATTAAATACATTTAAGGTGGAGATAGACAGATTTTTGCAAGATAAGGGAGTGAAGGGTTATGGGGAGCGGGCGGGGAAGTGGCTTTGAGCCCAAGATCAGCCATGATCTTATTGAATGGCGGAGCAGGCTCGAGGGGCCAAGTGGCCTATTCCTGCTCCTATTTCTTATGTTCATCCAAAATGTCTATACATCTTCTCAGATGCTGACTGATCTGCTTTTATTTCAGATTTCCAACATCTCGGGTTTCTTTTTACTTGAAAGCCCTCTGTCAGCTGGCTGTAAGGGGCCAATGTTAAATGAGTTGGGCAGTCTCAGCCTATTCCTAGCAGCATAAGCCCACAGCAGAAGGCTACCCCTCATTTGGCATTAAATTGTAAATATTGTCTGAGGTTTCCATGTGGGTGGGGTGTTATTGTATATTTAACCTATTTTTCATGGGATCTTTTCTGAGATTTTTGAGAATGAAAAAAAAAATTGTACTTCCCGCACTGGTCCAGGTGGTCAGAGGGAGCGGACTGTTCTGATTTCCGGGGGTCTATCTTGCTCTGTGCTGTTTTTTTAGTGCGCTGGTTAACAAGTTTGCGTTAAGTTCCTGCCTGAATTATTTTAGCAAAATTATTGACCCATGGATTTAAAATGAGTTAAACATCATGCTAACAATAGCACACAATTTAGCACAGGTGCACGAACTGGTACGCTAGGAAATAAAAAAAAAAAACCAAATCAACTTTATTGTCATTGTTAGTGCACAAGTGCAGTACAACGAAATGTAGGCTTGCGGCTCCCGAGAGTGTACATTTAGATTAAGACATTTAAACATTCAACATACATTTGGCTTGTAATACATTAACATCAACATAACCATAATAAAGTGCATCGGCAGATGTGCAGGCTTTAGAGTTTATTTGTGGAGTTCAGTAGGATGACAGCCCTGGGAAAGAAGCTGTTCCTAAATCTGGTCGTACGGGTGCGAATGCATCTGTAGCGTCTCCCAGATGGCAGGAGGGCGAACAGACTGTGGCTGGGGTGGGTAGGGTCTTTGATGATGGACCGTGACCTCTGGAAACAGTGTTTCTGGTATATGTGCTCTATGGTCGGTAGCCGGGTGCCGGTAATGCGTTGGGCAGTTTTGACTACCCGCTGCAGGGCTTTCCGGTCATAGTAGCTACAGCTGCCATACCATACTGTGATACAGTTCGTCAGGATGCTCTCTATTGTGCAGCGGTAAAAGTTAGAGAGGATCGGGGTGACAGGTTACATCCCTTCAGCCTCCTTAGGAAATATAGGCGCTGCTGGGCCGCCTTCAGCAGAGAGGAGGTATTGAGGGACCAGGAGAGGTCTTCCATGATGTGGACTCCGAGGAACTTAAAGCTGTCCACCCTTTCCACCACAGCCCCATTGATGTGGATGGGGGTGTGACTTCCGCCTTTAGACTTCCTGAAGTCCACAATGATTTCTTTGGTTTTCTTGATGTTAAGGGCCAGGTTGTTATCGGCGCACCACTTCACGAGATGCTGGACCTCCTCCCTGTAGGCTGATTCATCGTTGTTGGTGATCTGGCCTACTACCGTGGTATCATCCGCAAACTTGATGATGGTGTTGGAACCATGAACAGCCACACAGTCGTGGGTGAAGAGGGATTAGAGGAGGGGGCTCAGCACACATCCTTGTGGGGCCCCCGTGTTCAGGGTCGGGGGGGGGGAGGTGTGGTTACCTAATTTGACAGACTGGAGTCTGTTTGTTAGGAAGTCCAGGGTCCAGTTGCAGAGGGAAGTGTTCAGGCCAAGAGTTTGGAGTTTGGTGGCCAGCTTGTTGGGGACGATAGTGTTGAATGCTGAGCTGTAGTCTATGAACAGCATTCTGATGTAGGTCTCTTTACCATCTAAGTGATTCAGTGCCGAGTGTAGAGCAGTTGTGATTGCATCCTCCGTTGATCTGTTTGCACGATAGGCAAACTGGTGTTGGTCAAGAGAGGCGGGAACACTGGCTTTGATGTGAGCCAGGACCAGTCTCTCGAAACACTTCATTATGATGGGTGTGAGTGCGACAGGTCGATAGTCGTTCAGGCACGTCACAGCCGTTTGTTTTGGCACAGGAATAATACCTAAGAAGTTTTTTTAACAAACAAGTTCCGTATGAGGGACTAGGGAGAGTTCTTGTAACTGCCTGAATAGCGAGGGTGCTTCACCGCTTTCCAGATGTATGCAATCTCATTGAAACATGCAAAATTCTTACAGGGCTTGACAGGGTAGATGCAGGGAGGATGTTTCCCCCTGGCTGGGGAGTCTAGAACCAGGGGTCACAGTCTCAGAATAAGGGGTCAGCCATTTAGGACTGAGATGAGGAGGAATTTCTTCACTCAGAGGGTGGTGAATCTTTGGAATTCTCTACCCCAGAGGGCTGTGGAGGTTCAGTCGCTGAGTATATTCAAGACAGATCGATAGATTTTTGGGTTTTAAGGGAATCAAAGGGATATGGGGACAGTGCAGGAAAGTGGAGATGAGGTAGAAGATCAGCCATGATCTTACTGAATGGCAGAGAAGGCTCGAGGGGCCGAATGGCCGACTCCTGCTCCTATTTCTTATGTTCTTATGTAGAAGCAGTGTGAAACGACTGAGCCTAATTTCAACCCCTCGTACATAATGTTACACAGTCAGCCTTATTCAGAAGTTGCCTGCTTGCCCCAGTGGCTCTCTGAGGAGAGACAGCACCCAGTTAACCACAGAGACCAGGAAGGCCTCAGGTTCCACCCCAGGTCGGTGCTGTTACCCCATCTCAGACAGGGTATTAGTAGAGGCTACAATTCATACAATCACAGAATAGTATAGCACAGAAGGAGGCCATTCGGCCCATCGAATCTGTACCAGCTCTTTCGAAGAGCAATATACAGGAAACTCTTTGGTATCCGGCACTGACGGGACCGAGATGGTGCCGGTTGATAAAAAATTTCGGATAATGGAGAGGTATATCTACCGAGGCTATTTTTAACAAACAAAAATAAAAAAATCAAGAAATGTGCAGTATACAGTAATTGGGTACTCACCTACAGAATGTTGTGTTAAATGGATGGTGGAAGATGTTTGATTAAGTACAGTAATGCCAGTTGAGGGTAATCCATAACTCTTTAATTACTTAACAGTAAAACAAAACTTATGAACGACTGTATACTGTAGTTTTCGGAGTGAGAATTGTGCCGGTTATTAGAGAGCTCCGGATTAGTTGCTCTTTCCCCATATCCCTGCAATTTTTTCTCCTTCAAGTATTTATCCAATTCACTTTTGAAGGCTACTATTGAATCTGTATCCACCACCCTATCAGGCAGCGCATTCCAAATCCTAACCACTCGTTGCGTAAAAAAGTTTTTCCTCATGTCGCCTCTGGTTCTTTTGCCAATCACCTTAAATCTGTGCCTTCTAGTTATCAACTCTTCAGCCATTGGAAACAGTTTCTCTGTATTTACTCTATCTAAACCTTCATGAATTTAAACACCTCTATCAAATCTGCTCTAAGGAAATCAACCCCAGCTGCTCCAGTCTATCCATGTAACTGTAATCCCTCATCCCTGGAACCATTCTAGTAAATCTCTTCTGTATCCTCGCCAAAGCCTTTGCGTCGTTCCTAAAGTGTGATGCCCAGAATTGGAGACAATACTCCAGCTGGGGCTGAACTAGTGTTTATATAGGTTTAGCATAACTTCCTGGCTTTTGTGCTCGATGCCTCTATTTATAAAGCTCAGGATCCCATAATATTGGTCTCCATAATACTGGCGCTAGGTAGATGGAAACAAATTGGGTGGCCATTGTGGTGAGGATCAAATGAGGCTCCTACCGTAGAATTGCCTGCTGACTCACTGCCCAGGCTCACACAGGACGAATGACCATTTGGGTGAGGGACATGAAGGTGCCCAGCTCCCACACAACTGTACCCCGGACAAGTTACAGCACCTTCAGGAGAGAAAGTGGTCATGAATTTAGATCAGATTTCCTTCGGCAGCTTGGGATGTGAGCTTGTTTTATTCACTTGTTTTAGGGATAAGAGAAACTCGATAAGCATAAATAAACAAGAGCTGCAACAGCAAGGCTCACGTACCAGAGAGTCAAGGTGTTCTTGCCAATCACGTCACTGCCACAGGAAGCAGTAGGTTGCTGTGTTTCATTCACATTCAGGTACTGCTTCACTCTACTGCACAGAAAGTTTGACTTGTGGATCCAATTATTCGTGCACGAATGTGGAGACACTTTTGTTAAAGTAGTTATTACCAAACCCCTTGTTAGCACACTTCATCCCCTTGTTTGGTTTTGCAGCATTAAAAATCATGGTTAAGAAATGTGGCTACAATAGAAGAGATTCTAATTTGTCATTAGCAGGCCTGTCGTACTGTCACTCATTAGAAACTGGCCAGCTCGTGCTCCACTCCCGTACCACGTATTTGGGAACCTGTGAGTTATTTGGTGTTGGAGTCCTGCTATACTTTGAAGGCGCTGACTCACACTGGGGCGTGGCTTCAAGGCAGCTCGCCCAAATAGACATTCTGCACACAAAGCGGTGAGTGCTATTCAACCATACAGGGCATCGCAGCCGAGCGTCTCTCCCAGCCCCCGTCACCCCCCCCCCCCCCCCCAAGACACACACGGTCACACGGTCACTTTCCAGCAGGGTCTCTGGATGGTGATCAGGAGCTCGATCCGTGGACTATTTTGTCCCTCCTTAACCCTGATCGGTTGTGCTACAGGAAACTTTCCGTTATCCGGCACGGACGGGACCGACGTGGTGCCAGTTCATCAACAATTCCGGATAACCAAACGCTGTAGTAAAAGATATGGAGCTCAGAGCTCCGTATAAAGCAACAAACCCTGTTGCTTCAGCTTCAGAACAATCGGCACAAGTTGCAAGCGTCTCTGTAGCTTAGCAACAGCTGCAGCTACACCCTTGCACAGCAACAAATGGAGTAAAAAAGTAATAAAAGTTACCTGAACCTACTCCTGAATTTTGCCGGTTAACCGACATTTCCGGTTATTTAGGGGCCGGTTAATCGAAAGTTTCCTGTACCTGAACCAGCTGCATCAGCTAGCTCGGCACAGACTGGATATGGAAGCTGGCAACTTGCTGGTCTGTTTGGCTCAGTACCACACAGGATAGTGTGGGAGCTGGAGCTGGAATCTCGTTGTACAACGCACCCTGTTGTTTGCTCCTAGCTGACCTCTGTAACAGCAGGCAATGACCTCGGGAGTTCATTTATCTCTCAAATGTACTGAAGTTACAAAGAAATTTCAGAATATCGTATCTCCGTGGAATTTAGTTCACAGGCGCATAGCGTGAACCCCCTTCCCTCAATAATTCAGCCATTAAATGCAGCACACGGATTGGTACTAAACCATATAGAGCAGAAAAGTGCCAGGTTTGATCCCCGGTCCCTAATGAGTTAACAGATTCTAGTCGGGTCGACAGGAGAGGCTAGAATTAGCCCCCATGGTGCAAGGCTACGGAGATGAAGAAAAGTCAGCCAGGGTTCCTTCTGATCACTATCCATTGACTCTCGTTAGAAAGTGTCTGTGTGTCGATACAGAGTGAGGACAGAATTAGAGTGAGTTCTGATCAACAACAACTTGTATTGATAGAGGTGTCAATTTTTTTGTCTTTTAATACTCCTGTGAAGCACCTTGGGACGTTGTACTACGTTAAAGGCGCTATATAAATACCAAGGTGTTGTTGTTGTAGCGTCTTTAACAAGGCGATTCACAGGAGTGTTAGAAAACAAAATTTGACCCCGAGTCACATGAGATATCAGAGCAGATCACCAAAAGCTTGGTCAAAGAGGTAGGTTTTAAGGAGCGTCTTAAAGGAGGAAAGAGAATTAGAGAGGCGGAGAGGTTTAGGGAGGGAATTCCAGAGTTTGGGGCCTCGGCAGCTGAAGATACAGCCGCCAGTGGTGGAGCGATTGAAATCAGGGATGTTCAAGAGGCCAGAATTGGCAGTGCGCAGATATCTCGGAGGGTTGTGGGGCTGGAGGAGATTACAGAGATAGGGAGGGGCGAGGCCATGGAGGATTTGAAAACAAGGATGAGAATTTTTAAATCGAGGCGTTGCTGTACTGGGAGCCACTGTAGGTCAGCGAGCACAGGGGTGATGGGTGAACGGGACTTGGTGCGAGTTACGACATGGGCAGCAGGGTTTTGGATGACCTCAAGTTTACGTAGGGTAGAATGTGGGAGGCCGGCCAGGAGTGCGTTGGAATAGTCGAGTCTAGAGGTAACAAAGGCATGGATGAGGGTTTCAGCAGCAGATGAGCTGAGGCAGGGGCGGAGTTGGGCGATGTTCCAGAGGTGGAAATAGGCGGTCTCAGTGATGTGTGGTCGGAAGCTCATTTCGGGGTCACATATGAGGCTAAGGTTGCGAACAGCCTGGTTCAGCCTCAGACAGTTGCCAGGGAGAGGGATGGAGTCGGTGGCTAGGGAACGGAGTTTGTGGCGGGGACCGAAGACAATGGTTTTGGTCTTCCCAATATTTAGTTGGAGGAAATTTCTGCTCATCCAGAACTGGAAGTAGGACAAGCAGATTGACAATTTAGAGACAGTGGAGGGGTCGAGAGAGGTGGTGGTGAGGTAGAGCTGGGTGTCGTCAGCGTACATGTGGAAATTGATGCTGTGGTTTCGGATGATGTCGCCGAGGAGCAGCATGAAGATGAGAAATAGGAGAGGGCCAACGGTAGATACTCAGAATACACCAGAGGTAACGGTGCGGGAGCGGGAAGAGAAGTCATTGCAGGTGATTCTCTGGCTACGATTAGATAGATAGGAATAGAACCAGGTGGGTGCAGTCCCACCCAGCTGGATGACGATGGAGAGGCGTCGGAGGAGGATGGTGTGGTCAACCGCGTCAAAGGCTGCAGACAGGTCGGGAAGGACAAGGAGGGATAGTTTACCATGGTCACAAGTCACATAGGATGTCATTTGTGACTTTGATAAGAACCGTTTCAGTGCTGTGGCAGGGGCGGAAACCTGATTGGAGGGATTCAAACATGGAGTTCCAGGAAAGATGGGCACGGATTTGGGAGGCGACAACACGTTCAAGGATCCCGCAAATAATGCACACTAAACAAGCACACACACACACAAACTGGACTAGAGTTTCCGCTAGGCTGCGCTGGTGGTTTTTCCAGCAGAATTCTCCCACAATCTGCCAAACCAGCACAAAAGATTGCGGAATTTCAAGCACAAATTATGTCCATCGCAAATCGAGTTTCCGTGATCTTTTGCGCCAGTTTAAAAAACATTGGCCCAGAAATTCAGGTCGGAGGCTTCCCGCGGGTGCAAGCCCCCGACCTGCACTTACCTAGCGCGCCAGCTGTTGAGCTGTGGGCCCGCGTGGGATTCCAATCCTGGGCCTGCTCCAACTGCCGGCGCGCAGTGCTTGCGTATCCCAGGGGCGCAGTTAGTTCGAAGTGTCCCCTGGGATCACGTGGGCCATGGGGAGCCAATGGTAACAGGGAATCTGTATTCATAGATTTGACAGGATGAATACAATTCAGCCCCAAAACATCACTAAAACTTCAAATAAATTTTTTTTTAAATCACATTTTAAAAATAACTATAAATTACATAAAATAACTTTTAAACAATAATTTACATTTTTGAAAAAATTAATTACAGTTTCTAACGGGGCTAAAAATAAACTTACCTTTCTTTAAAGTATTTAAAAATAATAAACCTGTGGAAAAAAATGTGTTAATTTAACTTAATTCACCACTTACCTTGTTAAAAGCAGGCCTTGCGACTGCTTTTTACAAGCGTAGCTCCTGGAGACTTACCCTCCTGGAGAAACCTGCAAAAAAACCGGAAGTTCCAGGCGTACGCGCTGCCTCTCCGGCGCACGTGTTTGACCTGTGAACCCCTTCCTTTAAGGGAACGGAAGTTCCGGTTTCCCGCGCATGCGCAGTGCATGCACGAAACCAGTACTTTCGTTGGGCCTATGCGTGAGCACCCAGCGCGTACTCACCCGTGGGGACCCGAAGTTCTGGCCCATTGTGCTAGAAGCTGGCCTCACCCCCAGATCAAATTACTCACCACGGTGAGTTTCCGCTCATTGTGCCTGTTTGCGGGCCTTCGAGGAGTCTGTAAGAGCAAGGACACTAATAGGCATGATTTAAAAGCTTCTGAATACTAAAAAATATAAAAGTTAATAAGAAACTGCCTCCTGACCAATGAAACTAGTAAATGGTTCTGTAAAGTTTTTTAAAGTAATTTTCAGTTATTTAAAATTGGGTTACTCACAGGTATTTGACGAGACATTCTGATTAAAAATGCTTATTTTTTGTGATAAACCCATTTTTAGCTGTATTAATCAGACTGCATCAAGGTTAATACTCTTAAATATATCAAAGAATGTTGTTTAGTGCAAAATAAATACAAATAAACAACAACGTTCTAAAACGCTGCCCAATTGCGCTGGTTCGTGGAAGATTTTACGTCCGGCGATATGCAAATGAGTTTGAGCGGAAACTTGGAACAAAAATTTTCAAAACGAGTGCAAGTTTGAATGCAATTTGCACCCGGATCGCCGATTGCGCCCAAAGCAGAAACTCTACCTCACTGACTTTATTTCTTCCGTTTGATGCAGACTTTCCACTTGGAACAGTTGGAGAGAAGAGCTACAAAGTCCCCGTCTCACAGCTGTGTGAAGGAAGACATTCATGGCAAGGTAAGGGCATTGGGCCGAGGCAGTCAGACCGCAGTCACGTCTGTGCTTGTTACTGAGGGGGTCATTTTAATCTAACCCACCCAGTGAAAGGTAAAATCGGGCGGGCTGTAAAACAGGACGACGATCTGATCGCTCAGTTTCCCGCCGGGCGGGTTAGGTTGGAATTATCCCTTGAAAGTCAAGTGTAAAGATCGGTAACCGGTAAATGGGGTGCACTTATGGGTAAAAGAGCCAGGCTCTGCATTATATTTGATGTTCTTAGTGTAAAGATTAGCCCCTCCCTATCTCTGTAACCTCCTCCAGCCCAACAACCCTTCGAGATGTGTGCACTCCTCCAATTCTTGCGCATCCCCGATTTTAATCGCTCCACCATTGGTGGTCCTTCCCTAAACCGCTCTACCTCTCTCCCCTTCTTTAAAACGCTCCTGTAAAGCACCTTGGGATGTTTTACTACGTTATAGGCGCTATATAAATACAAATCATTGTTGTTGTGGTAAAGTGTTGACCCCTGCACTCTGACTGCTTGAATGTTTAATAAATTTTGTGACATATTAAGCCAGTTCTAGGGGCATTTGCAGATCCCTTTCCCTTTACCCGTAGCACTTGGCACACGTTAATCTGCCTCCTGTCTTCTAATCAAAGCCTGCCTGGTTGTGGGATGTTAACTGAACAGGCAGTCATCGCCGTTCCTTCTCCTTTTTGTCCTATCCAGCAGGGCTCTCCCAGCATTCACCCAGCAAGTGAAAGGGACGGTTAAGTGAGAACAACAACAACTTGCATTTATATAGCGCCTTTAACGTAGTAAATAGTCACAGGAGCGCTACCAGACAAACATGACACAAAGCCACATAAGGAGATATTAGGACAGGTGACCAAAAGCTTGGTCATACAGGTAGGTTTTAAGGAGTATCTTAAAGGAGGAGTGAGAAGTGGAGAGGTTTAGGGAGGGACTTCCAGAGCTAAGGGCCTAGACAGCTGTTGGGCCTATAGTCTTTTTTTCCTTTTCCCTATTGGGAGATGTTTGGCCTCCCCTTGGCAGGTGGCCACTGTGACGGGATTGGAATCAGGAGCTCACTGTGTTTGGGAAGCACAGACTCAGACCCACGTCCCATCACTCCCTGCTGCGGCGTTCCCGAGAGTGCCCATAAGCAAGCACTCAACAAAGAGTGAGCAACTGGATTAAACACTCGTTAACAGGCGAGTGGGTGATGTAGAGGGTTAGATACTAGTTTCTCACCTCTGGGACCTGGCTTCAAATCCAGCTCGGACTGATGGGTTGAAAGTGGCTGTTTTTTGGCTGGAAAGGGTCCTTTATGAAATGAGTTTGGACCGTCTCAATCACGTTTCTAGTGGGTATAGGACCGTAGGACAAAATGTCCTTAATTCAACACGATTACTGGTAGTCTTACTCAGACAAGTAACAGGATGTGGGCAATGAAAAAATGTCTTCTGGGTTTGAGGGCAACACTTGGCTGGGTACGGTGCATGTGCAGCAGGCCCAAATGGCCATTCTCCATGTGTGTGCAGCCTAGACAGTGAGCGACAGAAGGCTGTTTGACTGTGGAGGTTATCGTGACCGAGCCTGATCCCATCCTTTTTCTTTTATTCGTTTTTATGGGATGTGGGTGTCACTGGCAAGGCCAGCATTTATTGCCCATCCCTAATTGCCCTTGAGAAGGTGGTGGTGAGCCGTCTTCTTGAACCGCTGCAGTCCGTGTGGTGAAGGTGTTCCCACAGTGCTGTTAGGGAGGGAGTTCCAGGATTTTGACCCAGCGGCGATGAAGGAACGGCTATATACTTCCAAGTCAGGATGGTGTGTGACTTGGAGGTGGTGGTGTTCCCATGCGTCTGCTGCCCTTGTCCTTCTAGGTGGAAGAGGTCGCGGGTTTGGGAGGTACTGCCGAAGAAGCCTTGGCGAGTTGATGCAGTGCATCTTGTAGATGGTACACACTGCAGCCACAGTACGCCGGAGGTGGAGGGAGTGGATGTTTAAGGTGGTAGATGGAGTGCCAATCAAGCAGGCTGCTTTGTCCTGGATGGTGTTGAGCTTCTTGAGTACCCAGTGAGTGGGCAGTACCACTCCATGCAGACACATACGCATTGACGCCTGTATGCACTTTCCAAGCAGGACTCCCTAGAATGTGATCCAGAGGAGGAGCTGATTTTTTTCCCCCTCCATAGACAAAGAGCTCAGAGGCCAGTTGTAGTTCCCAGCTGTTGCCCTGGCTAAGGTCAGCTAAGTACCGCACCACATGATGTATCTATCCATCTGGCAACCAGGGTGCTGAATTCTGTCCTCCTTCGTGCTTTGTTTGTGTTCTGCCTCTAGGCCGAGGCTCGGAAGAAGGCGATGCAGGAGAAGCTGAAGAAGAAGGATTATGAGATCGAAATCCTGAAGAGAGAGCTGAGAAAGCAGGACCAGGAGCTGTGTGACACCACCACACAGCTTGTCAACCTCCAGAACGCCGTGGTACGCAGACACCTTGCACCAGACTTACAGAAAACCCAATGCAGGTTTTAATGCTCACGTGTAATCTGTGTCACCAAAATGAAACTTTTCACGAGGTTTTAAGTTCTTTTTTAAAACTTTTCCCGGGATCTGGGTTGAAAGGATTGAAGCCTGCTCTCCCTGCTGGTTGTTGGGGAGTCCTGTGTAAAATGTGGGGGGCGGGTAGCCTTTATCCAGTAACTGAGGTCAAAACTGAGGTACATTTTTGGGAGCAGTGTAGAGGGAGTTTTACTTTCCATCTAACTGTGCTGTGCCTATCCTGGAAGCGCTTGATGCCGACACTGGGTGCCTGAGGTGGAAGGTCCCATTCCCCTCGCCTTGATCAGCATATTATTCATGTCAAAAACAATGGGCTGGATTTTCATTCAGGAGTCGGGTTGGAGGCGGGACTACAACTTTCGGGTTGTAGTCCCGCCTCCATCAAGATGCAGCCAATCCACACGATTTTAACTTGATTGACCTTGTTGAGTCCACCCAGCGGGCTCAGTAGGCCAATTAAGGGCCACCCGGCAACAGGTGACGTCACAGACTGAAATTTCATCTGTCAAGAGGTTTTGACAGATGAAATATCAGTGTTTCACAGCTGTTTGAAGCTGTCAAACACTGACAGTCTTACTTCTAACATGAGTCCTTCTACACAGACTCAGTTAGAATTCTCTCCTGCACAGAAAGCTGCAGGCTGTCACTTTTGACAGTTCGCAGCCATTCTGCTTTCTGTTCTAGTGAGATGAGGGACTCCCGAACCTAAAGGAAGGAAGGCTGGAAAGGTAAGAAAAGGTAATTTACACTTTAATCACTTTAGACACACCAAACACACTTACCTTTGCACTCATGCACACATCACTCACCTGAACACCGACATCTCGACCCCTCAAAGCCCTTCAACCCGACAACCCGACAGCCCGACTCTTCCAACTTGGTGTGGTTTGGAGCCATCGGGAATCCCACAGTTCGAGCTTAAAAATAGGGATTAGGCTAAAAACTGCCTGTTAACAGGCAGTTAATTGGCACTAGTCCCTTCCCACCTCGGGTAGGCGGGTCCCAATGCAGGGTGGGTACCCGCCTCCTTTGAGACTGGCATGGAGGCGGTTTGGGGGTGGGATGGGGTCGGGACCCCCGATTTCGGGATTTTACCCCCCCCGCACACCTCCAACCTCGTCTCCACGGCACAATGAAAATCGAGCCCAATATGTTTAGCACTCATAACATCACAGGGGTAATAACTTGAAGGAGTTACTGCGCCCAATATTGTGAACTACAGTCAGTAACACAAGGCATTGGCTGAGAGGAATTAATGAGCCCAGTACTGTCAAGGAGCTGAATAAATAAGTACACTTGAAATGATGGGATAATTTGAGAACTTTGATCGTATTTCAACTGATGTTAATCCAGCTCCCTCACACTATCAGGCTCAGTACCAGCATCCTGTGTTACTGACCCTTATCCCTATTGATGTTAGTCTAGCTCTCTCATGCTGTGACTTCCTCAAGCTGGTTCTCTTGATGGTGTCATCAGCACTCAATGTTAAATGGCTAACATTAAAAAGAATCAACTAAAACCACAAAAATCAAATGAACATTAAAGTTAATCTTAATTACTTGCTGACAATTTGATTTTTGATGTGAAGCCTGAGGCCGGGCTCAGCCTTTGGGACCAAACCTTCAGGATCATTTACGGTGGTCGGATGATGTCAGCCATGCTGTGACAGTTAGATATTAAGAGGAATATCAACGTTTGGGAACAGTGTTAACACTCCCCCAACACCAATCCCCAGAGCATTCCGCATGTAGGCATGGAGCCAGAAAAAAACACGGCAATAGCCAAAAGCAGGAAGCTAAAGATCCCACTGCCATCCAGTAGGAGAAATGACCTTTGACCGTCCATTGATGGGATGTGGGCGTCGCTGGCTGGCTAGGCCTGCATTTAGTGCCCATCCCTAATTGCCCTTGAGAAGATGGTGGTGAGCCGCCTTCTTGAACCGCTGCAGTCCATATGGTGTAGGTACACCCACAATGCTGTTAGGAAGGGAGTTCCAGGATTTTGGCCCAGCGACAGTGAAGGAACGGCGATACAGGTCCAAGTCAGGATGGTGTGTGGCTTGGAGGGGAACTTGTAGGTGGTGATGTTCCCATGCGTCTGCTGCCCTTGTCCTTCTAAGTGGTAGAGGTCGTGGGTTTGGAAGGTGCTGTTGAAGGAGCTTTGGCGAGTTGCTGCAGTGCATCTTGTAGATGGTACGCAGTGCATCTTGTAGATGGTACACACTGCAGCCACAGTGCGCTGGTGGTGGAGGGAGTGAATGTTGAAGGTGGTGGATGGAGTGCCAATCAAGCGGGCTGCTTTATCCTGAATGGTGTCGAGCTTCTTGAGTGTTGTTGGAGCTGCACTCATCCAGGCAAGTGGAGAGTATTCCATCACACTCCTGACTTGTGCCTTGTAGATGGTGGAAATGCTTTGGGGAGTCAGGAGGTGAGACACTCACCGCAGAATTCCCAGCCTCTGGCCTGCTCTTGTAGCCACAGTATTTATATGGCTGGTCCAGTTCAGTTTCTGATCAATGGTAACCCCCAGGATGTTGATAGTGGGGGATTCAGCGATGGTAATGCCATTGAATGTCAAGGGGAGATGGTTAGAGTCTCGCTTGTTGGAGATAGTCATTGCCTGGCACTTGTGTGGTGCGAATGTTACTTGCCATTTGTCAGCCCAAGTCTGAATGTTGTCCAGGTCTTGCTGCATATGGACACGGACTGCGTCAGTATCTGACGAGTCTCGAATGGTGCCATCAAATAAACAAACAAAATAAAACCCAACCCCTTGCACCTAACAAGTTATTTTCCAGTAAATTTTAATGAACTTCTCCCAATGCTTGAGGGGCGTCCCATTGGTGTCTTTGGAGGGAGAGGGGAAACTAGGATGAGGATGGGGAGTGTTGAGCCCCAGCCTCACAAACTGGTTCTGAACTGCACCTCCGGTTGGCCTTAAACTAGAGAGTTTTTCCCCCCTCTGCTAATGGTGCTGCCTCTCACTGGGCTTCAGGTTCTACAGGCACCAATCGCCCTCTGGTACCTCACCCACATGGCCATCCCGCCTACATGTGTGATTCTAGCCATGGAGGGGGAATGTCGGGGTCACTGGATAGAGCAGGAACCCTGGCTGGGTGCTTTTTCCCTTCTTGGTCCAGAGACACTGAGCTCAGAGCTTGGAGATATGAGCTAGTGAAAATTAAATTGGGCAACAGAATGCACGCCTTAACACAAAGGATGGCAAATGTCTGTAATAACGTGCCAGGCAGAGTCATGGAGACACAGGCAAAATGCAGTTGGATACTAAGCCGAGAGAGTTCGAATCTTAGAGCAATGAGCTTCAATTGGCTCAATATCCTCTCCTCGCCTGTGATTGCTTCGACATTCCGGGGTTCACTACAGAGTAAGAGCATTGTTCTGGAACTTTCTGTATCTCGTAAAGTGTTGCAGTCTGACAGGAAACAGCGAGATTAGATCAAAAAGCAGAAGCAACATAGGCTACAAACTGAGTGGGATGAGTGGAGCTGGGTCACTGAGCTCGATAGAAAAGTTGCATTCTTCCACACAGAAATCACTCCCTGTGGAATGAGGGAGGTGATGGGCTACACTGGCAACACTCCTAATGAATCAGGTCTCTGTCACAGATACTTGCCTCGGTTAGTTACTTGCCACAGTTAGTTACTTGTTGCAATTACCGGCAGGGTTTGTAACTTGCCACGGACGTGCCATTGGGGGGATATTCAGAGGGAGATATGAAAATGACAGACAGGAAAAGACCTATTGGTTCCCCACAGCCTGTCCCCGCACAGTTGTGATACCTTGTGTATCACAATACAGACACTCCCCCGCCCCCCACCCCGCACACCCGGAACCATGTAATCTGGGAGAGGCAAAGCGACAGATAAAAAAGCCAGGCCAATTAGCAGAGGAAGAAAATGGAAAATTCCTCTCTGACCCCCTTAGGCGATCGGAACTATCCTAGAAGATCACATTGACCCTGATTTACGTGACAAGATACCTACCTCTTGTACTAGGTGATCTCTGCCCCAGCCAGGAACAGGCCCAGCTCTTGCTTGAAGGAATCCAGAGAATCAGCGTCCACCACACGGGCCGCTAACCTGTTCCAGAGGTCCACTATTCTCAGAGAAAAGAACCGCCCAACATCCAACCTAGTTCAGCCCGGATAAATTTGAAAAAGTGACCCCTGGTCCTCCCTAAACTATTTAGTTGAGGTAATTGGTCGACACACACACAAACTAGTCTCTTCATTATTTTATAAACCTCGATCAAATCACTCTTAAGTCTGTGCTTCTCAAGTATAGAGATCCAGTTCGTTGAGCCTATCTGGGTGACTGAGGCGTTTTAAGCTGGGAATCGATCTTGTGGCCCTCCTTTGTACTCTTTCCAAAGCCTCAATATCCCCTGCCATGTGAGGAGACCAAAACTGGGCACGGTATTCTAACTGAGGGCTAGTCAAGGTCTGTTACAAGGGCAAAATGGTATGCTTTATTTTGTACTGAATTGTCCTGTGAATACACCCTCGAACCCTGTTCGCTTTAGCTATAGCTTCACAGAATTGGTCATGTACCTTTAGAGATTGAAGCACTAGAACACCTAGATCTCTATCTTTCACCACTGGCTTTAAGTCTTTCCTTGTAGGGTGTGTGTATGTTTAGCATTTGACCTGCCCACGTGCATGACCCTACACTTTTCTATTGTTAAACACAGGCCCGTTTCCCCAGCCTGTCTAGATTTGCTTGTCACGCATATTCTACAGTCCTAACTCTCGCACATATTGTCCGCAAAGTTGCGGATCATTCCCCCAAAACCTACACCTAGATCATCAATTTAAATAGCAAAGGTCCTAACGGACACCACTGGTAAGCAGATCCAAACCCATTGACAACCACTTTCTGCCTAAGGGCACTCAGTCAATTATTAATCCACTGCAGCAGAAAATAGTTGGTAATGGCACCATCCGTTGTGATGCTAAAGTCGTAGCGACCAAAAGGGATCCAGGTTCATTCCAGGCCTGTGCTGAGTTACCTGATCCCAGATGGGGCAGCAGTGGGAGTTCTACAATTGACTTCAGCTGTCTATGGCTAGGGAGGGAAAATCATCCCAGGTTCCCACTCCTGCTTGCTATCCCTGCTGGACATCAGGGGAGAATAGTCCTTGGCCTCTTGCATTGTTCCACGGAAGCTCAGCGTAAACTCGAGGAACAGCACCTCATCTTCCGATTAGGCACTTTGCAGCCTTCCGGACTCAATATCGAGTTCAACAATTTCAGATCATAACCTCGGCCCCTATTACATTTTTACTTATATTTTTTTCCCACCCCTTTGTTTTGGGTTTTCCCTCCCCCCCCCCCCTTCCTTTTTTTCCCTCTCTCCCACATGGCAGCTGTCTCTCATCCTGCCAGTACACTTCACACCTAATCTCAGCCGTCTTTTGTCTCCACTGTCCTATTACCATCTCGTCTGGTTTTGAATACCTCTTAATGTCTCTTTACTTCTTCTGTTCTATCGCAGCCCTGCCTTCGATCTATTTCATTTCCTTTCCAGTTTTGAAAAAGGGTTTCGACCCGAAACGTCGACTCTAATTTCTCTCCACGGATGTTGCCTGGCCTGCTGAGTTTTTCCAGCATTTTCTGTTGTTATTTGAGAATAGAATTGGGTTTTACCCCCACGGTCAAATAGCCCACCAACACCCACTGTCTAGGCTCAAATAATGGCCGCTTGGGTGAACTGCTGAAGGACTGCTGCACTCCCAAACTGTACCCCAGCAAGAGTCAGCACCTTCAGGAGAGGACATCATTTCAATTATATTAAAAAAGCACACGTTATATTGGACCAGGTGCGAGTTCACCTGTAGCTCACACTGTGTTTTTCAAGGGTCTGTGGTGTGTATCTTGTACCCGTAACCATTCACAATGAGAGTCTATTCCAGCTGATTGTGTGATCCTGCCTCTGTCAATATTTTGTAACACGGAGCCTTATCCAATGGTTTTCTTTCCCAGGAGATGAAGCCGAGGCAGCTCCCAGAGGACTGAGGGTTGGATCAATCCAGGATCTGCTGAAGCCTCCACACAACGCTCGCAGTGCACCCTGGGCTAGTTCATTGCTGGGGAACCCGTTTCTAGTTTTAGAAAGCCCCATATCTCTGGCGGTTCTTCAATTTGACATGTCATACGTTCATATTGAGTCTTGTCGAATTCCTCTTAAAAAGAAAGACTTGCATTTATGTAGCGCCTTTCACGACCTCAGGATGTCCCAACGCGCTTTACAGCCAATGAGGTACTTGTTGAAGTGCAGTCACTGTTGTAATGTAAAGCACTCTTATAGACAGTCTACCCTTAATTGAATGTTGCTTAATTCAAATGATTGGATATTTCAATTTTTTTATTAAATGACTGAATTCTCAGCAGTAGACAGTATTCCCGGCCTCAATGTTCCACTAAAGTATAAAAGAGCCGGGATCCAAGTCTTTGGCGTCAGATAACTGACTTTTTCACACTTTTTGGAATTCTTTACCCCAGAGAGCTGTGGAAGCTGAGTCATTGAATATATTCAAGGCTGAGAGACAGCTTTTTGAGCAAAAGGGGAGTGGAGGGTTATGGGGAGTGGGCAGGAAAGTGGAGTTGAGGCCAAAATCGGATCAGCCATAATCTCATTAAATGGCGGAGCAGGCTCGAGGGGCCGAATGGCCTGCTCCTGCTCCTATTTCTTTTGTTCCTATCTCCCGTTGGAAGTGCTGGAAACACGGGTCTGTTCTTCTTCTTAGGCAGTCCCTCGGAACCGAGGGTGACTTGCTTCCACATTAAAAATGAGTTCTCAGGTGACTGATGAGCCCAATGCGGGACCTACAGTCTCTGTCACAGGTGGGGCAGACGGTGGTTGAAGGGGTGGGTGGGTGGGGTGCTTGGGTTGACGTGCGCTCCTTGCTCTGCCTGCGCTTGGCTTCCGCTTGCTCCCGGCGAAGAGACTCGAGGTGTTCGGCGCCTTCCCGGATGCTTCTTCTCCACTTTGTGCGGTCTTGGGCCAGGGATTCCCAGGTGTCGGTGGGGATGTTACACTTTTTCAAGGAGGCTTTGAGGGTGTCCTTGAAGCGTTTCCTCTGCCCACCTGGGGCTCTCTTGCCGTGCCGGAGCTCCGAGTAGAGCGCTTGTTTTGGGAGTCTCGTATCGGGCATGCGGATGATGTGACCCGTCCATCGGAGCTGATCGAGCGTGGTCAAAGCTTCGATGCTGGGGATGTTGGCCTGAGCAAGAACACGGACGTTGGTGCGCCTATCCTGCCAATGGATTTGCAGGATGTTGCGGAGGCAGCGTTGGTGGTACCTCTCCAGTGCCTTGAGGTGCCTGCTGTACATGGTCCATGTCTCTGAGGCATACAGCAGGGCAGGTATCACTGCTGCTCTGTAGATCATGAGCTTAGTGCCGGGTTTGAGGTCCTGGTCTTCAAACACTCTCTTCCTCAGGTGACCGAAGGCTGCACTGGCACACTGAAGGCGGTGTTGGACTTCGTCGTCGACCTCTGCCCTTGTTGACAGTAGGCTCCCGAGGTATGGAAAGTGGTCCACGTTGTCCAAGGTCTTGTCGTGGATTTTGATACCCATTGACTCCCCAGCAGGAGACCCGCAGCACGCTGGTAAATGGGAAAAGGGGAGAATGGGACTCCAAAGGCCAGCAATGCCTCTCTCCCCTGGCCCCAGCATCAATATAAAAGTGCCTGTATTTATGTTGCCAGATGCATTGCATGTTGCAGCCCTGTTTTGTTTTGTCAATCAGTAATTCAGTAAGTACAAACACGCTGTGTGTTCCTCCAGAGAGGCGCAGGTTTAAAATGGGAATTAATTGCCTGTGACCTGGGTACAACTGGGTGAGGGGGTGGGCCATTGGGGGAGAGTTAGCACATTCAGCTTTCCAAGCTGATTTATCAAGTTCCGGCCTCCAGGCAAGCAACATCCAGCTTGCATCGAGTGACATTTCAAATCGGAGGCGGAAGGTTTCGAATGCATCATTAGAGCGAGTCTCGATTAGATGAAGCAAACTTTTGTTTTTCGACCGCAGAGAGCTGATTAGAATCAGGGATCTGGACTGACGATGCTCACAGCACACACAACGCTACCAAATCATGTTGGCAGTCAGCGACCGAACGCGTTACTGAGGCCAAGTATTTTTTATTCGGCGGCCTGCGGAGAAAGTGATGCTGGAATGTCGCTTTGCAGGGCCTGCTGTTTGATGACAGTGTTGCTGTTCTTGGTGCTGTGTTGGAGCAGCAGCACATATCGGGAGGGCCTTTGGATTTCTCAGCTTCCCTGCTTCCCCCTAATTCCTGACCTCGGTCATATTGCTGTGCAAGTGCGGAAGGCAGGCAGGCCGCACAGGTGCCAGACTACCTCAGGAGCAGATTCTGAAGTGTAGCCACTGTTGTTATGTAGGAAAGTGCAACAGCCAACTTGAGAGGGGATCTCACTGAAGCATACAAAATTACAGGAAACTTTGTGCTATCCGGCACCCATGGGACTGAGCTGCTGCCGTTGCCTGAAAACTGCCGTACTCTCCAGAGTTAATGTTGAGAGATACGGAGATTCTTATCTCCATATTTGACAACAGACACTGTTGCTTAGCAACAGCTTCTAAACACTCGGGTGTGGCCCTAAAGCTCTGTAGCTGAAGCTGTTGCTATAGCTACAGACCTTGCACAGCTTGACTGTTCAAACAAAGCAAAAAAAACAAACAAAAAGAATAAAAAACGGCTGCTGATTTTTGCCGGTGGCTCCAGACTGCCGGATAGCTCACCTCCAGATAGCACAAAGTTTCCTGTATTACAGGGCTTGAGAGGGTGGATGCTGGGAGAATGTTTCCCTTGGCTGGGGAATCCAGAACCAGGGGCCACAGCCTCAGGATAAAGGGTAGGCCATTCAGGACTGAGATGAGAAGAAATTTCTTCACACAGAGGGTGGTGAATCTTTGGAATTCCCTACCCCAGAGGGCTGTGGAGGCTCAGTCATTGGGTATATTCAAAACAGAAGTCGATAGATTTCTGACTAGTAAGGGCATCAAGGGATATGGCGATAGGGCCGGTGAATGGAGTTGAGGCAGAAGATCAGCCATGATCTCATTGAATGGTGGAGCAGGATCGAAGGGCCGAATGGCCTACTCCTGCTCCTATTTCTTATATGTTCTTATATACAGGAAACTTTTTAAAAATCTGGCACAGAGGGGACCGACATGGTGCAGGTTCATCAAAAATTCCGGATAATCGAAAGCTATAGTAAAAGATACGGAGCTGAGAGCGCCGTATAAAGCAACAAACCCAGCTTCAGAACAATGGCCACAAGTTGCAAGCATCTCTGTAGCTTAGCAACAGTTGCAGCCACACCCTTGCACACCAACAAATGGAGGAAGGCAAGTAATAAAAGTTACCTGAACCTACTCCTGAATTTTGCTGGTTAACCGAGATTTCCGGTTATTTAGGTGCCGGTAAATCGAAAGTTTCCTGTAACAGGGTCCCACAAACTGCAATGAGAGGAATGACCAGAGGCCGAGGATTAAGTTACCTGACTTGCCTACAAGTGGGACACAGTGTGCGAGATGGGAAGAAAACTTAAACAACTTCAGAGCACCGCTGATGTTATGAGGGGAATTACTGAACTCAGTGCTGAAATGCCTCTGGGTTACTGACTGCATTTTTGCGGTTTTTAATTCTGCTTCATCACACTGTCACGTTGAGTAACTCCTTACAGCTGATACCACAATAAATTCAGGATTATTCATTGCTTTAAACAAATCCCTGACTATCCAGCTATATATTAATAACCTTACATCTCGCGCACCTCCGTTACAACTTTTTTTCATTACACATTCTTATGTCCACCTTAATAATAGAAACTGCCTTTGTAAATGTCACACTGCAGTTAAACCCGGCCCCAGTGGAGATGCTGTAGGCCACCACTTGTGGGAGTGTGCGAAAGAGAGTTGATTATAGGTCTGTTGTGGCTATTATGTTTTACAGCTTAAAAAGTATGATGGGGAGAGGAAAAGGCTGTGGTCGGAGAGTGAGATTAGGGTCGGAGAGAGAAGGCGTGTGCGAGAGGGAGAGTGCCTTTCTTCAGGTTAATGTTAATTCACTTTCAAAAGACATACCGATTGAATTTTGAAGCCAACTAAATGGAAGAGAGTGTCAGAAGCCTTGATTTTTACAGGGGAAGATGGGCAGGGTGCGGGGGAGCCCGGTAGCGGGTGACACACGCACTCACAGAGGTCGGGGACGTGGAGGCCCCGCTGATCTTAACAGCAGGACCTCATTTAAATAAAACTTCCCGGAGCCCCGCCCGACGCCCGGACAGATCCATTACCTGGCCGGGAGCGGGAATTTGGCCACAGTAGGCCACAGCCGGAGACCCCTGGGACGATCCCCAGCAGTCAGTGGGAGGAGGGGTTCCAAGACAATCGCGGTTCACGATTGGGGGGGTGGGGGGTGTGGCTGAGGATTCCCTCGCGATCGCGAGGAGGCTGGGCTGGGGAGGCCCAAGGACTCCTCGAGGGGTCTGGGGGTGGAGCACTCCTGGCATTGCTCCTCCTGGCCCACAATGGGTTCTAAGAGAAGGACATTTTCAAAACTTACTGAGGCCTCTTCTGGCCAGTCGGCTCCTCCTGCCACGGTACTCAGTGCGGGACTCCCCTGGCTTGACGTTAATATTACAATGCAGCGCAGTGACGTCATCGGGTTGTGACTGTTGCATCTTAATTAGGCCATTAATATTATGGCGGCTGGGAACCCGGTGGGTTGGAGGCGGGATTTCGATTTTCAAGATTTTAATCCCTCGCCCGCCCCTATCCTGCCTGTCCAGGGAGGGAGGGGTTAAAATCGAGGCCAGAGTGTCCTTCCTCATTTGACTTTAAAAAAAAAAGCAGAAGTAAGATTAACTTTGTAAGCAAAGAAAGCCTCTTTGAGGGAACCAGATGCAAAAGGAGGTAGAAGAGGGAGGGAGAAGGGAAACCGGTCAAAGGTGAGGGGGAAGTGGATGGAGAGCTGAGGTGAAAGACAGCGGAATAAGGGGGAGGGGAGGGTACAAGGGTTGAGCTGGTTGTTTAAAGGGAATAAGCAAAGTATAATAAAAAAGATAGCAAATCCTGCTGGAAGTAGAACAGCAATAAAAAATATCTAATTGACTTCAGAATGCAGCTAGGAGAAATTGCCTTCGAATTGCCCTCAGGACATGACTATTTAAAGCAATAAGACTTTATGGCCTTAAGGGGACAGGCCACTTTGCAGACAGCTCCCCTTTAATAATAGAATTATATATTGTAAATGACACGGTGTAACACAGTATAACACTCGCGCCCTTTTAAAACAGCAAATCCCCAGACTTGGCATGAGCGACGCCACGGGGGATCTGCTAGTATTTTCTTTCAACAATGTAAATAGAATAAAATGTCAGGCATAACTCTCTGGAAATGTTTAACTTTTAGAAGGGGGTAAATGTCTGAAATACATGGCTGGCCTGTCGGCACCTATAATAGAAAGGCAGGTTAGTGTTTCACAAACCTCAATCTTTGATTATATTTTTCAGGGGAAGGAACTGCTCCTTAAAGTACGAGATCAACAGGTGGGGAGAAAGATCAAATAATATTGGCTCTGATTATAATCGCTCCACCATTGGCGGCCGTGCTTTCAGCTGCCTGGGCCCTAAGCTCTGGAATTCCCTCCCTAAACCTCTCCGCCTCTCTCCCCTCCTTTAAGACGCTCTTTGACCAAGCTTTTGGTCACCTGTCCCAATATCTCCTTATGTGGCTCGGTGTCAAATTTCTGTTGATAATCGCTCCCGTGAAGCGTCTTGGGACGTTTTACTACGTTAAAGGCGCTATATAAATGCAAGTTGTTGTTGGATGGAGTGGGCTTGATGGGTTGACAGTCCCTTTCTTGCTCCATTTATTTGATGTTCTTACTGTTTCCTCTCCATCACAAAAACTACCTACTTCCACCTCTGTAACATCACCCGTCTCTGCCCTACCTCTGTAACATCACCCGTCTCTGCCCTACCTCTGTAACACCACCCGTCTCTGCCCTACCTCAGCCCATCTTCTGCTGAAACCCTCATACCATTTTATTACCTCTAGACTCGACTGTTCCAAAGCTCTCCTGGCCGGCCTTCCATCCTCCATAAGCTTTAGCTCATCCAAAACTCTGCTGCCTGTATCCTATCCCGCACCAAGTCCTACTCACCCCTCACCCCTGTCTTTACTGACCTATTTTGGTTCCCAGTCCACCAATGCCTCAAATCCCTTCCTGGACTTGCCCCACCTTACCTTTGTAACCTTCTTCAACCCCACAACCCTCCGAGAACCCTGCGTTTCTCCTACTCTGGCCTCTTGTGTATCCCCCCTACTCCATTAACCACACCATTGCCAGATGTGCCTTCAGCTGCCCAGGCCCTACACTCTGGAATTTCTTCCCTAAACATCTCCGCCTCCCTCTCTTCCTTGAAGACCCTCCTTAAAACCCACCTCTTTGACCAAGCTTTTAGTCACCCCTCCTCACATCTGTTCCTTTGGCTCAGTGTTGATTTTTGCCTGATTACGCTTCTGTGAAGCACTGGGGGGACATTTTTCTACACGGAAGATGCTAAATAAATGCAAGTTATTGTTTCAGGTAGAGACCATTTTTCAGAACCAATGAAGGGACTACACTCAAAATGTTAATGTGTCTTTTCTCTTTCCAGTCGCTGACAGGCTTGCTGTGCACTTTGTTTTTATTTCGGATTTTCAGTATTGTTTTCTTTTTATCTCTACCCCTTGGACCAGGAACCCAGTTGGCAGAAATATTCACTACTCTGAAGGTTGCTCACTCCCATTTCTCTTCCGTTACTTTTCCTGCTGACTTGCTTTCAAAGAGCTGAACTGTTACAGAAAGTAAAAGGGAATGATTAAAAAAAAACACACAAACTTCCCCAAGGCCCTCAGATGCCCACAGCTCCTCTGTACATTCAGAAAAGCTGCAAAGACGAGACGGAGCCAATCTCCCTATACATTCCTACAAAAGCAAAATACTGCGGATGCTGGAAATCTGAAATAAAAACAGAAAATGCTGGAAATACTCAGCAGGTCAGGCAGCATCTGTGGAGAGAGAACCAGAGTTAACGTTTCAGGTCGATGACCCTTCGTCAGACGAACGGTCATCGACCTGAAACGTTAACTCTGTTTCTCTCTCCACAGATGCTGCCTGACCTGCTGAGTATTTCCAGCATTTTCTGTTTTTATTCCCTATACATTCCCTCACATCTAGTCCCATCTCTGTGCTGCAGCCTCCCTTTTCGAGGCTCTTTGGCCTGCTATGTCCTTTCTCAAGACCTTTGCCACTGTGCCACATAAAACACCACCTACCCTCACAGCAAAGAAGGAAAGAAAGAACTTGCATTTATATAGCGCCTTTCACGACCTCAGAATGTCCCAAAGTACTTTACAGCCAATGAAGTACTTTTGAAGTGGAGTCACTGTTGTAATGTAGGAAACACGGCAGCCAATTTGCGCACAGCAAGGTCCCACAAACAGCAGTGTGATAATGACCAAATAATCTGTCTTTAGACGTTGGGTGAGGGATAAATATTGGCCAGGACACAGGGAGAACGCCCCTGTTCCTCTTTGAAATAGTGCCGGGGAACAATTACGTCCACTTGAGAGGGCGGACGTCACCTCGGTTTAACTTCTCATCCAAAAGACGGCACCTCCAACAGTGCAGCACTCCCTCAGCACTGCACTGGGAGTGTCAACGACAACATTGCTGACACTGAAAATCTGTCACAGCTATTTTGCGAAACACTAATCCTAAACTTCCCAGATAGATCAAATGTGTTGCTGAGCCATACGGACTGGGAAAGCTCATGGGGGAGGCAGTGCTGATTGTCAAGGCATGACCTAATTCCACCAGCTTGCTGTAATCATACCATTAAATAACCATCAGATATTACTAATAAGCACCTCATTACAGACAGACTGAGTTATTGAATCAGCTAATTATTCCCAGCTACCACACAATACAATACAATACAATACAAATCGCTTTATTGGCATGATAAGGTACATCTTATGTTGCCAAAGCATCAAAATACATTTATGGTTGAACACATAAACGCGGTTCCATTCATACAGTGTATAAACAGGTATATCCCTGAGTTTATAAATATATTTTCGCCTTGTTTATATATACTCTTGTCTTAGTTTACTGGTTGTCCCTCTGTTCATGGCAAGCTGTAACATAGTGTGCCGCCAGTGTTACACAGCTTCTCTCCTCCCCCAGTAGGAATGGGAGTTTTTGGTTGTCAGTCAGATTTCTGAATTCAGGGCATATTTGTGAGAATTTTTGATAGAAATTCTCTCTGATGCCCTGATATTTTCCACAGGCTGTGAGGAAGTGCATCTCTGTCTCAACTACTCCCTCACTGCAGTGAGAGCATATCCTGTCTTCTCTTGGCAGCCTGGTCTGCCTGTGTCTGCCTTTTTCGATCGCTAGGCTATGTTCGCTAAGTCTGTACCTTGTCAAGGTTCTTCTCAGTTTGTTATCCTTTACCATGGTCAGGTAATCAGCTATGTTGTATTGTCTGTTTAGGGCCAAGTAGCAATTGAGTTTGCTTTGGGTTTTTGTTGTTTCTGCCCAATATGACAGATATTTTTCCTTTTGCTTAGCGACGATTGTGTTGGGTCGAATTCTTTGTGTTACCCTGTCACTGTCCTGGGGCTGGTTATTGTTAGTATTGTTATTAGTTACTTTATTGAGTCCCAGGACTAGTTGACTGAGGGTATTCTTCTTTATGGTCAGCTCTTGGCATTTCAGGGCGTCGTAGTGATAGCATTGGGGGTTGCTCATTTGTAGGTGATTCCAAAATTTGGTGGCTCTTTTTTGGATAGTGATTATTAATGGGTATTGGCCTAGTTCCGCCCTGCATGCGTTGTTTACTGTTTTCCTTTGAGTCCGGAGGATACTTTTACAGAATTCCGCATGTAGGATCTCAATTGGGTGTTTGTCCCATTTTGCAAAATCTTGTTGTGTTAGTGGTCCCCAGACCTCACTGCCATAGAGTGCAATTGGTTCAATTACTGATTTGAAAATTTTGAGCCAAATGCTAATTGGGATTTCTATTTGGATTGATTTTTTGATGGCATAGAAAGCCCTTCTTGCTTTCTCTTTTAGTTCATTCACAGCCAGTTTGAAGTTTCCCGTAGAACTGATTTTTAAGCCCAAGTATGTGTAGTGAGTGGTTTGTTCAATTTTGGTTGTTCCTACTGTGAAATTTATTGTGGACACACTGCAGGTCTATGCACCCTCCTTTCTTGTGTTAAATTGATTTTGTACTGATTATTTTTTTTAATGATGTAAACTAAATTTTGACACTGCTTTTCTAGGAAGGTTTCTGGGGTGCTTTGCGGTCTCTCTTAAGCTAGCCTGGAGTGACGGCCTTTTTCACACTCCTATATCGATGTACAGGAAGCCTCCTACCGTGACTGTTGAGTAGCTCTATTACAATTTGCTAAGCATTTTAACAAGCATAAGAGCAGGCTCCAGGCTTTTCCATTTTACCCACCTCCCCTCCTGGCTCCATGGGGTGGGGGTGCGATCCCACAAGCATCAGGAGCCCTCCTGTACCTTTTGCCCAGTGACCGTTCTTAGTGTGTGAACCAAGACAATGATTGTCAAGCAGGCTATCCTACCACAGAGTGCATCACAGCCAAGCTTCTGATGGCCACACACATCCAGCAGGGTTCACTGGAACAAAATCCTTGGATTTTTTAAAATTTCTTTCCCAAGTCCAAGGTGACTCCGACCAATTATACAATGCTGAGATATGCACTGGGTTATAGGTAGCAGCGAGATGTCCTTTTAGCTGCTGTACTCTGAGACCTGCACTCAGAATTTCCACAGGGTTCTCCAGATCTGCTGCTAAAACTTTGATGGAAACCCCCCCCAAAGAAACGGCTATTTCTGCTGTTTCCTGGGATTTCTGATTGGGGGAACCCCCTGGAAATTCCCCCTCATGCGTTTTTACATCAGTTCTGCACCAGAACTAAAGGTTTGGGTCACGGGAGACTCCGGTTGGGCTTAAATAGTTTTTTAAATTCCTATTGTTGCGGCTGCCGCGGAACACGAATGGAGGCCGAACCGATCTGAGGAACACATGGCTTTTATTACATTCTCTTGAGAGATGGCTGCCCCAGCTCCTCTCTCTGCTAAACCCGAAAACTGAATGAGGGCGACACCCGCGCTTTTGAGTACACTCTGAGGGCGACGCCCGCTCCTTTGTCATGCCTTAAAGGCAGCATGCTTCTTAAAGGCAAGGTGCCCGATTTATTGTCCACGGACGGAAAAGTGGATTGCGCCCGTTTAGGTGGCGATCCGCCACACAGCTCCCCCCAGAATCCGCTTAGGAGGTGTGGACGAGACGGTGCGGCCGTCTGATGGGCCAGCCGGAGCGGCTCTTGTAGGACGCCGGTGGACGTGGAACGGCCGGGCGTGGAGCAGCCAGGTGTACTGGCTTGAGGGCAGGTCGGCCGCGTGGCGGTGGACGAGCTACTGGGACCTGCTCACCGGGCTCCGAGTGTGCTGGCTTGAGTCGGTCAACCGACACTTTTTCAGTCCTGTCGCCCACTTGTAGGTCGAAAAATTTGTCCCCAGCCTGTAGCACTTTGTAGGGCCCGTTGTACGGGGGTTGAAGGGGTCCGCGGTGGGCATCGTGCCGGATGAAAACGAACCATGCCTGGTGCAGGCTTAGCGGGGCGTGTGAGGTGGATTCGCCATGCCGGGCAATGGGCACCGGGGTGAACTGTAGCGCCGGTGAGGCGAAGTCGTGGCGTTGCTGGTCGGCTGACCAGGGTGTCGTGGCGGTGGGCAGGAACTCGCCGGGTACGCGCAGCGGCTGGCCATACACGAGCTCTGCTGCCGATGTGTGGAGGTCTTCTTTAACCGCGGAGCGCAGGCCGAGGAGGACCCACGGGAGTCGGTCGGTCCAGGCGCCGTCCTGGAGGCTGGCTCGAAGAGATGCCTTCAAGGATCTGTGGAACCGCTCACACAGTCCGTTGGCTTGGGGGTGGTACACTGTGGTGTGGTGAATGGTCACCCCGAGATTGCGTGCGATGGCGGTCCAGAGTTCAGAGGTAAATTGCGGACCTCTGTCCGACGTCATGTCGGAGGGGACGCCGAACCGTGCGACCCAGGTGCTGACGAAGTCTCTGGCGATGTCGGCGGTGGTGGTAGAGGTCAGTGGAATTGCCTCGGGCCAGCGCGTGGTGCGGTCGACGATCGTCAGCAAGTGCGTGTGGCCTTGCGACGGTGGCAGGGGCCCGACGATGTCCACGTGGATGTGGTCGAATCTACGTGAAGGGACGGTGAACTCCTCGAGGGGTGCTTTCGTGTGTTGCTGCACCTTGGCCCGTTGGCAGGCTAGGCAGGAGTTGGCCCAAGTACGCACATCCTTGCGAAGGCCGCGCCAGACAAAGCGATTGGCTACCAATTTGATGGATGCGCGGGCGCCGGGGTGGGAGAGGTTGTGGAGAATCTCGAATACCCGGCGGCGCCAGGACGACGGGCCGAGGTTGAGATAGGGATATGTCGCACTTGACCATGACTGCGGTCGGGCCGCAGGCGACGTCGGCCAGGCGTAGCCCTGGTAGGTTGGTAGGTGCGGAGAGCAGATCAGGGTCCGTGAGCTGGTCTGCTGCGAGTTGAGCGTAGTCGACTGCCAGGTGTGCGGCGTGGATGGCGGGGCGGGAGAGGCAGTCGGCTACCACGTTGTCTCGGCCGGAGACGTGTTGGATGTCCGTGGTGAACTCGGACACTGCCGCGAGCTGGCGCTGCTGCCTGGCGGACCAGGGGTCGGTTGTCTTTGCCATTGCGAATGTCGGGTTTGTGGTCGACAAACGCAGTGAAGGGGTGGCCCTCCAGCAAAAACCGAAAATGGCGGACCGCCAGGTACAGCGCGAGGAGCTCGCGGTCGAAGGTGCTGTACTTGACCTCCGGGGGGCGTATTTGGCGGCTGAAGAAGGCAAGTGGTTGCCAGGCGCCGTCAACCCACTGCTCGTACACAGCGCCGACCGCGTGGTTGGAGGCGTCCGTGGTGAGCGCTACTCTGGCATTGGGCCGTGGGTGCGCGAGCAGGGTGGTGTTGGCGAGCGCGGTCTTGGTGGAGTTGAAGGCGGCTGATACGTCTGCCGTCCATTCGACCGCCATCTTGCCGCTCCTGCCCCGGAGGGCTTCATACAGGGGCCTCATGAGGGACGCTGCTTTGGGGATGAAGCGGTTGTAGAAATTCACCATCCCGAGGAACTCCTGGAGTCCTTTGATGGTGGTGGGGCGGGGAAATTGCTGGACGGCCTGCACCTTGGTGGGCAGGGGAATGGCCCCAGCATGGGCGATGTGGTGGCCGAGGAAGTCGATCTTGTCCAGGCCGAACTGGCACTTGGCTGGGCTGAGGATGAGCCCGTGGTCGCTGAGGCGCCCGAACAGGATGCGAAGGTGTTCGAGGTGTTCCTGCTTGGAGGAACTGGCTACCAGGATGTCGTCCAGGTAGACGAACAGGAACTTCAGGTCCCGAAGGACCGAGTCCATGAGCCGTTGGAATGCCTGGGCCGCATTTTTGAGGCCGAAGGGCATCCGCAGAAACTCGAAAAGCCCGAAGGGGGTGATTACGGCCGTCTTGGGGACGTCCGCGGGGTGGACGGGGACTTGGTGGTAGCCGCGCACCAGGTCGACTTTGGAAAAGACTGAGCGGCCGGCCAGTCTAGCCGAGAAGTCCTGAATGTGCGGCACGGGGTACCGATCAGGGGTGGTGGCATCGTTGAGGTGGCGGTAATCCCCGCAGGGGCGCCAACCCCCACCTCGTTTGGGGGCGATGTGGAGTGGGGAGGCCCAGGGACTGTTGGAGCGGCGGATGATGCCGAGCTGTTCCATAGTGGCAAACTCGGTCCGCGCGATCTCCATTTTGGCCGGGTCCAGCCTGTGGGCGTGGGCGTACACTGGGGGGCCTGTGGTGGGGATGAAGTGTTCCACCCCGTGTTTGGCGACCTCCGTGGAGAAGGTCGGGTTGGTGAGGGCCGGGAATTCGGCCAGGAGTGCCGAGTAGTCATCCGTGGCCCGGGCGTGGCACTGTGACGCCATGTCGGCGGGTTGACGGGGGGCCATGGCGCCCAGGATGGGGGACATGGTGTTCATGTCCACGAGGCGGTGTCGAGGGATGTCTACCAGTAGGCCGTGGGCGCACAGGAAGTCTGCGCCGATGAGAGGGGAGAGTACCTTGGCAGTGATGAACTCCCATCGGTAGCGGCGACCAGCGAGGTCGAGGGTGACTGTGCGGGTGCCGTACGTCCGGATGTCCGAGCCGTTAGCGGCAGCCAGCGCCTGTCCTCGTTCGCCCTTTTGGATGTCGAGGGCGGAGGCCGGGATGATGCTGTGCTGAGCTCCAGTGTCGCACAGGAACCGGCGGCTGGTTTTGTCATCCGTGACGTACAGCAGGGAGCCCGCGTGGCCCACGGCCATCGCGGGGGCTGGTACGGGGGCGGACTTGAAGGAGAAGGGAGGTGTGCACCGTTGTGCCCTGGCGCCGAACCGTGCGTGGTAGTAACAGTAGCCTGGGTTTGTGGGGCGCGTGGGCCCCGTGGCTGGGCCTTGTGGCCGCGTGGTGGCCGGTGAGGGGCGCGCCCAGGCTGTGGCTGCCAGGTCTGGAGCGACGTCGCGGCTGGAGTGAGCAGACAGCAGCTTGTCGGCCTCGTCGGCCAGGGCTTCTAGGTCCGTGAGGCCGGACGCCACGATCGCTGGGCGGATGCTGGGAGGTAGCTGGCGGATGAACAGCGTGCAGAAGAGGGACCCGGGTGGGCTCTCGTCGGTGAGTGAGAGCATGTGGGAGAGGAGGTCTGACGGTGAGGCATCACCGAGGCCTGGAAGGTCGAGGAGGCGGCAGTTTCGCTGGTATGTCGAGGTCGTAAATTTTTTAAGGAGCGCGGCCTTAAGGTGTGCATACTTGCCCTCCTCTGGTGAGTTCTGCAGCGCTATCCAGACCTTCGTGACTGTGGAGCTACCGAGTGATGCGACGAGGTAGTCATACTTCGTCCCATCTGTGGTGATGTGTGGCAGCCGGAATCGGGACTCAGCTTGGAGGAACCAGGCTTCGGGCTGGTTTTCCCAAAACTCCGGCAGTTTCACGGAAACTGCGTTCGTGTCCGCCATTGCAGTGCTCGGAATACATTCTGAGCGCCGGGGTCACCAATGTTGCGGCTGCCGCGGAACACGAATGGAGGCCGAACCGATCTGAGGAACACATGGCTTTTATTACATTCTCTTGAGAGATGGCTGCCCCAGCTCCTCTCTCTGCTAAACCCGAAAACTGAATGAGGGCGACACCCGCGCTTTTGAGTACACTCTGAGGGCGACGCCCGCTCCTTTGTCATGCCTTAAAGGCAGCATGCTTCTTAAAGGCAAGGTGCCCGATTTATTGTCCACGGACGGAAAAGTGGATTGCGCCCGTTTAGGTGGCGATCCGCCACACTATTGTAATTTATTTTTCCCCTTCTTGGCTCTCTTTGTGCTGCCCGTTAAATCTGACAACACTTTTGCATTGGTGTTGCTGATCCTGGTTACGAGGAGCATGCTCTCCTGATTCCACCCTCAGCTATCCGCCATTTTGTGCAATATCACCATGGTAACACACGATTGCACCTTTGAGACCGAGGTCCAATCTGCCCAGGCCTGACAAACCTGGAAAAGAATTTGGTCTTTACCTTTTCTCAGGGGGAGATAGGAGGTCGGAGTGCAGCTTGAGTGCCAATGTCTGCTTTGCTGGTCATGTAAATCTGTCAAAAAGCTCAATAAGTCGATAGCGACACATCATAAAACAGAGCAGTAAATGCAAATTGTCCAGTTTCGATTTTAGAAATTTATGGATCCTGCACACAAAATCTGGGTTGTCTTGCCCAAAACCTTTAAATGAACCCTTATCTTCCTGTAACCTCCCCTCCACCTGCACTTTTACCATGTGGAGATAGTGATGCCAGTATCTTTTTACAGGATGTACTTTTAAACTGAACCATTGTTGATTAAGCTGACTTTTCAAATATTTTCTGAGATTTTTAATTAAATAAAGCTGTCGCTTGTTGATTTGCGTGCTGAAGTCTCTCGCAGTCAGGCAGCAAAAGCACTACAGCATGGGTTAGGTGTTCAATATAAACTCCACCTGCATTGATACAGCGTAAGTTAGATGCAGCGTAAAGCTCCCTCTACACTACCCCTGTGACAAAAATTACTGAGATGTACCATAGTTTCAGCTTCTGTAATTCTGTCAAGACCGATAAGAAGTTGTAAACCGGCTTTGAAAATGTCCAAGTTTATTTTGAAATAACAGTTGCAATCAGTCACTTGTCTGAGGGGGGGGGCCAAGCCATTCAACTCAAATATAAACATCTCTTGGATTGGTTTGAATATATATTTGGAGTTCGACAGACAGTTCTTTAAAGCATTTCTCAGCCTGGCTGGATCTGATTGGGGAGTCCTTCTAGAGCCGCTGGAGAGAGCTAGGCCAAAGATCTTCCATGGACAGTGAGGAAAAAAGGAACTACCACAAAGGAATATTATGTCCATTATAGTTTAATGTTCCACTCGATACTCAAGGATACGTTTTGGTTAAAGCCCAAGTCATAGTCTAGTGAAGTGTTATTCTGCCACCTTCCAAAGTCAAGGAAGAACGCATGAGGTACGTGATGAAACCACGAAGACGAAGCATAATGAAGAGAGTTGTCTGTTTGGTCCCTGGGCATGCTACAAAGTGACTTCGATATTTGGGCAAGTGAAAGCTGTGGGATTTGGGAGAGAGGCCTACTTGTGGGAGTGGTCTGAGACACTGAACCAAATATCCAGGATAAAAAAGGATATCAAAATCATAACAGGCTCATCAAGTACTCCCAGGACAGTTACAGCAAGGGTAAATAAAGTTTGCTTGACACTGCCCCAAACAGTGGGGGTAAATTTCAGTGGGTGTTCTGCCTCTCATTCAGCATAACTTTGGCTGAGGAGCCGTGGAAACGCTGGAAAATCAGCGTAAACCGTTATAGCGGTCGACACCATGGAAATTCACTTTAACCTCCGCCTCGGAGAATTGACACCACAGTGCTTTCCACTTTTTGGACTCTTGTCACACCCAGAATTTGGTATATCTGTAAATAGCCGCGTCACTGAGGCCACACGTCTGGTACAAAGCGATTTTGACAATGTTTGAATTCAACAGGGCACCGGTTTAAAAATATTCTGGAATTTGTTTTATTGAGTATATTAAACTCTCTGGTTCTGTAAAACTGTTCTGTGTTTTTGAATTGTCCCCTGAAGGTTATTGTTGTGTCACTGCACAGAACCAACGAGTTCCTGGACTGCAGGCTGAACTCAGCTTCTCAGGAAGTGATACAATTTTCTCTCAGTATTTTTTTTTTAATGTGCGCCACAAGAATCCAGAGTAAAGCTCGCCTGGCGGACCTTATATGGGCAACAAGCTGGCTGAGCAAGAGGGAGGAGGATCCATCGGTCTTTTACCATCAGCTCTGAGTCATCAGGCAGGCAAGGAAAGGCAGACTCGGAGTTTGTTTCAGCAATTACCGAGGGAAAATACCTACAGCATCAACAAACTTTAAAAAAGTACAGAGTGAGACACTGCTTCAGTCACTCTGTATACTGGACTTCTCGTTATCACACCGTGGTTAGATCACACTTAGGTTAAGGATGGGAACAGAATCATAGTTATACGGCACAGGCAGCCTTCTCTGCTCTAAGGAAAACAACCCCAGTCTCTCTGATGTGCCTCAATAAGTTCCGAGACTCGATGTTAGCGAAACAAAACAAGGCTTTTATTAAATTAGAAAGTAACACGTAAAAGAGAGAGATGTCTTCCTTCTGGAGGCTGAGGCCAGACTGAGCCAGCTTACAAAAGGGGCCAGGTATGGGCGGAGCCCTACACACAGCACATTCCAATACATAATACAATGAGGACTGGGGGGAAGGGAAATGACACTGAAACCGACCACAGTCACAGGCAGTGATGAATGGAATATATTTCATCACACTCTCTTCATAGCTGAAGCACTCCAGCCCAGGTAACATCCTGGTGAATCTCCTCTGCACCCTCTCCAATGCAATCACATTCTTCCTATAGTGTGGTGACCAGAACTGCACACACTATTCCAGCTGTGGCCTAACTAGAGTTTTGTACAGCTCCATCATAACCTCCCTGCTCTTATATTCTATGCCTCGGCTAATGAAGGCAAGTATCCCATCTGCCTTTTTAACCACCTTATCTACCTGTCCTGCTGCCTTCAGGGATCTATGTACATGCACATGCAATCGATGCTTGCTTAAAGGCACCGGAGCGGGTGCAAAAAGTATTTACAAGAATTATACCAGAACTGAGAGGATATAACTATCAGGAAAGGCAGAACAGACTGGGGCTCTTTTCTCTAGAAAAAGAGAAGACTGAGGGGTGACCTGATAGAAGATTTTAAAATGATGAAGGAGTTTGCGAGGGTAGACATAGAGGAGATGTTTCCACTTGTGGGGTGGGGGGCGGTGGGCGAGTCCAAATCCAGGGGTCAGAAATATAAGATAATCACTAATAAATACAATAAGGAATTCAGGAGAAACTTCTTTACCCACAGAGTGTGAGAATGTGGAACTCGCTACCACATGGCGTTTTAAAAAATTCGTTCATGGGATGTGGGCGTCGCTGGCAAGGCCAGCTTTTATTGCCCATCCCTAATTGCCCACGAGAAGGGGGTGGTGAGCCACCTTCTTGAACCGCTGCAGTCCGTGTGGTGAAGGTACTCCCACAGTGCTGTAAGGAAGGGAGTTCCAGGATTTTCACCCAGCGACGATGAAGGAACAGCAATATACTTCTAAGTCAGGGTGGCGTGTGACTTGGAGGGGTGTATTTGGCTTTCCAGAAGGCATTCAATAAGGTGCCACATAAAAGGTTACTGCATAAGATAAGAGCTCATGGAGTTGGGGGTAATATATTAGTATGGATAGAGAATTGGCTAACTAACAGAAAGGAGAGAGTCGGGATAAATGGGTAATTTTCCGGTTGGCAAACAGTAACTAGTGGGGTGCCACGGGGATTGGTGCTGGGGCCTCAACTATTTACAATCTACATTAATGACTTGGATGAAGGGACTGAATGTAATGTAGCCAAGTTTGCAGATGATACAAAGATGGGTGGAAAAGTTATAGAGTCATAGATTTATACAGCACAGAAAGAGGTCCTTTGGCCCATCGTGTCCATGCCGGCCATCAAGCCCTATCCTAATCCCATTTTCCAGCACTTGGTCCGTAGCCTTGTATGCTATGGCGTTTCAAGTGCTCATCTAAATGCTTCTTGAATGTTGTGAGGGTTCCTGCCTCTACCACCCTTTCAGGCAGTGAGTTCCAGATTCCAACCACCCTCTGGGTGAAAAAGTTTTTCCTCAAATCCCCTCTAAACCTCCTGCCCCTTACCTTGAAACTATGCCCCCTGGTTATTGACCCCTCTACTAAGGGGAAAAGTTCCTTTCTATCTACCCTATCTATGCCCCTCATAATTTTGTACACCTCAATCAGGTCCCCCCTCAGCCTTCTCTGCTCTAAGGAAAACAACCCCAGCCTGTCCAGTCTCTCTTCATAGCTGAAGCGCTCCAGCCCAGGTAACATCCTGGTGAATCTCCTCTGCACCCTCTACAACACATCCTTCCTATAGTGTGGCGACCAGAACTGCACACAGTATTCCAGCTGTGGCCTAACTAGCGTTTTGTACAGCTCCATCATAACCTCCCTGCTCTTATATTCTATGCCTTGGCTAATGAAGGCCACTTTGTCAAAAGCCTTACTGAAGTCCATGTAGACTACATCAACTGCACTACCCTCATCCACACACCCCTCGAAAAATGCAATCAAATTGGTTAGACATGATCTCCCCTTGACAAAGCCATGCTGACTATCCTTGACTAATCCTTGCCTCTCCAAGTGGAGACTAATTCTGTCCCTCAGGATTTTTTCCAATAATTTCCCTACCACTGATGTTAGGCTCACTGGCCTGTAATTCCCTGGTTTATCCCTACTACCCTTCTTGAATATTGGTACTACGTTAGCTGTCCTCTGGCACCTCCCCTGTGGCCAGAGAGGTTCTGAAAATTTGTGTCAGAGCCCCTGCAATCTCCTCCCTTGCCTCACACAGCAGCCTGGGATACATCTCGTCTGGGCCTGGGGATTTATCCACTTTTAAGCTCACTAAAACCGCTAGTACCCCCTCCCTCTCAATACTAATTTGTTCAAGTATATCACAATCCCCCTGCCTAATTACTATGCCTACATCGTTCTTCTCCATAGTGAACACAGATGCAAAATATTCATTTAAAACCTCACCCACATCTTTCGGCTCTACACACAGATTGTCACTTTGGTACCTAATGGGCCCTACTCTTTCCCTGGTTATCCTCTTGCCCTTAATATACTTATAAAAAACCTTGGGATTTTCCTTTATTTTGCCCGCCAGTGTTTTTTCATGCCCCCTCTTCGCTCTCATTTCTTTTTTAAGTACTCCCCTGCACTTTCTATACTCCTCTAGGGCTTCCACTGTTTTTAGTCCTTTGTATCTGCCAAAAGCCTCCCTTTTTTTCCTAATCCATTCTTGTATATCCCTTGACATCCAGGGTTCCCTGGGCTTGTTGGTCCCACCCTTGACCTTTACGGGAACATGTTGGCATTGTACTCTCTCTATTTCCTTTTTGAAAGACTCCCACTGCTCTGATGTGGATTTTCCTACAAGTAGCTTATCCCAATCCACTTTGGCCAGATCCTGTCTTATCATATTAAAATCGGCCTTCCTCCAATTTAGAACCTTTATTTCCGGTCCATCTTTGTCCTTTTCCATGAATACCTTAAATCTCACCGAATTATGGTTACTGTCACCAAAATGCTCTCCTACTGACACTTCTACCACTTGCCCGGCTACATTCCCTAGAATTAGGTCCAGTACCGCCCCCTCTCTTGTAGGACTTTCTACATGCTGGCTCAAAAAGCTCTCCTGGATGCACTTTAAGAATTCCTCACCCTCTAAGCCTTTCACACTCTGACTATCCCAGTTAATATTGGGGAAGTTGAAATCCCCTACTATTATTACACAATTATTTCTACACTTCTCTGAGATTTGCCTACATACCTGTTCCTCTATCTCCCCCTGACTGTTTGGGGGCCTATAGTACACTCCCAGCAAGTTGTGCAGAGGACTCAAAAGAATCTGCAAAGGGATATAAACAGGCTAAGTGACTGGGCAAACATTTGGCAGATGGAGTACAATGTGGGAAAGTGCGAGGTTATCCATTTTGGCAGGAAAAATGAAAAAGCAAAGTATTATTTAAATGGAGAGAGATTACAAAATGCTACAGTTTAGAGGGACCCTGGGGGTCCTTGTGCATGAAACACAAAAAGTTAGCATGCAGGTACAGCAAGTAATCAAAAAGGCAAATGAAATGTTGGCTGCTTTGGCCTGGATGCTGTCGAGCTTCTTGAGTGTTGTTGGAGCTGCACTCATCCAGGCAAGTGGAGAGTATTCCATCACACTCCTGACTTGAGCCTTGTAGATGGTGGAAAGGCTTTGGGGAGTCAGGAGGTGAGGCACTCACTGCAGAATACCTAGCCTTTGACCTGCTCTTGTTGCCACAGTATTTATGTGGCTGGTCCAGTTAAGTTTCTGGCCAATGGTGACCCCCAGGATGTTGATTGAGTGGTTGAGGTGAATAGCATAGATGCATTTAAGGGGAATCTAGATAAGTACATGAGGGAGAAAGGAATAGAAGGATATGTGATTGGGTGAGATGAAGTAAATAGAGTGGGAGGAGGATTGTGTGGAGCATAAACACTGGCGTAGGCCCGTTGGGCTGAATGGCCTGTTTTTGTGCTGTGAATTCTAAGTAACACTGTTCAAGATGTGTGCGGGCTCTGAAAGAAAAATTGTACAAAGTGCCTTCAAAATGACGGGATAATTTTAATCTAACTTCGGTTTATGCCCTCCCGATGTTACTCTTTATTGAAGTCAATGCAGAGTAAAGTCAGGCGTGGTGTGAAATGGGTGTCTGACCCGATCCTGTCAATATCCCGCTGGGTCGGTTAGGTTAAAATGACTCCCACAGTCTCCGTGACCAGCACAGAAACCTGGGCACCTTGTGACATTGCTTCCTCTCTTTTCATTCGACCAAAAACAAAAAACAAGTTCACAAATACCCAATAACCCTTTTAACCAGCCCTCCACCAATCAAATTAAAATTTGGTCGTCCAGATTAATTATGCACTCCAGTGTGACATTGCTTCCAGACACCAGGCCTTGATTGGCCAACACTGGGCACTTATATAGGTGTCACCACATTGGACTAATTTAAATGGACATGGTAACCGCCCCCACAGGTACCAACAACCCAGTGCATCACATGGGTGGATACCTGCTGTGACTATATATGACTAGTGCCCCCAAAATTATTTTGTTCTTGTTTTTCCACCACCTTCTTTCCTAAAGGGCGCTGTCTTGAGCTGGGGTATAGTCCCATGGGCACCAGACGCCCTCTAGTACCTTACCCAAGTGCCATCTCTTGCGTGTGGAACAGTGAGTGTCGGCAGGCCATGAGGAGCATCACAGGCGAGCTAGATCCTGCCCTCATCCAACATCCACATCTACATTTCTCAGCAGGTGTCACTGGACAGTGACCAGGAGGAAGAACCCTGGCTAATTTTCTTTCGCCCCCTATCTATCCCGGAGGCCAACTATACTGTCCCTGGGCCTCCTGGTGTATTTGGCTTAGCTTGACACAGTTTTATTTCAGGAATTTAATCAGCACAGCTCCCTTACAGCCAAGGAAAGCCACAATTAAACTTATCCTTTCAGCAAATTTCTGAACCAATGATTCACTGTCCTGTGCTAAAAAGATTTGCAAATTAGTTTATTTTTATCAGCAAATTGTGACCCAGGCAGAAAATACCTTTGCAAAACGGTTTGGTGTTTATCATCGTGCAGTTATATTAGGATTGTGGTCGTAAAATTCCAGGTTTTCAGAAATGAAAATGGAAATGGGGCAGGTTTTCTGTCAGGCAACAGCAGGAGAGGGTCCCATCAGACAGTGTGTGGGAGAGGGTCCCGTCAGACAGTGTGTGGAGAGGGTTCCGTCAGACAGTGTGTGGGAGAGGGTCCCGTCAGACAGTGTGTGGAGAGGGTTCTGTCAGACAGTGTGTGGGAGAGGGTCCCGTCAGACAGTGTGTGGAGAGGGTTCTGTCAGACAGTGTGTGGGAGAGGGTCCCGTCAGACAGTGGGTGGAGAGGGTCCCGTCAGACAGTGGGTGGAGAAGGTCCCGTCAGACAATGGGTGGAGAGGATCCCGTCAGACAGTGGGTGGGAGAGAGTCCCATCAGACAGCGGGTGAAGAGGATCCCGTCAGACAGTAGGTGGGAGAGGGTCCCATCAGACAGTGGGTGGAGAGGGTCCCGTCAGACAGTGGGTGGGAGAGGGTCCCATCAGACAGTGGGTGGAGAGGATCCTGTCAGACAGTGGGTGGAGAGGATCCTGTCAGACAGTGGGTGGGAGAGGGTCCCATCAGACAGTGGGTGGAGAGGGTCCCATCAGACAGTGGGTGGGAGAGTGTCCCGTCAGACAGTGCGTGGGAGAGGGTCCCGTCAGACAGTGGGTGGAGAGGGTCCTATGAGACAGTGGGTGGAGAGGGGTCCTGTCAGACAGTGGGTGGGAGAGGGTCCCGTCAGACAGTGCGTGGGAGAGGGTCCCGTCAGACAGTGTGTGGGAGAGGGTCCTATCAGACAGTGGGTGGAGAGGGGTCCCATCAGACAGTGGGTGGAGAGGGTCCCATCAGACAGTGGGTAGAGAGGGTCCCATCAGACAGTGCATGGGAGAGGGTCCCATCAGACAGTGCGTGGGAGAGGGTCCCGTCAGACAGTGGGTGGAGAGGGTCCCGTCAGACAGTGGGTGGAGAGGGTCCCGTCAGACAGTGGGTGGAGAGGGGTCCCATCAGACAGTGGGTGGAGAGGGGTCCCGTCAGACAGTGGGTGGAGAGGGTCCTGTCAGACAGTGTGTGGAGAGGGTCCTGTCAGACAGTGTGTGGAGAGGGTCCTGTCAGACAGTGAGTGGGAGAGAGTCCCGTCAGACAGTGGGTGGAGAGGGTCCCGTCAGACAGTGGGTGGAGAGGGGTCCCGTCAGACAGTGGGTGGAGAGGGGTCCCGTCAGACAGTGGGTGGAGAGGGTCCTGTCAGACAGTGTGTGGAGAGGGTCCCGTCAGACAGTGAGTGGGAGAGAGTCCCGTCAGACAGTGGGTGGGAGAGAGTCCTGTCAGACAGAGGGACACTCTTCCACAGTCTGGCTCAGGGTGAGACAGTGGCCAAGGTACGAGATGGAATTGGTGGCTAGTGAATGGAGTTCATGGTGGGGGCTGAAGACAAAGGTTTTAATGTTCAATTGGTGGAAATTGCAGCTCATCCGGACTGGATATTGGACAAGCAGTCTGACAACACTGAGGAGGTAGATGGTGGTGAGGTAGAGCTGGTGTCATCACTATACATGTGGAACCTGATGTCATGTCTTCAGATTATGTCACCGAGGGGCAGCTTGTAGATGAGAAATAGAAGAGGGAGAAGGATAAATCGTTGGGGGACTCAAGATGTAATGGTGCAGGGGCGGGAAGAGAAGCCATTACAGGAGATTCTCTGGCTACGAATGGATAGGCAAGAGTGGAACCACCCAGTCCCACCGAGCTGGGCAACGGAGGTGTGATGTTGGAGGAGGATGGTGTGGTCAACCATGTCAAAGGCTACAGAGAATCGGGAGGAAGAAGAGGGGTAGTGCCACACGATCACAATCACAGAGGATGTCATTTTTAACTTTTTAGTGCTGTCGCGTGGGTGGAAACTTGATTGGAAAGGTTCAAACATGGAGTTGCAGGAAAGGGCACAGGTTGGGGAGATGACAACACGTTCAAGGAGAGGAAAGGGAGGTTGGAGATGGGGCGGTAGTTTGTAAGGACCAAAGGGTTAAGAGTGGGTTTTTTGAGAAGGGGGGTGATGACGGCAGATTTGAAGGGGAGAGGGACAGGACCTGAGAAGAGGGAGTTGTTTATAATATCAGCTAGCATGGGGGTCAGGAAGAGAAGTTTGGTAGTTAGCAGTTTAGTGGGAATAGGGTCAAGAGAACAGGAGGTGGGTCTTATGGACAAGGTGAGCCTAGAGAGAGCATGGGGAGAGATAGGAGAGAATCTAGAGAAAGATCCGAGTGCAGGACTAGGGCAGGGGAGAATCTTGGGGAAACTTGGCCTGGTGAACAAGGGGAAGGGAGGGAAGCGGCAGAGGCAGTAGAACGGATGGTCTCAATCTTAGTGACAAAGAAGTCCATGAGCTCCTCGAAGTTGCTGATGGAGGTAAGAGTGGAAGGGGCAGGGGAGAAGGGTTTAAGGAGTCGGTTGGTAGTGGAGAAAAGAAGCCGGAGGTTATTTTTGCATTCTGGAGTATTGAGTGGTTTTAGCAGAGAAGGGCAGGGCCCGACAGTACTTGATGTGCCAGTTGTGCGCCACATACGTTCAGGTCTGCGTCCCTTGGACAACAGGGGAACAACCAGGGTGGGTGAGTGTAAGGGATTTACTGGCGACACGGGTGTCAAAGGTGGAGGTGAGGGTGGGATTGAGCAGATTGACAGTTCCAGAAGTATCGTGGTGAACGGAGGGTGAATGGTAAGTCAGTTGGGAGCTTGAAAGTGTCGTTGCAAGTGACTTTGGGGGAGAGCGTTTTCCAGGGACAAATGCAGAAAGAAGTGGGGTTGGAAGAGAGATGTGGGTGGTGAGGGTTACCAGGAAGTGATCATGGATGGCCTTGTCTGTGAGACTGTGAGAATAGAGAGTCAATGTGAGTTGGCAAGGTCGAGGGGGTGGTCGTGAATATGGGTAGCTGTTTAAATGGAGGGAGAGGTTAAGGGAAGACAGGAGGACAGTGAACTCAGAGGAGAGAGGGGAAGGTGAGTTGAGATGGAGGTTAAAATCAAGGATGAGAAGTTACTCAGTGCAGAGCTGAGGCAGGAAACGAATGGGGATATATATCTCAGCGAGAAACTTGGCGTGGGGCTTGGGTGAACGGTAGAGAACGAGGATTTATAAAGGAGAGACGAGAGGAGTGGAAAAATGTGAGGTGCTCAAGGAGGATGAGACGCCAGAGAAGTCGGGCGACAGACCAAGGTGAGATTTAGTGATGAGAGGGGTGCCGATTGTTGATCTGCTGACAGAGTCCATGGGGTCAGTGGTAGTAGGGGTGAGTGGGACGGAAAGGAGGTTGTTAAGATTAGCCCCCAGCGGGGGTGCTGGGTAGGAAGGTCAGCAAGAGAGGAGGATGAGGCAGTTGGGGTTGCTGCTCGTAAGGAGGCAGTGATTAATTAGTTAAATCAATAATTAAATAATGACAGACATTTACCTGCCCAGTGGAACTTAAACCAACAGAGGACATTCTCAAACAACTGTTCAGCCAGCAACACTGCACAGGGGAAAGGAGGAAGTCAGGATCCTTTGAAGAGCCGGCAGCCAGTAGCACCGAGTGACGTAATAAAACTCACTACACACTTGGTTTGAGTATAAAGCAAGGCTTTAATCAACTTGTTTCAGAACATGGAGGTCTAGTTGTACTTCACTAGTTCCTTGTCTTACAAAATGTCCCTGGCAAGCTGGGGCCCACGCCCGAGTATTTATACTCCTTGGACGGCGCCACCAGCTGGCTGTCCAGCGTTATTTCATAAGTAGTTTCGTGATGAGATTTATAACACCGTGTTTGGAGTTTCACAAGGAATCATACTGTGGAATTGCTCAGCATCCTTAGCCTTTCCTTGTCCCACAATCTCAAGCTTGGTGTCAGCCACTTCTCCCTGATTTATCCCTCCTCTTGTCAATCTCAGCGTCCTACACGACGGGTTTTGACCCTTCAGCCAAGCTAATACTTCGAGAAATAACAACAGAAAATGCTGGAAATACTCATCAGAACATCATGAGTTCTGATGAAGGGTCCCAGACCTGAAACGTTACCTCTGTTTCTCTCTCCATGGATGCTGCCTGGCCTGCCGAGCATTTCCAGCATTTTGTATTATTATTTCAGATTTCCAGCCGCAGTATTTTGCTATAATATTTAGAGAAGTTGCTTTATGGCTCAACTAGACAACGTTCAGACATGTGCTGTACCCTTTCCTTCGCTAAGCTGCCGAGGGGTGTCTTTGTTTGATGTAGAATCGTCCTATTGATAGGGTGTGGATAGTCCCCTTGATGGCTTCCTAGTATTTCTTGATGTGATGCAGGGTTTGCCTTGCCCCTTCCATATTAGGGGCTTTCTGTTGTGTCCTTTGCCTTGCAATGATGGGATTTTAATCTCCGTTTAATTCTCCAGCTGCTTTGTTTCTTTCTCTTTCAGCTCCTTCCCACAGTTTCCGATAATCTTCTTTACGCCTGCTGTGCTCCGCAGTATTCCTTATCCTGCCAGAGTGCCCCACTTTGAACCGAGCGATGTCCTGATTAAGTGTTTCTATCTGAAATACCTTTATCAGTAAACATCTTAAAGTTCAACTCTTTTCCTGTTTGGTTTGTTAGCTGTTTGTAACGATTGAGTCTTTGCCCTCTGCAGTTGTTGTTGCCTTTTTATTCCTGTAAAACTTTTCTGATGAAAGTTTTTTTTGAAACAAAACCCAACTTTAACATCAGTCTACGATAGCCACAGAGACTCCTCCCCCGACAAGAGCACAAATGGTCCCAATTCCACCATGAACATGACAAAAGGGCATCGGTCCCTGTAGCACATTATGATTGATTTTGTGGTTCAACGGTTGCACTTTGAACATCTTGAAGTGAAGACATTTCCCCGGAGTTGCTGAGATAAATTGAGGATCTATTACAGGCAGCACGAGGTCTGCTGTCTTGAAGCAGAATCTGGGTCGTGTTGCAGAACTGCAGGAGGCTGGGACATGTGCTGAAGTGGAGGTCTACCTGTGGCACTATGACAGGGGGTGCCATATTGTTCATGATAGTAAATGAGCTTGTTGGGTGCTCAGGATTTTCGGAATCATTTTTCCATTGTAATTTTTGTAAGTCTGAACTCGACCAAATTAGTTGGGGGGATCTTTTAAAGACTGCAGGTTGGCCAGTTGCCATTTAAAGGGGATTTTTAAAAACTTTATGTTTTGCATCATTTGGTACAAATTTCAGTTTTAAGGAGTAGGATTCACCAGGGAGTTTTTAGGGGGCTGTGGTTGCATGAGTTTGTTGCTTGGAACCGAGCGATTAATGATAGCTGGAGTTGTGTTTTTTGTGGTTTACCTGTTAGCACAGTCCCACCTATGGCAGTGCCATCAAATGAAGAGCGACCTGTGCTGCTGAGCTGTCCTGGAAACTATATCCATGCCGTGCAGTCACCTTTGGAGGTTTTTATCTCAAATTTGAGAACCCTGGAGAAAAAAGTTCCATTTCTGCATTCCTGCCAATTTTCCATCCATTAAAATTAATTAGGCACAAAACTGAGTTAAATTGGCAATCCCACTCATCAAGGCCATAGATTCACTGCTGTGGGGAAATTATAAAATGGTGCCGTAGTGGGCAGCACTTTTCTTAGGTTATGGCTGAGATGCGTTGTTGGGACAGTGTAGAGTGAGCTTTACTCTGTATCTAACCGGTGCTGTACCTGCCCTGGGAGTGTTTGATGGGACAGTGTAGAGGGAGCTTTACTCTGTATCTAACCCATGCTGTACCTGCCCTGGGAGTGTTTGATGGGACAGTGTAGAGGGAGCTTTACTCTGTATCTAACCTGTGCTGGACCTGCCCTGGGAGTGTTTGATGGGACAGTGTAGAGGGAGCTTTACTCTGAATCTAACCCATGCTGTACCTGCCCTGGGAGTGTTTGATGGGACAGTGTAGAGGGAGCTTTACTCTGAATCTAACCCGTGCTGTACCTGCCCTGGGAGTGTTTGATGGGACAGTGTAGAGGGAGCTTTACTCTGAATCTAACCCGTGCTGTACCTGCCCTGGGAGTGTTTGATGGGACAGTGTGGAGGGAGCTTTACTCTGAATCTAACCCGTGCTGTACCTGCCCTGGGAGTGTTTGATGGGACAGTGTGGAGGGAGCTTTACTCTGTATCTAACCTGTGCTGTACCTGCCCTGGGAGTGTTTGATGGGTCAGTGAAGAGGGAGCTTTACTCTGTATCTAACCTGTGCTGTACCTGCCCTGGGAGTGTTTGATGGGGACAGTGTAGAGGGAGCTTTACTCTGTATCTAACCTGTGCTGTACCTGCTCTGGGAGTGTTTGATGGGACAGTGTAGAGGGAGCTTTACTCTGTATCTAACCCGTGCTGTACCTGCCCTGGGAGTGTTTGATGGGGACAGTGTAGAGGGAGGTTTACTCTGTATCTAACCCGTGCTGTACCTGCCCTGGGAGTGTTTGATGGGGACAGTGCAGAGGGAGCTTTACTCTGTATCTAACCTGTGCTGTACCTGCCCTGGGAGTGTTTGATGGGGACAGTGTAGAGGGAGCTTTACTCTGTATCTAACCCGTGCTGTACCTGCCCTGGGAGTGTTTGATGAGGACAGTGTAGAGGGAGCTTTACTGTGCAGCTAAACTGTGGGACGCCCAAAAGTGGGTGCTCCTGAATTTAACCCCCTCTGTCTCTGAAAAGGTACGGTTAATGAATGGTCTGAACGGCTGGGAATTTGCTGTTTAAACCCTGAAATATATGCATGTAATTCTCAACAACTCCTTGGATCAGCTGCCCCTCAATGACTGAACCCAATTGAGCTCAATGCACCCTCAGGGGTGAGAACCCCCGTCCCCCCATATCCCTGTCCTGTTAGAAACACTGCCTCGCCCTTCCTCAGTGGCAGAGGGGCAATTTTAACTCCATGCGATGGTGTAAAACGGGCGATGCGGAATCGGCCGCCCGTCAGATATGCATTCCAATCACGCCCATTGATTTCTATGGAAAGGAAAGTCGGACCCGGTGTTCAATAGGCAATTCGATACCGCCCGCTTCACACCATCACCCAACCTCGGAATTACCCCCCGCACAGGAGTCCTCATGGCAACCAACCTGACGGACGAGCAGGGGCGGGGCCTGAGCTCAGGTGGGCGAGCGAGCGGGCGGTGAGGGGAGGAGGCGGGCTTTCCAGGGAATGGGCGGGGTTTCCCGGGAATGGGCGGGGTTTCCAGGGAAGGGGCGGGGTTACCAGGGAATGGGCGGGTTTCCCGGGAATGGGCGGGGTTTCCAAGCTCGTGGCTTCGAACTCGGAGGCGGAACCTGAATAGGGGCGTGTCCGGCATGGGGGGCGGGGCCACCTTGGGGGCGTGTCTTGAAAGTGGCGGGGCATGTCTTGTGTGGGGCGGGCCGGAGTGGGGGCGTGTCCTGGGTGGGGGCGTGGCCATCCGTGGTGTGTGTCCTGGATGGGGGCGTGTCCTGCCGGGGGCGGGGTCAGCCGGTGTGTGTGGGGGGCGTGTCCTAGTTGGGGGCGGGACCAGGCGGTCTGTGGGGGCGTGTCCTGCCGGGGGCGGGGCCAGCCGGTGTGTGGGGGCGGGGCCAGGCGGTCTGTGGGGGCGTGTCCTGCCGGGGGCGGGGCCTGCCGGTGTGTGGGGGCGTGTCCTAGATGGGGGCGGGGTCAGCAGGTGTGTGGGGGCGGGGCCAGCCGGAGTGTCGGGGGCGGGGTCAGGCTGTGTGTGGGGGCGTGTCCTGCCGGTGTGTGGGGCGTGTCCTAGCTGGGGGCGGGGTCAGCCGGTGTGTGGGGGCGGGGCCAGGCGATGTGTGTGGGCGTGTCCTAGATGGGGCGTGGCCAGGCGATGTGTGGGGGCGGGGCCAGCCGGGCCGCCGGTCAGTCAGTGCGGAGCGGCCGCTATTGGCGGGATGGCCTCGGACGAACTGGCTTCGAAGCTGCAGCGGCGCCTGGACATCGGGGATGGGCAGCCGGAGCCGGAGCCGGAGCCAGGGTCCGAGCAGGTGGCCGAGGAGAAGCTGGCGACCGCGGCGGCGGACAACGAGCTCTCGGCCAAGCTGCTCCGCCGCGGGGAGCTGAACGACGGGGCGGCGGAGCCGCAGCAGCGGAGCCTCCGGGTCTTCAACCCCAACACCGAGTTCAAGGAGTTCTCCCGCAAGCAGATCCGAGACATGGAGAGCATGTTCCGGCGGTGAGTGAGCGGGAAACCCCGGGGAGGGAAGAGCCCGGGGGAGAGAGGGAGCCCGGTGGGGAGAGAGGGAGCCCGGTGGGGAGAGAGGGAGAGCCCGGTGGGGAGAGGGAGAGCCCGGGGGGGTGCCCGTGTACCGGGAGACCGGGCGGTCGGAGGTGGGACGTGTCCCCGGGAGAAGCCGGTTCGGCTCCTGGTCCTCACTCGGTGTCTCTCTGTATTTTTGGGTTCCGCTGGTCAGCCCGCATTTCAGGACCCGGGACCCCCCCTCTCCCCCAGTAATCACCGACACTGACCCGGGGAATCCCCCCCGTAAATATCGATACAGTCCGATAGCTCCACCTGTAAATATCGACAATCTGGGGAGACCTCATCATATAATGACACCCACCCTCTGTAAATAACAGCCCAGGACCTCCTCTCCCCAATATCAACACACTCCGAGGAGCCCACCCTTAAACACCAACACCCTCCAGGGGGACTCTTTCCTGTCAATACCTGCACACTCCAGGGTCCCCTGTGAGTTTCAACGCTCCCAGTCATTCCCCCCATAAATATTGGCACCCCGGGACCTCCAGTGTTAATTTTGTGAATGATAGTCAGCTACCCGAAGGGAGCCGTGCTGTGTTTATTAGTGTTCAGTCGCAGAAACCGCCTGTTAGTAAATCAACCAATATAGAAATGTGACAGATCAAAATCTCAGGACCTCCTGGATCCCATCAGGGGCCCACTAAGGTTTGGGGGATCCCTCTTTGAAAGCTGTGCTTTAACATATGCTGCTGGTGGGTTCAGTGACCTCTGCTGGGTTCTAGTGCTCCACAGGTCTTCAAAGTGTAATTATTTAAAAGTATAATTATTAGCAAAGGACAAATTACCATGTATACATTGGCCCTCCTTTTCCCAGGAGTGTTCTTAGAAAAGATGCTTTGTTTATCGTGGGGCTGCTCTTTACCCATGTGGGTTAGGATAGTGTTGCTGTCAGTAGGATTTCAGTAATTGGATATCTGAAATGATCGTCCCCTCTTCTTGTAAAACCGGAGCATACTGCTGCCCAAATTATGGACAGTGTTCACTGGAAACTGTCATGTGCTGTTAGCATTAGGGACTCCCTCCTGCAGCATTCACTCATCCAGTTATCCCCACTGTGCCCATTTGTGAGCAACACTTAACAGTGTGATTCTCGGTTGTGTCTAGAGAGAGTATTTTGAGCTCTATAACATGAGGGTGAAGCGCTGGTGGTTACAGGTCTGTTACTGGGACTGGATACCAGAGGTAATGAAAGAAGAGTGTCCTACATGAAGTAGGCTCTGCCTTGGCTCAGTGGGAGCTCTCTTGCCTCTGAACCAGAAAGTTGAGAGTTGAAGCTCTGGAATTCTCTCCCTTAACCTCTCCGCCTCGCTACCCCCCTCTCCTCCTTTTAAGATGCTCCTTAATGTCAAATTGTGTCTTATAACACTCCTGTGAAGTGCCTTGGGATGTTTTACTACGTTAAAGGCGCTATATAAATACAAGTTGTTGTTGAAGTTGAGCCCATAATCCAGACTGACCCCTCATTGCAGTACTGAGGGAGTGCGGCACTGTCGGAGGTGCCGTCTTTCAAATGAGACATTAAACCGAGGCCCCCGCCGTCTTGTTCATGTGGATGTTAAAGATGCCGTGGCACCGTGTGAAGAAGAGGAGGGTTCGCCTCGTGGTCTGGCCAACATTTAATGGTAAATAGGCAGAGTGACGAGATTGATGTAGATCACTAACAGTAGGTGACCTGCTGTCTGTGTGTGATATAATGTACAGGAGCACCTTTATAAAGGGTGCAGTTCAGTACATCAAATTAAACCTGAAGGGAGAAGCAGTCTTTGAACGGTTGCAAATTGTTTGAAGTGCTGATTGAAATTTGTATTTGATATAAATACAGACGTAGCTTTAAAGGTTGCCAGATTCCCCTGGTTGTAGGAAAGTAATTATTTAGCAGCGTGAGTTAAAGCAGCCAGGCTGTTAAATGAGCGTTCTTCAAAGTCATCCTCTTCTGTCCGCAATTACCCATGGAGAGGTTAGTTCCAAGAATATGTAATTTGTGTAGCTGGATTGAGGGAGTTCTAGTTTTTTTGATGTATCTGGATGATTCTGCACAGAATGCAGTTAACGACTTCAGACCTGTTGGAGTACTGACACATGCATCAACCTGTCCCCTCTGCCGTCCGTATCTGATGCACCTTCAAATGTTTGCTGAACATGCTGTGTGACGAATAATAAAAGCCCCACTCCTTTATAGCTCCGCTGCATGGTATTAAGGGACGGTGGGTAGAAGAGTTCACCGTCTGAACTCATTTTGAGGTTCAGATTTTATGTAGGGTTCAAAATGAGCAACTATTTCAGAACAATTCTAGGAGCTGTGGAGAAAATGGCAATGAAGGGGAGGGGCGGTATTATGGGACTCTGGAGAGGGCAGGTGTGGAATAAGGAGAGAGGATGGCACACGGGAGCCAGGTATGAAATGAGGGAACAGGGTGGCAAAAGGAGGACAGGTACAGGATAAGTGGAGTGCGGAGGGGAGGTGTGAGGTTTGGGAGAGGGTGGTGTGGGGTATGGGGAGAGGGCGGTGTGGAGTATGGGGAGAGGGCGGTGTGGGGTATGGGGAGAGGGCGGTGTGGAGTATGGGGAGAGGGCGGTGTGGGGTATGGGGAGGTGTGGGGTATGGGGAGAGGGCGGTGTGGGGTATGGGGAGAGGGCGGTATGGGGAGAGGGCGGTGTGGGGTATGGGGAGAGGGCGGTGTAGGGTATGGGGAGAGGGCGGTGTGGGGTATGGGGAGAGGGCGGTATGGGGAGAGGGCGGTATGGGGAGAGGGCGGTATGGGGAGAGGGCGGTGTGGGGTATGGGGAGAGGGCGGTGTGGGGTATGGGGAGAGGGCGGTGTGGGGAGAGGGCGGTGTGGGGAGAGGGCGGTGTGGGGAGAGGGCGGTGTGGGGAGAGGGCGGTGTGGGGAGAGGGCGGTGTGGGGAGAGGGCGGTGTGGGGAGAGGGCGGTGTGGGGAGAGGGCGGTGTGGGGAGAGGGCGGTGTGGGGAGAGGGCGGTGTGGGGAGAGGGCGGTGTGGGGAGAGGGCGGTGTGGGGAGAGGGCGGTGTGGGGAGAGGGCGGTGTGGGGAGAGGGCGGTGTGGGGAGAGGGCGGTGTGGGGTATGGGGAGAGGGCGGTGTGGGGTATGGGGAGAGGGCGGTGTGCGGAGGGGAGGTTTGGGGTTTGGGAGAGGGCGGTGTGCGGAGGAGAGGTTTGGGGTTTGGGAGAGGGCGGTGTGGGGTATGGGGAGAGGGCGGTGTGCGGAGGGGAGGTGTGGGGTTTGGGCGAGGGCGGTGTGGGGTTTGGGAGAGGGCGGTGTGGGGTATGGGAGAGGGCGGTGTGCGGAGGGGAGGTTTGGGGTGTGGGGAGAGGGCGGTGTGGGGTATGGGGAGAGGGCGGTATGGGGAGAGGGCGGTGTGGGGTATGGGGAGAGGGCGGTGTGGGGTATGGGGAGAGTGGGGTGTGGGGAGAGGGCGGTATGGGGAGAGGGCGGTGTGGGGTATGGGGAGAGGGTGGTGTGCGGAGGGGAGGTTTGGGGTTTGGGAGAGGGCGGTGTGCGGAGGGGAGGTTTGGGGTTTGGGAGAGGGCGGTGTGGGGTATGGGGAGAGGGCGGTGTGCGGAGGGGAGGTGTGGGGTTTGGGCGAGGGCGGTGTGGGGTTTGGGAGAGGGCGGTGTGGGGTATGGGAGAGGGCGGTGTGCGGAGGGGAGGTTTGGGGTTTGGGAGAGGGCGGTGTGCGGAGGGGAGGTTTGGGGTTTGGGAGAGGGCGGTGTGCGGAGGGGAGGTTTGGGGTTTGGGAGAGGGCGGTGTGGGGTATGGGAGAGGGCGGTGTGGGGAGAGGGCGGTGTGGGATTTGGGAGAGGGCGGTGTGGGGCTTGGGAGAGGGCGGTGTGGGGTTTGGGAGAGGTTGGTGTGTGGTGGGAAAGTGTGAGGTTTGGTAACTGGCGTGGATAGCTCGGTTACATGTGCTACCTCCACATTCTTGCTGTGCCAGGGTTGAATTCTTGAATGATTCCATTCTTCGCAGTAGAACGTGGAATTCTAGTCATTATTGTGGAAGAACTTGATGAACGTTTGACTGCCTCGTGTATGTGTGGGGGAGGGTCACAGATAAAGCAGTGTAAAGGTCACACCAGTGTTTTTATGCCAAGCAGTAAAGATTGCGAAGGTTTGATGAACTCATCAGCACTTGTAGTTCTGCTGTTCACTGTTAAAAACTTTGTCGGTTTTTGGGGTTTTGCAGTCAACCTCAGGTTGGGCGGAGGAAATTAGATTTCCCGCTCCTAGTGGCTACCCACTGACCCCTGCTGGGAAGTAAGTGTGTGTGTGTGTGTGTGTGTCACCGAAGGGCAGACAGCGCCCGTGAAACCCATACACCAGCAAGATTTAGCACGTTCAGGAGAGGAAGAGTTTGAGCTCCCTAAAGCGTAGCACAGTCTTTGACATAGTATTTACAGCACAGAAACAGGCCATTTGGTCTAACAGGTCCGTGCCGGCGTTTATGCTCCACTCGAGCTTCATCTCACCCCATCAACATATCCTTCTATTCCTTTCTCCCTCCTGTGTTTATCTAGCTTCCCCTTAAATGCATCTATACTATTCGCCTCAACCACTCCCTGTGGTAGCGAGTTCCACATTCTCACCACTCTCTGGGTGAAGGGGTTTCTCCTGAACTCCCTATTGGATTTATTAGTGACTCTCTTATATTTATGGCCCCTCTTTCTGGTCTCACCCACAAGTGGAAACATCTTCTCCGAGTCTACCCTATCAAATCTTTTCGTAATCTTAAGGACCTCTATCTGGTCACCTCTCAGTTCTTCTCTTTTCTAAAGAAAAGAATGGTTTCAGAGAGTACATTCATTGGGTGTCTCGAGATTTCAAACACTGCATTGGGAGAGACAGCAGAGTGAGCAGGGATCTGCAGTGAGCTATGACTCGAATTAAGACTCTGCCTCAACCTGTCTGTTCGTACAGCTCGGCACTTCTGCCCGCGGTGGGGCACAGTTGGGAATATTTAACATCTCTTTACAATCTCCTGCATTGTAATACAGTTATCAGCTCAAACTGCATGGCGGCACACAGCTGCTGTGAGCGGAATACTTTCTGCACCCAGTGTGAAATTACTGTGAAGCTTAAATTCTAAACTCCCACTTCCTGATATTGGTCCAAGCTGAGTCTAAAGGAAATGGACTTGGATCAGGCGAGTGTTTGCAGTCTGATTAAACCGCTCCCGGGCGGCACGGAACACACAAGTGGGCCAAAATCTCGAGCCTGGTACTGTATGGTTCATGCGTGTCTGTGTCTGTTGACTGCACGTAGACAATACACAGAACTCTTGCTCAGTCTCCTGTGTTTTGTCTTGGGGATGGTTCCCAGATTGCAATCAACTCTTTGAATGTTGTGTTTTTTAAAAAAAACAGTATTTCCTTTGATTTATCTTCAGTTCTCTGCCCTTTTCTTTCCGACTCTTGCTGGGTTACGGGTTCCAAGAGCGCTGGCAGTTCTGCGGTTCCTCGTCCATTTTTTTTGCAAGCCTAAACAGTGAAATATTCGACTGCAGAGGGCATCGCCGAGTCGTCTTCCAGTGTCCGCATGCATACACTTTGCAGCGAGGATCACTGGGCAGTGAACAGGAGCAGGGTACAGCACTAACTTTCCCTCCGCACCCCCCCCCCCCCCCCACCAACCTCCTGACCGTTCCATGTCCAGGAACATGGAGATCAATTGTAGCCCCCAACTCCGCATGAAACAGGAATCAGACCTGGGGCCTTCTGTGTGGCTCAGTAATGCACCAGGCAATGTCTTTATCAGTTAGGTCGCAATGGGAGCTGTTGGCTTTAACTCTGCTGGCAGGCTCTGGGAATCTGCGGTCTCCCTGGTCTGACTGATTTTGCAGTTTCAGCTCCTTCAGCCTGACATTGAAGCAGGTGCTAACTTTGTGGTAGTGAAGTGGAACATCAGGATTACAGTAAAATAACCCTCCAGAGCTGGAATGTGCACAATCAAAGTCAGCATGCCCCGGGGATCAAAGCTGGGCCTTGCAGGACCGTGGCTCCGTTCCACGCTGGGGAGTGCCCCCACCAACGGAGCCACTGGGAGGAGTCGGGGCGTTGAGTCTAAGTTCAGCCTTGTTGTGTTTCGCAGCCAGTGCCAGTCCACATTCGCAGGCACGTTGACACATGAATTAGTTTCCCAAGCCTTCAATTCCTCTCCTTCAATAGCAGGCATTTGGTGTCTGAGATACCAGTGAAACACTGAGTCTATCCAAAGTCATTGAAGGGTATTTTCCGACACTCCGGCCTTGCGATATGAATGGAACCTGTGTGGGTACCGGGTTAAATATTTGCAAATAAGTTGTTTGATTGTTGGGTGTAGTCATGATTTCAGGTTACCTTTGGTCTCCTTGGAGTGTTGATCTGCAGCAGTTACATAGAATGTACAGCACAGAAACAGGCCATTTGGCACAACTGGTCCGTGCCGGTGTTTCTGCTCCACACGTGAGGCTCCCACCCCTCTTCATCTAACCCTATCAGCATACCCTTCTATTCCTTTCACTCTCAGGTGTTTATCTAGCTTCCCCTTAAATGCATCTACACTATTCGCTTCAACCACTCCGTGGTAGCGAGTTCCACATTCTCACACTCTCTGGGTAAAGAAGTTTCCCCTGAATTCCTTACTAGTGACTGTCTTTTTATGATCCCTAGTTTTGGACTCCCGTACAAGTGGAAATATCTTCTCTATGTATACCCTATCAAACCCCTTCATAATTTTAGGCCTCTATTAGGTCACCCCTCAGCATTCTCTTTTCAAGTTAAAGTTTTCTGCATCTCTTCCAATGCCTCTATATCCCTTTTAAAATATGGAGACCAGAACAGTGCACAGTACCCTGTGTATTCAGTGAGCCTGCACTATCCCTGTTTGAGTGAGGACACCGCTGTGGTGCTTCCCAAAGTTGAATAGCCCGCCGACACTCCCAAAAGAAGAATGGCCGCTTAAGTGAGGGACCAGGGTGCTTTACCCCCCCCCAGCTGGGAGCCACCCCCTGGCAAATTGTCTCCTTCAAGAGAGATGGAGAGAAAGATGTTTAAAAAAAATAAAAATAAAAAAAGAATTCCTGAGAATGTTTGTCTCGTAACATTAAACATGAAGAAAAATCTAAATTTGACGGGGCTGACGTATTTCTCCTTCAGTTTTATCTGTAAGACTTGCTGAAATCACTCTGTCCGAAATCTTTCCCTTTGGTGCCTTGGACCATGTAACAAGATGAAAATAAGTGAAATGACCTTTTGCATCCCATCCCTCCCCATGCTGTTAAGTCTGTGTGTTATAGTGAGAATTACTACACAGACCACAAGAGTAAATTCAACAGGTCTTTACTGGTTGGAGGTCGGACTATACTGAATACAATATTATTACACTGTGCTTATATACCGGTGTGGTCACCACCGGTATTACGTATACAGCAGCCAAAGAAAGTAGTACCTTTCTTAAGGTGGACCAGGCTTACGTTCTCTTAAGGTGGAACAGGTTACATACACCACAATCCTCCCTTTTTAGCTTAACAGTCATATCCCCAAATAAACATAACATATATACATATATATAACTTCAGGTATAACAGTTCAAAGGTTCAGTCTCTCAGGAGGCTTTCTGATTCGGCTTGGATAACGCCTTTCAGTGGTCTCTGATTCTTGTTGTTGAGGTGCCTCCTCTAGTTGGTTGCCAATGTATTGGGTGTCATCATCATCAAATACATTCTCGGCCGAGGTAGATGCTTCAGGTTCATGAACATCTTCCACAGCTGTCTCTGTCACAACCATGGGTTCGACCCTTGCTCTCGACTCTACCAGTTGATCCGCATGACGCCTTATCACATTATGACCAATATCTACGGTGTACATCAGAGGTCCTTGTCTGGCCCGGATTGTTCCGGACTGCCATTTGTCGTTTCCATAGCCCCTTGCCATCACTGGTTGTCCTACGTCGAAAGTTCGAGTGGTCTTGCTGTTAATATGCTGAAACTGTTTGTTTTCCACTTCCCTCCGCACATTTGGTTTTAACAAGTCCAACTTGGACCGCAACCTCCTGTTATAAAACATCATAGCAGGACTTTGGTTAGTCACGGCATGATCGGCGTTTCTATATGACATCAGGAACTTATCGACCTTGTGTTGCAGCGGAATCTGATCATCATTCATGGCCTTAATAGCCTTTTTGAATGTCTGGACAAATCTTTCAGCCAACCCGTTTGTCGCCGGATGATATGGGGCAGAGGTATAATGTTTAACTCCATTCTTCTTTAAGAATTGTTGGCATTCTTCCGATACAAACTGTGGTCCGTTGTCCGAACAGATCTGTTCTGGCAATCCGTTCCTTGCGAATATTGTTCTTAACACCGCAATTGTCTTTTCTGAAGTAGTGGTATTCATCTTGATGACTTCTGGCCATTTGGAATGTGCGTCCACCGCGATTAGGAACATGGAGTCCATGAATGGACCAGCAAAGTCAATGTGTACGCGTTGCCATGGGGCTGAAGGCCATTCCCATGGGTGTAGCGGTGCTATCGGAGGTGCATTTTGCACTTTTTGACACCCAGCGCAGCGTTTCGTTAACTCCTCAATCTGTTAGTCAATACCCGGCCACCATACGTAAGCCCTAGCAAGACTTTTCATTTTAACTCCCCCCCCCCCCCCCCCCCCCCCCCCAGATGACCTTCATGTAGTTCTTTTAAAACTCTTTCTTGGGAGGAATAATCACTCTTGTCCGTACATATAAGTACACAGTTGCAGAACGGACAGCTGGTCTCGCCTTGTCCGAGTATGCCGGGTACAGAGGATCACCCCGTGTTGGCCATCCATTGTCACATGTCAACCTCGTGACACTGACAGTGTCGGGTCGTTCCTGGTTTCTCTTTTCAATAACTTGCGTTGGTGACAGGTAAACACTCGATTATGGTCGAATGAAATACTCAACAGGGTCAACTTCCGTCGTGTCTTCATCTTCAGGTAGTGGCAGGCGCGATAGGCCATCAGCATTGCCATGCTGTTTCGTACCTTTGAATTCTATCTGATATTGATGTGCCCTAGAAAAGAGACCATCTCTGGAGACGCTGTGCTGTCATCACCAGAAACACCCTTCTTAGGGTTAAAAATTGGACACCAACGGTTGATGGTCGTCAGAAGTGTGAATTTTTGACCCTGTAGGTAATGATTAAACTTCTTCACTCCCCATACAAGGCTAAGGGCCTCCCTATCGATCTGCGCATAGTTGCGCTCAGCGGAGGTCAATGATCTGGATGCAAACGCGACTGGCCTTTCCGTGCCATTTGGGCAATTTATGTGAGGGTACTGCCCCAATACCATATGGAGAAGCATCACAAGCCAACCGAATAGGCAGTGTCGGGTTGAAGTGAGCCAACACTTCCTCTGAGGTGATCAATTCTTTGCTTTTGCGAAATGCCTTCTTACAGTTTTCGCCACAGTCCCATGGTACCCCTTTCTGTAAAAGAGCGTTCAACGGATGCAGCACGTGGATAGATTTGGCAGAAATTTATGGTAATAAGTAATTAATCCTAGAAACGTACCTCACTGAGAGACATTCTCCGGAGCGGGAGCCTTTACAACTGCCGCTATCTTGTCAGGAGACTTATGAAGCCCCTCCCGGTCAATGACATGACCACAGTACGAGATCCGCTTCTGGAAGAACTCACATTTCTGCCGATTTACTCTAAGTCCATACTCTTTCAGTCTGTTGAGGCACCAGTTTCCAAGTTAGCGAGATGCTGTTCATCACCATCACCTGTGATCAGAATGTCGTCCAGGTAACATTGTGTGCCTGGAATTCCTGTAATACCTGCTCCATGGCCCTCTGCCAAATTGCAGAGCCGATGCCACACCAAAAACCAGCCTATTGTACCGGTACAACCCTCGATGCGTGTTGATCGTGAGGTATTGGCGTGACTCTTCTTCAACCTCCATCTGCAAGTACGCCTGCGCCAGGGTCTATCTTGGTGAAGTGTTTCCCGCCAGACAGTGAAGCGAAAATATCCTCAATCCGTGAAGCGGATACCTGCACCGTGTGAAGCACCGGATTAACGGTGATCTTGAAATCTCCACAGATGCGAACCTTCCCTGGATCTCCTGGCTTATTGTTCGCAGGACGTTTCATTAACGGGAACAATGGGCGTAGCCCACTCACTCCAACCTACTTTAGACAGTACCCTGAACGTTCTAGTGCTTCCAGCTCCGCTTCAACCGCAGGTCGTATTGCATAGGGTACCGGTCTGGCTTTAAAAAATTTTGGTTGTGCATGTTTCATCAATCTGATGATTGCCGTAATTCCTCTGTGTTCCAGTCCCGGCTGGAACACCTCTTTAGCCTCATCCAATATTCTGGACAATCGTTTAGGTTTGACAGCTGTTTCCCCGGAATCTACCGGTTAGTGCTTTTAAGGAGTGCCAGTCCATATTCATTTTCCTAATCCACTCCCGTCCTAGTAGTGGTGGACCTCCTTCAGGTAGCACATATAAGTCCATTACTTGCTTCCTTCGCCCTTGTGGCCCACTTCTACCTCTATTTTTCCGATGGGGTACACTCTTTGCCCCGTGTACGTTTTCAATATAATCTCCGTATCCTGTAAGGGAATATGTTGGAATAACCTTCTGTAATCTTTCTTATTCATGACTGTCAATGCCGATCCAGTGTCCAATTCCATTTTTACTTGGACTCCTATCTGAAGAGTGACCCAAATTGTCTGGAGGTCTGTATCCTTACCAACGTTGTGTATTCTTAAGCTATCCAGTTCATTACTGCTAGCGTCTGAATCTGACTTCTGTTCGGTCAAACTGTTCTTTGTCACCTTGTGTACCTTTGCATATTTTCCTTGCGGTGACTTTTTATTGCTGGTCTTCTTTCCTGACCGGCATACTTTAGCTATGTGGCCAAGCCTGCCACACGTTCTGCATTCTTGGTTTTTAACCCAACACTGGTTCTGATCGTGCGTTGTCCTTTCCACACCGATAACATTTGACAGAACTCAAACCCAATTTGCTTGTACCGAGTTCCGGTGGCCGTAGCTGCATTACTGCCGTGCCTCTCGCTGCGGCCTCGTGTGCTGCTGCCATAGTGACCCGCCTTCTCGAGAGACAGCTCATTCTCCTTGAGCAGTCGCCTTTGTGTATCCTGTTTAAATAAACCACACACAAATCTATCTCGAAGTGCCTCTGTCAGTCCCGTTCCAAACTGACAATATTTTGCTAGCTTAACGTAATTCCATCAAATATTCAGCATTGCTTTCATTTTGCAGCTGTCCTTCTATTGTAAAATTTAAATCGTTCCGCTAGCATCAGCGGCGTGGGGCTAAGATGATTTTTAGGACAATAACAATCTGTCGAACGTCTTATCCGCCGGTTCATCTGGTGATAACAGGTGTTTCAATTGCCCGTATGTCTTCGCACCCATTAAGTTTAGTAATGTTAGTGCTTATCTGTCTCAGGAATTTTATTTGCCTTACAATAGTTTTGTATGCGTTCTACATACATAGCCCAGTCTTCTATATCACTGTCGAAGGCATTAATGTTCCCATGTTTAGGCATCGTAGCAATTTATCGTATTTTTAATGTTATCTAAGATGGCGGCTTGCCGTCGTCCTCCGCCCACAAAATGGCGGTTTTCCCGCGCTTGGCGGTCTTCACTCGTCCCCCGACGCTGTCTCCGCTTCACCGCGGCTCTCGCGCCTTCAGTTTCCCCAGACGCTGCACCTTTAGCCCGAATGCGGCCCTTATCTCCGGTCGCGATCGATGTCCCGCGCTGCGCCTCTCGCTCGAAAGCGGCCCGGCCCTTATCTCTGGTCGCGATCGACCTAACCGCCCTTATTCCTCCGTCTTCCCAGCCCCGTCTGTACAGCCAACGCGGTTGACTTTCTGTCGCGTCGCTGCCCGGCTTACCCACCACGAGGTAGTAGAAGAAGCTGACAGTCGCTGATGGAGGCTTCGAGGTCAGGATGTCTTCTGCACTCCGGTTGCTCGATGCTTGCCGCTCGACGTGTCTTCCCGTAGGTGATGAGGGTGGAAACCTCTCTTCGACGTCCTGTCTGTGGACGAAGTCGCCGTGGAAAATTACTGCAGCAGGGTAAGAATCGGACTCGTCGCCACTGTTAAGTCTGTGTGTTATAGTGAGAATTACTACACAGACCACAAGAGTAAATTCAACAGGTCTTTACTGGTTGGAGGTCGGACTATACTGAATACAATATTATTACACTGTGCTTATATACCGGTGTGGTCACCACCGGTATTACGTATACAGCAGCCAAAGAAAGTAGTACCTTTCTTAAGGTGGACCAGGCTTAAGTTCTCAAGGTGGAACAGGTTACATACACCACACATGCTGCACCACGGAGGCAGCTATCTAGCCGGAGGTGAGCGAGTGTGCGGGAGGTGATGAACGTCGGGAACTGTGAGTGACAGGTGAACATTTTGAGGAACAGCCAGAAATCGTGGTCCATGTGGGAACCAATGACGTAGAAAGGAAAACGGTTCAGGTCCTGCAGGCAGAGTTTCAGGAGCTCGGGAGGAAATTCTAAAGAGCAGGACCTCAAAGGTAGTAATCTCTGGATTACTCCCAGTGCCACGTGCTAGTGAGTATAGGAATAGTAGGATAAGACAGGTTGGAGAAATGGTGCAAGAGGGAGCACTTCAGATTCCTGGGGCATTGGGACCAGTTCTGGGACAGGAGGGACATGTTCAAGGTGGACGGGTTGCACCCCAACAGAGCCGGGACCAATGTCCATGCAGGAAGGTTAACTGGTGCCACCTTCCATACCAGTGCTTCCGACATGTCTTCCTTTTTCCTCAACCGAGGATTCCCCTCTACAGTGGTTGACACGGCCCTCGACCGTGTCCGTTCTATCTCCTGCACTTCTGCCCTCACCCCTGCCCCTCCCTCCCCGGAACCACGATAGGGTTCCCCTTGTCCTCACCTTTCACCCCACCAGCCTCCACATTCAACGGATCATCGTCCGCCATTTCCGTCATCTCCAGCGTGATCCCACCACCAAACACATCTTCCCCTCACCTACCCTTTCAGCATTCCGTAGGGACTGCTCCCTCCGCAACACCCTAGTCCACTCTATCACCCCCAACACCCATTCCCTTTCGCCCGGCACCTTCCCGTGCAAGCGCAGGAGATGCAACACCTGCCCCTATACCTCCCCCCTTCCCACTGTCCAGGGCCCCAAACACCCCTTCCAGGTGAAACAGCGATTTACTTGTACTTCTTGCAATTTAGTATACTGTATTCGCTGCTCACGATGTGGTCTCCTCTACATTGAGGAGACCAAACGCAGATTGGGTGACCGCTTTACCGAACACCTCCATTCAGTCCGTAAGGGTGACTCTGAGCTTCCGGTTGCCTGTCATTTTAATCCACCGCTCCACTCCCACTCAGACCTCACCGTCCTTGGCCTCTTGCATTGTTCCACGGAAGCTCAACGTAAGCTCGAGGAACAGCACCTCATCTTTCGATTAGGCACTTTACAGCCTTCTGGACTCAACATTGAGTTCAACAATTTCAGATCATAACCTCGGCTCCTATCATATATATATTTTTATCCACACTTTTTGTTTGTGTTTTTTCTTCTCCCCCACACGGCAGCTGTTCTTCATTCTGCCAGCGCAATTTACACTTCATCTAGAGCCATCCTTTGTTCCTTAACCTGTCCCATTACCATCTCCTCTTGCCTTGAATATCTCTTAATGCCTCTTTACCTCTCCTGCCTTCTATCCTATCACAGATCTTCCCTTTTGTTCTTTCATCCCCTCCCCCATTTCCCAGCCCCTAAACTTGCTTTTAAATCTGCTCTTTTCCAGTTCTGGCGAAAGGTCTTCGACCTGAAACGTTAACTCTGTTTCTCTCTCCACGGATGCTGCCCTGGCCTGCTGAGGTTTTCTGTTATCTAAGGTTAACTGGTGCTGTGTGGGAGGGTTTAAACTAATTTGACGGGGATGGGTGCCAGGATGTAGCATTAAGAGGAGAAACGAGGTGCGCAGAGGACTGGGAGAAACAAATGGCACTCGAGTAAAGAATAGTTCAGAAATAGGAGGGAACAGACGTGGGCAAATGCGAGGCAACCTAGTACGATAGCAAAATACTGCAGATGTTGGAAATCCGAAATAACAACAGAAAATGCTGGAAAAACTCAGCAGGTCAGGCAACATCCGTGGAGAGAAATTTGAGTTGACGTTTCGGGTTTGACCCTTCTTCAAAACTGGAGAGAAAAGGAACTAGACCGAAGGCAGGGCTGCGATCGGACAAAAGAATAAAAGAACCAAAAGAAGTAAAAGAGATTAGAAGCTAGACGAGATGGTAATAGGCTGGGATTAGGTGTAAAGTGTACTGGCAGGGCAAAAGATAGCTGCCAGGTGTGAGAGAGAAACAAAAGGAAAGGGGGGGGGGGGAGGAAAGGAGTGGATGGGTTTGGCGTGCATGTGCGTAAATGCATGCACGGAGCGTGGTAAATAAGGTTAATGAGCTGCAGGCACAAATTGTCACATGGGACTATGATAAAGTGGCAATAACAGAGACCTGGCTGAAAGAAGGGGAGGATTGGGAACTTAATATTCTGGCTACAAGGTATTCAGGAAAGATAGGGAAGGAAAAAAAGGAGGGGTGACCGTATTGATCAAAGATGCTGTTACAGCCCTGGAGAGGGTTGATGTAGCTGAGGGGGGGGGGGGGCGCGGGGGGGTCAAAGACAGAATCTATTTGGTTAGAATTAAGAAACAATAAAGGAGCCATTACACTGCTGGGTGTACACTATGGGCCACCAAATACAGGAAACTCTTGATGTACCGGCACCTAAATAACTGGAAATCTGTGTTAACCGGCAGAATTCAGGAGTAGGTTCAGGTAAGTTTTACTTCATATTAGTGGCCGTTCCTGGATCTGTGGCCGTGTAACCGGGGTTGCTGCACCTGTTGCTGTGCAACAGGGACGCTTGGTCTGTGGCCGGGGTTCCTGCACCTGTTGCTATGCAACAGGGACGCCTGGATCTGTGGCCGTGTACGGAGCTCTCGTACCTTTTACTACACCTCTCTGTAATCCGGACTTTTTGATAAACTGGCACCATGCCGGGCCCGTCGGTGCCGGATAAAAAAGAGTTTCCTGTAGTGGGAAGGAGATAGAGGAACAAATTTGCAGGCAAATTACAGCGAGATGCAAGAACTCCAGAGTAATGATAACGGGGGGCTTCAATTATCCGAATATAGACTGGGATGGTAACAGTGTAAAGGGCAAAGAGGGGGAGGAATTCATGAAATGTGTGCAAGAACATAACATAAGAACATAAGAAATAGGAGCAGGAGTAGGCCAATCGGCCCCTCGAGCCTGCTCCGCCATTCAATAAGATCATGGCTGATCTGATCCTAACTGCCAATCCACTATCACAGAACCATCTCCTGCATCTAACAGAAGTAGACACACGAAATAGGAGCAGGATCAGGCTACACGGCCCCTGGGCCCGCTCCGCTACCCACAGGGCCATGACCGATCCGAACCTAGACTCATGTCCAAATTCCTGCCCGCTCCCCGTAACCCTTAATTCCCTTTACTTCTAGGAAACTGTCTATTTCTGTTTTAAATTTATGTAATGATGTAGCTTCTACAGTTTTTTGGGGCAGCATATTCCATGGACCTACCACCCTCTGAGTGAAGTAGTTCCTCCTCATCTCAGTTTTGAAAGAGCAGCCCCTTATTCTAAGACTATGCCCCCTAGTTCTAGTTTCACCCATCATCGGGAACATCCTCCCCGCATCCACCCGATCCAACCCCTTCACAATCTTATATGTTTCAATAAGATCGCCTCTCATTCTTCTGAACTCCAATGAGTAGAGTCCCAATCTACTCAACCTCTCCTCATATGTCCATCCCCTCATCCCCGGGATTAACCGAGTGAACCTTCTTTGTACTGACTCGAGAGCAAGTATGTCCTTTCTTAAGCATGGACACCAAAACTGTACGCAGTATTCCAGGTGCGGTCTCACCAATACCTTGTACAACTGAAGCAATACCTCCCTATTTTTGTATTCTATCCCCCTAGTAATGAAAGCCAACATTCCATTGGCCTTCTTAATCCATTGCTGCACCTGCATACTAACCTTTTGAGTTTCGTGCACCAGGACCCCCAGATCCCTTTGTACTTCAGTGCTTTCCAGTTTCTTGCCATTAAGATAATAACTTGCTCTATGATTTTTCCTGCCAAAGTGCATAACCTCACACTTTCCAGTATTGTATTCCATCTGCCAAATCTCTGCCCACTTACTTAGCCTGTCTTACTTGTTCTTGATCAGTGTGTGTCCAGCCCAATGAGGAAGGAAGCAGTGCTGGATCTAGTTCTGGGGAATGAAGTGGAGCGTGTTTCAGTGTGGGAGAGCATTTTGGGGAACAGTGATCATGTAGTATCAGGTTTAGAATAGTTATGGTAAATGACAACAATCTAGCATAAAAATACTTAACTGGAGGAGGGTGAACTTCAGTCAGCTGAAAAGAGATCTGGCGCAGGTGAATTGGAATCAAAAATTGGGAGGCAAAAGAGTATTTGAACAATGGGAGCCCTTCAAAGGGGAGATGGTTTGGGTACAGAGTAGATACATTCCCAGGAGGGGGAAAGGAAGAGCATCCAAAGCAAGAACTCCGTAGAAGTCTAAATAGAGGTCAAAATGAGACAGGAAAAGTAGACTTATGACATGTAAGGTACATAATACAGTAGAGAGCCAAGCTGAATATAGAAAGCACAGCGGAGATCTAACAAAGGGAATAAGAGGGGCAAAGAGCGAGTATGAGAATAGATTAGCTGCTAACATAAAAGGGACCTCAAGTCTTTTATAAACATATAAATTATAAAAGATTAGTCAAAGGAAGGGTGGGGCCGAATAAAGACTAAAAAGCAGATATTCTTGTGGAGGCAGTGGGCATGGCTGAGGTACTAAATGAGGACTTTGCCTCTGTCTTCACTAGAGAAGAGAATGTAGCAATAAAGTAGGAGGTAGCAGCAATATTGGATAGGATCAAAATAGATAGAGGATGCAGTTAAAAGGTTGGTAGTCCACAAAGTAGTAAAGTCACTCAGTCCGGATGGGATGCATCCTAGGTTTCTGAGGGCTGTAAGGGTTGAAATTGCGGAGGTTCTGACCACAATCTTCCAATCCACCTTAGCTATGGGGGTGGTGCCAGAGGACTGGAGGATTGCAGATGTTACACCCCTGGTTTTTAAATAAAGGGGGAGAGGGATAAACCCGGCAACTACAGGCCAGTCAGTTTAATGTGGTGGGGGAACTTTTATAGAGACAATAATCCAGGACAAAATTAATTGGCATTTGGAAAAATATTGGGCTAATAAATGAAAGTCAGCACGGATTTGTTAACTGCAAATCGTGTTTGACTAACTTGATCAAGTTCTTTGATGAAGTAACAGGGAGAGTTGATGAGGGTAGTGCAGTTGATGTTGTGTATATGGACTTTCAAAAGGCAAAGTACCACTTGTTGGCAAAATAGAAGCCCGTGAGATTAAAGGGACGGTGGCAGTGTGGATACGAAATTGGCTAAGGGACAGAAAGCCGGGAGTAGTGGTGAATGGTTGTTTTTCAGACTGAATTCCCTATTGGATTTATTAGTGACGATCTTAATTGAATACGTATTAAAATTTCCAGTCCGCTAGTGATGCGTTGACAGCACTATTCCAGTTCACCTTATTTACATTTTTATTCATGTAAATTAAATTTGAATCGGCTGAGAGCAGTAGCTGAGTGTGTGGGCTGCTTTGCTACATCTGAGCTGGGATTTAACTTGGAAATCAAGCTGCGCAGCATAAACGGGGGCAGCGTTTCCCCTCAGTGAGTGAGTGAGGAGCCCAGCGAGGGGCACTGACCAACTGCTGTGTGAGCCACAGTAATCAGTGGAGCTGCACTGGGTTCCCAGTAAAGTGTCCCCGTTGCGTGTCTGGGAGTGAGGGGCACGGAGCAGCCACAGAAAGAGCTCGTAGGAATATCGGGGGAAATCCCTGGAGCTGAAAATAGTCTCCACGCGGTTGCTTCATGGTGACGTGTTTTGTCAGGAACTCGAGAATTGCAGAACAGTTACTGAATACGTTTGAGAAATCGCTTTGCTTGGTGAAAGGAGAAGTGAGCAGATTCCGGTTCTCCGCCACCACCAGGTTTCCTCCCCCCCCCTCCCTGAAAGCGGCGGCTCTGACAGGGGCCGTACCACGGGCAAATGGCGAGGGTCTGTGGGCTATTCCACCACAAGGGCATCACAGCACAGCCTGATCCAGTCCTCAAACAGTGTTTGTTTTCTCTCTCTATCTCTCGTTCTTTCTATTTATCTCTTTATCTTTCATTCTATTTCTCTCTCTCTTTTATCTCTCTTTCTTTGTCTCTGTCTCTCTCCCTCGTCTCTTTCTTTCTCTCCCTCACATACACTGTTGTGGTTTCTAGCGGGGCGTCAGGAGTAGAAATGTGGCTATTTTTCTCCCCACTAGCCCAGCAGTGCTGAGGTCGGTTGTAGCTTCCCTATCTCTGCCCCACCTGCGATCCACTATCTCAGCGCAGACTGGGAATCCAGTCCAGCTGTCAGAAGATAAAATTAAATTCACAGTCAGAACACCATTGCTTCATTGGGGTGGGGCAGGGCTGCTAATGTCGGTTAGTCACTCTTCCGTCTACATTTAGCATTTTAACTCTGCAGTGTGACTGAGCTGAAAACCTGGCCTTGGTTAATGGGCGGTGTTGCTTCTTCTGTATTTCCATTTTTGCAGTGGGGTAGAAATGATCTTGAGTCAGGTGCTAACGTCTCATTTTACGGTGGCTTCCCAATCATTGCCTCACTTGCTTTATTTGATTCCTTTGCAGAGGTGAGTGAGTCACGGGCGAGTAGAGTCCTCGTTCCGCGCTCCCCGACTCCTTGTGCGCGACTGCAATGTACGGCACATACAGTAGCACCTCTCTTCCCCCCCACCGTGCACTCTCCACGGGCTGTAAGTGGCACTCTAACTCAGGCAGTATATCTGCCATGTTGGTCCCCCTCTCTGCTTTTTGGGTTAGGGACGGGTCAAAATCAGCCATGGTCCTGCTGCTGATCACTGTCCAGCGACACCTGCTGGGAAGTGTGTGTATGTGCGATGGGAGAAGTAGGGAGTCATTTTTTAAGCAGAGGGTTTTTGGGACATGGAATGCCCGACCAGAAACGGTGGGGGAAGCAGAAACCACAATAGCTTTTACAAGGGAAGGGGGATAAATATTTGGCCAAGAAGCATTTCAAAGGCCACGGGGCAAGAGCAGAGGACTGGGATTAGGTGGAGAAGTCTTTTGGAGAGCTGGCACAGGCACGACGGGCCAAATGGCCTCCTTCGGTGCGGTAAAGTTCTACAAATGAGGACTGGGCGGAGGAGCCTTCCGACTGTCGCCCATGGAGAACAGCCACTTGGGTGAGGTACCAGAGATAGGCACCTGGTGTGTGTGTGGATCTCGTACCCTGACAAGGAAGGAGGAGATTGGAAAATTAAAGATTAAAGGCTGCTGGAAATGAGCCAAAAGGTGCTAAGTCTCTCCCAATCGAACTGAGCCCAGAACTGCTGGGGCATCTTAAGTATTACAGTATTGGCTAAGAATGGAAAATCCCAAATCATTTCTGCCTTCCCCAGGCTAAAATTCCTCACCTTCTCTGTCATTCCGAGATTACATTCTCCTTTAAGCAGCAACTTAATGTGTAGTTAGGAATTTCTGGCTTGCAAGATTACCACAGTTAATGAAGTTTTCTCTCTCACTGTTCACGTACAGGAAGGCAAATGGATGGTTTGCTGGTCATGTCATTGCCCATCGACCCCTTCTGGTTATTGGCAGGAGGCAATAGTCAGTCAATGACATCCTAATAGATTCTCCTGGTAAGGGACAGTAACTGGGTCTCTGAAGCAAAGGAGCTCAGAATTCACTGTTTAAACGCGCTCCTCGACAGCTCCTTCAGCTGATGAATGAGCATGAGATAAGAATCGAAGTATTCGGTCTGTGTGAGGATGGAAGCCTGAGGATGTGTAGAAACACGACAGAGCCCCTCTCCCTCCCCCGCACTCTTATCTTCTCTTGCGGTCTGAGTCCGCAGCCGTCAGCCGCCCTCTCGTGCCTCATGCAAGTGCCCATTCTCCACCTGTGAGCCAAGACAGGGAACTTCCATCGGCTATTCGACCGCGTGAGACCTCACGGATCCCCTCCCCATCTGATGCGCACATGCACGTCCCGTCAGTCGGGAGCGCAAACCCCGACTGGCTCTTTACCCGCTCTAATCCGGGGTGCTGAGGCCAATGCAATCCGCCCGACTGCAGGTCGGGCTGAGATCAGTTTACTCGGCTCGGAACAGGATCCAACCTGTCTGTGTGGCTCAGTACTACAAATGGCCGTGCATTTGACCAGTGGGCCATTGGGGATTTGGGGTGTGGTGGGGGGGGGGGGGGGGGAGAGAGAGCTGGCACTCTCCCTCTCAATGCTGCGAGTACATGACGGGCCAGGCTTGCAGCAAGCTGTAATAATTGGAGTTTGCCTGTTTGACTGGTAGGCCAGTCAGAAATAGATCAAGAAAAACCCAAACGACAATCTATTTAAAATAAGCTTCCTGCTTCACACTCTCCGTTATTTATAATACCTCTGAGACGGGCTTGGAATCGATGGCGGGGCCTGTGTGTGAGAGACCTGTGAAATCCAGCGAGGCCTGGTCGCTTGTTTTAACATGAGGCGATGCACCTCCCTTTCAGCGCCTGTCACTGAATTTCTCGTCTCTGCCTTCTCCCGCAGAGCCGCGCAGGCCGAGAGCCAAACTTGATAAAACACTCGCGCCAGGCTATCTAACCCCTCGCCGCAGGAAGGGAAGTGGATCAGTGAGAGTGAGTGCGGGTGGGGGGGTGGCGTGGTGCGATATTAATGGCTGCAGTGTGGAGAGAATTAGTTAGCGCTCCGAGCCCCGGATATTGAAAGGCCAGAGTTTGAGATGACGCCGGGGTCTTGCCTCTCTCCAACTGGCCGTTTTCCGTACACGCTCTCCACTAAAGCACAGCCAGGAGTCACTGCCAGGCACCCAGAGTTGGGAGCATTTTCAGTGAAGAGAGAGAGAGCGAGACTATCTGTGGGAGGGGGTGCCCGATGCTCATTGGCGGGGAGCTTCCGGTCAGGGCTGCCATTCCGACAGACATAGCCCCCCCCCCCCCCCATCCAACATCGTTTTGTGCCAATTTTACCCGCTGATCCACCTGAAGCACTGACTCTCGCCGGGGTAGGGGTTCCAACGAGGCCGGCAGGTCACTGGTACCTCGCCCCATACGGTCATTCTTCCCCGTGTGATCCTAGAGAGTAAATGTCGACAGTCTGTTCGACCGTGAGAGGAATCACAGCCCAGCTCAATCCAGTCCACAAAATGTCACCTGGCAGCCCCGCTCTAAATCTCGCGATTGTCTCTTGGGCCTGCGGCCCATACTCTGAGCCACCTGCCATGATGATGACGAGCTCAACACAGGCAGCCGCCTCCCCAAAGGGCTGCACTCTGGGCCCAGCACCTTACCGTGCAGATGGGCCGATTTCCCTCGCTCTACTGCGAGGGGGTGTCGGTGCCGCAGGCCATTGAGGCCCAGGTAAGGGTTGCAGTCAGGGGTCCCAGGAGCAGGCAGTATGTCCACTCTGTTGCTATGGACACGGGGCCCACTTGCTCAGGCTTTTCATGCAGAGCTACTGGTAGGCCAGCCAGGGAAGAGTTAAAATTCAGTTTTTAAAAAAAGACTTTGGCATTGGGAAACTAAAGATGAATTGGAAGTGTAACGTGAAAAGGGGAACGTGGAAGTGTTCACCTTTTAAAGGTTCCTCTTCCCTTTTCAGTGCTGAAATGAACATCCCATATTGTGCAGTACTTCCTCTTGACACCTGGGTTTGTTATTTGTGGGCTGGGGGTTGGTTGACTGACGATCAGTGCTGGGATATTCATGGTTATAGTGGTGCCTTTTTTGGTAAACAAGCTTTTCCCCCTCCCCGGTATGTTCCCCTCCTTGCTGGGGAGGGAGGTTCTGTGAATGACGGCCTTCCTATACAAATGGCCATTCTTTATTGGTGAACCTAACCAGTGCGTGTCAGCTGGCTATTCAACTAGAGGAGCATCACTTTGCCAGTTTTCTCCCTCCTATTCTGGCGCTCAATGGGGAATGGGTTCCACGGATGTCGCCAGTCCTCCAGGACTTTGCCCAAGTGACCATTCTTCGTGTGTTGCCTAGACTGTGGGTGGGGGGGGGGGGGGGCTGGTATTGAGAGGCTCCATTCCCACGTCAGTCGATCCTGTCCACACGCTGTTGTGACGGGAGTCACTGGGAGACGGAGGTGGAGGGCTGCCTCTGAACACCATTAAGAAGCAGAGGTATCTGGTCAGTGCCTCTGCCTCACTGCCCACGTCTCTCGCTCTCTCCCCCTCCCCCTCCTGTATTGGTGGAGATATTCTACACTTGATTCTTTTCTAATTCGGTAACTGTCCCAATTCCTACAAGTGCCACAGAGACCCTCCGTGAGGAGACAGGTTGTGCCCATCTGTGGGTGTGTCGATCTCTCTCTCTCTATCTGTCTTTTTCTCTCTTTTATCTCACTCTCCCTCTTTCTAGCTTTCTCTCACTAATTTCTCACTTCCTCCCTCTCCACTGCCTCTTGCTCTATCTTTCTTTTCCCTGTCTTGGCTAGTTGGTCTTTCTCCCTCCTCTCCTCTGTCTTAAGATGGATCCACTTTCTCTCTCCGCTAACAGACCTTGAATTTCCGATCTCTTGCACGGAATGCACCCCCCCCCCCCCCCCCCCCCCAGGGGAGGAAACTTGGGCCTCGCCTCTTTTCTCATTTACTCCTTTGGGATCAGAGAAATCCAACTGGGTAACTATTCCAAAACAAGACACCGAGCGTTACCCGAGGCAGTTGGACGGGGTTTGTTCAGCAAAGCACTGCTGGGACCTGTACTTCCTACAAACAACTAAACCAGGGGGCCTGTGCCTTTAAACGCAGTCTGCTGAGATTATTGCAGGAAGCTATGGTGACACAGAGTGAGTAGATTAGCTGAGACGTGCCTGAACCAGAACTGCCCTGTGCACTGGAATGTGGGGTGAGCAGAGCAACCCCAGGAGAGAGGCAGGATTCTCTCTGACGGCGGAGGGGTGTGTGTGTGTATTAACACTCTGATGTTGCACAGGATTGCTGGCAGTGCTTGTTCAGCTGAGCGATGCAGACTGGAATGCTGCAGGTTCAGTCCCTAATCTCTGCTCAGTCTGCTGATCTGGGGCAGGATGACGCCAACTCTCTGCCCCTCGTCCCCGCTGGAAAACTGGGCCTGTGTGTGACCAGCGGCCGAGGGGATTTGGCTCGAGTGTGATTCTTCCTCTGTGGAACCGCCTGCCTACCCTTGCTGTCTGGGCCCAGGTACTTGGGGAAGGTACCGGAAGGTGGCTGAGCCCTTGTAGCCGTACCCCAGCAAGGAGTCAATGCCTGAGGGAGGGGTGGGGCGGGGCGGGGGGGGGAGAAACGTGGAGCAGCCTAAAGAAAATTGTCAGTACAGTCTGTGTGTGGTCGCTGCGCTCGCCTCTCAGCTCAGCTGCCAGTGGCTGTGCTGTTAAAGAAAGAACTTACATTTATATAGCGCCTTACACAACCTCAGGATGTCCCAAAGTGCATCACAGCCAATGAAGTACTTCTGAAGTGTGGTCATTGTTGTATTTAGGAAAGACAGCAGCCAATTTGCGCACAGCAAGCTCCCACAAACAGCAATGTGACAATGACCAGATAATCTGTTTTTAGTGATGTTGATTGGGGGATAAATATTGGCCAGGACACCGGGGATAACTCCCCTGCTCTTCTTCGAAATAGTGCCGTTGTATCTTTTACGTCCACCTGAGAGAGCAGACGGGGCCTCGGTTTAACCTCTCATCCGAAAGACGGCACCTCCGACAGTGCAGCACTCCCTCAGCACTGCACTGGGGTGTCGGCCTGGAGTTTTGTGCTCGAGTCCACTTTCTCGGCCTTTTATGGCAAGAGGGTGCAGAGGAGGCGAGGCCTTCTCCCCGGCAGGTGGGGGAAGGGAGGGCACCACCCACTTCGGATGGGGAAACAGGCCAGTTAAGTATGGCCATTTACTTCCTGTCATGTGGTGTAAGTGCCAATAAACCCACAGCCAGCGTTGGGCCTCTGTTGATGCACGAGGTACTTGTTCCACCAGTTTCTATTATAATCGCCTACATCACGGCCTCCAGTCTCCACGGCAACAAAGCATACACCTGGATTTTTTTAAATATAGAATGTATATAATCTATCTACCTACCTCCCTCACAATGCAGGTGAAAGCTGAGGCCTATAGCATAGGATAGAATCGAGGCTGAAGGGGGTAGGCGAGAAGTTGAGTTAAATTAAGGAGTAGAGGTTAGGTGACCAGCTTGTGCTTTAAAAGCCTGTAGATGGTAGGAGGGAGTGAAGACTGAGGGCTGTGAGGAGTCCCACCGTCTATGAAGCCCGGGGAAAGAATGACCCTGCTTCTGTGTTGCGTGAACGGCTACCGAATCCCAGTTACACAAGGCTCGAGTGTCACTGAACCCCAGTGTAAAAGCAGCCACAGGCCGAGTAGGAAACGCCGCGTCGAGTCTCGGTCTCGGTGCAGTGAGGATACAGGGCAAAGGAAGAGAGCGTCACTCGGGGCATTTTATCCTGTTGGGTCTGCCATGTAAACTTTGCCTAAAGTTCTAAGCCCAATGTTTTAAACTGGAGCTCGGGAGCCAGTGGATTGATGACATTGTGAACGGTAGAAACCGCAAGTCTGTCACTCGCCTGTTTTAAGGACCTGCTCACAGGCAAGAGCCTGTGTGAAACTGGACAGAATCGTGTAAACTGAACCGGCTGGGACTCTCCTCCCTCAAAGAAGACTGAGGGGTGACCCGCTAGAGGTCTTTAAAATTATGGAGGGGTTCGCTAGGGGAGCTGCAGAGAAAGTGTTTTCATTTGTGAGGGAGTTCAAAACTAGGGGCCATAAATATCAAAGTCATCAATAAATCCGACAGGGAATTCAGGAGAAACTTCTTTACCCAGAGAGCGGTGAGAATGTGGAACTTGCTGCCACAGGGAGTGGTTGAGGCGAATAGTATAGATGCATTTAAGGGGAAGCTAGATAAGTACATGAGGGAGAAATGAGTAGGTTACGCTGATAGATTTAGATGAGGAAGAATGGGAGGAGGCTCGAGTGGAGCAGAAACAGCAGCATGGACCTGTTGGGCTGAATGGCCTGATTCCGAGAGAACTTCAGCACAGAAAAAGCCCCTCCCCCTCCCTCCGGGGCCCTCCCCCTCCCTCCGGGGCCCTGGGCCTGGCGCTCTGGGCCCTCCCCCTCCGCCCTGCCTCCTAAGCACGTTGGCCTCCAGCCTTTGTGACGTGGTTTGTCTTTAACTCCTGCAGGTACGATGCTGGGAAGGACGGCTTCATCGACCTGATGGAGTTGAAACTGATGATGGAGAAGCTGGAGGCTCCACAGACTCACCTCGGACTGAAGAACATGATCAAGGAGGTGGACGAAGACTTTGATGGAAAGCTCAGCTTCCGAGAGGTAACGGGGCCGTGGATTGGGAACTGAGGAGGTTCACGCAGTGTAACCCATGTATAAGAGTGTGCAAAATACAGATAAAAGCAAATGTAAATTACTGAACATGTGACAGGACAAGGTTAGTTGGTGTGATGCACGGGCCCCGGTTACTGGGTTAGTTGGTGTGATGCACGGGCCCCGGTTACTGGGTTAGTTGGTGTGATGCACGGGCCCCGGTTACTGGGTTAGTTGGTGTAAGGTGTACGGGCCCCGGTTACTGGGTTAGTTGGTGTGATGCACGGGCCCCGGTTACTGGGTTAGTTGGTGTGATGCACGGGCCCCGGTTACTGGGTTAGTTGGTGTGATGCACGGGCCCCGGTTACTGGGTTAGTTGGTGTGATGCACGGGCTCTGGTTACTGAGTTAGTTGGTGTAAGGTGTACAACAACAATTGCACTTTCAATGTAGGAAAACATCCCAAGTTGCTTCAGCGGCTGAGCCAGCGAAGGGGAGATTAGAACGGATTGCCAATTCTTGGCCAAAGATGTTGGGTTTTAAAGAATGAGGGGGTGGTGGACAGACTAGGGCTTAGGAAGGGAATTCCAGAGAGCCGCAAGATCTTTGGTTGGTCCCAGGTTAGTCGGTGTATTACTCGCGCTTTATCCCTGTTAAAGGGGCAGTCCCACCACTGCCGGGAGGGTTTCCTGTTCATTCTCGGGATGTGGGCGTCGCCGGCAAGACTGGCATTTATTGGCCATGCCTCGTTGCCCTTGAGATGGTGGTGGTGAGCCGCTGCCTTGAACCGCTGCAGTCCGTGTGGTGAAGGTGCTGTTGGGGAGCGAGTTTCAGGATGTTGACCTGTTTTGTGATTGAGTCACTGGAACAGCCAGTTCAATAAACTGGTTCTGGATCCGTGGCAGCACAAACCATGTCATTTTTAAAATGGAAGTTTTTGAATATTGGTAACAGAAGGTGCGACATTATCTTGTTCATTGTAACAATGTCCCTTTAAGTTGTACCTTCTCTTCCCCCCCCCCCCCCCCCCCCTTGCTCATACGCACAGCCCCTTCATATACTTGGCGGAGCGGCCTAGTAGATGAGCTGTACAAACTGAGGATCCCAAGTGCTCCATTCCTCGCCTGTGCTGAGTGAGCTGATCGCGGCTGGGGTGGTATTGGGGGGGTCTCCAGTTGACCTCACTGGGTTAGGCGGAGGAGGGAAAATAAATCATCACTGTCTCGGCCCGCGGGCAAAGAATGACCACTTGGGTGAGGCAGTGGGCAGGAGGCAGCAGCTGTGAAAATCAAACCCAACCCAGATTCAGGATCTGCAGGAGAGGATTGGAGAAAACTGCAGAAAATACCGTAACGTTCCCAGAGAGAGAGGCTGCAAGATTCCGAGCTCTGTGCTGCTGTCACCCTCTGCTGGGCATTTTGAGTACTGCACCCAGCATGTTCCAAAGTTTTAAAGTTTTGTGCTATATTTTAAAAAAAAACGAATTGCCCAATGATTTGAATGAAGCATCGTAAATAATGTATGAAAGTAGCAATTGAATGCTTAAAGTTTGAATTATCTGATGATTTGAGTTAAAGCACTTTGAATTGAGAGCAGTGGGCTGTACTCGTGATCTGGTGGGTATTTAGCACAGAGCACTGTTCTGATCACCTCTGCTGGAAGATACAGGCGGGGAAGTAGGGTTGGAGCAAGGTAGTGGAGAGGTGGTGTGATTCCCCTTCCCCCATTGTCAAATGGCATTGCCCTACTCACTATTGGAGCGAAGGAAACTGATTTATAAACCAGTTACCCAGTGACTTCACCCGTCTGTCTCGCTGACCTGCACCGGTGAACACTAAAGCACGGCTCCACCGCTGGGACTGGATTACTGGCACCTCCCTTTTCGTCCATTCAGATCTGACGGCGGCTCCGCTCGCTGCTCCCTAACACTGAGCCCTCTGTTTCTGTGTTTCCTCTCTCTCTCTCCCTAGTTCCTGCTGATTTTCCGTAAGGCGGCTGCCGGAGAGTTGGCCGTGGACAGCGGTTTGCACGTTCTGGCCCAGTTGTCCGAGATCGATGTCTCCACGGAGGGAGTGAAAGGGGCCAAAACCTTCTTTGAAGCAAAAGTAAGAGTCGGCCGCAATTTGATACGTTGCCTTGGTTGTTGTTGATTTTTCTGCCTGTGTCAGTTTCAGGGCTTGTACAGAATTTACAGCAACAGGCCATTCGGCCCAACTGGTCTGTGCCGGTGTTTATGCTCCACGCAAGCCTCCTCGGCCTTACTTCATCTCACCCTATCAACATATCCTTCTATTCCTTTCTCCATCGGGTGTTTATCTAGCTTCCCCTTAAATGCAACTGTGCTATTGGCTTCAACCACTCCCTGTGGTAGCGAGCTCCCCATTGCTCCCTTTCCTCCTTGTGTTGAAGTCTAGAATGTAGCGAGAGTTTCCCTTGAAGTGTGAATCTGACAACCAATGGGAGATGTGTCCTCAGTTCTGGGTATGTCCTGCTGTTTTCCTTGTTCCAAATCCCCAAAATTGTAACTGATTGTCAAACCTTTCTCTTTCCCACTGCCCCCCCCCCAACAATTCTTTATACATTGTTACACCTCAGTTTGGTTGAGGACCCATGGTTTATGAAGCTTTAGCACTTCACCAAGGTGAGGATCGCTAATGCTGTGGAATTGAACAGTTTGCCAGGGCAGGAACAACACAGATTAGCTATAGATTAAAGCTCCCTCTACACTGCCCCATGAAACACTCCCAGGCGAGGTCCAGCACTGGTTAGATACAGATTAAAGCTTCCCCCTATACTGCCCCAACAAGCGCTCTCGGGTCTGGTACAGCACGGGTTAGATACAGAGTAAAGCTCCCTCTACACTGTCCCATCAAACACTCCCAGGGCAGGTACAGCACGGGTTAGATACAGAGTAAAGCTCCCTCTACACTGTCCCATCAAACACTCCAAGGGCAGGTTCAGCGCGGGTTAGATACAGAGTAAAGCTCCCTCTACACTGTCCCATCAAACACTCCCAGGGCAGGTACAGCACGGGTTAGATACAGAGTAAAGCTCCCTCTACACTGTCCCATCAAACACTCCCAGGGCAGGTTCAGCGCGGGTTAGATACAGAGTAAAGCTCCCTCTACACTGTCCCATCAAACACTCCCGGGGCAGGTTCAGCACAGGTTAGATACAGAGTAAAGCTCCCTCTACACTGTCCCATCAAACACTCCCAGGGCAGGTACAGCACGGGTTAGATACAGAGTAAAGCTCCCTCTACACTGTCCCATCAAACACTCCCAGGGCAGGTACAGCACGGGTTAGATACAGAGTAAAGCTCCCTCTACACTGTCCCATCAAAGTATCTCAGCCCAACTTCAAAATGCTCCCCCCCCCTCCCCACTCCGTGTGATATTCTATTTCCTCCACAAGCTGGTCCATTGCCTAAGAAAGTCCAGCGTGACAAAAAGCCATTCAGCCCATCAGGCCCACTCCATCCAGGCTGTTAATATCTCCCTAGCCCTCAATCCCTCTTCTCAACAGATAATGGATCCAGCTCCTGGATCCAGTGTCCAGAATTGCCCCCAAATCAACCAGTGTGTCTGCCAGCTCTGTGAGGAGGGTGGGGTGGAGAAATGTTCTTTTATTAAGGCTTGTAAATTTGTAACTCTGACTTCGAGTCCTGTGCAAATTGTCACAAGTTAGAAGGATATGTTGATGGGGTTAGATGAAGAGGGATGGGAGGAGGCTCGTGTGGAGCATAAACACTAGCATGAACCAGTTGGGCCGAATGGCCTGTTCCTGTGCTGTACATTCCATGTATTTCTATGTAAATATCTTGTTTATTTCCACCGTTGGATCGATTATAGAGCTGGATCGGGTCTTCCCTCCGTCTTTGTGAAGCTGACTGTCGAAGTGCCAACTGTGGGCAGTTTTTCCCTTGGGCCATGTTCACTATGAACCTGCTCCAAACTCAGTTGACACTTTTGGGGGGGGGGGGGAATTCGGTGGGCTGCACCACCAGTTAGCGCCTAAAGAGGGCACTCAGTGGCTTTAGCGCCACTGGCCACGCCTCCCACGAAATTTAGCAGGGCGCTAATGGCGGCGTTAGTCTGTAGCGCTGCGCCGCCACCGATGACGTCATCAGTGTGCGCAGCGCCCCGCTACTGCCCCGATCGCGATATCTGTTCGCGCCCGCCTCTAACGCCGGTCGCAAATCGCGCCCGGTTCACGGGGCCTACCTGTGGCGGCAGTGGCGCAAATTAAGGTGGAGCTGCGGGGCGGCCATTTTTTCTGGTGGCCGCCTGCCAGCACCTCTGTCACCGGCCTCCTGATCCGCCCCCCGGGCAGTGCCGGCTGTGTCCTGAGAGCCTGGCACTTCTCCTCGGTGCCAGGCTCTTGCCGGCACTCGCGATCGGTCATCGCGCTGGTGCAGGCCCCTCCCCCTTAAGAAGGGGAGGAAGGCCTGCAGTATCGCAGTGCACCGTGCTGCAGCGTGTGGCGCGTTGCGCTGCGATATTCAGTTTCAGCGCCCTAAGAGGGACGCGGGGCGCCTCGAGCAGCGCCCCGCATCCCTCTTGGGGCGCTCAAGATGAATTTCCAGCGGGCGCAACGGCTCCGATCGCAGCGGTAATTCCGGCGCCCAGGCGAGCTTGGCGCCCCGTTTGCGGCACCACCGGATTTCTAGGCCTTGGTGTTTTGCTCCGATAATGAAATGAAACGAAAGGTGCATTTCCTCTGCAGGTTCAGGCGATCAATGACTCGAGCCGATTTGAGCAGGAGATCAAGGAGGAACAGGAGGAGAAGAAGAAACAGGCTGAGAAGAAGAAGCAGAAGCAAGCGGCCTTCAAGGAACTGCAGTCAGCATTCAAGTAAAGCCACAGTCCTGCCGGAAATGCATGGGGTGGGGGGGGGTCTGAGGATTTGGTTTCTAATATTGCCAGATCTTGGCAAAGATGCAGGTGACTGCCTACTTTTATTTTAAAGAATGGGGGGCCGGGGGGCGGATTATTGAGCAGCAGGCGTGCACCTTGGATAACACGACACAATGACTAACTCGGGGAGGATGGAGATGTCTCGGTCACTTCCAGGTATGTCCTCAACCCAGTATTTCACTACCAGACTCTCTCCCTTGTGACAGCGCGAAGCCTTTGGGGCGTGAGTGATGGGGAGAGTGGGGTGATGTCATGTGAGACAATCCCAACCAACCGCAATATGTGGTTTTTATTGCATTGACTGAATATCTTCTGTTAATTGGCTTTGACGGCATATTCTGCAGGTGATGTGGAGGTGGGTGTAGGGGACTCAGGAGATGGGATCCATATGCATTGAACTCCCAGTGCCTGGTTCACATTTTAACAGGGACATTTGGCTCGGTGGTGCCAGCCTTGGTTGTATTGTGGGTGCGTGTGGCAGTTTGCTCCAATGCTGCCCCGTCTACAGTCGGGTCTATGGAAAAGGTTGATCCAGGAACTGAGCCAGGCAGACTCCTCCCCCCGCCCTGGGCTGACGTACGCCTCTTTTATTTTAAAAAAAGAGGGGGTGTGCAGTTTGCAATGTCTCTTTTCCGACCAGATCTGGCCACTTTTTTTTTTTAAAGTCAGTTAAAATGGCTGCCGCATCCCAGATTGCATTTCCTCATTGGTCATATGATGGACCAAGCGTGACTCCTTTACAGTCAAGACCATGATTTTATCGATCTGTTTAATTGGGCTTGATTTAGCAGTGCATCTCTTGCAAAATATATATTTTAAAATTGTTTTGGGGGTGGGGGGAGAGGGTAAAAGTTAAATTATTGGCAGCAAGTTCTGGCACAGACATGACGGGCCAAATGGCCGCCTCCTGTGCCACAAACTTCTATGATTCAACTTCGAGTTTTATTTTTTACATAAAGGGTCCTTTTGTTAACACCAGTTCAAAGATTTATTGTGGGAACAGCACTTAGATTTTACCTCGTCAATCAAGGTGGGGGGATTGTTTTTCTGTTGCGCTTGTGGGGGAGGGGCGAGGTTCCAAGGTTCCCTGAGGTTCGGTGGTTGGGTCTGTCCAAATGAGTGCCCTGACGTTTTGCGGCATGCTTTTAACAGGCCGTGCTCCTTCATGCGACTGTCGTCTGGTGTTGCGATGCTTGTCTCAAGTGCAAACGTGTCCTAATTGCATCGGTATGTGGTGTCATTTCCTGTGCACATTTAATGCAACACCCTCCTGCTCTAATAACCTCATTCATTCAGAGCAGCAGTTGGATGGAAGCTTTAGTCCTTAAAACTGTTCAAACCAAAATTTATTTTTACCTCTGGCATCTAACCATCAGAAATCGCTGGGATATTTAACACTTTAAATGATCTGCGTCTAGTGCAGAGCTTGGGAGGGTGGAGGGGTGTGACGTTGGGAAGATGCACCAATCGCACTCGGGCTCCACTGAGCCGCATTGTAACGGCTGATTCACTTTACTGTCCCAACATGGCGCACTCCAAGCCCAGGGGGCTTTGGCGTCAATGTCCCTGCTAATTCTTTTTCGGGTGCACGGCCCTTTTAACGGGCTAGGCAGCCCATTCAAATTTCCGCGCATGCGCGGTTTTTCCATTTAAAAGCCGTTGAGCGGCCAGCGTGGGTCCTCCCGACCGCTTTGTGGCTGCGCAGCTTAATAGAAATTGTCGCCACCTTGGCTGGAGAACGGCTGGTGAATAGGCTGTGCCCAGCTCCCTTCAGACTACTGACTGTGGGTGGGGGTAGCAGCTGAGCATCAAGCACAGTGTCTGACTGTAGCCATGGTTACCCACCACTGCCTCCACCCCCGCCCCCCCAGCCACCGGGGTTCAATACCAGGCCGGGTGTGGGGTTGATGAAAGTTCATTGAGAACCTCAATAACTAACTTATCGCCCCTTCGCTCCAGGGAGGTAGGAATGAAATTCGATTTTTTTTATTTGATAATTTAGCGTTGTGATTTAAATTTCTGGATCCCCCAGTTTAAAATAAATGGCCAGTTATGGCCTTACCCTGTCAGCCAGTCCCTGGATATGAAGGTGGACAATGAAATCAGCAGCCCTTAATGTAAAGCCTTTACTCTGGATCTCTCTATATTGTACGGGTATTCCGAGGGATGATAAACGCACAGGTCCGGGGCGGGGAAGGTGCCTACCTTGTTGCTTTGAGTTATTTTAACCAGTCTCCCTAAATATCACTGTGATGAGCTTTGTGTTCTGACGAGCTGTGCAATATATAAACACGGTCGGTCAGGGCAGCTTGTGATCTGTGCTGTCTTCCTTCAAGCTCTGACGGACAGCGGAGTGACCGCTTAGCTTCAGTTCTTCCTTTCCTCACCTTCCCCCCCCCCCCCCCCCCCTCCTCCTCCCCCTCCCCCAATCCCAGCAAATACCCTGCAGCATAAGAACCTGATTTTCTTTTTAAAGGGCCAATGCACTGAGTTAATGGTGTCATTAACATTTTAGGGTTTCCCTCCCCCACCCACCCCCCAATTACAGCTGGTCTCTGTTCAAGGCCCCTCCCTCCCTCCCTCGATTTGCCCTGACCGCTTTGGTCAGAATGTGGGACCGACCGTTGCCTTTTGTACATAATGCTGTTTCTGCAACAGGACTAACTGCAGATGGATCAATAGGGGAGGGAGCAGTACTCGGTAATGATGGACCCTGTGGGCCTCCAGCTAGCCTGTGACCAGCACCGCCTCGCCCCTGGGTCAGATGGGGGTGGGGGGAGGAATTGGCTGTCGATACAATCGCACCGCGCAGAACGAGGCCATTCGGCCCATCGTGTCCGGGCCAGCTCTTTGAAAGAGCCATCCGATTCGTTCTGTCGCTGTGGATCGCGGCGGCAAAAATCCTGGGTGTGTTCGCATAATAAGCAATAGAAGTGCCTTTTGGAAAGAAACATTTGGTTATGAAACACTGGTGCAGCTGAGGCACGAGGCCTGGCTCTTGAACAGAGGCTCGGAAAGGAATTGTTTCATTGCAACAACTCAAAGTAAACCAGTTGCCGTCTCGTTCAGCTTATTAAAAGTTAAACTTCAATAAAGCTGGCCTACTTACCAAAAATAAAAACAAAATACAATGGCTGAGGCATTCACAGTTAGAGGGGAGCATTTAATGTTCAACACCCCCCCCCCCCCCCCTGTTCCCTGATATCTGGGATCCTGAGCACACACTCAGCTAACACATGGAATATATTTGCAATAACCCTCTTTGTGAAACTGAATTTGCTCAGAGTGCACTTTTCAGATACACTGGGGTTATTTTTAAATCTGTGGTATAAGGTGTCTGGGAAAGGGGAGTGGGCCGGGTGGGTGGAGAATTGGGGCGTCTGACAGCAAATACACAGCTCGGGGTGGGACCCGCTCACACTCACTCACTCACACTCACACACACTGAATTAAACAATAAGACAAAATAGAACAGATGCTGGAAATCTGAAACTGAGGAAATTCTGGAAACGTGCAACAGGTCAGAGAGCTTCTGCAATTAAAGGATGAAATATTAATGTTTTGGGTATAACCCCTTTGTCAGAACAGGGTTATACCTCAAACATTAACATTTTCCCTTTCTTTGCAGGTGCTGCCTGACCACTTGGGTGTTTCCAGCGTTTTCACACCAGAGAGGACACTTATAGGCAACTTTAGCAAAAGGTAATGGGTTTTTGATTCCTGTGACTCTCAGGACAACACACCGGGGCGAGGCGCTTAATGGGCAGCGAAAGAAGCAGTGGCGCAACATTGGGACGGCGCACACTGCTCAGCACACGGGTTGCTGCGATCAAACGCGGGACGAACTCTGGCGGTTGCTGCCGTTCAGAGCCTCGGTTCAGCTTGAAACAGGCTCGGCCGCCTCCCCCACCCCCGCTCCCCCGGCCTTCGATATTACTACGGCGCCTCTCACTGAGCTGTGTTGGGTGTTTCGTTTGCTTAATGTCACGGCTGCCAACAGCAAAGTTTGGGTCGGTCCACAGCCAGCGTGGAGCTGGAGGGTCCTGGGCTTTGTTAGCACCTTGGGCGGGATCCCTCTCGCTCCCCTGCCTTCAATGGGAAAGAATCTGAGTTTGTCCTCGCCTGATTCGCTTTCACTGCACCTGAAATATGGCTGTAGTCGGGCTCTTTGTGCGAGTCTAACTCTGCATGTGTGTGTCCGACTGTTGTGTCTGTGTGTTTTTCCATGGTTTGATTTGGAAGAATCCCAAGTTGTCCCGATGTGATTGTGCTTGTGTTCTGTCTTGGAATAGGAGCCAATGGGTGGGATAATAACCAGGAATTGTTTAAGCCTGGAATCAGAAGGGGGCTCTTGTGGTTCGTGGGGGTTTGGGAACTCAGTAACAGGAGCCCCAAAGAAAACTGCAGCGCTCTGAATTCCAGCACCAATGAATCTGCATAAAATTTACATAATTAATGTTGCTGCCATCTCTTGTACATTTCACCTGTGTGTATACTGAAAAGATGATGTATTTTCTATAATGTACTGTCGCTGTCTAAAATTTCTCCGATTGAGGAAACAGAAGTTGTGTGAAAGAAGCTATTTTTGATTTTCTTACCAAAAAAGAATTCTAATTATACATATATGTTCTAATAAATAAAATGCATCTTAAGTTTTGATGTTTTCCCCCCCCCCCCCCCCCCATTCTTTGTGTGACATAGTTACAGGTGCGAGGTGTGGAGGGGAGGATTGAAGGGGGTGAGGGTGGGGGCTAAAGGCTGTGGTGTAGATTCCAGTTGAATAGCTGGATAACACATGGTACCTCATGAGGAGTGGGCACTGGGAGGTGCTCATCAAACTGTTCTCCAGCCCTCCCACCCCACAACCAAGAATTGGCAGCTTCAGGAAGGGAAAAAAATTGGGGAGAAGACGCACTAATTCCCAGCCGGCATGGCTTCCTATTGCGCGCCTAACAGAATTGCCAGAGGGTGCTAGCGCCTGTGGGCGGCAGGCTCCTAGTTCAGGGCGGTTACCTGGAGCATAGTCTGTGCTTTGCCAGCCCGCGGGAGGAGGTGGAGTGTTTTTCCCCATTACTGGTGACCGAGTGATTGCTGAGCGCTCAGTGGCTTCTCGTTGCTTTCAGGTAAAAGCTTTTATAGATATGTGAAGAGAAAAAGATTGGTGAAGTCAAGCGTAGGTCCCTTGCAGTCAGAATCAGGGAAATTTATAATGGGGAACAAAGAAATGGCAGACCAATTAAATACATACTTTGGTTTTGTCTTCACAAAGGAGGACACAAATAACCTCCCAGAGATGTCGGGGAACATAGGGTCTGCTGAAAGGGAGGAACTGATAGAAATCAGTATTTGTAGGAAAATGGTGTTAGGGAAATTGATGGGATTGAGGGCCAATAAATCCCCAGGGCCTGATAATCTACATCCTAGGGTACTTAAGGAAGTGACCCTAGAAATAGTAGATGCATTGCTGGTCATCTTCCAAAATTCGATAGACTCTGGAACAGTACCCATGGATTGGCAGGTAGCTAATGTTACCCCACTGTTCAAAAAGGGTGGTAGAGAGAAAACGGGGAATTAGACTGGTAAGCCTGACATCGGTAGTGGGGAAAATGCTAGAGTCCATTATAAAGGATGTAATAGCAGAGCACTTGGAAAAAAGTGACCGGATCGGACAAAGTCAACATGGCTTTACAAAAGGTAAATCATGCTTGACTAATCTACTGGAACTTTTTGAGGATGTAACTGGTAAAATAGATAAGGGAGAACCAGTGGATGTGGTGTATTTGGATTTTTAAAAGGCTTTCGATAAGGTCCCGCATCAGAAATTAGCGTGTAAAATTAAGGCACATGGGATTGGGGGCAAGGTATTGACTTGGATAGAGAACTGGTTGGCAGACAGAAAGCAAAGAGTTGGAATAAATGGCTCTTTTTCCGAGTGGCAGGCAGTGACTAGTGGGGTACCGCAGGGATTGGTCCTTGGACCCCAGCTATTCACAATATATATTAATGATCTGGACGAGGGAACTAGATGTAATATCTCCAAGTTTGCAGACGACACAAAGCTGGGTGGGCGTGTGTGCTGTGAGGAGGATGCCGAGAAACTCCAGTATGATTTGGACAGGTTGGGTGATTGGGCAGAAGCATGGCAGATGCATTATAACGTGGATAAATGCAAGGTTATCCACTTTGGTGTCAAAACAGGAAGGCAGATTAATATCTAAATGGCAATAGATTGGGAGAAGGGGAAGTGCAAGGAGACCTGGGCGTCCTTGTGCACCAGTCGCTGAAAGTAAGGATGCAGGTGGTTAAGAAGGCAAATGGTATGTTGGCCTTTGTAGTGAGAGGGTTTGAGTACAGGAACAAGGATGTCTTGCTGCAGTTGTACAGGGCCTTGGTGAGACCACACCTTGAGTATTGTGTGCAGTTTTGGTCGCCTTATCTGAGGAAGGATGTTCTTGCCATGGCATGGAAGGAGTGCAGCGAAGATTCACCAGGCTGATACCTGGGATGGCAGGAATGACGTATGAGGAGAGATTGGGTCGATACTCGCTGGAGTTTAGGAGAATGAGAGGGGATCTCATCGAAACTTATAAAATTCTAACAGGACTAGACAGACTAGATGCTGGAAGGTTGGGGAGTCCAGAACCAGGGGTCACAGTCTAAGGATAACGGGTAAGCCATTTAGGACAGGGATGAGGAGGAATTTCTTCACCCAGAGAGTGGTGAACCTGTGGAATTCTCTACCAAAGAAGGCAGTAGAGGCCAATTCATTAAATATATTCAAGAAGGAGTTGGATATATTTCTTAAGGCTAAAGGGATATGGGGAGAAGGCAGGAACAGGGTACTGAATTTGGATGATCAGCCATGATCTCATTGAATGGCGGAGCAGGCTCAAGGGGCTGAATCTCCTGCTCCTATCTTCTATGTTTCTATGGTGCAGCAAACAGAGAGGAGGTCAATGGACGGGGCGAGCAGAGCCCCTTCCTCCCTCCCTCCCTCTCTCTGTGACTCGACAACAAATCACCTGTTGGGCAGAGTCAGTCCCACAGACGGGACACTGAGGAAGCTGGTCTGTCAGTGAGCAGAGTTGCTGCACGGGGAGGTGACCATAGAACTATAGAGATGAGCTGATGGACATTTCCACAGCATTAACCCAGTACACTCACAGTATTTATTTTACAGATGTTTAGCTGCCATATGGGCTATGAATCAGGGCGTGTCCCAGGGCTTGGAGTGGTGTGACAACAATCCCACCCTGTAGCTCCATCCCTGCCATTTATTTCCACTTCAAAGCCATCCTGTTTATCCTGGAAAGCCTGTTGCTCCACGATACAAAGAAGTTTGACTATTAACCCTTAACCCTCTAAGCTGTCCCACATACAACTCTCCAGAATATCCAACAGTTAATTAATGAATAAAGCTCCCTCTACACTGCTCTATCAAGCACTCCTAGATCAGATACAGCACGGGTTAGATGCAGAATAAAGCTCCCTCTACTTTACCTCATGAGCCCCCAAGAGAATGCTGCACCCCCACTGCTGCAGGTTGACAATTTCCATTCCCCAAACCAGATATCATGTTGAATTGGCAGGGTCACTGAGCAATCACAACAACTACTTATATAGTGCATCTAACATAGCAAAACATCCCAAGGCGCTTAGCAAGAGCGATATCAATTAACAGTTTTGACACCGAGCCACAGCCGGAGATATTAGGACAGATGACTAAAAGTTTGGTCACAGAGGTAGGTTTAAGGAGCATCTTAAAGGAGGAGAGGTAGTGAGGCAGTCAGGTTTAGGGATGGAATTCCAGAGCTTAGGGCCTAGGCTGCTGAAAGCACGGCTGCCAGTGATGGAGCGATTGAAATTGGGGAAGCGCAAGAGGCTAGAATTTGAGCAGCGCACAGATCTCGAAAGCTTGTTCGGCTGGAGGAGATTGCAGAGGTAGGGAGGGGGGGCGAGGCGGTGAAGGGATTTGGAAACAAGGATGAAGATTTTAAAATTGAGGCGTTGTCTGACTGGGAGCCACTGTAGGTCAGCAAGCACAGGGGAGATGGGTAAACGAGACTTGGAGCGAGTTAGCATACGGGCAGTCTGTTAATTCAGGACCGAAGTTGGGCATTTCTGTGCTGTGGGTGTCCAAGCCCAGTGATGAACTGTACTGAGACTGTGCGAACACATTTCATGTGGGATCCTCACCTCCAGAAAAGAGAGTGAAGACTTTATCAATCTGGACAGGATGTGAATCCAGGTCCCAGATGTGACTGGTCAGTGTACTAACCCAGACCCCAACCCTTACATAATAAACAGATTGTGAAGGACCTGTTCTGCTCGATGTCCCCGGTACTCCAATGCATAGGAGTTACACTGTTTAGTTGTATTGTTCACAGGCGGAGGTGTAAATCTTCGAACAACAGGTGCTGCAATTAATCATTCCAATTTTTAATTCATAAAGAAAAGAATGGGCATTACACTAGGTTTCAAATGTGGTTCAGCCCACATTTTCTCTGCCACTTGCTTCTCTCCTTCAGCGTAGGTTCATTGGTTCATCCTCTAAAGACAGAAAAAGAACGAGTTCAGATACATATTCTAACGCACTGAGGAAGGTCCCAGAAAGGGTTCAGTTGAATCACTGACCTGAAGTGAGTTAGCTGGTCTCAGTTGAGGGCAGCTGCAGGGGTTGCTACTATTTGTCTCCGTGCCCCGGGAAGGGGGGGAAATCTGGCAGAGTTCCCGCTCCTACCAATGACCTCTGCTGGAGGTCCGTGAGAGGAGGTTGGGTGAGGGCCGCTGGGCCCAGCGGTGCTGCCCTATGCGGTTGAATAGTCAGTGCCTGGGCTCACACGAGGAGCCGTCACTCGTTTGAGGTACGGAGCGCCAATGGTGCCAAAATGGAACCTGTTCTCCATCAAAGGACAGGATGGGGGGAGGAGAGAAAATTAACAAGGTTAAGTAAACAGTTGCTCTTTTACCCTCCATTCCTGAACTCGGGAGCAATGTGTAGAGGTCGGCACAATGCTCTTCGAGAGCTTTGTAGAAAAGATAACACGGGCGACACCCTTTGCTAGTCACGTCCATTAAAAATTCAGTTACGCGTCTGTGCAGTTCCTCGTTTATGTTCAAGTGCTGAAAATACATAGGAACAATGGCCAATTAAAGCACGTTACTGTTACTGAGAGAAACCCCAGCTATTTTTGGTGTACCGTATAAAGTCATTGATATGCAGTCTCTCGGCAACCTTCGACTCAGAAACAGTAACACTGCAACTGGAAGAAACGGTCTAGCCCTAGACTATTATGCCAAGTTCATTTACTGTTATGTATAGAGACTAATTTTCTTTCGCTGTCAGATAGGCCCTGGGCTGGTAGTTTTAACAGACACATTATTTTTCTGTATAATCTGTGGTAATACGAGTTACCAACTGGACGAATCTCATGAAGCCGAGAGCGCAGAAAGACCTGGAGAAAATTGCTGGAAACCCTACAGCGAGTCAGTCAGCATCTGTGAAGAGAACAGGTAAGTCACCATATTAGCCATGCAACCCATCATCAGAAATGAAAAAAAAAGATGGACAAGCATTTTAATAGAACCAGAACAACGGGGTGGGAGAAAGGGGGGGAAAACACAACAGGAAGTATCAGTGGAGTCTGCTGGCCTCGGAAACAGCAGGCCAACACTGAAGGGACAGATCCCCCGCCAACACAATGTTCTGACTAAGGCTAACTATCAACCCACCTCCCTGCTCCTAGATGGTGACAGACCCATCCCACATTGGCAGTATCCCCGACTATAAAGAAAATGGAGCCTATTGTTAAGGCCTAAAGTTATTAAGTTCACTGTTCAGGCCAGTGGACTGCCCAAGAGAAAGATAAGAGGCTGTTCCTGCTCACATTGAACTTCATTGGAACACTGTAGAAGGCTAAAGACCGAGAGTAGGTGGAGCGAGGAGTTGAAGTGGCAGTTACGGGGAAGTCAAGATCTCGTGCACAGAATGGAGGTGCTAGGCACAATGGTCACCTAATCTGCATTTGGTCTCCCCAATATAGATATCTAATAAAGAACATGTGTTGGGCATCAAGAGACAACCCCAGGGCCTTTCCATGGCCCATTGTATCCTACAACAGCTGTGCTTCACATGGTTAAATGTGCGTGTGTGTGTCCAAGTAATGGAGTACTAGCCAACAACACTGGAACTCAATTTGTCTTTAGAAACAGAGTGATTGAGAAACCTGGGTGAAGAGCCAAGAACGCCAGGAGTAGGAGAGAAGATTAGGCAGGTTAAGAAGCAGTAGTTAGCTTGGGCTTTAATGACCTGTAGATTGTAGGATGAAGGACAGGTTGGGAGAGGGGGTTTGAGGAACCCCAACCAAGAATGAGAGCAGCACTTGATGCAATGAATCTTAATGGTGTATAAGATGATAAAAAGATTTTAGGAACAGGTAAAGGTCATTGGGCCCAACAGCTCCTTTGGATATATCAACCCCACTCACCTACCTTCGTATCATATCCTTCAATTCCCTCTCTCCAGAAACACGTCTAACTGTCTCATGAACTTATTGACACCATCCGTTTCAATGGCCTTCCACTGGTAGCTTTGTCTAAATAATCAGTGACTACACTTCAAAAGTAATTCCTTGGATTTATCTCATTGATGTTTATGGGATCTTGCTGTGTGTTTATTGACTGCCACAGTGGTTATAAAACAACAGCGCTCAGACTTCAACAAAGTAATTAATTGGCTGTGCAGCGCTTTTGGACGTGAAGATGTGAAAGGCACTTCATAAATGCAAGCTCCTTTGTTCCTTGTAAGCTCTTCCTAATTTACTCCACAGCCACTTTGTGTATAACATTGTTTTCTGCTTAATTTGAACCCTTCATCATAATGAGCTAATTGACTGGATGCACGGTGTTGTTCCTCTTCATAATCTTCAACAAGGTTACCTCAAGGAGAGCGAGTCCAAGTGGCTGAGCCTTTCCTCAGAGTCCATATTCCAATACCCACTGAAGATGATTCCAAATGGATTTCTGTGGTTGGGGATAGTCAGATAACCAGGTCTTCTGCTGCTCCTGAAGTGGCTTCAAGTTTTAAAACAAAATAGAACAGAATTGAAGAAGAAATAATTCTCACCTTATCTTTTTCTGCTGGATTGAAGACTTGCTGATTGGCCAAAGCCTCAACAAGTAGTTGCAGAGTGACATCAGTGAGTGGGCTCTCATTGGAGAGATACGCAAAGTCAGCATTCATCTTTCTCACATACACCTCAGACCCTGTGGGGAAAACCAGAATGTCTGCATTTTAAGGACGTGTTAATTTTGGTGGTGTAATATTATTCTGCATTAAACCATAAAAAGAGTAAGGTTATTAATAGGACGAAGCATTTCCCCACAGAAGACCAGATTTGCATTCCTATTGTGCTTTATCCTGTCTCTCCAGAATGTTCCAAAGCACCTCACAAATAATGAATTACTTTGAAATACAGTGAATATTTTTATATCAGCAAATGCAGCAGCCATTTTATGTACAGCAAGATTTCACAGACAGCAATGAGATAAACGACTGGTTAATTTTATGGGGGTCCAGCTGAGAGAGGCATATTGACCAGGATGGTGGGAGACTTCCCTGCTCTTCTTCAGACAGTGCGATGGAATCTTAAACAGCCACCAAACTGGCAAAGGAACCGTAGTTTAATATCTCATCTGAAAGATGGATCAGCTGATGACATCCCCTCAGAACTCCACTAGTGTTGACCTACAATGAGGAAATCAAACTAATGCCTCCCTGAACCTCAGACTTGCTTGAGCCTTCCCCCATGCCCTCCAAGTCACTGGAATATAGTTTTAATGCATTTACTCAGAAGTCTAGGTGAAGAGAGAAGGGGGGAAGGTCCTTTATGGAGGATACAGCCAACCTTGAAAACAGCAGAAGAGAAGACAAGATGAATCGGGCAGTAGTGGTTTGGTTAAGGCCAAGCTTGAGTTTTAAAGTCTAGTAAATTGTAAAGAGATTGGGAAGAGTGAGGGAGATCTTGGGAAGGAAGGAATGGGAGGCATTGGTGAGTCTTGTTTTTGGCATAGCAAGAATGAAGGACAATGTTGAAGAGAAGAGGGGAAGCTGAACTAAAATTAGGCCACAGCAAGGCCTGTTTTTGAACTGACGATGTAATAAGCTATTTTCCGTTGCTACTTCAATGATGTCAGCCAACTGGCTGCTTTGTTTTTGTTGAAGTAAACATGATTTCACCCATGTCTTGGAAATGTACCTTCAGGCGCTGGGGGCAGGATTGGAGCTGCAGATGGTCCATCAACCACATACCCTAAAAATACAACCAGAAACAGCAATCAATAACTGGAAAAATCTGTAGAGATTAAACATTTATAAAATAAAGCAGAGATACATCATTGATTTGTGAAAGAAAAAAAGGAACTTGCAATCATGCACTTCCTCAAGACACCTCAAACTGCTTCACAACAAATACTTTTGAAGTGTAGTCACTGTTGGGGTTTAGGCAAACACAGCAGCCAATTTGTGCAGAGCAAAGTCCCACAAACAGCAATGAGATAAATGACTAGATAATCTGTTTTAGTGGTGTTGGTTGAGGCTTGGGCACCAGGAGAACTCCCCTGCTCTTCTTCGAATAGAGCCTTGATTTAAAGTTTCATCTGAAAGACGGCACCTCCAACAATGCAACACTACCTCAATACTGCACTGAAGATTGGCCTAGATTATATACTGAAGTCCCTGGAGTGGGGCTTGAACTCACAACTTGCTGGCTCAGAGGCGGGACGAGTTCAGACTGAGGTTTGAGATTACACCGAATCGGAGCCATTTAACCTACCATTGACTAATCAACCATCTGCTGAGACAAACTTCCTGGATAAATACTCCCTGATCTCAGTATTATCGAGCAGGAAGAGCCCAAATTTAACCGCTGGTCTTTGCTCTGTGAGCTGATCTCAGATACAGCAACACAAGTGTGAGATGAGACAGATACAACTGGAAGGGAAAAACCAGCTTGGGTTTCCACTCCTGGTGGAAAGAGCAACAAGTGTTGGGGAAATAACAACAGAAAATGCTGGAAAAACTCAGCAAGTCAGGCAACATCCGTGGAGAGAAATTTGAGTTGACGTTTCGGGTTTGACCCTTCTTCAAAACTGGAGAGAAAAGGAACTAGATCGAAGGCAGGGCTGCAATCGGACAAAAGAATAAAAGAACCAAAAGAAGTAAAAGAGATTAGAAGCTAGACGAGATGGTAATAGGCTGTGATTAGGTGTAAAGTGTACTGGCAGGGCAAAAGATAGCTGCCAGGTGTGAGAGAGAAACAAAAGGAAAGGGGGGGGGGGAAAGGAAAGGAGTGGAAAAAGTGTTGGGGATTGGGTGAGGACAGGGCGTGATGCTTTCTCATTGTCTAAGCTCACACATGTGGAATTGTACCCCAGCTTGAATCAACACCTTCGGGAGAGGAAATTGGAGGAACAAAAATGAGTGGGCATGTGCCCATTTTACCTGAACTTCAGGTACAGGCCAGAGTGTGTTAGGCTGTAACATATCATGCAGTGGTTTACAGTTCTATATGTCGCTCCTGACTAACCAAGAAAATACCTCATCAATGCTCATTCTCATTCAATCAACTCTAGTGTTTACTGTCTTTGAAGCCATTATCCCATAATCCCTGGATCCACCACTGGTATCACGTAGCACATGTAACCAGTTGTCCACATCATTCTGATCCCCCCATCCCTAATAATGTAACACCTTCTGTCTTACCTCGCTGTTTGGATGGAAGCTGATCATAGGCAGACTTGTTTATCTTTTCAAATTTAAGATAAAAGAATTCAATGACAGTTGGTCCTTTGTTTTCAATATTATCCAAGAAAGCAGAGACACGGGAAATGAGAGGCTTCCTGTTATTCCTGTACTGTAAAAGAAACAGGTAAACCAGCCAGCAACCAAGAGAAAAGAATCAATAATTGACTAAATTTGCTGATGACACAAAGATAGGTAGGAAAGTAAATTGTGAAGAGGACAGAAGGAGGCTACAAAGGGATATAGATAGGTTAAGTGAGTGGACAAAGTTCTGGCAAATGGAGTACAATGTGGGAAAAAGTGAAGTTGCCCATTTTGGCAGGAAGAATAAAAAAAAATATTATCTAAATGGTGAGAGATTGCAGAGCTCTGAGATGGAGAGGGATCTGGGTGTCCTAGTGCATGAATCGCAAAAGGTTAGTACTGTATGCAGGTACAGCAAGTAATTAGGAAAGCTAATAGAATGTTATCGTTTATTGCGAGGGGAATTGAATACAAAAGTAGGGAGGTTATGCTTCAGTTATACAGGACATTGGTGAGACCACATCTGGAGTACTGTGTACAGTATTGGTCTCCTTATTTAAGGAAGGATGTAAATGCGTTGGAAGCAGTTCAGAGAAGGTTTACTAGACTAATACCTGGAATTGGCGGGTTGTCTTATGAGGAAAGGTTGGACAGGCTAGGCTTGTATCCGCTGGAGTTTAGAAGAGTAAGAGGTGACTTGATTGAAACATATAAGATCCTGAGGGGTTTGGACAGGGTGGATGTGGAGAGGATGTTTCCTCTTGTGGGAAAATTATTTAAAAATAATTATTGTTTAAAAATAAGGGGTCGCCCATTTAAGACAGAGATGAGGAGAAATTTTTTCTCTCAGTGAGTTGTGATTCTTTGGAACTCTCTTCCTCAGAGGGCGGTGGAAGCAGAGTCTTTGAATATTTTTAAGGCAGAGGTAGATAGATTCTTGGTAAGCAAGGGGGTGAAAGGTTATCTGGAGTAGGCGGGAATTTGGAGTAATCAGATCAGCCATGATCTTATTGAATGGCGGAGCAGGTTCGAGGGGCTGAGTGGCCTACTCCTGCTCCTAATTCGTATGTTCGTAAGTAAGAATTCCATTGATCCTATATACTGAATATTCTATCGGAAAAACAATCTTCAAACTTCACTTGAGGTTTGACAATTTTATATTCATGTTGTCTATTCCTATGATTAACTTTACATTCAACAACAACAACAAGTAGTAAAACATCCCAATGATTCACAGGAGCGTTATCAAACAAAATTTGACACCGAGCCACATAAGGAGATATTTGGGCAGGTGACCAAAAACTTGGTCAAAGAGGTAGGTTTTAAGGAGCAGCTTAAAGGAGGAGCGGCAGAGTAGTTTAGGGAGGGAATTCCACGGCTTAGGGCCGAAGCAGCTGAAGGCACGGCTGCCAATGGTGGAGCAATTAAAATCGGGGATGTGCAAGAGGCCAGAATTGGAAGAGCGCAGAGATCTCAGAGGGGGAGAGGCCAAGGAGGGATTTGAAAACAAGGATGAGAATTTTTTAAATCGAGGCGTTGCTTAACCGGGAGTCAATGTAGGTCAGTGAGCAGAGGGCTGATGGGTGAACGGGACTTGGTGCGAGTTAGGACACGGGCAGCCGAGTTTTGGAGGAGCTCGAGTTTATGGAGGATGCAGGGTGGGAGGCCGGGCAGGAGTGCTTGGAATAGTTGAGTCTAGAGGTAACAAAGGCATGGATGAGGGTGCGATCTTCAAATAACTGCTTGAAAATCGATCTTTGTGGGTGGGGGTGAGGAGGTGGGCCAGAGCCGTGTACCATTTTCACCAAGGTGACAAAAAAAAGACATCCATTTATACAGCACCTTTCACGCCCTCAGGTTGTCCCAGAGCGCTTTACTGCCAACAGAGTACGAATGAAATGTATTCACTGTTGTAATGTAGGAAATGTGGCAGCCAATTTGCGCACAGCAAGGTCCCACAAACAGCAATGTGAACAAATAATCTGTTTTTAGTAACATTAGTTGAGGGATAAATATTGGCCAAGCCACTGAGGAGAACTGCCTTGATCTTGTTCAAAATAGTGCCATGGGATTTTTTATGTCCACCTGAGAAGGTAGATAGGGCTGACGAAGGGTCGTCGACCTGAAACTGTTAACCTCTCCACAGATGCTGCCTGACCTGCTGAGAATTTCCAGCATTTTCTGTTTTTATTTCAGATTTCCAGCATCCACAGTATTTTGCTTTTGTAAGGTAGACAGGGCCTTGGTTTAACATCTCATCTGAAAGACGGGACCTCTGACAGTGCAGCGCTCCCTCAGCACTGCGCTAGAGTATCAGCCTAGATTATGTGCTCGAGTCTCTGGAGCTGGACTTGAACCCACAACCATCTGACTCGGAAGCGAGAGTGCTACCCACTGAGCCACGGCTGACACCCTGACAAGCTACCCAAGTGACATGGTGATGTATCCAAACTTTCTATACAAGAACAGTCAAAGAGGAAAACAGGCCAACCTTCTCCCCCTGTATCAAATGAAAGCCATTCATAGAGTCAGGGTCTCCAGTGCCAATAAGAATTACCTTATATTTATCCACATTAAAACTGTCTGCCATTTCTTAGCCCATTTGCTTATTGGTCCAGATCCTTCGGATTGTTATTAATCTTCGCTACAGTCACTTTGACCACACAGGAGTGCAGACTATTTTAATAGGAAATAGCCATTCTCTTTTTTGATTGACCTCAACCCCGCCTTGCTGTCCTTTCACGATCAATCCCCTCTGTCTCCAGAAATGTGTCTCATTGTTTCCTGAATCCATTCACATTAACTGTTTCCCTGGTAACACATTTCCATATGTCAATGAGCCTTTATGAAAAATCATTCTGTCTGCATTCCCTACATATGTGAAGCTGAGCAATCTGCAGGTGGAGGAATAGAATAAATCAATAACAAGACTCTTTGATGGCCCAATGGGTAAAAGCAGACCTCAATATAGCACTGACCAGAAGGCCGCAGCTTTGATCCTTGGCCTGTGCGGAGATAGCTGCTCTCAGATGGACCAGTAGTCAGGCACTAGAATTGGCCTCTGCAACCTGGGCTAGGAAGGGAAAATAAATCAGGCAGATTTCCCAATCTTGATTGCTAAGGTCATGGTTGAATTATCCATTAAACAATCTGGATGGAGTGATGGGAGTTTCAACACTTCCATTTTCCAGGTTTTTCTGGCCAGTGGACTGTGTGTCATTATCAGCCTTTTCTCTTTACAGGTACTAATGTTTCCAGAATTTTTGCGGTCTACTGTCAATTGCCTCACCCGTAAACCCAACACAAAAGGGCTCCTATTTCACATTCTTCCCATCCACATCAAGCTGGAGTTTGCTAGGCCACTCCCTCCTACTGCTCCCATAGTTGGACAAGCCTTGCCTTCCTCTCATCTCCCTGACTCTCTCGGGCAGAGATCTCTCCCGTGTTTCAGACCGTTACGGTATTTGAGCCCAGCTCCCCATGTCCCAGAGAGAATATTGTCACCTCCAGTTATCTCGGTAAATCTGTTGAACCCTCTTCCGTTTATTTCAGTTACTGATTTTAACAAGTATTCTTCCTTGTACAACATTATATATGTAATATTTTTACGTTGTGGTTCTTTTCATTCTCTTGATATTTACAGAGGCTATCTGGCCTATTTCTCTTCAAATGCTACAGACAGACTCGCTGATTTGAAAAAGGGAAGCTGATATTAACTTCAAAAAAGTGACTGGGACTAAGTAACTATCTGTTAAATTAAAAAGAAACACCCACTCAAACACATATTTGAACACATTCCAAAATATATTTGAATTGACTGGCTTGACCCTTCCCCCAGATAACTGGCTTTGACAAACTGACTAATTATTGCAACAGGGTATAAGGATTAGTGGGGTTATGATGTTTGAGTGAGGCTGGTTTTAACCACTTATGCACTCTGACTGAATTAAGGAAATCAAAACCATACTAAATTTCAAAATACATAATTCTTCTCACACATTCAAGCTCTACCATCTGAGTCTTCCCTCAATTCACATTGGAGGAGTCACCCTTTCTAGTCCACCACTTCAGCGTGAAGAATTGGAGATCGAACCAGAACTGAACTACTCTTCAGCTGTCTAGGCCCTAAGCTCTGGAATTCCCTCCCTAAATCTCTCCGCCTCTCTACCTCTCACTCCTCCTTTAAAGCGCTCCTTAAAACCTACCTCTCCCCTTGACATTCAACGGCATTACCATCGCCGAATCCCCCACCAACAACATCCTGGGGGTCACCATTGACCAGAAACTTAACTGACCAGTCACATAAATACTGTGGCAACAAGAGCAGGGCAGAGGCTGGGTATTCTGCGGCGAGTGTCTCATCTCCTGACTCCCCAAAGCCTTTCCACCATCTACACGGCACAAGTCAGGAGTGTGATGGAATACTCTCCACTTGCCTGGATGAGTGCAGCTCCAACAATACTCAAGAAGCTCAACACCATCCAGGACAAAGCAGCCCGTTTGATTGCCACCCCATCCACCACCTTAAGCATTCACTCCCTCCACCACCAGCGTACCGTGGCTGCAGTGTGTACCATCTACACGATGCATTGCAGCAACTCGCCAAGGCTTCTTCGGCAGCACCTTCCAAACCCGCGACTTCTTCCACCTAGAAGGACAAGGGCAGCAGGTGCATGGGAACACCACCACCTCCAAGTTCCCCTCCAAGTCACACACCATCCTGACTTAGAAGTATATCGACGATCCTGGAACGCCCTCCCTAACAGCACTGTGGGAGTACCTTCACCACACAGACTGCAGCGGTTGAAGAAGGCGGCTCACCACCACCTTCTCGAGGGCAATTAGGGATGGGCAATAAATGCTGGCCTTGCCAGCGACGCCCACACCCCATAAGCGAATTTTTAAAAACCTGTCCTAATATCTGCCTTTGTGGCTCGGTGTCAAATTTTGTTTGATAATCGCTCCCGTGAAGAGCCTTGGAATGTTTTACTATGTTAAAGGTATAAATGCAAGTTGTTGTTACTGTTCTAATGTAGCAGAGAGAGAGAGAGGAATATTTACTTTGTTAAATTCAATTTTATTTATCATCTCCGCTTGATAGAGACTATTCACCACAGCTTCCAGATCACTGTCAGACATTCCATTTCTGTTGGTTAAATACAGCTGGTCCTTTCGAAGATCTTCCATATCTAAGGTTCCTTTAAAAAATATTTAAAAACCATAAGCAAAGTCCTGGAGCCATCACGAATATAAGAATGTTATGGGGAATGAAGGGGCCAACTGCTGCACTCCAATAAACTGGAGACAAGGGAGGTCATTTAAATGCAATGAAAACAAATATCAGGGAAGGTGTTTAGCGGAAGGACGAGCGGATATTTACACTAGTGCCCAAAACTCAAAATCACCCCCCAAGGGAAGAGAAAGAGAAAATATCCGTGACAAATTTCATGGATTTGCGTAGATATTGGCCCAGGCTGAGTGTAACTGCTCAGTCCTGTGAGTGGACCTTGTATGACCCTATGATCAAGAGTGTTCCTTTACTGCCTGAGGCTCCTGTTGTGCGCGCTAGATACTGTGATCTTGCACATACAGCCATCTGCATTATTTGGTCTAGACAGAAGGCAGTTTGAAAAGCACTTCAATGAGACAAGAATGATTGTAAACCAACAAATTGGTTTAGTTTGCTTGAATTATATTGATGAACAGACTACAATCTTTGCAGCAAGATTAATCAACTCCGTACCTCTCAGTATCATACCAGTTATAAACAATGCATTCCCGCTGACTTTCTAGGTAAAAACTCATATTTCAAACTCTCTCGCCCTAGGCTAACTGCTCTGCTACAAGTTGTACACCTTCCTCCCTCAGCTCAGAGAGAGAGCGCTCATTAATACTTTCAATTCTCCAGGCTTCCACCCATTGTTCAGTGACTACAGACTTTTTGTTAAGTCAAAAAAGATGCGGTATCTATGAGAGTTGACTCACTAAGATGAATCTAACCTTTATAGCAATATCATTACATCAATTACAAAAACCCTTCCATCAAATAGTCCCAAAATGTTTCTACCTTTTAGGTAATGGGCACCTAGTCCATCACCAGGGTCACCTACTTCTACCTTCAAAATGTAACCACCCCTGCCCCTACCTCAGCTCCTTCAGTGCCGAGTCTCTTATCTGTGTCTGTCATTTCCAGGCTTGACTTCTCCAACACAATCCTCACTGGCCTCCAGAGCTCCTCTCTCTACAAGCTCCAGTTTGTCCAGATCTCTGCTGCCAGCATCCCATTCGGTACTAAATCCTGCTCACCCATCACCCCCCCCGTCCTTGCTAACAGTGTCTTTGTTTAACAAACCTCTGCATGGCTTCACTCCAATCTGCTTTCGCTACCCTCTCCAGTCCTCTATCCCAACACACCCTTCCGCACCTTCTACTCTTCTAACTGCCCTACTGTGTGTGTCCCACCTTCCCTACATGACCATTGGTGGCAAGGCCTTCAGTTGTCATGCCCCAGCGCTCTGGAATTCTCTTCCTAAATCCCTTTATCTTGGAACATCTGTCCTCGCCCTCAAAAACCTCAACCTAATCAACTGGTTCTTCAGTCACCTCCCCCGAATGCTTCTCCCAACTCCTGCTCAGTGCCCGATCCCACTTGTGAAGCACCCTGGGGGTTCGAAGATGTTCCAGTGTGCTGTCTGAGCAGAGATTGCCATTATTCCCTTCTTCCCACAATCTGCAGGCTTTGTGAACCCAAGCTTTGGCATCACCTAACCGCTGCTTTCTGATTTATCTCATCTTTCCTCCGACTCTTTTCAACCCTCGGTGTTTCCCTGAGCAATGGCCTCTCAGTTCATTCCAGTGTTGTAGCTTGAATAGTAGAGAAACAAGTTTTGTTGGCACATATAAACTTTTCTTATTCTTGACTTTTTTCCCAACACCCTTATTCCCGGTCCCAGCATAACTAATCGGCAAAGATGCTCATATATGGAGATCTCCTGGGAAACTCCACAACATGCCAAAAGCCCACATGCAAATCCAAACCAGCCGATACTTCCTTCTTACCTTAAAGTGCAATAAGACTCTTGTTTAAAAACAGTTCTTAAAGCTGGTAATCAAAGACGTTTCACTCAAATGTAGCTGCTTCCTCTTACCAAGGTGTGGCGGAAATATGTTTCATCAAAATGAAAGTAAAACTTAAGTACACAAACGCAACTTCCTGTAGTGACACAAAAATGATTGTATCTTTCAATGAAAATGGCAGAGTGTCCCGAACACTCAGGATTTTATTAACCATTTGTGAATTTTGTATCATTGTGAATTCATGTGTTCAATTCACCAGGGGTAGAAGGGAGGGAATAAAAAAATGCTTTTCCTCATCTTCTATTCCTGTGAATCATAATAACACAGTTATATTTTGAACTGTGGATGACCACTGGGAGATGACCATTGCTCCATCTTGTCTACCCTTTTAAGCCACCCATCAGTTTTGTAACCATGATTCTGGAGCTGATTGTCTTCTATCCCCTTTCCTAATCCTTTTATAAACCCTGCCATAGTATCTGTTCCCCCACCTCTGCCAGTAATCTTATCCATAATTCTATTACCCTCTGACTAAAAAAAAGTTGCCTAAATTTCCTTCCTTCTTTTGACACCCTTAACTTTAAACTGTATCCCCCTAGTCCTCGAATCCTGTGCCCGACAGAAGAGCTTTTACGGATCCAAATTCTCCATACCTGTGAAAATCATAAAGACGTCGATCAAGTACCCACGCCATTCCCATCCTCACACAACAGCAAAATATTGCGGATGCTGGAAATCTGAATTAAAAACAGAAAATGCTGGAAACACTCAGCAGGTCAAGTCAACATCTGTGGAGAGAGAAACAGAGTCAACATTTCATGTCGATGATGTCCCCCCCACCCCCACCCCCACAGGGTGCAGAAAAGATTTAGAAGAATGATTCCAGGGATGAGGGACTTCAACTACGTGGATTATTGGAGAATCTGGGGTTGTTCTCCTGAGAGCAGAGAAGGTTCAGAGGAGATTTGATAGAGGTGTTCAAAATCATGAGGGGTCTGGACAGAGTAGATAGAGAAAAACTGTTCCCATTGGCGGAAGGGTCGAGAAGCAGAGGACACAGATTTAAGGTGATTGGCAGAAGATCCAAAGACGACATGAGGAAAAACTTTTTTACGCAGCGAGTGGTTAGGATCTGGATCACACTGCCTGAAAGGGTGGTGGAGGCAGATTCAATCGGGGCTTTCAAAAGGGAATTGGCTAAGCACCTGAAGGAAAATAATTGCTGGGCTACGGGGAAAGGGCCGGGGAGTGGGACTAGCTGAAGTGCTCTTGCAGAGAGCTGGCACGGGCTTGACGGGCCGAATGGCCTCCTTCCGTGCTGTAACCATTCTATGATTCTAATCCTACTCTTGTGCCGAGAGCAAGGTTCCAGGGTAGACAGTCTTTCCCCGTAACTCAGCAGAGGCAGATGAGGAAACAACTAAAGTGTGTCCATTCCAGAGACTTCAGATGTTAGCCTTGCATTAATGAGGTACTGTGCCAGATTTATGTCAGCACGGGATCTAGTAATAGTGAGCTGGCGTTCCATTGAGCTTCGGACTGATCCTCGTAGTTTTCCTCGACGCCCTCCTGTAATTACACATTTCCTGCAAAATGGAGGCCAAAACTGAACAAAGTATGAAACATGATCACAAAGGCTAGAAAACCACTTCAACACAATCGCCTTAGATTTATTAGTCACACACATAAGTAATGAAGAGTAATATAAATAAGAAAAAACTTGCAATAATAAATCAGGACACCGCAAAGTGCTTCACTGCTGTTTAAGTGCTTTTGAGGTATAGTCACTGTTGTAATGTAAGAAAATGTGGCAGCTATTTGCACACAGCATGATCCCACAAACAGTAATGAGATAAATGACACTAGATTGTCTAGATTACGTGCTCAAGTTGCTGAAGCCTTCTGATTCATGGGCAAGAATGTTACCACTGAGCCAAAGCTGACACCTAAGTATCAATTGTGTCAGCTGTGGCTCGGTGGGTAGCACTCTTGCCTCTGAGTCAGAAGGTTGTGGGTTCAAGGCCCACTCCAGAGGCTTGAGCACAAAAATCTGGGCTGACACTCCAGTGCAGTACTGAGGGAGTGCTGCACTGTTGGAGGTGCCGTGTTTCGGATGAGACGCAAAACCGAGGCCCAATCTGCCCTCTCAGGTGGATGAAAAAAGATCCCACTATTTCAAAGAAGAGCAGGGGAATTATTATCCCTGGTGTCCTAGCCAACATTTATCCCTCAATTAACATTACCAGAAAAAACAGGTCATTAACACATTTGTGTTTGTGGGAGCTTGCTGTGTGCAAATTGGCTGTTGCGTGTCTTACATTACAACAGTGACTACAAAAGTACTTCATTGGCTGTAAAGCGCTTTGGGACGTCCTGAAGCCGTGAAAGGCGCTATATAAGTCTTTCATTTTTTCTTTAACATAATAGTGAAAAATCTAAACAATTAATAAGACAATGATACACGACCAGTTCTCTCTCTGCCCTCCCTCCCACCTATAATAAAGACCGTGACACTTGGTCATCTGCTGTGCTCATAGGAAACCACAAGGCAACATATAGCAGAGACCAGCAGCTCCCTGGTCAGTGCTAACTTCGCTGATCTCAGCCAAGTTAGGGTGCTTTTGTTGGTCTCAAATAGGGGGTTAGCGGGGAAAATTGAACAAGTGTCCTGATCCTGACTGCCAACCAGCGACTTCTGCTAGATGTGCATTGGGTGGAGATTGAGTGAGGATAGGATCAGGCTCATCTACGATATCCCCTCCACAATGTCGAATACCTTACTGACACTCACCGTTGTAGTGTATGTAACCGTTCCACCTTTAAGAGAACTATTTTAAGGGTTGCACTACTTTATCTTGGCTGCTGTATACTGTAATACCGGTGGTGACCACACCGGTATATAAGTGCTGTGTAATGATTTATTGGGCAGTTCCGCCCTGACCTTCGAACAGTAAAGACCTGTTAAAAGTTACTCTTGTGGTCTGTGTAGTAATTCTCAATATAACACACAGACTTAACAGTGGCGACGAGTACGATCTTACCCTGCGGCAGAGATACATCCAAGGCAGTTTAACGGGCCTCGAGAGGAGGCATCCGCCCTCATCATTCTGCTGAGAGAAGACTCGGGTCTGCAGAGCACAGGAAGAATTCTGACACGAAGCCTTCCATCAGCAACAGGCAGTGATCATCCCTTCTATCACGGTGGTGGGTAAGCTGATCAGCGACGAGCAGCAAGTCGGCCACGTTGACTGTGAGTAGGGGAGAAAAAAAAGAAACGGAGGATATAAGGGCGGAGAACTCGACCACGGCCGGGGAAAAGAGCCGGACAGAAGTCGGGGCCAGAGGCGCTGAGACTGGGGCAGCATAAGGCATGGAAGCCGCGGTGAATGCAAACGCAGCCGGTGCGAAAGACCGGGCTGCAAGCGGGCTGGGAGACGCAACAGCGTCGAGAGAGAGCTCGACCGCGACCGATGAAAAAGGCCGGGCAGCTACCGAGGCCGCGAGGCGCAGCGACCGGGTCAGCGTAAGGCGCGGGAGAAAATAAAAAAAACCGCGGAGAACTCAGCCGCAGCCGGGGGGAAAGGACCGGACTGCAAGAGGGGCTGGGAGGCGCGATTTGAAAACCGCTGGGGGAGGGCGAACGCAGCAATACGGCAAGCGCCATTACAGCCAGCGGGGGAGAAAGGCAAATGCGGGAAGCCGCCATTTTCGGAGGCGGGGGAAGAAGACAAGCGCGGGAAACCGCCATTTTGTAAAAAAAATAATAATTCTTTTGTTTCTCAAGAAGATCGCGAGGATGCCTAAGCATGGTAACATCAACGATTTCGATCCCGATGTTGAAGATTGGGCCACGTATGTAGAACGCATAGAGATATATTGTAAGGCAAATAAAATATCAGATGAAGATAAAGCACTAACCTTACTAAACTCAATGGGTGCGAAGACATACGGGCTATTGAAGCATCTTCTATCACCAGCTAAACCGGCGGATCAGGCTTTCGCTAAAGTTGTTGCTGTCCTGAAAAATCATTTGAACCCCACACTGCTGATGTTGGCTGAACGATTTAAATTTTATGCGAGAACGCAACTGAAAGAGGAAAGCAACGCGGAGTATTTAATTGAACTGCGTAAGCTAGCGAAATACTGCCAGTTTGAGGAAAGCCTGACAGAGGCACTGAGAGACAAATTTGTGTGTGGATTGTCGAAAGAAGGAACACAAAAGCGGCTGCTTGAAGAGAATGATATTACACTTGATAAGGCTGTCTCTATTGCAACATCGCACGAAGCCGCAGCGAGAGGCACTGCGGAAATGCAGCTGAAGGCAGCGGTACTCAGCGTAGATCGTTGTGGGAAGACAACACATGATCAGAACCAATGCTGGTTTAAAAACCAGGAATGTAGAAAATGTGGCAAGCTTGGTCACATAGCTAAAGTATGCCGGTCAGGAAAGAAGACCAGCAACAAAAAGTCACCGCAGGAAAAGTGCAGAAAGGTACATAAGGTGGCTGAGAAGAGTTCGGATGAACAGAATTCAGATTCAGACTCCAACAGCAAGGAACTGGGTAGTCTGAGAATTCACAATGTGAGTAAGGAAGCTGACCGACAAACTATCTGGGTCACACTGCAGATAGCAGGAGTCCAAATGAAGATGGAATTGGACACCGGATCGGCGTTGACGGTCATGAATAAGCAAGATTACAAAAGGTTATTCAAACATATTCCCCTACGGGATACGAAGATAGTATTGCAGACATACACGGGGCAAAGAGTATACCCCATCAGGAAGATAAAAGTCAAGGTGGTACACAAGGGCAAAGAACACCAAGGAATGGACTTATATGTACTACCTGAGGGAGGTCCACCACTTCTGGGACGGGAGTGGATCAGGAAAATAAATATGGGCTGGCACTCCCTAAACGCAATAACGGTAGATTCCGAGAAAAAAGATGTCAAACCTGAACGATTGCCCAGAATATTGGATGAGGCTAAAGAGGTGTTCCAACAGGGACTGGGAACACTGAGAGGAATTAAGGCAAAAATCAAGATTGCAGAACATGCAACCCCAAAATTTTTCAAAGCCTTATGCGATACGACCTGCTGTGGAAGCTGAGCTGGAAGGGCTAGAACGTTCAGGAGTACTGTCTAAGGTGGACTGGAGTGAGTGGGCCACACCCATTGTTCCCGTCATGAAGCGTTCATCGAGTAACAAGCCAGGGGAACCGGGGAAGGTCCGCATCTGTGGAGACTTCAAGATCACAGTTAATCCGGTGCTTCACACGGTGCAATATCCGCTTCCGCGGATTGAGGATATCTTTGCTTCATTGTCTGGCGGGAAACGCTTCACCAAGATAGACCTGGCGCAAGCGTACTTACAGATGGAAGTTGAGGAAGAGTCGCGCCAGTATCTCACAATCAACACACACAGAGGCTTGTATCGATATAATAGACTGGTTTTTGCAGTGGCTTCGGCTCCAGCAATTTGGCAGAGGGCCATGGAGCAAGTATTACAGGGAATTCCAAGCACTCAATGTTAATTGGACGATATCCTGATTACAGGAGATGACGATGAGGAACACCTTGCTAATTTGAAACTGGTGCTCACCAGGTTGAAGGAATATGGCCTTCGAGTTAATCGCCAGAAATGTGAGTTCTTTCAGAAACGGATCTCGTACTGTGGTCATATCATTGACCAGGAGGGGCTGCACAAGTCACCTGACAAGATCGAAGCTGTTGTGAAGGCTCCCGCTCCGGAAAATGTATCCCAGTTGAGGTCGTTCCTAGGGTTGATTAACTATTATCATAAGTTTCTGCCAAATCTATCCACGGTGCTGCATCCACTGAATGCTCTTTTGCAGAAAGAAGTACCATGGAAGTGGAGCGAGGACTGTAAGAAGGCCTTTCGCAAAAGCAAGGCATTGATCACCTCAGAGGAAGTGTTGGCTCACTTCAACCCAACGCTACCTATTCGTTTAGCTTGTGATGCTTCTCCTTATGGTATTGGAGCAGTACTCTCACACAAGTTGCCAAATGGCTCGGAAAGGCCAGTCGCATTTGCATCCAGATCATTGACCTCCGCTGAGCGCAACTATGCTCAGATAGATAGGGAGGCTCTCAGCCTGGTGTGGGGAGTAAAGAAGTTTAATCATTACCTGCAGGGCCAGAAGTTTACACTGTTGACAGACCACCAGCCGTTGGTATCCATATTCAACCCTAAAAAGGGCGTTTCCATTATGACAGCGCAAAGGCTACAGAGGTGGTCCCTTTTCCTAGGGGCACACCAATATGACATAGAATACAAAGGATCAAAACAGCATGGGAATGCTGACGGTTTATCACGCCTACCGTTGCCAACGGTAGAAGAGGCGCCTACAGTGGACCCAGTGGAGATGTTCCACTCAACCATAGTGGAATGTCTACCAGTAACAAATTCTACGATCGAAAAGGAAACAAGAAATGACCCGACTTGCTCACGAGTCTACGATTTAACGGTGAAGGGATGGCCAGCACATGGCGAACCACTGTTGCCAGCATTTTTGCAAAGAAGAGAACAGCTGTCAGTGTGCCGAGGAACTTTGATGTGTGCATCCAGAGTGGTGATTCCACCCAAACTCCAGCATAAAGTGCTAAAGGAGCTTCACGAGGGGCATCTGGGTGGAGTGAAAATGAAGAACCTAGCCAGAGCGTTCGTGTGGTGGCCAGGTATCGATGGAGACATCGAAGAAATGACCAAGAGCTGTCTAGGATGCCAGAAGGTCCAAAACGCCCCACCACAATCTCCTCTGCATCCATGGGAGTGGCCCTCATCTCCATGGCAAAGGGTACATATCGACTTTGCTGGTCCATTTATGGACTCAATGTTCTTAATCGCGGTGGATGCACACTCCAAGTGGCCGGAGGTAATAAAGATGTCCTCCACCACCACGGAAAAAAACATCACAGTATTAAGGACCATATTTGCCAGGAATGGGCTGCCGGAACAGATCTGTTCTGATAATGGACCGCAATTTGTGTCCGAAGAATTCAGGAAGTTCTTAAAAAACAATGGGGTTAAGCACTACACGTCCGCCCCATACCATCCCGCCACCAATGGATTAGCTGAAAGGTTTGTCCAGACCTTCAAGAAGGCCATAAAGGCCATGGGTAATGAAGACATAAATCTACAACATAAGGTAGATAACTTCTTGTTGGCGTACAGGAATGCAACACATGCGGTCACAAACCAAACTCCCGCCATGATGTTTTTCAATAGAAGACTAAGATGCCGGCTGGATTTGATCAAGCCAAACATCAGAAGGGACGTAGAGAACCGGCAATTTCAAGGCATGAATGAAAGGCCAACTAGAACCTTCCAGATAGGTCAACAAGTTTTGGCCCGGGACTACCGTACCGAGAAATGGCAGCCTGGAACTATTTGCACACGACTAGGACCGCTGATGTATACCGTGGACATTGGTGAAAGCATAATAAGGCGCCATGCTGACCAGATCATAGCGTCATCCGAAAAGGGACAACCTACACCACAACTCTATACGCCTAATGATGAAGCAGAGATACCCATAGTATCTACCTCCGATCCGGTGATACTGGAACCAGATGAACCCGACACTGACATTCAAGCCGAATCGACCTTGCCAAAAGAACCTACTACACCACCGAAAACTACTACACCACCGAGGCGTTATCCGGACCGAGTCAGGAAGCCTCCAGAGAGACTGAATCTGTGAACTGTTTTTTACATGAAGTTGTGTATATATGTTATGATGTTATGTTTAATGGAAATATATACTGTTAACCTAAAAAGGGAGGATTGTAGTGTATGTAACCGTTCCACCTTTAAGAGAACTATTTTAAGGGTTGCACTACTTTATCTTGGCTGCTGTATACTGTAATACCGGTGGTGACCACACCGGTATATAAGTGCTGTGTAATGATTTATTGGGCAGTTCCGCCCTGACCTTCGAATAGTAAAGACCTGTTAAAAGTTACTCTTGTGGTCTGTGTAGTAATTCTCAATATAACACACAGACTTAACAACCGTCAAGGCTCACGTCTAAAGAATGGCCACTTGGCCAAGGTGCCAAAGAACAACCAGCAACCGGGGGACTGCAACCTGGCAAGAATCAACACTCCTGGGCACCAGCTCAAGGTTTATCACTCTGGCACGTGGCGAGATGTGGATCCATCAAATCAAACTTTAGATGAATTTGTGCAAATTGCATCAACTGAAGAGGAAGTGAATCTTTGAGAGTCAGGCTTCCTTCTTGCTGGCAAAATGGCTGCAGAGAGGAAAACAGAGAAGGGAGCAGGGAGAATGGGCTGGGTGGTTCTGTGAAATCATTTGTAAAAGTGAAAGAGGAAATTTTGAAAAGGTCACACCTAAGAACAGAAGACGTAGGAGCAGGAGTAGGTCATTTGGCCCCTCGAGCCTGCTCCGCCATTCAATAAGATCATGGCTGATCTGATCTTGGCTTCAACTCCACCTCCCTGCCCGCTCCCCATAACCCTTGACTCCCTTATCATTCAAAAATCTGTCTATCTCCACCTTAAATATACTCAATGACCCAGCCTCCACAGCTCTCTGGGGAAGAGAATTCCAAAGATTCACAACCCTCGGAGAGAAGAAATTCCTCATTTCCGATTTAAATGGGTGACCCCTTATTCTGAAATTCTTCTTCTAAACTCCAATGAGTAAAGGCCCAACCTGTTCAACTTTTCTTCATAAGGCAACCCCTTCATCCACGGAATCAGCCTCGTCAACCTTTGTGAACACGGATGTCAGCTGTCAGCTGCCAATAGGTAAACCATCTTGTCTTACATATAATGAGCGGGAGGAGGGCAAGTCCAGTCAGACCTATCTGATTACGTGCTTATTTTATTCTATGTGATTTACAATATTGGCCACAAATAATTAATGAAAACCACGTCCAAGACCTTCACTGAATTACTGTTGCCATACCCGAGCGGCACGGAGGAAGAATACCGCCAGCCACCATGGGAATAGCATCAAACACCCAGTGGGCAGAACACAGCCGCGAGCGGAGGAAGCCTGGAGGTGACACCTTGCTTGAAGAAATAACAACAGAAAATGCTGGAAAAACTCAGCAGGCCAGGCAACATCCGTGGAGAGAGAAATAGAAGATAGGAGCAGGAGTAGGCCATTCGGCCCCTCGAGCCTGTTCCGCCATTCAACGAGATCATGGCTGATCATCCAAACTCAGTACCCGGTCCCTGCTTTCTCCCCATATCCCTTGATCCCTTTAGCCATAAGAAATATATCTTACTCCTTCTTGAATATATTTAATGAATTGGCCTCAACTGCCTTCTGTGGTAGAGAATTCCACAGGTTCACCACTCTCTGGGTGAAGAAATTCCTCCTCATCTCTGTCCTAAATGGCTTACCCCTTATCTTTAGACTGTGACCCCTGGTTCTGGACTCCCCCACCATCGGGAACATCCTTCCTGCATCTAGTCTGTCTAGTCCTGTTAGAATTTTATAAGTTTCAATGAGATCCCCTCTCATTCTTCTAAACTCGAGTATTAGCCCAATCGACCCAATCTCTCCTCATACGTCATTCCTGCCATCCCAGGTATCAGTCTGGTGAATCTTCGCTGCATTCCCTCCATGGCAAGAACATCCTTCCTCAGATAAAGCGACCAAAACTGCACACAATACTCAAGGTGTGGTCTCACCAAGGCCCTGTACAACTGCAGCAAGACATCCTTGTTCCTGTACTCGAACCCTCTCGCTACGAAGGCCAACATACCATTTGCCTTCTTAACCACCTGCTGCACCTGTATGCTGACCTTCAGCGACTGGAGCACAAGGACGCCCAGGTCTCGTTGCACTGCCCCTTCTCCCAATCTATTGCTGTTCAGATAATAATCTGCTTTCCTGTTTATGCCACCAAAGTGGATAACCTCACATTTATCCACATTATACTGCATCTGCCATACATCTGCCCAATCACCCAACCTGACCAAATCATACTGGAGTTTCTCGGTATCCTCCTCACAGCACACACGCCCAGCCAGCTTTGTGTCATCTGCAAACTTGGAGATATTACATCTAGTTCCCTTGTCTAGATCATTAATATATATTGTGAATAGCTGGGGTCCTAGCACCGATTCCTGCGGTACCCCACTAGTCACTGCCTGCCACTCGGAAAAAGACCCGTTTATTCCAACTCTTTGCTTCTTGTCTGCCAACCAGTTCTCTATCCAAGTCAGTACCTTGCCCCCAATCCCTCGTGCTTTAACTTTACACGCTAATCTCTTACGCGGGACCTTATCGAAAGCCTTCTGAAAGTCCAAATACACCACATCCACTGGTTCTCCCTTATCTATTCTACCAGTTACATCCTCATAAAATTCCAGTAAATTAGTCAAGCACGATTTACCTTTTGTAAATCCATGTTGACTTTGTCTGATCCTGTCACTGTTTTCCAAGTGCTCTGCTATTACATCCTTTATAATGGACTCTAGCATTTTCCCCACTACCGGTCTGTAATTCCCCGTTTTCTCTCTACCACCTTTTTTGAATAGTGGGGTAACATTGGCTACCCTCCAATCCATGGGAACTGTTCCAGAGTCCATAGAATTTTGGAAGATGACCACCAATGCATCTACTATTTCTCAGGCCACTTCCTTAAGTACCCTGGGATGTAGATTATCAGGCCCTGGGGATTTATCGGCCTTCAATCCCATCAATTTCCCTAACACCATTTCCCTACAAATACTGATTTCATTCAGTTCCTCCCTCTCATTAGACCCTATGTTCCCTGACATCTCTGGGAGATTATTTGTGTCCTCCTTTGTGAAGACAGAACCAAAGTATGTATTTAATTGGTCTGCCATTTCTTTGTTCCCCATTATAAATTCCCCTGAGTCTGACTGCAAGGGACCTACACTTGACTTCACCAATCTTTTTCTCTTCACATATCTATAGAAGCTCTTACAGTCAGTTTTTATGTTCCCTGCAAGCTTAATCTCATACTCTATTTTCCCCCTCTTAATTAATCCCTTTGTCCTCCATTGCTGAATCCTAAACTGCTCCCAATCCTCAGGTTTGCTGCTTTTTCTGGCCAATTTATATGTCCTCTCCTTGGATCTTATGCTATCCCTAATTTCCCTTGTTAGCCATGGTTGAGTCACCTTTTTTGTTTTATTTTAATGCCAAACAGGGATGAACAAATTCTGTAGTTCATCCATGCGATCTTTAAATGTTTGCCATTGCCTATCCACTGTCAACCCTTTAAGTAATGTTCCCCAATCCATCCTACCCAACTCGCGTCTCATACCATCGTAGTTTCCTTTATTTAAATTCAGGACGCTAGTCTCTGAGTCAACATTTCAGGTCGAAACCCTTCGTCAGGACTGAGAAAAAACACAGGAAATGAAACAGATTAAAAGGCCAGTTTGGGGGCTGGGAAATGGGGATGAAAGAACAAAAGAGAAGTGAAGAGACATTAAGAGGTATTCAAAACGAGACGAGATGGTGATAGGACTAGTAAAGAGACAAAAGACGGCTCTAGACGAGGTGTGAAATGCGCTGGCAGAATGAGAGACAGCTGCCACGTGGGAGAGAAAAAAAGGGGGAAGGGCCAAAACAAAGGTGTGGATAAAAAATATATATAAAAATGTAATAGGGGCCGAGGTTATGAGCTGAAATTGTTGAACTCGATATTGAATCCGGAAGGCTGTAAAATGCCTAATCGGAAGATGTGTTGCTGTTCCTCGAGCTTACGCTGAGCTTCCGTGGAACAATGGCAAGAGCCCGAGGACGGTGATGTCTGAGTGGGAATGGAGCGGTGAATTAAAATGACAGGCGACCGGAAGCTCGGGGTCACTCTTACGGACTGAACGGAGGTGTTCCGCAAAGCGGTCACCCAATCTGTGTTTGGTCTCACCAATGTAGAGGAGACTGCATCGTGAGCAGCGAATACAGTATACTAGATTGCAAGAAGTACAAGTAAATCGCTGTTTCACCTGGAAGGGGTGTTTGGGGCCCTGGACAGTGGGAAGGGGGGAGGTATAGGGGCAGGTGTTACATCTCCTCCGCTTGCACGGGAAGGTGCCGGGCGAAGGGAAAGGCTGTTAGGGGTGATAGAGGAGCGGACTAGGGTGTCGCAGAGGGAGCGGTCCCTACGGAATGCTGAAAGGGGAGGGGAGGGGAAGATGCGTTTGGTGGTGGGATCACGCTGGAGGTGGCGGAAATGGCAGAGGATGATCCGTTGAATGTGGAGGCTGGTGGGGTGAAAGGTGAGGACACGGGGAACCCTATTTTTTTTTTTAATTCATTGATGGGATGTGGGCGTCGCTGGCTAGGCCTGCATTTAGTGCCCATCCCTAATTGCCCTTGAGAAGATGGTGGTGAGCCGCCTTCTTGAACCGCTGCAGTCCATATGGTGTAGGTACACCCACAATGCTGTTTGGAAGGGAGTTCCAGGATTTTGGCCCAGCGACAGTGAAGGAACGGCGATACAGGTCCAAGTCAGGATGGTGTGTGGCTTGGAGGGGAACTTGTAGGTGGTGATGTTCCCATGCGTCTGCTGCCCTTGTCCTTCTAAGTGGTAGAGGTCGCCGGTTTGGAAGGTGCTGTTGAAGGAGCTTTGGCGAGTTGCTGCAGTGCATCTTGTAGATGGTACACACTGCAGCCACAGTGCGCCGGTGGTGGAGGGAGTGAATGTTGAAGGTGGTGGATGGAGTGCCAATCAAGCGGGCTGCTTTATCCTGAATGGTGTCGAGCTTCTTGAGTGTTGTTGGAGCTGCTCTCATCCAGGCAAGTGGAAAGTATTCCATCACACTCCTGACTTGTGCTTTGTAGATGGTGGAAAGGCTTTGGGGAGTCAGGAGGTGAGACACTCGCCGCAGAATTCCCAGCCTCTGGCCTGCTCTTGTAGCCACAGTATTTATATGGCTGGTCCAGTTCAGTTTCTGATCAATGGTAACCCCCAGGATGATGATAGTGGGGGATTCAGTGATGGTAATGCCATTGAATGTCAAGGGGAGATGGTTAGAGTCTCGCTTGTTGGAGATGGTCATTGCCTGGCACTTGTGTGGTGCGAATGTTACTTGCCACTCGTCAGCCCAAGTCTGAATGTTGTCCAGGTCTTGCTGCATATGGACACGGACTGCGTCAGTATCTGACAAGTCTCGAATGGTGCTGAATGTAGTGTATGCACTTTGAAGAAGGAACTATATTCTGCAGCCCCTGTATACTGCAGTACCAGTAGTGACCACCCCTGTATATAAGCCTGTGTAGTAACTTTGTATAGTAGTTCCAGTTTTGTCTCCATTCAGTAAACACCTGTTATAACCAACTTCTGCAGTCCGTGTCTCAATTACACACGGACATTACATTGGCGACGAACAGATCTGAACTTACCTACAGTTCTGCACCACCTCACGGGGATCCATCCCTGAAGCGAAGTTATTAGAGGTCAAAGCCAGAAGGAAGAAATCCAAAAAGGAAAAAAAAACAAACAGAAGAAACGGGCGTCGACCGTGGGCAACCGCCCTCTGATTCATCGAATTCGAAGATTTGCAGGAGAGGCTGTCGAGAGCTGGGCTTGGTTATCCAGTCTATGGTGTTCCAGCTAATCGGGCTGGTGGCAGGTAGTACACTGATCCTTCCTGGGCTGCGGCGGGCTAGAGCTCGATCGGGTGGCTTTTCAACGGGGCCGAGCAGCGTTGTTGGGAAGAGGAGAGAGAGGGTGGAGCACACAGGGTGCGGCCGGTGCTACGAAGCCGGGCAGCGTACAGACCCGAGAAGAGGGAGGGAAGTGTCCCATAGGGTCTGCTCTGACGACGGGAACAGTAATTAAAATAAAAGAAAAAGAAATTAGAAGCGCAGAAAGCCGCGAGGAGCTGCAGTTTGCCACGGGGACCGCGGAGAGCGGCGTTGGCAGCAGCGCGGGGGGAAGCGCGCGAAGACCATAGGGCGTCGCCATCAAGGCATAAAAACGCCAGCAACAGCGCTGGCAGCAGCGGAAAAGGCAGAAAGCGCGGGAGGCGCCATCTTAATCCAGCAGGGAAGAAGGCAAAGCGCAGGAGGCACCATTTTGTTCAATCGGGGAAGAAGGCAAAGCGCGGGAGGCGCCATCTTAGATCTCCAAGATGCCGAAGACTGGCAATATCACTGCCTTCGATAATGAAATAGAAGACTGGACCACGTATGTGGAAAGAGTCGAAGTATATTGCAAGGCAAATGAAGTAGCCGATGAGAAAAAGGCATCGGTACTACTAAACTTAATGGGCGCAAGAACGTACGGCCTATTGCAGAACCTGATCACTCCAGTCAAACCGATGGCGAAGAGTTTTAACGAAATTGTTGATATCCTACAGGAACACCTAAATCCTACACCGCTGCTGATAGCAGAAAGATTTAAATTCCACAAGAGAAATCAGCATAAAGATGAGAGCAATGCTGATTACCTTACGGAACTACGCAAGCTATCAAAGCACTGCCAGTTCGGAGCAGGACTGGCAGATACCCTATGGGACAAATTTGTCTGTGGACTCCTGAGTGAAGGAACCCAGAAGAGGTTACTCTCAGAGAAAGAGCTGACGCTAGATAAGGCTTTCAGCGTGGCAGTATCGTACGAAGCAGCAGCAAGGGGAGCTGCGGAAACACAGCAAAAGCCACAGGAATACGGCACCCATGAAATGACACGGGGATTTGAAAAATGTTATCGCTGCGGCAGAACAACCCATGACCAGAAGGACTGCTGGTCCAAGGACAAAACATGCAGGCAATGCGGAAAGATGGGACACATTGCACGAGTTTGCAGGTCCGGGAAGAAGACTAACGACAACAAAAAGACTACTAAGGAACAGTACAGGAAAGTACAAAAGATGACGGACAGTAGTTCCGAAGACCAGAAGAGCGATAGTGAATCCGGGAACAAGAGACTAAGCTGTCTCAAACTACACAACGTAATCGCAAAAGAGGATCACCGAACCATTTGGGTCACCCTCACGATAGCAGGGTCCCAAGTCAAAATGGAATTGGATACAGGATCAGCCCTGGCCGTCATGAATCGACGAGACTACGAGCGGCTATTCTCACACATACCCTTGAAAGACACATCCATTGTCTTGAAGACATATACGGGGCAGAAAGTATACTCCAGAGGGAAAATAAGGGTGCCTGTCGAATACAACGGCAAGGAAATACAGAAATTGTATCTGTACATACTACAAGATGGTGGACCGCCGTTATTGGGACGTGAATGGATCAGAAAGATAAGTTTAGACTGGCACTCCATTCAGGCACTGACTGTGGCTGGTAAAAAGGATGACGACGTTACACCTGGATGATTGTCAAAAATCTTAGCTAACGCTAAAGAGGTATTTCAACAAGGACTGGGAACTCTTAAAGGCATAACTGCCTCGATAAAAATAGAAGAGAATGCAATTCCCAAGTTTTTCAAAGCAAGACCGGTACCATATGCAATTCGCCCAGCCGTCGAGGCAGAGCTGGAGAATCTGGAGAATGCAGGCGTGTTATCTAAGGTAGACTGGAGCGAGTGGGCGACACCCATCGTTCCTGTCATTAAGAAAACGTTAAACAATAAGTCTGAGGAGCCAAGGAAGGTTCGCATCTGTGGGGACTTCAAGGTGACTGTGAACCCAGTCCTTCACACAGTACAGTATCCTCTTCCGAGGATAGAAGATATTTTCGCCTCACTATCTGGAGGGAAACGTTTTACAAAAATTGACCTAGCGCAAGCATATTTGCAGATGGAGGTTGAAGAATCCTCTAGGAAATATCTCACGATAAACACTCACAAAGGTCTTTACCAGTATAATCGACTGGTATTCGGAGTAGCATCAGCTCCAGCTATATGGCAAAGAGCGATGGAACAAGTTCTGCAAGGGATTCCGGGGACTCAGTGTTACTTGGACGACATCCTAGTGACAGGTGAAAATGACAGTGAACACCTTGCCAACCTAGAGCAGGTGCTCACTAGACTAAGAGAACATGGGCTACGAGCCAATCGCCCCAAGTGCGAGTTTTTTAAGAAACAAATATCGTATTGTGGCCACGTGATTGATGAAAAGGGGTTACATAAGTCCCCTGACAAAATTGAAGTGGTAGTTAAGGCTCCAGCGCCTGAAAATGTGTCACAACTGAGGTCATTTCTTGGATTGGTGAATTACTACCATAAGTTTTTGCCGAATTTGTCCACAATTCTGCACCCACTGAACACCCTGCTACAAACTGGAGTAGCATGGAAATGGAGTGATGAATGTAAGCGGGCCTTTCAGAAGTCTAAAGGCCTGATCACTTCAAGAGAAATATTGGCTCACTACAACCCATCACTACCGATAAGACTGGCGTGTGATGCATCTCCCTACGGCGTTGGAGCGGTACTGTCACATAAATCCCTTGATGGTTCAGAGAGGCCGATAGCTTTTGCGTCACGCTCGTTAACTGCAGCCGAGCGTAACTACGCCCAGATTGACAGAGAGGCCCTCAGCCTGGTGTGGGGGGTGAAGAAGTTCAATCACTACCTGCACGGACAGAAATTTACTCTACTAACTGATCATCAACCTCTTGTCTCCATTTTCAACCCTAAGAAGGGCGTCCCGATAATGACAGCACAACGGCTACAGAGGTGGTCCCTTTTCCTAGGGGCACACCAATATGACATCGAGTACAAAGGAACTAAACAGCATGGGAATGCTGATGGATTGTCGCGCCTACCGTTGCCGACGGTGGAAGAAGCACCTGCAGTGGATCCTGTGGAGATATTCCACTCGACCATAGTCGAATGTCTACCTGTGACGAATGCAAACATAGAAAAGGAAACACGAAATGACCCGACACTCTCCAGGGTCTATGATTTAACGGTGAAGGGATGGCCAGCACATGGCGAACCACTGTTGCCAGCATTCTCGCCGAGAAGAGAACAGCTGTCAGTGTGCCGAGGAACCCTGATGTGTGGATCCAGAGTAGTAATTCCACCCAAATTGAAGGATAGAGTGCTCAATGAGCTTCATGAGGGTCATCTGGGAGGGGTAAAAATGAAGAACTTAGCCAGAGCGTTTGTGTGGTGGCCGGGAATTGATAGAGAAATCGAAGAGATGACCAAGAGCTGTACAGGATGCCAGAAGGTCCAAAACGCCCCACCACAAGCCCCTCTACATCCATGGGAGTGGCCTTCATCTCCATGGCAAAGGGTACACATTGATTTTGCTGGTCCATTTATGGACTCGATGTTTTTAATTGTGGTGGATGCACATTCAAAGTGGCCAGAGGTAATAAAAATGTCCTCAACCACCACAGAAAAAACTATCACAGTCTTACGAACCATATTCGCCAGAAATGGGCTGCCTGAACAAATTTGCTCCAACAATGGACCACAGTTTGTGTCTGAAGAGTTCCGGAGGTTCTTAAAGAACAATGGTGTTAAGCATTACACATCCGCCCCATATCATCCAGCCACCAATGGATTGGCTGAGAGGTTCGTTCAAACATTCAAGAAGGCTATCAAGGCAATGTGTAATGAAGACATGCCCCTACAACACAAGGTGGATAACTTCTGGTTTGCCTACCGGAATGCGACACATGCGGTTACCAACCAAACTCCAGCCATGATGTTCTTCAATCGAAGACTAAGATGCCGCTTGGATTTGGTTAAGCCAAACATCAGAAGAGATGTGGAGAACAGGCAGTTTCAGAGTATGAATGAAAGGCCAACCAGGAGTTTCAAGATAGGTCAACCAGTTTTGGCCCGGGACTACCGCACAGAGAAATGACAGCCAGGAACGATCTGCACACGGCAAGGACCTCTAATGTATACCGTGGACGTTGGAGAGAGCATTGTAAGACGCCATGCTGACCAGATTCTAGAGTCACTGGAAAACGTCAAATCTACACCACAATCCTATACACCTGGTGATGAAACCAAAGTACCAATTGCATCTACCTCAGAATCGGTGATATTGGAAGCAGACGAACCAAACAACGACGTTGATCCCGAATCAACTTTGCCAGAAGAACCTGATACCCCAAAGAGGCGTTATCCGGACAGAATCAGGAAGCCTCCTCAAAGACTGAATTTATAATTGATTAACTTCAGCTAATGTATATAGCAACTGTAATTGTAAATATGTTATTTAATTATTAATCGAATGTTATGTACTGTTTAGCTAAAAGGGGAGGAATTGTAGTGTATGTACTTTGAAGAAGGAACTATATTCTGCAGCCCCTGTATACTGCAGTACCAGTAGTGACCACCCCTGTATATAAGCCTGTGTGGTAACTTTGTATAGTAGTTCCAGTTTTGTCTCCATTCAGTAAACACCTGTTATAACCAACTTCTGCAGTCCGTGTCTCAATTACACACGGACATTACACTGAACAGTGTGCAATCGTCAGCGAACATCCCCACTTCTGACCTTATGATGGAGGGAAGGTCATTGATGAAACAGCTGAAGATGGTTGGGCCTAGGACACTGCCCTGAGGAACTCCTGCAGTGATGTCATGTGATTGAGATGAATGACCTCCAACAACCACAGCCAACTTCCTTTGTGCTAGGTATGATTCCAACCAATGGAGAGTTTTCCCCTTGATTCCCATTGACTTCAGTTTTGCTAGGGCTCCTTGATGCCACACTCGATCAAATGCTGCCTTGATGTCAAGGGCAGTCACTCTCACCTCACCTCTTGAGTTCAGCTCTTTTGTCCATGTTTGGACCAAGGCTGTAATGAGGTCAGGAGCTGAGTGGCCCTGGCGGAACCCAAACTGGTCGTCAGTTAGCAGGTTATTGCTGAGTAAGTGCCGCTTGATAGCACTGTCGACGACACCTTCCATCACTTTGCTGATGATTGAGAGTAGACTGATGGGACGGTAATTGGCTGGGTCGGATTTGTCCTGCTTTTTGTAGACAGGACATACTTAGGCAATTTTCCACATTGCCGGGTAGATGCCAGTGTTGTAGCTGTACTGGAACAGCTTGGTTGGGGCGCAGCTAGTTCTGGAGCACAAGTCTTCAGTACTATTGCCGGAATGTTGTCAAGGCCCATAGCCTTTGCAGTATCCAGTGTCTTCAGCCATTTCTTGACATCACGTGGAGTGAATTGAATGGGCTGAAGACTGGCATCTGTGATGCTGGGGACCTCAGGAGGAGGCCGAGATGGATCATCCACTCGGCACTTCTGGCTGAAGATAGCTGCAAATGCTTCAGCCTTGTCTTTTGCACTTACATGCTGGGCTCCATCATCATTGAGGATGGGGATATTTTTGGAGCCTCCTCCTCCTGTTAACTGTTTAATTGTCCACCACCACTCACGACTGGATGTGGCAGGACTGCAGAGCTTTGATTTGATCCGATGGTTGTGAGATCGCTTAGCTCTGTCTATCGCATGTTGCTTCCGTTGTTTGGCATGCAAGTAGTCCTGTGTTGTAGCCTCACCAGGTTGACACCTATTGTGGTTCCGGGAGGGAGGGTCAGGGGTGAGGGTAGAAGTGCGGGAGATAGAACAGACCCGGTTGAGGGCCGTGTCAACCACAGTAGAGGGGAATCCTCGGTTGAGGAAAAAGGAAGACATGTCGGAAGCACTGGTGTGGAAGGTGGCATCGTCGGAGCAGATACGGCAGAGACGGAGAAACTGGGAGAATGGAATAGAGTCCCTACAGGAGGCGGGGTGGGAGGAAGTGTAGCCCAGGTAGCTGTGGGAGTCAGTGGGCTTGTAGTGAATGTTTGTCAATAACCTATCCCCAGAGATGGAGACGGAGAAGTCGAGGAAGGGAAGGGAAGAGTCGGAGATGGATCATGTGAAGATGAGGGAAGGGTGGAAATTGGAGGCAAAGTGGATGAAATTATCTAGTTCAGGGCGAGAACAGGAAACAACACCGATACAGTCATCAATGTACCGGAAAAAGAGATGAGGGAGGGGACCCGAGTAGGACTGGAACAAAGATTGTTCCACATAGCCCACGAAAAGGCAGGCATAGCTAGGACCCATGCGGGTACCCATAGCAACACCTTTAATTTGGAAGAAATGAGTGGAGTCAAAGGAGAAGTTGTTCAATGTGAGAACAAGTTCAGCCAGGTGGAGGAGGGTGGTGGCGGATGGGGACTGGTTGGGCCTCTGTTCAATAAAGACCAAATGCAGATTGGGTGACCGCTTTGCGGAACACCTCCGTTCAGTCCGTAAGGGTGACCCCGAGCTTCCGGTCGCCTGTCATTTTAATTCACCGCCCCATTCCCACTCAGACCTCACCGTCCTCGGGCTCTTGCATTGTTCCACGGAAACCCAGCGTAAGCTCGAGGAACAGCAGCTCATCTTCCGATTAGGCACTTTACAGCCTTCCGGACTCAATATCGAGTTCAACAATTTCAGGTCATAACCTCGGCCCCTATTACATTTTTATATATATTTTTATCCACACCTTTGTTTTGTGCCCTTCCCCCTTTTTCTCTCTCCCACATGGCAGCTGTCTCCCATTCTGCCAGCGCATTTCACACCTAATCTAGAGCTGTCTTTTGTCTCTTTACTAGTCCTATCACCATCTCGTCTGGTTTTGAATACCTCTTAATGTCTCTTCACTTCTCTTTTGTTCTTTCATCCCCATTTCCCAGCCCCCAAACTGGCCTTTTAATCTGTTTCATTTCCTGTGTTTTTTCTCAGTCCTGACGAAGGGTTTCGACCTGAAACGTTGACTCTATTTCTCTCTCCATGGATGTTGCCTGGCCTGCTGAGTTTTTCCAGCATTTTCTGTTGTTATTTCGGATTTCCAGCATCCGCGGTATTTTGCTACCTTACTTGAAGACTTCGGCAAATGGCCAAAGGAAGAGCCCTGGCCGCACCACAAAGAGACACATCAGCCACAGTGTCAGGAGGAGCTCCCCGTCCCACTCCTTCCCCACGCCTTGCACCCCAGTACCTGCAGAGCAACACCGTACAATTTCATCACATTGGGCAAGTTGTCTGAGCACAGCTAGCTGAACAAACTGGGTCAGTTGCCAATCTGCGGACACTAATTTGGTCATTGCCAGTCTCCTTCCCCTTGCCGTACCACTATCCTATATAGAAAAAGACTTGCATTTATATAGCGCCTTTCATGACCACCGGACGTCTCAAGAACATAAGAAGTAGGAGCAGGAGTAGGCCATACGGCCCCTCGGGCCTGCACCGCCATTCAATAGGATCATGGCTGATCCAAACCTAGACTCACGTCCACTTCCCTGCCCGCTCCCCATAACCCTTAATTCCCTTATCAGCTAGGAAACTGTCTATTTCCTTTTTAAATTTATTTAATGTCACAGCTTCCACAGCTCTCTGAGGTAGCAAATTCCATAGATTTACTACCCTCTGAGTGAAGAAGTTTCTCCTCATCTCAGTATTAAAACGGCAGCCCCTTATTCTAAGATTATGCCCCCTAGTTCTAGTCTCACCCATCAGTGGAAACATCCTCCCCGCATCCACCCGATCAAGCCCCCTCACAATCTTATATGTTTCTATAAGATCGCCTCTCATTCTTCTGAATTACAGCCAATGAAGTACTTTTGAAGTGTGGTCACTGTTGCAATGTGGGAAATGCGGCACCCAATTTGCGCACAGCAAGCTCCCACAAACAGCAATGTGAAAATGACCAGATAATCTGTGTTAGCGATGTTGGGTGAGGGAGAAATATTGGCCAGGACACCGGGGATAACTCCCCTACATGAGATCTACATTCCCCATACTACGATCCTATATAGCTCTATAGGGTCCCCTCTCATTTGCCTCCTTTCAAGGTAGAAGAGTCTGAGTTTCTCTGGGTTTTGCTCATAACTCAATCCCTCTGACACGGTGAATCAGCCTCACGGGTCTTCTCTGCACTGCCTCCGGCTCTTGAGTCTCTCCCTCGCTTCTTACTGAATCAATTAATGGAACATGAAAATGGGGTGGCAATGGTGACCTGAGCAATTTTTCCTGTGTTTCAGACAACCATTGCAATCAAATTTGTGAGCCAATTGCCTGTGGCTGCCCATTATTGTTGTGCCAACCCATGCACTGAAAAGCCAAGGGCGAGTCATTCCCCGGTTCAGGAGAAAGCATTGCAATACTATTAAAGCACCACGAGGTGGCGAAGAACACCAGCTGTTCAGAACATGTTTTCATTCAAGGCAGTTCTTCATTCTCGGTTTTTTCCCCAATTTCCCAAGAAATTTGAAGTTAATTGTCTGAAAAATATAGAATGGGGAATTGAGTGTTACATTTTCCATTTTAAAATAACGGGGAAATGTTCAATGTTACCAAAACAAATCAACAAAAGCAGTAACTTTGTACAGTTAGACTGTGAGTAACCACTAACCTGCTGAATAAACATCAACTCTGTACGATTATATAATGAATACTTACCTAAACAGCAACTCTATACATTTACACAGTGAGCAACCCTCTAATACTGAATAAAAGAAAACTTTGGATACTTACACTGCACTTTCAAGCCCTGCTCACTATATTTGTTGTGACTGTATATTTCCTGTTTATTGAGCAGTTTAAGTCGTAATCACAGTAACTCTTTAGTGTATTTGGTTGTTGTTAATGCACAGTAAAAATTTCCTTTACCGCTGAATAAGGAATTATTGAGAAAAACCGGTTTAGCCCATGGCCTGAGGCGAGGTGAGAAAGACAGAATGTGATGGCTCCAGGTTGATTCGCAGTCTGATTTCAGCTAGGTGGCAGTAAGGGTGCTAACAGAAGCCATCCAGGGTTCCTGCTCTGGGCCATTCTCCAGTGACGCGTGTTGGAAATGCCTCGGTGTGGAGATCGAGTAAGGACAGGATTTGGCTCAGTTGTGGGCCACCCATGGTTCAATATCCTACTGACACTTGCCACCTAAGCTGACACATGAAGAATAACCATTTGGACAATGTATCAGAGTGAAGCAAAGCTAAATATCTTTGAGAGAGGAAGGAAAAACACTCTCTACATGAGTTAAAATCTGTGTAGGTCATCTGCCACTTGATGAATACAGTTAAACGACTCTTCATAAACCTATCGAGTATTTAAGGAGCTAGAGTCACATTGAAATCCAAATGCAGGTACATCACACTTCCAACATGGAGCCATCCTGGATGTTCCCACTAGCAAGGCCACCTTGATAACACTATCATTATTTTCACTGAGCAAACAGCCAACATCTCAAACAGGATGAAACCCTAAAAAGGATGTCCAGAGGCATTAGAGAGGTCAGTGACTTCTTCTTAGGCAGTCCCTTGGATCCAAGGACGACTTGCTTCCACACTAAATATGAGTTCTCAGGTGACTGATGAGTCCAATGCAGGACCTACAGTCTCTGTCACAGGTGGGGCAGACGGTGGTTGAAGGGGCGGGCGGGTGGGGTGCTTGGGGTAACGTGCGCTCCTTCCGCTGTTTGCGCTTGGCTTCCACTTGCTCCTGGTGAAGAGACTTGAGTTGTACGGTGCCTTCCCGGATGCTTCTCCTCCACTTTGTGCGGTCTTGGGCCAGGGATTCCCAGGTGTCGGTGGGGATGTTGCGCTTTTTCCAAGGAGGCTTTAACATAAGAACATAAGAAATAGGAGCAGGAGTAGGCCAATCGGCCCCTCGAGCCTACTCCACCATTCAATAAGATCATGGCTGATCTGATCCTAACCTCAAATCTACTATCACTTTACATCCCACCCAAAACCCATGTGATCGCCTGGGAGAGGCGAAAAACCAGATAAAAAACCCAATGGCCAATTTGGGAGAAAAAATCTGGGAAATTCCTCTCCGACCCATCTAGGCGATCGAAACTCGTCCAGGAGATCACTCTGTCCCTGTATTTTCTACAGTATTTACCTTCTGTAAAAGGTGATCTCCACCCCAGCCAGGAACAGGAATAGAACCATCTCCTGAAATCTAACACAGAATTAGAACACAAGAAGTAGGAGCAAAACCAGGCTACACGGCCCCTGGGCCCGCTCCGCTACCCACAGGGCCATGACCGTTCCGAACCTAGACTCATGTCCAATTTCCTGCCCGCTCCCCGTAACCCCTAATTCCCTTTACTTCTAAGAAACTGTCTATTTCTGTTTTAAATTTATTTAATGATGTAGCTTCCACAGCTTTCTGGAGCAGCAAATTCCACAGACCTACTACCCTCTGAGTGAAGAAGTTTCTCCTCATCTCAGTTTTGAAAGAGCAGCCCCTTATTCTAAGATTATGCCCCCTAGTTCTAGTTTCACCCATCATTGGGAACATCCTCACCGCATCCACCCGATCAAGCCCCTTCACAATCTTATATGTTTCAATAAGATCGCCTCTCATTCTTCTGAACTCCAAAGAGTAGAGTCCCAATCTACTCAACCTCTCCTCATATGTCCACCCCCTCATCCCCGGGATTAACCGAGTGAACCTTCTTTGTACTGACTCGAGAGCAAGTATGTCTTTTCTTAAGTATGGACACCAAAACTGTATGCAGTATTCCAGGTGCGGTCTCACCAATACCTTGTACAACTGCAACAATACCTCCCTGTTTTTATATTCTATCCCCTTAGCAATAAAAGCCAACATTCCATTGGCCTACTTGATCACTTGCTGCACCTGCATACTAACTTTTTGAGTTTCGTGCACCAGGACCCCCAGATCCCTTTGTACTACAGTACTTTCCAGTTTCTTGCCATTAAGATAATAACTTGCTCTATGATTTTTCCTGCCAAAGTGCATAACCTCACACTTTCCAGTATTGTATTCCATCTGCCAAATCTCTGCCCACTTACTTAGTCTGTCTATGTCCCTTTGCAGGTTTTTTATGTCCTCCTCACTCACTACTTTCCTTCCCATCTTTGTATCATCTGCAAACTTTGATATGTTACACTCGGTCCCCTCCTCCAAATCGTTAATATAGATTGTAAAGAGTTGGGGACCCAGCACTGACCCCTGCGGAACACCACTAGTTACTGATTGCCAGTCTGAGAACGAACCATTTATCCCAACTCTCTGCTTTCTGTTAGATAGCCAATCCTCCACCCATGCCAGAATATTACCCCCAATCCCGTGATTGTTTTATCTTGAGCAATAATCTTTTGTGTGGCACCTTGTCAAATGCCTTTTGGAAGTCTAAATACACTACGTCCACTGGTTCCCCTTTATCCACCCTGTATGTTACTTCCTCAAAGAACTCAAGCAAATTTGTCAAACATGACTTCCCCTTCATAAAACCATGCTGACTTTGTCCTATTAAATTATGTTTATCCAAATGTCCCGTTACTGTCTCCTTAATAATGGACTCTAACATTTTACCAACCACAGATGTTAGGCTAACAGGTCTATAGTTTCCAGCCTTCTGCCTACTACCCTTTTTAAATAAGGGTGTTACATTAGCAGTTTTCCAATCTGCCGGGACCTTTGCTGAGTCCAGGGAGTTTTGGAAAATTATTACCAATGCATCCACAATCCCTACCGCCACTTCCCTCAAGACCCTAGGATGTAAGCCATCAGGTCCAGGGGATTTATCCGCCTTGAGTCCCATTATTTTACCAAGTACCACTTCCTTAGTGATTTTAATCGTATTTAGCTCCTCCCCGCCTAGAGCCCCCTGTTTGTCCAGTGTTGGGATATTCTTAGTGTCCTCTACCGTAAAGACTGATACAAAATAATTGTTCAGCGTTTTTGCCATCTCCATGTTTCCCACCATTAATTTCCCGGTCTCATCTTCTAAGGGACCAACATTTACTTTAGCCACCCTTTTTCTTTTTATATAACTATAGAAACTTTTGCTATCTGTTTTTATATTTTTTGCTAATTTACTTTGAGGGTGTCCTTGAAGTGTTTCCTCAGCCCACCTGGGGCTCTCTTGCCGTGTCGGAGCTCTGAGTAGAGCGCTTGTTTTGGGAGTCTCGTATCGGACCTGCGGATGATGTGACCCGTCCATCGGAGCTGATTGAGCGTGGTCAAAGCTTCGATGCTGGGGATGTTGGCCTGAGCGAGAACACTGACGTTGGTGCGCCTATCCTGCCAATGGATTTGCAGGATCTTGTGGAGGCAGTGTTGGTGGTACCTCTCCAGTGCTTTGAGGTGCCTGCTGTACATGGTCCATATCTCTGAAGCATACAGGAGGGCGGGTATCACTACTGCTCTGTAGACCATGAGCTTGGTGCTGGGTTTGAGGTCCTGGTCTTCAAACACTCTTTTCCTCAGGCAACCAAAGGCTTCACTGGCACACTGAAGGCGGTGTTGGACTTCGTCATCGACGTCTGCCCTTGTTGACAGTAGGCCCCCGAGGCATGGAAAGTGGTCCACATTGTCCAAGGCCTCGTCATGGATTTTGATAATCGGGGAGCAGTACTGTGTGGCGGGGGCAGGTTGGTAGAGGACTTTTGTCTTATGGATCTTTTAGTGTAAGGCCCATGCTCTCTTATGCTTCGGTGAAGGTGTTGACGATGATTTGGAGTTCGACCTCAGAGTCTATGCAGACGCAAGCATCATCTGCATACTGTAATTCGATGACAGAGGATGGGATGACCTTGGGTCTGGACTGGAGGCGACGGAGGTTGAACAGTTTCCCGTTTGTTCTGTAAATTAGCTCCACTCCAGTGGGGAGTTTACTGAGGGTGAGATGGAGCATTGCAGCAAGGAAGATTGAGAAGAGCATTGGTGCGATGACATAGCCTTGCTTGACCCCAGTCTGCTCGTGAATTGGGTCTGTGGTGGATCTGTTGGTCGGGATCACGGCTTGCATGTCGTCATGAAGCAGGCAGAGGATGGTGACAAACTTTTGAGGGCAGTCGAATTTGAGAAGGACACTCCATAATCCCCCACAGTTGATGGTGTCGAAGGCCTTTGTGAGGTCAAAGAAGGCCATGTACAGCGGTTGGTGCTGTTCCCTGCATTTCTCTTGTAGTTGACGCGCGGTGAAGATCATGTCCCTTAGTGGGCGAAATCCGCATTGCGACTCTGGGAGGAGCTCTTCAGCCACTGGGAGAAGGCGATTGGGGAGGATTCTTACAATGACTTTCCTTGTGGCAGACAGCAGGGCGACTCCTCTGTAATTACGCAATCGGACTTGTCACCTTTCTTGAAGATGGTCACGATTACGATGTCTTTGAGATCCCCTGGCATGCTCTCCTTCCAAATAAGAGAAATGAGTTCATGTATTCGTGCCAATAGTGCTTCTCCGCCATGTTTTAGCGCCTCGGCATGGATTCTATCTGCTCCTGAGGCCTTGTTGTTCTTCAATTGTCGGATGGCCTTTTCAACCTCATGCCGGGCTGGGGTTGTGCTGAGGTGGTGGCGGGTAGCATGCTGCGGGAAGGAGTTGAGGACACTCACGTCGAAGACAGAGTCTCGGTTAAGGAGATCTTCAAAGTGTTCCTTCCAGCAGGCACTGACTGCCTCTCTGTCCTTGAGGAGTACCTCTCCATTCTTGGCCCGCAGTGGGGTAGGGCCTTGGATCCTTGGGCCGTAGATGGTCTTGACTGCGCTAAAGAATCCACGCACGTCGTGGCTGTCGGCTCACTGCTGGATCTCCTGCACGTTCTCCACCCACCATCTGTTCTTTAGGTCGCAAGGTTTTTTTGGGATGTCGGCCTTCAGGCATCTGTAGATCTGCTTTCTTGCTCTCGAGTTCTGTTGCTGTTTCCAGATCAGGAATGCCTTGCGCTTGCGGCTTATTAGCTCCTGGATCTGCTGGTCGAGTGACCGAGCGTCTCTTTGATGTGCCTCAATAATTCCGAGACTCGAAGTTAGCAGAACAAAACAAGGCTTTTATTAACTTAGAACGTAACACGTAAGCGAGAGAGATGTCTTCCTTCTGGAGACTGAGGCCAGACTGAGCCAGCCTACAAACGGGGCCAGGTATGGGCGGAGCCCTACACACAGCACATTCCAGCACATTCCAGTATACAATACAGCACATTCCAGTACACAATACAATGAGGTCTGGGGGAAGGGAAATGGCACTGAAACCGATCTCAGTCACAGGCAGTGATGATGATGAATATTTCATCACATTCACCCCTTCTATAGATTTAGTCTGTTCGGGGGTTTGATAGTCCTCTGCGACCGACGTGGCTGTTGCGGTGCCGCGGGTGTCGGCTGGGTGTCCCCGGTAGCCTCCTGGGTCTCTGCCGGGGGTGCCGCCAGGGTTGTTGAAGGGGTAGTTGGTGGGGGTGCCGTTGGTCGGTGTTCTTCCGGGGGTGATGAAAGAGTAGTGGGTGGGTAAGAGTTGCTGTGATCGTCGTTGCCGCTATTGCCGTGGTTGTTGTCGATGCCGGCTGGGGCGACGTCTTTTATGGACACGGTGTCCTCCCTTCCGTCGGCGTGCCGGACATATGCGTATTGGGGGTTGGCGTGGAGTAGGTGTACTGGCTCCACGAGAGGGTCCGTCTTGTGGCCCCTCACATGCCTTCGCATGAGTACCAGACCTGGGGTGGAGAGCCATGACGGCATGGATACGCCTGAGGTGGATTTCCGGGGAAAGACAAACATTCGTTCATGAGGCGTGGTATTAGTGGCCGTACACAATAGCGACCGTATCGAATGGAGCACATCCGAGAGGACTTCCTGCCAGCGGGAGATAGGGAGGCCCTTGGTCCTTAGAGCTAGAGTGACTGCTTTCCATACTGTCCCGTTCTCTCACTCCACTTGGCCGTTACCCCGGGGGTTGTAGCTGGTGGTACGGCTCGTGGCGATCCCCCTGGACAGCATGTACTGGCGTAGCTCTTCACTCATGAAGGACGCCCCCCTATCCGTATGGATGTAGCTCGGCATACCGAACAGGCAGAACAGGCTGTTGAGGCATTTAATGACCGTGGCGCTGGTCATGTCTGGGCAGGGGAAGGCGAATGGGAACCGGGAGTATTCGTCCACAATGTTCAGGAAGTAAACATTGCGGTCGACGGACGGGAGGGGGCCCTTGAAATCTAAGCTGAGCCGCTCAAAGGGCCGTGTAGCTTTGATTAAGTGGGCTCTATCTGGGCGGTAGAACCGAGGCTTGCACTCAGCGCAAGTGCGGCAGTTCCTGGTCAGGGACCGAACTTCCTCAATCGAGTAGGGTAAGTTACGGGACTTTATGAAGTGGAACAGCCGCGTGACCCCTGGGTGGCAGAGGTCGTTGTGGAGGGTCTGTAGCCGATCCCCGGTGGCGCTGGCACACATCCCTCGTGAGAGGGCGTCAGGGGATTCGTTAAGGGCCCCTGGCCGGTAAATGATGTCGTACTCGAAGGTGGAGAGTTCGATCCGCCACCTAAGAATCTTATCATTTTTAATCTTCCCCCTCTGTTTATTATTGAACATAAACGCTACCGACCGCTGGTCGGTAAGTAGGGTGAAGCGTTTGCCGGCTAGGTAGTGGCGCCAGTGGCGCACTGCCTCCACGATGGCTTGGGCCTCCTTTTCCACGGAGGAGTGTCTGATCTCGGGCCCTTGTAGGGTCCTCGAGAAGAAAGCTACGGGCCGCCCCGCCTGGTTGAGGGTGGCCGCCAAGGCGAAGTCAGACGCATCACTTTCCACTTGAAATGGAGTGTTCTCGTCCACTGCCTGTAGCGTGGCCCGCTCAATATCCTGCTTAATGCTTTTGAAGGCGGCGTGGGCCTCAGCAGAGAGCGGAAAAGAGGATGCTTTCAAGAGGGGGCGGGCTTTGTCGGAGTAGTTGGGGACCCATTGGGAATAATAAGAAAATAACCCCAGGCACCTTTTCAGGGCTTTGGGAGTGTTGGGCAGGGGCAGCTCCCGTAGGGGGCGCAATCGGTCGGGGTCTGGTCCGATTTCCCCATTCTCCACCACGCTGCCTAGTATGCAGAGGCGCGTGGTGTTGTAAACGCACTTGTCCTCGTTGTAGGTGAGGTTGAGTTTTTGTGCGGTTTTCAGGAACCTCTCGAGGTTCGAGTCGTGATCCTGCTGGTTGTGACCGCAGATGGTGACGTTGTCGAGGTAGGGGAAGGTTGCCTGCAAGTGGTGGTCATCGACCATGCGGTCCATCTCCCTCTGGAAGACCGAGACCCCATTCGTCACCCCAAAGGGGACTCTGAGGAATTGGTAGAGGCGTCCATTCGCCTCGAAGGCGGTGTACGGGCGGTCCTCTGGTCTGATAGGGAGCTGGTGGTACGCTGACTTGAGGTCGATGGTGGAGAACACCCGGTATTGGGCGATTTGGTTCACCATTTCTGATATGCGGGGTAGCGGGTAGGCGTCTAGTAGGGTGTACCTGTTGATCGTTTGACTATAGTCGATCACCATCCGTTTCTTCTCGCTACCCCTTACCACTACCACTTGGGCGCGCCACGGGCTGTTGCTGCGTTCAATAATGCGTTCTTTCAGGAGCCTGTCTACCTCGGTCGCGATAAACCGCCTGTCCTCCCAGCTGTACCTCCTGCTTTTGGTCGCTATTGGCCGGCAGTTAGGGGTAAGGTTCGCGAATAGCGAAGGCGGCTTTACCTTCAGGGTAGCCAGACCGCACACTGTGAGGGGCGGCTGGGACCCACCGTACTTGAGCGTGATGCTTTGGTGGTTGCACTGGAAATCCAGGCCCAAGATCACGCTTGCACATAGGTTCTTCATGATTAATACTTTAAAATCATATACAGTTCCGTTAACGCACAATTGTACCGTGCAGTAACCCAGAATGGTCGATGTCTGGGTTTTGTCAGCCATAGAGATGGTACCCTGAGTAGGGACCACCTTTAGGGAGAGTTGTTGTGCCAGCTCTGGGTGGATAAAGCTCTCCGTGCTTCCACTGTCAATTAAGCATTTAACCCGGCACCCGTTTACCTCGATGTCCACCATTGATCTGGATAGCGGGTGCGGCCTGGTCTGGTCCACTGTGACCAATGCCACTGTAGGGCCCTGATCGATAAAAGATGGCGTCCACGCTGTCTGCTCACAAGATGGCGGACCCCATGAGGTCGGGCAAGATGGCTTCCAAGATGGCCGCTCCCACGGCGCACACGCGGCGGTGGCGGGTTTTCCGGCGGTTGGTTTTCCGGTGGGGTTCCCTCTGCACACCTTCCCGAAGTGCCCCTTCTTACTGCACTTAAAGCAGGTGGTGCCTTTCGCCGGGCACAGGTTTCTGGTGTGCTTTGGCTGCCCGCAGAAGTAGCAGTTGGGTCCCTGACGCGTCGCGGCTGTCGTAGGGCTTCTGGGGGGAGAGCGGGGCCCAGCCGGTGTCGGGCTGTCGGGCGGGGAAGATGCCTTCCAAGATGGCGGCGCCCTCGGTGCACACGTGGCGGCGTGGATGGCGCGGGCTGAAGAGTAGGCGTCCGAGTTTCTCTGGGCCACATCCAGGGATTGCGCGGTGTCCGCAGCCTGTTTCAGGTCCAACCCCGTTTTTTCCAGCAGTCTTTGCCGGATGTAAGTGGAGCTGATGCCTGTGATGAAGGCATCGCGAACAAGCTCGTCAGTGTACACTGCGGCTTTTACATCTCGGCACTTGCAGTCTTTGCCAAGCATTTTCAGGGTGCTTAGGAACTCCTCCACCGATTCCCCAGGTCGCTGTGCACGGGTAGCGAGCAGGTGCCTAGCATACACCTCATTCGTAGGCTGCTGGTAATGCGCCTTTAAGATGTCGCAGGCGGCCAGGTACGTCTTGGCGTCTTGGATGAGGGGGTAAACCCGGTGGCTTACCCAATTCCGCAGAATTCAGAGTCTCATCCTCGCAGCGTCCGTAGCGTCTTTGACGGCTGCGGAATTGTCCAGGAAGAATTCCATACACTCAAACCAGTGTCCGAAGCGTGCTGATGCGTCCGGAGCATGTTGATCCAAATCCAAACGTTCGGGTTTCAGGAGTTGATCCATAGTGTTGAAAAATAAGTTAATAAAATTGATGTGCCTCAATAATTCCGAGACTCGAAGTTAGCAGAACAAAACAAGGCTTTTATTAACTTAGAACGTAACACGTAAGAGAGAGAGATGTCTTCCTTCTGGAGACTGAGGCCAGACTGAGCCAGCCTACAAACGGGGCCAGGTATGGGCGGAGCCCTACACACAGCACATTCCAGTATACAATACAGCACATTCCAGTACACAATACAATGAGGTCTGGGGGAAGGGAAATGGCACTGAAACCGATCTCAGTCACAGGCAGTGATGATGATGAATATTTCATCACACTCTTCACAGGTGCTGATTATGGAGGCCTTGAGTGCAGACCAGGCGCTGTGGACACTCTGTGTCTCTGAATCACTGGGAGTCGTCAGGTTGGTTGTGAGGCGCAGGCTGAATAGAGCTTTCTTAGCAGGGTCTTTGAGTGCTCCAGCGTTGATTTTACTGCAGCATTGCTTCTGTTGCCGCCGCTGTTTTGGGGCTATGTTGATGGAGGTGACAGAGCAGATTAGGCGGTGGTCTGTCCAACAGTCGTCAGCTCCTGTCATGGCTTGGGTGATGTGGACGTTCTTGCGGTCCCTCGCTCGGACGATGACGCAGTCCAGCAGATGCCAGTGCTTGGAGCGAGGGTGTTGCCATGAAGCCTTGGACTTGCCTCTCTGACGGAACAGGGTGTTGGTTATGACAAGGCCATGTTCTAAGCATTTCGTCAGGAGGAGGGTACTGTTGGAGCTGGCTTTCCTTACCCCCTCTCTGCCGATCACACCTCCCCAGAGGTCTGTGTCCTTTCCAACTCTGGCGTTAAAGTCGCCAAGGAGGATCAGCTTGTCGCCCATTGGGACTCGGGACAGGGATTGTTTGAGGCTGGAGTAGAATTCCTCTTTGGTCTCATCTGTGGCTTCCAGTATTGGGGCGTACGCACTGATGACCGTAGCGCACTGGTTCCAGGCTAGGGTGAGCCGTAGAGCCATGAGGCGTTTGTTTATTCCACAAGGGGAGTCTCTGAGATGTTCAACTAGCTCATTTATTATGGCGAAGCCTATCCCATGGAGGCAGCGTTCTTCTTCAGATGTTCCTTTCCAGAAGAAGGTGTAACCACCACCTTGCTCCTTGAGCTGGCCTTCCCCCGTCCGCCGGGTCTCGCTTAGGGCAGCGATGTCAATGTCGAAACGTCTGAGCTCCCGGGCAACGATAGCAGTACGGCGTTCCGGTCTGTCGCTGTTGGGGTTGTCCATGAGGGTCCTGACGTTCCAGGTCCCAAACTTCATTTTAAAGGGTGGAAGATGCCTGTGCGTGAATTATTTTAACGTGGGGTGGCCGTTGCACACCAGCTACCACACGAGCTTGACAGAGCAAGGTCTTGGTCCAATGGCAAGGGGATCCAAGACGATTGGAGACCAGGCTCTGCTACATCGGCCTAGCACACACACACACACACACACACACACACACACACACACACACAAACATACTCTTACTCTCCTCCTCTCTCCTTCCCACAGGTCCTCTCTGCCTGGGTTTCATAGGCTGCAGTGTGGTCCTCCCAACCCCGCTGCTGGTCCACACTGCGCCATTCCTGGGCCTCAACCTTGTTGCTGGGCTCGTCCATGTTCCTGGGCCCCGTCCTCGCTCCTGGGCCACGACCTCGCTCCTGGGCCCCGTCCTCGCTCCTGGGCATCGTCCTCGCTCCTGATCCTCGACCTCGCTCCTGGGCCCCGTCCTCGCTCCTGGGCCCCGTCCTCGCTCCTGGGCCCCGTCCTCGCTCCTGGGCCCCGTCCTCGCTCCTGGGCCCCGTCCTCGCTCCTGGGCCCCGTCCTCGCTCCTGGGCCCCGTCCTCGCTCCTGGGTCCCGACCTCGCTCCTGGGCCCCGTGCTCGCTCCTGGGCCACGACCTCGCTCCTGGGCCACGACCTCGCTCCTGGGCCACGACCTGAGGTCAGCGACAAGCTGTCAGTGGCACCAGAATGGCATGGCATGGGCAAACTGGCATTTACAGTAGCCACAACTGTTTGCTTGTTCATACTCCTGGGCCTTGGCCGCTCTCCAATCCAAACACTTGGGTGTTACCGCCAACCTGTTCAGTGCATGAGCAACGCAATGAAAATTCACCAGAAAAAAACAACTCAAATTGTGTGTGTGGGTGGGTAGGACAGGCCGTCGAAGGGAAAACTCATTTTTTAATACTATATTTTATTGCAATTTGTTAAACATGGGAGCACATCAATGTGTCATGTTTACAACCAGAATGAGCTGTTCAAGGGTTGGTGGGGAAGAGTCAGATACCGTGCAATGCTTCATGGCATCAATGGTCAGACAAGAGGCAGCGGAGTTGGGCACAACTATCAGAGGCACATACGAGGGGTCAGTTTTCCAATTACCACCTGCTGACCCAGCCCCTTCCAGCATAAACTAAAGGATGTCAATAATTTTTGCGTCTCGTGCGCTAGTCTGAGGTGAAGAATACGGCTGGATCTTGTCAGCTTCAGATGTTATGCATCCGCCTCAGGATTTGGCTCTGAGCCAGGATGTATCCCAGGGTGTTTTCCCAATAGATTATTTTGCTGCTGTCTCTTGGCAGAGAGTAATTTGGTTTAATATCAGAAGAGAACACTGTGGTTTCATTCAGACCTCTATCCCTGTTACAATGTGAGTCATATAGGCCAGAGAGTTAACTGAAATGTTTGATGGCCAACTTAGTGAGAAGAGAGGAAGAGGGAGGTGGTAAGTATCCATAGCATTTGAACTAGAGCCTCCCACTTTTCAAATCCAAAATGGACAGTATTAATTTCTAGCAATGTGTGATTCAACTAAGTTGGCTGTGGCCACATGAGAATGGACCAACAAGTGAACAATCACAGACCTGGTCCTACGGACAATTGAGTCAAAGCTCATGGAAACCATGATTAATGAAAAGCTCTCCCATGGCTCAATTGTGACACTTTCCTATGACTTCACCAAATCGATCACCTTGCAACGCTCTCAATCTCATGGTCCAGTCACAGAGTAATTTCTCACCTCCCAGTACAAAATCAAAGCAAAAACCCTGAATGTTTACAGAATATTTGACAGGACATGGCATCCAAGACTAGACTGTGAAACTGTGAACTGTGACTTTCTCATAGAATTTGAACTCTGCTTACTAGAGGATAGAGGCCCAAATTGATCCACATTTCTCCCCTTCTGCTGTTAAACCCAATTGCTCTCTGTCTCCAGCTAAAGCAACAGCAAAAAATGATCCTTAGAAACCAGGACACACAACTTGGCTCAGGAGAACTCTGCCCACCCACTCTGAGAGGTGGCAAATTCTGAACACAACTTCCACACATAACCTCAGACTAGCATGAGATAAAGGAAGTGTGGGATTGGCTGGTTTTGTTTTTGTGAATCTTGTGCTCCTCAAGGTGAAGGATGTTAGTGCTGAGGATGGAACGCTCCCCACTCGGCTACCCAGTGTCAGCAGCAAGCACTCGCAAATCAAGGACAGCTCAATTGGATGTCCCAACAACAGGCCTCGACTCTAACCTGAGAAAAAACACACCAGTGTGGCACTTGCTTATTTTCTACCCCAGCCAGTGCAGCTTCTAGGAGTGAGACGGCCCAAACTCATAACTAGAACTTCTCCTGCCAGAGGAGACTTTAACCTGGCTGGATTTAAACTCAGATCCGAGAGACAAAAGGGTTTATCTGAATTTTTATGTAATCTATTGCACCATCCAGTCCACCTTCTAAAATCCTTCTGAATAAAGACAGTGACTGCCTGAAGGAAGTACTCACATTTATATGGCATTTTAACATGTCATCATTCCGACATTGCAACAGTGACTACACTTCAAAAAGTACTTCATTAGCTGTAAAGCGCTTTGGGATGTCCGGCGGTTGTGAAAGGCGCTATATAAATGCAATTCTTTCTTTTCTTTCAAACCATCTTGAAGCGCTTCATACAACAAAATATATTTGTGGTGCAATGACTGTTGTAAGTGGCCAAATACAGCAGCAACAAGGTGAATGACTAGTTAATCCGTCTGCTCCGCAGTGTCCGTCTGGATTAGGGGCCCAGGTCTCCAATATAGTGGCCATCTGTTCAGCTGCCTTTGCTGCTTTCCCTCTTGTCTACCCCGTACCTGCATCGCTGGAGTCCCACGAGGATCCATCTTTGGCCTCCTCCTCTTCATCTACATGCTGCAACCTTGACAACATCATATGGAGCCATTGCAGCAGCTTTTAACGACATCCAGATCTACCTTTCCACCAGCCATCTTGGACCTTCCACTATCTCTGTTGTCTTACTGCTTATCCGACATCCAGTCTTGGATCAACTGTATCTTCCTTAGCTAAACATTAGGAAGATTGAAACCATCGCCTTTGGCACCTGCACCCTCGCCCCTGACTTCATCCTCCTCCCTGGCCACCGTCTCAGGCTGTTCGCAGCCCTGAGCTGAGCTTCTGAACCGATATCATCTCCATCACAGAGACTGCCTACTTCCACCTCCATCATCTCATCCGCCTCTGTCCTTGCCTCAGCGCTGAAACCCTCATTCATGCTTTTGTCACTACCAGACTCAAATAATTCAATGCTTTCCTGGTCAGCCTCTTATCCTTCCCCAACACCCCTGTAAACTTTAGCTGATCCAAACTCTGTTGCTTGTATCCTATTCCACACTCGTCCATCACACCCGACTCCTCCGACCTAATATTTGCGCCCGGTCCCTCGACACCTCACATTTAAGGTTCTCATTTTTGTGTTTAAACCAATCCAAGGCCTTGCCCCTCCCTATCTCTGTAACCTCCTCCAGCCTCTCGCACAAACTCGTTTCTGATCTTGGCCTCGACCATCTCCTATTCCTTCATCCCACCATTGGTCATTGTGCCTCACTCACTGGGATTCCCTCCCTGTACCGATCTACCTCTTCAACTCCTGCTCTTCCTTCAGGACCCTCCTTTAAACCCACCTCTTTGACCAAGCTTTTGGTCACCTCTCCTAAACTCTCATTCTTTGGCATGGTGTCTCTATGAAGCACCTTGGGACATTTTCTATTTTAAAGACGCGATATAAATACGTGTTGTTCTTGTTCTCTTGGTGAGGGGTTTGGCAAATTTGCACAGAGCCATGTCATCAAAAACACGATTCCTCAGAAGTGAAAGTAAAATAACACCTCAACATCAATTTGGCAAGTGGGCCAGGTAGACTCTTTCACTTGTTAGATTGTGAGTTGCAAAATTTGGTTAATAGAAAATGTTTTGCACTAACCTTTAGGGCAGCATCCTTTGGCTTTGACACATTGCAAAGTTCTCCAGAACATGTTTTCTTTCTTCTTCTTTCTCTCAAGAACTGAGCCCAGATTTCTGTTTAATTGAAGGTGTAAATTCATGAATGGCGTTGAAATAGCTAAGGAAGAAATTAAAAGAGACATAGGCATTTTAAGTAGATTTGACACGAAACACAAGAACATAAGAAATAGGAGCAGGAGTAGTCCATTCGGCCCTTCGAGCCTGCTCCGCCATTCAATGAGATCATGGCTGATCTTCTGCCTCAACTCCATTCACGGCCCTATCGCCATATCCCTTGATGCCCTTACTAGTCAGAAATCTATCGACTTCTGTTTTGAATATACCCAATGACTGAGCCTCCACAGCCCTCTGGGGTAGAGAATTCCAAAGATTCACCACCCTCTGTGTGAAGAAATTTCTTCTCGTCTCAGTCCTGAATGGCCGACCCCTTATCCTGAGGCTGTGGCCCCTGGTTCTAGACTCCCCAGCCAAGGGAAACATTCTCCCAGCATCCACCCTATCAAGCCCTGTAATAATTTTGTATGCTTCAATGAGATCCCCTCTCATTCTTCTGAATTCAAGAGAATACAGGCCTAGTTTACTCAATCTCTTCTCATACGACAGTCCCGCCATCCCAGGAATCAGTCTTGTGAACCTTCATTGCACTCCCTCTATGGCAAGTATATCCTTCCTTAGGTAAGGAGACCAAAATTGTACACAGTGCTCCAGGTGTGGTCTCACCAAGGCCCTATATAATTGGAGTAAGACTTCTTTACTCTATATACAACCAATGCTGAGCAGCAATCAACAAAGCCATTATGATGTTGAATTACAATATCCAGCACAATAGGATAAAAGGGCAGGAGGTGGTAACGATCAAAATTTGCATACTCTGGTCCTTGCGCTGCACCTTACGTATTGCATCCAAGAAATTCCAACACTGGAGGCAGAGCAGAGAAGAACCAATAGACTGAGCCCCAGTATCAGGGACCTGAGTTATGAGGAAAGACGAGAAACTTGGGCTTTTGAACTTAGAAGGGTGGTTTCTGAGAGTTGATCTCACTGAAGTAGATGATTGTTAAGAGAATAGAAAATGTTGAACTGCAGAAGTAGAACATGTTCAAACTAGTAAAAGGTAACTTCAGGACTGATATCAGGAAATTCTACTTCACACAAAAAATGATCAACATATGGAAGAAACTTCCAGAGAGAGTAGTGGAGGTAAAAACATTGAAATAATTGAATGCTACAATGAGGCGGGGGACGTAAGGATCTCTCTGGATGGATGCTCACTATTCCAGAATCATTCCAGAATGCAAAGATAAATCCTGGCTTCTATTCTCCCCTGCTAACCGTCTCCTCCACCCTCATCTCCGACAAAAAGTGTGAGGAGCTCATGGACTTCTTTGTCTCTAAGATTGAGACCATCCATTCAGCTGCCTCTGCCACTTCCCTTCCTTCCCCTAGCCCACCGGGCCAAACTTCCCCTAAGGTTCCCACCTGCCCTAGCCCTGAACTCACATCGTTCTCCAGTTTCTCTCCGATCTAACCTCATGACCTCTCTGCACTCATCTGGTCCATAAGACCCACTTCCTGCTCCCTCGACCCTATCCCCACCAAACTGCTGACCACCCAACTTCACTTTCTGGCTCCCATGTTAGCTGACATTGTTAACGATTCTCTCTCCTCAGGTACTGTCCCCCTCTCCCTCAAATCTGCCGTCATCACCCTTCTCCTCAAAAAACCAAGCCTTGACCCCACCGTCCTTGCAAACTACCGCCCCAACTCCAACCTCCCTTTCCTCTCCAAAGTCCTTGAACATGTTGTCACCTCCCAAATTTGTGCACATCTTTCCCACAATTCCATGTTTGAATCCCTCCAATCAGGTTTCCGCCCTTGCCACAGTACTGAAACGGCTCTCATCAAAGTCACAAATGACATCCTTTGTGTCTGTGAAAAAGGTAAACTATCCCTCCTCGTCCTTCTTGACTTGTCTGCAGCCTTTGACACAGTTGACCATTCCATCCTTCTCCAACCCCTCTCCACCGTCGTCCAGCTGGGTGGGACTGCACTCGCCTGGTTCCATTCTTATCTATCTAATCATAGTCAGAGAATCACCTGCAACAGCTTCTCTTCCCACTCCCGCATCATTACCTCTGGTGTCCCCCAAGGATCTATCCTTGGCCCCCTCCTATTTCTCATCTACATGTTGCCCCATGACGACATCATCCGAAAACACAGCGTCAGTTTCCACATGTATGCTGACGACACCCAGCTCTACCTCACTACCAAATTTTCTCCAATTAAATATTGGGAAGGCCGAAGCCATTGTTTTCGGTCCCCGCCACAAACTCCGTTCCCTAGCCACCGACTCCATCCCTCTCCCTAACATCTGTCAGAGGCTGAACCACACTGTTCGCAACCTTGGTGTCATATTTGACCCTGAAATGAGCTTCCGACGAGATGTCCACAGCATAACAAAGACCGCCTATTTCCACCTCCGTAACATCGCCCGTCTCCGCCCTTGCCTCAGCTCATCTGCTGCTGAAACCCTCATCCATGCCTTTGTTACCTCTAGACTTGACTATTCCAATGCACTCCTGATTGGCCTCCCACATTCTACCCTCCATAAACTTGAGGTGGTCCAAAACTCGGCTGCCCATGTCCTAACTCGCACCAAGTCCCGTTCACCCATCACCCCTGTGCTCACTGACCTACATTGACTCCCAGTTAAGCAACGCCTCAATTTCAAAATTCTCATCCTTGTTTTCAAATCCCTCCATGGCCTCACCCTTTGCTATCTCTGTAATCTCTTCCAGCTCCACAACACCCCCCGAGATATCTGCACTCCTCTAATTCTGCACTCTTGAGCATCCCTGATTATAATCACAACCTTTGGTGGCCGTGCCTTCTGTTGCCTCGGCCCTATGCTCTGGAATTCCCTGCCTAAACCTCTCTGCCTCGCTACCTCTCTTTCCTCCTTTACGATGCTCCTTAAAACCTACCTCTTTGACCAAGCTTTTGGTCACCTGCCTAAATTCTCCTTATGTGGCTCGGTGTCAAATTTTTTGTCTTATAACACGCCTGTGAAGCGCCTTGGGATGTTTTACTTCGTTAAAGGCGCTATATAAATGCAAATTGTTGTTGTTAAGATGTTCCGAATAGCCTTCCTTATCCGTAATTATCTTGTGATTTGATTTTTCTGTCCAACGGGCAACGCTTGCTTTCTACAGTTCAGGGGATCTGAGGGTGTAAAGTCGTGTTTTATCAGGTTAAGTGTATTAGAAAATACCTGTCAATTTATGTGTGCAAGAGATACAAGCCAAACCACAAAGGCTGGAGCTGCATGGCGGGCCAACCTGCTCTGATGAAAGATCCTGTCTGAAGCATTAGCCCACGTCGCTTGATCAAATACTTTGCATTTTCTAGTTTTATTCAAAGCTGATGGTGGGCACCTGAGAATGTACGGGAAGGGCAAGATGTGGCAGCAGTGTAAAAGAGGCAAATGTTTTACCCAACTAGTAATGGGGATTTGGGGAATAAGCTACCAGGAAAGGGCACTAAAACAAACAGAGGCAACTAGATGTGTTTCTAAGATTAGGCATTTGAGGGATACGGTGAGAAGGCAGGGTAGGTGCGGTTGAGATTAATCAGGGGAACAATGTCCTGTGCCAATCCCAAAGAATTATTTAATGATGGTTGCAGAGCTGAACCCATTTCAACATTTTTGTCTTAAATTAAACTTAGATGGACTGAGGGACTATCTTCAAAAAGACCAATTTAACCAATGGAGTTGGGATGCTTGACATGGATTACTGATGACTAAACGTCCAAAGACAAAGACTTTTGTCTCTCTTGATTGCCTTTTACCGCCAGTTAAGTGACATAATAGAATCGTAAACCCTTCAAACTGGAGAGGAAGAGAAAATGGGAGAATGAGAAGGGGATGGTGGTAGGGATGAGGAAAACAGAATCCATAAGAATGGAAGAGAAAACACAGTTGGGAAGGCGAGTGGAAAATAGACCTTGGCCAATTACAGGAGCAGCGGGAGAGAGTAAACCAGCAAGTTCCATATCTGAGTCATAGAGTCACAGAGTTATACAGCACAGAAAGAGGCCCTTTGGCCCATCGCGTCCGCACCGGCCATCAAGCCCTGTCTATTCTAATCCCATTTTCCAGCATTTGGTCCGTAGCCTTGTATGCTATGGCATTTCAAGTGCTCATCCAAATGCTTCTTGAATGTTGTGAGGGTTCCTGCCTCTACCACCCTTTCAGGCAGTGAGTTCCAGATTCCAACCACCCTCTGGGTGAAAAAGTTCTTCCTCAAATCCCCTCTAAACCTCCTGCCCCTTACCTTGAATCTATACCCCCTTGTTATTGACCCCTCTACTAAGGGAAAAAGTTCCTTTCTATCTACCCTATCTATGCCCCTCATAATTTTGTACACCTCAATCAGGTCCCCCCTCAGCCTTCTCTGCTCCAAGGAAAACAACCCCAGCCTGTCCAGTCTTTCTTCATAGCTGAAGCACTCCAGCCCAGGTAACATCCTGGTGAATCTCCTCTGCACCCTCTCCAAAGCAATCACATCCTTCCTATAGCGTGGTGACCAGAACTGCACACAGTGGGATACATGAGTTTGTAGTAGGAGATTCCGCCTCCCCCACTGGGAGAATGATGTGTGGTTTGATAGCCGATTCCTCTAGCCAGGAGAATTGACAAAGTAGAACTGCAGACACCCCACAGCTGCAAGTTGGTACCCAGCCAGAACCCAACCTTGGCTTTGGGAAACCGCAGCTTCTGTGTTTACACAGCTGAGGGTGGAGTGCGGAGCAGAAACTGAACAAATACAATGTTTCCATTTGGTTGATGATTTCCAGGAGGAATAAGAGACATCGTTAATTCAGTCTCAGTTTGGAACAAGCACTTCCAGATTCCAATCCCCATCTGAATCTTCGAGGGCTCACAAAAGGTTGGGGAAACTGGGATTGTTCTGGTTGGTAAAGAGATTTCAAGTTGACCAAGAAGCAGTTTTCAATAATGAAGAAGATTGATAAGTTAGATCTGGGCTGATGAAGAACCTAGAAATTAGGAGCAAGTAGGGAATGCAGGCATAGCTAGTTCACACAGAAACTCACTGATCTATGAGATTGTTACCAGGGAAGAGATTAGTGTTCTTGCCCCACGGAACTTATCTCTTCCTATCTCAACTCTTTTTTCTCCCCTTGTCCAGTCTCTTCCCACCTACATCCACGACTCTTCCGACACCCTCCGCCACTTTAACAGTTTCCAGTTTCCTGGCCCCAACCGCCTCCTTTTCACTGTGGACGTACAATCCCTCGACACCTCCATCCCCCACCAGGATGGCCTCTTCTTCCTTGAACAGAGGCCCGACCAGTCCCCATCCACCACCACCCTCCCCCGCCTGGCTGAACTTGTTCTCACATTGAACAACTTCTCCTTTGACTCCACTCACTTCCTCCAAATCAAAAGTGTTGCTATGGGAACCCGCATGGGTCCTAGCTATACCTGCCTTTTCGTGGGATATGTGGAACACTCTTTGTTCCAGTCCTACTCAGGTCCCCTCCCTCACCAATTTTTCCGGAACATTGATGACTGTGTTGGTGCCGTCTCCTGCTCTCGTCCTGAACTAGATAAGCTCATTCACTTTACTTCCAATTTCCACCCTTCCCTCACCTTCACATGGTCCATCTCCGAGTCTTTCCTTCCCTTCCTCGACTTCTCTGTCTCCATCTCTGGGGATAGGTTATTGACAAACATTCACTACAAGCCCACTGACTCCCACAGCTACCTGGACTACACTTCCTCCCACCCCGCTTCCTGTAAGGACTCTATTCCATTCTCCCAGTTTCTCCGTCTCCGCCGCATGTGCTCTGACGATGCCACCTTCCACACCAGTGCTTCCGACATGTCTTCCTTTTTCCTCAACCGAGGATGCCCCTCTACTGTGGTTGACACGGCCCTTGACCGTGTCCGTTCCATCTCCTGCACATCTGCCCTCACCCTTGCCCCTCCCTCCTGGAACCACGATAGAGTTCCCCTTGTCCTCACCTTTCATCCCACCTGCCTCCACATTCAACGGATCATCCTCCTCCATTTCCACCACCTCCAGCGTGATCCCACCACCAAACGCATCTTCCCTTCACCTACCCTTTCAGCATTCCGAAGGGACCGCTCCTCCGAGACACCCTGGTCCACTCCTCTATCACCCCCAACACCCCTTCCCCTGGCACCTTCCTGTGCAAGCTCAGGAGATGCAACACATGCCATTATACCTCCCCCCTTCCCACTGTCCAGGGCCCCAAACACCCCTTCCAGCTGAAACTGCGATTTACTTGTATTTCTTGCAATCTAGTATACTGTATTCGCTGCTCACGATGTGGTCTCCTCTACATTGGGGAGACCAAACACAGATTGGGTGACCGCTTTGCGGAACACCTCCGTTCAGTCCGTAAGGGTGACCCCAAGCTTCCGGTGGCCTGTCACTTTAATGCTCCGCTCCACTCCCACTCAGACCTCTCCGTCCTCGGCCTCTTGCATTGTTCCACGGAAGCTCAGCGTAAGCTCGAGGAACAGCACCTCATCTTTTGATTAGGCACTTTGCAGCCTTCTGGACTCAACATAGAGTTCAACAATTTCAGATCATAACCTCGGTCCCCATCATATATATTTTTTATCCACACTTTGTCTGCGTCTTTTTTTCTTCTCTCCCACAGGGCAGCTGTCTTTCATTCTGCCAGCACAATTCACACTTCATCTCGAGCTATCCTTTGTTTCTTAACCTGTCCCATTACCATCTCCTTTTGCCTTGAATGTCTCTCAATGTCTCTTAACCTCTCCTGCCACCACCAGCAGGACAGACACACCAGGGGTGATGGCACAGTGGTATACAATCAGGAAGGAGTGGCCCTGGGAGTCCTCAACATTGACACTGGACCGCATGAAGTCTCATTACTTAAGGTCAAGCATGGACAAGGCTGAAACGTTTGCAACCACCTTCAGCCAGAAGTGCCAAGTGGATGATCCATATCAGTCTCCTCCTGAGGTCCCCACAGAAGCCAGTCTGCAGCCAATTCAATTCACTCCACGTGATATCAAGAAATGGCTGAGCGCACTGGATACAGCAAAGGCTATGGGCTCCGACAACATCCCGGCTATCATGCTGAAGACTTGTGCTCCAGATCTAGCCATGCATCTAGCCAAACTGTTCCAGTACAGCTACAACACTGGCATTTATCCGACAATGTGGAAAACTGCCCAGGTATGTCCTGTCCACAAAAAGCAGGACAAATCCAACCCAGCCAATTACGGCACCATCAGTCTACTCTCAATCATCAGCAAAGTGATGGAAGGTGTCATCAACAGTGCTATCAAGCAGCACTTACTCACCAATAACCTGCTCACTGATGCCCAGTTTGGGTTCTGCCAAGACCACTCAGCTCCCGACCTCATTACAGCCTTGGTCCAAACAATGACAAAGCAGCTGAATTCTAGAGGTGAGGTGAGAGTGACTGCCCTTGACATCAAGGCAGCATTTGACAGAGTGTGGCATCAAGGAACCCTAGTAAAACTGAAGTCAATGTGAATCGGGGGGAAAAACGCTCCACTGACTGGAGTCATATCTAGCACGAAGGAAGATGGCTGTGGTGGTTGAAGGTCAATCATCGCTGCAGGAGTTCCTCAGGTCAGTGTCCTAGGCCCATCCATCTTCAGCTGCTTCATCAATGACCTTCTCTCCAACACAAGGTCAGTAATGGGGATGTTCACTGATGACTGCACAGTGTTCAGCGCCATTCACAACTCCTCAGAGAATGAAGCAGTCCATGCCTGCATGCAACAAGACCTGGACAATGTCCCAGGCTTGGGCTGATAAGTGGCAGGTAACATTCGCACCACAGAAGTGCCAGGCAATGACTATCTCCAACAAGCGAGAGTCTAACCACCTCCCCTTGACATTCAACAGCATTACCATCGCCAAATCCCCCACCATCAACATCCTGGGGGTCACCATTGACAAAAACCTAACTGGACCAGCCACATAAATACTGTGGCAACAAGAGCAGGTCAGAGGCTAGGTATTCTGCGGTGAGTGTCTCACCTCCTGACTCCCCAAAGCCTTTCCACCATCAAGGCAAAAGTAAGGAGTGTGATGGAATACTCTCCACTTGCCCGGATGAGTGTAGCTCCAACAACACTCAAGAAGCTCGATACCATCCAAGACAAAGCAGCCCACTTGAATGGCACCCCATCCACCACCTTAAATAGTCACTCCCTCCACCCACCACCAGCGTACCATGGCTGCAGTGTGTACCATCTACAAGATGCACTGCAGCAACTCGCCAAGGCTTCTTCGGCAGCACCTCCCAAACCCGCAACCTCTTCCACCTAGAAGGACAAGGGCAGTAGGCGCATGGGAACACCACCACCTCCAAGTTCCCCTCCAAGTCACACACCATCCTGACTTAGAAGTATATCGCCGATCCTTCATCGTCGCTGGGTCAAAATCCTGGAACTCCCCACCTAACAGCACTGTGGGAGCACCTTCACTGCAGCGGTTCAAGGCGGCGGCTCACCACCACCTTCTCAAGGGCAATTAGGGATGGGCAATAAATGCTGGCCTTGCCCACGATGCCCACATCCCATAAATGAATAAATAAAAAAAGCGAACAACCTACAGTTCCTCTCTTACAGCATCCAACCATTGCTGATTCCAGGGTTTGGTCTTTAGTACCTTATCTGGAAGTTAATTTCAGATGTTGATTCCTATTTATGTGGAGAATTTCGTGACATCAGTTCTAAAATGGATTAGAATCCATGTCTCCTTGGCCTAATGTCCTGGTTGAATTATAAGTAGGATTCTTAGGATTTTCAGTACTGTATTTAAGATAACACAGGGTGGAACTTATTCACTGCAGATGCACAAGGATCAAGCAATTTTTTGGTCAGTCAGGATAGGTAAGGGAAATGCCCAAGAATTGCCTTAATTATGCCTTCAAAATGGAGTCAATCATCAGACTGAATGCTCAGAAAGAAAAGTGCTAATGCTAATTAAACCATGTAGGATAAGATAAACCAAACATTCCTTACCTGGGATAGAGGGCAAGCCTTTAAGACCACAGGCCCAGAAACGGCTCGTTAAGGGGCACGTAAACATGCTCAGCCTTATCTGGACTTGCATACGGCTCATTTGTTAACAAGGACTTGAGAAGCTAGTGAGTAAACGAGCAGCCTGGCACGTCTAGGTGCTGGTGCTTCAGTGATTTGGAGATCAGTGGGGTTACCAACAGAGCTGTGAGGTGAATGGCACCAGAAGGACTGAACTCTTCGAGCACGTCACTCAGATTGGTCAACAGAAGTGAGGAAGTTTCTTTGGAAATTAAGGATATATATGATAATGTTTTGACACAAAAGTTCAGTTTTTAATCTTCAGTTCCAAGTTTAGTTCTAGTAGTAGTAATCTTTGTAGTATGCGGTGTACGAGTTCATTGTCTAGTATATGCAGAAGGGTGTTTCTGTAAAATTGGAAAGTGCATATTTGACAGAGAAAAAGGCTACAGATGATTGTACACCTATACCCGCCAGATACAATCCAATACAAGTTGGTCACTTAGATGTACAAGTTTCCCCTGAGATGAAGGGAGGTGAAATTTAAGCCAGCTTGTCCAGATACAGCTACCACTGCGGAAGATGAATTTACCCAACAGCAGAGGATCCAGGAGGAATGGATAGCACCTCTACAGATGGAGGTATGACAACTCAGAAGTTTAACTTCACCCTCCAGAGGAAGGCCAGGCAACCGGTTCATCCATGCCAGCTCATAAGGGCGAGACTGTATAAGATCTGGAAACATTGCTAACTGCAAGCATATAGACTGTAATCTATTTAATAGAATGGTCAGTTAATGTTGCTAACTTGTCAGCTACCTAAGGAGTTTAATCCTAAATTAATCTCACCAATAGCGATCTCAGATACTGATCTCAACCGCAAATTTAGAATCAGCAAGCAGTTAATGCTGAATTAATGTGACATAACTGAACTGTCTCTGTAACCTACGTTATTCATTTAATCAGTTAACTCTATCTACTAATTACTTGCTCCTAAATATGATTCTAAGGTTAATAAACAATTGTTAGCTCATGAATTTGTTGTCTGACTTCAATACACTGATCTGTGCCTATCCAGTCCTTGAGGCAAGCTGCAAGTTAAATAGTATTCTTACCAATGTTGCGGTTTACTCATGCTGATGACCAGGTGTAAAACTTGTCCAACTTCTCACCTCTTCCACTCCTACACACCAGGTGTTCTCCAGTCCATTGTCCAAGCAGCCATTCTTCATGTATGAGCCTTGACTGTGAATTTCTGAGGACTATTTAACTGCGGAGGACACCACACCCAACCCTGCCCTCAACCAATACCCACACTCGGGGGTCACTGGATAATGTTGAGGAGTGGGATCTCTGCCTCTAAAGGTAATGAAGGTCCATTGTTGCACCCCAGATTGATGATCAAACCTGACACCATGGCTTCATTACAAGCGACCTTTACCAACTGGGCCATTGGAGGACCCTGGCTGGAGCTTCACAAGTGAATCAGTTTACAGAGGACAACTCCAGAACCAAGTTGGAAACTAGAATAAAGCCTCTAGGCACAACCCTAAACCCCAATGCATTTCTCTTGCAAGGGATTGTTCTCTTGCTATGGTTGATGGGTTGGCAGCTTCAGACATATTTAACTTCAAAGGTATACGGCTGGTGATGCTACGTGACCATTTTTTGCCTTTAATTTGGAGACATTTGGCAATACTCAGTGATGCCAGCAAGAGAAGGCCAAAAAAAGAACCAACTGTGATGAACCACGTATACATCAAAATATGGGAATGCCAGTTTTTTCTCCCCTACGGTATTTTTACTACACATCATATTGTAAAGGAAAAGCCATAATTCAGAAAGATACACCATCCTATGAACAGATTTCTGATATTAATACATGACATACTGGGTTTAAAAGTCTGGAAAGCCTCGGCGACACAGGCTGTCAATACAGGCTTCTGAGATAAGATGAAGTGTCAACACAAAAGCTGTAAAACACCACACAAGCTTTTGTAATGGGAATTGATTGTTAATACTAATACAATGGGCCCTATTGAAACAGCAAGTTGCAGCTTCCAGAATGTCTGCAGTTTGGAACCAACACAATAGCAATGCCCAAGTATAGTGTTAAAAACGAATACTTCGAACAGGAACACAGAATATTAAAAAACCATGTGCCTTTGTAAAAGTAACATCAAATGAGAAACAGGAAACACGATTATATATACACAACCAATTGAAGTAGCTAAGAAATGCATGGAACACCCTGGTTGAAGTGGTTTTGATTTACATATTATAAAAGGTACACAAACAGAAGACTTTGAAAATATAACTTCAATAGATGACACATAGAAACATCGACATAGAAGATAGGAGCAGGAGTAGGCCATTCGGCCCCTCGAGCCTGCTCCGCCATTCAATGCGATTATGGCTGATCATCCAAATTCAGTACCCTGTCCCTGCTTTCTCCCCATATCCCTTGATCCCTTTAGCCTTAAGAAATATATCCAACTCCTTCTTGAATATATTTAATGAACTGGCCTCTACTGCCTTCTGTGGTAGAGAATTCCACAGGTTCACCACTCTCTGGGTGAAGAAATTCCTCCTCATCTCTGTCCTAAATGGCTTACCCCTTATCCTTAGACTGTGATCCCTGGTTCTGGACTCCCCGACCATCAGGAACATCCTTCCTGCATCTAGTCTGTCTAGTCCTGTTAGAATTTTATAAGTTTCAATGAGATCCCCTCTCATTCTTCTAAACTCCAGCGAGTACAAGCCCAATCGACCCAATCTCTCCTCATATGTCATTCCTGCCATCCCAGGTATCAGCCTGGTGAATCTTCGCTGCACTCCTTCCATGGCAAGAACATCCTTCCTCAGATAAGGCAACCAAAACTGCACACAATACTCAAGGTGCGGTCTCACCAAGGCCCTGTACAATTGCAGCAAGACATCCTTGTTCCTGTACTCAAACCCTCTCGCTCCGAAGGCCAACATGCCATTTGCCTTCTTAACCGCCTGCTGCACCTGCATGCTTACCTTCAGCGAATGGTGCACAAGGACGCCCAGGTCTCGTTGCACTTCCCCTTCTCCCAATCTATTGCCATTCAGATAATAATCGGCCTTCTTGTTTTTGACACCAAAGCGGATAACCTCGCATTTATCCATGTTATATTGCATCTGCCATGCTTCTGGCCAATCACCCAACCTGTCCAAATCATCCTGTAGTTTCTCGGCATCCTCCTCACAGCACACACGCCCACCCAGCTTTGTGTCATCTGCAAACTTGGAGATATTACATCTAGTTACCTCGTCCAAATCATTAATATATATTGTGAATAGCTGGGGTCCAAGGACCGATCCCTGCGGTACTCCACTAGTCACTGCCTGCCACTCAGAAAAAGAGCTGTTTATTCCAACTCTTTGCTTTCTGTCTGCCAACCAGTTCTCTATCCAAGTCAATACCTTGCCCCCAATCCCATGTGCCTTAACTTTACACGCTAATCTCTTATGCGGGACCTTATCGAAAGCCTTTTGAAAGTCCAAATACACCACATCCACTGGTTCTCCCTTATCTATTTTACCAATTACATCCTCAAAAAATTCCAGTAGATTAGTCAAGCACGATTTACCTTTTGTAAATCCATTGTTTATCTAGCTATCACATTGTGTTTGTATTGAAAATGGAAGAGTTAGGAGACACAACGTCTGATAATAACCAGTTAAGCCAATATTTAGAATTGAATGGAAGACCTTCGATAAGAATGACATCAAATAAATACTACTGTCATATTGTTTTTTATGATAAGTTTTGAAACACCTAAACAACAGACAGAAGTCTGCAAGCTAACAGCTAAATTGACAGTAAGAATAGAAAAGAATTCAATAGAGAATGACTAGAGATAATTCGCTTACATCAGCAGAAAACTTCAAAGGATAAACCACTAAAAAAAGATATAAAAATAGAGCTTTTCAGATGGAAAGTCAGAAGTCGCTGGAAAGGGCAAGTGATTCTCAACTTCAGAGACAGGCTCTGTAAGTTTTTAGTTCTTTGAATCTCAGGGATTAAAAAAAGGTACTCTTATTTGATTTTGGTGGATATTCTGGATTAAGAATAATAGAAATGTAAAAATGTACGAAGTTAAGATTTGAGAATAAGGATCTCTGAGAATAAGAAATGTAAGCTATTTGTATTTTGAACTGTTAGTCGCGATTGACTCATAAGCTGTTAACTGTATGTCAGCTCTTAAATAAATCTATATATATATTTTTAGAATTGTCTCAAGTAGTATTTCTGTATCAAACTCGTGAACTCAATTTCTGTAAACTCTTTTGTGAGGAGTTGCAGAATTCTGGGGGGGGTTTTCTGGACCCTCATAATATCCGGAAGGTTACAGTCTAGTTAAACTTATTAAAAGTGCTATCTGGAGGACGGTAACATCTTTACGTCATTCCTTTCCTTTAGAGAGAGAGATAGCCTGAACCTTTAGACCCAATTAAGCGTCTTATAAAATTCGGCTATCTCTAACTTTAGTTGAAGGTGAACATCTGGGGAATACACCTGATCTGCGGTAGTCCAAAAAGGGCTAGGACTAGTAATTATCCCTTCAATATGAACCATCAGGCCCATCAATGCTCACCGTCACCTTTCTGGATTGCTGATCACTTTTTCTTCATGGAAAGGATTTTGGGATTGACTTGAGTCAATCAACTACCACAAGGAGTAGTTGAGGTGAATAGCATAGATGCATTTAAAGGGAAGCTAGATAAACACGAGGGTGAAAGGAATAGGTTGTGCTGATGGGGTTAGATGAAGAGGGGTGGGAGGAGGCTCGTGTGGAGCATAAAACCAGTGGAGCCAAATGGCCTGTTGTTGTGTTGTAGATCCTATGTAGTGTTGTGTTTCGAAACAGTGAATTTGCACAGGTTTAAAAAGGGGTAAGCTACATCCTTTGCATGTATTGAAAATGCGCACTGAAACCAGATGGGGCAATTTGTGAAATGTCACGGTTCACAGTCTGACATCAAACTGATACAATAATAAGGGTCAATTGCCTTCCATTCATCTCGAAAACAGCAGGAGCCGGGCTCTTGAAAACACACATGCCAAAGTGGGAGGAGAAGTAGCTGGTTTTATTGACAGGCTTACTGACAAATCACTATTGGGAGAAAGTCAGTGTCCCATCAGCTACCGCCCCCCTCGCCCCTAGGCTGGGCCACTATGGAAGACCAGTTTTGAACAAAAGATTGTGGCACACACACCATGAGCTGGAAGCATGCAGGGGGTTAATTTTTTGCAGTTAGTAGCAGTATCAAAGAAAGGTCATGCAAAAAATAAGTCAGCCAGCCCATGAAAGGCACAGGGCACTTGGATTATTAATTATTTTCCACGTTTTTGAAGAGAGACATGAGATTGAGCTAAGTGAACTTTGCTTTGATTGTTGCCTTGTATGTTTCCTGGCTGTCTATGAAATAAAGTAGCTTAAACAATATCTGGCCTATTCTCATCACATGTTTCAGTCAGCCTTCAACAATATTGGAGAAGGGTATGTGAGAAAGAATATGATATCCAGTTCAAATCACAAGCGGTCCGTCCCTATTGCCACATGTTTGGGTTACACCGTCATAGAGTTAGACAGTGGGCATACGGGCACACTCCTAAACACAAAACACCCAGATCACTTATGGGGGTGACCAATGTACCTCAGAGAATGCCGGAGACAGAGCCTGAACTACCAACTCATACCCAATCCATTAGACTATGCATCCTCTGGCATCGCCCTCCCCAATCCCTAGTAATTCTGATCCCTCTGCGAGGCAAAGAAACAAACCCTTTGGCCAATTTCAGTAAATACCCTGTGTAATTCATCCCCGACTCCAGAAGGAAGTCAAGCGAGCTCTAGAAGACCATGGTCACCCGTGCTACATTGCTAGATATAGGTTCAATTTTTTAAAGGAACAATGAATGTACAGAACTGTGATGAAATAACTCTGTGTTCTGGCATTTGTATTGTCTGCTGTTGTTGTACTTGTTAATGTCTGGAATGTTCTACAGGTGTAACCACTAATGCTCCTCCCTAGCCCCGCCCCTCTGGATCCTCCGGATTGGTGTGAGTCTTAATTATAAGAGCTGGGTCTTACTCATAAGGGCTGGGTCGGTGATGAATGATGGTTGCCCTGTGTTAACTTGATGCCATGTTCTTACTTAATAAAAGCCTTTAGTTTTAAGCTTTAACCTCTTGGATTCAGGCCGTTATTTGGCACATCAATTTTATTAAGTAACAACTTTTGGAAGATGGATCGATTTTTGAAACCAGAGCGTCTGGATATCGATCCCCATTCGGCAGACGCATTGAAGAAATTTACGCATTGGCTTCGATGTTTTGAACACTTCATCGCATCGTTCGATCCAACGGTTAACAAGTTGGGTCTTCTAACCAACTTGGTAAGTCATCAAACTTACTCGATAATTAAAGATATTACGACATATGAAGAGGCCCTCGCAGCCCTTAAGGCCCAGTACCTTAAGTCGGTTAACGAAGTATACGCCAGGTATCTTTTGTCTACTCGCAGGCAATTACCCGAGGAATCCCTGGACGATTTCCTGCAGGACCTTAAGGCTTTGGCTAAGGATTGCAACTACAAGGCTGTCTCTGCCATATTGCATCAGGAAGAAGCCATCCGCAATTCTTTCATATCTGGCCTCCGATCTAATTATATTAGACAGAGACTCCTCGAGAATGACTCGTTAGTTTTAAAAACGGTCGTCGTTACTGCTCAATCGTTAGGTGTAGCCCAGAAGAATTTAGAAGTGTATGCATCAGCCCATGCGTCTTTTTCAGCCTTGTGTGCTCAGAGTATGGAGGCATCCATAACACCAATGGAGCCTCCACTTTATCCTATTGTTGCAGCTGTAGCCCATGGGTCTAAGTGTTATTTTTGTGGCCAATCTAACCACCCCAGGCAAAGCTGCCCAGCCGGAGAGGCTACCTGTTTTAAATGTAAGAAACGGGGACATTTTAGTAAAGTGTGTAAGGGTAATCCTGTACCCGATGTCTTTTCTGCTGCCGCCTATCCTTTTACTCTAGCCTCAGTTACGGTTGACCAGGCCATACCGTGTTCCTTGTCGAAATCTATGATGGACATCAAGATTACTGGTCGTCCTACTGGGTGTTTGATAGACTGTGGCAGTACTGAAAGTTTTATACACCCCAATCTTGTTAACTCCTGTTCATTGAAGGTGTATCCTACTCGAAGTGAAATCGTGATGGCGTCCAAGTCCCTTACTTCGGAGGTAACTGGATATTGTAAAGTCACATTGACCGTTAAGGATACGGAGTATAAGGGCTTTAAACTCCTCATATTACCTCAGTTGCGTGTGAACTTAATTTTAGGCTTGGACATCCAGTGTCAGCATGAGAGCGTCACCCTTAAGTATGGTGGATCCCAGCCTCCGCTCACAGTCTGCAGCCTTTCTACTTTAAAAGTAAGTCCGCCTTCTTTGTTCGTGAAGCTTGCTCCTAATTGTAGACCTATAGTGACTAAGAGTCAACGGTATAGTTCAAAAGATAAAAAATTTATAAAAGAGGAAGTGGAAAGGCTTCAACGGGAGGGAATCATCGAACACAGTAATAGCCCATGGCGTGCCCAGGTGGTGGTGGTTAAAACTAATGAAAAGAAAAGACTTGTGGTCAATTATAGCCAGACTATAAACTTGTATACCCAATTAGACGCCTATCCTTTGCCTCGTATTTCTGAGATGGTGAACCAGATAGCTCAGTACCGCGTGTTCTCCACCATTGATTTAAAGTCTGCCCATCATCAACTCCCCACTAAAATAGAAGACCGACCTTATACGGCCTTCGAAGCTAATGGGCGCCTGTACCAATTCCTTAGGGTGCCCTTTGGAGTGACGAATGGGGTATCCATCTTCCAACGGGAGATGGATCGTATGGTGGATGAATACGCGTTGGAAGCAACATTCCCGTACCTGGACAATGTTACTATCTGTGGGCGCGACCAACGGGAGCATGATCAAAATCTCGCGAAGTTCCTAGAGACTGCAAAGAGGTTAAACCTGACCTACAACGAAAACAAGTGTACCTTCAATACTACACGTTTGTGTATTCTTGGTTGCGTTGTGGAGAATGGGGTAATCGGGCCAGATCCTGAAAGATTACGCCCGCTTAAGGAATTACCTTTACCTCACACTGTAAAAGCTTTAAGGTGGTGTCTGGGATTCTTCTCGTACTATGCCCAGTGGGTGGCTAGCTACTCAGATAAAGTCCGACCTCTTATTAATTCGACGTCTTTTCCACTATCGGTGGAAGCTCAGGAGGCTTTCTTTAATATCAAACGGGACATTGAGAAGGCAGTGGTATGTGCCGTGGATGAGAAGATCCCTTTTCAAGTGGAAAGTGATGCATCTGATTTTGCGTTGGCAGCAACTCTTAATCAAGCTGGTAGACCAGTAGCTTTTTCTCTCATACATTGCAAGGACCAGAAGTTCAACATTCTTCAGTGGAAAAGGAGGCACAGGCGATTATCGAAGCAGTCAGGTATTGGAGACAGTATCTCGCTGGCCAACATTTTACGCTCATTACTGACCAGCGATCTGTGGTCTTTATGTTCAATACTAAGCAGAGAGGCAAGATCAAAAATGGTAAGATTTTAAGATGGCGAATAGAACTGTCAACATATGACTATGATATTCAGTACAGGCCTGGAGTATTCAATGAGCCATCGGATGCTTTGTCACGAGGAGTATGTGCTAGTCTAGGTATAGATAAGCTTCAAAGTCTCCACGATGCACTCTGCCACCCTGGGGTTACCAGAATGAACCACTTCATTAAGTCCCACAATCTACCCTACTCTATTGAGGAGGTCCGGACAAGGATCAGAACCTGTCGTGTTTGTGCTGAATGCAAACCCCGCTTCTATAAGCCGTCTGAGCCAGCTCATCTTATTAAAGCAACTCGACCATTTGAGCGTTTGAGTCTCGATTTTAAAGGTCCCCTTCCATCGAGCGGCCGTAATGTCTATTTTCTTAATATTATAGATGAGTACTCTCAGTTCCCTTTTGTTATCCCCTGTCCGGATGTGACTAGTGCTGTTGTAATTAAATGCCTCTGCCAACTGTTTTCCTTGTTTGGCATGCCTAACTATATACATAGTGATAGGGGTTCTTCCTTTATGAGCAAAGAATTGCGACAGTTTTTGCTATCGAAAGGGATTGCAACGAGTAGAACTACCAGCTATAACCCTCGTGGTAATGGGCAGGTCGAGAAAGAAAATGCGACAGTGTGGAAGGCTATCATGCTGTCTCTGAAGGCGCAAGGCCTGCCGACCTCTCGCTGGCAGGATGTCCTGCCAGACGTGCTGCATTCCATAAGGTCTCTTTTTTGTGTACAGCGACGAATGCCACCCCTCATGAAAGGCTATTTAGTTTTCCAAGAAAAGCTACTAATGGAGTATTGTTACCCACGTGGTTGACGACCATGGGCCCTGTGCTGTTGCGCAGACATGTGAGAGGCCACGACTGATCCACTGGTGGAGGAAGTACAACTCCCCCATGCTAATCCCCAGTATGCGTACATTCAATATCCGGATGGGCGAGAGGATACGGTCTCTATTAAAGATCTTGCACCTGCTGGAGCTCAAAGAGTTCGACTCAGAGTAGAGTTTTCAATCGTGGTATTGGACCTTCAGAGACACAAACCCTGTGTGGAAAACACTGATGATTCTGGGAATTCGAATGAACCGGAATTAGTACTCCGGGAGGAGCCTCAGCAAGAGTTATGTCGTTCCCAGAAGATTATAAGACCTCCTGACAGACTGAATCTATAGCAGGGGGTGAATGTGATGAAATAACTCTGTGTTCTGGCATTTGTATTGTCTGTTGTTGTTGTACTTGTTAATGTCTGGAATGTTCTACAGGCGTAACCACTACTGCTCCTCCCTAGCCCCACCCCTCTGGATCCTCCGGATTGGTGTGAGTCTTAATTATAAGAGCTGGGTCTTACTCATAAGGGCTGGGTCGGTGATGAATGATGGTTGCCCTGTGTTAACTTGATGCCATGTTCTTACTTAATAAAAGCCTTTAGTTTTAAGCTTTAACCTCTTGGATTCAGGCTGTTATTTGGCACATCAAGAACCAAAACCAACCACTTCCACCCATGGGTCCCAAAGCTCATCATACCCCACTTTATTCCTCATACCCTTCAAAAGCCCTGTCTCAAAAATCTATCCATCAATCTTTTAAAATTTATAACCACCTCCAGTTCACTTCCGCTGGGCAGGTTATTTCACATATTTACCATCTTCTATGTAGTTATATCTTAGCATGCAGACAGCTAATATATGCTTGACAGTCAGCCAAGCAGCTGTCACACATTTAGGCGGAGAGGATAGAACAGTCAGCGGGAGGATGTTAAATTTGATTACAATTAAGAAAAGAGCTTCCCAATAGGTAAATGCACCGTGTGTGGAACGGAGCCATATCGACCAGGACGGTCCCAGGCTTGCTCCCTGGCCTGTGTGCGTTAGCCCTCAGCTGGGGCAGTGGTGGGACGACATTGTAATTGGTCCCAGTGTCCCTGGGCGGAGGAGAGGAAGGGAAAAAAAGCTGGTAAGTGTTCCCACTCCTGATCACTCGCCAGTAACCTCCTGCCGGGAGACGAGTGTGTGGATGGTAGGCAAGAACATGAGTGGGCTCGCTTGCGATTCGCTCCCTGTACAATTTCTGATCTTTGTTGTCTAAGCTCATTAAAAAAAATGGCTGCTTGGACGAGGCAACAGGATCTGCACAGCATCTGTGGAACTGTACCCCTGCCCAGGTCAGTGCCTTCTGGGGAAGTTGAGCGCTAATTAGAAAATATAATGATGATTACACTACGTCATTGGTGTACAGGATCGCAGGAGGCTGCAGAATTCACCCGAGGGTGCTGATCCCAGTGCTGGAGAGAAGGGTTAAGGCTCATTGCTGACTGGAACTCCATCTTTGTTTAGGACAGAACCGTAAACTTGTTTTTTTAGGCACAGGGGCAACAAAGAAGCCGATTTCTACCCACTGGAGTAGCAGCCAATCGTAAATGGATTGTAGAAAACCGTTCCGTTCCGCCCGGTAAATGAAGAACATCTACTCTCAGCTAGGTAGCAACAGGGGTGCTACAATTGGCCTCAAGCAACCCCCCCCGGCCTTAGCAAGGAAGGGAGAACTCTGCCAGAGTCCCTACACCTGACCCCCAATAGAAAAATGCACATGGGGATATTGGTTGATAACTGGATCATACTTCCCAGATAATCTGCCAACATCCATTGCCTAGTCTCAGATGAAGTATGGTTACTTGGGCGAGGTGACAGACAGCTGCCATTTACGGAAAAGAAAGCATAAACAATCTTCAGGAGAGGGAAATGAGAGTTGAGATTATCATCACTGTGGCTCCGTGTCTGAGAGAGCACATGTATATAATCTGTGAAATGCAGTAAGTCAGAATTCAATGTTATGCTCCTGGAGCTTTTAGTTTTAAATATCATGAAATTATGTAAAGAGCTTCCTGTAAATATTTAGACTTTTGCTCCAATCCTTCGGTTCACTTTCCCCGCAAATTCGAGCTAGCACGTTTGCTTCTGTTGATCATCATGTCACCCTTGTTGTATTTGGTGCAACTTTAGTAATGGGCGATGCTGAAACCCACATGCAAGTGCACACAGCATGGACACGCATTAGTGGGTTCTGTGCACACAGTCTGTGTAGTGGTAAGCCCTTTACACAAACACATAGAAATGCAGAGTCATGGTGTTAGTGACTCCTGCGCACATGCACACAGCTTTTACAGTAGTGAGTCTTACACAAACACAGTCCTTGTGGCAGCTGGTCCTGCTTATTCATACAGCTCTTAGATGACTGATTATGTAGCCACACTCAGAACAAAAAGTCCTCAACCATTCCTTGATCATCTAATGACTGATGTCTGTAATACTCTCCGCCCTTCATAAAACTTCAGTTAAATTACAGCTCTGCAAGTGGAGTTCCCTCTTGTATAAACACCCATAAGCCCCCAACCTCAGCCAGCTCACTACTGCCTCCTGTGTCCGGTTGAGTTGACTTCAAGATTGCCATTCTCATTTCCAAATACCTTCTTTGCTTCCACTATTTTGGAAATCTCCAGCTATACATCCCTGGGTGTACCCTCCGTTCCTCAGACTCTGCTCATCTCCTTCTGCATGTCTCGCCTTTGGTAGGTCAATGTTTCAGCCTTGGACCTTCCCTGCCCTCTTCTAAAAACACTTCACCCCTCGACCTACCTTCAAAAAGCTCCACAAAAAAACTCTCTCGGACCACAACGTCGATCTCCCATCTAACCTTTACTTTCCTGCTCAGCATTGACACTTCCCTTTTGTAAAGTGCTGCGAGATGTTGTGTGTCAAGAGCGCCATTTAAATGCAAGCTGTCCCGTACACAGCTCTTGCAAACACTCAGCCCTTGTGTGACAAGTCCTACATATAAAAATATTATACACACAGCCCGTACGCGGTTAGTTCTGTACACACACAGTCACTGCTGTTGCGAGTTTGATTACAAACATACCTCATTAAAAGAGGAGCCCTTAACGCATAACTGAAGCTACAGCATTTATTATAAGTGCCATCCATGCATATCACGACTGGCAGCAACGACTAATGACATTTGGTAGTATTTTACAGCAGTAAACTGATACAAAGGATAGTTGTGCATTTCTCGTTTAGCTAGGATTAATAAAACGTGCAGTAACAAAAAATACAAACACTGAAACACTGACTGTAGAACAGCAGTACAGAGAAGAGCTGGTGTTGCACAAAATGATAATGATTTCATCACTATATACATCATAGATATGTACACATCACCCTTGGAATGCACAATATCAAAATACTCTGTATTCCTTTATAGAATAAAACCCTGGTCTCTTCCCTGTCCCCCTCCCCACCCCCAGAAAATAAAATGACAATTTCAAAGACAAACGATATATTTACAATTAAGCACATGAACACCACAACACTTTTTTATTCATTTTTTTGTTTAAAATGTGCCACAAAAGCCAGTACTGCTTTTGTTATGTTAGAAAGAGGTTGATGGTCCTGCTGCTTGTAGCCCGTGTTCAAAAACGGCCAAAGTGTCCTCTTTACTGCAAAACACATAGGGAGCTATTACACAAGACAATGGCAGTGCATACAAGGGGAGACAAGCCAATTCCAAAGGGTTTTAGACTCCTGTTCCAAGAAAGCCTCATGAAGAAAACACTTGTCACCCAATTCTTTAATATGTCATTATCAGGAATATCAAATTGTATTTTTTTTTTGTTTTTACAAGAATCTGTCCCATGCTGTCAGAAATGGCTACAAAGTTTTTTTTAAATACATTTACAACAAACAAAAATAAAAATGAAAAACAAACTCCTCAGAGGGATCGTGACCCTCTGTCGTCGCTATACCAACCACTGTTGGGTTCCAGCACATCTTGAACACAAAGTTGATGCTCTTGATTCCAAACTCTGACTTACTTGCTTCCAACCAATTAAAGATGCCAGTGTGTGTGTGTTTTAATCCGTTTAAATATACAACAGGTCAATAAAAGGATACAAACAAAAATTATTCATCAGGATTTTTGGAACAGAGGAATCCAACCTTGCCAATACCTTCTGAATGCTTCAATCAATTGCAAAGTGGATGATCGTTTGACTGGGGTCTGCCCAACTCCAGCCAATAGGGCAAGATCCCAGCTTCCATCCACTGCACTGAAAGTGAACCATTTATTGAAGAGTTCCGACTTTGAGCTCAAGCACAGCACAAACGTTCCTTCTCCAGCAACCCCCTTACTGCTCGTTAAAGCTGTGCTACTTGATAGCAGCGGGAATCACTAATGTAGTGATTCTGCCAACTGTTAATGGTAAATATAACAAACGCTTTCTTTAAAATTTACTTCATTGTTCTGTGAAAGTGAACATTTGGAGTCTCTCTCCACTGTTTTGTTAAATGGCTTTCATACGGATTGGCTCTCCCAGCTCATAAATCCTCAGCAACTCTAACTCGGTCTGAAAGCAGTTACTGTGTTTAAATTGATAATTTGCTCCCTGTTGCTTTCCTCCTTAAGGGCCCATTTGCCACCACAAGTGCTCCGCCATGGCCTGGCAACAAACCCTGAATGTTGTTGTTTTGCTTCCCCCCCTCAACACCCCTTCTGACATCATTGCCTATCTGTGAAATGGCTGAAGTCTCCCAACTGAGGCAAGTGAGCCTGAGTGACAGGACTCGGAACTTTGCTCGTAGATAATCAAGCGCCTTCGACGCTACTGCTGTCCTCCAACCGCAGTGCTGCATCTCTCTTCCACTCCTTGCCAAGGGAAGACTGAATCGGCATTGACAGTCAATTTAACTTTTTCTTTAAAAGGGTATAGGTTAACCTATATATATATCTATATATCTTTTTTTTCAATTTCAATGATTACTTATATTTTATTAAAAATAGAATGCACCTTTTAAAGGTGGTCAGTAATATTTATATTCCTACATACTGTATAACAAAGTAGGGCTGCCCTTTACGGCAGGCCTGTCAAATAGTGCAGCTTTAACATTTCTTAAATATGTGCTGCCACCTTCTGCTATTTAGATGATTCTGTATCGATATTTTCGTGAGAAACTGCAATTTTTTTCTATTTTTCTCTTTAAACAGCAAGAACTCAACACTACCTACATAAAGAAAGTTCCCAACAGTGCAGACTGCAAAAAACTTCTGATTACTTTCCAAAGGGATCTGTATGTTGTATGTGGAGGGGGGTTTAGCCCTTTACTTTGTGGCTTCCACATGCCCTGACCCGAGCACACTGATACCGTGACTGATCCAATTCTTTCTTGCACAGACTTTTGAACTGCTAGATCTTGGAAATTTCTACATCTTTCATTTTTTTTTTAAAAATAGCGGAAGTATTAAACAATCCGGCAGCACTCCGGTTAAGCTGGAGGCCTCCTCATAGAAGCTAAATTTCAAAAAATATATATATATTTTTAAAAAAACATTCACAACATATTGGTCATTTTAATGCAATTTCATTTTTAAATGACACAAAGTAACTGGGGTTTTAAAGTGTGCCGACATTTGTAAACAATGGATCCAGTCAATGTCATGACTCTTACAATTAGAATTCAGGCACTACCCAATGTCTCGATGTTCTCTCCTGCCTCCCAAAATAAACAAAGCTGGCTGAGCACACCCAGTGGTTCGAAATTCCAGCCTGCTCTGCTCCGCAGGCCCGTGAGAATACAGATGTGAAGATAACTGGAGTCGGGGAGAAGGGAAAATCTAAGCCATTCAACACAAGTCGACTGCTCCCAGAGGGATGGTTGGGCTGTTGAGGCCTCGGTCAGACCGATTCTGTAAGCTCGTCCAAAAACCAAATGGGATTATTTGAAATAACAAATTGGCCAGACCACTGGCAGACTCTGCAAAAAGAACCAAGTAATATGTGGAGTCTTCCTTTAAAAAAAAAACCCTGTTCCAATGTGTAGAAATCAGGAACTCGGAGTGTACATTTACACATGGTAAGTGCAGACTTTCACAGAGCTGGGATGGTTTACATATGCTCCACGTGGATCCGACATTCGGAATATTACTCAAGAAAACTACAATTTCTCTCATAAAACAGAAAGCAAGTTTCTCTGAAACTACAAACCCCATTAGTTTACAAAGGGGCTTCACCAGGGCAGGGGGGAGGGGAGCAGCCGAGCAAGTGTGGAAGGCAGTGCGGAGATAGACAGCTGCAGGTAGGAATTGAGAGGGAAGAGATATATGTTGTTGCAGTGCTGCATGAGTGAGGAGAGAGCGAGAATGAGTTTCAGAGCCAAAGGTTTAGATTTGTAAAAAGCAGAACCATTGTGGAACAAAATGACAGTATGAAGAGGCAGCAGAATGGTAGTTACCAACCAATTAATGTTAAAAAAAAATCTGCCATAGAAACTAGTCATTAATTCACCCTAGCTTCAGACAGATATCCTTAAAATAGCACAGGTCTATCTCTAAGTGACGCATCTTTACCAGCCTTCTATCAACAAATGCAACTTTGATTCTGGGGTTAAGCATTGATCTTGGCCTCAGCCATGGGAGAAACAGCAGCTGAGAAAATATCGTGCACAGGCCTGCACAGCCAGTTCTAGTCACCCACCTAGTGCTAGCCAAGACCTGAAAACAACCCGCCACAATCCAGAACCTCAACTTACAGGAGCAGGCAACAAGGCTCTGGCCAACATCAGTTTATGCATTCGGTATCTGGTTCAAAAAATCTAAGTATATAGCTTTAAGAAAGGCGAACTCTTCATCGAGTGTCTGCACAATGTAAATCGGGCAATGGGCTAACACTTCACAAGAAGCTGAACAGAAGTTTTACGCGGATTGAACCATGTGCCTGCCCACACCTCTGCTACTGCCATGCAAAAACATTCTCAACCGTTTAACTTTCACAAAGATCAGATGCAAAATCTGCAACAAAAAAGTCCAAATTTTCTGATTTACATTACATACAAAATGGTCAAATATGTAGCATAAGGGTTAAAGCTCTTGGCAATTAACCACAGCGCCTCTGCTATCCAAAAGTATACTCACAAACAACCCTCTGAGGGCTGAATCATTCGTTGCATTATTGTACAGAAGGCTGGGGCTGCAATATACAACCAAGTGCTGCCATTGCTTTTTTTCCCCCCTGCAGTGTATTTTGGGCAGATAGATCGCACTGGGATATAGAACGGTCTATCAACATGTTGGCAGCAGCAGTTACTAAATTCTGTGGAAAGTTACGCAGCAATGTTCCACCATGGGCTTAGCCACAAACCAGGACATGGATTGGAATCTTTGGCAGAGGATTTTGTTTTGAGAGTAAGCATGTAAAAAAAAAAGCCCGTTTCCTCGAAGTTAGGGTTCAAGCTTCGGCCCTGTACAAGCTATCTGTTGAAGGTAGGATGATAACTTCTCCACTAACCTTGAACACCCTGCGTTGTAAAGTATTAGCTTTACACTAAAATAATGAAAACAGTAGCCGGAACTTGACAATACAGGGAACGAGACCAAGCAGCATAAAGGAAGGGATGAATGCAGGTTTTGTGCAATATATTTTTAATACCACAAATTTAGCTTATATATTAGCAAAAAAGGGGAGACTTCTATTGACCTTTGCAATGCAAACGTTTACATCAATCTTTTCCCTAGAAACTTCATTAACTTTAAATACAAAAAGTGCACCAGCTGACCCCTCCATTTCAGCATTATCTTGCTAGATCACAGCAGGTTTTATACAGTTCAGTCACTCTGGCGATATCATCTTTTCGTCTGTTTTAACCCTTCACTGGAATCTCAGTAACCTTCCCCAGGAGCTAAAGTGCTGGCACAATTCCATTTGGGGCTTAAATGCTATTTTTTTTTTGGATACTGTGTTGCAGTTGTACTTGATAAATGGCTCAGTTTCAATACTACATCCCCCCCCCCCCCACTAGTTTGTGCTGATCTCCGTGGGGCAGGTAATTGGGGTGCTACTCGAGGGAGGGGCTGGAAAAAAAAATCCAGGGTTTCTGCTCCTGATCACTATCCAGTGACCCCTGTGGCAAAGTGTGGGTGCGCGTGGAGACATTGAGTGAGGACATGATCAGGTTCAGCTGTGATGGCCCTCATGGTGAGATAGCCTGCCAACTCTCTGTCTTGATTCACAGAGGTGGCGTCCAATTGGGTAAGATACCAGAGGGCTGCTTGTGGCAGTGGAACTGCACTCTCAGGAGAAGAGGCCCGACACACAACTGAAGATAAAACATCCAGTGTACGGTGCTGTCTGAGCTCAAGGAAATGTACTCATTCGACATCTCTGGTTAATAATCAAACTGATTGGGTTTACTTCATCAAGTACGAATATAAAAGTGAAATAAAATGCTTAAACTGCATAGAGGAGGGTCAGCCCGTCAAACAAAGACAGGTTACATGGGACCTTTCATCAGAACAAAATCAGTTTTAGAGCGGGAGCCTTCATCAGGGACCTGGTGAAGGATCGCAATTGGAACATTAACCTATTTTTCTCTTTCAGATACCGACTGATTTGCTGTGCATTTCTAGCATGCTAGTTTCCCTTTTTATTTCTGCTAATTCAGTAGTCACATGGGGAGGGGTTAAGCTTTTTAGCAATGATAACTGCTGAAGCCTGATTATATAGTTCTGATACACAAACCTCGACTTGCACAAGACAGAAGTCTATGGACAGCAAACTATTGGTTAGCTGGCATAGATGTGGAGTAAGAGCCTTTTCCGAACTGAAGCAAGTTGTGTGTACTTCACTTACCGAATGCCACAGAACAACGCAAACCTCCAGAGCAGCTAATCGGTTAACACCAGTGAGAAGGTTAAACAGACAAATAAAAATCCCATGCCCAACCCTTTCGAGTTGTACAGTAATGCTTCTCTCTGCGAAAGCCCTTCCTTCCTTGCCACTGGAACAGGATTAAAAGAATGGCGATGAAAAGCAGCAGGCGAATACTGGTGAAGTTGAAGCAAGAGCCAAAAGACAGGTTTACAGAATTGCCCTGTACAACAAACAAGGAGCCACAGAGCTTTTCAAGAAAAACAAAAGAGACAGAAGACTGAAACAATTTTGAATGAAGAGCTTAGGAAACAAAACATGACAGGAGTGCAGAAATAGCAGGAAAGCACAGAAATCAAAAATCAGCACCCTTCGATTGAGCAGCACGAGTAATCGCATGGTTTATTTGACTGTGTGGGACGACTCAGCTGACAGTGGCAGTTCTCATTGTAACCCTCTTTATTAGACTACAGCTGCAAACATTTGTCTTTGTTCAGAATTCATAATCATTTTAAACTTGGAATGCGCTGTTAAATGCTATGAATTGATTTCTTGCAGCGTAACTTCCAAGGAGTCATAACTCTTCTGAAGGAAAAACTGAAGATTGAAGGAAGCGTTAATGGCTCAAGTTAAATCCCTGCTCCATGGTACAGATCAAGAGATGTACAGTTTGATACCTTGAGTTAGGGCAAAAAATTCCTACCTTCGGTGTTAGTGAGCAATGTCAGTGGGCAGATCTTCACTGTGCAGGTATTCCTGAACTGCAGAAAGTCTCCATCTCAAGTCTGATAGATCCATGGAGATTTAGCAAATTAAAATTTTGCAGTTAATGATTTCTGCCACTAGATAGTCATAAGAATATCCCAGCTGCTTCTAGTGACAGAAGCCAAGTATGGAACAGTACTGTGCCCTGTGCATTTTGACACCATTAAGTCTTGGATCAGCATGCACACAAAATATAACAGAATAAAAACACACTGAACCACTGGCTTAACTTGATGGGGACTGAATCCTTCAAGTGCAAATGAGGCAACAGGAAGGAGAGAGAAGCTGGAAGGCAAGAGGAAACCATGCACCAGTAAAAGCAAGTGTTCTGCTAGGAAGCACCCATCCAGTAACTCAGTAATGGGTCCTTAGAGCCCTGTTTGTATTACAAGCATGGGTTTGACTTGAATCACAATTTAAATTGTAAACACCGAGAAAGGTTGTGCATCCACATATCAGTACAGCAATCTGAAAGCACTACTGAAGGAGTGAATTGATGGGTTTTTAAAAAAAAGGGGGAGAATAATCAAGTAGGCACTGCTCCAGAAAGTGCATATTTAAAAACCCCACTCCTTGCCAATTAAAAAAAAAATCAAAAAAGTGAAAAAGCTGCAACACAAGTATTAAAAGCAGACTGGGATTTCTATAATGAAACTCTCATTTATCCACCACTAAACATGCAAAGCTGACAAATGCAACATTGGTTAACATGCTTCCCCTGCAGCACCCCTCAAAGGGATATGCTGCACTGTGGCCTATTCCACCATGGCCAGTAGAGGAGAGAGAAAGGCAGTAACCAGATTAGCTCCGACTATGATCACATAACTTTTGGTAAAGCAAAAGGTAATGGTCAACATTTCAGAAGATCTCACCACACGCACATTCTGTAGTCTGTGCTTCATTCCTTTGCATTTTAGTACGTGTGCGACTTGGAGACCACAAACTCACCAGAATTTGCTAAACATTCATCTCAGGAGATTTCTCTTGATTACAGCCACTACCACTCAAAGAGAGAGACAGACTCCTTTCTCATTACCAAACTACGTTTACCTCGGGGGGACTAACCAATACCACGTCAACACTTGGTACATGGTACCTGCAAACCCCGAATTTAGTGCTACCTTCTTGAGATGTAGTAGCTTTATTAACAAGCGTCCAGGCGGGATTTCTGGGAAGAATCCCAACAGTTCAGACTTGGAAGCTGGTGTTGTGTGCACAAAGGCTGGGGATCCAAAGTTAACGCAAGCTCTAGCAATGCAATCTTTGGAGTGTTAGAACATTTTCCCCCAGATACCCTAGTATTGACTCCAATACTATTCCTCGTACAGCAACTGGATTTTCAACACAAAATTGAGAGTTTTTTTTTTTTGCAGCACCATATATAGACAAAATTCTCTCAAAAGAAACTCATTTTGTAAAAGATTCCCCTCCCAGCTCGTGACTGCATCCCTGGCCTACTCCAGGGAGAGGCCATCTGGAAGCCAGCTTTCTTGTTCCCTATCCGTGTTTGTTTCCTCCTACTGGAGCGTTCCCCCAAATGAAACCAGGCACAGGAGAGAAACTCTGCACTGAATAGTACCATCCTTGCACAACCTCAGATTGTACCCGAGCCACATCACTCAGATGAGCCTTGCTCAGATACCAACCCTCAACACGTCCATTCGGTTTTTAAAAAAAACAACAAAAAAAAATTCTGTTCAGAATTAAAAAATGCTTCATTGCTTGTTACCGCTGCTCCACCGCAGAGCGGCCGACAGGTAACTCCACATTTCTGTAGTGACTGCAAGCAGAAGGCGTGTTTTTCCCCCCCCGAAAGTACAGCTCTCTAGCACAGTCACGGTGGGGCTGTGTCCAGGCAGCAGTCCAGCGATTGTGGCCAGCATCGGCCGACACAAGTAAGCAAGAAGCTAAAAGAACATCTGAGTCACATTGACAGGAAGGGCTTCCGACAGGCTTGTCCTTAGGAAGAAAAGTTAGACAATGGAATCCCAGTCGAAATCATCCTGGATGTCGTCTGCGGGGTTGTGGTGTTGGGACATCGGTCTGTGCATTGAGAAGCTGGAAGGTGACATCATGTGCTGCTGGTTCATTCCTGCATGGTGCCCTGCTGAGCAGAAACATAACGAAAAGTTACAGTATTTGAATACGAAATGAAAAGAAAGATTGGCTGCGAGAAGTGTACTGTTTGTATAATATAAGTTATGCAAAATCCATAAATTATACAGTGGATATGAGGCTAAATGTGAGGATTTTATATAGTTGGGCTGAGGACAGGCAACTGTTCACAACAGGTAAAAAAAACCCTCCAATCTCAACCCAAGATTTGACAGTAAATCTACTTACAGCGGACACTAACGCTGCTTTAATCAATTAGCATTCATTATAAGCAATGAATCTGGTTTGCTATTAGAAATTTTGTACAAGAGTCTTCAACTTGATCACCCAAAGCAGCTGCAGCTGTGGCATGGCCAATCTAGTTGAACAATAAAAGCTCAAACTTGAGTGCCAGGCTCAGCAGTGGCATGGTGTCCATGCCAGCTTCAGTTATACCGTGCTGCACACCAAGTTGCACCTGATCCTGAAGCACAAGTCACTGGGATGGATACGTCAGGCAGGTTCTTACAATCGACAAACAGTCCCATGCTTAAACCAGTCCATTATAAGCAGCTCACAATGTTTGAGAACTCTACATTGTGATTAGACTTATCCCAGTAAAAGAAACTGTCGGAGCAAGTGACTTGCACCAAAATTTTCTTCATTTTTAAAAATAAAGGAAGATGCCTTCCTCATCTGTTTCTTCCCTCTTCCAAAGGCGCTAACCCCGCTGAGATTCATTTCCACAGGAGACTGGCAGCCCTCACCCAAGTGCCCATTCGTTGTGTGACACCCAAGACACTGAGTATTAGCCAGCTATCTTACCACAGGGGGGTATCACAGCTACCTGATCGCGTTCTTGCACACACGTGCACTTTCCAGCCAGGGTGACAGGATAGCAATCACTGACCAAGCGGAAACCTCAGCTGATTTCCCCCCCCAACCCTTCCTATTCCAGGAGCACCAATTGTACCAGCCAACTGCCCCACCTCAGATTAATCAACTCTGCAAAGACTGGGGATTTAACTTGGGAACCTTCTTCTCTAGGGTTCTAACTCCGGATCACTATCCAGTGATCCCCCATACACTGGCTTATGCTCAAACGATCCATCAAACTTGATGCATCAGACTGTAGTCAGGGCCCTTGGAAGAGGCAACACGACAGAGCTGTGGCTTTGCATTCCAGGCCAGAAAGCACATGGAAACAGTGCAGCATCTCTTTTTAGTGGCTGCACACACATTGAATCAGTATATGCGGCATGGAGGAAACAACCTCATTGGGTGTCCTCCCACCTGACTGTGTGATGTACCGGCCTATAGGTGGACAAAAGGTGGAGTGGGCACCAAGTGCCTTTACGAAAAGTAGCAACTTTAGGAAAACATCAGTGCACCTAAAAGACCCGATTATTTTTATAAATCAGCTCCACTTACCTACCTGCCTTCTCACATACTGCAATCCCTTCTTTCTCCAGAAGCACATCAGTTGTCTTCTGAATCCATTTCTACTATCTGCCGCAATATCTTTTTCCGGTAACTTGTTCCACAACTATTAGCCTTTGTGTGAAAAAAATCCACCTGACTCCCTCTTTTTATCCATCACTTCATAATATTTAAACTCGTGTCCCCTGGTATTTCAACATTACACCACAGTGAACAATCTGTTCATTCAACTTCTTCAATTTCTTAATCACTGAATTTTACAGCATAGGAGGAAGCCATTTGGCCCATCTTGCTTGTGCTGGCTCTCAAAGAGCTATCTGCTTTGTCCCATTGCCGAGCCCTTTTCCTCCCAAAAATCTATCCATTTTCCTTTTAATAGCTATCACAGATTCTGCTTCCACCACTGTTTCTGGTCGGGCATGTGATATCTCAGTGCAAAATTAATTTCCTAACCTTTCCCTTGAGCCTTTTTAATTAAATCTCTGGAAAAACACACGTAGAAAACTAAAGTTTTAGAACTGCAGGTATCAGCACTGTCTCTCTTTTAAACATGGTGTGGAGATGCCGGTGTTGGACTGGGGTGGACAAATGTAAGAAGTCACACAACACCAGGTTATAGTCCAACAGTTTTATTTGAAATCACAAGCTTTCGGAGCGCTGCTCCTTCGTCAGGTGAAGTGGAGAGATGCATAAAGACACAGCTTATATAGTCAGAGAATAATACCAGATGATTACAGGTAATCTTTCTAACTGCCATTTATCACACCTCGGCAGAGAGATAATCACAGCAATCAAAGGTGTGAATGGTGTCCAAACAGGTTAGTCAGGCAGGAATGTAATGTGATGTAATGTTTTCCTGACTAACCTGTTTGGACACCAATCACACCTTTGATTGCTGTGATTATCTCTCTGCCAAGGTGTGATAAATGGCAGTTAGAAAGATTACCTGTAATCATCTGGTATTATTCTCTGACTATATAAGCTGTGTCTTTATGCATCTCTCCACTTCACCTGACGAAGGAGCAGCGCTCCGAAAGCTTGTGATTTCAAATAAAACTGTTGGACTATAACCTGGTGTTGTGTGACTTCTTACATTTCTCTTTTAAACAGTCACCCTGAACTTGCATTCAAGCATGGATCATTTCCCCACTGTAAGCCAAGGGAAAATATCACACTACACTGGAGGCTTCCGGAGGACTTGGGGGGGGGGGGGGGGAAAGAGTTGAAGAGAATAATACAAGTATGCAATGGAATTAAAAATATTTGGGTTTGCTTGCCACATTAGTGCTGCTAAGATTAAATCTGGCCAAAATCCAGGGTACGTTTCAGTTTCCGTTATAACTGACAAGTGACAACACTGCAATGCACCGATGAATTAAAATGACAGAGCGGGTAAATTTCAATTTATTTCTAGTGTGCTGGTCACCGCTCACCAATGTTCCCGCTAAGGTGCGCACAGTAATCTAAAAGGTCCCAAGCAGGCCGCTCACCAGCTTTTACATTGCAAATACCGCATGTGCGAAGACATTTAAAGGGACCGCGCATTAAAAGAAATAGGCCGCGCAGAACTAAGTGCAGCTCACAGTGAACATTGCCACTCACTAATTTTGCAGAGCAGCAAAGTGAGAAGAAATGCACTGGGGATTTGAATATATCGAATACAGAACACTAGCTTGGGAGTGGACAAGAGAGCTGCAATGTAACCTCAAGATCCTGACAGCACTAAAACATTTAGGCACCACAACCATTCCCATTTACATATTCCCAGAACTATGGTTTTACATTAAATAGCATCTCCCACTTTGCTGCTGGAGCCTATCATATACATGTCACTCCACTACAGTAATGAAAAAATTCCGTCATGGTTCCAATGTCAGGATTTGGCTTGCATCAATGGTCCTACAGAACACCATGCTGGCAAAATCATCCAAGGATGCTTTGGGCACACTGAAGGAGCATAGAACACAACTGTACTAGGGCCGACCTGCAAGCCACCATTCTAAGTTATGACTGCATATCGACCACTGAATAAAATGGGGCCAGGTGCACCACCAAAAAAGCCCCCCTTTCTCACTATTTCCTAAGTATTCCACTGGTGGATCTAATCTCGACAATTTTGGTGCTGCCTCTCATTTTGTTCAATGTGGTGGACTTGAAGTCATATCCTGGAATGGTGTTGCAGGTTGGGCCTACTATAGTTGATTTCAAAGCTCCTTCAAGTGGAGTGGTACTCATGGCCATGTGGCTGTATCCTTGGACAAGTGTGTAACCCAGTGTTCCGAAGGACCACTAATGCAGGTCAAATACTGACATGGTAACCATGACGGGGAATTTTCTCACTAGTGTAGCAGAGTGACTTGTGCCTAATGCCAAGGATTGGAGGGAGAAACTGATGTAGGGCATGGAACAGGAAAGTCATGTGTATAATGCAGGAGCAAACCTAGATGTTTTTAATTATACAACTATGCTCATGGGGAGGTGGGGAATTTAAGAGAAATCATCTGGGGTTCTTGTTCCTGATCACTATCTAGCGACTTTCACTGGAAAGTGCACGTGGATGTTGGGTCAGGTTATTGTGACTGTGAAGGCCCACCTGCCCAATAGCCTGCCAGGATATTGGTCCATAGTGATACTACATCAATCTGTTGGGTGGGCTGTGAACATCATCATTTTCTGGTGTTAATCTCTCATCATGGACCCTGGGGTTGAAAGCTGGCACTGAAGCAGAAAACTTAGTTTCCGCCTCAGCATAGACTATCTAAACCAATGCTTGCAACTTAACTGAAAACGGGACCGTTTCTTGCAATGGTTAGGCTGGTGTTGGCTTTGCCTAATGTGGAGGTCACAGCAGATATGATTCTCTGCATTGTACTGGTTTTCTTTTTTTCTCCAATGTTCTTCCCTTTTCACCGTCTCATGTCGGGGTAAAGTTCCATGACTATCAGCAACCCTCCAGTATCTTGCTCAAGTGGCCATTCTTCATGTGGCAGCCTAGGCCGAGAGTATCAGCGGGCTATTCAACTGCATGGGAATCAGAGACGAGCACGATCCTTTCTTTACCCAATGCTCACATTTAAGCACTTTCTAGCAGGAGCTACTGAATAGAAAACTGAGGTGGAACCCTGGCTTGTTTTTCATAACCATAGCCCAAGAACGCAGGCACAATTGTTGTGCGGTGGCTGCGATAAACTAATGTTGGGACCTTTTAGTCTGTATCGCTAGATGCGCTAGCTTTCAGCTGCCATTTACGCACCTCCCCCAGAGTTTGTTGAATGCTTCTCCTTTATGAAACCGGCAGTCAGAAGTGGCTGGCAAAGGGCACTCCACAGCCATAACAGAGCTCAATTAATCAAACTGACTGTAATCAACTCCAGGTTTACAAAGCACTGCAGACCTTCTCTGGATTTTAATCCATAATTCTCACAATGCATCATGGTAGGTTGGAAGGCACTGGAAGGAAAGGTTTTGTCATTTTCATAAATTGCGAACTCCGGAGAAGGGATATAGAAACTCATGTACGCAGGTCGAATAGACATGGGAAACCGGGCAGGGAATTTTCTCATTAGTGGAATGAACTGTATCTAATGTAAGGACAGGAGGAAGAAACTGGTGAGAGATGGCACAGAAAGCTCAATTTAAGTTGTGGAAAGGGTAGAGTCATCATGCTTATAATGCAAGTGCAAGCCTAAGTGTTAAATGTAGAATGGGCTTTAAAGCCACTGGGCTTGGGAGGGGGGGAAGGGAGGGAAGGGGGGGGGGGGGGGGAAGGGAGGGAGAGGGGGAAGCACATCAACTCAGGCTCTTGGACCTCAACATAACCTGATGTGACGTGCTGGAAAGTGCACTTTGTGGATTGAGGGCAGAATCACGCTTGGCCTGCACGTACCAGAGGACTGCCAGCACCACGGTTCAGCATGAGTCAACACTTTCCGGGGAGGGAAGGAGGGGAAATACTGAGGCAAGAAAGTGAAGGGGATGGGAAATTGAAAAATATACAGATCGATACACAGCACACTGCTGAAACAAAAATGTACCAGTCCCGTGCACCATTCAATGATGAGCTATGAATTAGTATCCATGATTTCCTACACAGTGAATTGCCAATTGGAGGAAATATCAAACTGAAACTAAGCACTTCCAAGTTAGTGCACTCTTGCACTTCCTACTGCTGGTCACAGAGCAGCACTGGCAGAAGCAGGGAAGCACACAGACTCTGCCTTAATTTTTCAGGGAGCTGGTGGGCTAAAAGTCTTTCCATGAGAGATTTGTTGGCTTCAGCTAAATACCAGTAAAAGAGAACAAACGTAGAATGCCATTAAAAGTTAGGGTGGGTTGTCTTATTGGGGGAGGGGGGGGGGGGGGGGGGGGGGGGGAGGTCAGATCTTGCCTCCTTTCTCCCACTTCCATGGCCAGTGGACGCAGCATCAGCACCACACCAGTGCATTCCTCCCTCCCAACATTACTCCAGGCTCTGGCTGATGATTTAAAATCAAAGACCGCCCAACTGGGTAAGTGCAGCGAGGAGAGATTCAAATTTACCAGTGTAGCCAGGACTGCATTCTAGGGCAAGAGCTGCTATTTAAATATTAAGGTGCAAATTTTTCTGGCCCTCATGTAAGAATTATGAATTTTTGGAGGATTTTGATTCAACTTTGAGCGTGGGTTGCTTTACATGCGAGTATATACATTAGAGTTTACAAAGTGGATCTGAACCAAGCTGCAATATTTTAAACGTTGCCGAGTTCAGCATATTGCACAAAAAACAATGTTTGATATGGTTACATGATAGAAAAGATGGTTTATACTGGTGTAGCTGTATTTTGACTTAACACAATGCAGTAGCAGCAGATCGTGTCTGCAACTTTGAATGCATATCAAAACAAACTAGCATCATGAGTGCTTCTTGGAATGTGATACCCAACACTGTACAGCACGTCAATGCTCCTCCCTGATTTAATCCAGGAAACAAAAGTACATTCATTCTCCGAGGAACATACGGCCACCAAACATCCTACTCTTCCAGCCGACCAAACTACTGTTGCATATAACGTGTACCTTGCACATCAGTGACAAATCACATCACTCTAGGCTTCCACCCCAAAATAATTTCAACACAAATACACTATTTTTTTTAAATCAGGAAGGCAGGTGCATTAACAGAATATTTTGTGGGGGAGATTCATGCTTGGGCAGAGATCCATGGGTGCAGGTCACCCTCCAGTACCTGAGCCAAGTGGTCATTCTTCATGAGATTCTTGACGATGAATGTTGGTGGATTACTTCACTGTTGGGGCATCATGCCAAGTTCAATGCTGCTCTTACCTGATGTCCACACATGCGCACACTTCCAGCAGGGGTCACTGAATAGCAATCAGGAGCAGGAAGCCTGGCTGATTTTTCCCCTCGCTAGTCTAGAAGTCATCCTGCCTAAGGTTAGCTAACTCAGCAGAGACTGGGCAATGAACTTAGGACATTCTGGTCTGTGTGGTTCAGTTACACGCTGCTGTTACCAACAAGGCCATTGAGAGAGCTAATTAGAAACTCCAATACCATGGCACAGTAGTCACTGCACAATAAAATTAAGTATATTTTTGATAATGCACTGGTGTGCTAATGCAGACTTTACCCAGCCACCCTACACAGCACTCCTCTGAAGTAGTCCACATGTAGTTAACAGGAGTGGGGATTAAAGGGTGGCATTTGCTCATTTGTTTGTAGCAATGTTTAAATCTAGTACAATGGAAATACATATTTTTAAAAAGATGCAAAACAATAAAATTCATCCCATTATGTCGACTCACTCGCGAGGAAACTAATTTACGCCCTTCACTACTGAAATGCTGCTTCCAGTCAGCATTACATGGAAAGGCCAATGCATTTTGACAAATGCAAATTACACTGCTTAATTGTTCCTCTGCATTTTCTTACGCTATACAGAGTGTGCAAACTGCATTTGGTGGAGCATTTTACCCCAGCACTAATGATCTAAGCGTTAAGGACAAGACTCCTCTGTTTTTGAACACGCTGTTGAATGCTCAAAGTCCTTGGGTGAAAGTCCTCGGTTGAAAAATGCTCTTCAGTGGTAAATCATCATCATTCTAATAAAACAGATCTGCATGCAGACAGACTGAGGTACCAGTTAGTTCAGGGCTCCATATTGATGGTAAAATTTTGCTCAAAATGTGAGGAGAAAGGAGGTGTTGGAAAGGAAAATGGCTCATGTTCAACTAAATTGAATATCGGGTTTCAACTTCCAGGAATTGCAAGCTGTGAACTGCTGGGGTGCTATCAAATGTGAATTGATCTGACCACAAACTTGAGAGGGGAGTGTGTATCAGGAACTCAAAGTGAAGTCATACAATTCGGGAGTAGCTGTGTGTTTTTAAAAAAAAAGGAACTTGCTTTTACATAGTCCCTTTTTATATCCTCAGGATGTTCCAAAGGACTTAATGGATTGGGAACTACTTTGGAACTTGAAATATCAACAACTTGGAGGTGAGTGCCATCAACTGAGCCACGCTGAAAAGGCACTTAACAATTGGACAATGAGCAAAATGATACCTCAGAAGTCCTATTCTCACCAGTGCCTGCCCTGTTTAAGGATTACAAAAGCAGGTTGGCTGCAAAACCATTCCCATTTCGAACCGTTTCCAGTCTCCGGCAGAAACATGCAAGTAAGATGCACCCAGGATCCCAGACATGCATACAACATGCAGGTCAAAAGGGAAGAGAAAGAAGAGAGGGAAATGATAGGGTGGCAGCCCCAGGGATAAGCAGTTAACATGGGGCAATTACCTGTCATGGCTGGTCCTGGGGTACTGAGAGGTGGGAGATGGGGGTACCCAGGGGGCCCCATCATTGAAGCAGGAAGGTTTTGTCTGGAGTCAATATACAAGCTTCCTGTGTGAGAAAGTGGTGCAGGAGTGAGAAATCACCACTTCAGTGCAAAAAAATCACGATCAAGAGTGGCAAACAACCAGATCCAGCATTAGTGTCAGATCCAAATGAACATATCTGTCCTGTTCCCCAACAAATAAAAGGTAATTTGAGGAAATGTACAGAACTGGAAGAAATGGGTGCAATTTTATGTGACTAATTAAGCAGAAGAATATTAAATCTTTCAACTATTCATTTCCACTTTATGTAAAACATGCTGGAGGGCTGTTTCGAAATTTCATCACTGGCTGTTATTTTCAACTTTTCTGTCATGTTTGAGCCGACTCATACCAACTGCCAGTAACATTCAAGTAAATCCTTCTCCAGTATTAATTTTATTTCAATACAATACAAAATTTGAGGATGTAATATTATTTTAATGTCCATTAAAGGGGACGAGAATAATCCAAACCTTTTACTCATCCCCATCATCCACAAGTTATTTCTAAATTTGGAAGAAACAACAAACTTCAAGAAAGGTAAGCATGCTGCGCTTTCATCTTTGGACCTGGGTTTGAATCTGGCCCCTCCTGATGGATGAAAGTCTCCTCTTTCTGCTGACTGTAAGGGTTCGATGTTAAATGAGTTTGGGCAGACTCAACCCAGTTCCCAGTGGCACAAACCCAAACTATAAAAGTCTCCATAAACCACCCTGGCACTGTCAGTCTCACTTGCTGCAAGGATTGTAGGCTTGGCAAATGGAAGAATGCTACACTGGTGTATGAGGGCAAACTATTCTGAGGTTAAGGTTTAGGACACATTGCCTGTGGTCAGAGTGAATAGAGCTTTACTCTGCAATTAACCTGACTAGAGTTAAAAACTAGAGAAGCATTCCATTCCCCACCATTTAAATCCCTCCACAATTAAAAAAAAAGCAGCTTCTTTGGAACAGGGCCAGAGGAAGAAATTGTTTTTTGACCAATTATACTGGAATATTGTACTTGCTTTCCATTCCACATATTTAAATAGTGTCATTTTTCTCATCACAATTTCCTTCACTTGTTGTGAAATTTGGTAATAGTAAGCTTCAAGTTTTTCGAGTTGACGTAACAAAATGGGGTGCGTGTGGTCATACATGAACATTTACATGAATTTAAAATATTTCTTGTTGGCACGGTCATGTAAAGCCGGTTATCAGATCACAGGAGGAAACCCTAGCAAATTGAATATATCCCAAACACTAAGGGGTTGCTGAGAAACAATTTGTTTTCTCCATCAGCCTTCAACTGGGGAAGAACATCATAAATAGCAAGTTGCATATTTGTTTATCAATGCGCACAGCACTGTATACATGCACATTTTTACTGCAGATTTTATAATGTATTAAAATAATCAGAATTTAAACATTTACCGTTAGCACATGGCAATTTTGTTTCTCAGATCCACTTACTAATCCATTAATAGAGGAGGGGCTGCATTTTCTGATTCTGAAATAGCTTAGTGACGTTTTGGAAATTAAGACAATGGGTGGTGTGGAGGCACAGCACAGTGGAGGTTCAATGTGATGTTCATACAGAAGATTCGGTTGTCTGAGCAGTTACATTGCAGAGAGGTCCTGAGTGAAGACCAGTGTTTCCCCACAGGGAGGAACAGATATTCAGGACATCTCTGGGGCACTCTCACAGCTCCTTGTAGATGATTAGAGACAGTGGCAAAGACCTCAGATCGAGCTGCATGTCTGCCAGATCTCTTGGGTGGAGACAAAGTAATGAGACCAATAGAAAATGAAGTGGAGAAAATAATAAACATGGTCACCCATCCACTACCTTGCTCAAATACCCATTCTTCATGTGTGCGTGGCAGTAGGCTTATTCAACTGCACCGCCTATCTGATCCTGTCCTCACTCAGTCTCTATATACACTCAACAGCTCAGTAGTGAGTGGCTAAGCAGGAACCGTTTGACAGTGATTGGGTGCAGGAACTCTCGACAGATTTTCCTTTCTTTAACTCCAGGGTGTCGAGGCCAATTATAGCCCCCTCCCACTGGCACAGGGGACTGAACTGGGACCTCCTTGGTCTATATGACACAGCTACTTACTGCCTCAACCAAATGAGCCATCAGGAAAGTTACCAACTTATAACACTAGAGAGACCAAGCTCTATTTTTGTAGTAGACCAATGGCCTCTATTAGCTACTGACTGGTCCTGCTGTCTGGTGCTTCCACATCCTTAATTTTGAGCTTTGTAATCCTGTTTAGTAGAGCACAGGAAATAATAGCCAGTGCTTGCAATACGAGATATGGCTGTAAGTGGTGAATAAAGTATGGAGAAGAATTGCTGCAACCGATAACTGAAAGCTGGCATGTGATGCGAGAAACTAGTCAGGAGTAAACAGAAAGCAGAAAAGCTGTAAAATGTAATTAGAAACCCAACGGGCTGTGGAGTGGGAGAGCCACAAAACAGAGATCTGCATGTTGCAAATACAAAAAGAGGGAGATCTAGTGTGGAACAGATGAAGTGTAAAAGGCAAAATAAAACGTGCAAGACAAGCAAACAAAAGTAATCGCGGGGAATTGGAGGAACCTGCAAGAATTAAGCAGAATGTTGGTAAACTGTAGCACAGGGAGCAGAGAAGCTGTAAAAAAAATAAAAATAGGAAGAGTTAATTTCAAAAGACAGGTACAATTAGGAGCTGCTAAACTTGGAGAGCAGAATGCTGTAAACATAAATTGTAGGTTAGGAGTTAGAGAATAAGGGAAAGTGTCACCAGACTGAGCGGAGTTGCAAAGCTCCGTTGTTAACAAATAATCTGATGTGCAGCGCATTTTGGATGGTTCATTTTATTACTTCACCACAATTATAAACACCGATCAACAGATGAAAACCAGGCTGAAAATCTGGCTCCTTTATTGCAAGTTTGGCTCTGTTCCCCCACCCCACCCCCCTTTTTTAGATTTCAGGAGCTGAACAGAAGCGTCTTGCTCAAATTGTCACAGCTTTTTACGTGGAGGTACCTGGTGTGTTTCATACAAATCGACACACAGACAGTCCAGGGCAAGGTGCTCAAACTGTGAGTGCTATCAATTCGGCTCCAAAGATGCACACGGTTTACAAAAAAATGTTGTTTGTAATGAATGAGATTCAGTGGCAGATGAAACCAAAATCCTTTCCCTGGCACGATAATGGTGGCTGCTTTCCCTGTCCTTCCGAAATAAATTAACTTATAAAAGGTAAACATAAATTTAAAACAAAATAATGGCCTGCTTGCCACTTTTTTCTTGGGGTTAAATCTGAGCAACAATTTACTGAATTGCCATGACCTAACAAACAAAAGATTAACCATCTTTAAAGCTTCACCTGTGTGAATACCTTATCGATAAATTAAAAGCTGTAACTAGCTCTACGTTTTGGAGTCTATACCTGTACTGATGTGCTGGTTTGGTTTCTGCGTATGCATTGTGCTGTGACAAACCGAGGGCTGCATGTTCCCTTGTGACTGGATCAGACCAGTTTGTGTGAAGAACTGGTTTAGGGAAGAGCACAAGTCCGCAAACTGAACAGGATCGAGTGACCAGTTATTGAGATCCGCCTGTTTCATACTCTCCATCAGACCTGCGGATAAAAGGCATGACAGAGCGTTAAGGAGAGAATCCAGGGAAACAAGAGGCTAAAGAACCAATGGGTCCACAGCCTGACAGGCAAAGCAGGTATTTAAAAAAAAGGCAAACTACAGCAACATAAACAAAAGGATTAACCAAATAAAATACCAAAAATAAAAATCAATAAAATAAAGAACACTAATCCCTAACTTAGCTCCACACAAAGTCTATCAGCCAATTTTGTTGTGTGCACAGGGTCAGGTTGGTTTGTGGATCTGTGGTCAGCATGACATGAAACAGATTAACCCTACAATTTCAAAACCCAAGTCAGACCAGTTCTAAATGCAAACTTGCATGAGGTTACACCCATTAATGAGACTTTACTGCAAAATATTTCTGCTCTGTAGCTCAGAGATGAAGTGTCCAAATTGTACAAGGATATTATAGCAGAAATAGCTATGGTTTAACCTCCCTCGGCAAAAAGAAATTGTCCTAAAACACACAGGCACACGTGTTTAATTACAACATTTTGTAGGTCTAAAATGTTTCACAGACCTTCTGGGTTTCATTTTATTTTTGAATTGCTACATCTTCATTTTACTACTTCTGCTTATAGGAAGCAGGAACCTGCACCTTGGAGAGCTCCAATTAGCCACAGTGGGTCAGGAGCACAGCTCCACGTTACCAACAACCTACCTTGGAACTGGGAGAGATCCACATCAGACCAGTTGAAACTGCTAGCAATACGGAAACTCTCCTTCAGAGTGTCTAGATTCATGCACCAATCAGAAGGAATGCCTACAACAGCCATAAATCCACCAACAAAGAGCATTAGAACAACATAATGCTGAAGACTCATCACAAGTATGATTTAAAAACATTGCTGAGAGAATTATACCAGCAATCTGAGCTATTTTACCTCTTAACGTAGTGTCAGCTTGGCTCAGTTGGCAGTCTGAGTTACTATGGATTTGAGCACTTAAAACGTGCTTGACATTTTTCCATCAACCAACGGCAACAAAACAGATTAATGGTCAATTTATTTATTCTTTGTGGGTCCTTGTGTGCAATTCGGCTGCTGCGTTTGCCTACATAACAACAGTGATTGCACTTTAAAAGTAACTCACTGGTTGTAATGCACTTCAGGACTTTGAAGATTTGTTAATGCAGGAGTAAATTGTAGCAGCCTCTACCAGCGTCTTGGCCGAGATCAGCAAATTCAGCACAGACCAGGGACCTTCCATTTTATGTGGTTTATTATTACATCAGGTGATGATTTTAGCCATTTAGCCTTTGGAGGGACTCTACTCTCTTCAAAAACTTCCAAAATAACAACGATTCAAGTGAGAATTTACCAACAATCTTCACTCCCCTACGTATTTGCAACCAAAGTGTATTTTTTCCCCCCAATTTTGGGTTTGGTTCACAAGATTATGCACCCCCCCAATGTTACTAAAGGGGGGGGGGGGGGATGAGGTTAAGTTTATAACCCCTGTTCAATATCATTTACCCGGTAATGTTCATCCCAGATGTGCATATTTTCAATCTGTTGAATCACACGAGTCAAACCATCCCGTGAAGATGCAGGTTGTTAAATGACCACAAATCAAATGGCGGTATGGTATAAAATGGCTCTTTGTATTGTACCATTTTATGTCAAATGTCACCAATTATTTCAACAGAAATCACAATATACAAACACTGAAACCATCACAAAGACATTATAACTTCCTCACTAAATGCACCACAATGGAGAGACAGGGCTCAGTCAAATTACTATAGTCAACTAATAACTATATTCACCACCCAAGGTCAGAGCTTCTGGAAGTCAATGCAGACATTTGAAAACATATTAAACATCTAGCTCAAAGATTTTCAAAGGTAAAATACAGCTCCTTCAAGCAGTTACTGCTGACGCTTTTAAAGACCTTGCTCAAGTCAACTTGGATACATCTGCAGCGTGACGACACTTTGTTGGGCTCTGGCAGCCACTTTTTCTATCAAGAACCTGAGCCTTGAGACCTGCAGCATGAGAAACTGTGTTAATTAATAAAAGCGGAAGGAGCAGGGATGGCGTGCTGAGGGAGGCCAAAGCCATGAGGGCAAAAGCAATGAGGTACGGCCAGGGTCTGGGAGGGAGCAGTACAGGCCCTAGGGGAGAGCTGAAGAGTCAAATTAGGTGGTATAAAATTTAATAGAAATTGAAGGCAAAAATGTACCTGTATAATGTTAATGGTGGATGGAGATAGGAAACCCTGTGCCACTTCAACACCTAGTGGTCACAGATATGCAACTGCATCACGTCAGGTACATGCTTCGTGTTTTCCCCTTATAAAATGTCCATACTTACATAGTTTTCCCCCCCCCCCCCATTATAAAGGGAGGCAATGCAGCTGCAAGGGAGACTTCAGAAACTTGCTCCACAGAACCACCTAGTGGCTAGATAGAGCCTGTGACTTGTGATAGTTTACATGGCAAAACTGAATGGAAAATGTTGACAGCAATTTATAACAGTAAATGCTGACAGAAAAACATGTAAATGTTACTATAACCAAATCAGGGTTCAGCTATAAAGACAGAAAATGCTGGCAATGCATAGCAGATCTACAAGCAGATGATAAAAAAAAAAGACAGCTTAATGTCTGAACCGTTGAAGGGTTTCCACCTGAAAGCTCAACCTGACTATTCTCTGTTCAGATGCGGACAGATTTGCCGTATATTTCCAGAATTTTCTGTTTTTATTTCAGATATATAACACATATCCTTTTATTTTTAATCCCGGAGGTTCATATGTAGCTTTGGTTTCAAACCCTATTTATTTACAACCTAATTTGTTGCCAGGTATTCAGAGTATCCTACAATAGCAACTTGCACAGATTTACTATGCTGTACATCTGAATTAGAAAAAAACTTACATTTATATAGCACCTTATGTCAACATCCCAAAATACTTCACATCCAAACATTTACTCCCTGAAGTACAGTCACTGTGCTATGCAGACAATGCAGCAACCAATTCGTGCATAATGAGGTTTCACAAACAATAAGTGGGATGAATAACGATTTAAATTGTTTTCTGTGGAGTTGGTTGAGGGAAGAATGTTGGCCAGGACACAGGATAAATTCCTGCTCTTCTTCAAACAGTGCCATAGGAACTTTTCACGTTCACCCAAACAGACACTTGAAGCCTCTTTTTAAAATAGTCAGAAAGACCACAACTCCAACAATTCAGCACAAAATCTAGACTGACACTTCAGCGCAGTACCATGGTACTGCGCTGAAGTGTCAGTCTAGATTTTGTGCTTAAGTTCTGGAGTGGAGCTTGAACCCACAACCTTCAGAGGCAAGAGTACCACCATCTAAGCCAGCTGACACACTCCTCAGCATAATAGATATGATATATTCAGAGTTTTTAGGGTTGTCATTAATGAGGTTACAGCTGAAAAATCTTAGTATAAACAACTCCAGTACTGATATATAGACAATTATCAAAAGCCTTTTTTAGCCATAAGGAAAATACATTTTCATCTAGGTCACCATACTTTAACGTTGTGCAATACTCTTCTTCTGTGATCCTCTTAATTCTAGCCTCAAATTGGTTCATTAGTCCCAACTCCAGTGATGGACTAATAACCATCAGTACTTCACCCAAGTATTATACAGCTCAAAAAGCAGTTGCCAGACACAACCCAAGTTTGAAAGGGCAGAATAGAGAATTGCACTACTGAGCATTTTTTGTAGTGATTGTAGTAAATTTTATATGCCGATTATGATACACCAAAACTAGTGACAGCACTGATGTACAATAAGAGTATCACAGAGTCAGTAACTATGCAGCCACTTAATTAGGAAACATGCTGACATGCTTGGTTAATGCTGAAACTACTTCTAATCCATAACATTTGTACAACTGGATTTAGTCCTCGATATTAGTGGCCTTTGTCTGACACCTACATGATGGTGCATTTGATTGTAGCAGGACCCGAAATAATATTCACTAAACCTTGCCTAGTACAGGAAACTTTGGTTTATCCGGAGGTTAACTGTCCGGAATGCTCAATCCACCGGCAAAATTCAGGAGTCGGTTCAGTAAGTTTTTTTTTCTTTTCGTTGCTTTTTTTTCCACCAGTCGGGCTCTGCAAGGTCTAGCTAAAGCTGTTGCTTAGCTACAGAGACGCTTGCAAACTACGGCCGACTGTTTAGAAGCTGTTGCTAAGCAACAGGGTTTGTTGCTAGATACGGAGCTCAAAAGCTCTGTATGTTTTAACATTACCGCTGGTTTGTCCAGCAGTTTTGATGGGACGGCAACAGCTCGGTCCCATCGGTGCCGGATATCACAAAGTTTCCTGTAGTATCGGTGATTAAGTGAAGTAATTGAGGAGCCCTAAATCTACTGGGCCACGGTCACTGTAAACATTGAAATTTTACATCCTATACCTTACACAGACACAAAGATGTTTGCTGACAGAAGTTTGTATAGCCTATATATAAAGCAGCTCTGGGTACATAAAGAACAATGGGGTAGAATGTAGTCACTTGCCCACTGGCAATCCTGTCACTTTTACATCTCTCAATGTAATGGTCTAAGTGTATTCTGGTTTAACAATGGTGCCAACTCCAGTTTTCACCACAGTTCAATTCAAAATTGCACCCCGAGTGACTCTGTTGGTAAAGGTGCCAGCCAGTGTGGTTGTGAGCCATACAGAACAGAAAGGTCACAGGAGTTATCCCCAGTCTGTGTTGAGTATGCTGTTCTGAGCTGGCCGGCATTAGCAATGCTACAAATTGGGGTCAGTGTCCCTGGCTAGATTTGGGGTGGGGGCAGGGGAGGAAGAGAAAAAAAAAAGTCAGTCCGGGTTTCTGGGAAAGTGCATGCGGCAAGGACAGGATCAGGCTCATGCTCAGTCTTTGAGTATCCCTCAGTTAGACTTTCTGACTCAGAGGCACGAGTGCTACCACTGAGCCAAGGCTGTCACCTGATGAGTTATGGAGGGCTGGTGTAACTACACTCCAGGGTCAGTCAAAAACTGCTGGAAATACATAGCATGTCCATTAGATATCTCGCATTTACTGCTTTTTAAAAAAATCTCGAGGAACAGTCCACGCTTTCAGGAGGGGAGGGCAGAAAACTGGGGGGGGGGGGGGGGGGGAAAGAGAAGATTTGTGGCGCTTTTACATACTTCAATATTTATGACACATCAATACCCCTAGCACCCTCTAAAAACAATGAATAAGCAAGAGAATTCTGAAACTACAGTGCAAAGAGAGAGTAAACTAGTCTTACCGATATTGCAGGCCATGTGCTGTTGCTGTTGATGATGGTGGTGCTGCTGATGGTGTTGCTGGTTTGGCTGGTGCTGCGGATGTTGGTGCTGATGGTGCTGGTGGTGAGGGTGTTGTGCGTGGATCTGATGTGGCGCCAGTTGCACCTGTGTCCCTCCCCCACCGCTTCCGAGGCTGCTGGCGTGGCTGTTGGCCAGGCTGTTCTGTCCGCTGTGCGGGTGGGTGCTGACAGTACTGCTGGGAGAATGCTGGTAGGAACAGGACGTGTGGGTTGGCTGTGATGCCTCAGAAGGCAGGTTGATCATTCCTAAAAAAAGAAAAAAGGGGGTTGAATATCAAAACAGTAAATTGTGTGTGTAAAAACCATTAGTCGCGTTAAGTATCAATAAACACTAAATGAATCTCAAATAAACACAGAAAATGCTGGAAATATTCAGCAGGTCAGGCAGCATCTGTGGAGAGAGAAACAGAGTTAACGTTTCAGGTCTGTGATCCTTTGTCAGAACTGGAAAAAGTTAAGAGATGTAACAGGTTTTAACCAGGTGCAGAGGCAGGGAAAGGGAGGGAAGAACAAAAAGGGATGGTCTGTGATGGGGTGGATGTAGTATTTTGCTACTGACTAAATGAATCCCCACTGTTTTGAAAGTAATGGACTATTCTCTGGTCAGTAATCATCGACATGAACGCTAACTCACTAGTCTATAAACATCTTTTGTTACTGAAAAACCCAGGTGAATGGCCAAGGCCTATCGTGCAGGGCATTTCAAGATGAAAAAAAAATAGATAAATAGAAACATAGAAGATAGGAGCAGGAGTAGGCCATTCGGCCCCTCGAGCCTGCTCCGCCATTCAATGAGATCATGGCTGATCATCCAAATTCAGCCATGATCAGTCATGATCAAGTAGTAGTCTAGGCTTATGGTTTAAAAGCCCCCATATTATAGGAGAGGGGGAAGTCAAGGCGTTCAGAAGGTCCACAGGTTTAAGGTCCTGGGAATAAATGAGGTCGAGTAGCGTAGTGTGTTGAGTCTTGATATGAACAGTGGGGACACAGGGCATGTAGGATGGCATATTTGGAGGTTAGGAGGGACAGGTTAGGACAGGTGGAGGAATACTGTATTCGAGCATATAATTGATCTCAATTTACAAGAAAAAGATTATGTACATGTGCTGTATAACCAACGTCACAGTTCATCAACTTCAAAGCAAAGCCATGGTTAATCTTAAATTAGAAGTGACAAGTCTTTTGTAAATTGCAATGGAGACCGGATTTCGGAACTTGTGAAGTGCATAGGATAAATGTCATTTGAAATGGTTTATAAACAAGAGCTACACATTGCACAACATGATAAATACTGGAAAATAAACCATGGATACACATGACCACACTATCAGGGCAGACAACCATTTTGTAAGCACTTTGGTCACGTAACACAATTGGTAGTGTTTAAAGACTTCCCTTGCCATCAAAGAATGTAATCTTAAGATTCACTCACATGCTGCAGCACAGCATTACTAACTTGTTACCCTGGGTCACGATCCTAACGGTTTTGCTTGAGGGTCATGCTCTCGAGTGCTGCTTTATGCTGAATCAGGAGTGATGTGACATGCATTTGTGCCTGCATTTCCCCACACAGCGAGCTCTTGATTTCAATCATGTCACCGTGGCCAGTTACCAAGAGCTGGCACTTTCCCACAGGAAGAAAAAATACTGCGGAACCAACAGTTCCACTGAACAGTTCTATTAATAGCGCCCTTACATTTGCCGTATGAATAACCACCTGGCTCCCAATAGCATTCCTTTTCTTCCTTTGTAGGAGAGCAAGAAAAGGAGAGGAAACAGCATTGAATCCAGCTCAGTCAGCAGCGGGATAAGCAGTGAAGAGGCCCAGAAATATATGAGGCTGGTCTGCCAAGGGTATGGGGTAAATGCGAGACAGGACACAAACAGTCCCCAAGTGCATTGAGTACCATTGTTACAGAAAGAACTACAGGCCCTGGATTTGGACGCAGATCTGAGCAAATGTAGATCCGTTTCTCGCAACACAAACTCACATTCCTGATCAATCAGGATGGGACATCAACCCTCCCGCTCTTCCAAATACTCTACACTTTTTTCAATTATAGGTAGGAAGAAAATTTCCACGGTAATACATTCAAGCCATGTAAAATACAAAGAAAATATTAAATAATCACAAATTAGCTTTGGGTTAAAAGGTTTTTCGATTGTTAACGTTACCACAATCCAACATAGAAAAAAACCTCAATGTACTTTAGTATGAAACCAGTATTTAGTTAGAAAACATGTGAAACACAGCACGTGGGACACTGAGAACTCACTCACCCTGCTGGCTGAGAGACTGCTCAAAGACCGATTTGTAAAGGCTACGGAAGGAGGCACTCAGATCTTCGAAGTTGTATTCTGAGAAGGGTGGTTTAGTGTCCCTCTCGGGCATGTTGTATTGTTGCTGTTGCGGTGTTAGACTCTGGGAGACAGAATCAGCCCGGTTTGTCACCTGTACAAATGGAAACACACAACACCTCAATGTCGAGACGAGGAAGTGGTACATCAATTGAAAATTCAAAGACAGCACGTCTATATATAGGAGTGGGGAAGGGGGGTGGTGGGTAGCTGAGGAATTGAACACCAAGTGATATCAGATCTTGTAATCCAAACATGAGACGCAAAGGACAGGATGTACTCAAGTATCAAGAAGTGCTTAACTTCTCTGCAAACCACTACTCAAGATCCAAAAGCAGAAGTGCACAGCAGGTCTGCCTGCAATCTGAAAGAGAAAACATTGGTTAAGGTTTGGGGGGGGGGGGGGGGATCGTTTATCAGAACTCAGTCCTGATAAGAGTCCCACCTATGAGGTTCACCCGGCTTTTCCCTTCCAGATGCTGACTGACCTGCTGGCAACTGTTCTCATTTCCTTATGGTTTTGTTCATTTATACCACGTGTTCTAACTTTGAGTCTTCTGTTTTCAATTATTTTAGTTTAAAAAAAAAGATATAGCTCTGTTTCAGCTGAAACTGCATTTCAGGGCTCAGTAACTACATCACACCATTCCTAAAATGACAGAGAATTTACAGCACAGAAACAGGCCATCCGGCCCAACAGGTCTGTGTTGGTGTTTATGCTCCACACGAGCCTCCTCCCACTGTAAACACCTCACTCTTATCGACATATCCTTCAATTCCTTCCTCCCTCATGTACTTAAATGCATCAATGCTATTCGCCTCAACCACTCCTTGTGGTAGCACGTTCCATTCTCATTCATGTTCTAGATATCAGACTGCGCCATTCATTTCTTTCAAAAACATCAGAATAAAACAGAAGTTAAAATTATTCCAAATGATTTTCTATGGTTTACTTCTAAAAGAAATAACAAGAACCCATTTTTAACATGAAATTTGGCTGCCAGATTCAGCAGGATACTAATGGTTCAGTCTTATAACTACTTAGAACCAGTGAGTATACAAAGTAAATATATTTTAACAAACAGGTTTTCCCAAGATCATGAACTTACCTGTGCGTAGTTGTGGACAGAGCCGACATTATTCAGGCTGACAGAGGCTAGACTTGTGTCAGACAGGCTGTTGTTAAGGCTGCTGCGAGGGCTATCACTTCCATCCTGATCCGTATTATATAGTGTTACCTGCACAACCAAAGAGTCCATCATTTTGAGACTTTAACAAGAGCTTAATGTAAACCTTATGACGCTGTTTGCAACCGATGACCAACGCACTGAAGTTAGAATTATAAACCGGCTGGCTTGTTTTGCTGAATGGCTATAGAGGCCCACTTTTGCACAAGCCTCATGAACTGATTTGTCAGCTACAACTCTGTCCACCGCTTGAATGAGAATGGCACCAGGTGGAAATATAACAGGAGTGTGGTGTTGGGAGGCCACCACAGCATCTCTCTTCTTAAACCAGTGCTGCAATGTAAAAGCAACTTTTCTTTATCTAAGCAAGCTTCTGTGCAGCTTTGAGATGACCAGAATGCGTCTTTACATAGACATATGTAACCTACATACATACAAGCAGAAAAAGAATAAGCATCAACTGATAAGCAAGTCGATGCTTGTAGTATAAACTGCGAGCATCGACTTGTTCAGACCCATATATTCTGCTGAAAATGGTTCTCCATTGACTCCAATACACTAATGGGCCAAATCTCACTCCATCCATGCTATTTATACAAAATGACAGACTCAAATGTGATACTTATACCCTGGTTATATTCTAAAATCCCAAAGTGGAGTGCAATGCCCAAGTCTACTCCAGAACTAGGACCACAACAAACAAAACCATCGCCCTGCGCCTTTTACAACAGAAACTGGTGTTGGTCCAGTTTGGACAGCGCCTGACTGCAGCACAACTACAAGGTGTTTGTGTTTCAGACTGCATCCCCGGGGGAAAAAAACAATGCAGTATAGAATGCAGTGTCCTCACTGGCACCAACAAACAACAAAAATCGCACAAAGTCTTGCCTGTGTCAATATGCTTCATGTGTAATAATATTAATTCACTGCCTCCACGACTTTCACCACTGCCACCCCAAGTGATAGGACTAACCACCAGTACATCACCCTAGCTCAAGATGCTCCCTCCAGACACAAACCATTTTTGGAAGAAGAAAACCTACTATTGTAATACTGGGTGTTTTGCACAGTTCAAGCAGACATAGAACAAAAACTATACACCTACCACTTACTGAAATCCCAGTAACAATACGACCACGACCGAACTACTACCACCACCATGGCTCAGTCACCCGAGTCAAAAAGTAGTGGGTTCAAGCCCACTCCAAGACTTAAGCCCATAACCCAAGTCAACATTCCACTGCAGTACAGAGCAATGTTACCTCTTTTTTTTTTTGTGCGCAGTCCCTTTAAATTTGCTGCGCAGCCGCACACGTGTAGTATCTCTTCTAGCTTGTGAGGGGCCTGCGCGGGACCTCCCGATTGCTGCGTGACCGTGCATCTTAGGGGGAACATTGGTACAGAGGGAGTGCAACATTGTTGGAGGTGCCATCACATCAAGACCCCAACTGCCTGTTATGGAATCTGTAAGAGTCCATGCGTGCATCATAAAATCTGCAATTGTTGCACTTGACTAATACCTGGGTATAAAACGTACAGTCACGATGCAACCCGTGTCTAGTTCAGGGTTAATTCTACTGCTAACTTCTCTAGGCATCAATCGTCAAGTGCTGATAAACTATGCAAAGCAGAACAGTACAGCATTCTCTGTCACACACACATTTATTCTAAGGGGTGTGGTGTTACATCTAGGAAAACACCAGCAGTCTCGCCGCAGAGGAATTATTTTATTGTGCTGTTTTTAGCACGGGGGATTCCTTACTCATTAATCAGTTGTGTACAATCTCATTGGCTCGTCACTCTTGAAAGGAGTGGTAGGATATTTTTGAAACTGAGTGGGGCGTTGCCACATTTGCAGCTCACGAAGTCTATCTTCATACTGAGGACTCCCTCCATCGTGTTGTGTGGCACTACCACCGTGCTAAATGGGATAGATTCAGAACAGATCTAGCAGCTCAAAACTGGGCATCCATGAGGCGCTGTGGGCCATCAGCAGCAGCAGCAGAATTGTATTCCACCACAATCTGTAACCTCATGGCCTGGCATATCCCTCACTCTACCATTACCACCAAGCCAGGGGACCAACCCTGGTTCAATAAGGAGTGTAGAAGAGCATGCCAGGAGCAGCACCAGGCGTACCTAAAAATGAGGTGCCAACCTGGGGAAGCTGCAACACAGGATTACATGCAAGCTAAAAAGCAGAAGCAGCATGCTATAGACAAGGCTAAGCAATCCCACAATCAACGGATCAGATCAGAGCTCTGCAGTCCTGCCACATCCAGTCGTGAATGGCGGTGGACCATTAAACAACTAACGGGAGGAGGAGGCTCCAAGAATATCCCCATCCTCAATGATGGTGGAGCCCAGCACGTGAGTGCAAAAGACAAGGCTGAAGCGTTTGCAACCAACTTCAGCCAGAAGTGCCGAGTGGATGATCCATATCGGCCTACTCCCGAGGCCCCCACCATCACAGAAGCCAGTCTTCAGCCAATTAGATTCACTCCACGTGATATCAAGAAACAGCTGAGCGCACTGGATACAGCAAAGGCTATGGGCCTCGACAACATCCCGGTTATCGTGCTGAAGACTTGTGCTCCAGAACTTGCCGCGCCTCTAGCCAAGCTGTTCCAGTACAGCTCCAACACTGGCATCTATCCGACAATGTGGAAAACTGCCCAGGTATATCCTGTCCACAAAAAGCAGGACAAATCCAACCCGGCCAATTACCGCCCCATCAGTCTACTCTCAATCATCAGCAAAGTGATGGAAGGTGTATCAAGGGGCACTGACTCACCAACAACCTGCTCACTGATGCCCAGTTTGGGTTCTGCCAAGACCACTCGGCTCCAGACCTCATTACAGCCTTGGTCCAAACATGGACAAAGGAGCTGAATTCCAGAGGTGAGGCGAGAGTGACTGGCCTTGACATCAAGACAGCATTTGACCAAGTGTGGCATCAAGGAGCCCTAGTAAAACTGAAGTCAATGGGAATCAGGGGGAAAACGCTCCCCTGGCTGGAGTCATACCTAGCACAAAGGAAGATGGTTGTGGTGGTTGAAGGTCAATCATCACAGCTCCAGGACATCGCTGCAGGAGTTCCTCAGGTCAGTGTCCTAGGCCCAACCATCTTCAGCTGCTTCATCAATGACCTTCCCTCCAACATAAGGTCAGCAATGGGGATGTTCGCTGATGACTGCATAGTGTTCAGCGCCATTCGCAACTCCACAGATAATGAAGCAGTCCATGCCCGCATGCAACAAGATCTGGACGACGTTCAGGCTTGGGCTGATAAGTGGCGGTTACATTCGTGCCACAGAAGTGCCAGGCAATGACTTTCTCCAACAAGTGAGAGTCTAACCACCCCCCTCCCTTAACATTCAATGGCATTACCATCGCCGAATCCCAGACTATCAACATCCTGGGGGGTCACCATTAACCAGAAACTTAACTGGACCAGCCGCATAAATACTGTGGCAACAAGAGCAGGTCAGAGGCTGTGTATTCTGCGGCGAGTGTCTCACCTCCTGACTCCCCAAAGCCTTTCCACCATCTACAAGGCACAAGTAAGGAGTGTGATGGAATACTCTTCACTTGCCTGGATGATTGCAGCTCCAACAACACTCAAGAAGCTCGACACCATCCAGGACAAAGCAGCCCACTTGATTGGCACTCCCTCCACCACCGGCGTACCGTGGCTGCAGTGTGTACCATCGACAAGATGCACTGCAGCAACTCGCCAAGGCTTCTTTGACAACACCTCCCAAACCTGCGACCTCTACCACCTAGAAGGGCAAGGGCAGCAGGCACATTGGAACACCTCCAAGTTCCCCTCCAAGTCACACACCATCCTGACTTAGAAGTATACCGTCGATTCTTCATTGTCGCTGGGTCAAAATCCTGGAACCCCCTACCTAACAGCACACTGTGGGAGTACCTTCACCACACGGACTGCAGCGGTTCAAGGCGGCGGCTCACCACCACCTTCTCAAGGGCAACAAATGCTGGCATTGCCAGCGACGCCCTGATCCCATAAACAAATTCTTAAAAAAATGTTTAGCCTCCTTGCACTGAATGTGGAGCATCAGCGTCCTTCCTCTCTCTGCCACAATTATTTTCTTGCTTTTGTAGAATTAGTAAAATGATTCCAAAGAACAGACTGCTAACTGACGAGAGTTATTTTAGTTGTTATACCAACTTCCAGTCGATAGAAATCTAGATGATCCTCCTTCCGACAGGCTAGTGGGTAAAAGATACGGTGTAGCGCTAAGCCATATAGACCAGAAGCTTCCATTTTGAGTTGCCAATCTGTCCTGAGGTAGCTGATCCTCACTGGTGCACCCAACTGGGTTATTACATCTGGTCTCAGCCCTCCACTCCTCTACCTCCTGACTCGGGAAGGGAGAAAAAATAAATCTACCAAGGTTCCCACTCCAGATTGCTGTCCAGCAACTCCTGCAGCAATATTTGTGGATGGCCTTTAGGCAAGAACAGGACTGGGCTCAGATGTAGTGTCCTCCTCCATGGTTAAGTAAACTGCTCAAATTCACGGTCCGGGCTTCCACATAAAGCATGGCGACTTGGGTGAGGTGCTCGAGGGCTGCAGTCGCCCATAGAACCCGTAGCCCAACAAGAGTCACCTTCCTTCAGGAGAGGGGCAACAATTTGGAAAGAAAGATTCCAGTGCAATGATGCCTGCCAAAATCAGATTTATCAAAGTGCATTTTGCATATGTTTTCTGAAATTTAAATTGCAACAGGAGACAAGTTAAGTCACTGAGGTGTAAATTTAATTAGAAATCCTGGCCTAAAGACAAAATATATTGGAGAATAAGAACATAGTTACATTAAGGGTGTGATGTAATCCCTATGGCAATGCAGCAATGGTTCTCAGTTTGCAACTTGGAGACTGGCTGGCCCTGATTAGTTGTGTGCTTTCTCTTGGACTGAAAGATCACTATAAATGGGGAGAGTTGCTGAACAACTCTTACTGCTCTTCGTTTTTTCCTCCTCTCCTGAAGGCACCAAGAGTTGCTGGCGTACAGTTCCATGGGCACAGCTAGTCCTCTGGTTACTTGCCCAAGAGGCCATTCTTCACGTGAGATTAGGCAGCAAGAGTCTGCATGCTATTCAATAACAGAATGCGTCACAGCCAAGCCCAATCCTCCCGACTCGCTTTCCATCAGTGACTACTGGATAGCAATCAAAAGTGGGTGATTTCCGTGCCTCTCCACCTGGAGATACTGAAAATGATTAGAGCACCCTTAGCTGGTGCCCTGGTTGAAATCAGCTAATTCAGCACAGCTCATCGACTGAATATATTCTTGAAGGCTCAGCACCACGTGGTGTATTTATTCACCGTTGGAGCTTTTCTATATAATACTTAGCTTTCCCAATTTTATTGCAAATAAAATTAAAACAACTAGCAGGGGACTTCTTACCATAACCTTATCAGCTAATCATAAGCCCCAAGTCACGTTTACATGCGAATTTGATTTACACTTTCTCTCACTATGATTAGGAATCATACGTAATGGATAGAAAAGCAAAAGAAAATGAGGCAAAACAAAGGTCAGTTATACTCAAAATAAAGGCGTGTGGTGCCAGGCTTTATCTCCTGTGGAATTTCCTACCGTATAATTGTGAGATTGCCCAACATGAACTGATTGGGTGGATTTCAATCTCAAATCCATAAACAAGTTCTCTGTCTCAGCCTCAACTATCCCAAACCCCATTATTTTACAATGTGAGCAGTGCATCTATCAGATCTCTGACTCACCTGTACAGCAGTCCTTACCCAGCACTCTGCTATTCACAGAACACTTTCACAGGTTGGGATACTAGTTAATTAGCCTGCAGACTCTATTGGAAGTTGAACACCAGTCACGGAACTATACTCCTGCAAGGAGTTAACACCTATAGGAGCATTTTTACAGATTGCGATAGTCCACAAGAATGTACAACCAATGTAACCATGATCAGAGTACACTTCCTGCTTGGTAAGATCTCAATTGCCAAGAATTGGTGTTCTCACAAGGACTTCAGTAATACATGACAGTGGAAGTGTGGAAATTTCAGACCATGTCTTTCTGCAACTATCACTGCTGTCCTTCCAAACTTGGGCTGTGTCTGCAGAAAGAATTTTGAGCTGATTTTAACACTGGGGTGAAGCACAGGTGGTTATATTTGGTCACTAGCGGTGGGAGCAGTTTAAAACTCCTTGGCATGTGGCTACTGGTACATGTGGTACAATTCTAAAGGGGGTACATGAACAGAGAGACCTGGGGGTATATGTGCACAAATCGTTAAAGGTGGCAGAGAAAGCGGTTAAAAAAGCATATGAGATCCTGGGCTTCGTAAATAGAGTACAAAAGCAAGGAAGTTATGAACCACCTTTTTAAAACACTGGTTCTGCCTCCAAGAGGGTGCAGAAAAGATTTACGAGAATGGTTCCAGGGATAAGGGACTTCAGTTATGTGGATAGACTGGAGAAGCTGGGGTTGCTCTCCTTAGAGCAGAAAAGGTTGAGAGGAGATGTGATAGAGGTGTTCAAAATCATGAGGGGTAGAGAGAGAGAGAAACTGTTCCCATTGGCGGAAGGGTCGAGAACCAGAGGACACAGATTTAAGGTATTGGGCAGAAGAACCAAAGACGACATGAGGAAAAACTTTTTTTACACAGCGAGTGGTTAGGATCTGGAATGCACTGCCTGAACTCGTGATGAAGGCAGATTCAATCGTGGCTTTCAAAAGGGAATTGGATAAGTACCTGAAGAAAAATAATTTGCAGGGCTACGGGGAAAGGGCGGCAGAATGGGACTAGCTGAAGTCCTCTTGCAGAGAGCCTATGATTCTAATATGCTAAATAACCTGAGTGGCTATGCTTTTATATTGCTAAGAAAGAATTCTGAATATGTGACAGCGCAGAGTGCCTAAGTGAAGCATGGCCTCAACACATGATCTTTACTCAATAAAAGCTTCACTTGGGTTTAGCTCAGTAAAGCCGACACTGATACTGAAATACAGGTCTGATATGAATAGCCATGTATTAACAGTTCTACACACACACAAAATGCACTACTAATAAGAACATTCCCAAAAGGCATTGTACGTACTGCTGTTACATGGCTCAGCTCCAGCCCTATTCAAAGTCTGTCTATTGAAGTTAGTCTTGGCTCTTCAGGGGGCTAAGGCCGTGAATAGCTGAGCCATAAGGTCCAGATTCAATGCCTGATCATTGCTTCATTTGCTGATCTCAGTCAGGGTGCTGGTATGGGCAGTAAATTTGTCTTTTTAGGGCTATCTAGTGACCCCTGCTGGAAATACATGTGTGAATGCCAGACGAAGACATGAGCTCAGGTTTACACGTGATGCCCCTATGGTTAATTAGCCTGCAGACGCTCTCTATTGGAGGCCTCGTGGAACTATACTCCAGAAAGGAGCTAACCCATATAGGAGAGGTAATTGGAAGCAAATGGGGGGAGGAGAAGAGAAATTGCCTCTTCATTAGCTCCATGCTTAAATGAGCGTGTTAGAATCTCTTCAAGGGGAGCAGCTATGCAATGCAAACTACTCGGCGTTCCCTCTTCACGACAGAAAGTTGTTGTTGCAAGTGCTGAAAACAAAGTTTAAAGTCCTGAGCAGAAAAGTGAATCCATCCAATTCCCATGCATTAAACACACCCCAGTGCCATCTGGAATTACTGCTGGGTATGTGGTTAACCATATGCATTTCAGGCTTGCACTGTCAACGCAGGCCAAACCAAACAAAAACTTTCCTAAAAATACACAAATTTTGCTCTATGGAAGATGATCAAAAGTAACAAAATATTCTAAACTAAACCACACACAGTTCACTCATGCAACCAAAAATATTCCGCTGAAGTCAGGCAAGAGCAATGTTACATTGCCTACGGGCGAGCCATTTTAAAACAAACTAACAAGGCCTGTGGCTTGCAAATCATTTCAAAATAAGGCATGTTCCAAACAAGGCTGAAACAAACTTGTGTTTACATTCAGCTTTGGATATAATGGGCTTCAGAATGCACTGGAGAGGGAGCCATGCCTTAATTCAGGCAGTACTGCAACAGTGATGCAATTCCATCCTAATTTACAAATCAGTATATGCACTATACTTTTCGATCAGAGACCTATTCCCCACCCCCCCCCCCACCTTCTCCGATTTTCTCCTCTACTGCCGATGCAGACCTCGTCTAAGCAGCTGTTATTCATGTGTGAGTCTTGTTGGCAAGATATTCAACTGGAGGGGGCAACACAGCCTGGCCTGATCCTGTCCTCACTCAATGCCCCCACTTCCAGCACAGGCTCACCAGGAAGTGATTGGAGCAGAAACCTGGCTGATCTCCCCCTCCCTAACCTGGCCACGGCCAATGGTAATAAATCCACTGAGCCTGCAGGGAGAAAGGAAATGCGTTTAAATATACAGCAAGTGGAGAAGAATATATTTGTGGGTTGTTGTTGCATTCAGCAAATCCTGCTGCAGCACTAAAGTTACTTGAACTAAACCGTCTGAAAATATGGCATTTTGTTTTTTTAACCCTACGGCTCATATCATCTCATTTTAAACACAACCAGCCAGTTAATATTTACACAGGCAGAGAGCAACCAGAGAACTATCGGGGTTTTTTTACATTCTAATCACAGGCCCTTTTGCTCTGATACTCCCAGTATCTCTCCATTAACTCTTGTACCTGTATGACATTACACAATTGAAAAAATTAGAACATTCGCATAATCCTTGCTGGTAAGTGTGCTTAAAAACGCCCTGGAAAATAATCCAAGCAGATAAATATCACTGCAAACTAAAGCCAACTATTCAAACATTACTTGGGTCATGTTCATCGTCCGGTTTAATGTTAAGGGGAACACGAAAAGCATGAGAATCCAGCACATGAGGCACTCACCCATGTGTAATCCATTATCCCCAATTCAAGGCATCCTCCTTACAGGCAAACTTTAGTCCAGCAAATGTTATAAAGATGAATTCAGGTCATTGAAGGTATGGTAGTGACTGCACAATTTCATTGTTTAATCTCTTGCTGATTTATTTTACCGTGGTCTCTGCCAACCAACTGTAAATCTCAGCAATAGCTTTTTAAAAAAAAACAGAACTCCTCTGGGCAACTAGGTTAGACACATCTTTCAGCACTAGGACCAAGGTTCAGATTCAGCCTGGAGCTATGGTCTGAAAGCCTCTCTGTCTGTTGGCTGAGAATCCCACATGCAATGGGTTTTGGTAGTCTCAGTGCAGCTTGTAGTAGGCATGGGCACACACCACACAAAGCTACCTTTAATTTCCCCACTAGTCTCACTCAGAACAGTTATAGGATGGCTGGTGTGGGAAACGGAAAAAAAGGTCAGTGCAGAATGTGCGCTCTTTTGAGTTTGAAGCTAAAACATATTGTTGGGGTAAAATAGAAGGAACTTTACTCTGCATCTAAAGCCAACTATTCAAACATTACTTGGGTCATGTTCATCGTCCGGTTCAATCTACCCCTAGACCTGGGAGAGACACTAGGGCAGTGTTCCCTTTAAGCTGCCGCAGTGCTCTGCAGCTCTTGCGCAGCTGGCTCACCGGCTTTTAAAAAGGAAAAACTGCGCATGCGCAGTATTTTGAATGGGCCGCACTGCCCCCGAAAGGGGCCGTGCACCCAAAAAAAATTGAAGGGGACATTGCACTAGGGGTGTGAAAGTTTGCCATTCCACAGCACCAATATTCCTCATCTCAACGAGCAAGAATATTTATTAAAAAAACTCTCCTGACTGACATCTATAAACTAGACCCAAATTTCATAAGAGTGGTGTATATACACGCACAGAAGGAATTCTTCCTGTTCCATGCAGCATGTCTGCATTGAATCTACTGGGTTAATGCAAGACGCAAACAAGATTAAAAGCTTTAATTTGGAATGGTACACTGTACCATGCCAGGGGCTGGCAGGACGTAAATTGGCTCCCCACAGGGATTCTCAAATCACTGCTGTGTCATCAGGGGAAGTAATGAATGGAGGCTGGGTCCTTCACAGTAGCAATCAAACTGGATTGCAAGTCACTCCGGACTGATTCCATACAGGACACTTTTGGCAGAGGCTGGGAAATGTGAATAATAAAAGCAACAAAAAAGAAAATCCAGAAGAGTCGCCATTATTGCTTACTTCCAAGTTAATTACTTGTTAGACCTGCCAAATCATTTCAGAGAAAAACTATAAATCGACAGAGATACCTTCAAACAGTCACATAGTCTCTTATATTCCCTTTGCAAACTGTTTAAATGTGAGTTTGTGCTAATTTAGCAGTGTTCTCAAATTAGGAAAAGAAACGGCAAATTAAAAATGACTAATCCTTACCCAACTATGTTTTTAAAAAAGGATAAAACAATTAGATCCAACTATTCTTCTTAAATAGGTTTCAGTAAATGCTATCGCTATTGTATGGTTCACAGGAAATGTGTTGTCTCGCTGTAATAAACATTTAACCAAAGCTACAAGCAGTGACAAGAAGGTGGAATTAAAGCAGCAGTACTTTGTTAGTCACAGTGTTGATTGCCAAGGTTGGAGAGGCACTTCCAGAGATGATGCAGTCCATTCCTAAAGGCTCGGAGTCCAGGCTGTACGGTGTTGAGGCCTGTAACAAAGAGGCAGCAGAGCACAGGGACACAGAGGTTAGTCGCAAGATACACAGCACAGAAACTCCCAGCCACCATATGTTAAATTACATTATAGATTCAATTTATATCAGATGTATCAAAGATAAGTGTTTGTGGAGTGTCTGAAAACCTAAAAAGTGGAACCACAGTATTTTACAGTAACACACCCAGACCATATGCAATGGTGGAACAACTGTTAATTTGTATGCAACAAATTTAATACTTGATTTTTCTTAAAAAAAACCTCCCTTTTCCTGCAGGGGCTGACTCTTGCTGAGGTGCAGTTTCATTGGAAATTGCTGTCCTTTGGTATCGCAGTCAAATGACCATTCTTACATGGCGAGACTAGCCAATGCATTTCAGCAGGCCATCTGACCTTGAAGTGCATCACAGCCGAATCACAAGAAATTCCGGTTGGAGGCTTCCCGCGGGCGTACGCCCCCAACCTGCACAAACAATCTGCGCTGACCATAATGCTCTGGGCCAGCAAAGAATTCTGTTGATGTGCCTCCTCAAACTTCCGGTGCACAGGGCACGCGTATCCCAGGGGCGCAGCTAGTTTGCAGCGTCCCTGGGATCACGTGGGCCATGGGGAGCCAATCGGAGCAGGGAATCTCCATTCATAGATTTGGCAGGAACATAAGTAAAATTTCAAATAAATTTTTAAAAAAATCTAAAAAAAAAAAATCACATTTTTAAAATGACTATAAATTACATAAATTAACTATTTTAAACAAAAGATTAAACTTTTGAAAAAAATAATTAAAGTTTTTAACAGGGCTAAAAACAAACTTACCTTTCTTTAAAGTATTTTAAAATGATAAATAAGTGTTAAAAATTTTTTTATTTTACTGATATCACCTCTTACCTTGTTAAAAGCAGGCCTTGCGCCTGCTTTTCCAGGCGCAGCTGCTAATAGGAGCAGGAGTAGGCCATACGGCCCCTCGGGCCTGCTCCGCCATTCAATAGGATCATGGCTGATCTGAATCTAGACTCACGTCCACTTCCCTGCCCTCTCCCCGTAACCCCTAATTCCCTTATCTACTAGGAAAATGTCTATCTCCATTTTAATTTATTTAATGTTGCAGCTTCCACAGCTCTCTGGGGTAGCAAGTTCCATAGATTTACTACCCTCTGAGTGAAGAAGTTTCTCCTCATCTCAGTTTTGAAAGGGCAGCCCCTTATTCTAAGATTATGCCCCCTAGTTCTAATCTCACCCATCAGTGGAAACATCCTCACCGCATCCACCCGATCAAGCCCCCTCACAATCTTATATGTTTCGATAAGATCGCCTCTCATTCTTCTGAACTCCAATGAGTAGAGGCTCAACCTTCCCTCATACATCAACCCCCTCATCTCTGGAATCAACCGAGTGAACCTTCTCTGAACCACCTCGAGAGCAAGTATATCTTTTCTTAAATATGGAAACCAAAACTGCACGCAGTATTCCAGGTGTGGCCTCACCAATACCCTGTATAACTGCAGCAAGACTTCCCTGTTTTTATACTCCATCCCCCTTGCAATAAAAGCCAAGATTCCATTGGCCTTCCTGATCACCTGCTGCACCTGCATACTAACTTTTTGTGTTTCATGCACCAGGACCCCCAGATCCCTTTGTACTGTAGCACTTTGCAGTTTCTCTCCATTTAGATAATAACTTGCTCTTTGATTTTTTTCTGCCAAAGTGCATAACCTCACACTTTCCAACATTATATTGCATCTGCCAAATCTCTGCCCACTCACTTAGCCTGTCTATGTCCTTTTGCAGGTTTTTTATGTCCTCCTCACTCACTGCTTTCCCTCCCATCTTTGTATCGTCGGCAAACTTGGATATGTTGCACTCGGTCCCTTCCTCCAAATCGTTAACATAGATTGTAAAGAGTTGGGGTCCCCGCACTGACCCCTGCGGAACACCACTAGTTACTGATTGCCAGCCCGAGAACGAACCATTTATCCCAACTCTTTGTTTTCTGTTAGATAGCCAATCTTCCACCCATGCCAGTATATTACGACCAATCCCGTGATTTTTTATCTTGATCAGTAATCTTTTGTGTGGAACCTTGTCAAATGCCTTTTGGAAGTCCAAATACACTACATCCACTGGTTCCCCTTTATCCACCCTGTATGTTACTACATCCTCAAAGAATTCGAGCAAATCTGCCAAACATGACTTCCCCTTCGTAAAACCATGCTGACTCTGTCCTATTAAATTATGTTTATCCAAATGCTCTGTTACTGTTTCCTTAATAATGGACTCCAACATTTTGCCAACCACAGATGTTAGGGCAACATCAGACAATCAAATTTTTATAAGCTTTTGTAGTGCAGTACATAGATGTAATAGACTTGTTAATGTCGAAGGGTAACTTTTAGAAGTTAAGGAGGGTATCTTCAGAAGTTAATCTAAAATCTCTCATTCACAGTCTATTCAAATAAAGCACTTAGGAGATGGAGGACAGAGAGTAGAGTTCATTCTGAAGGTAACCGAATTCCAAAGCAGAGCAACAGGTAAATATACCTATACACATACAAAACAGAGACCTCTGTGACTAATCGCAGACATAGTGGTATTTACATTTCATGATGTGGCACGTTGCAACCACAAGGCACTGTTTCACTACCAAACAAAGTATCTTTAACCATCATCTCTAACATTCCGATCGTAATTTCACCATCAGTTAAATCCAAAATTTAGACCTACCCTTTCTCCTGATCGCGGCCTCTTTTTTGGCCGAGTGGGCAGTGTATCCTCCTTTGGATTAGTGTCAATGGCCCAGTATGAACCCTGAAAGAGACCAGCACAAAGTTGGAGACAGCCACAATTCTCAGATGTTACCCTCTATTACAGGTACATGCAGCTACAATCACTAGACCGGCAGTCAGGACTAGTAGCAATGGAGTTCTCTGTACATGACACCACGCACTGTCCTTCAGTGTGGTGCAAACTAGTGCTCGGTACATCTGTTACAAATTTGATCTGCTGTAGATATCTTCTCGGGTTCAGTGGCATCAATCATTCCTGTAAGTGGATCCCAAGTCCCTTACGTTCCAGAGCTGTCTTACACTGCCCAATATCTACTTATATAATAGTGTAACCTAAGCAATGTAACAATGCGCATCCCTTGACATACGAGCTGGATATAATGTCTTCCACACATGTGCTCACAAGTGCTTCGCCAATCTTTCAGTAGGTGGACTGTTTACACTTCAGTGAGACAAGGCCTGAATGAATCATTAAGCTTTTTTAGTTCTCAGACAGCTAATGAACATAGAGCAGCAGTTAGGAACAGGCTCACTTAATTCATTCAGTATATCTTGGCATAATAATGAACACACTATGCTTTCCCTCATTAATGGGTCATATGCTTTCCCTTGTTAATGGGTCATCTTGCTTGACAAACAAAATAACTTCCAACTATTCCCTTGCATCCTAACATTGAGTCGGAACAGCTTTCTGTTTAAAAACCTGACTGTAAGTGTGCATTTTATCTGTGTTCACACCCAGGAGAGAGCCTATGCCAGACAACCGTTGCCAACCAGCTGAAACCAGGGACTTCCCAAAACACAGGTGCGAGGAATGTCTACTGATCACCAAGACGACAAACAATTTTCCTTTTGTTATCCAAACTTAACTTTTCCAATTCCTTTCTGCACAGAAATGGTTAATAAATCCCAAAGTATGACAATTTCCTTTATCAGTCACCTCCTTAGTACTGTACTGTTCTCAGGAACATTACCTCATGATGCATCGACATGAAAGTAAAGCCAACTGTGGACACGCAGGTCCAACTCCAATGGTTACACTCTTTAGTGCAAGTGGTTGGCCTGAGGTGGTCAACAGCACTGAAGACCTATGAAAAATGTGGGTTGACGAATCTGCCATTGGGTTACAGCTGCCTGTTCCTGTAAACATGACGACCTAGTCTCTACATTTACACTCAATAGCAACCCTGTGTCTGAATTATACAGCCAATCAGACAAATATACAACAAGGCGGAGAAAGGTATATGGAGACTGCACTCCTTAGACAGAAACAATTTTACATTTACAGGTAAGTACAAAAGCATTTTAGGATTAATATTACCGCTGCTTGGGGCGTTGTTCGATTCTTTAGTGTTAAGCATACTTTTTTTTAAATCTTGGGGATGCATTACTGGACCAAATCTGCATAGATATCTGGTGAAATTAGACTCTACTCTCCAAAGTGTCCCCACCTTCTCCCCGGCAGTCGGTGGGTACCTAAATCAAATAGTTTGACTCAATATTTTCAAGTTTATTTTGGAGGAAGGGAGGACTTTGGTTGCATTTGAGCTCTATTACATTATGAGTGAGCATTCTGAAGTATTAAATCTTGTTGCTAAAACTGTCCTGTTTATACCATGGAGCTTTTTAATCAATAGACAGTGAAATCCTCTAGCAGCGGGGAGTTTTGATGAATGCCTCAAATGGAAAGTATTACCAGCGATAATGCTAAATAAAACACTCCAACATAGAGGATGATCCTGGCCAGATTGATGTGTGCATGATTTATGTATGTACAGTTGAATTAGTCATATTTGTAACTTCTGAATAATTGCACGTGGGCAAATCTTGAGTGAGCACATTGTCACACGGTTGCCAAATTCACCTTTCAGTACAAACTGAGCAGATTCAGCAACAATGGGAACCAACTCAATTATGGAGCTTTGAAATGGAAGCACTTCCGTAATAAAACATCTACAGCGAAGAATTTCTATTCTGCTAATATGTAATATTTTGTTTGTTATTAACCTGCTTTAATCTCTGGTTAGAAAAACCAGAAGGATTTCAGCACAACATTCAAAAAGCTGGAATAACGCACTTTTAGTGAACCAAGAAAACGGTGGAAGGTTCTCTCCCCAATTACAGGAAACTTTGGTTTATCCGGAGGTTAACTGTCCAGAATGCTTGATCCACCGGCAAAATTCAGGAGTCGGTTCAGTAAGTTTTTTTTCTTTTCGTTGCTTTTTTTTCCCCACCAGTCAGGCTCTGCAAGGTCTCGCTGAAGCTGTTGCTTAGCTACAGAGACGCTTGCAAGCTACGGCTGACTGTTTAGAAGCTGTTGCTAAGCAACATGGTTTGTTGCTAGCGCTGGTTTGTCCGGCAGTTTTGATGGGACGGCAACAGCTCGGTCCCATCGGTGCCGGATAGCACAAAGTTTCCTGTATAAGAGGAGTTTTTCAAATTGCAATATTCTTTTCTAATGGGCAAACAATAGGACTTAATCATTTGCTATTTGAATAGGTACAGACTCGAGATAGCCCACCAGAAGTAAAGGGCTGCAGCAAAAGCTGGAGTGCCTTGGGCTAGTAGAGAAACTAAATTAAAATGAGACTTAAAAAAGGCACGAGACAAATCTAGGGCTACGAATGCAGAGGAAAACCAGAGTACAGGCAATATGGAGGGGAAAAAAAATAGAAAGGCGAAAGAGGTATGAAGACCGAGATAAATAGGAAATATGAAGAATTTTATAAACACAAAAAGTAAAAGAATAGTTAAAGAACGGACAGGGTTAATCAGAGGTGAAAAGAAAAATGTTACAATGGTGAGGGAAGTCAGAGCAAAAATAGCAAAGGCTCAGAGCACAATCTTTCAAACATCCTTGCATATGGAAGTTACGCCAAAGGATAGAACAGAATGGAGAAAAGGGATTCACCAGGTAATTATAGACCAGTCTAACATTGGTAGTGAGCTCTAGAAGCCATAACACTGGATAAAAGACACGGGGTAATTCAGGACAGCCAGCACTGATCTGTAAAAGGCAAGTCTGACTTAGGGGAAATAACAGAATGTAGTGATAACAGATGTTGATTTTGACAAAATTAAGGCACACTGTAATAACAGGACTGTGGATAGAAGTTGGCTAAAGGGCAGAACATAGAGACGAGTAGTTAATGGATGTTTTTTGGACTAAAGGGATGTAAACAGTGGTGTGTCCCTGGGGTTAGAGCCAATACTCTTCGTAATATTGATGCGGACCTGGGTATAGAGGGCATAATATCAAAATCTGCAGATGACAAAAAGAGAAAGACTGGTTAACTGAAAAAACTTGTAAGCAGCTTCAAGAGGACAGGCAAGTTAGTAAATGAAGGATAAAGAAATCATATAAAATTAAATACGAGAATAATGAGATGACACATTTGGGGAGGAAGAATAAGAGGAAATATGCAAATTTTAAAGAGAGCAGAAAGACCTAGGGGTTCAGATACACAACCTTTAGAAGTGTGGCGATAAGTTGAGAAAGCAGGAGATCCTAGGTTTCATCAGGAGACAGAGAATACAAAAACAAAGAAATGTTAAGCTATACATGTCATTGGTTAGGCTGAAGTTACAATATAGTGTCCAGTTTTGGGTGCCCTACCTTAGAAAGATGTCAAAACCACAGAGAGCGCAGAGAAGAGATATAATGAGATAATACCGAGGGAAAGCCTTTAGCTATGAGAGACGAGAGAAACTGGAGCTCTTTTACTAGAACAGAGAAGGTTATGAAAAGATTGGATTGAGCTGTTCAAAATTTGATACGGTGAATAGGAGAAAATCCATTTCCACTGGTCGACAAGTTGGTACAGTAATAGGTGCATAAAATTTTAAGCTCGCCAAAAAAAAGTTTGGAGATTTATTTTATGCAAAGGGTTGCTAGGACATGGAATGCCCTACCAGAAACAGAGGTGAACGCAGAATCCATAATAGTTTATAAAAGGAAAGTGGATTAATATTTGAAAAAGATTAACAGGATATAGAGAAATGGCAGGGAATTCAGACTAAGTGGATACCCCCTTCAGAGAGCGGTTGCAGTCACAATGGCTAACTGGCCTCCCTTTTGCATTATAAAATTCTATAATTCTTCTTTGTTGTTTTAGGTCTTAGAGCCCAAGGAACTAGTCAGAGTACCTGCACTGAGGCCCTGCAAATGGTCGTCTGATACAAGCTGGTTGCAGGCATAGGATATCTGTGTCTCCAGGCATAGGATATCTGTGTCTCCAATGTCCTCGCCGTCTGGGGAAACACTTGGCCACTGCTGGCCATATGCTCTGCCTAACACAATCTCCCAAAGATGAGAAACTCTCCATTTTGAAGTGAATTTGGGCAATCTCAACCTAGTTCCTAGTGAACATGGCCCAAAGCACAAAACTGACCCCAAATTGGCAATCTCACTCAGAGGCTACTCGACAGCTGGCATGGGAAATGGAAAAAATGTCACACTGGCACAGGAGGTGGTTCTATTCTGAGATTTGGGGTCGAGTCATATTAGTGGAAAGACTATAGGGATCTTTACTCTGCATCTAATTGTGTTGTGCTGATCTGCGAATGCTTGTTGCTGATAATAGGTGCCTGAAATGGAATTATGCCAACCCCTGGCACCGAGATCCCGCACCTTGGTGATAGCACAAACTCATTAAAAGAAAACTCAAGGCGCTCGTTCCCTTAGTAACGGTGGAGATAGTGTGTCAGGCACAACAGGACAAAACATTAACATCTGCCAAAGCGGGCGTGCCAACAGCAGAGTCCTAATCATATCGCATCTGCTCAAAGAGCCAGTCCTGCTGTAGGAGACCCAACAATATTAATTTGCAAGGAGCTAAATCCAAGGGGCCCCATGTTAAATGAATCGTATCCTCAAACAGCGCCGGCCCTTACAAGTACGAAGCATAACTTGTGTCGGGGCCAAGTCAACAGAATGAGAACAAATGTAATGAAAAGAATTAAAAGCTTTTGCTGCATCCTAAATTTGGCTCAGCAGCAAATTGAAACATGTTGGAAAGAAGCTGTGCCCAAAATCATGGCATGAGTGCCTAAAATAAACTTTTCAGGTAATACAACAAACATTTAATGCCACATTCAGCTGCTAATCGAAGCACATCCTCATAAAATACAGTACAATTGGTTTCAAGTCTAAATTAAGTATATTTAGATGCCTTGGGGTTAGAAAGTATCAATTTCTAAATAGAGACTTCCAGGTATATTCCCATTCAATAGAACTTTGCTTTTGCAGATCTCAACCTTTAATGGTACAAATACAGGAAACTTTCGATTAACCGGCCCCTAAATAACCGGCAAAATTCAGGAGTCGGTTCAGGTAACTTTTATTACTTGCACAGCAACAAATGGAGGAAGGCAAGGGTGGGGCTGCAGCTGTTGCTAAGCTACAGAGACGCTTGCAACTTGTGGACGTGGTTCTGAAGCTGTTGCTAAGCAACAGGGTTTGTTGCTTTATACGGAGCTCTGAGCTCCGTATCTTTTACTATAGCGTTCGGTTATCCGGAATTTTTGATGAACCGGCACCACGTCAGTCCCGTCCGTGCCGGATACCAGAAAGTTTCCTGTACCTTACAGCAGTTGTTTTCAAACTTTTCTCCTGTAAAAATAGACACCAGCCCAGACACCCACATCAAATATCGAGATTCCCAGGGACTCCCTGCAAATACCAACATACCCCAGGGACCTCCTGCAAATATGGCCTCTCCCAGGGACTAGTGTCCTAATTTCCTAAAGCTAGGAAGTCAAATATATAATTCTCTGTATACTATGCTCAGTGTGCAGTATGCCTGGACCTCGATGGACAGAAATCTGATGACCGGACAGTCCACTTAAAATCATTGCACATCAGTTTGAAAACTGATGCCTTACAGTCCTGCTGATGCCGGCAGCCCAGACCTCAGCAGCAGCACTATAAGGTAAATGAGGCGGTGCTGCTGCCCTGGGAACCGCCAAAACTCTTTCCCTCCGACATCAAACAGATATCTTTCATCGGCACCTCCAAAAGCAGCACTTTTCACCCATTCATTGAGCTGTTCAAACCTTGCCCAGTAAAGATATGAATTTGAGACTTATGGAAGGAGGGAGGAACTTGCATTTATAAGTGCCTTTCGTGACCTCAGGACATCCCAAAGCACTTCACAGCCAATCAAGTATTTCTGAAGTGTCGTCACTGTCGTAACATAGGGAAACGCGACAGCCAATGTGTGCACAGCAAGGTTCCAGAAGCACCAATGAGATAAATGACCAGACATTCTGTCTTCACTGCTGTTGGTTGAGAAGTAATATTGACCAGGACACCAGGAGAACTTGCCTGTGATTCTTTGAATAGTTTAATGGGATCTTTTACACCCACCTGAGGACACAGACAAGGCCTCATCAGTTTAACTTCTCAACTGCAAGACAACAGCTCTGAGTGTAGCACTCCCTCACTACTGCAGTGAAGTATCAGCCTGGATTCTGTGCTGCTGTGGGACTTGAACACACGACCTTCTAAGCCAGAGTGCTACCACTGAGCCAAGGCTGACACTTGCTCAAGAGAACCGCTTGTTGCTTTGGTGCTGTGAAATTCAACACACAATATAAAGGTGCAGCTACCATGGTACTGGGAGCCTATACGATTATAAACTCCTTCTTGGATCTGTCCTGTAGTACAAATGGAACACTAAATAACAATTAGAAGCATGTTGAAGTCAAGAAACTAACGATTGTGCTTACTGGGAACTGCATGGTTCCAAATTCAGCACCAAATGGCATTAAAATTGTTGTAGTGGGGGTGGGAGGGCGTTCTTCTGAAGTTGGGGCTGAACTACACATATGTGGAAGATTTACTTGCATCCAACTCTGTACTGAAACTGTGTGCTCGAAATGAGATGAGAGTTCTATTTTCCAGGACTAACATTTCTCACCTTGCTGCACACAAAGTTCACCAAATCAAAACTTCAGAATATATTTGCATAGTTGTGTTTTGCTTCAACACGTATGTGAAATTTAATGTACAACTGCCACGAATGCTTCACCTGCCCTTCCAGTTAAAGAGGGAGTAAACTTGCGCTCAACCAAAACTCTGCTGCCCAGATGCTGGCTCACACTAAGCCCCGTTCATCCATCACCCGTGACTGCTGACCGACATTGGCTCCCAGTTCAGCAATGCCTCAATTTTAAAATTCCCATCCTTGTGTTCAAATCCCCCCATGGCCATACCCCTCCCCATCGCCATAACCTCCTACAGTCCTACAGCCCTCCGAGATATCTTCATTTCTCTAATTCTGACCTCTTGTGCAGCCCCAATTTCCTTCGCCCCTCCACTGGCGGCTATGCCTTCAGCTACATAGACCGTAAGCTCTGGAATTCCCTCCCTAAACCTCTCTGCCTTTCTCTCCTCCTTTAAGATGCTCCTTAAAACCTACCTCTTTGACCAAGCTTTCAGTCATCTGTCCTAATATCTCCTTATATGGTTCGGTGTTAAATTTTGTCTGATAACACTTGTGAAGCGCCTTGGGACATTTTACTATGTTAAAGGCGCTATATAAATGCAACTTGTTGTAGTGCATTACATGGAGAAGAAAATGGCAGCCTGAACTAAAGAATTATATATAGGGAGATAAGAAAATGAGAACTGAAACAGACTCGGAGAGTTACAGGAAAGTTGGGGATGCCGCACGTGTACAGGTCTTTACACAGAAGAGGAAAAATGGCAGAGTGCATTGCAGAGCGTCACTCAGCAGTGGCTGCTCATGCTTGTCTACGGGTTCCCACATATTTATATCTGGTACATTTGGAACATGAGGAGAACAGAAATCTGTAGCCTCACAAATCAAGCCTCAATGCTTTTTACAATGGTTAACTTAATTACATAATGACAGAGTTTGAGAGCCTGTGTATGAGTTGAACAATTGTAAGGCCACTGTTTCTCAAGTGGCAATCCTGCACTCAACAGTGGTCATGCTACAACTGTCCTGTCACACTGCTACCAAACATGTCATATTCTCAGCTGAAGTAAATACTAACTTGTTAAACGAGTACAAATAATCACGGGTGAGAAAAATTCTGTCAATCAATCCAATCATCTGATATGGAGCCCTACAAAGCCAACCAAGGAGCAGCCCATGGTCTGGACTGTCATAAGTGGTTAACACACTAAGAATTGAAAATGGCGAGGGGAGGAAAATTTGCTGTACCGATGTAAAGTTTAAATACACTTGTTTAACTTTTACTCTATGCTGGTTTCGGAGTACAATGTCGCAGCATACAACAGGAACAAGCTGTGCACCTACCTTGCCCGGATCATCCTTGGACCGAGGCACTTTCAGGAAACATTTGTTTAACGATAAGTTGTGTCGAATGGAATTCTGTAAGAAAGCGCAAAAAGAGATCAATGTTAAAAGGATTAAGTCAACTGGGGTAATCATCATAAGCATATCTTGCGATAGTGAATTCAATATTCCGACCAGCAAATGCACCGATATGAGTCACTGTTTACTGGCACTGTAAGATTGGCTGGTTTGCCCTTGGACTGATTAAAAGGTTTCCTGACTTGTTATTTCCTGGAAACTCAAGACGAACATATCGTATTTGAGCCCAAGAGCGTTTGGAATAAAGCCCAGTTTAACTTTGGAAACACATGCATCAAATGGGACAAATTCCTTAGACTTACATTAATAGCCAATGTCATCCAGAATGTCAATTTAATGCTCATGGGTGTCAAATTATTGGGAAGTTGTGATCTGTGGCCGCCCAAACGGATTTCACATAACCTTAAAGCAAGTAGATGGAAAGGAAACTTTCCTTACATCAGGTCAGGCAGCATCTGTGGAGCGAGAAACAGAGGTGACGTTTCAGGTCATTTAGGTCATCGACCTGAAACATTAACTGTTTCTCTCTCCACAGATGCTGCCTAACCTGTGAGTGTTTTCCAGCATTTTGTGTTTTTATTTCAGATTTCCAGCATCCACAGTATTTTGCTTTGGTTTCCTTACGTCAGTCTGGGTTAGATTCAATCCAAGGTTCTAAAGGTAAAACAACTGTGTCCCAGCCCACTGAAACCCCAGACCCTTTACCCAGTAATTCTAACCACAATAATGAGGAGAATCCCTTGGTGGCTTAATTGGTAAATGCATGAATCCACAGGCATCTTCCAGTACCTTACCCAAATGGCCATTTTTCAGGCACAAGTCCTGACGGTGTGTGTGCTGGGAAGCTACTTAACTACAGGTGGCACAACAGCCAAGCCTGACTAATGACACAACGGGGGGCCAAAGTGGTTACACCCCTGCTCTGTATCACTACCTTTATCAAATATCTCAAAGGATGGGGTAATTTTATTTTTATAACTGAGAAACCAAGGTGAGGGGCCAATGGCCATAGTGCAGGACAGCGTCACTGTTGAAGAGAGTAGGTGTGCTGCTGAGGTAATTTAAGAAATTAGATGACTATCAAATTTGGTTTCAGTCATTTGTGAATATGTGGTGGTGTACATACTGCAGGATTAAAGATTGGGACGATAATTCTTTAGGTTTATTGAGAAACACTTCATTTGATTGGCAGGAATTCCTTTGAGCAGCATAAACAGTTTATTATGGACCAAAAATCTCTTCCTGCAGCACAGTGCAAGGCAGATGATTTGGACAGAAGATGATTACAAAGTTCAAATTCCTCCTGTTAACTATCATTTGTATGGTACCTGGTATTTTCCTTTGCGGGATCGAAGTGACGTGGTTACCATAGTGATGTATGGGACAAGCCGATTGGCAAGCGTAAGCATTATGAATGTAATTGCACAGGATCACAGTAGTTAAGTTGTTACGCAAGTTACACTGACGTAGATGGCAAACAGAAATGCAGAATGTGAGTATAAAGGTCGGGCCTTTCTGTTGAGTCATTAGAGAACTATTTAGTTGGTGGAAAGTAAATATGATCAAGGAAGGTACTGTAATTATCGGTGTAAGACAGGGATTCAGTTGATTTGCCCAAGGGCAAGACCTGAGTTTCATACTATTGTTCATAAAGCAGTACTGTGCCATATCTTTAGAAATAGTAGTATACAGGAGACTTTGGTTTATCCAGAGGTTGTATGTCCGGAAACCTCGATCTACCGGCAGAAATCAGGAGCCGTTTTGTTAGGTTTTTTTTCTTCTCGTGGTTTTTTTTTCCCCCCCAACAGTCAGGCTCTGCAAAGTCTCTCTGTAGCTTAGCAACAGCGTCAGAGACGCTTCCAAGGTAGGCAGACTGTTTAGAAGCTGTTGCTAAGCAACAGTGTTTGTTGCCAGATACGGAGCTGCAAACCTCCGTATGCTTCAACATTAACGCTGGTTTCTCCGGCAGTTTTGATAGCTCAGCAACAGCTCGGTCCCGTCGGTGCCGGATATAACAACGTTTCCTGTATATTGTTAAGAAAAACAATAAAACTTGTATTGCAATGGCTTCCCCCCCCAAATGGTTTAGCGAGTTTATCCAAGGAATGGCTCAGCCGCACAGATTAGCAAGGTCCCAGGTTTGATCCCTGGTTTGTGTTGATTCAGTTGATTTTAACGACAGCAACAATTGAGGCTCAGTGCCACTGGATTCGGTCAGGGGAAACTTCATTTAGGGCCCCTGCTTATTCACCAGTGGCACCTGTTGAAAATACAGGTTGAGCGTCCCGAATCCGGCAACCTCGGGACCGAGGCCGAGCCCGTTTTCGGGTTTTTCCGGACTTCGGACATCAGAAACACGTGCCGAGTCCGGAAATGCCTGGGCCCAGGTTGCGGCATTTTCGGTTTTTGATAAGCCTCCCTCAGGGTGTCCGGATTCCAGACCCCTGCCACCAATCGTCCCGGAGTCCGGATTCCAGAACTACGGATTTGGGACGCTCAACCTGTATTACGCAAGATGTGATGTGATGCATCAAGTGGTCAAATAGTCTCGGGCTGGGCGCACACAAAGAATGGCCATTTGGCTGAGATATTAGAGGATAACTGGCACCTGTGGAACTGTACTTCAGCAGCACTCAATGCCTTGAGAGGAGGAGGGAAAATAGACTCGTAATACTATTATATTATTTAAGGGATCACGACTCAGGGAGGAAACAAGTTTTCAGTGTCATGTGTGCCCCTTACATTGTTCATTAAGTCACTGACTGTGGCATTCAGAGATGGACATCTCTCCTTAATCTCTCCTGCTTTCTATCCTATCTCTGACCTTCCCTTTTGTTCTTTCATCCCCTCCCCCTTTTCCCAGCCCCCACTTGCTTTAAAATCTATTCCCTTTCCTGCTTTTTTTCCCAATTCTGACGAAGGGTCATCGACCTGAAACGTTAACTCCGTTTCTCTCTCTCCACGGACGCTGCCCTGGCCTGCTGAGTTTTTCCAGCGTTTCCTGTTGTTATTTTGGATTTCCAGCATCCGCGGTATTTTGCTATCGTATCAATGTACAGGAAACTTTGGTTTATCCGGAGGTTGTATGTCCGGAAACCTCGATCTAATGGCAGAAATCAGCAGCCGTTTTGTTAGGTTTTTTTTCTTTTTTTTTTCTTCTCCTAGCATTTTTTTTTAAACAGTCAGTCTCTGGAAAGCCTCTCTGAAGCTGTTGCTAAGCTACAGAGACGCTTCCAAGGTACGGGCCGACTGTTTACAAGCTGTTGCTAAGCAACAGTGTTTGTTGTCAGATACGGAGATGAAAACCTCCGTATCCTTCAACATTAGAGCTGGTCTGTCCGGAAGTTTTCATACGGCATCATGCCGGTCCCGTCGGTGCCGGATATCGCGAAGTTTCCTGTACATTACTTGTTCATGGTCACTTTTTACCATCATGAGTTGTACCCCATGACTAGGTTTTCGCCACACACCCTCCTTCTCTGTGAATTTTTTATTTAAAAAAAAACGGGGGTAAAACATAATCACGTCATCAATGAAATGTGGAAATAACACATGGTAATACTTCTGAAACAAGAACTGCAGCTTTGAAAACACCCACACACCAGAAGGACTTGATGCTAAGTGCCAATAAACCCAAGTTACTGTGTGTGTGTTCCTTTGCAATGCACCACATAACCACAACCTGGATTCCCCCAGCTATTCCAATTTTCCTCATTTATAATAACATTACTAGCCATCGCAAAGCAAGAAATCGGAAAGAATTTACATTTATTTAGCGTCTTACCACATTCTCAGGACAACATATAGCATTTCACAACCAATAAATTACTTCTGAAGCGCAGCCACTGTGGCTCGGTAGGCAAACAGCAGCCAATTGCGCACAGCGAGGCCCCACAAACAGCAATGAGATGAATGACCAGTTAAACTGCTTTGGTTGTTCTGGTTCAGGGAGCAATGTGGGCCAGGAAAACACCCAGCTCTTCTTCAAATAGCATCCCGAGACCTTTTATATCCATTTGAGCAGGCAAATGGAGCCTTGGTTTAACATCTCACCCAACACAGCACCTCCAATAATACAGCCCTGAAGTGTTACTTTAGATCACATGCTCTAGATCTGGAGTAGCAATTGAACCCACAACAATCACACTCAGAGACAAGAGGGCTACCAGCTGAGGTAAGGTGACAAAGAACATCGTAAGTTCTGGTTTGACACATCATTAATGACGCCTCAGGAATCTGACCAAACAAAACAATTGTCACTTTAATAAAGCTTCAGGTGTAGTTGTTATTTTCCAATGTCGCATTCAGTCAAGACTTTTTTTAAAAAATATTCCAATTTCCTCCTTTCCTGAAGGTGCTGGTTCATGCTGGAGTATAATTCCAACACCACCAGCCTTCCTGTACCTGACCAAAATGACCAATCCTCGTGTGGGCCTGGAAAGTCGGCAGGCTATTCTAAAAGAATAGCCTGACCCTGTCCTCAGCACATGTTCACATACATGCACACATCTCAACATGAGTTATTAAAAGATAGATTTTTGACGGTCTGCACTCTTCCAACAATATGTATCTTCCACACCCTGTAACAGTATAGGGCCAGCTTGATTAGTTCTAGGGAAACTATGCACTGAAGATCTCATGAAAATGTCATTAGGTTACAAATGGGCAATGCCCACATGATTTCCTATTCCTACACTATAAAGTCGCAATTGCATCATTTCATTTTGACCCAAAGCTAAAATTAACTAACCACTTAATACTAATGCACCCAAAAGATGCCCTCTGTAGGGCCCATGGGGATGGGTGCTGGATGCATATCATTTAAACAATGATAGACAGCCTTCAAGGTACATTTCAGTCTTCATTACAGATCCTCCAAACATCTTCATAGCATGCCAAAGTGCTACAGACTATGGGGAGGCGAGCCCCTGCAGAGGAGCTATAACACTAGCTGTCAGGACCAAACTAACAATAGTATCACCCGTGAGTTGTAATTAAATCTAGCCGACAGTGTATAAGGCAGTCTGGAATCTGCAAGAAATGTCCAGGAAGCAGCCATGGAATGGGTGATTATCCTTAGCCTGCCACTTGACTTCTTTCCTGCCAGCTGATAACAGTGTAGGATACACTCAAACATTCATTTAGCTATCTGCAACTGGGAATCAATGACGGTCCAATGGGGCACAATTTCCAAGCAGCTTGGGTAAAATAGAACATGAAAGGTTCATGAAAGACAAATAAACATATGTACCCAGATAGATTTTTAACCAAGGTTCGATCAATTCTGGAAGTACTCAATAATTTAGCGGACATCACAGAAGACTGACTTGGCCTAATAGTTGTCATTTTTCAATAACCAGGAATATTTCCAGGTCCAGATATTTGACCTCAATTGTGACAGAAGTGTCCTGCCTCTGCTTATTAACATGATGATGTCCGAGAACTACAGGAAACTTTGAGATATCCGGCACTGACGGGACCGGCGTGTTGCCGATCTATCAAAACTGCCGGACATACAAAGTTAATGTTGAAGCATACGGAGGTTTTCATCTCCGTATCTGACAACAAACACTGTTGCTTAGCAACAGTTTCTAAACAGTCGGCTGCAGCTGCAAGCGTCTCTAGCTGAAGCTGTTGCTATAGCTACAGACCTTGCAGTGCCTGACTGGGGAAAAAAAAGCAACGAGAACTAAAAAAAACGGCTCCTGATTTTTGCCATTAGATCGAGTATTCCGGACATATAACCTCCGGATAAACCAAAGTTTCCTGTAGTTTGCAGGGCAAGGGAGTACCAATATGACTTTTGTTCTATCTGCTTGTATCTTGTGAACTATCCATGGGATTGGAGAAAATGCACACAGAAACCCTTATGTGCCTGGAGAAAGAGAGACAACACAGCCTCCACATCAAGATAGCCTCAAGCAAAAACACAGGAGCTGATGGTTACCCAGAGAGGCAAACAGGTACAGGATTAAATAAAAATATGTACACTTTGCAATTAATCTATTCAAAATAAATTTAAACTTCAATCTCTCCTGATCTATCAGTAGATAATATATTATTGTTTTAAAGAGAGTTCAGATAACAAATGAGAAAGGGACCACCAATCAGATGTCAATTGGTATTCAGCATTTTGAAATTTAGTAAGGGTTAAGACGACATTAACATGTCTAAAGACAACGCCAGAGAATATCTTGAACGACAATGTATTTTATAGAGAACAAAATAATTTAAAATGAACTGAGCAGCTGAAGACGGTGCTCAAGATCAAAGGCATTAATCTTCTCTTTCAAAAGCAATATGTACAAACTTTGCCAGTCAACTGTCATTTTCAATTCCGCCCCTTGATGACCTTTCCTACTCCTTAAAACCTACCTCTTTGGCCAAGCTTTTAGTCACCCATCCCAATATCTCCTTCTTTGGTTCAGTGTCAATTTTTGTCTTGTTACGCTCCTCTGAAGTGCCCTGGGACATTTTGAATGTTACAAGCGCTATATAAATGCAAGCTGCTGTTGATTTTACAGCATCTGTAATTAAAGCAACTTTACTCATTAAAACATAATTCTAAACTCTCCTTTAATGTAAATGATAGTGCACACAGGCTAATGAGGTGGGTAAATCCTAATTCAAGTCAATCACAATTCAATGCATTTTTTTTTGGGGGGGTCTAATTTTCTCCCCTAAAGATGATAATTTGCTGGAGTATTGTTACGCTGAGACCCTCCAGCATCTTCCCCAAGTGGCCATATCACGTCAGTCCAGACACTAATTAACTGTGAATCAAGACAGTGAGTGGCAGGCTAGTCTACTGCAGGAGGCAGCACAACAAAGCCGACTCCTATCCTCAGCAAGTGTTCTCACACAGTCATTTTCCAGCTGGATAGCAATCAGAAGCAGGAACTTTGGCAAATCACAGATTACAGAAATCACAGAAACCCCACAGTGCAGATAGAGGCCATTTCGGCCCATCGAGCCTGCACCGACACATATCCCACCCGATCCCCGTAACCCCTACACCAACACATATCCCACCCTATCCCCGTAACCCCACGTATTTAATCCCCCTAACACTAAGGGTCAATTTATCATAGCCAATCATCCTAACCTGCACATCTTTGGACTGTGGGAGGAAACCGCACCCGGAGGAAACCCACGCAAACACGGGGAGAATGTGCAAACTCCACACAGACAGTCACCCGAGGCCAGATTCGAACCCGGGTCCCTGGCGCTGTGAGGCAACAGTGCTAACCACTATGCCACCGTGCTGCCCAATGTTTTCTCCCCTCTCAGGGTCGGCCTTGGCTCAGTGGTAGCATTCTCGCCTTGGAGTCATGCTTTCAAGGCCCACTCCAGGGAATTAAACACAATCTAGGTTGACAACTCATACAGTACTGAGGGGGTGATGCACTGTCAGAGGGGCTGACATTCGGTTGAACGGTTAATCAAAGCAGCCTCTGCTCTGTCAGGTGGATGTCAAAGATCCCATGGCACTATTCAAAGAGGAGGAAATATATCCTGCTTTCTTGACCAACAATTATCCCTCAATCAACACCACTAAAACACATTACCTGGTTATTCCTCTCACTGCTTTTGTGGGATCTTGTGCACAAATTAGCTGCCCCGTTTACATTACATCAGTGACTACACTTTATTGTACTTCATTGCTTGGGACGGACACCCTAAAGATGTGAAAGGCTCTATGTAAATGCAAGTTATTTCTCTCTAGCTTAGTGCGATACCAGATGGTGCTTTTGCTCAGTAGGCCATCGGGGGAAACTGTAAGTGGTGTCTCTCAACTCTGTTCAGCTGAAAGTCCAAATTGCAGGCGTTTTCTCCAGACAGTACCCAGCCAACTAACTTTCTTCCCAGTAACTTACCTTCCAGCCACTGCCGGCTTCTCTGTAATACGGGAAGTTGTCACAGATCCACTGATAGATCTCACTCAGCGTCATCTTCTTTTTCGGGGAGCTGTTGATAGCAAAGGTGATGAGGCTGGCATAGCTGTACGGCGGCTTGCCGTCTTTGTTCTGTGCATCCTGGTCCAGGGTAGTGTTTGGGTCCAGAAGGGGGGTTTTCTTTGCAACCCCGCCGCCAGCCACGTTCTGGGCAGCATCCGCTTTCTGAATGGCTGCCCTCATCGTCAGTTGCGGCAGCCAATCCATGGACGTCAGGCTGCTCTCCAGCTCTGACGTCATTGCGCTGAATCACTCCTCCAACCAGCTGCCAATAGAGTTTGTAATCCACACAATAGGTGTTCCACTCCCAACAGAGAAGCCACACTGCAGGCAATTCCCAGACTCACAATCCACTTCAGGCTGGAGGGAAGCAGGCTTATTCTAAAAGAATGAAAGAGAAGGTTACAGAAAATGTGTTAGAGAATAATTCACTTCAACAAAGAGGTAGCTTTCACTTTGCATTAAATCTCACTGGAACTGCGAACCATTTCTCTAATCTTCCCCCACCGTAAAAAAAACCGCCTTGGCTGTAGAGGTGCCGAATCTAGATACAGGAAACTTTCTGGTATCCGGCACTGACGGGACCGAGCTGGTGCCGTACCATCAAAACTGCCGTAGAAACCAGCGTTAATGTTAAAACATACGGAGCTTTTGAGCTCCGTGTGAATCAACAAACCCTGTTGCCTCAGCTTCAAAACAGTCGGCCGCAGCTTAAAGGCATCTCTGTAGCTAAGCAACAGCTTCAGCTAGACCTTGCAGAGCCTGACTGGGAAAAAAAGCAACGAGAAGTAAAAAAACTTATAGGAAACGGCTCCTGAATTTTGCCGGTAGAGAGAGCTTTCCGGACATCCGGTTAAACGAAAGTTTCCTGTAACTTAACAGTTTTAGTGCTGTCACTGGGCTTAGTGTATTAATACCATACACTATAGAGAAAAATAACTGCACTAACATTTTAAAGATGTGTTTGTAATTCACCCCCTCAAAATTGCTCCCACCAGTAACAGACTATTTGTACTTCACCCTAGTCACACATGTAGCTCAAAATGTCCTCTCCAAACAAGCTGGGGGGACAAAATCTAAAATTGAACAGCACAGTTCAAGTGGTCATCTATCCATCCATTTTATTTTAATTGAGCTCTGACCACAATTGCAGCTATTTCTTTTAGGTGCGCTCTGTTGCACACCCAATGAGCCACAAGTTTCCAAGAAGGGGATGCTAGTTTTAACCAGACAACAGATATATCGTCACATACTCAAAGTGCTCAGTCATGTTCAGTTAGATTCCCTGTCATCTCTAGAGTCCCACCAAAACAGAACAAGTTACAACAAAATGCCAGTGTATCAGAAATCCACACACACACACACCCACCCACCCACCCACCCCCCCCACCCCCCCTAGGGTGAATCCTTCCTTTATGCAATAACAGATGACTCAGCAAGACTAACGAGGGACCACAAATCTTAATTCATCTGCCAACATAATTTCCAAGATTCTCTCACTTAATAAAAAAATGAATATGCTATTAAAAAAAAAAATCCCACGATGGCTTTTTGGGGCAGGGGTGGAGAAGAGGAGCGGGTAGATTTAGTTTTCATCGTTGTAAGGATTGCCAATCCTGGGGAGCAGAACACTTGGCATCTGGTAGATTTTCCAGTTCCCACACCAATCATTCGTGAGACTGTCAATTTGTGCTCTGGAGCCATACCCCACAGGAACTGAGCTCAGATTGCTCTCCGGTTATATCAAGGACTATTCCAGCACATGGAGGAGGTGTTTTCCAATTAATTCTAACTGCAGTTGAACTCAGTCCCAGAGATAAACAGCCAACATCTAATCTATTATGCTACCTTTTTCCCCAATGTAAAAGGAACAAACTTGCATGCAAGTTAACGATTACAAGATAACAAAAAGTAAATTACCCGTACAATTCTATTTTAGAAATAGATATGGCAACAGGGAGGCTGCCACTTCCGGTTAGTAATATAAACATGACTATTTCCCTTTCTTGTGGATTTTAGGAACAGCCACTGGATTTACTGGGTCCTTTTTTGTTAGTCACCAGGTGGAAGTTTAACAGGGGGGGGGGGGGGGGGGGGGGGGAGAAACAGTAGCTCTAGGAATATGAAAGTGTCTCATAAAAGTAAAGCTAAAGTAGTTCACACAAGCCACTTGAATCTGGAGACCAGCTTGCTGACTTTAACCTGGTGTAGAGAGATCTCCCAGATCAATTAGAAATGAGGCAAAAAAAACAGGAGACAGAAAAATGGATTTTCCTTGGTCCCGACAGAATTCAATTAATCAGTTTTCACAGGCCTTGCACCTGCTCCATTCTCTGTGGTCCTGCATACACTCAAAGCCTACAAGCTCCAAGACCAGATTATCAAACAGCCTGGCAGCTTACTTTGGCCAGTACTGGTAAAGTGACTTCATTGCCTGGGCTTCCCTCTGTCACATCCACACACCCAAGACATGGAGGCAGGGCAAATAGGTCGGAATTTAAAAACAATTTTTTTTTTTACATTGCCTACATTTTTATTTGCTCCTCGTAAACAAGAGGAATTTCAAACCTTCCCAAACAGCAAATGATCACAGCAACCAGGAGAAGGTCCAACATGCAGAGTGAGCTATGCTTCAACATAAAGAAGTCACATGATAAGCATCACACTTCAGCACACAATAAAACATCAAGGTTCGAGAAGATTCTTTTTTACATCGAGATGCTTGGCTTCTAAAATCTTATTACTTGAAGCTAACTGTTTCCAGGCATCATTATAGATTGAGAGAGTTAATCTTACAAACTCAACTTATTAAACAAAAGTCATCTTGTATGATTATATTTTTCATGAAGCCAGGTAAATACCTCCCCGTATCAGCAAATTATTAGTAGTTCCCGTGTGAGAAAGGTTATACAAATTTCAATTAGAAGCAAACAAAACAAGGGAATCTAGAATTTCACAACACAGTACTGCACTTGCGTGGTTATCTCAGCTGTACCTGCAGGAAACTGCAAGTCTTCCACTTCAAGGCTCAGGATTAGACAACCACGTACACCAGTAGCCTTTAATCTCCAGCCCCACCCACCAGAAACAGAGACAGGTAATTGGGTTTCTGAGGCACAACCGGTGTTGCCACTAGAACTGCTTTTACATTGTGCAAGTGCTGCCAGGTTCCCGAAGGGCAGACACTGCGCAGGCTGGAGTACTGGAATTGTACTTTGAGCTCGGGTGAAGTACGGGAAATGGAAAAATGTTGAGGCAAAGTCCACAACCATCCTGCTTTATATATATAAAAAAAATGTATTAATGATTTTTGTTTTTAATTTCAGAGGCTGTAGGAATACATACAAGCTGTCTGCAGTCAGCTGTAGAAGTGAAAAAAACTCAGGACCATATTTAACATGCTGTCCCTGCAATATTAGACAAAATACTTTTTTTTTTTTTAAATAAATGGACCCAGCAATAGTCCATTTCCAGGCACCAGATCGGCTCTCCTGGCCTCTTTCTGTACACCAACACCAGAGTTCACCAGCTGTATGCACACAAGTGAGGCGATGGATCTAGCAAGAATACCAATCAAATTCAGTTACAAATTACATCCACTTCAATGTCCTTCTGACGCACTAAATGGGATATCAGAAACCAGGAAAAGGTTTATACGCATCAGTAGTCTTAGATTCAAGTTTATGGAGATGGTTCTTAATGAACAGTAACAGCAGCACCAACCTTAATGGTGGTTCTTCCCACCCCCTTAGGAGGACTTGGACTGACTTGGAGGCCCTCTGCACTGCCAGTGCTAACTCCAAAACCTCAAATATGTTGCAGACTGTGGTTCATCAGCTCGATTCTTGTTCTTCAAGATGTCTGACCTGAAGCTAGCTGTCACACCCACCAGGCAACTGGGCAAGCCCAAGTTCATTGCTTCACATTCAGCATATTCAACCTCATTCCCAGCCTGTATGTTCAGCACTGCTCCACACCCTACTTCTGTCGATTCAAGTTCTTCTTTGCTAAAAAATCAAATACTGCAGATGCTAGAAATCTGAAAACTCAGCAGGTCAGGCAGCATCTGTAGAGAAACAAAAACGTCAGTCATCAACGTTTCAGGTAGAAAGACCCTTCCTCAGGACTGGGGGTGGGTCTTTGGGCACGAAACCGCGACTGACTGACTTGCTTTTCCACAGATGCTACGTATTTCCAGCTTGTTCTGTATTTGGTTGTTTCTTTGCTAATGTGGGACAGCATCTCATTGGTTTTAAAAAACAATCCTCAACACTGATATTTATGGAAGTCACTTGAATGAAAATGTTCCAACAAATAAGATTATATTAAGCTAATAATTATCCTACATTTTAAAATAATTTAAAAAGACATTACAGTTATAGCAAATGTGCGACTGGCCTGAAAATTCGCCATTAAATCTCTTCTCTAAAACTTGACAGTGTTGCATCCACAGGCAAGCCACTTTCATAAAATAATCATAGGAGTTTACAGTACAAAAGGAGACCATTGTGTCTGTGGTGGTTCTCTGTTAGAGTAATCCAAAACAATCCTACTGTCCCAGTCTCTCCCCATAGCCTTGTACCTTGATCAGTTTCAAATATGCAATCAAATTTCTCAAATAAATGCAATGGCTTTTGTCACAACCAATCCCTGTGGCCAAGCATTCCATTCCCTATTCATCATCAAAACTCTTCATAATTTTAAAAAGTACCATTAAATCCAGTGGAAATAGTCTCAAGTCTCTCCTGATAACTAGTTTTCCCATTCCTGGCAACATCCTGCTGAACCTAGGCTGTATACTCTCATGACTTCTGTGGAATATTCTATCTACAATGGGGCACCCAAAATGCTCACAGGACTCTAACTGTGGCCGAACCAATGTTTTGTATAAAATTTATTACTACTTGACCCATGTAGTCTATGCCCCTGGCCTTTTTTATGGCTTTATCGACCTGTATTTGCACATTCAGGGAATTATGTATCAGAACTCTTGGGTCTTTCTGTTCATCCACACCCTTCTGTGTCTGCCCATTGAACATGCAAACACAGAGAGAGAGAGAGAGAGAGAGAGAGAGAGAGTGAGTGAGTGAGTGAGTGAGTGAGTGAGTGAGTGAGTGAGTGTGTGTGAGTGAGTGAGTGTGAGTGAGTGAGTGAGTGTGAGTGAGTGAGTGAGAGTGTGTGTGTGTGTGTGTGTGTGTGTGTGTGAAGGGATGGGGCTGCAAAGAGAGGGGGCGAGGTCGAGTGCGTGCGCTGGCATATGCAGTATAAAATTATGATTTTCCAATAACACCTTGTGATACAGCTTTGGGCAACAAGATTGGGATTTCAAGAAAAGATTGGCATATACGGGAGAGAGATTTTCATCCAAGGACTGCGGTTTTAGTTCATGTACCTGGCAATGAATACGGTATATTCTTTAACAACTAGTGTTGCCAACCATATTGGCAGAAGTCAAAATAACCAACCACCCCTCCTGTCCTGAACAGGCAAGAACATGCTGGAACAAGTAGAGATTTATTGGTGTTAGTTTCTGGGACAAGGAGTACTGGACATCAGCTCTTTATTAAATCACCCAGGACATAACTCGGAGCAGCTGGGTATAAAAACCCACGACCAGCGAGGCCCGAGAGCACTCGGAGCAGCGGGAGCAGAGGAGGAGCAGCTGGGTATAAAAACCCACGACCAGCGAGGCCCGAGAGCACTCGGAGCAGCGGGAGCAGAGGAGGAGCAGCTGGGTATAAAAACCCACGACCAGCGAGGCCCGAGAGCACTCGGAGCAGAGGAGGAGCAGCTGGGTATAAAAACCCACGACCAGCGAGGCATACCAACTCCGCAGCGGGGAGAGAGGTAAAAAATAGTCAGTGTGTGACGTCACCAGGGAGCAGGTAAGTGATTGGTTGGTGAGTATTTCTCTTTTTTAAACTTTAACTCTGTAGTTTATCGTTACTAGGGTCTTTTCTGGTGTAGCAGGTACTGTTGGTAGACTATACAAGAGCCTTAGAGATATCTTTAATTGGTGATAGTAAATTAATTTAAATTAATTAAGGGGAAAGTCATGCCAGGAGAGCCCAGCCCCGTGATGTGCTCCTCCTGCTCCATGTGGGAATTCAGGGGCACTGCCCCTGGTGACTACGTGTGCAGGAAATGCATCCATCTGCAGCTATTAGCAGACCGCATTGAGGAGCTGGAGCTGCGGGTGGATGGGTTGTGGAGCATTCACGAGGATGAGAAGTTCGTGGATAGCACGTTTAGTGAGTTGGTCACACCGCAGGGAAGGGCTGCACAGGAAGAAAGGAAATGGGTGACCACCAGGCGGAGCAATAGAAGTAGGCAGGTAGTGCAGGAAACCCCTGTGACCATTCCCCTCTCAAACAAGTATACCGTTTTGGATACTGTTGGGGGGAATGACTCACCAGGGGAAGGCAGCAGCAGCCAGCTTCCTGGCACTGGGGGCGCTCCTGCTGCCCAGGAGGGGAGGAAAAAGAGTGGGAGAGCAATAGTCGTAGGGGATTCTATAGTAAGGGGAACAGATAGGCGTTTCTGTGGCCGTAGACGTGAATCCAGGATGGTTTGTTGCCTCCCTGGTGCCAGGGTCAAGGATGTCACTGAGCGGCTGCAGGGCATTCTGGAGGGGGAGGGTGAACAGCCAGAGGTCGTGGTCCACATTGGTACCAACGACATAGGTAAAAAGAGGGATGAGGTCCTGCAGCAAGAATTTAGGGAGCTAGGGGCAAGATTAAGGAGCAGGACCTCAAAGGTTGTAATCTCTGGATTACTCCCGGTGCCACGTGCTAGTGAGTATAGGAATAGGAGGATAGAACAGATGAATGCGTGGCTAAAGGGATGGTGCAGGAGGGAGGGCTTTAGTTTCCTGGATCACTGGGTCTGCTTCTGGGAAAGGTGGGACTTGTACAAGTCGGACGGTTTACACCTGAACCAGAGGGGAACCAATATCCTTGCGGGGAGGTTTGCTAGCACTGCTGGGGGGGGTTTAAACTAATTCGGCAGGGGGATGGGATACAGAGTGGAGCTATAGTAGGGGGTGATGTGCAGCCAAATAAGGAGGAAAAAACAAGTCAGCAGGGAAGGCAGAGCAAAGATGTGAAGGCAAAAGGGAATATGGCAGGGCTGGAAGGCATTTATTTTAATGCAAGGAGTCTTGCAAATAAGGTGGATGAACTGAAGTTGTTGTTGAACACATGGGAGTACGATATTGTTGCTATCACGGAGACATGGTTGAGGGAGGGTCAAGACTGGCAGCTAAATATTCCGGGGTATAGAATCTTCAGGCGAGACAGAGGGGGGTGTAAAAGGGGAGGGGGTGTTGCAATATTAATTAAGGAGTCTATTACTGCTGTAAGGAGGGATGATATATTAGCGGGTTCCTCTAATGAGGCCATATGGGTAGAACTTAAAAACAAAAAGGGGTCAAGCACCTTGCTGGGAGTGTACTATAGACCCCCAAACAGTCAGGGGGAGATAGAGGAACAGATATGCAGGCAGATATCAGAAAAGTGTGAAAATAATAGGGTAGTAATAGTGGGGGATTTCAACTTCCCCAATATAAATTGGGATAGTCAGAGGGTGAAAGGCTTGGAGGGAGCAGAATTCTTAAAGTGCATCCAGGAAAGCTTTTTGAGCCAACATGTAGAAAGTCCTACAAGAGAGGGGGCGGTACTGGACCTAATTCTAGGGAATGTAGCCGGGCAGGTGGTGGAAGTGTCTGTAGGAGAGCATTTTGGCGATAGTGACCACAATTCGGTGAGATTTAAGGTGGTCATGGAAAAAGACAAAGACGGCCCGGAAATCAGGGTTCTAAATTGGGGGAAGGCCGATTTTAATAAGATAAGACAGGATCTGGCAAAAGTGGACTGGGAGCAGCTACTTATAGGAAAATCCACATCAAAACAGTGGGAGGCTTTCAGAAGGGAAATAGAGAGAGTACAACACCAACATGTTCCTGTAAAGGTCAAGGGTGGGACCAACAAGCAAAGGGAACCTTGGATGACAAAGGATATACAAAAATGCATTAGGAAAAAAAGGGGGGCTTTTGGCAGTTACAAAAGACAAAAGACGGTGGAAGCCCTAGAGGAGTATAGGAGGTGCAGGGGCATACTTAAAAAGGAAATTAGGAGGGCGAGGAGGGGCCATGAAATAACACTGGCGAGCAAAATAAAGGAAAATCCTAAGATGTTTTATAAGTATATTAAGGGCAAGAGGATAACCAGGGAAAGGGTAGGGCCCATTAGGGACCAAAGTGGCAAGCTGTGTGTAGAGCCAGATGATGTAGGCGGGGTTTTAAATGAATTTTTTGCCTCAGTATTCACTATGGAGAAAGACGATGTAGATATAGAAGTCGGGCAAGGGGACTGTGACATACTTGAACATATTAGCATCGAGAGGGAGGAGGTACTAGCGGTTTTAGCAGGCCAAAAAGTGGATAAATCCCCAAGTCCGGACGAGATGTATCCCAGGCTGTTGTGTGAGGCAAAGGAGGAGATTGCAGGGGCTCTGACACAAATTTTCAGAACCTCTCTGGCCACAGGGGATGTACCAGAGGACTGGAGAACAGCTAATGTAGTACCATTATTCAAGAAGGGTAGCAGGGATAAACCAGGGAATTACAGGCCAGTGAGCCTAACATCTGTGGTAGGGAAATTATTGGAAAAAATTCTGAGGGACAAAATTAGTCTCCACTTGGAGAGGCAAGGATTAATCGGGGATAGTCAGCATGGCTTTGTCAAGGGTAAACCATGTCTGACCAATCTGATTGAATTTTGAGAGGGGGTGACTAGGTGTGTGGATGAGGGAAATGCTGTGGATGTGGTTTACATGGACTTCAGTAAAGCTTTTGACAAGGTCCCGCATAGGAGACTGGTCAAGAAGGTAAGAGCCCATGGGATCCAGGGGGCCTTGGCGCGTTGGATCCTAAACTGGCTGAGTGGCAGGAGGCAGAGGGTGATGGTCGAAGGTTGCTTTTGTGACTGGAAGCCTGTGTCCAGTGGGGTACCTCAGGGATCGGTGCTGGGTCCCTTGCTGTTTGTGATCTACATTAATGATTTGGATGAGAATGTAAAGGGTATGATCAGTAAGTTCGCGGATGATACGAAAATTGGTGGGGTGGTAAATTGCGAGGAGGAAAGCCTCAGGCTGCAGGACAATATTAACGGGTTGGTCAGATGGGCGGAAAAGTGGCAAATGGAATTTAACCCGGAAAAGTGCGAGGTGATGCATTTTGGACGGACAAATAAGGTAAGGGAATACACAATGAGTGGTAGGACCCTAGGAAGTACAGAGGGTCAGAGGGACCTTGGTGTACATGTACATAATTCCCTGAAGGCAGCGGAACAGGTAGATAAGGTGGTTAAAAAGGCTTATGGGATACTTGCCTTCATTAGCAGAGGCATAGAATATAAGAGCAGGGAGGTTATGATGGAGCTGTACAAAACGCTGGTGAGGCCACAGCTGGAGTACTGTGTGCAGTTCTGGTCGCCTCACTATAGGAAGGATGTGATTGCTTTGGAGAGGGTGCAGAGAAGATTCACCAGGATGTTACCTGGGATGGAGCGCCTCAGCTATGAAGAGAGACTGGACAGGCTGGGGTTGTTTTCCTTGGAGCAAAGAAGGCTGAGGGGGGACCTGATTGAGGTGTACAAAATGATGAGGGGCATAGATAGGGTAGATAAAGAGGAACTTTTCCCGTTAGTAGGGGGGTCAATAACAAGGGGGCACAGATTCAGGGTAAGGGGCAGGAGATTTAGGGGGGATTTGAGGAGGAACTTTTTCACGCAGAGGGTGGTTGGAAGCTGGAACTCACTGCCTGAAAGGGTGGTAGAGGCAGGAACCCTCACAACATTCAAGAAGCATTTGGATGAGCACTTGAAATGCCATTGCATACAAGGCTATGGACCAAATGCTGGAAAATGGGATTAGACTGGGCAGGGAGGGATGGGCGGCGCAGACACGATGGGCCGAAGGGCCTCTTTCTGTGCTGAAAAACTCTATGACTCTATTATAACAAGCAATAATGCAGTACAATTTGGAAAGCCAATAATTTGCCTTGTTCTGTGCTTTTATGGCTTAGTCACATCAGTCAAATAGGAGATCAGCTAAATTTGACTTGGAAGCTGCAGCCATCACAGGGAGACACACATTCTTCCCAGACTGCCAGAGTAGGGAGCGAGTCATTACACAAGCTATTCCTCCACCCGCCCTCCCCATCCCCAACCTGTTGCAACCAGCCGAACACCAACAAATGCAAATTTAATGTTAGCAAAATCCTAGAGGATATAACTGATACCCATATAGTTTGCATAAATTGCTGAAGGGATATGTATGGTCGCAAAACTGCAGTTAACACATCTTGTGCTCCGCAATGAAAACATTTCACAGCATTGCACTTGGGCAGCTCATCTAAATGTACAAATGTAGTTGATCATTTATTTTTAAGGCTGTTTACCCTCCAATTTTGCCCCCTTATTTATTCTCTGCTCCCAAAGCTACAGACCACCTCTGATCAAGAGAACAGAAGAACTATCTGCTATCGGATCTCCGCCAACCCTAATCCGAACAAGGTGCAGTAAGGAGCACGAAAGCAAGCTGGGGGGGGTAGCTCTCCCCGATTCCACTTGCTGCCCTGTAAAGAAGCATCTGGCCTCTACGTGCCATCTCCTCACAGGGTTACAACAGAGTGGGAGGAGAAGGGGGTAAAAGAGGTCAAACCTGCAGCAGACGTTCCATGGCACCATCACTACACAACAGAGACATTACAACAATAACAACTGGATTGTAGCCTGGATGAAGCTAAAATGTAGCTTGCAGGTCCTAAATAGGCAACAGATTTATCAATTAGGGTGGTACCATAGATCAGAAGAACAAACTTGCATTGATATAGCAGCTTTCATTACCTCCAGACATCATAAAATGCTTTACAAACAATGAAGTGCTTTTGACGTGCAGTCACTGTTGGAACATAGGGAATGTAAGGATCAACTAATAATTTTGTAATAAATTCATAGACAAATGCCAAATTACAATGATTCAAAGCCTAATTCTTACATTTTCAGACTTTGGGTTTGTGTGTTAACTGAGGATTAGCAACCAAACCCACAGAAAACACTCAGCTAGATCACAACCTGAAGCCACAAATTATAGTTGCTTCTCCCAATACCAACATATTTTTTTCCTTCACTAATCCTGTCATTTATTTCATATTAATTTTACCAAGTCAGCTAAACCAATACCCTTAATGTGTAGTTGTTGAATCAGTCGCCCATTCAGATGGTGGGCCTTGGACTGGAGTTCAAATATAGCCCAGCATTTATGCGCTGGTTTGTAAGGGCCAAATGTTAAACGAGTCTGGGCCAGTCTCATCCTAAGTCATAGCAGACATGGGCTCACCGCATAAAACTGCTCTAAATTGGAAAATATCAGTGCTCCAATAAGGAAGAATGGAAAGAAACAAAGAACTAATTTGCTTTATATAGCACCTTATTGCACCCTCAAGAGGTTACCAAGCGCCTTACAACCAATCGTTTACTTACTGGAAGTGCAGCCACTTAAGTTTAACAAACACTGCAGCCAATTTGCATCGAGTCCGAAAAACAGCAAATGAGTTGAATGATGACCTGTTTTTTTGATGGTGCTGGTCAAGGAAGAAATGTTTGCCAGCACACTGGTAGAAATCCCTGCATTTTTAAAAAATAGTCCCATGGATCTTTTACATTCACCTAAGCAGGCAACATGTCATCTAAAAGATGGCACCTCTAGAAAACTGCAGCACTCGCTCAGTATTGCACTGAAGTGTTAGGCTAGATCATGTACTAAAGGCTCGAACCCACATTCTTCAGACTCAGAGGCAAGAGTGTTGCCAACTGAAGGACTCTGCATTTAACCCTGCTATATCTGATCCAGAACTGATTAATGACAACACTGGGTGCCCAAAATGGAAGATGTTCAGTTCTCTAGCGTAACCTTGATGAGCATAAAAGTCACAAAAAAAGTTCTAAATTCTTCTTGCCCCATTTCATCAACAAAATCTTAGTCCGAAATCAAAAGTTCTCAAACAAATCGCAAAACATAATTACAATTCATCTCAATCATGCAGTAAAACAAGGAAAATCTCAACTTCTGGACAAAATGAGGCCCACGAGTCAGGTAATGGTTTCCAATGTGTCTGGGCACACAGACAAGACTAGCAACGAGTGACATTAATTATACCATGGGCGCCACTTATATGAGGCACTGGGCACTCCAAACTGGATTTGCTCACTCCCTGCAGAGAACTTTGCACAAAAACTCATACTGTATGTGTGAATGGCAAACACCTAGTGGAAAAACCAAGAGCAGCTACTTTAGCATTTGTTAGTAAAAAAATTACTGAGCAGCATTCCAGCTCAGGATTAAAAAGTTGACTCTCAGCATTTGTAAAAAGCTCTCTTTCTAATTTTATGTCTTGAGGAACTACAAGGTTTTTTTTGCGGGGGGGGGGGGGGGGCGTTTGAGTGAATTCTGTACTCATCAATGTGAAGAATATTATTGTTGAAAAATGGAACCCCTTCCCATTTTGGATACTCAGTGGCAGCATCAAGCACTCCCAGGTCAGGTACAATACAGTTATATGCAGGGTAAAGCTCCTGCTGCTCTACCCCAAACATGTGCCTCAGCTCTAATCTCAGAAAAGCACACCGACTGACTGTACCTTTTTCCCCATTTGTAACACTAACCAACTTGTGGCCTAGCTATGTAACATTGCCACGTGAGGGGAGTTTGTGGTATGTGACTAGGTCCAATGGGAACAGGGCTGAATCAACCCAAACTCATTTCCCATAGCGCCCTTACTGCCAGCAGACAAGAGAGACCTTTAACTATCAGTAAGGGCTCAATTTGAACGCACGTCCCAGAGTCGAAAGCCAGTGTCTAATCCTCGGTACCACCCAGTCCTCAATCTGTTCTGTAGCAAAAATTGTGCCCCCCCCGCCCCAAACCCTGATAATTCCCCTTCTTTGCCATGTACAATTCTGGGTCTGACGTTTGCCAACCAACTTCATCCCAGGCCTTTACCAAGAGGAACAAAGGAAATACGGGTCAACACCCTCCGTCGCTGTCTGTACCTGCAGGAAAAGAGCTAGAGATCCAGGTGAAGTCAGCAACTCGCCATGTGGGAAATGATCAACAAGAGCCAACAAGCCAGTGGCACACTGTTAGAATTTAGTGCAACGGTATTCGTAACTCCCACAGCAAGTCACTTTTGTCCATATACTGTCCCAGAAATGGACAAAGTATAAAAAATAATCAGGTGTGGTTAAGATTGCGCAGCGGAAACAATTCATATTCACACACACTGAATTCTCTGGAAGTGCGTGCAGGTAGATAAAGCCATAAAAAAGACCTACAGCATGCTAAGTCTTATCAATAGGGACTGAGAGTACAAGAGTAAAGTCACAATGCTAAATTTATACAAACACTGGTTGGGCCACAGTTAGAGTACTGTGTGACGTTCTGGGTGGCCCATTACAGAAAGCACACTAAAGTCATAGAGACCATACAGTCTTTGTTCAGCCTGATGCCACGAATGGCAAAAAGGGGAGAGACAGGAACTATATCCATTGCAGCGAGAAGGCTGAGATTTAATAGGAGTGTTTTTAAATTCTGAAGTTTTGAGTGAATAGTGAAAGACTACTTCCTCGTTGGGGAATCGGGTTTAAAATGGTCACATTTTATGGAGCGGGATTAGGAGAAATTTATTTACATAGTGTTGTTGGAGCTTGCAACGCTTTGCCATAGGGAGTAGTTGTGGCAGACACTACTTCATTTTTTAAAGGAAAATTGGATGAATGTTTGAAGCAGGCTATGGGGAAAGAGTGATGCAGTGTTGCATTATTCTCGCAAAGAGCACAGACACGATTGGTGGAGTGACACCCTGCTATGCTGTAAGCATCTATAGTTCTATAAGATTCAAATATATTTTGCTCCTCCCCTTTCCTGAAAGCACTGACTAATGCTGGAGTACAGGGACCAGCAGCCCTTGGATACCTAACCCAAATGCCAATGTTGACGTGAGCCTAGATAGCATGTTTGGTGGGCTATTTAACTTCAAGAGGCATCACATCAAAGTCCAATCCTGTCTTCACACGGACTTCCAAGTGTTCCCTTTATAGGAAGGGTCGCTGGTGTAGGACCTATACTGCTGCACCAAAAAGATCAGGTAAGTCAGCACAAATCAGAAATTGAACAGTGGTCCACCAGGCTCATAGACTGTTCATGCTACATGACTCGTCAAACAACAGCACTTCTATTTGAAACTTTCCTTAATTAGTGCAACTAGGGTACGCACATCACACACCATTAATGATGGGCCAAATAAGAGGATTCTACTCTTAAGCTTTTTTTTTTTTAAATGGGGTTATTTTTGGGTATGCTTCCCTTTTTCTTCTGTAATATTCCCTTCTTCATCTGCCACTCCTGGACCAGTCAAGAAGGTGAATGAATGCTCTGTATGCTCCCACAGGCTGCAATCAATATCCACTGCAGCAGGAGGCACCAGGCAGCACCCAGTGTTGTCGAATTTTATAGGATGCATTCATACTGTGCACGAGCCAAGAGCAAATCACTGTGCGTTTCGATACCACGGGTGTGCTGCGGTAAAAGATCTGCAGTTTGGGTGTGAAACCCCCAGCTGCTGAGAGTTTCACTTTCAAGCTGCCAATGCAATAGGAAGTCAGAGTGCTGATCTGAATCTGGTCAGCTATGAAGCTAAAGCTGGAGTGTAAACACGACCTAAGATGAGGTGATACCGTTTCCTACAAGTGACTACACTTCAAAAACTACTTCATTGGCTGTAAAGCGCTTTGGGATGTCCCGAGGGTGTGCAAGTATTTCAAGACTTTCTTTTGATCAAGATATGTGCACTCCAGTTATCACTGACCGCAACTGAAAATCTCTACCATGCGCCGTTTCATAAAAATACACCTGAATAAATAAACAATCTTTAAAGGAAATGCTTGCAATAACATCTGGATAGACTAATGGTTTGCCAACCAGCAGTGAACAGCACCTGAAAGGGCAGATGATAGTCCACACTATTCACCTTAACAAATACAACAGAAGGCAATTACAAAACAGCAAATGTGATAGAATCCTAGAATTTCACAGTACAAAAGGAATCTGTTCACTTGTGCCAGCTCTCTGAAAGAGCCATTCACTTAGTCCCAATTTCCTGCCCTTTCCCCTTAGCATGGTAAAATTGAGGATTTAGCACCTAAATGGGAGAATGGAGCTGGAGGAGAAATCTCAGTACTGTACTACTGTTGCATGATGCATAATATCTCCAGTCCCACACAATTATACAAGACATAAACTGCACCAACTGCTGAAAATCAATTTTAATGCTTTTCTAGACTGTAAAAAGCATAATGTCACTTTTTTCCCCCCAAATCTACTATACAGGCCGAATGCTTGGTCCATTTCCAACTTCTGTGTTAAACTATTTCCACAGCAGAGCATTTTAGCTCCTCACACAGCAATAGGACACAAGGAACAATTCCTTCGCTAACATGCAACACCTTAAAACTGCAAAGATTATCGAGCTAATTTAAGGTGCTGGGGTTGGGCAGGGGATGTTTCCGCCATCAGTTCGCAGGCATAGGTTCCTCGCATCCAGCAGCAACCTGAACGTAAACTTAGATTTGCTACATCCGGCCACTGCTTTTCCTGGTAGCCAAATTTAACAAGTCTAACAAGCTTACGTTGGGATTGCTACTGGGCATGAAGCCCATGCATCAGAAACTGGCGGCACAAGAACTCCTCTAGGGCCAATGTAAATGCAGGTTAAGTATAAAGTCAACAGACTACATACACGTAGTGGGCAAATGTTTGCGTGGGGTAGAACAGAAATTGTTTTTGGCAGGGACCGGGTGCACAGTGAGCTCATGAGCTACTGGCCTTTTACTTCCCGAACCGAGGTTCAAATCCAGCTCAGTCTGATGGCAAAAGATGCCAATGTCGGCTATAAGGGTCCTGGTCATAACTTAAGGGTCCTATGTGAAATGGGTTTGGACAGTCTCAACCCAGTTCTTCGTAGGCATAAGCTCACTGCACAAAACTCCCTCGAACATGGAAAGGCACTCTCGCCTGGCAAACCTGTGAATAGCTGGTGCATGGTGAACCCAAGTGCATTAAGGCATGCTCTTCTGAGGAACAGTGCAAGGCAATTTAATTTCAAATTCCGATAGACCAAAGTCTAGGAGCCAGCTCCCTCCAAACTGTAAAACCACGGACCAGTGACAGAATTGTAAAATGGGGGTCTACAAGTCAGCCACCAGTCTATAAAAGTGGATCAATATTGGGAGCTGGCGCCCAAAATCCAAATTGGAAGACCAACATAAAACTAGCTCTTGAGGGAGCTTTACCGTACAGTTAACTATGCTATCCCTTACCTGGAACTGTATGGTGCTGACACTGGCTACTCTAAATAATTGTTCATTTCCCAGCGTGGAACAACCCCTCACATTAATGTGCATAAAGTTCATCAAAATAGTTTTAAAAAATAAATTACTTTTGGATACTGTCAATTAATGAAGACTTGCATTTATACGGCGCCTTTCACGACCACAGGATGTCCCAAAGAGCTTTACAGCCAATGAAGTACTTTTGAAGTGTAGTCATTGTTGTAATGTAGGAAGCGCGTCAGCCAATTTGCGCACAGCAAGCTCCCACAAACAGCAATGTGATAATAACCAGATAATCTGTTTTAGTGGTGTTGGATGAGGGATAAATATTGGCCAGGACACCGGGGATAACTCACCTGCTCTTCGTCAAAATAGTGCCGTGGGCTCTTTTACATCCACCTGAAAGAGCAGATGAGGCCTCAGTTTTAACGTCTCATCTGAAAGACGGCAGTGCAGCACACCCTCAGTACTGCACTGGAGTGTCAGCTTAGACTTTCGTGCTCAAGTCTCTGGAGTGGGACAACCTTCTGACTCAGAGGCGAGGGTGCTACCAACTGAGCCATGGCTGACACTACAGGATTTAAATCAGAAATACATGAGGAAAAAGTCAAGGGCAAGAAAGGCTATTCAGCTCATCCCGTCAATATATACCCCTGCTCCAAAAAAAACCTCTTTACAAAAAAATCTCCCACTGGTTACATTTCTGCTTTGCAGATCATACTTTTTGCCACAAATTGAGGCTTTAATAGCTCTAGTTGTGCCCCACTTTGGAGTCTTTTCCTATGCTTCTGGTCTCCCACTACATATTAATCCATGCACTGATCTCTGCTACGTTTAAAGATGGAGGACTGCTTGTGCAATACAGTTGTAAATTGTGACCAACACTTCGAATAAAAGCAACAAATGAGAGAAAAATATGCATTTGCTCCTAAAATGGATGGAAGCTTTATGCCTCAGCTTATATGCTGTTTGAAGACTGGAGAGTTACAGACACACAGATATTTAATTGTTTTCAACGGAATGTCGACAACAAAGCCCAAAAAACAAGATGCTTACAATTCACCCCAACGTTTTATATCATGTTCGATCTCCCGTTGTTGTTACCAGTGCTGTTTAACGAAGACTGCTTTATACAAGAAACTCTCTTAACCGGCACCTAAATAACCGGAAATCTCTCTTAACCGGCAAAATTCAGGAGTAGGTTCAGGTAAGTTTTACTTCATATTAGTGGCCGTGTAACCGGGGTTCCTGGATCTGTGGCCGTGTAACCGGGGTTCCTGGATCTGTGGCCGTGTAACCAGGGCTCCTGCACCTGTGGCCGTGTAACCGGGGTTCCTGGATCTGTAGCCGTGTAACCGGGGTTCCTGGATCTGTGGCCGCGTAACCGGGGTTCCTGCACCTGTCGCCATGCAACAGGGACGCCTGGATCTGTGGCCGTGTACGGGGCTCTCGTACCTTAGTAAGTATACCTCTCTGTAACCCGGACATTTTGATCCACCGGCACCACGCCGGTCCCGGATAAAAAAGAGTTTCCTGTACTGTGTTCAGTGCTGTGATGGTGCAGCCAGCTCCCAACAAGCAGGTCACACACAGGTGGCAGCAACCACCAAAGTAAACTTGCCCGATTCACTAAAGGCTGGCAACTGGGAAGACCCTTTTTCTTTCAACTCATTCTACTCGGCAACCAATCTTAAATTCAGCGAAATAACAGAAAATGCAGCATTTTCTGTTGTTATTTTGGATTTCCAGCATCCGCAGTATTTTGTTATCGTACTTAAATTCAGCGAGTTTGGTTTGGGATTACTGTCAGCTGCATCACATCAACTTCTCAGGAACCTGCCACACTAACACAGGCCTCCAAAAATATAAACAGCTAAACTGGTATCAATCCACTGCTGAGAATGGGGGGGGGGGGGGGGGGGGCAAGCTTACATTTCAGTCAATACACTTTAATATTGTGTGATACACTTCTTGTGAGATGCTTTGAAATCATCTTAAATTTCTTACACCACCAGTGAAAGCCTGCAACCACCTATACTTCAGCAAAGTGGTTTTTTCCCCACAATTAAAAATGCTCTTTCCAGTCACAACTTAAGTTTGTGAATGCAAAATTTATAATTGTACTACCGGAGGTGTTCCACAACTCAAGTGGACACGGTTTGAAAATTTTGCGCACACACCATTAATCTTCCGCGGGACAACACTGCGTCGCACCGTGCAAGACATATCCTGTCGCTTCAGCATGAGGGAATCTTGCAAGTACAGGTAATGAATGGTCACCAGAAATGATAAAGGTAGCGTCAGAGTGGGCACCTCCACATGAGCCACACAGAAAAAACTCCCCACATTCTTGCATAATACAAGAAATAAATTTTTAGGAGCAGAAAGGGATTTGATTCAGAGAGTACAGTCCTCAAAGCAGATGAATATTGTTACTCTGCAGGCTAAATGTGCATTAATAAATTACAGAATGAAGAAACCGGAAACAGCTCCCAGAATGGCTCAGCAGGTTTACACAGCAAGTAGCTGAATTATACAAACCAGAAAGGTAGCAAGTTCCACCCCTGGCATGTGTTAATTTAGGGGGTAATAAGGATGATTCAATTGATTTTAGCTCCTGAGCTAGGAAGAGAAAGGTGGCAGGGGAAAAAATACAGCAGGATTGCCACTCCTGCTCATTGACCAGCGACACTTTGTGTAAGTGCATACGTGGATATTAAGTCCCCCGGCAATGGAATGGTCGACTAATACTCGCCTTCAAAACTCACAAGTGAAAAATGGCAATTTGGGCAAGACACCCAAGGGTCACTGGCATCAACAGAGCTGTGCCCCAATAAGGAGTCAATACCTTCTGAAGAGGCAAGAAAACAGGAGAGTAAAAAATGAACTGCATGTATAACACAACACACTGTGGTTGATGTTAAGCAAAGTCACTAGGCTCATTTAGCATACTGCAAGAAACAAAGATTTGCATTTATAAAGCCCTTATCAAATTTCTCAACCCACTTCATACACATGAATAATTCTGAAATGCAGTAACTTATGTAGGTAAATGTGGCAGCCATTTTATGCACAGCAAGGTTCCACAAGCAGCAATGAGATGAATGGCTAGTTTATCTATTTTCAGTAGTGTTGGTCGAGGGAAGAATGCTGCCCTAGACATAGAGAACTTCTTGCTCTTCTTCAAATGGGCTTTTTTATTTGTCCACCTGAACCATTAGAATAGGCTGATGGGACTTCAGTTTAATGTCTCATCTGAGGGAAGCACTTCCGACAATCCAGCACTCCCTCAGTACCGCACTCGAGTGTTACTCTAGATTATATGCTCAAATCTGCAGTTTGACTTGAATCCACAACCTTCTGACTCGGGTGAGAATGCTACCAACTGGGCCAAGCTGGCACTGGTATTAGTACCGATACATTTTGGGAAAAGAAAATGCACTTGTACCAACATGATTTAATGTGTGATACTCTTAATTCAACACCTCAAACTGATTTTTTTCAAAATCAGTAACCAAGCTATAACCACTAGCATTGCACCCCACTGTTACGATTCAAAACATCTCTCATGAAACAAGCCAAGTTTGGATAGGCAGAATCTAGAATTGCTGGTGTTTCTCAGTTCAAGGGGACACAGTATGAAAGCTCTCATACACCCACCATTATGCTTTAATGAAATCCTAGCGACAACAATGTTGCTGTAGCTTTAAGAACATAAGAACATATAAGAAGTAGGGGCAGGAGTAGGCCATACGGCCCCTCGGGCCTGCTCCGCCATTCAATAAGATCATGGCTGATCCGAATCTAGACTCACGTCCACTTCCCTGCCTTCTCCCCATAACCCCTAATTCCCTTATCTGCGAAGAAACTGTCTATCTCCATTTTAAATTTATTTAATGTTGCAGCTTCCGCAGCTCTCTGGGGTAGCAAATTCCATAGATTTACTACCCTCTGAGTGAAGAAGTTTCTCATCTCAGTTTTGAAAGGGCAGCCCCTTATTCTAAGATTATGCCCCCTAGTTCTAGTCTCACCCATCAGTGGAAACATCCTCACCGCATCCACCCGGTCAAGCCCCCTCACAATCTTATATGTTTCGATAAGATCGCCTCTCATTCTTCTGAACTCCAATGAGTAGAGTCCCAACCTACTCAACTTTTCCTCATACGTCAACCCCCTTATCTCCGGAATCAACCGAGTGAACCTTCTCTGAACCGCCTCGAGAGCAAGTATATCTTTTCTTAAATATGGAAACCAAAACTGCACGCAGTATTCCAGGTGTGGCCTCACCAATACCCTGTATAACTGCAGCAAGACCTCCCTGTTTTTATACTCCATCCCCCTTGCAATAAAAGCCAAGATTCCATTGGCCTTCCTGATCACCTGCATACTAACTTTTTGTGTTTCATGCACCAGGACCCCCAGATCCCTTTGTACTGTAGCACTTTGCAATTTCTCTCCATTTAGATAACTTGCTCTTTGATTTTTTCTGCCAAAGTGCATAACCTCACACTGTGGAACACCTCAAAAAGACCAAAAACATTTTTTTTCTGGCTCAGGTCCAGCATTACTATAATTACCTGTGTCTTGAGGCAATAATTACAAACAAATTAAGAATGTGGAATGGGGAAAGAATTTGAAGTCAATTAGGGCAGTTACTACTGAGAGCATGATAAAACTTGTCGTTAACTGTAGTACCTGGGACTCATTAATATAGTTGCGAAGATGCCAATACAAAGAAAGCACGCTGATAAATGGATTGCGCAGGACCCAAAACGAGGCCGACAACAGAACCCAGCACTCAATTCCAACCAAAGATCACACTGCTTCATCAAAATTAAACAGAATTATTGCCAGTAAATTGTTTCAACAAGCTTTTGGGGACTCCCTTGGTGACTCTGTGGGTAATTGCACTACTTGGTGTGGGAGTGAATCATACAGATCAGGAAGTCAGAAATATGATTCATTGAATTAATTGTTCTTAGTCAGAGCGGCAGTGGGGATGCTATAATTGACTCCACCCTTGAGCTAGGAAAGGAAGGGGGGGGGAAAAAAGAGCCAGGATTCCTGCTACGTATCCCAGCTGGAAAGTGAACAGGTGAGGACAGGATCAGGCTTAGCTTTGATGTGGCCCCAACACAGTCAGATAGCAAACAAACAGTCATTGCCTAGGCTCACGCATGAAGAAAGACAAGGTACCTCAAAGATGTGGGATCGACAGCCAGCAAGAGGCAGTGCCTTCAGGAGAGGAAGGAGAAAACTGAGGGGGGAAATACTTTATCGCCAAAATCATACGTTTCACTCCCATTTGATGCCTAAATCACTGTTTCCTTCTGAATCGCAGTCTACAGGCTTGTATCAAAATACATCCAAGTTGTCTGAATGCCAGCAACTCACATGAAGGCAACGAACAACCAGCTAAATGGAGTATGGGTATAAATATTAAAGACACTGCAGAATGAATACTGTGCTGCATTACAAGCAGGGCTCAAATTTAAATTTGTTCAATCAAGACGTCAGTAATAACTTGACGAGCTGAAAGCAAATCTCCTCTCCAGCAACAAAACGGGTTGGAGTCTGCAAAGCAGATTTAGCAGAATTACAAAACAAACCCTGAATACTGGATTCCAAGATGCTGAGCTGGAACACTTCTCAGTTAAATAACCGGCATGTCTAGACCGAGGGGGGAAAGCAGGCTTAAAACAACTTGTACTTCCAGGTGCAAAGAGACATCTCTAAGTACTATACAGGGTGGTGGACAAACGTCACTGGGTCAAAATCCTGGAACTCCCTCCCTAACAGCACTGTGGGAGTACCTTCGCCACACGGACTGCAGCGGTTCACCATCACCTTCTCAAGGGCAATTAGGAATGGGCAATAAATGCTTGCCTTGCCAGCGACGTCCACATCGCATGAACGAATATAAAATACAAAATTCACCAAGCAGGTGGGGCAAAAGGGAAAAAGAGGGGCTGGGGGTGAAAGCAAAGAAAAGGGTCACAGGGAGGCTTTTGAAGGCAAGGAGGGACACATGGCAGAGATGTGGGAAAGAATTCCAGAGGACCAGGGTGGGGAAGCAGTAGCTGAAGTAGAAGCCACTGGCAGTAAAGAGAACAATGAACAAGGAATTGGGTGGTGTCGGAGTAACAGAGGGAGTGTGTGGGAACATACTCAGGTAAGGAGCCATAGAAGGAGTTGCAGGCTTTGAGGATCTTCATATTAATTAATTGGAGGATAAGAGCCAGTGGACCTTGGCGAGGTGATGGGGATGCAAGCTTTGTTGTAGGTGGGAAAGTGGCCGACTCCATTACGGACGCGTTGTAGTTTGTGGAAGGTCAAAAGATGAGTTTGTTAATTATTTCCCTCCAACCTCCAAAAAATAAACCAAAACGTGCTAGCTCCAGAAGCGTTCTATTTTCGTTTTGGCAGAGACAAAATCTTTTTTTCTCTCTCTAATCCGACTCATTGAGTTATTAGAAGCTCGATCAAGTTATCCGGCGAGATTGCAAGCTGGCCGAGTTCTATGACATTCCATATCCTATCGGCAGGCAGACAATTGAGCTGAAGAGAGTGCAAGACTGTCAGTTTTTGAAAAACATCCACAGATGGCTCTCAGCACAATCAGTTTTCTGAATGAATTTTACAAAAATTTCAGAAGTTTCAAATCTGAAATGTTTTATCTCAGTATGGATTAGGCGTCGGGTTTTCACTTCTGGGTTCAAATCCAGCCCAGGCTGAAGGGGATGGGGCTCTCCGTGCAGTGGATATGAACCCCCCTGTAGATCGGGTTTAGGCAGTTTCAACCCAGCTTCTAGGAGGCATAGATCCACAGACAAAACCTGCACTAATTACAAACTGCTAACCTCACAAGAGATGTGCTATGGGGCAAGTGGAAAAAGCCACACATGCAATAGGAGAGATTGGTGCTGAGGCACACACTGTTGGGGTAGAGTAGACTGAACTTTACTTTGTATTAAAACAGAAAATGGTGGAAATACTCAGCAGGTCAGGCAGCATCTATGGAGAGAGAAACAGAGTTAATGTTTCATGAAACGTTAACTCAGTTTCTCTCTCCGCAGATGTTGCCTGCCCTGCTGAGTATTTCCAGCTTCTTCCATTTTTATTTCAGGTTTCCAGCATCTGCAGTATTTTGCTTTTGTATGAAGTGTTTACTCTGTATTAACTCGCACTGTACCAGACTTGGAACACTTCGATGCTGACACCGGGCGACAACATTTTTTTTTTAAAGTTCCACTCGAAATCCTTCACCTTAACAAATCTCAACCAAAAATGTAAAACAATAAAGACTAACACAATACAATTCACAATCCATTTGAGTCTGAAAAGAAGTGAGGTCTGTTGAGAGGAAGCACAGAGAAGCTTGGTTATACGTAGGTCTCCACCCAACTCGGAGTTTTGGAGTTGTGTGTTACTCCAAGAACAAAAGAAACAGGAGCAGGAGTAAGCCGTTCAGCCCTTTGAGCCTGCTCTGCCATTCAATAAGATCATGGCTGATCTACCTCAACTCCAGCTTCCCCCACACTATTCCCATATCCTTTGCTGCCCTTAATATCAAAAAATCTATCGATCTCAGTCTTAAATATACTCAACGACTGAGCATCCACAGCTCCCTGAGGTAGAGAATTCCAAAGATTCACAATCCTTTGAGTGAAGATGTTTCTCCTCATCTCAGTCCTAAATGGCTGACTCCTTATTTTGAGACTGTGATGGTCATGTGATCCCTAGTTTTAGACTCCCCAAGCCAGGGGGACATCCTCCCAGCATCTACCTTGCCAAGCCCCATAAGAATTTTATACGTTTCAATGAGATCACCTCTCATTCTTCTAAATTTAGGGAATATAGGCCGAGTCTACTCAATCTCTCCTCAAAGGACATTCCCCTACCACTAGAAACCTGTGTTTGGAAGCAGAGGAAGCAAAACTGGGCTGGGGAAGCATGATCAGGAGTCAGTAACAAAACAGAAACCAGATATAAAGGCCATGCTTCCAAGCAAAGCACCAAAACATTTTTTGCTGCTTAACAGCATGGGGAAATTAAATCTGTGCATATCCTATTTGCATCGTCTCAATTTACATAAGGTTGTGTACCAAGCAATCTAATGTTGACTTGTCATTTTATTTTTGTGGAGGGGTTTTTTGCATTTCTTAAATTCCCTTTCTAGTCAGATACTTGCAGAAGGAAGCAGGTGCACAGCCTGCACATATAGCAGCAATAATGCCTGTAAGCTGGCTGCCAGGGGTGGCCTGAAATTACCCAGGCATGATTTTGCTTCCTCTCTCCTCGGTGATGCCTCTGCCTGCACTCAGATCATGAACTGAATGCTCTATGCTTGATGGAGATATTTGCTTTCGCCTACTGAGGTACCGTTCTGCTGGAGGAAGAGGGTGGCATTAGGATTCTGCTTAGAAAGAAATAACTTGCATTTATATCATTGTCTCCCAGCCCAGCCTCAATCTATTTCATTCCCTGTGCCTCTTTAGTCTTGATAAAGGGTTTTGACCCGAAACGTTGACTCTAATTTCTCTCCACGGATGTTGCCTGGCCTGCTGAGTTTTTCCAGCATTTTGTGTTGTTATTTCGGATTTCCAGCATCTGCAGTATTTTGCTATCGTGCATTTATATAGTGCCTTTCGTTATCTCAGGACATCCCAAAGCGCTTCACAGCCAATGAAGTGTAGTCACTGTTGCAATGTAGGGAAACGTAGCAGCCAATTTGTGCAAAGCAAGGTCCCACAAACAGCAATATGGTAATGACCAGGTAATGTGTTTTGGTGATGATGGTTGAGGGATAAATGTTGGTAGGACACCGGAGAAAACTTGTCTGCTCCTCGAGTAGTGCCACGGGATATTTTACATCCACCTGAAATCTTTGGCGCCTCAATTTAATATCTCATCCAAAAGAAGGCACGTCCGACAGTACTGCACTGAAGTGTCAGCCTGGATAACGTGCTCAAGTATCGAGTGGCGTTTGAACCCACGACCTGCTGACTCATAGGCGAGAGTGCTACTGCTGAGCCAAGACTGCCATCTGATTACACTGATTAGTGGCCATGCCGTGTTCGATCCCTGTCCAGGGCTGGATTGTGCCAGGTGCTGATGGGGCTTGTATCCTACTCCTCTGCTGATTCATATCCCTCTTCTGGGAAGCGGTTCAGGTGTTAGAGGAGGGTGCCTTGAGTTTTGTAGACCTCCAGGAAGGGGCTTTAGCAACATTTAATATCGTCAATCGACTGCCAAATTTCACCCAGAGTCTAATTTCATATAGAATGTATGTTTGCGTTTAAGATAGAATTACTGAGTGAATGATTAAACGGCTGTGAGACAGACTTGCCAACTCATCATTTTTACCTGCAGCTTATACAAATCTGACCCAAAGCAGAACGTTTTTGCCTAGTTATCCATTTATATAGATTCAGCAGGACTGCAAGGGGTAATATCTATCCTTTACTTGGTCTGGTGAAATGTGTTTCCGTATCCTTGCTCATGCTTCTTTCTTTACCTTATCCTCAAGACACAACTTTCAAAAAAACTTTTAAAAAAATTCTCAACTCCCTCGCCTTGAGGTTAAAAGCACTACTTGGTGTAGCAATGAGCCCTACATGAGATCTTGCATTTCAATCTGTTCTCAGAATGGCAGTCAGGTGCTATAATTGGCCTCAATGCCCCTGGGTAGGAGGAATAAATTAAATCAGCCAAATTAAGCTGCTCCTGATCACGGTTTCTCCAGGAGGTGCCCGTGCAGATGTTGGGTGAGAATGGCATCAGGTTTTGGCTTTAATGCCTTCATGACTAAATAGCCTCTAAAAACTGAATGTCCCAAACTTCTCCATCACCATCCCTGGGTATGCCCTGTCCCACCGGCAAGGCAGAACCACCAGGTGTAGCGGCACAGTGGTATACAGTATGGAAGGAGTGGCCCTGTCAGTCCTCAACATTGACTCTGAGCCCCATGAAGTCTCCTGGCTTCAGGTCAAGCATGGGCATCGAAACCTCCTGCTGATTATCACCTACCGCCCTCCCTCAGCTGATGAATCAGTACTCCTCCATGTTGAACAGCACTTGGAAGCACAGAGTAGCAAGGGCACAGAATGTACTCTGGGTAGAGGACTTCAATGTCCATCACCAAGAGTGGCTCGGTAGCACCACTACTGACCGAGCTTAGCAGAGTCCTGAAGGACATAGCTGCCAGTCTGGGCCTGCGACAGGTGGTGAGAGAATCAACACGAGGGGAAAAACCTACTTGACCTCGTCCTCACCAATCTACCTGTCGCAGATGCATATGTCCAAGACAGCATTGGCAGCAGTGCCCACCGCACAGTCGTTGTGGAGACGAAGTCCCGTCTAGCAGCTCAAAACTGAGCATCCATGAGGCGCTGTGGGCCATCAGCAGCAGCAGAATTGTATTCCACCACAATCTGTAAATTCATGGCCCGGCATATCCCTCACTCTGCCATTACCATCAAGCCAGGGGACCAACTCTGGTTCAATAAGGAGTGTACAGGAGCAGCACCAGGCGTACCTAAAAATGAGGTGCCAACCTGGGGAAGCTGCAACACAGGACTACATGCATGCTAAAAAGCTGAAGCAGCATGCTATAGACAGAGCTAAGCGATCCCACAATCAACGGATCAGATCAAAGCTCTGCAGTCCTGCCACATCCAGTCGTGAATGGTGGTGGACCATTAAACAACTAACGGGAGGAGGAGGCTCCATGAATATCCCCATCCTCAATGACGGTGGAGCCCAGCACGCGAGTACAAAAAACAAGGCTGAAGCATTTGCAACCATCTTCAGCCAGAAGTGCCAAGTGGATGATCCAGATCGGCCTTCCCCAGAGATCCCCACCATCACAGAAACCAGTCTTGTGCCAATTCGATTCACTCCACGTGATATCAAGAAACAGCTGAGCACACTGGATATAGCAAAGGCTATGGGCCCCGACAACATCCCGACTGTCATGCTGAAGACTTGTGCTCCAGAACGAGCTGAACCTCTAGCCAAGCTGTTCCAGTACAGCTACAACACTGGTATCTATCCGACAATGTGGAAAACTGCCCAGGTATGTCCTGTCCACAAAAAGCAGGGCAAATCCAATCCAGCCTATTACCGCCCCATCAGTCTACTCTCAATCATCAGCAGTGATGGAAGGTGTCGTCAACAGTGCTATCAAGCAGCACTTACTCACCAATAACCTGCTCACTGATGCCCAGTTTGGGTTCTGCCAGGACATAAGAAATAGAAGGAATAGGCCATTTGGCCCTTTGAGCCTGCTCTGCCATTCAATAAGATCATGGCTGATCTTCTACCTCATCTCCACTTTGCTGAACTATCCCTATATCCCTTGATTCCCTTAATATTCAAAAATCTATCGATCTCTGTCTTGAATATACTCAACGACTGAGCCTCCACAGCCCTCTGGGGTAGAGAATTCCAAAGATTCACCACCCACTGAGTGAAGAAATTTCTCCTCATCTCAGTCCTAAATGGCCGACCCCTTATTCTGAGACTTTGAACCCTGGGTCTAGACTCTCCAGCCAGGGGAAACATCCTCCCTGCATCTACCCTGTCTAGCCCTGTAAGAATTTTGTATGTTTCAATGAGATCACCTCGCATTCTTCTAAACTCGAGAGAATATAGGCCTCGTTTGCGCAATCTCTCCTCATAGGACAATCCCCCATCCCAGGAACCAGTCTGGTGAACCTTCGCTGCACTCCCTCTATGACAAGTGTATCTTTCCTTAGGTAAGGAGACCAAAACTGTACACAATACTCCAGGTGTGGTCTCACCAGGGCCCTATATAATTGCAGTAAGACGTCTTTACTCTTATACTCAAATCCACTTGTAATAAAGGCCAACATACCATTTGCTTTCTTAATTGCTTGCTGTACCTGCATGTTAACTTTCAGTGATTCGTGTACAAGGACACCCAGGTCCCTCTGAACACCAACATTTCCCAATCTCTCACCATTTAAAAAATGCTCTGCTTTTCTATTTTTCCTACCAAAGTGGATAACTTCACATTTCTCCACATTATATTCCATATGTCATGTTCTTGCCCACTCACTTAGCCTGTCTATATCCCCTTGAAACCTCCTTGCATCCTCCTCACAACTTACATTCCCACCCAGCTTTGTATCATCAGCAAACTTGGATATATTACATTTGGTCCCCTCATCCAAATCATTGATGTAGATTATGAATAGCTGAGGCTCAAGCACTGATTCTTGCGGTACCCCACTAGTTACAGCCTGCCAACCTGAAAATGACCCGTTTATTCCTACTCTCTGCTTTCTGTCCATTAACCAATCCTCAATCCATGCTAGTATATTACCCCCAATCCCATGAGCCCTAATGTTGTTTAATAACCTCTTGTGTGGCGCCTTATCGAATGCCTTCTAAAAATCCAAATACATTACATCCACTGGTTTCCCCTTATCTATTCTGCTAGTTACAACCTCAAAAAACTAACAGATTTGTCAAGCACGATTTCCCTTTCTTAAATCCGTGTTGACTCTATCAATCCTATTATTTTCTAAGTGCCCTGTTACCATGTCTTTATTAATAGATTCTAGCATTTTCCCTACTACTGATGTCAGGCTAACTGGTCTGTAATTCCCCGTTTTCTCTCTCCCTCCTTTTTTAAATAGTGGGGTTACATTTGCACTCGGCTCCAGACCTCATTGCAGTCTTGGTAAAAACATGGACAAAAGAGCTGAATTCCAGAGGCGAGGCGAGAGTGACTGCGCTTGACATCAAGGCAGCATTTGACGGAGTGTGGCATCAAGGAGCCCCAATAAAACTGAAGTCAATGGGAATCAGGGGGGGGAAAACTCTTCACTGGTTGGAGTCATACCTAGCACAAAGGAAGATGGCTGTGGTGGTTGGAGGTCAATCATCACAGCCCCAGGCCATCGCTGCAGGAGTTCCTCAGGGCAGTGTCCTAGGCTCAACCATCTTCAGCTGCTTCATCAATGACCTTCCTTCCATCATAAGGTCAGTAGTAGGGATGTTCGCTGATGACTGCACAGTGTTCAGTGCCATTCGCAACTCCTCAAATAATGAAGCAGTCCATGCCCGCATGCAGCAAGGACGACATTCAGGCTTGGGCTGATAAGTGGCAGGTAACATTCGCGCCACAGAAGAGCCAGGCAATGACTGTCTCCAACAAGCGAGCATCTAACCACCGCTCCTTGACATTCAATGGCATTACCATCGCCGAATCCCCCACCATCAATATCCTGGGGGTCGCCATTGACCAGCCACATAACTACTGTGGCAACAAGAGCAGGTCAGAGGCTGGGTATTGTGCGGCGAGTGTCTCGCCTCCTGACTCCCCAAAGCCTTTCTACCATCTACAAGGCACAAGTCAAGAGTGCAATGGAATACTCTCCACTTGCCTGGATGAGTGCAGCCCCAACAGCACTCCAAGAAGCTCGACATCATCCAGGACAAAGCAGCCCGCTTGATTGGCACCCCATCCACCATTTTAAACATTCACTCCCTCCACCACCGGCGTACCGTGGCTGCAGTGTGTACCATCTACAAGATGCACTGCAGCAACTCACCATGGCTTCTTCAGCAGCACCTTCCAAACCCGCGACCTCTTCCACCTAGAAGGACAAGGGCAGCAGGCGCATGGGAACACCACCACCTCCAAGTTCCCCTCCAAGTCACACACCATCCTGACTTGGAAGTATATCGCCGTTCCTTCATCGTCGCTGGGTCAAAATCCTGGAACTCCCTCCCTAACAGCACTGTGGGAGTACCATCACCACACGGACTGCAGCGGTTCAAGAAGGCGGCTCACCACCACCTTCTCAAGGGCAATTCTGGACGGGCAATAAATGTTGGCTTTGCCAGCAATGCCCACACCCCATGAACGGCTCAAAAAAACTCACGGTCTGTGCACACATGAAGAACGCCCACCTGGGCGAGGCTCAAGGTGGCTTCTGGCACCGATGGAACCACATCCTAACAAAAGTCTACAGCTTCTGGGGATGAAAAATATTGGATGGAAAATTGCTTTGAAAGTCTGAGTGCTAAAGTTTTTAGCTGGTTCCATACCATAATATAACAAGGATAGCTAAATTGATCTGAATAAAACTATTTCTACTAGTCATTTACAAGAAATTCTCCCAAATCCCACATGTATTCATTTTTATATTAACAGAAATAGTGCAGCTTTATAAAAGTAAACAGAGAGTTATCCAGACCGGGAAAGGGGTCTCCAAAATCCTTTACATATTTCGCTCTACATTGGCTCCCAGTTAAGCAACACCTCAATTTTAAAATTCTGATCCTTGTTGTCAAATCCCTCCATGGCCTCACCTCTCCGCTATCTTTGTAATGTCCACCAGCCCCACAACCACACGCCCACACCGCCAAGATATCTGCGCTCCTCTAATTCTGCCCTCGAGCATTCCTGATTATAATCACTCAGCCAGTGGTGGCCGTGCCTTCGGCTGTCAAGGCCCTAAGCTCTGCAATTCCCTCCCTTAAAAGGAGGAAAGGGAGGCGGAGAGGTTAAGGCACTCCTTAAAACCTACTTCTTTGACCAAGCTTTTGGTCATCTGCCTGATTTCTCCTTATGTGGCTCGGTGTCAAATTTTTGTTTTTGTTTTATAACATTCCTGTGAAGCGCCTTGGGACGTTTTACTACGTTAAAGGCGCTATATAAATACAAGTTGTTGTTGTCGTATGATTTGCAAAATACCTTGTATTCACATTTCATGCTCCCAACTCATGGCAGAGGGATCTGCAGAGCGCTGGGTGGCATGCCACCCCAGCCATTTTAAAGCTAATAAATGTCAAGACAAGGAAGAGCAAATAAGAAACCATTGCAGATTGAATCTCAGAAAATGTTTGTAGCTGAACAGTAGACTAGCTGCAAGGAGAATTTGCAGCCTTGGGATGTTTTGCTAACATTTAAGTGCAGCCTGGAATTAAGTACTCACCCAGATTATCATGGAGTAAAAGGAAATACTGTGCATCTCTGACAGGCTGTCATCCCCCTCACCGGCAACCTGCTAGATACCCACCTTTGGTTCTCTTCCAGCTTTAAAACCACCCAGTCATGACAGCAACAGGATCATCTGTGACCAGTTCCATAGGATTAGCAGTGAAGTCATGCTGGGAGATGTGTGACTTGCTCATCTTCTAATGACCTGGTACAGAACAGCAATACCAGACGTCTGGGACCATGCCACCTATCTGCTGTCTCCATTACCCAATGGAAATGGGGCATGGAAGAATTTTTATTTTCTCTCGTTTCCTGAAGGCTATTGCAGGTGTACGGATTAGTGAGCACCTACAGTGTTCAGTACCTTCCCTGGTGCACATTCATTTGTGAACTTGGAAAGTGCATGTTGGCAGGCTATTCAACTGTAGGGAGGAATCAATCCTGTCCTCACCCAACATCTACATACGGAGACTTTATAGCAATGTCACTGGATAGCAATTAGTAATAAGAACCCCAAATGATTTTTGTATTCCACACCTCCCCCCCAGCGACAAAATCACTGAAGCTACTTGTAGCAACCCTACCATGATTACCTAACTCAGGACGGATTAGAGATTGAACCTAGCAACTTCTGGTTTATACAACACAGTACAACTTCCCGTCCCTCCCCACATTACTTTTAAAGTAACTATGAAAGAAATCTCTCAACAAAGCTTTAAATAGGTGTCAGCCTTGACTCAGTGATAGCAGTCTCATCTCTGAGTCAGAATGTCATGGGTTTCCCAACATTACCACAGTGACGACACTTCAAAAGTACTTCATTGGTTCTGAAGCACTTCAGGACGTCATGTGGTAATAAAAGCAGTTATATAAATGAAAGTTCTTTCTTTAGATCAACAGACTGCAATGTAAAACTATATACACGCACACCAGAGCTCGATCATACTTGCATTGTGTAGAATCCTGCAATACATGACTGGAACTATTTTGCAAGTGGATTCATCGGTGGCGACGTTACAGTATCACAACACAACACAAGGCCCACACAAATTGCTGAATCTTCCTCCACCCAGCCTGACTATGAGGCGCTTAAACCACAACCTGCAATTATTTCTGATAATCACAAGGCTCAACATAAACAAATAAAATTAATATCTACACAGATGTGTCAAGCACCAGTACCATCTCCAGCTTATGGGGAAGAGTGCCTCGTATAGTAATGTGCTCAGATCATACTGACAGAGCTTGAACTCAATTCAACTGTTTGTGGTAACTGACCATTGCACAGAATACTAATTTAAAATATACTTTTTTTTTTAATTCGTTCATGGGATGTGGGTGTCACTGGCAAGGCCAGCATTTATTGCCTGCCTCTAATTGCCCTTGTGAAGGTGGTGGTGAGCCGCCTTCTTGAACTGCTGCAGTCCGTGTGGTGAAGGTACTCCCACAGTACTAACTATTAAAGGGTTTTCTCAAACTATCGAAATAAAATTCTGCACTAGAATCTGTGTCAGGAAAGGGCTGGAGTCACTTGTGTGCCCCATAACTGTTAGGTCATTAGACCATCGGAGACTCAGCACAGACCAGGAATCGGTGCCTTTATCTTTTGTTGTTGAAGATAGGAGGTTTTTTTGTCAATTCAAACTATTTTAGGTTTCTAACCCCAATTGCTATCGAATGACTCCTGCTGGAAAGTGTCGAAGTGTGAACATTCGGATAAGACAGGATTGGTTCAGTTATGATGCCCCACACTCCCTCATCCTCTTGCTTCACACATGAATAACCACGAGTGGGAAATGCTCGAAGGAAGCTGTACAAATTGTACCAGACCCCAGCAACAATCAACGGCTTTAAATGAAGGGAAGAATTTCCCTTTGCGCCAGAATGGTACCATTCAGCACATTAGCAAGAGAACCAGACAAGGTTCGACAAACCTCAAAGTGAAGGCAGCCAAGGTTAGAACATCACTCAAGTCTATGATTCAAATGTGGACTTCTAAATGAAAATCCATTCCATTAGCCAGTTACAAAAAGTTGACAATCCAACACAATAAATCGCTTTATTTGAAAACCCTGATGGCTGATATATCAAGCACCTCAGACTCTCAAATGAAAATATTCATTCTCTGGAGTAAAATAAAACCAGAAATTAAATTTCAGACACTACTACCAGTGGCATACCACTCAACTACCCAAGATCTCATTTCCACTCCAACTGGGTTCTGGCTGCAACTTAGAACACCAGTAAAACAGCTGGATAACAAATAGATTGTTAAAACAACTGTTAACTTTCGGTCAATGAGTGGGAAACAAGCATTGGAACGGCCACACTGACATCACAGTGAAGAGGTATTTCCACCACTTCAGTGCAATGATAATTTGTAAACAGAAAGATCAGTAATGGAACAGAATATCATAAACCAGAGATTTCTTAAATAGGTTCACAAAGCAGAAGGGAACGCACTTGTCTCAGTTAAACCTGAATTTATGCAAGAAACTTGAATCATGTCAGCATCATTGCACAGAATGTGACAGGCTAAGCTACTCCCATGCCAAAACCAAGCTGAGTCATTCAGAATTATAGGTGGGCTGCTCATATAAACTACAACCAGTCCTGCAATATCTGTACCTGGATCACATTTTGCCAAGTCCAGTCTGCTCACTTTTGCATGATGTCCCAAACCAAACCCAAGCAACAAACACCTTACGATTCTATTGACATTGCTTTTGAGAGTCAGGCTGAATTTCAAATTCAGTGTATCCCCAGCTTGCTGCAATAGCCTTTAACCCCAACAACGGCAGGACTCTCCATCTAATAGCCTGCACACTTGGGCCAGGGATGGAAATCTCCACTCAGCTGAGGAGTCAGGTACAAGTATATGAATCATATATGAATCATAATCTGGCCTCGGGTGACTGTCTGTGTGGAGTTTGCACATTCTCCCCGTGTTTGCGTGGGTTTCCTCCGGGTGCTCCGGTTTCCTCCCACAGTCCAAAGATGTGCGGGTTAGGTTGATTGGCTATGATAAATTGACCCTTAGTGTTAGGGGGATTAAATACGTGGGGTTACGGGGATAGGGTGGGATATGTGTTGGTGTAGGGGTTATGGGGATCGGGTGGGATGTGTGTCGGTGCAGGCTCGATGGGCCGAAATGGCCTCTATCTGCACTGTGGGGTTTCTGTGATTCTGTGATATATACTGTATCCACATTTCAATTGATAATTGTCTTGAACATGCAACGGTGCTTCAAATATCCAGTGGTCAATACAAAGCCTTATTTACTATACCAGTTAACAGTTTTATTTCTGTTAAAAATCATCATACTTGAAAACTATACACTCTCTTAGGAAGAAACATTGCGTCACTTGAGTAACTACATACCCACCAGTCATTTATCACTCACTGTGCCATCGGACAGATAAGTCCGAGCGTCCTTCTGAGCGTCACTGCGCATTCACAAAGTTCACTAGCAACCTCTATTAGCAAAATTTAAAACTGCAGTACTTCAGGACCAAGGAAACCTGTATATTTTGGCAGTCAAACCCTGAACAGAGTCTCCTAAAACCATTAAAAACCCAAAAAGGATCATTGTCAATAGAATGCAATTACTGTACAGTTTAATCCTTTTAATTTGAAGTCACTTAATTAAAATTATCCGATCATTTGAATTATTTGGGCACTAAATTCCCACTTTGTTGTGTTAGTTACATAGCTTAATTTGCATAACTGGATAATTCAAATTAATAGTACAAGAAATGGCTGAATTATCACTAGACTGCAGGGCATCAGTTATGGAAAGAACTGAGGTTTGTGGAAAACCAACTGCAACAGAACTCCTGGAGAAACTCTTTATGCCTCAACTTGAAATTCAAATTCTGGCATTTTCACACCACAGCAGTAGGAATGCAGGAAACTTTGGTTTATCTGGAGGTTAACTGTCCGGAATGCTCGAGCCACCGGCAAAAATCAGGAGCCGTTTCGTTAGGTTTTTTTTCTTTTCGTTGCTTTTTTTTCCACTAGTCAGGCTCTGCAAGGTCTCGCTGAAGCTGTTGCTAAGCTACAGAGACGCTTGCAAGGTACGGCCGACTGTTTAGAAGCTGTTGCCAAGCAACAGGGTTTGTTGCCAGATAAGGAGTTCAAAATCTCCGTATGTTTCAACATAGCACTGGTTTGTCCGGCAGTTTTGATGGGACGGCAACAGCTCGGTCCCGTCGGTGCCAGATAGCACAAAGTTTCCTGTACCTCCAAATGCTGCTCGCCGTCACCAGTAATTCAATAAAAGATTACAAACCTATCACTCTTGCCAGATTAAGGTAGGAGGCATATCTCGCTTTGTATCAGCAGAGACCATCTCCACTAAAATAATAGGAGTTTCAAGTTACTCAAGATAATTTAGTTTGAGCTTTAAGCAAGGTATTAGTCAAATAAATTATCGCAAGCCAATACTACAGCCTATTTCTAGGAATTCCTCCAGAAGAGTGACATGGAAGATGGGGAGGACGGTGCTCTTACATAGGATATACGGCACAGAAACAGGGCATCCGGCCCAACCAGTCCATGCTGGCGTTTATGCTCCACTCGCGCCTCCTCCCGTCTTTCTTCATATAAATTTTTCAGCATAACCCTCTTTCCTTCTCCCCCATATGCTTGTCTAGCCTCCCCTTAAATGAGTCTATACTATTCGCTTCAACCACTCCCTGTGGTAGCGAGTTCCACATTCTCACCACTCTCTGGGTAAAGAAGTTTCTTCTGAATTCCCTATTTGATTTCTTGGTGACTATCTTATATTGATGGTCTCTAGTTATGCTCTTCCCCACAAGTGGAAACATTCTCTCTGTATCCACTCCATCAAAACCTTTCATAATTTTAAAGACCTCTATTAGGTCACCCCTCAGCCTTTTTTCCAAGAGAAAAGAGACCCAGTCTGTTCATCCTTTCCTGATATGTATACCCTCGCATTTCTGGTATCATCCTTCTAAATCTTCTCTGCACCCTCTCCAGTGTCTCTACAACCTTTTAATAATATGGCAACCAGAACTGTACGTAGTACTCTAAGTGTGGCCTAACCAAGGTTCGATACAGGTTTGGCATAACTTCCCTACTTTTCAATTCTATCCCTCTAGAAATAAACCCTAGTGCTTGGTTTGCTTTTTTTAATGGCCTTGCTAACCTGTGTCGCAACTTTTAGTGATTTGTGTATTTGTACTCCTAGATCCCTTTGTTCCTCTACCCCACCTAGACTCACACCCTCCAAGTAATAAGTGACCTCCCTATTCTTCCTACCAAAATGTAATACCTCATCTCATGTGTTGAACTTCATTTGCCAATTATATGCCCATTCTGCAAGTTTATTAATTTCCTCCTGTAATTTGTTGCAGTCCTCCTCAGTATTGACTATCTCCGCCCCCCAACCCCCCCAATTTGGTGTCATCTGCAAATTTAGAAATTGTGTTTTTGATTCCAAAGTCTAAATCGTTAATGTAAATTGTGAACAGTGGTCCCAGCACTGATCCTTGTGGAACACCTTCTGCCACTGTGAATAGCTACCCTTTACCCCTACTCTCTGCTTTCTGTATTGAAGCCAATAGCTATCCATCCTGCTATTTGTCATCTGACTCCGCATTCTCTGACCTTGTTCATCAGTCTATTATGCGGTACCTTAGCGAAGGCCTTTTGAAAATCTAGATAAATTACATCTACTGCATTACCCTTGTCTACTCTCTCTCTTATCTCTTCAAAAAATTCAATGAGGTTGGTCAAGCAAGACTTTCCCTTTTGCAATCCATGCTGACTATTCCTGATTATATTTTTGGTTTCTAGATGTTCTTCTATTTTCCCCTTTAGTAGGGATTCCATTATTTTTCCTACCACCAATGTTAAGCTGACTGGTCTATAATTCCCTGGACATGTTCTATCCCCCTTCTTGAATATAGGTATTACCTTAGCTATTCGCCAGTCTTCTGGCACTACACCTTTTTCTAACGAATTATTAAATATGTGTAGTAATGCCTCTGCTATCTCTTCCCTAGATTCTTTAAAATGTGTGGATGCAATCCATCCGGACCAGGGGTCTTATCCTCTTTTGAGTTTGATTAATTTATTTAATATATCCCCTCTTTTTATTTTAAATGCACTTATCTCATTACTAATCTCATCATCCAGTGTCATGTCCACCTGTTCTATCTCCCTGGTAAATACTGAAGCAAAATAATTATTTAATATTTCTGCCCTCTCTCGATCGTTACCGGTGATATTATCCTGTCTATCCCTTCATGGCCCTATGCCCATCCCAACCTTCCTTTTTTTTTTTTAATTGATGTGCCTGTAAAATATTTTACTATTTTGTTTTATGTTCCTTGATAATTTAATTTCATAGTTCCTCTTTGCCTTCCTAATTTTTTTGACTTCTCTTCTAATCTCTTTGCATTCTCCCTTATCATGCACTCCCGTGCTGTCCATGTACTTAATGTATGCCTTTTTCCTTGCTCTCAATTGTTCCCTTATGGCTTTATGGAGTCTCATTAGTGTTAGTTTGTTCTTTCCTTTTAACGGAATATATTGTTCCTGCACTCTGTTGAACACCGTTTTAAAGGTTTCCCATTGCTGTTCTACATCATTGTTTGCCAACATTGTTGCCTGTTTTATTTGCCCATGTTCTATTCTCAGCCCCTCAAAATCAGCTTTTCTCCAATCTATTAACCTGGTTTTCGTCATACTTATGTCCTTCTCAATTATCATCTTTAAGCATATTATATTATGGTCACCATTGCCTAGATGTTCCCCATCTTCTACTTCTCTTATCTGCTATGGTTCATTTCCCATTACTAGATCCAATGGCGAATCCTCCCTTGCTGGGCTTTTTACATTATGGGTTAGAAAGGAGCCCTGTACACATTGCAGGAATTCCATTCCCTTATCCTCTTTACCTACCTCTTTTGTCCAATTAATATCAGGGTAGTTGAAATCCCCCATGATTATTATTCTATGTTTCTTTACTAATTTCCCTAATTTGTCTGCATATTTCTTCCTCCACCTCCCTTCCCCTATTAGGTGGTCTGTAGCCTACACCTATTAGTGTGATTGATCCTTTATTATCTTTTATCATCTCTATCCATATGGATTCTTTTTTTGTCTTGCCGATAGCTGTGCCACTTTTTTCTACTGCCATTACGTTATCACTAATAAGTACAGCTACTCTCTGCTCTGTGCAAGGTGGTGCACATTTCAGTTATAAATCCAACTCGAGCTGATCTCGACCACGGCAATAGTACAGCATTACTGAGAAATATTTTCAGGCTATTTGGGAGCGAATAGGGAGGAGAGAGCCAGGGTTCTGCTCCTGATCAAAAGTGCACATGCAGATTTTGCCCAAGGACAGGATCAGGCTTAGGTGTGATGACCGAATAGACTGAGACACACTTTCTTGGCTTAAACATAAAGGAGTAGCATTTTGGTGAGATAAAGGGCCACCAGGGGCGACCAGCGCCTGTGGAACCATACCCAACACAAGCTGCCACCTTCAGGAGATGGAGAAAATTAAATAAAAAAGAGTAGATCAATGATACAGCAGATTACATCACAGTGCTTGGCCTCAGGCTGGGACCTAAAATTCCCCACGATAAGCTCCCAGGGAAACGTCCTAAGATAGAAAAGACCAGAATGCAATGCAGACTCACTCACTTTGCAGAGTAGCATTTGCTTCATTTTGGACTTCACTACATACTCTTATTTAGGTGGAAAGATTTGCATTGTGGGGGGAACACGAGGAAGAAAATATATTTGGAACAGGGGATAAAACAGGAGAATACAAATACGTGCTCATATACCCATCTCAAACACTGAATTTTATCTTAGAGTGCCACTTTATTACTTTCTCATTTGAGCAGATCCCAATCGGTGACAAGACACCGATTTGTCACAGAAATGTACACTGCTGCAGTATTATCCAATGGTAACTGAATTTATTTAGCAAAATGCTTGACTAATGACCGGAGTTGGCAGTGCTCTGCTGACTCCAGTCCTTGTGAACTTTTGGGTTCTTTCAACTTTTACTCGCCTTATTACATTTAATAAGTTTATCGCACCAGCTGGTTTATGGTACAATAATAATTACGGCTATAATTGAAGCCTGTGACTCTGGTACATAGGACATTTGTTAACACTTAGTTTTATACTCAAAACTCATGGCATTCTAGCCAACTAACAGGGAGTAGAGACAGAATACAAAACAAAACGATAGTCAAATACTACAAAGTAGTAGTCACACTTGAAACACACATTATGCCCTCTTCGCGGATACAGAATTCTCATTCATTCCCTCCCAGACTATCACTCATTTACACTAAGAAAACTTTGCAGTGTAATGCCAAGGTAGGCACCTTCTTACAGTCAAAAATTTGTCAATATTACAGAGAAAACATGGGGCTATAAAAATGCTATAGTATAGTGTAAACCACAAGAGTGAAGTTGAAGCACTTCATACAATCACCCAAATCCGGAGATCATATTATAACCTTCTACATGTTCCAGGTCATTTTACCAAATATGCAGTTCTACAGAGATTGTGCACAGCCTGGGACCTGCTTTTTCAATGTTAAATTATGCATACATGCGAAACTATGAATGCGCACCCCCAAAAAAACTACAGGGAACATTGCCTACGACCCGCCAAGATTTCTATGTTCCTCCAATTCTGGCCTCTTGCGCATCCCCGATTTTAATTGCTCCACCATTGGTGGCCGTGTCTTCAGGTGCCTAGATCCTAAGCTCTGGAATTCCCTCCCTAAAACTCTCCGTCTCGCTACCTCTCTCTCCCCCCTGAAGAGGGTCCTTAAAACCTACCTCTTTGACCAAGCTTTTGGGCACATGTCCTACTATCTCCTTATGTGGCTCGGTGTTAAATTTTGTTTGCCAACTCTCCTGTGAAGTACCTTGGGATATTTTACTACATTTAAGGTGCTATATAAATGCAAGCTGTTGTTGTCTTCCTTCTCACCGTTTGCCAGATCCTCAGTATATTGAGATTGTGTTCCTAATACCCAAGTTCAAGTCATCAATAGATACCAAGAACAAACGTGGACATCGCACTGACCCGGGATGTGCCACTTCCAATGTTTCTCCAATACGAGCGACACCCATTTACCTTAATTCTTCGCTTCCTGTCTGTCAACCAACCTTCCATCCATGGTGCTACAATTCCACTTATACCATAACCCTGAATTTTTCTAATAAGCTTCTTGTGAGACATCTTATAAAACACCTTCTGTAAATTTACAGACACTACATCTACTCCATTCTCTTTACATTCATCCATGGAGGCACCACGGTCATAGCTGAGCATGTCCTCACTCAACCTGCATACACACTCATTTTCAAGCAGGAGTCATCAGATATCAGGAACTCTGATCAATTTTCCTCCCAACTAGCCCTGGGACTAAAGCCAACTGCACTTCTGCCACCACTCTCCTAAGTTACACAAGTTCTTACCATTGCTGATATTCATTTTTCCTTATTCAAATTATCACCTTTATAAATGTAACTTTTTTTTGTAGAGGATGGATGCTAAACTAAGGGTATTTACTGGAAATCAAAAATATGTGGGCTTTTCACTTGACAGGAAGTTTTTTTTAAATGTTATAAATAATACCTTTACTGGGTTAAAATAGTCTATCTATAGTATAATGATAGACTGTATCCGAATATGCAAAGCCTTTTATTTATGCCTTCAGTTTTCCGGAGAGCCGTGCATGTACCTTGTCACTGTAATTGAAAATTATAATGATCTCTTCTGCACGCGCTGAAATTTAAATGTCAGCTAAAAACATTTCAAAGCTTTAGTTTTAAAGAATTCTAACTCTGAAAATATTTTCCTGACTAATATTATCCATATGATTTTAAAAATTAGCCATGGTTCCCACGTCTGATCATTATCCCCGTGACAACTTCTGAAAAGATGAAGAATGGCCATTTGGTTAAGATACCAGAGGGCTGCCAGCATCCGTGAAACCGGACCCCTGGAAGAGTTGCGCCTTCAGGAGGGGAGGGGTACAACTAATTTACAGAGACTACCGCAGATGGACCATGTATTTATTCAGTGCCTCAACTATTTTTCATGTCATATGAGATTGGAGGCCCATTGCTACTTTCTAACTTTGTAGAGACAGTTGAAAATCAAGGCTTACATAAACTAACCAAGTCCTTAAAGAACACAGGTCATAAGCTACAAACAAAAAAAAATCCTGACGCACGTCAACTAAGACCAAAAATAATTTTCATTTTGGCCAAAAAGTGGCTCCTTATAAAAATAAAGACTTGATATTGCACAACCCTGTGATTCTGTGCTTGTATGTTACAGCGGCAATGAGTTATATCCCAGATACTCCTTAAGCAAAACTGTGTTGGGGGGGGAAGAGAAGAGAAGACATCTGGCCTAAATTGAATCTGCTCCACCATAGAGACTTCAAGAGTGCAGACACGTTGGAAACTGGGGCAGTCTTGTCAGCATATTTACTCTCACGGGACAAAACTCAAGGACATCCGATACAGATAGAACAAGAATCTTTTGAAGAACTGCCAACCACCAGGCTCCCCCCGCTTCAAATCAAAAAGCCACAGAGCCTTTGAAATGCCAGGATCATTGTCCCTTTTTAAAAAAAAAAAGCCCCTCTTCTCTGAAATCACAATGCCTTTGATTTCACCACGATGTCGTCGCCAAGGGTTCAGACATCTTGAAAATTCGAGAAAGCCCAAGTGTACTTACTCCAGGGAGATTTCACAACGCAAAGCAGCCTGAAGCTCAGGAAAGAGTGGAGAAGAGGCACCAGATCCACATTGTGAGCCACTGCATACCCAGTCATTATTAATAATGCAATATCCAGTCACGAGAGCCATCTGTGTTCTGTTTCAAATATTCTTCCAGTTTAAAATGACATTCCTCCTCCCCACCCCCCGACAGAATCACCGTAATGGACAACATCTTTGAAATGGAGCGCTTAAAAGAAAAAACGTATTTGGTAAATAAATACTGGTCAGCTTCGCTCAGTTGTTGGCAGTTTGAGTCAGAAGGTTGTAGCTTTGAGTCCCACACCATAACTTGAGCATATCATTTAGGATGCCACTCCACCCTTCAGATAAGATTTTAAATTGAGGCCCCATATGCCTGTTCAGATGGATGTTAACAATGCCACAGCACTATTCAAAGAGTTCTCTTGGTGACCTGGCTAACATTGCTCCCTCAACCAATGCCATAGATGCCCAGGTAACAATAACTGCTCTTTAAAAAAATTCACGGGCTGTGAAGCACTTTGGGACCAAAGACATAGGAACAGACGCAGGCCATTCAGCCCCTCAAGCCTGTTCTGCCATTCAATTAGTTCATGTTGATCTGCACTTCAACTCCTTTTACCTGCCTTGATCCATATTCCTCGATACCCTTACCTAATAAGACTGTGTCGATCTCAGTCATAAATTTCAATTGACCCAGCATCCACAGCCTTTTTTTGGGGGGTGGGGGGAGATTCCAGATTTCCACTACCCTTTGTGCAAAAAAGTGCTTCCTGATTTCACTCCTGAATGATTTGGCTTTAATTTAAAGATCGTGCACCCTTGTTCGGAATTCCCCCAGCGGAGGAAATAGCTTCTCTGCATCTACTCTTTCAAACCCTTTTGTCACTTTGAACACCCTGATCGCCCTTCAATCTTCAAAACTCAAGGGACTACAAGCCAAGTTTATGCAACCCATCATCATAATTTAATTCTTTAAGCCCTGGTGTCATTCTGGTAATTCCTCCCCCCTGCCCCACCCGTCCAATATATCCTTCATGAGATACAGTGCCCAGAATTGAACGCAATACTCCAGATGGGGAACTGACCAAGGCTCTGTAGAACTGAAGCATAACTTCCTCCCCTTTGTATTCTAACCCTCTTGAGAAAAAGACATGATCAAGCACTAAACTAATGCAAGTTCTTTCTTTGTTGTGACATACTATTCTGAAGCAAGCAGCATAAAATACATCAGAACATCAACTGAAAACTAGATGAATCAAAATGAAATGAAATATTGAGATTCTTTGACACATAAGCTTTAAATATAAAATAAACCAATGCTGCCAAGTGTCACTCCCAATCATATTCCCCACCCCACCAAAGAACAGCACTGTTTGGTGGTTTAGAATCTTTAACACTATCTTTGAATGGTCACAGCATTATGCTCATCCTATGCAGATATAGAGACAATACAGCTTTTTTAAGATAAGATATTGGATCAGAATACAACATTTTCCCCATTTACCACATCAACCATCATATTAAAATAAAATTCTTGCCAAATTTTTTCCCCTGCTGAGAATGGTTTCATCGGCAGTAGCCACCTTATACCTCACACTCCTGCCAATTTACATGTGCAACACTTGACATTGAAAGTCAGCAGACAATGCAACTGGGGCAAAACAGAGTTGTTCTGCTCCTCATCCATCATCCACACAGACAACCTGCAGGGATCACTGTACAATCACAAGGGGGAACCTTGGCAACTGTCCTGACCCAGGGATGCTGAAGATTATTGTAGTAGTCCTCCTATCACCATAGCTGAACACAGGCCGGGAATTGAACTTGGGACATTTCTAGTCTGTAGGATCAGCTACTCCAGTAAGGTTTGAGCTCCAGTCCTTAATGGCACCCCACACCAGCACAAGCAACACTGCCATTTAATGCCAATAATGACCAAAGCTACCCAGATGCATTTTAAATAGGACCCTTGCCTGTCAAGCCTTGGTTCAGTGGTAATACTCACTTCTGAGTCAGAAAGCCAGGGGTAGAAGCCCCACTCCAGAGACTCAAGCACATTATCCAGGATGACACTTTAGTGCAGTACTGAGGGAGTGCTGCACTGTCAGAAGTGTTGTGTTTTGGCATTAAACCAAGGCCCCATTGTCCTTCTCAGGTGGACGTGAAAATACCTTGGCAATATTCGAGGAAGAGCAGTGGACATTTATCATTTAGCCAACATTTATCCCGCAACCAATACCACTAAACAAAAAGCCCGATTATGTGGCCATTTATCTCATCGCTGTTCATGCGACCTTGGTGTGCAAATTGGCTGCTGCGTTTGCTTACATTACAACAGTGACGACAAATCATTGGCTCTGAAGTGTGTTGAAACATCCCGAGGACGTGAAAGGTGTGCTATAATAACAATTTACATTTATATAACACTTTAACGTAGAAAGGAACTCAGAGCGCACGGCCTAGCATGTTCGTTCTTTCTTCCCGCCAACATACAAAGAGGACTTTAATTCCAATTATCTGTATTGGATTTGAACCTAGATCACAAAAATTAAAAGCGAGTGTCTAACCTACTGCAACAGGAGTTCCAACAGCTGTGTAGATATTAGGAGGCCTCAGTAGAACCAAGTCCCTCGCAAAACAATACAAATAGACAAAAGGCTTTCTGTAACAAATCTTAGCGAGGCCGTAATATATTCATTACTAAGCCCCAGCCATCCAACTGTCCATCACTGACTGACAAGCGTCAGATACCTTGCATATTACACAGCTGTCCTGGACATTTTTAGCAGTGTACATGATTTAAAATAATCTGGAATATTTCTAATATATAAAAATAAACATTAACCTTTAAATTCTATATATAAATATAAAACAGAGCTAACAATGGCTCAGCAAGTACCTGAGTCATACAGACCAGGCTGGCCTCGGACTTGATTATTAATCTGTACTTTGTTAATTGATCCGAATCAGGGAAGTGGTAGGAGGCACTACAAATGGCCTCGCCACGCTGGGCTGGTGGGGTGGAGGGGGCAGGGAAGGGGGAAATAGCCAGTTTTCCCGCTGCTTATTATTAAAAGGCCCTTTCTGGAGGTGTACGTGTTGGACGTCAGATAAGCAAAACATCAGGCTCAGCGGAGAGGCCTGTCAACAGTCAAATAGCCTGGCAGCATTCACCGTCGAGGCTCACAGACAATTAATGGCTACTTCGGTGAGATGTCAGCGGGCAGCTAAGGCTCTTGGAAACAGAACCCAGCATGAATCAGCACCTTCAGAAGAGGAGGGAGGAAAAACTCAATAGTAACACTGGACTGTAAATAATGTAGCACTGCAGCAATGGCTGTTAATGTAACATCAACAGCAGCAATTAAGATAATTTGCTGGTGATGTGGATGCGTGTAAGAATGCACACAAGGGGCTCATGGTGAATAATAATTGAAATCATATTAACGTGGGAATTACTGTATGGAATCACATTCATATAGAATGAAAGACAAAACACACACTGCTGGAGAATGGGAGCTGCAGTAACAAGTCTCCACGGGAGACCATTAATCCAGCTTGCTGGAAATTAAGGGCCGCTGTACAGCTTTCCAGGCAGAGGTTGTTTTTTTCCCCCACTGTGGCCGACTGCTATTAATTCCAGACTGGTGCAGGCACTAAGTATGGATACCAGTTCCCATCAACAAGTAAGGAATCCAAGGGTTGGACATGAAGGACATGTGGTTTAGTTCAGACCAATGCAGTCTCATGATGTATGCATTCATCCAAACCTCCCTTACAGCTAAACAGTCCATCCAAGTAGACAGTCGGCCTGTGCACCGTAAGACACACAAGTGCTTAATTTTCCATTATCCAGACTGGTAGCATTCCCACTTCAACATATTACAATTCCTCTGCTTATGCAACACCCAGCAGGCTCAAATTTTGAACATAAATATACAATCATGCAACTCATTTTTTCTCTCCAAAATAATTAGCCTAAACACTGAACACTGCCAAAGCACAATTATTAGAAAACTTTTCATCTGGTGACGTTACGGTATGAATCCAATTGTCATGCGCTTAGTGATACAAAGAGCCACCTGTTGTACAAGGTTCCTAAATTGGCAACAGTGCTTGGATGCCCAACAGAAATGGGAGAAGAACTGTAGGGAAAGTAGAAGACTATGGAATAATGAAGAGGGTAGATGAGAAAAATAATACAATAGCCAGTACAACAGTAATCTGAATAGACAGGCAGTATTCTGCACTCACCCTGGGTTGTCATAAATAAGGCAACGGTTGCCCAGTTTTGGCAACATTTGCATAAACTTAAACCATTACAAATGGTCCCAAAAGGATATAGTTTGCCATTTGAGAGCATTTTTTTTTTTTTTTTTTTTAAATAAAGTGATTAGAATAGCTTATGAGGGAATGTTCTTCAAAAAAAAAATTGTATAGTAGAGACCCAATTTTTGTGAAGTTGAAATTTCCACTGCCTCATTTATAAGAACAGATAATCTCTATCCTATTTCAGAACAGGCCAGGAAGTGGAAAACACATCACAAAACCCATAAAGCATTGTTTAACACACAGTGCACACTTTCTCTCTAAAGCATGTGACTACCACTGTTGAAAAAGCTATCACACTCATCAGAAACTAATCATCTGCATGTATACCAGGAATGGTGGAAATTTGGGACAGTAGTATTGAGTTTTGTCTAGGATCTGTTCAGAAGCTTAAATTCAATCATTCTATACAGAAGTGCGTGTATAGGAACCTGCACCCAGGGCAATGACATGACCATGGCATCGTCACCTCAAATTGATAGCCATCTTTGCATCCCCAAGTATTAATACCGAACCTGTCCCAGTTCAAGCCCAAATGGAACTGAATCACAGCCACCCAGGGCCATATTCAGGAATACTATTGATTTTTTTTATATATAATATATATATATATACACTGAAAAGAGTGAGGGTTGGGGGAGGGGGTGATGCGAAAGAATTGTGGCTTCAGGCAAATACTGTAACCCTGTTGCAATACTGTTTAAAGCCACAACTATCCCTAATCTCTTCCTCTAAAGTGAGATCCATAAAGTGTCTGATTCTTAGTCCCTCCTTTAATGAGACAGTTGTACTAGTGACTGTGCCTCTGCTCCCTCCCCTTTTGGGGGGTAGCTATATAGTGACTGGCACAAGACCTCGAGCTGCTATTCAAAGGTTGCTTGTGATTATACTGAAGAGGAATCTGCACAAAATGCCCATGGGGCAGAAGTAACCAGGAACAGTTAAAAACAAGCATTGAAATAAAGGGCATCCAAAAGGGACTGTTATAATATTTCTGTTTACAAATAAAAAATGTGTCCTTATCATTGGATTTTACTGCGCCAGTCGTCGTTTTGGTACAAGAACGGAAACACCACAACACGAAGATAAGCGCAACATGCACACACCTCATAACTATTAGATCCCGCGAATACAGGATTTATGCTTTTGTAACATACTCAAGGCAACTGAGTTGCAGCTTTCACAGAAAAATAGACAGAATCATGGAATATAACGGTTCAAAATATTAAAGCACAAACAAACCAATAATCCCATCAAGGACAGAATTTGGTTTATTCAGTCACTTATAAATTTTGGGTCCACACTCGGTATTTTTTCCGAGTTCAGTGTCACCTATCATTTCCACGAGCAGACCCATCCTCTATGTTCTGGAGAGTACATTACCCAGTATCTAGTTAAACACCAGCAATGACCCTTGCGTGTACTGGGCACGGTGATCTCACACATGTGCCTTTCTTCTCTTTTTCAGCAGGTGGACTGATGAGCACTATAGTGAGATGAGGCAAATCGTCAACCGATGAACTGGTTTATTTTACTGTGATTATATGAATGAACAGAATGTAGTTTTCAGTGAAATTTGTCTATTCTCTATCAAACGATGCAACACCAAAATAATAGATTATGCCCTTATGATATGGCCTAACTCATTTTACAAGTCAGCAGCACTGAGCTGACTGGTACTAACTTAGAAAACAAGACCTTCATGTCTTACTGTTTGACACAAATCTGCTGCAGACTGACTGCTCCTAGCAAGAGAGGAAAATGTTACCTCTGTTCCGTCCACTAGTTTTCTGTGTTGAAGACTGGCTCACTGAGCCCCTAATCAAAGGTACCGCCTTCTCCCTAGTCTGGGTCCTACAGCATCTACACTGCCTGCTTAGCTTGGCCTCCTGCAGTGTTCATGGAATGAAACCAATCCAACCATCCTGGAATATACTAATAGGCCCCTCCTCCCTCTCCCCACCCCCGATATGGTATTGCAATGACACATAATTCTGTTTACTCCTGCATCTGGTACTGCAACATCCTGGATAAGTTGTGCGCTTCTGGGAGTTACAGGTAATTTCTTATGATCCCAATTTAACTTCATTGTAACATAAAACAAATTAACCCCAAAATCCCTTCCAGGGCAGATAAGTAAAAATCTCAAAATGTTGAAGTCACCATAAATCAGTGTGCTTAATGAGATCTGCAAAACACCATTAAAAATCTCCAAGATTGGTCGCAATAATGGGATTTGACTTATTCTGTCATCATAAAACAGTGGCCCTGAACATAGAGATAAAAAGTAGTTATCCACTCCCTTAATTCGATTGGTAATTGTACAGCCCAGTGTGGTACTGAGCTGTAGAGACCAGAAAGGTGCCAGGTTCGATCCCGTTCTGGGGTGAGCTAGCTCATCTCAGCTAGGGCAACAATTGGAGCATTGTGACTATCCTCGGCAGTCCTGGGTTAAGGAGGGAAAAATCAGTTAGCTGGAAAATGCCCATAAGACGACAATATCAAGCTTGGCCTTGACTCCTCCAACAACACTCATCATTTAGGCTCATACATGAAGAATGGCTACTCGGGTGAGATACTGTACTAAGAACATAATAAGAAATAGGAGCAGGAGTAGGCCGTTTGGCCCTTCAAGCCTGCTCCACCATTCAACAAGATCATGTCTGATCTTCTACCTCAATTCCACCTTCCCGCACTATCCCTATATCCCTTAATTCCCTAAAATTTGTCGACCGGTCTTGAATATACTCAACGACTGAGCATCCACAGCTCTCTGGGGTAGAGAATTCCAAAGATTCACAACCCTTTGAGTGAAGAAATTTCTCATCTCAGTCCTAAATGGCCGACCCCTTATTCTGAGACTGTGACCCCGTGTTCCAGATTCCCTAGCCAGGGGAAACATTTTCTCAGCATTAACCCTGTCACGCCCCTTAAGAATTTTATATGTTTCAATCAGATCACCTCTCATTCTTCTAAACTCTAGGGAATATAGACTTAGTCTACTCAATCTCTCCTCATCCCAGGAACCAGTCCAGTGAACCTTCGTTGCACTCCCTCCAAGGCAAATATGTCTTTCCTTAGGTAAGGAGACCAGAACTGTCAGTGCCTGTGGCGCTGTACACCACTATGAATCAGCACCTTCAAAAGAGATGGGGGAGAAAATTAAAAAACAAGTTTCAAGTTATTGCAGTTGCACCAGCAATTACACAGCATACACCACAGCTCCAAGCTCCACATTTACAAGGACGTGCATGCTTTTAAAAACAGATATGCAGCAGCTGTATATAGAACTGATGGTGATTTAATCTGATGCAATTTGCACAAATGTAACTCCCTCAAATGTAATATGGGTAAAACCACCGAGTAATTGTTAGTCCACACTCCCTTTACTACAGTAAAGGCTATCCTGGTCACAGTTTATCGGATTATACTGCAGCCAAACTCGTGGAACGGTTGCAGTCTTTAAACTCAGCCTGGATAGTTGTCATTGCCAATAAAGTACAGCAATTTTGGAATTAATTTTCTGCCCCAACAGCCTTTAGAGTGAATCTTTCAGTGAACCCCCGAGAAACAAAATTCATTATGGAAAATCAGTTGCACACACCACAGAGGTACATTCTAAAATGAAACAGCTCCCAGGCATATGGGCAACAGCAGAGTTGTAAAATGCATTTCAGTGTAAGAGTACTGTACTTGTGAAAACAGCAGCAGAGGAAACCGGCAAGCTTTGAAATAATATAATGTGAACTACTTAAATGCAAACATATGATTCTAATGAATATTAGCTGATTATACACCTCCAATGGCCAGTTAAGGGACTGAGATACAGGGCCATACAATTAACTTCAATTACACCACTTTGAGTCCGCCTCTAATACTTTTATTTATTTACAATTCCCTCTTGGAACCCCATATTCTCACTCAGCCAGCGGCAGGGTTAGGCTAGGTGCACTGGGAACCTTCTTTTGCTTTTTTCTCCCCTCCTCCTCTCAAGGTGCTGACTCTTGCTGGAATGTAATTCCACGGGTACTTGCAGCACTCCCCCTTCGTTACCAAATGGTCCCTTCTTCATGTGACAGCATAGACAATAAGGGCCCACAGGCTATTCAACCACAGAGGGCATCGCAGCCAAGATGCGTCTCCTTGTAGTGTCCACACACACGCAGATTTTAGCAGAGGGTCATTGTATTGTGATCGGGGGGGGCGGGAACCATCCCTAAACTAGATGTGCTGAGGACAACTGAACCCACCCTACTACCTTTGGTGGCTCCACTACCATTCAGACATAAATGTGCTTCTAAGGGTCAGTATTTCTTCTGTTGGGATCCCCCCCTTTCATAAACATGACAAACATGACTATTTACTATCCAATAACTATTAAACTCCCCAGAATCACAGCAGTGACTCCCCTTACAACATTCAGGGCATTCACAACCAAATTATTCAGGTCATAATTAAGAATGCCATTCACTGCCAATGTTTAAGGCACGAGGTAGTGGTTCATGCCTAATTGAGCAGTACAAATTAGCAATGTCACAGTTCCAGTCAATGCCGAGTTGATGGACACCAGCTCAGGTGTCATTGGGGATGCTACAATTGGCCTCAGTGCCCCTGCAGCAAGAGGGGGAATTTGCCCAGGGTTCTTGAACCAAATATCTCATACAGTGACACCCGCCCCACTTCCTAGAAGTGGGTGAATGTCAGCTGAGGATGAGTTGCCGCCCAAAGGTCTGCTAACACAACAGTCTGGACTCTCACATGAAGATGGTCACTAGAGTGAGATACCAGAGAGTGATCAGCACCCACAGAACCATGGCCTAGCAGGAATCAACACCTTCAAGGGAGAAGGGGATAAAGAAAACTGGATGGAAAAAAAATTGGAAGAAAAAAGAACTGACAGAACAATCAATATTGACCATCAATTGTTTTAAGTGCCATCACTAAGACCGCCTACTTCCATCTCCGTAACATTGCCTGACTCCGCTTCTGCCTCAGCTCATCTGCTGCTGAAACCCTCATCCATGCCTTTGTTACCTCTAGACTTGACTATTCCAACGCTCTCCTGGCTGGCCTCCCTTCTTCCATCCTCCATAAACTTGAGCTCATCCAAAATGCTGCTGCCCGTGTCCTAACTCGCACCAAGTCCCATTCACCCATCACCCCCTGTGCCCTAACTCGCACCAAGTCCCATTCACCCATCACCCCGTGCTCACTGCCCCGTGTCCTAACTCGCACCAAGTCCCATTCACCCATCACCCCCTGTGCTCACTGCCCCGTGTCCTAACTCGCACCAAGTCCCATTCACCCATCACCCCCTGTGCTCACTGCCCCGTGTCCTAACTCGCACCAAGTCCCGTTCACCCATCACCCCTGTGCTCACTGCCCTGTGTCCTAACTCGCACCAAGTCCCGTTCACCCATCACCCCTGTGCTCACTGCCCCGTGTCCTAACTCACACCAAGTCCCGTTCACCCATCACCCCCTGTGCTCACTGCCCCGTGTCCTAACTCGCACCAAGTCCCATTCACCCATCACCCCCTGTGCTCACTGATCTACATTGGCTCCCGGTTGAGCAACACCTCGATTTTCAAATTCTCCTCCTCGTTTTCAAATCCCTCCATGGCCTCGCCCCACCCTACCTCTGTAACCTCCTCTAGCCCGGCAACCCTCCGAAATTTCTGCGCTCCTCCAATTCTGGCCTCTTGAACATCCCCGATTTCAATCGCTCCACCATTGACGGCCGCGCCTTCAGCTGCCGAGGCCCTAAGCTCTGGAATTCCCTCCCTAAACCTCTCTCCCTTCCTTTAAGACACTCCTTAAAACCTACCTCTCTCATCTGTCCTAATATCTTATGTGGCTGTGTCAAATTTTGTTTTATAACGCTCCTGTGAAGCACCGTGGGACGTTTTACTATGTTGAAGGTGCTATATAAATGCAAGTTAGTGTTGTTGAATTAAGTAACTACTTGTCAAGATGAACACCATTTTGCTAAACGGAGACCAGCATAATTAGCAGACTAGTGGCAATATGATTGCTCTGACGGACAAGTGAATACATTTCAATGCGCAATCCTGCTGTGCTCTCACATGCAAGAAGCTTCCTTTCCAAGCTTTTCACAGAATGCATCGGAACAGAAGGTCCAATAAGAATGTAATGCTTTACCTCAGGCCAGTAATATGTTAGCTACTAGTCTTGCTGTCTAATAATGAGTCACCGACTTTAAATCGAGTCCCACTAAGCATTGCGATTTTGGTTTACTGCTCTCTGAAGAACTGGCCTCAGATACAACAAACCTTTTCGACTCAACCTCAGTACCACACCGCAAGCTGAATTGATAATTCTGCAGGGGCTGCTGTTTACGTGTCGCACTTGCCCACTACTCACTGTGTACAACAAATAATAAAAACCAAACTGCTGTAAACACCCAGCAATCTGCAAGAGAACACTTCGGGTGGAGACTCCATCGGCTCCGCGCCCGACGGGTGGAGACTCCATCGGCTCCGCGCCCGACGGGTGGAGACTCCATCGGCTCCGCGCCCGACGGGTGGAGACTCCATCGGCTCCGCGCCCGACGGGTGGAGACTCCATCGGCTCCGCGCCCGACGGGTGGAGACTCCATCGGTTCTGCACCCAAAATACTAACTTGTCTTTTCAGTTGCTGACAGATCTGTTGTGTATTTTCTGGTTTCATTTCAGATTTTCAGTTTTTCTTTTTATTGCATGGAAGCAATACGTCCAACTATAAATAATCCACATGAATTTTCAAACAGGCTAATAAAAATGCAACTTATGTCTTGCTCACTTGAAGTACAAAAAATAATCTCAAGAAGTGGACATATATTAACATTTTATAACAGAACTCTCTTTCAAATTATAGGATGCTGGTTCCGAAAGACTTGGTAGTGGCAGGTGTGGTGAAGTGTTAGGGTACCACTTCTGTGAAAGCATTCAAAAGACCATCTGTAGAGAGAAACTACCTTACATCTCCTTAAATTATAATTTAGACTTGAATAGTAGGCAAGAATCTGCATCCTTTTATTTAAATTCATTGCCAAAGGTATCGTTACAGGCAGCTTTTACTGTACATCACTAATTTTGCTTATGTACCATTCACTGTACTTGCTACGATACATTTGAGATATATAGTAAAGGCTAGATAAATGCAGGTCTTAATACTCCAATTCAGAGAAATAAGCAACTGATCAATACTTAAAATTCCAATACACCAAAATATGCACTTACTGTATATAATGCTCGACAATGCACCAAAACATCACCCAATTTAGTCCATTGTATATAATGTTGTTGAATACATTAAAACCTGATCCAATTCACCCTCATTAGATACAATACTAGTCGATACACCAAACCCAATCCAATTCGCCTCCAACATTATTAGAGCAGTTCCTGGGCCCAATGGCCGGTCTCCCTGGAAATGAAATTCAGCAACAAATGTTATGGCATCTCCTAGAAAGTTAAGAAATGTCTTGAAATGTATATTTAAAATGCATAATGAGGTGGGAGGAATTACGTTAGACTTTGAAGTATTCCCTCCTCCCACGTGCCATATTTCTTTTAAACGCTATATAAAAATTGTTTTTGATATATTTCTTTAATTTAAACTAAATACTCACTTCAATGGAATACACTGGTACCCAACAGTGATCCAGACATGCAAGGATGATATGACCAACTCCATGTAGCTCCACATAAAGTGGTATTAAATGCACTATTCAACAGTACATGCTGTGGGTAAGGTGTTAAATGCTTGGCACTAGTTTCTGTAGAATATTCCCTCTTTGTTTTAGTTGAATTGCTGAATGATTTGTGGTCTCTGGGGCAAAAGACTTTAAAAAAAAAACCTTCCTAATATATGCAATTTTGTAGAAATTCTTGGTAAACAAGTCATTGCGTCCCCTACTGGATTAAGCAGCATCACTTAGGGCTAGGTCTGTAAAGGAGCAAGTTGATACAGACCAGAAAAATCCCAGGTCTAATTATGGTCTATGGTGAGTTAACTAACTCAGCCAGGGCCACTGTAAGGGCACTAAAATTGGTCTTAGTGGTAGTAAGGAAAATTTAGGTCAGGGTTCTTGCTCCGAGTCGCTATCCAGTCACTGCTGCTGGAAAATGGGAATGTAAATGTTGGATGAATACAGGATCACTCAGCCCTCATGGTTAAATAGCCTGCACACACTCACTGTCACTTGGCAACTGGCAAGATACTGTAGGAGCTACCAGCACCCATGCAACTGCACACAGGGGTCAGCAATGTCCCAAACCCAATCAGTTTTGTCACTCTTCCTCATTCGCCTTGCAACGAGTTAAAAAGTCCTGGATCTGAGCTGCTCAGTTGCTGTCACCTCAACATGCTGTGCTATTCCAGCCCCTAACTTTGCATCTCCAATGTTATTTTCCATTTGCGGTGGAGCCTTAAGCTGCAGCTTTAGTCGTCACTGCTTCTTGGGCTCACAATAGCCAGTCACACATTTCGGGTGCCTTAGCTCCTGAGGAGAGCTCATATTACAGGAAACATTCGATTTACCGGCACCTAAATAACCGGAAATCTCGGTTAACCGGCAAAATTCAGGAGTAGGTTCTAAGTTTTACTTCATATTGTACTTGCCTTCCTCGATCTGTTGCTGTGCAAGGGTGTGGCTGCAGCTGTTGCTAAGCTACAGAGACGCTTGGAACTTGTGGCCATTGTTCTGCACCTGTTGCTAAGCAACAGGGTTTGTTGCTTTATACGGAGCTCTCGGCTCTCCGTATCTTTTACTATAGCTTTCGGTTATCTGGAATTTTTGATGAACCGGCACCACGTCGGTCCTGTCGGTGCCAGATAAAAAAAAGTTTCCTGTAGTATTGAGCCATTCCCAGACAAAACAATTCGCTTTGAAGACTGTAATATCCTGACACAGGACAAGCAGTTGCTTTGATTGGAATGGGTTTGTATAATATCTCTAGCGCTCTGTATCATTACATTTTGGGTCTCAAACTGTGTCACTGTCTGCTGAACTACCGCACAATTCTTGCTAACTGGTACCTGTAGAACCGAGACCATTGCCCACTGCTGTCACAAATCACCCAACTGTAGAAAGCATTAAGCTACTCAAGCATACTGCAGCACTGTGAAGAAATCTATATTTGAATTTTAGGGCACATTTCTGCTGGATTTGGGATGCGCAGAACCAGATTCGATTCCAATTCCACCCAGGTTGGCCCCAATTCTCAACTGCATTTTTAACATTTCAATCCAAAGGCATCAGGTAAAGCTGCTGCTCTCTGCGTTACAGAAGTTTCCGTGAGTGTGCACAAACAATCTCTTCCTTCGATTTAAAAGACATTCTAGACAGTCACTCACTTCTGAAATCTTCCAGTCAAGAGCTCACCTTTTTCATCAGCTTAGTATCTGGCACACTGAAATCCATCACCATACTTAAACGTCTGAGAAATCCACATAAGCAGCTTCTTTTGATTTGACATAGAGTGTGTACTCTGTATGACCATCCAGTTACATGAACCCAGAGAATGGAGGGGCAGCTGAACAAGAGCCACAGCTTATTAACACCCACGTGTGCATAGGGGTACTGCTGAAATTTAACCAGGATTACCTGGACCAGAGTGGGAAGAATCCCAGCCCCCAATGATAGGTCTATCGCTCCAGGTCCCGTGAGTGAGCCAGGCCAGCTGGTCAAATCACCAACTGTGCCCTGGATTATCGTGGGCAAGTCTGGCAAAGACATGAGGTTAGAGTCTGCCAGAGATCAATTCAGTTCCAAGCATGCACCATGAGCGCCTCAGATCCAGTCAGCACCTCCATGATAGTTTGATGTTACTGCTTTAAGAACAGAAATGTAATTAAACACAGGTGAAAGATAATCCTTTATTTCAGCTGCAGGATTATATTATGTATGTTTAGATGAAAAAAACATATTGCAACCCTATTCACAGCAAATAAAAAGTAAAAAGGGCTCCCGTTAACCTCTTCGCTTGACATGTATAACCAAATCCCATCAGTTTAAATCCTGGCTGTATGCCCACATTTTAGCTGCTATATATTCATTTCAGCATCGACTGAACTCAAATATATGAAGAGCAAATCATCACAAATGTAACAATTCTCATGACAAAGTGCTACCAAAACACAAGAGGTACAAATATAAAAATACCCCCAAGGACATACACAGGTATGGCTGGGGCGGGTGGGGGGGCCTGCCAAGCAACACCCTTAGCAACAAAATGACACCATTTCATGCGCATTTTTAATTGAAAAGAGCATCTGGAACCCGTAATCTCATTAAAACGACTTGCTGAGCACTCCGTTGGCACAGCTCAGATGGTAAGACAGTGCATAGCTGAGCTACACAGATCAGAAAGTCTCGGATTCAACTCACCAGTGTGTTTGGAGGTAGCTTACCCTGACTTGGGCAAAGACAGGGGTCACTACAATTGGCCTTGGTGGCTCCGGATTACAGAGAGGGGAGAAATATTCAGGCATGGCTGCCACTCCTGTTCACTATTCAGTCACCCTTACTAAAAGATGCACCTGTGGATGTTATCCTACGACAAATCCGGCTGGGCTGACGGATGAATAGTTGCCCCCCCGCCCCTTACTGTCTATGCTCCCATGAAAGAGAGAATATTGGCTGCAAAAAAAAACCCACTATTGAACAGCAACATAAAACTCCTCTTCACCAGCCTTAGAATTATATGAAAGCTGCACTAGAGGTATTGTACGAAATGTAAATGGCATTTCTAATTAGGTTTGGGCACATATATACAACTTGCATTTATATAGCAATTTAACATAGTAAAACGTTCCAAGGCACTTCACAGATATATTTTCAAACAAATTTTGACACCGAGCCACACAAGGAAATATTAAAGCAGCTGACCTGAAACTTGGTCAAAGAGCCAGGTTTTAAGGGGCATCTCAAAGGAGAGCAATGTAGAGGCGGAGAGGTTTAGGGAGGGAATTCCAGTGCTTAGGGCTTAGGCAACCGAAGGTACGTCTGCCAATGTTGGAGCAAAGGAAATTGGGGATGTGCAAAAGGCCAGAATTGGAGGAGTGCAGAGATCTCGGAGGGTTGTAGGCAATGTTCCTTTTAAGGCACCTCTCTAGACCTCCCACGCAGCTGGCTTTTCAGTGGGAAAAACCGCGCATGCCTTAAAGGGACTGCGCACCCAAAACAAATTCATGGGAACACTGGTTGTAGAGCTGGAGGAGGTTACAGAGGTAGGGAGGGATTTGAAAACAAGAATGAGAATCTTTAAATTGAGGCATTGCCAGACCAAAATCCAATGTAGGTCAACAAACACAGGGGTAGAGCCTATGATGCACGAATTCATAACTTACCAAATAATAATTCTCCAGTTTTTAATGAACCTAGCGCTGAAAACTTGTTTCACCAAAGAAACCTTCTCGAATGGTGCACAATTTTAGTATTTTTAAAATGCAAAAAAAAGAGTAACAGGTCCTAAAACTACTCCAATGCCGTTTTCTTGCAGCTTCAGTTTCTACTTCTGTACGTACTGAAGCAACCTGGAACACCTGCAAGCAATGATTTTAAATAACGGCATATTCTTCACATCACACATGTAGTTGGTGCCATCACACTGATTAACATCTTGCTTGTTTATGGCTTCTTTAAGATAATAAAATGCCCCAAGGCTCTTCACAAGGGAAAGAGCAGAACAAAAGTTGAAAAAATAAGTTCTGATCACTTACAAACTCAAAATAAATCAAAGTAAGAGGGTAAAAGGGCAACAGGAGTTTAATTCATTCCAGTCGTTGGACTTTTAGAAGCACTCTCCAAACTGAAGGCAGGCCTGCTACCAACAACTCATTCATAAGACCACAGAACTACTAGAGAACAATGCTGGCACCCGGCAGGTGTTTAGAAAAGGAAAAAACTGAAGCTTCCTTAATACAATGTATTGAGGATGCAGTGTTGTGTCAGGAATTCAGTCACTGACCAACTGGCTCATTCAAAGGGGTTGTTAAACAAGCTGGCTCAGACCATATGGCAAAATCACAGGCACAAAATAGTTGTGGAATCCCTTCTTCAAAGTAGGTTGAGTTTTGACATTTTGGAACAAATATCAGAGTCGGGTAGGTCTGGCTGTCTTCTCAGTTGTGCCAGTGGGATGAAGATCAGAGTCCAAAGCTTAGTCAAGAAGGTGCATTAAGCAAGAAAGGATCATAAATTTAAGCTGCGAGTTTCAGAAAAAACAGCCTGTCTGTGTTTTATTTCAGAGGTCCCAAAAAAATATACTTCCACCATAGAAAAAATACTTTATGACCATTTATGTACATCTGAAATAATACTTTAGTTACAAATGTGTGTGCCCACCATAGGATTCTCTTCCTTTCTCTGTCCCTCAGTTCTCCAAATTCATCAACAATGATATCCCATGCAAAATACCAGTGGCAGGGAACTTCACAATTAAACCATCCAAGTTACTACCTAATGTTTACGAGAACACGCTGAAGAATTGTATAGTGTATAAAATTATGAGGGGCCCAGATAGAGTGGATAGGACGGACCTATTTCCCTTAGCAGAGAGGTCAATAACCAGGGGGTATAGATTTAAAGTAACTGGTAGAAGGAATAGAGGAGAGTTGGAGAAGAACTTTTTTCACCCAGAGGGTGGTGAGGGTCTGGAACTCACTGCCTGAAAGGGTGGTAGAGGCAGAAACCCTCATCGCATTTGAAAAGTATTGGGATATGCACTTGAAGTGCCGTGACCTACAGGGCTACGGACCAAGTGCTGGAAAGTGGGATTGGGCTGGATCGCTCTTTCTCCGCCGGCACAGACACGATGGGCCAAATGGCCTCCTTCTGTGCCTTAAATTTCTATGATTCTATGGATTGGGAGTTTTGAATTTAAAAAGTGCTCTTTTAAGGCTCTCCAAATGGCCCGCTGGATAAAGATGACAGCCAAGACAAAATGCAAACCCAAAAGACTGTACATTCGATTCTCAGGCTAAGCAGAGTTAGCTGATCCAAGGTGGAGAGGAATTACCGTACTGCGGATATGCCTCAATGAAAATAAATTAGGCAGGGTTCCCACTTCTGATTACTATCTAGTGACTTCGGCTGGAAAGTGCACGAGTAAACATCAACTAAGGCTGGGATTGGGCTCAGTCAAATAATCTAATTACAGACATACTTGAATAATAGCCATAAAATCATACCTCAGTAGCAGCAAACATCTTTAGGAGATATTGGGGGGGCAAAAATAAGTAAAACGTCTTCAAGCCCATTAAAGTAGAATTGTGCTAAACCGTTTTTATTTCAAAGTCCATCTTCCTTTGAATTCTGTATATTCTAACTGAAAGCTTGCAGGCAACTGGTTCTCGGGCCTGTCTCAGTGTCACTCAGACAGCTGCCACCAGGTCTGAAAACAGAACAGGCTGACTCAATCTGTTTGCTGCCTCGACAAAATCAGTATATAGGGAAATCATATCAGGGAATAACCCAAAAAATTACTCCCTGGAATTATTTATACAATCACATGCATATGAAGTAGTTATTCAGCCTATTAGCTAAAGTACTCAAGTCTCCTGAAGTAGACAAGATACACCACCACAATTAAAGAATTGGAGTGAAAATGTTTACAATTAGATCTCTACAGAATTTCACACATGCTCCTCGATGTTAAAATCACAACATAAGACGCTGCACAACTGTTGTTTCGGTGGCGTTAGAGACTCCCAACACTCCACATAAGAGCTTTCTCCCATCTGAAAGAGCAGCGAGGAACCATCTATTCCATAGACATTGGGCAAATCAGGTTTGACAAGTACTGTGCAAAGGAGATGCTGCTCATTGATAGTTCACATCAGAAACTGCCCAGGTTTCGTTAGTGTACTGATACAAATACACTATAAAAGAGACAGAAAAATCACATTTAATACAAACAATTTCACAATCTGCAATACTCTAGTTCATCTCAAATGAATCTCACTGATGCCACCACGACTGAGATCTGTACTTCACCCCACAGCTCAAAACCCACTCTTCACACATCCCAAGTTGGAAAGCACAAATTCCAGGATTGTACTGTTAGATGTTTTTCACAATTTAAGAGGGCACAGTGTGAATATTTTACACACGTATCATTACATTACCACCAAAATCCAAGTGTCTGTGCTGGATTATCCATAAGCAGAGAATTAAAAAAATATCAAAGCTCACACATATATCCACACACATAAATCTGGGTTAAAAACACAGCATTTTGTACTGAAATTCCACCATTTCAAGTCTTAAAATTAAGCAGAGTAAACAAGATGTCTCAGGTATTTCCCCCCTTCCTCTCTGCAGCACATTACAGATAAAATGACCAATATTAAACACTAATGGAGGCGGCCCATGTCCCGCCGCTCCAGTATCGGTCAGTGTCCCGGTCTATCCCGGCTTTCCCATTGCAGACCCCGCCAGGCCTGTCAGACCCGCTTCCCCGCCAGGCCCTGGGATGCCGCCTCCATTCCAGGCCCTAGTAAGCGGTCTATTCCCCCCTCTCTAACGTGGGCCTCAGTGTCTATTTTAGGCCTCGGTGTCGACAGTGGGTTCCGGCCAAGCAGGCCTGAGGTGCGCTGGCTGGGTCTCAATTCCCCCCCTCTCCTCCCCTCAGAGGCTCGGGTCGGGCGCCACTCCCCGGGCTCTGCCCCCTCACTGTGAGACTCACCCTCTGCGGCTCTCCTCCGGCCGTTGCCCTGGGGGGGAGAGAGAGAGGCCTCCGCCCCCTCCCCGCTGTGGTTGTGGGGCTGTTGGACGTTGGCAGTGCCGCTCCCGCTCCCAGACCCGTTTCCAGTTCCCCCGTCCGTGTCAGCGCCAGGCTCGGCCTACACCCGGAACTATTTCCAGCGCCGGGACTTGCCACCCAGCGTAGCGCTCCGCCCGCCCGCCCGGCCGCAGCACCAGGCACGCAGCGACACCTCCGAGCCCGGAAAGAAGAGCGGGCGAACCCTGCTGTCACTCAGCGAGTCAGCCAACGTGTGGTTCTCGTCCGACTGGCGCTGCAAACTGAGGAGGGAGGGCAGGAATGTTTTACGTTCTTCATTTTGAGGCCAAAGAAGGTTATTAAATATTGTAGTTTGTGATAATACTGGGTGTATAAGAAAAAAGAGGAAGATCGTTCCCCTCAAATTGTCATTTCTATTGTTTGAATTGCAATAGAAAATCAGCAATTGATGTTTTAAAAAATAGGCATTACTCATGGACAAAACTGCTTATTATATAATATTCTACTCTCAATGTTTAAATATTTTCTCTATTCCATTGCTCACCTTCATGTCTACATAACAACAGTGACTATACTTCAAAAGGACTCAGTGGTTGTGAAGTGTTTGGGATATATTGAGGTGTGAAAGGCTCTGTACAAACACGAGTATTTTACATATATAAATGTGTCTATTTATTATATAATATACTAGCAGATCTCCTATGATATTGCTCACTGTGAGTTGGTGGCTGCCCTGTTGCAAGGGGGTTGTTGAGGTGTGGGAATGGGATATGGTCCACATGCCATTGAAAGGATTCAGAAAGAAGTTATCAAAGATGTGCTCAGAGGGAGCAAAGTAAGTGTTTTTCGATTGGTTGCTGAAAAAAATTAAACGAATGAATAAAGTTTTCCTTATCCGCTCTAGGTGGATAAAGTCCTCTCGATGGATTATTTTCTATTCGTGCTCTCATTCTTAGAGCCTTTTCCATTGCTGGGAAGGAGGTGGGGCTTACAAGCACCCTGTCCTGGCATGCTCGGTGAATGCCCAGTCTTGTTGTCAATCAGAGAACAAATTCTGGTTTCATGCACTGCTTCCCAGGTCCAAAATGTTGTGTTCAATAGATTCAGAAGAAAAGCAGCCTCGTGGGAATTGTAGTGCACAGAATGCTTGCAGAGAATCACACTGTGCATTCAGACTTCTGTACTCTGCTCCCTATGTTCATTCAGGTCACAGAATGATAGCTATGGGAAGATCCATGTGTTCAAGCTGTAGGCTTCTCAAGGGAACAGAACACCAATGGAAAACATTGTTACAGATGTGCATAAAAGACAAAAGTAAATGTAAATGTTATCATTTCCTTGTGAATTTTATCATTTTATTGTCTGTCATTAGGTTAATACCCAGTATTAAATCCTCGGCTTAGTGAGAAAACAAGTTGGCAGCCAAAAACATTCCAAAAAAAATTTGACGAAATGTTGTTGCTTCACCTTCCTTTTATTGGTAGCTGTTTGTTAAACCTTGATGTTTTCATTCCTGCTTGTCACTTGTTTATTGGTCTGTTCTATATTTTACTTGTCATTTCTTGGTATTTTATTAAAAATAATAATTGAGCCAATCAGGTGCAAGTGGGACGCTTTGTGGTGTGTGGATTTTCATCAGGTGGAAGAAAATGTTGAACATTCCCCATTTAATTTATGACCCTAATACAGCAGTGTCCGTGATTTTGCCTTTGTGGGCTTCATAATTATATGCTACAGATCCTCACGGAGCATATACAAAGTAGAGATCTTAGACTGTTGGTATCTATAGATCTTGATAATTTAACTAGCAATGAGGCAACAGTTCTAAAAATAGCCTATTCCAAATCGCCACGCCTGCAAAATAACAAAATATAAGTTCTTTGTGCTTTCAGGACTGGATTGCCAGGGCCTGGGCTGCACTCTCAGACCATATATTAAAGCGTTTTTGTTTTGTAATGTAGAAAAATGAGTTGAAACTGCTATCTGTCAGTCCTTGTATGGGTAGCAGGTACCAAGAAGTGGCATTCCCACCGTACAGTGACAGATTACGATTTTTCAGTTGTATTGTTCCAACAGACCAATCGCAGCACTCAATAAACAATGATCAGTCAAAAAAAAGAGTATTAATTACCACCAAAATAATCACATGGTTACCTAAGACCAAAGAACCGTTACTGTCTAAACTGAAACCCACCAAATCCATGACTCCTGTCTTTACTAGCATTGGTCCTGTCAAACAAACATGCAGATTAGCATTAAATGAGATGGTTGGAATTTGAGGAACAGAATAGTCATGTAATTACTATTGGCTAATGAGATTACTCCAAAAGGGACAGACAGACACAATCTTTTATCTATATAGAGAACGATAGTTTTGTGGTCTTTGATTTTAGATTATTGATCGAGAAACTTGCAATGATAACATCCCAGTTATTAATTCTTCAGTGTTCTGAATAAACTACAAGGAACCTGGAAGTCACCGTTGGCAGTTGATGTCATGGTTGACAAAAAGACTGATGTACTTAAGAAGACAACTGCAACCAAGAGCTGTATGGTATTGCTGGCTGTGGGCAATCTCATTGTGAGTTTCAGATGACTGTTCCAAACACTGAATTGAACCCTGCCATAGAATTTCGTGATATAACCACTCTTGAGAATCAATTCAATGTTTGTCTCAGTGTCAACAAACCGAGCCTGCAGTTGCAGATCACTATGCACAATGTCGGACAGACCTGTGTGATGAGCTGATGTCCCATTGGCCATTCAAGCTGGAGATAAAAAGCAAAATAATGGAAAATGCTAAAAATCTGAAATAAAAATCGAATAAGCTGGAAACACAAAGCAGGTCCCTCAACATCTGTAAAGAAAAAAGACAGGTTAACATTTTGGGTGTAGACCCTTTGTGAGAACTTAGTCACCCCTGTATACCTGAAATGTTACCTCTGTTTTTTTCAAATGCTGTATATTTCCACCATTTTGGTCATTCTCACTACACTGGAAGATGCTGGGAAAGGACTAAGTGTTGCTAGGTCAATGATGACATCAACATAGTTGTTTTCTAGTATCTTCTGGAAAGACGCAGCTACCAGGTATCAAATTTTTTTTACTTCCTTTAATGTAACTCATGAAAAAAAATCAATCAACATAGATTTAAAAAAATATTGTGTCTCTTTCACTGGCCAGTCGTGCTCATGTGACCTTTGCAATTCACTGACACTTTCTGGCAATCTCATTGGCCAATATTGCTCATGCGAGTTTTCAATCCGAGTGGTGTTTTAAATCTCATTGAGTAACAGTAATCACATTATTGTTTTACTTGAGCCATTTTATGGCAGTTTCATCGCTGCAGTTAGCATGTGATTAAGCTGATTGGTCCAGAGCCCTGTCACTGAAATATATAACAATGCCAGTAAAGGCAACCTACATCGTTTAGGAATTCATCATGTTTCTCTTTATAAAGTAAAAGGCTTATTGGTCCCTGGTAACAATGTGACCGTTGCCATGGTAACCAATGCTCACTGGTTTATGAGTGCTGTGATTGGGGCTCTGATATATATGTAGTACAGCCAGGTAAGCAATTGAATAGCAGAATATATTTCTGATGGTAGTGTTCTTGCCTGAGTCAGATGGTTGTGGGTTCTAAAACCCCAATCAGGGGTTTAGCAAGTAATGCAGGCTGACGTTCTAGGAATCTAGGAACAGGAGTACGCCAGTCAGCCCCTCAGGCCTGCTCCACCATTCAATTCGATCACAGCTGATCTGCACCTCAACACCATTTACCTGCCTTTGCTCCACATCCCTTGGTACCCTTATCTAACAAAAATGTATCCAGCTCAGTCAAATTCTGTCTGATAAGGCTCCTGTGAAGCACCTTGGGACATTTTACCCTATTAAAGGCACTATATAAATGCAAGTTGTTGTCTTGTTGAAAGCTCCAATTGTCCCCGCGTCCACAGCCTTTCCAAATTTCTACCACCCTTTGTGTGGGGAAAATGCTTCCTGATTTCACTCTTGAATGGCCTGGGTCTAACTTCAAGATTATGTCCCCTTGCTTTTGATTCCTCCACCAGAGGAAATCGTTTCTCTGTATCAAACTTATCAAATCATTTTAGCATTTTAAATACCTTGATCGGATCGCGTCTCAATCTTCTATATTCATGGGAATAGAAGCCAGGTTTGTGCAAACTTTCCTCATAACTTAACCCTCTAAGCCAGTGAATCTGCACTGCACCCACTCCAAGGTCAGTATAATAGCAAAATACTGCAGATGTTGGAAATCCGAAATAACAACAGAAAATGCTGGAAAAACTCAGCAGGTCAGGCAACATCCGTGGAGAGAAATTTGAGTTGACGTTTCGGGTTGAAACCCTTCTTCAAAACTGGAAAGAAAAGAAACTAGATCGAAGGCAGGGCTGCGATCGGACAAAAGAATAAAAGAAACAAAAGAAGTAAAAGAGATTAGAAGCTAGACGAGATGGTAATAGGCTGGGATTAGATGTAAAGTGTACTGACAGGGCAGTATAGCCGTCCTGAGCTGCGGTGCCCAAAATTAAACATAGTACCCCAAATGGGGTTTGGCCAAGGCTCCGAACTGAAGCATAACATCCTCCCCTTTGTAACCTAGCCCGCTTGAGATAACGGCCAACAGTCCATTACCTTTTAGTGATTGCTTTTTTGTACCTGCCTACTGAATTTTAATGATTTGTGCAGTCCTGAGGGAGTGCTGCCCTGTTGGAGATGCTGTCCGTTTGAGGCGATGTTAAACCGAGGCACAGACACAATTGAAAGGAAAACATAGGGTTGCCGACTCAGGTTGGACATATTCCTAGAAGTTTTATCACATGTCCTCTCACCTCCAACCATCCCGCTCAGCTTTCTTCCCCCCCCATTTGCAATATTTTTATAACTAATAAACAAAAGTGTTCAAAGATAATGATAAAAACACACTTTTTAAATGCGCCTATGATTTTTCTCTCAGGTTGCTCTCCACCATGTGGACAACCTCTATCATGTAGTGTAGGACAGACTAAGGACAGAGCCAGTAGTCCAAAACTGGGCGTGCATGAGATGATGTTCTTCTGGTGACCTCATCAACATCCTTTCATCAACCAATACCATCAAAAAATGACCAACTGGTCATTTACTGTGCGCAAAGTGTCTGTTGTGTTTGCCTACATAACAACAGTAATTATACTTCAAAAGTAATTAACTGGAGCTTTAGGTGCTATATAAATGCGAGATAGTTCGACAGATTTTGAAGTTGTGGGTTTTAAATTGTCAGTTGATCTGTGGCATTGGTCAGGATATATAATTTTTGTTAATATATACTGTTCGATCTCCTGTGACATTCTGCATGGGGAGCTAAGACCAAGTATGGCCCTCAGATGAAGGGGACTTAGAGGAGAGGGAATAATTGGACCAAGCATGCAGACATTTTGTCTTTATCTTTCTATATTTCCATTATAATTTCCTATGTCCATATTCTTAATGGAAACTGCCCAGCTAAATTTGTTACACTGGAATTACACCCACCTACTAGCGCCTCCACTGGTGAGAGAGTGTAATTACAGCATGACAAGTTTACAGACAATTTCCATTATAAATGTGGATATAGGAATTATATATATAATAAAAATATATGTATGTGAGAAAGATTGCAGTCCTTTTGAAGACAAACTTGTGTCTCCACCATGAGGACATCCTCGATCTTGTAGTATGGGACAAGCTAAGGACAAATCTAGCAAGCCAAAACTAGGCATCCATGAGGTAATGTGGGCAAGTTCAGCAGCAGAATTGTGTACCACCACAATCTGTAACATTATGCCATGACACACCCCTCATTCCTTGATCACCATCAAGCCAAGAGACCAACCCTGGTTCAATGTGGTGTAGAAGAGCATGCCAGGTGCAGGACCAGGCATACCTTAGAATGAGGTATTAACCTAGTGAAACTACCACAAAGGATTACCTGCACACTAAACACCAAAAGCAGCAGGTTATAGACAGAGCTAAGCACTCCCACAACCAAAGGATCAGAGCAAAGCATGCAGCCCGACCACATCCAGTCAAGAATGGTGGTGGACAACCAGGCAACTAAAAGGAGGAGGAAGGTCCATGAATATCCCCAGCCTCAACTATGGTAGAGTCCAGCATATGAGTGCAAGAAACAAGGCTGGTGTTTTCAAGTATCTTCAGCCAAAAGTGCTAAGTGGATGATCCTACTCGGCATACTCCAAGGTCTCCACCATCATAGATGCAAGTGCCCAGCCAGTTCAGTTAATTCCACATGACATTAAGAAGAGGCTGAGTTCACTTGACACAGAAAAGGCTATGGGACCTGACAACATCTGGCTGTAGTGCTGAGGACCTGTGCACCAGAGCTAGCCATCCCCGAGCCAAGCTGTTCCATTACAGCTACAACATTGGCATCTACCTGTCAATGTGGAAGATTGCCTAGGTATGTCCTATCTGTAAAAACATGATGAATCTAACCTGCCTTATCAGCTACTTCCCAATCATCAGTAAAGTGATGGAAGGAGCCACTAATAGTGCCATCAAGTGACACCTACTCATCAATAACCTGCCCACCAACACTTAGTTGACCACATATTTGCACCATCACTAAGACCGCCTATTTCCACCTACGGAACATCGCCCGACTCCGCCCCTGCCTCAGCTCATCTGCTGCTGAAACCCTCATCCATGCCTTTGTTACCTCTAGACTTGACTATTCCAACGCACTCCTGGCCAGCCTCCCACTTGCCATCCTCCATAAACTTGAGGTGATCCAAAACTCTGCTGCCCGTGTCCTAACCCATCACCCATCACCCCTGTGCTGATCCCTCCGTGGCCTCACCCATCCCTATCTCTGTAATCTCCTCCAGCCCCCCAACCCTCTGAGATATCTGCGCTGCTCTAAATCTGGCTTGTTGATCTTCCCTGATTTTAATCGCTCCACCATTGGTGGCCTTGCCTTCAGTTGCCAAGGCCCTAAGCTCTGGAATTCCCTGGTTAAACCTCTCTTTCCTCCTTTAAGATGCTCCTTAAAACCTGCCTCTTTGACCAAGCTTTTTGTCATCTGCCCTAATATCTCCTTATGTGGGTCCATGTCTAATCTTATTTTATAATGCTCCTGTGAAGCGCCTTGGATATTTTACTACATTAAAGGCACTATATAAATACATGTTGTTGTTGTTGTTAGTTTGGGGTCCGTCAGAACCATTTAGCTCCACACTTCATCACAGCCTTGATCCAGACATGGATGCAAGAGCCGAATGCCAGAGGAGAGGTGAGTGTAGCTGCCTTCAATATCAAGGCGGCAGTCGACCAAGTAAGGCACCCGGGAGCCCTGACTGCAAGATGAACATGGTGTAGTGAGCTACTGGATTGGTCTTTGAAGTGAAGCACACCTTGTATTTGAATCAGCACTCCATTCCGCCCCCCCCCCTCCTCTCCTGAGCCCTTTGTTGGGTACAGTTCCATGGTTGCCGGTCACCCAAGTGGTCAGATTTCATGCAGTACCCTAGATAGTGAGTCTCAACAGGACGTTTAGCCTTCAAGGTATTGTCAAAGTCAAACCTAATACTGTTCTCAGCTGATGCAGTTTCTAACAGGAGTGATTGGATGGAGATCAGGAGGAGGAATCCGTCCCTAGCCCAAGGGCACTGAGGCCAATTGAAGTGTTTCTTTGTTTGTTTCTTTGTTTCTTTCCTTTTTCTCTCCGACGGAGGCATATATGAATTTATGAACCTTTATCCATTATGACAAAGTATTTTTGACAGTCAATTAATATATAGCTGACGTTATTAAACCTTACAAGCTCAATTTTAATTCTTTGGCTGCCAGTTAGCTTCTAAATCAGAGACAAATATTAATAGGAGCAGAGCACCTGTGCAAACATTACAATGGAACCATGGAGAAAATAGAGCACAAGTCAGCGGATGTCATACTAAAAATGTACAGTACAGTGCTCTGGTTGGACTGCCCTTCAAGTGTAGTTTCCAGTTTTGGCCACTAATCAATCAAGACCTGGGGGCAGAACAGAGAAGCTCCCTGGTATAAACAATTGAGAAAGTTGATTTCCTCAACCTTAACTAAGAACGGGCCTCAGCAATATATAAGATAGTAAAAAGTATAGAAAAGGTAGATCCAGAATATGGCTTCAAATTAAACCGTGACAGTAACACAAGTCGGCACAGGGTCACAGTGCTGAATGGCCAATTTAGGACTGATATCAGGAAGCTCTTCATCACAGAAAGAGTGATTAACATGTGGAATGGACTTTGTAATTTTGGAATTGTTTAAGCAAGAACTTGCATTTGTTTAGTGCTTTTCACAATCTCAGGATGTCCCAAAGCGCTTTACAACCATTGAAGTACTTTTGAAGCGTAGTCACTGCTGTAATGCAGGGAAACATGGGAGCCAATTTGTGCACAGCAAGGTCCCACAAACAGCAATGAGATAAATGGCCAGATAATCTGTATTTGGTGGAAATGGTCGATGGATAAATGTTGGCCAAGACACTGGAAGAACTTCCCTGCTCTTCTTTGAATAGTGTCATGGGATCTTTCATGTCTATCTGAAAAGGCAGATAAGAGCCTCGGTTTAATGTCTTACCTGAAAGACGGCACCTCTGACAGTGCAGCACTCCATCAGTACTGCACCAGAGGATCAGCCTAGGCTATGTAGTCAAATCTCTTACGTGAAATAGAACCCACACTCTCTGACTCTGAGGTGAGAGTGCTACCACTGAGCCAAGTTTGACACCATAAAACAACTGGATGCAGTAAGGAGGGGTATATAGGGATGTTTGAGCGGGAATGCGCTTTTGACCTTCTGCATCTCATGAGTGTGTCGGTTCAAAAGTTCCAAAGTCCAAAATGTTTGTTTTTGATAAATTCTTTCTTGTGACTTAGCCCCCACCAGAGGGCAGCATAGAGACAGCGCCAACATTTACCTTATTAGCAAAGGATCAGAGCCATTACATTAACAATGGGCTGACAACAGGATGATCAGGTATCACCAAGCATTACAAAATTAAACAGGAAGCACCATTAGACACTCAACTCTTCAAAAATTAAGTAATCTCCTTCCCCATGGATTCTGTTGGAGATGCGAAAGACATGTTGCTGAGGTATTCCTCTGACTCCTTCTGCTGACTAAGGTGTTTCAGTGGACAGGTGTGTCTGAAGTTGGTCATTACTCGAATTTTGCTCTGGTATTGGTTTGAAATTGCTTTCCTTCTCAACAATAATTCCACTGGTGTAGGCAGGCTGGGGTTAGCTGAAACTAGACTACTGTCTGGTGTAATTATTCTTCATGTAATCTTTGGCCCCACAGATGGCCATGGCCCCACAGATGTGTGTCCAGACTGTCTGACTGGAATTTCCAAAGTTGATTTGAAAAAGGATCTGATCTTATTGCCAGTTATATGTACATCATATGCGGATATTTACTTAACAAACATATTGCCACCATTCAATAACCAAGGAAGTAAAGCACTCACAGTGATTAAAAAAACACTCTGCTTTTCGTCTTACCATTTTACCAATAAAAGCACAAAAAGATTAAAGTACACATGCACATGCCGTGCGAATGTGAGTATTGAGATCACGTGCCCTATGACAGTGTCTATTATTCATTTTTAATTTACTAATCAGAAATATAATTATCCACGTCTGGATTCCCAATTAGCCACATGTGGCTAACATACTGGACAACACTGGTTTAGCTCACAGTTGGGCAATTTGCAGCTCTGGCTTTGTGACTGTATATCCCAGTGGTCAGTACAGCCCCTCTAGGGTTAATGCACACATACAAAGGCAATTGGCCACAGCCTGTCAGGACAGCGTATTGTTGTGCAAGCTTTGGGTTTCTAAGCTTGATTTCTTTTTTTGGTTCGTTGCCATCTAGTTTTGAGTTTAGTATTTCACTCATCTGCACCATTTCTTTTTGTTCTGGATTCATGCATAGTTCTTCCAAAGTGTGTGTTCACTTAGATTGCATTTGTTAGACCAGTAACATGCATCTCGGTAGTACTGAAACCTACATTGTTTGTTTTCCCCTTTCATTAGTTAGATCTACTCTGAGGTATTCTCCAGTTTGAACTTTTTGGAACATAGGTTCATATTCAGCGTCAGGTTTTTTTTAAACTGGAAATTGACCAAACATGCTTACTTAGTTGAAGTTGTAGAAAACATTGCTCTCTAGCATTTTGCAGATTTGGTTGTTAAATTTCTTCAGGAATGTGGCATCTTCACATGGTGCTTGTAGAACATTATCAGTAGCAGTGTAGACCAGATCTTGAGTTGTGCTTTTGCACCAACTGTATTGATGTCAGGATAGTTTCAGTTTCAAAGCACAGCTGGGATATTTCCTGATTGGTGGGATCTTGTTCTATTAAAAAATATTTCTTCCAGTTCTCTTAATGGAGAGATAAGTTAATCTTTATCTTTGTTCAGTGCTTGTGTTTCTGGAGGCATTATTCATTGACTGTGTGTTTTCAGGAGGGTGAGGCTTTGACTGTGACTCAGAGCTATCGTGTAAAGCAGGTTAGAATGTTGTTTACCAACTGTACAGTGTTGGCAAACAGTGTAAGAAAATTTGACATTGTGCCACTACAGATATAGATTCCCATCTCACCTCCTCACCCAGACAGAAAGAGTTTAACATGATTCCATCATACTGGTGATCCCCCTAAACATTCTAAAGGGGGCAGACCTTATAAATGCCAATCTGTTTAACTTGGAGTGAGCCTTTGGTTCAGTGGTAGCATTCCTGCCTCTGAGTCAGAAGCTGAAGGGTTTGAACTCAATTCCAGCATGTGGAGACTAGAATATGGTCTCAGAAGTGGGTTTGTATCAACTGAGGTACTCGTGTCTGGACAGAGTGATCACTGGCTCAGTGGTTGTATTCCTGCCTCTGAATCAGAATGGTTGGGTTCGGGCCCCACTCCAGACAGTCGCGGGAAGTGGAGATCAGAGTGCCAGTTCTGAATACTGGGCCGATGTCCAAAGTGGGTACTTGTGTCCGATGGGTGCTGCTGCCCGCCTCCCCTCCCCCCCGTCTTAAAGGGCTTTTCATCCGTGGTTGCAGCCCATCTTGGAGGAGGTGCTCCCAAGATAAAGACCAGGAGGAAGGTAACAGAAAACCACCTCAGGTATTCCTCCCTAGTAAGTGGACCAAGAATCTCATGTCAGACTTGAATTAGAGCCTGCTCTAGGGGTGAACACAGTAGACAGATGTTTAACTTAGTCACAGGCTCTACAAGAGGACATAGACAGGGTGGCAAGTTTGGATCTCAGTGAGACTGTCCCGGATGGCCACACCTGTGGGAAACGTCTAAGTCTGGAGTCGCTCCAGCTCAGACCTGTTGAGCTGGACCATGAGTTAGAGACGCACTGAAACACAGGGGAGAGGGAGGAATATATCTTGGATAGTTTGCTCCAGAATGCAGTCACATCACATCGAGAGATACAGGAACAGGTAAAGGTAAAGGAAGAGTTATATCAAGTCTACAGCACAAAAACAGGCCATTCGGCCCAACAGGTCTATGCCGGCCTTTATGCTCCACATGAGCCTCCTTCCACCCCTCTTCATCTAACCCTACCAGTATACCCTTCTATTCCTTTCTCTCTCATGTGCTTATCTAGCTTCCCCTTAAATGCATCTATGCGATTAGCCTCAACTACTTGTTGTGGTAGCAAGTTCCACATTCTAACCATTCTTTGGCTAAAGAAGCCTTTCCTGAATTCCCCGTTGGATTTATTAGTGACTATCTTATATTTGCGACCTCTAGTTTTGGTTTCCCCCACAAGTGGAAACATTTTCTCCACGTCTACCCTATCAAACCCTTTCGTTATCTTAAAGACCTCCATCAGGTCACCCCTCAGCCTTCTCTTTTCTAAAAAAAAGAGCCCCAGCAAGTTCAATCTTTCCTGATACTTATAACCTCTCAGTTCTGGTATTATCCTTGTGAATCTGTGTTTTTGCACCTTCACCAATGCAAGTTAAACAATATCCTTTTTATAATATGGACACCAGAACTATGCACAGTACTCCAAGTGTGGTCTAACTAAGGTTCTATATAAGTTTAACATGACTTCGCTGCTTTCCAATTCTACCCCTCTAGAAATGAACCCCAGTGCTTGGTTTACTTTTTTTTAATGGCCTTATTAACCGGTGTCGTTACTTTTAGTGATTTGTGTATCTGTACCCCTAGATCCATTTGCTCCTCTACCACATTTAGACTTTTATTATCCAAGCAGTATGTGGCCTCCTTATCCTGCCTAGTAAAATGCACATCACAATTATCTATATTTGAAATTAATTTGCCAATTAAATGCCCATTCTGCAAGTTTATTAATGTCTTCTTGTATTTTGTTGCAGTCCTCCTTTGTATTAACTACACCCTCCAATTTGGTGTCGTCTGCAAATTTAGATTCCCGAGTCCAAATAGTTAATGTAAATTGTGAACAACAGTGGTCCCAGCACCGATCCCTGTGGAACACCACTTCCTACCTTTTGCCAGTCTGAGTAGCTGCCCTTAACCCCTCCTCTCTATTTTCTGTTTTGTAGCCAGCTTGCTATCCGTTCTGCTACTTGTCCCCTGACTCCACAAGCTCTGACCTTAGTCATGAGTCTGCTATGCGGCACCTTATCGAAGGCCTTTTTGAAAATCCAAATATATTTCATCTACTACATTACCCTTGTCTGCTCTTTCTGTTACTTCTTCAAATAATTCAATAAGGTTACATATTTGAGTAAAGATTCCATTATCTTTCCTACCACCGACATTAAGCTAACTGGTCTATAGTTCCCTGGACTTGTTCCATCTCCCTTTTTAAATATAGGAATAACATTAGCTGTCCGCCAGTCCTCTGCCACTATTCCCTTTTCTAATGAATTGTTATATATATGTAATAGTGCCTCTGCTATCTCTTCCCTAACTTCTTTTAATATGCATGGAAGAGGAGTGTGCAGCTGACAGTCAACAGGGTAGGGAGAACCTTGTTGAGGTAGGAAAGGAGGAACCGCAGAATTTGGTCCAGTCCAACAAGTACAATGTACTTGCTACCTGTGGGGATAAGGAAGAAGGCTGTGGGGAGGATGGCTAGAATGCCAATCAATGCTAATGGGGCAGGAGGCAGGAGGCAGTCCAAGGGTGGGAGCAACGGAATAGAAAGGTTGTAGCTATAGGGGATTTGATAGTTAGGGGGCTAGAGGGTATCCTCTGTAATTGCGATTGACAGTCCGGGGTGGGGGGGGGGGCGGCGGGGGGGAGTGTTGTCAGGGTAAGAGATATCTCAAAGTGGCTGGAAAGGTATTTGGAAAGGGAGGGGTAGAAACCAATTGTTGTGATCCATGCTGGATCAACAACATAGGAAAAAAAGACTTGCATTTATATAGCGCTTTTCACAACCACCGGACGTCTCAAAGCGCTTTACAGTCAATGAAGTACTTTTGGAGTGTAGTTACTGTTGTAATGTGGGAAACATGGCAGCCAATTTGTACACAGCAAGCTCCCACAAACAGCAATGTGATAATGACCAGATAATCTGTTTTTTGTCATGTTGGTTGAGGGATAAATATTGGCCAGGACACCAGGGATAACTCCCCTACTCTTCTTCGAAATAGTGCCATGGGATCTTTTACATCCACCTGAGAGGACAGACGGGGCCTCGGTTTTTTACGTCTCATTCAAAAGATGGCACCTCCTACAGTGCAACACTCCCTCAGCACTGCACTGGAGTGTCAACCAAGCTTTATGTGCTCAAGTCCCTGGAGTGGGACTTGAACCCACAACCTTCTGACTCAGGCGAGTGTGCTACCCACTGAGCAACAGGTGACATAGGAAAGAGGTCATGCTGAGGGAGTTTCAAGAGCTAGGCGCTAAATTAAAAAGCAGGATCTCGAAGGTGGTAAGCTCCAGATTACTACCTGAGCCATGTGCTAATTGGAATAGGGACAAACAAATCAGGAAAGTAAATGTGTGTCTGGAAGACTAGTGTGGGAAGGAGGGGTTCCATTTCATGGGACACTGGCACCAGTACTGGGACAGAAATGAGCTGTACCGCTGGGACAGGCTGCATTTGAACTGGGCTGGAACCAAGATCCTAGCAGAAAGGATAAGCAAAACTGTAGCAAGGGCTTTAAACCAACAAAGAGGGTGGAAAAAATAATAATCTGAAGATAAGAAAAAAAGAGAATAAGAGCAAAGGTCAGAGTACAAAAAGAAATAAAGATAATATAAATACTTTGGGAACAAAAAAGGTTATGGGAAGTAATAATAAAATACGTTAAAATAAAGCAGGCGTGAATAAAAATAAAAATATATTAAATTGCCTTTTTAGCAATGTACAGAGCATCAACAACAAAACGTTTGATTGGTCAAAAAGTCCAGGTCAGGGCATATGGGCAGGGTGGGGACAGTTACTCATGTTGACCTTTTCCGACGGGATGATTGTACTTAATCTATATACAGTTACCAAAGCTGCTCCTTGTTCCTACCACTAGGAAGCATAATTGAGCTGTATGGGACGGGGGGAGAAAGAACCAGCCATCAACCCTTCATTCCCAGGTAAAGCATTTATAGAACACCTTATTGCATCATCAGAACATCCCAAAGCTTCACAACAAATGAATTACTTTTGAAGTGTAAGCACTGTTGTGTTCTTCCCTTCTTCTTCTTCTTAGGCAGTCCCTCAGAACCGAGGATGACTTGTTTCCACACTAAAAATGAGTTCTCAGGTGACTGATGAGTCCAACGCGGGACCTACAGTCTCTGTCACAGGTGGGGCAGACGGTGGTTGAAGGGGCGGGTGGGTGGGGTGCTTGGGTTGATGGCACTCCTTCCACTGTTTGTGCTTGGCTTCCGCTTGCTCCCGGCAAAGAGACTCGAGGTGTTCGGCGCCTTCCCTGATGCTTCTCCTCCACTTTGAGTGGTCTTGGGCCAGGGATTCCCAGGTGTTGGTGGGGATGTTACACTTTTTCAAGGAGGCTTTGAGGGTGTCCTTGAAGCGTTTCCTCTGCCCACCTGGGGCTCTCTTGCCGTGCCAGAGCTCCAAGTAGAGCGCTTGTTTTGGGAGTCTCGTATCGGGCATGTGGACAATGTGACCCATCCATCGGAGCTGATTGAGTGTGGTCAAAGCTTCGATGCTGGGGATGTTGGCCTGAGCGAGAACACTGACGTTGGTGCGCCTATCCTGCCAATGGATTTGCAGGATCTTGCGGAGGCAGTGTTGGTGGTACCTCTCCAGTTTTTTGAGGTGCCTGCTGTACATGGTCCATGTCTCTGAAGCATACAGGAGGGCAGGTATCACTACTGCCCTGTAGACCATGAGCTTAGTGCCGGGTTTGAGGTCCTGGTCTTCAAACACTCTCTTCCTCAAGGCGACCGAAGGCTGCACTGGCACACTGAAGGCGGTGTTGGGCTTCGTCATTGACGTCTGCCCTTATTGACAGTAGGCTCCCGAGGTATGGAAAGTGGTCCACATTGTCCAAGGCCTCGTCATGGATTTTGATAATTGGGGGGCAGTACTGTGTGGCGGGGGCAGGTTGGTAGAGGACCTTTGTCTTACGGATATTTAGTGTAAGGCCCATGCTCTCATACGCTTCAGTGAAGGTGTTGACGATGGTTTGGAGTTCGACTTCCGAGTGAGCGCAGACGCAAGTGTCGTCTGCACACTGTAATTCGATGACAGAGGATGGGACAACCTTGGATCTGAACTGGAGGCGACGGAGGTTGAACAGTTTCCCGTTTGTTCTGTAGATTACTTTTGAAATGTAAGCAAAGGCCGCAGTCAATTTTGCACAGCAGACCCCATAAACAACAAGTGAGATGAATGGAACACAAGAACAAGAGTAGGCCATTCAGCCCCTCGCGCTGTTCCGCCATTCAATTAGATCATGGCTGATCTGTAACTCAACTCCACTTAACTTTGATCCATATTCCTTACTACTCTTATTTTTAAAAAATCTGTCGATCTCAGTCTTAAAATTTCCATTGACCCAGCATCCACAGCCTTTTGGGGGTGAGAATTCCAGATTTCCGCTACCCTTTGTGTGGAAAGTGCTTCCTGATTTCACTCCTGAATGGCCCAGCACAGATCCTAGTCTCTAGCCATTAAGAAAATATTCCGATTTTTCTTTGTTGGATCCAACGTGGATGACCCCACACTTCCCCACATTGACCTCCATCTGCCATCGTTTTGCCCACTCACTTTTAGTGAAAGAAGACCGATGGGAATGGACTGATCAACTCACCAAAGTGGTTTCCTCCCTGAATGAACGACTCGCCGGGAGCCCCCTTTTAACTGCCACCGACTGTTCTAAACCCTTTGGATTGTACCCTGCCAGCACAGCTTTCGGCTTGGCCGTGCTGCTCGGCCAGGAGCACCGTGGCAAAGTCAAACCACTGTGTTTTGCGTCAGCCAGCCCGCGGGGAGTTGAACTGCGCGACACTGGGTGCGAGAAGCAACTCTTCGCTCTATATTGGGCCCGCTCCCAATTCCGGTACTTAGCTGGGGGGTTACTCTCTTGAAGTTCAGACCTCCCACACCCCGCCTCACTATCTCCCCGAGGGCCACATTAAAGACGGCAACGTCTTGCGTGCCCAGATAACCAGATTTCACTCCTGAATCATTACACAAAACATCATGATCAGTAGCCTTAAATCCCCATGTCCGGCAATCCTGGGACTAGGACTCCGCACATCTGTCCCCTTCCGGACCTTGCCAGTCTGATATTTAAGGCCAAGTTTGTTGCCACAGCGATTCGTGCATAGACTGATACAGGCGATCACACGGATGATGCCATTTTATATGTTGATGGTTCCTGTTACCATGTCAATAACTCTCCTGTTGCGGGTTTTACCATCTGGCAGACGGGCATGTCTGCACCTGATGTATACAAATGCTCCATTCCTTCCGCTCAGAGTGCAGAGGTGGCTGCTGTCCCACAAGTCTTGCTTTGAGCCCTCGCCATTCCTTCCCCTTTTGTTATCTGCTCCGATTCTAATTTTCTCTGTCTCGCTTTGACTGACTACCTTCCACACTGGCAGAAAAACAATTGGTGCCGCGCCGATGGCAGACTCATCAAATACTCAGTTCCGTTTAGACAGATCTACTCCACCGCACAATGCCTTCCCTCCCTTGAGATTGACATTGTGGAGGTTAAAGCACATTCCATGTCAGGCTCCACTAAGCATTGCAATAATGGGGGTGGATGCAGCGGTGAAACAAGCGGAACTTACGGGGATTCCTCAGGTGGCTCCTTCTCCCCAGGATGCTAAATCGCCGCTGTCACCAGTAGAGCCCGCCCGGGCATTCTTGACCTCCGCTTTCAGCAGGCTATCGACCCCCAGGTCATGGAATGGCGACATCAGCTTGGCCAACACGTCTAACACATTCCTCTGACTGTTCAACATGACACTGTGATGGCCAGCCCGGTCTGCGACCTCCTGCCCGGACCGCGACCTCCTGCCCGGACCGTGACCTCTAGCCCGGACCGCGACCTCCTGCCCGGACCGCGACCTCCTGCCTGGACCGCGACCTCCTGCCCGGACCGTGACCTCCAGCCCGGACCGTGACCTCCTACCCGGACCGTGACCTCCTGCTCGAACCGTGACATCCTGCTCGGACCGTGACCTCTAGCCCAGACCACGACCTCCTGCCCGGACTGCGACCTCCTGCTCGGACCGCGAACTCCAGCCCAGACTGCGACCTCCTACCCAGACTGTGACCTCCTGCTCGAACTGCAACCTCCTGCTCGGACCGTGACCTCTAGCCCGCACTTCGACCTCCTGCTCGGACCGCGACCTCCTGCTCGGACCGTGACCTCCTGCTTGAACTGCGACCTCCTGCTCGGACCGTGACCTCTAGCCCGGACTGCGACCTACTGCTCGGACCGTGACCTCTAGCCCGGACTGTGACCTCCTGCTCGGACCGTGACCTCTAGCCCTGACTGTGACCTCCTGCTCGGACCGTGACCTCCTGCCCGGACCGTGACCTCTAGCCCGGACTGTGACCTCCTGCTCAGACCGTGACCTCTAGCCCGGACTGCGACTTCCTGCTCGGACCGTGACCTCTAGCCCGGACTGCGACCTCCTGCTCGGACCGTGACCTCCTGCTCGGACTGCGACCTCCTGCTCGGACCGTGACCTCCTGCTCGGACCGTGACCTCTAGCCCGGACCGTGACCTCCTGCTCGGACCGTGACCTCTAGCCCGGACTGCGACCTCCTGCTCGGACCGTGACCTCCTGCTTGGACTGCGACCTCCTGCTTGGACTGTGACCTCCTGCTTGGACCGTGACTGTACTGTCCTCCCTATGTGTATGTGTCTGTACGCAGTTAGACAGCCTAAGTCGAGTCTTTGGGCAAAGGGGGCATCGTGTGGTCCGTTAACTTGCTCTCTCACCTTATGCCCCCTCACCACATCTCTCCCGAGCAGGAGAATCTGGGCCTTTGGATCCAATGCTGGGATGCGTGATGCTATGGGCTTTAGGTGGGCATGGTGAAGTGCTGTCTCAGGTGTTGGTATCTCCGATCGGTTGTTCGGGATTTCACTGCACTCTATCAGTGGCGGTAAGTCTATGCTCACCCCTTCACTCACTGCCTCGGCACAGAACCCATCTGCTTTCCTTCCTGCCATCTCCAAGAGTCCGGCACAGGTTCTCAGTGAGTAAGGGACTGGGCTACTCTCAACGCCAAATATGTCAAAAAAGTCTGACCGTGCAAGTGACCGGTTACTTTGGTCATCGAGTATTGCATACATGTTAACTGAGTGGTCGCGCTGTCCTTGTGGGTAGACTCTTACAAGGCATATTTTGGAACACGATCGTCCTGTGAGGCCTTGGCCACACACCTCAGTACATATGGAGCTCACCGTTGGTGCAGTGGTAAGGGTTCCCTTTCTCTCGTCTCCGGGCTCAGAGTCTTTGATGGTTGGCTTTTCCGTTGTGGGGTTAGGACCTGGGTGCATAGCTGTGCCGTGGCGGTCACTCTCACACTCCCTGCATCTCAACGCTATCCTACAGTCTCTTGCAGTGTGGGAAACAGAGGCGCAACACCTAAAACATATCCCATTATTATATCTTTGAGGTAGGCTCTGCGTTCATCTATGGTCTTGTTTCTGAAGCCTCTACATTTTGCGAGCGGATGAGGCTTATGATGGATGGGGCAGTGTTTTCCGGGATCGTCTTCATTCTTTGCTGTATCTATGCTGATGTCAGTCTTTGCAGTGACATCCGTCTTATGCACAGATATAGGCATTCTTGTGCCTACGTACTTTGACATGGGCTTCTCATACTTTGAGGGTCCACTACAGTAGCTGGACAGGGCAAAGCTGGATCATTTCTAATTCTGGCCTCTCTGCAGATAAAGTTCACAAAGAAGGAAAATGGGTGAAACCACATGTGGTTGTCTTCTTTGAATTTTGAGCCTACGTTGATCCATTTTTCTTGGAGAGGGTGGGGCAACTTCTCCACTATTGGGTTGATGCCGCGAGCAGTATCTAAATAGGAGAGCCCAGGTAAGTATCCGTCTGTTTTGGCTGCCAGTAACTCCATTAAAAGGTCTCCAAGTTCTCTAAGCTTAAGGTAGTCTCTGTTACCTATTTTAGGAAAGTTTTCCAGCTTACTGAAGAGGGCCTTCTCTATCACCTCAGGAGCGCAGTAACACTCCCTGAGTCTTGCCCAGACCATTCTAAGGGCTGTGCTTGGGTCATTTGTGTACACAAACCGGATCCTACGGGCATGTTCTGACGATTCTTTGCCCAGCCATGATGACAATAAATCCAACTCCTCACTAGCACTCAGGCTCAAGCCGCCAGTGGCATTAAGGAAGGATGACTACCATGCTCTAAAACTCTCTGGCTTGTCGTCAAATTTTGTGAGACCTGTGATTACAAGTTCTCTACGTGCCAAATATTGGGCAATGCCTGTCATATTAGGAGTCTGTGCATGGGTTGCCAGAGTATGATCGCATCGGAAGGGCTGTGATTGGATGGGAGACTGCCATGCCGGGTGACCTGTTCTAGCCTTTGAAAAGGGTTCTTTTTTGATGTGTGGAATTTTGGCATGAGTACCTTCCAAATGGTTGGGAGCGGTGGATTGAGGCACAGGTTTCTTCGGGAGCGCTGCAAACTCTCCTTCGTGTGACCAGTCATCAATAACAAGGGGTCGTCATCAGTGTCGCATGAACGATTCACCTGAGTGACCTCATGTTGGGCTGGTGATGGCGATTCCGTGTTCTCGTGCAATGGTTCAAAGTTTGGGAAGGAGGAGATGTCTGTGCGTATCCTAGCCTGCTCCTGGACATAGTCGCTTGTCCGCCTCTCAGTGCTTTGAGGTGATGCAGGACGAGCAATGCTGTGGTGCTCGCCCACCTCTGCTTCCAGTGCCGCTTCCCATATCTCCGCCTCAGCAGTAGCGGCAGCTGCTTCTTTCTCAATGTGTAGTGCCTCCAGCGTGGCGTCCAATGTAGCAGCCTCTGCTTGTAGTCGGACCTTCTCTTTCTTCACAGCCAGTTCCTTTTTAGCAAAGGTCACGCGAGCCTGTGCCGCTTTAGCTTTAGCACATGCTCTAGCTGCTGCTACACTGGCTGTTGATGATCTAGATGAGCGTGTACTTCTTGAGCTGGTCATAGATCTCTGCTTGTCTTGGAAGCTCCTGCCATCCATGGCTGCACCGTGCTGCACTGCGAATGTTGCTAGTCGCGCCAGCTGATTACGTGCCTTTTTACTGTACTGTCCTCCCTACGTGTATGTGTCTGTACGCAGTTAGACAGCCAGCCAAACTCCTTTCAATAACGACATGGGAGTCAGGATGTAGCGTCCAAGCTCCGGTGTTTAATAATGCCACACTTGCATGAGGTCAATGAAACAATACAAATCAGTTGCATTGGGTTGGAGTAAAACTGAGAAAGAAAAAAGAAAGAAATGCACCTTGTTACATACATGAGATATAACTAACATCTAAACATGAATATGTAATGAAACCATTCAACTCACAGGCAATGCTTTCGAAGGCGTAACAATGTAAGATTACAGCGGATTAACTTGCAGCACGCTCCATGCTGATGTGACCTCTTTGTTTGCTATCACCTACTGGCGGCAACAAAACAAAACTCCTGCAATTATAAGGCAGAACACTCCCCACCTGGCGTCTATTAGATGCCACTACTTATAAAACATACAGAACTGTGGAATCAATAACACTCAGTCCTCCCTAGGTAAGAGGAGTACGACCTCTGAGATGGGTCTGAAGAACTTTTTGACCGTCCCTTGAACAGTGGCCTTCACATCTAGTTCTGGGCTGACGAGCTTGAATGATTCTTGTGCCATATGGTCAGCTTGGTCAGGTTTGTGTAAGAAAGCTGGCCCGGTAAACCACATTGTACTGGAGAGCTGGGAGGCAGGCACTGACCTGGTGGCGAGGTCAGCTGGATTCAGCTCTGTGGGCACATAGTGCCACTGGTCGGGGCATGTTGATTGTCTTATTCGCTGAACTCTGTCGTGTACATATATGAAGAACCTCTTTGACTCATTAGAGATGTAACCGAGCACAACTTTGCTGTCACAGTAGAATTTCACTGCATCAAGCTTGAAATCTAGCTCATCCAGGATGAGATCCGCCATCTCCACCGCTAATACTGCAGCGCATAACTCCAGGCGTGGTATGGTGGGCTCTGGCCGGGGTGTCAACTTCGCCTTTCCCAGGACAAATCCCACGTTGCTTTGGCCCTCATCGTCCAGGGATCTCAGGTAGGCTACCGCGCCAATAGCTTTCTCGGACGCATCTGAGAATACACACAACTCGGTGCGTTTGGATTTGGAGAGTGTGTCTGGTGAGTAGGTGCGTGGGATATGAAGATTTTTTTGATTTTAGAGAGAATTTCTCCATGTCTCCCATTCTGTTAACCTGCCTTCGGGGAGTGGAGAGTCCTAGTCGCTCGTGTCTGTGCAGAGTTCTCGTAGTAGGGCTCTTCCCTGAATAGTCACGGCACCACAATGCCGAGAGGGTCAAAGAGCGAGTTGACCGTTGACAGCACTCCACGGCGTGTAAATGGCTTGTCACCTACAGACACTGCAAAGGTGAAGGTGTCAGATTCAATTTCCCAACGTAAACCAAGGCTTAGCTGGGCTGGCATGGTTTCGTCGCTGAGGTCTAAGTCTTTAATGCCCTTGGTGAGATCCTCAGCTGGAAAGGCCTTCATCACTGCTACACTGTTTGAGGCAATTTTGTGCAGCCTCAGGTTGGACTGTGCTAATGAAGCTTGAGTTCGCTTCAGCAGGTTGATGGCTTCTGCTTCTGAAGGTAAGGATATGAGGCCGTCATCAACATAAAAATGTCTCTCCACAAACTGTCTTGTGTCTTTTCCATGCTCGTGTTCTCCCTCTTTGTTTGCTATCACTATACTACTTCCTGTTGAGTGACCCTGCTGGCCATTTCCATTTACTGTCACCTACTGGTGGCAACAAAACGAAACTCCTGCAATTATAAGGCAGAACAGTGACCTCTAGCCCGGACTGCGACCTCCTGCTCGAGCCGTGACCTCTAGCCTGGACTGCGACCTCCTGCTCGGACCGTGACCTCCTGCTCGGACTGTGACCTCTAGCCCAGACTGCGACCTCCCGCTCGGACCGTGACCTCCTGCTTGGACTGTGACCTCCTGCCCGGACTGCGACCTCCTGCCCGGACCGCGACCTCCTGCCCGGACCGTGACCTCCTGCTCAGACTGTGACCTGCTGCCCGGACTGCGACCTCCTGCCCGGACCGTGACCTCCTGCCCGGACCGTGACCTCCTGCCCGGACTGCGACCTGCTGCTCGGACTGCGACCTCCTGCTCGGACTGTGACCTCTAGCCCGGACTTGGACCTCCTGCTCGGACCATGACCTCTAGCCCGGACTGGGACCTCCTGCCCAGACTGTGACCTCCTGCTTGGAGCGTGACCTCCTGCTCGGACTGTGACCTCTAGCCCGGACTGTGACCTCCTGCTCGGACCGTGACCTCCTGGCCGGACCGTGACCTCTAGCCTGGACTGCGACCTCCTGCTCAGACCGTGACCTCTAGCCCGGACTGCGACCTCCTGCTCGGACCGTGACCTCTAGCCTGGACTGTGACCTCCTGCTCGACCGTAACCTCTAGCCCGGACTGCGACCTCCTGCTCGGACCATGACCTCTAGCCCGGACTGGGACCTCCTGCCCGGACTGGGACCTCCTGCTTGGAGCGTGACCTCCTGCTCGGACCGTGACCTCTAGTCCGGACTGCGACCTCCTGCTCGGAACATGCCCTCTAGCCCGGACTGGGACCTCCTGCCCGGACTGGGACCTCCTGCTTGGAGCGTGACCTCCTGCTCGGACCGTGACCTCTAGTCCGGACTGCGACCTCCTGCCCGGACCGCGACCTCTAGCCCGGACTGTGACCTCTAGACTGGACTGTGACCTCCTGCTCGGACCGTGACCTCCTGCCCGGACCGTGACCTCTAGCCCGGACTGCGACCTCCTGCTCAGACCATGACCTCTAGCCCGGACTGCGACCTCCTTCTCAGACCATGACCTCTAGCCCGGACTGCGACCTCCTGCTCGGACTGTGACCTCCTGCTCGGACCGTGACCTCTAGCCCGCATGCGACCTCCTGCTCAGACCGTGACCTCTAGCCCGGACTGCGACCTCCTGCTCGGACTGTGACCTCTAGCCCAGACTGCGACCTCCTGCTCGGACCGTGACCTCCTGCTCGGACTGTGACCTCTAGCCCAGACTGCGACCTCCTGCTCGGACCGTGACCTCCTGCTTGGCCTGCGACCTCCTGCCTGGACTGTGACCTCCTGCTCGGACGGCGACCTCCTGCTCGGACCGTGACCTCCTGCTCGGACTGTGACCTCTAACCCAGACTGCGACCTCCTGCTCGGACCGTGACCTCCTGCCCGGACTGTGACCTCCTGCCCGGACTGCGACCTCCTGCCCAGACTGCAACCTCCTGCCCGGACTGCGACCTCCTGCCCGGACTGTGACCTCCTGCCCGGACCGTGACCTCCTGCCTGGACCACGACCTGCTGCTCGGACCGCGACCTCCTGCTCGGACTGTGACCTCCTGCCCGGACCGTGACCTCCTGCCTGGACTCCTGCTCGGACTGCGACCTCCTGCTCAGACTGTGACCTCTAGCCCGGACTGCGACCTCCTGCTCGGACCATGACCTCCTGCTCGGACCGTGACCTCTAGCCCAGACCGTGACCTCCTGCTCGGACCGTGACCTCCTGCTCGGATCGTGACCTCCTGCTCGGACCGTGACCTCCTGCTCGGACCGTGACCTCTAGCCTGGACTGCGACCTCCTGCTCGGACCGTGGCCTCCTGCTTGGACCATGACCTCTAGCCCGGACTGGGACCTCCTGCCCGGACTGTGACCTCCTGCTTGGAGCGTGACCTCCTGCTCGGACCGTGGCCTCTAGTCCGGACTGCGACCTCCTGCCCGGACCGTGACCTCTAGCCCGGACTGTGACCTCCTGCTCGGACCGTGACCTCCTGGCCAGACCATGACCTCTAGCCTGGACTGCGACCTCCTGCTCGAACCGTGACCTCCTGGCCGGACCGTGACCTCTAGCCCGGACTGCGACCTCCTGCTCAGACCGTGACCTCTAGCCCGGACTGCGACCTCCTGCTCGGACCGTGACCTCCTGGCTGGACCGTGACCTCTAGCCCGGACTGCGACCTCCTGCTCAGACCGTGACCTCTAGCCCGGACTGCGACCTCCTGCTCGGACCGTGACCTCTAGCCCGGACTGCGACCTCCTGCTCGGACTGTGACCTCCTGCTCGGACCGTGACCTCTAGCCCAGACTGCGACCTCCTGCTCGGACTGTGACCTCCTGCCTGGACTGTGGCCTCCCACCCGTTTGGGTTGTGCCTGAAGCCCTTAGATCTCCATTTCTCCATACCGTACACCATGTCCCCACTGGAGGATATCAAGGCTCACAACCCATTTGCGATCACCTCCTCCGTATCACCTGGTGGACAGTGTAGTGTATGTACCTTTAAGACAGAACTCCTTTTACAGCTCCTGTATACTGTAGTACCGGCAGTGACCACACCTGTATATAAGCCTTGAGCCTGCCTCTGTACTCCCAGTCTTGAGACTACCCTACTCCAGTAAATACCTGTTGATTGTTAAGTTACAGCCTCCGTGTAGTTCTTGGGGAAACATCCTATTTAAAGAATCACGGATCTAACAGTGGCGACGAGGTTGATTCGAATCTGCCTGCAACTCTGCATTTCCCGTCGAGGAGTTGCTCCGGGAGGACGGTGGGAGAAAGTCGAGGCCAGAAGCACGGGCGTCGACCACGAGCAACCACCCAGTCATCCGGCAGCAAGTAAACATTGCAGGAGTGGCTGTTGAGAGCCGGGCTTGGTTCCCCAGCCACGACGATCCAGCAACAGACTGGCAACAGGTGCAGCGTACACCCTTCCCGGACAGCGGCGGCAGGAGCCGACCGACGGCGTAGAAAAGCCGAGCAGCGTCGACGGGGTAAGAGAGAGGGTGAAGCGCACAGGGCGCGGCCGGGGGTTAAAAAACCGAGCGGCGTCGAGGAAAAACGAGCAGAGAGAGAGGGTAAAGCAGCAGCCGGGTTCAGGACCAAGCGACGGCAACGGGAAAGGCGCACAGGAGAACGCGCAGAGCACAGCCAGGGCTCAAGGGCTGAACCGCGTCCGCGGGGAGAAGAAGGGAGAGCGCGGGAGACGCCATTGAGCCGCGGAGAAGAAGGGAGAGCGCGGGAGATGCCATTTTTAGAAGTTGCAGCGGAGAAGAAGGGCGAGCGCGGAAAGGAAGGAAAGCGCGGGAGACGCCATTTTGTTCCAGCGGAGAAGAAGGGAGAGCGCGGGAAACGCCATTTAGACAGTTAAAATACACCCAGGGATGGTGAAGAGTGGCAGTATCACGGCGTTCGACAATGAAGTCGAAGATTGGGCGACATATGTGGAACGCATTGAGGTGTACTGCAGGGCGAATGAAGTGCCAGATGCTAGGAAAGCACTGGTTTTGTTAAATTTCATGGGTGCAAAAACTTATGGCTTACTGCGAAACCTGATAACCCCAGAGAAGCCCATGGAGAAGAATTTCGAAAGCATAGTAGAAATCCTACAGGACCACTTAAACCCCACACCGCTGCTGATAGCAGAAAGATTTAAGTTCCACAAAAGGAACCAGCATAAAGACGAAAGTAATGCTGAGTACTTAACGGAACTGCGCAAGTTATCGAAACACTGCCAGTTTGGAGCGGAACTATCAGATACGTTAAGGGACAAGTTTGTGTGTGGGCTTCAAAGTGAAGGAACCCAGAAACGGCTTCTATCAGAAAAGGATCTTACGCTGGACAAGGCTTTCAGCATGGCAGTATCACATGAAGCAGCCGCACGGGGCGCTGCAGAGATACAACGGAGACCGCAAGAATACGGCACCAATGAAATGTCATATGGAGCAGGGAAGTGTTATCGCTGCGGCAGAACAACACACGATCAGAAGGATTGTTGGTTCAAGGACCAAGTTGCAGACAGTGTGGAAAAACAGGACACATAGCAAGAGTCTGCAGGTCAGGGAAGAAAACCAACAGCAAGAAATCTCCACAGGAGAAGTACAAAAAGGTACATAAGGTGATGGACAGTAGTTCAGACGAACAGGGAAGTGATACAGACTCCGGAAGCAAGGAGCTGGGTTGTCTGAAACTACATAAGGTAACCAAAATGGAGGATCACCAGACTATCTGGGTCACACTCAAGATAGACGGAGTCCAAGTGAAAATGGAATTGGACACTGGATCAGCCCTAACAGTCATAAACCAAAGGGACTACAAGCGGCTATTTCCACATATACCCTTGGAAGCTACAGAGATTGTCTTGAAGACGTACACGGGGCAAAAAGTCTACCCCAAAGGAAAAATAAGGGTGAAAGTGATATACAAAGGCCAGGAAATACCTAAAATGGACCTATATGTATTGCCAGTTGGAGGACCACCACTACTAGGACGTGAATGGATCCGGAAGATACAACTAGGTTGGCATTCCATACAGGCACTGAAGGTTGAGGCCAAAAAGGATGACGACGCCACACCTGGACGACTGTCAAAAATGCTAACTGACGCACAAGAAGTGTTCCAGGAGGGACTCGGAACACTAAAAGGCATAACAGCAATGATTAAAATAGAGCAAAATGCAAGTCCAAAGTTTTTTAAGGCCAGACCGGTGCCTTATGCGATCCGACCAGCCATTGAAGCAGAGCTGGAAGGGTTGGAACGTTCAGGAGTACTGTCCAAAGTAGACTGGAACGAGTGGGCTACACCCATCGTCCCTGTAATGAAGAGGTCGTTGAGTAATACGCCTGGGGAACCAAAGAAGGTCCGCATCTGTGGGGATTTCAAGGTGACAGTGAACCCAGTCCTTCACACGGTACAATATCTGCTTCCACGGATTGAGGATATTTTCGCCTCGCTATCTGGGGGTAAACGCTTCACCAAAATTGATCTGGCCCAGGCGTATTTGCAAATGGAGGTAGAAGAAGCCTCGAAACAATACCTCACGATCAACACTGATAAAGGTCTCTATCAATACAACCGACTGGTGTTCGGGGTAGCATCGGCTCCGGCTATTTGGCAAAGGGCAATGGATCAAGTCCTGCAAGGAATTCCAGGGACCCAGTGTTATTTGGACGACATCCTGGTCATGGGCGAAAATGGCAGTGAGCACCTCGCCAACCTGGAGAAGGTGCTCGCTAGATTAAAGGAATATGGGCTACGAGCTAATCGCCAGAAGTGCGAGTTTTTCCAGAAGCAGATCTCGTATTGTGGCCACATTATTGATGAAGAGGGGTTACATAAGTCTCCTGAAAAGATTGAGGCAGTAGTCAAGGCTCCAGCACCGGAAAATGTGCCACAACTGAGGTCGTTCCTCGGGTTGGTGAACTACTACCATAAGTTCTTACCAAATTTGTCTACAGTAGTACACCCACTGAATACCCTACTGCAAATGGGGGTACTATGGAAGTGGAATGACGAATGTAAACGAGCTTTCCAGAAGTGCAAAGATTTGATCACATCAAAAGAGGTGTTGGCCCATTTCAACCCAGCACTACCAATCCGGTTGGCATGTGATGCATCACCCTATGGTATTGGAGCGGTGTTGTCGCACAAATTCCCAGATGGGTTGGAGAGGCCAGTAGCCTTTGCGTCTCGGTCACTAACCTCAGCCGAGCGCAACTACGTCCAGATCGACAGGGAGGCCCTCAGCCTAGTATGGGGAGTAAAAAAATTCAACCACTATCTGCATGGACAGAAGTTCACCTTGCTGACTGACCACCAACCACTTGTCTCCATCTTTAATCCAAAGAAGGGCGTTCTGGTGATGACTGCACAACGGTTACAAAGATGGTCCCTTTTTCTAGGGGCGAACCAATATGAAATAGAATATAAAGGCACGAAACAGCACGGAAATGCTGATGGGCTATCACGCTTGCCACTGCCTACTGTGGAGGAAGCACCAGCAGTGGACCCTATCGAGATATTTTATTCGTCAATAATTGAACGATTGCCAGTAACTAACGCGGATATAGAGAAGGAGACCCGCAATGATCCAACACTGTCTCGGGTATATGATTTGACGGTGAAGGGATGGCCAGCACATGGCGACTCACTGTTGCCAGCATTCTCATCCAGAAGAGAACAGCTGTCAGTATGCCAGGGGACAGTGATGTGTGGATCCCGAGTGGTAATTCCATCCAAGTTAAGGGAGAGAGTGCTAAATGAGCTTCACGAAGGTCATCTGGGAGGGGTGAAAATGAAAAGCCTTGCTAGGGCTTATGTGTGGTGGCCGGGGATTGATCAACAAATCGAGGACCTAACTAAGAGCTGCTCAGGATGCCAGAAGGTCCAAAATGCACCACCACATGCCCCTCTACACCCTTGGGAGTGGCCCTCCTCTTTATGGCAACGGATGCATATTGATTTTGCTGGTCCATTCAGGGACTCAATGTTTTTAATAGCTGTGGATGCGCACTCAAAATGGCCTGAGGTGATCCAAATGTCCTCCACCACCATGGAGAAAACTATTGCAGTCCTACGGACCATCTTTGCCAGGAACGGCTTGCCAGAGCAGATTTGCTCTGATAACGGACCACAGTTTGTGTCCGAAGAGTTTTGAAGATTTATGAAAAGGAATGGGGTAAGGCATTACACCTCCGCTCCATATCAACCAGCCACCAATGGATTGGCTGAGAGGTTTGTACAAACCTTTAAAAAAGCAGTAAGGGCCATGTGCGATGACGACATTCCACTGCAGCATAAGGTGGACAATTTCCTGTTAGCCTACAGAAATGCGACACATACAATCACCAACCAGACCCCAGCCATGATGTTCTTTAACCGAAGGTTGAGATCTCGCCTGGATTTGCTTAGACCAAATGTGCGAAGAAATGTCGAGGATAAACAATTCCAGCACATCAATGAGAAGCCGACAAGGAGCTTCAATGTAGGACAACCAGTCTTGGGCCATGATTACCGAACAGAGAAATGGCAACCCGGAACGATATGCACACGGCAGGGGCCATTAATGTACACAGTGGATGTCGGAGAGAACATTGTGAGACGCCACGTCGACCAGATCTTAGCGTCACAGGAACGAGTCAACCCCATGTCTCGCGTACCTGGGAATGAACCCGACATACCGGCAGCATCTACCTCAGAAACAGTAGCAGTGGGAACCGATGGAAAGGGGCCAGAATCGCCTCCGCACCAAGAACAAGAACCTCAGGAAAGGCGCTATCCAGAAAGGATCAGGAAGCCGCCCCAAAGACTGAATTTATAAATGGACTATTTCTGTTTAATGTGCATGTTAAAGTGTTAATTGTTATTTGAATGTTATGGGTACTGTTAATCTAAAAGGGGAGGAATTGTAGTGTATGTACCTTTAAGAGAGAACTACTTTTACAGCTCCTGTATACTGTAGTACCGGCAGTGACCACACCTGTATATAAGCCTTGAGCATGCCTCTGTACCCCCAGTCTTGAGACTACCCTACTCCAGTAAACACCTGTTGATTGTTAAGTTACAGCCTCCGTGTAGTTCTTGGGGAAACATCCTATTGTGGCGTTGGGGAAACACTGTGTGTATGTAGATAAACCTGTATAATCCCCTTTTAACTGCTGTATTCCCCTCCCCCCGCAAGACAGTTGCAAGCTGAGAGAAATAAGGCATGTTCAGACTTGCCTGCTGCTGAGAGAAGGAAAACCAATCAGGTTCCAGCAGGTGACCAATCCGTGAGTCATCACAGGTTCGCGGGCTTCACGAATTCAGTACTGTATTGTGAGAGTTGGAGTAAAGACCTATTTCTTGTAGCTCGCTGTGTTGCCTATTTCTTTACGCGGGAGACCGTAGTCCCCCACATTGGTGACCCCGAATGTCGGCGGCCGAAGCCCCCGACTCACGCAGCCCTACAGAGGCCAGCAATGACCCGATGGCAACCAGCAGCAGCCTGATGTCGGCCGGCGCCGCGTCCTTGAAGCTCCCCACCTTCTGGGAACACCAAGCACCAGCTTGGTTCGCGCACTCGGAGGCCCAATTCACCCTTCGCAGGGTTCAAGACGATGAAGAAAGGTACCTCCATGTAGTCTCAGCACTAGCAAGCTCTACCGCCGCCGAAGTTCTCGACCTGCTGGGGAACCCACCACAGACCGGCAAGAACTCAACCATTAAGGGCCACTTGCTGCAGGCTTACGGCCTGTCCAAGGAGTAGGGGGCCCGCAGGCTTCTCTCACTACCAGGCCTCGGCGATTCTACCCCGACTCAGTTGATGAGCCGGATGCTTGCGCTCCTGGGCTCTGAACCGCAGTGCTTTTTGTTTCGGGCCCTTTTCCTCAGCCTGCTTCCTCAGCAGGTACAGACTGCCCTCGCGGGGTCCCTGATCATGGACTGCGTACAACTGGCAGCCGCCGCGGACAAAGTTTTCGCCGTCGCCCAACTCGGCTGTGCAGCCGCGAGGCTCCCTGACACCACCGAGCGCGCGCTGCCACGCCAGGCCGCAGAACTATGCTACTACCACGCGCGTTTCGGCCACAAGGCCCAACGCTGCAGAGCACCCTGCTCTTTCGATCAAACCAAGATGGCCGCCCGGCCCAACGCACCAGCCCCGCGCCGCCGCCTAGGCCCGCTCGACCGCACCCCCGCCGCCACGATGGCCATCGGCACCGCAGGTAAACTGCTGTACATAACCGACTCTCTTTCAGGGCGCAGATTCCTTTGCGACACCGGAGCCCAATGCAGCATAATTCCTGCCTCCCAGCTTGACATCCAGGCAGGCCGCAGCGGCCCACCCCTCGTGGCGGCAAATGGTGCAGCCATCGCTACTTTCGGAAAGTGACGGGCCGAGGTTTGTTTCAACGGCCAGCGATTTACGTGGGATTTCGTGATGGCCTTGGTGGCACATCCTTTGCTGGGCGCCGATTTTCTTTGCACCCACGGACTCCTGGTCGACGTCCACGACAGGCGCCTGATTGACGCAGCAACTTTCGCTTCACTGGCCTGCCAGCAGAGCAACAGCCCGGCCCTCGTCGGGTCCTGCTCCGCCCCGGCGCATGACGACTACGCCCGCCTACTCGCAGATTTCCCGAGGCTCACACAACCGACCTTCTCAGCCGCGGCAGTCAAGCATGGGGTCGAGCACCACATCGCCACTACGGGACCACCAGTGTTCGCTCGAGCCAGACGCCTGGACCCAGCCAAGATGGCGGTGGCCAAGGAAGAATTCGCCATGATGGAAAAACTGGGCATCATCCGCCGCTCGAACAGCCCTTGGTCGTCCCCCCTCCACATTGTGCCCAAGCCGGGCGGTGGCTGGCGCCCCTGCGGTGACTACAGACGGCTCAACGACGCCACCACGCCCGATAGATACCCCATTCCGCACATCCAAGACTTCTCGGCACACCTAGCAGGAAAGTCCGTCTTTTCCAAGGTCGACCTGATTCGCGGCTACCATCAGGTCCCCGTCCACCATGCAGACGTCCAGAAGACGGCGGTCATCACCCCCTTCGGACTGTTCGAGTTCCTGCGCATGCCCTTCGGGCTTAAGAACGCCGCACAGGCCTTCCAACGGCTCATGGACTCCGTCCTATGGGACCTGAGCTTCCTGTTCGTCTATCTGGACGATATCCTCGTGGCCAGTACCAGCAAGGCCGAGCACATCGCGCATTTGCGCTCCCTTTTCCAGCGCCTCAGCCAACACGGGCTAATCGTCAACCCAGCCAAATGCCAGTTCGGAGCAGCCCAAATTGACTTTCTCAGCCACAGAATCTCGCCAAGGGGAGCCATTCCCCTACCTTCCAAGGTACAGGCGGTGGCGGACTTTCCCCAGCCCACCTCGGTTAAGGCGCTGCAGGAATTTTTGGGGATGGTCAATTTCTATCACCGGTTCGTGCCCAAGGCCGCCGCACTCATGCGCCCCCTCTATGAAGCCACCAGGGGCAAAACTGGCAAAGAGCAACTCAGCTGGTCCAGCAAGATGGCGACAGCCTTCCACCAGACCAAAAGCGCCTTGGCCAACGCCACACTACTGGCCCACCCCATCCCAGGTGCCAAGACCGCCCTCACCACGGACGCCTCGGATTACGCCGTCGGCGCCGTCCAGCAACAGTGGGTCGAAGGCGTGTGGCAGCCACTGGCATTTTTCAGCCGACAGCTGCGCAAGAACGAGCAGGCCTACAGCACGTTCGACAGAGCTCCTGGCCCTGTTCTTGGCAATCTGGCACTTCCGTTTCCTTCTGGAAGGCCGGCCGTTCACCGCATTCGTGGACCACAAGCCGCTCACTTTCGCCATGGCCAAAGTAACCGAACCCTGGTCCGCGCGCCAACAGCGCCAACTCAACTTCAGCTCGGAGTTCACCACGGACATCCGCCACGTCGCCGGCAAGGACAATTTGGTGGCCGACTGCCTCTCAAGACCCTCGCTCCACGCAGTGCACCTGGGCGTCGACTACGCCAGCATAGCGAGAGACCAGGCTGCCGACGCGGAGATCCAGGCCCTCAGGACGTCAACTACCAGCCTCATCCTGGCCGACATCCACTTCCATGCAGCCGGCACAACCCTCCTGTGCGACATCTCAGTCCCCTCGCCTAGGCCGGTCGTTCCATCCGCCTGGCGCAAGCGAGTTTTTGACATCATCCACGGCCTCTCACATCCAGGGATGCGTGCGTCTCAGAAACTTATGTCTGCCAAGTTCGTCTGGCCTGGACTCCACAAGGATATGAGAGACTGGACCAACACATGCGTGCCGTGTCAGCGTGCTAAGGTCCAGCAGCACACCAAGGCACCATTGGAGTGTTTCCCGGTGCCCAAGAGGCGTTTCGACCACGTCCACGTCGATCTGGTAGGCCCCTTGCCGCCGTCGCACGGTTTTACACACCTGCTCACGATCATCGACCGCACCACCAGATGGCCCGAGCTGGTTCCCCTCGCCTCCACCACCACGACCGATGTCGCGCGAGCATTCGTCTCGACATGGGTGGCCCGGTTCGGCGTGCCGACCGACATATCCTCGGACAGAGGCCCCCAGTTCACCTTCCACTTGTGGAATGCCATCATCACCGGCCTCGGCACCAAGTTGCACAGGACAACAGCCTACCACCCGCAGGCCAACGGGCTCTGCGAGCGCTTTCATCGTTCTTTGAAAGCCTCCCTCCGCGCCAGCCTGGCCGACACCAGCTGGATCGACAAACTACCCTGGGTTCTCCTTTGGGATTGCGTACCGCGCCCAAAGAGGACCTCCGCGCCTCTGCGGCCGAGATGGTCTACGGCCAACCGCTCAGAGTACCAGGCGACTTCCTCCCCCTGACAACGGAGCCGTGGTCGGCCACCAGACAGCTTTCCCTGCACCAGGACGCGGCCCAGCAATTCCGTCCAGTGCCCACTTCGCAACACGGCCCGCAGCCATCCTACATGCCTCGAGACTTACGACATGTGGAGTTCGTCTTCGTGCGCCGGGACGCGCACAGAGGCCCGCTGCAGGTACCATACACCGGCCCCTTCCCAGTATTGGAGATGGGGGACAAAGCTTTTCTTATCGATGTCGGCGGGAAGCCGGACCTTATTTCAGTAGACCTCAGCTTCCCGTTTCGGCCGGCTCTTCCCCCACGGCGGGGCAGACCTCCCGCGTTGGCGGCGGCCCCACAAGAGGACCAAGACATGCCAGAACCTTACTTTCCGGCTGCCGCCCCACCTTCGCCGGCAGCCCATCCAGCCAGCCCACCGGCAGACCAGCCGCCAGACCAGCCGACGAACCAACCGGCCGACCTCCCAGACAGCCCTCCTCACATGCCAGATGGCTACTACAGCCACTACGGCCGCTTGGTCAAACCTCCGCAGAGACTGACTTTTAGAGTTAACGAGGATTCTGGGGGGGGGCGTATGCCACATTGGGGAAACACTGTGTGTATGTAGATAAACCTGTATAATCCCCTTTTAACAGCTGTATTCCCCTCCCCCCGCAAGACAGTTACAAGCTGAGAGGAATAAGGCATGTTCAGACTTGCCTGCTGCTGATAGAAGGAAAACCAATCAGGTTCCAGCAGGTGACCAATCCGTGAGTCATCACAGGTTCGCGGGCTTCACGAATTCAGTACTGTATTGTGAGAGTTGGAGTAAAGACCTATTTCTTGTAGCTCGCTGTGTTGCCTATTTCTTTACGCGGGAGACCGTAGTCCCCCACACTATTTAAAGAATCACGGATCTAACAGACAGGTATCAGGGACAACATCACTGTGCATGCCCGCAATTGCCTTGTCTGCCCACAAAACAACCCTGTTCCCCATAAGAAATGCGCATTTCTTTTGAATCGGGCACCCGCTGGACTGTGGGAGCGCCTGCAGATTGACTGTACTGGTGAACTCCTGCAGACTGCTAGAGGCAACAAATGCCTTCTCGTTATCATGGGCTTGTTCACCAAGTGGGTCAAAGCGATACCCACTCACCGGTATATGGCGCTTACTACCGCGAAAGTTCTTTAGGAACAAGTTATTTCCAGGTGGGGAATGCCGCGGTTCATTGACAGCGACAATGGAGCAGCATTTGTGGGCCAGGTCATGAAAGAAATGTGCACCATGTTCGGGACAGCACATAAATTCCACATTCCATACCACCTGCAGGCTTAGTGGAAAGAGCAAATAGAACGGTTAAGAGTATGCTGAAGAAGGGAGTTAGTGTGAGACTGGGAGAGACTGGGATCTTAAAATACCCCTGATTTTGATGGCAATTAGAGGAACTGTGTCTAAAAGTACTTAAGTAACATCTTTTGAAGCTATGACCAGGATGCAAAATGTGTCTCCCGGAACTCCTCTATGCTGCCCCGATAGCACAAATGTTAAAACAAACTGTTGCCACTGGAAAGTGAGTGAGTCAGTTAGTGGAACACGTGAGGGAGGTGCATGAGCAAGTATCAGCTGTTCGTGGTCAGACCCAAAGAAGGATGTACTATGACAGGGATGTCACCCCTCAAGAGTATACAGTAGGAGATAGGGTGATGGGGCAGCGGATCTTCAAGAAGAAACCATTCCCGAAGCCCACTTGGGAAGACCACTCTATATTATGCAGAAGGCAAGGCCTTCAGTCTATCTGATCCGTGTGGTCAATGAGCGAGAGGATAAGTGGCTGTACGCACTGCAAGAGAAATCTTTTAACTGGCCCGTGAAAGGCCTCCTCTTTTCAGTTCATACATTTGGTTAATTTCTGATTAAATTCTAACCTGTATGGAGAGTTATTTCTTTTAGATTGAAAGGATGGCGTGGATGTTCCTTGCTGGTCTGATGGATTCCGTTGTGACCAGTCAGGAAGGAGGTACCAGAGTACCTGAATACTTCTACCAATGACAGCAGTTAAGAGTCAACCAATGCCAAGGCAGGCCGATGTTTATTTGGCAGAATGATGCACTAGAATTTTAAAGTTTTCTTTTGTCATCAATTGTGGCAATTGTTTGAACTGCGGACTCGTGTTAAAAGGAGAGAGGATCAGATATTAAAGAACTGATATTTCCGTACATTTGTCTCTTGCTTCTGATATGTATGCTGTTAAAGACCAAGTCGCCTAGGGTGGTTGTTCAACATGAAGCTATCAACGCTTATATCAGTATAATAATAATAATATATCCATTTGTGTCCACGGGTCCACAACTGTCGTAAGTCTTCTGATGACCAGGACTCTCCACAACTAACACAACCCCCGAATGTTTGGAACCGCACCGCGACAGTGCGCAGTGAATAATCCATAAGTCTGGGAACAATGTGGTGGTAATACGCCCTGGAAATGCTGCAAAGACCGAGTGCGTTTGCGTGAGTCTAGATGGGGAAAGGTTGAGTACAGACATCCAATGGCGGAGACAGGGAAACGGCAGTAATTCGAGAGCTCCAGAGTCCCAGGTGGTAGAGCTAGGAATACCATATTTTAGTGACACTGCAAAGATGAACTGGACCGTGCAAGATGGTCTAAATTGTCCACAGTTTTGGCCAAGACATAACGGATAGTGCAAATGTACCCTAGGGAGCCCAGAGAACGGGACCTAACTCTCATCATGGGTGATAATGCAAGGATGATAAAAGCATATCTGGGAGCATAGGATGATCCTCAAGGGTGTATGAATTAAAATACAAGAATTCCACGACAATTTTTAAAAATTCATTCATGGGATGTGGGTATCACTGGCATGGCCGGCATTTATTGCACATCACTAATTGCCCTTATACAACTGAGTGACTTGCTAGGCCAATTCAGAGGGCAGTTAAGAATCAACCACATTGCTGTGGGTCTGGAGTCTGGAGTCACATATAGGCCAGACCGGGTAAGGACGGCAGATTTCCTTCCCTAAAGGACATTAGTGAACCAGATGGGTTTTTACAACAATCCATTAGTTTCATGGTCATCATTACTGATACTAGCTTTTTATTCCAGATTTATTTAATTAACTGAATTTAAAATTCCCCAGCTGCTGTGGTGGGATCATTAGTCCAGGCCTCTGGATTACTAGTCCAGTAATATAACCACTATGCTACTGTACCACTAAATGGTCTGATATTTACTTGGACCCGTGAAGCGCTATATAATAACATACAATATGAAATGATTCCTGTCATCCTAAATTTAACCAACCTTACTGTTCCTGAGGGTCGGTGTATCCCGGGACAAAAAGAGTTATATTGAGAAATGGTGAAAAGTGTAATCAAGAACTTTCTGGCCTGAAATGCAGGACGAGATCTTAATGAAACCTGGCCCCCGGTATCCAAACCCGATGACCCTGATGTTGATAACATGACTCATGTCATGTCAAATCAGAGGAAGCAAGACCTAGGTGAATGGGTGAGCATTGGTGCTACGGCCTGGAAGCAAATTGATATAGAAAGTCTTTGGGAACACGATGAGCTCATGAGAAAACAGCTGAAGGGAATAATGACGAGATTATCCGAGGAGGGTGGTGATTTGACTCATGAGGGACGTCAGACTGTCATGTCTCTGCTAGAAATGGCGGAAGGATTGGAACACACAAAGTGAATGTTCTTGTCCACCAATTCAATCAGCAGTATAGGGACCAAAACACATCCAAGAAAATTATGTGTGCTACTATGGAGCATTCATGATATCACAAGTACAAGCTGGACTTAGTGATAGAGAACAACCGAATTCCAAATTTTGTCACTAATGGTCACTTATCAAACTAGACAGGCAAGGGAGAAAACCATATGTGGTGTAAAGCCAGATGATACAGATCTGTGTATTACACACGTAAACCCTGTAAGGAGGACAATGTTGCCTCTAACCTTTTGCCTATAGTTGTAACCATTCTCTTGTTAGGAGAGATAAATAAACCCATGGAAGTTTTCAAGGTAGAATCCATAGGGATTATGGAAGGAAATATACATAAGAAATTTGTGAAGCACCCAAGATTTCTAATAAAGGACCAAAATGATAGATGGGGAGCTCCTGATACTTCATGTTGCAACCACCACTCATGGGGTGTGGATTTGCTGGTGTGATGTAAATAAGAATAACATTCCAATGTGTGGATTTACTTTAGATAATGAATCACCCAACTGCACAGTACAGATGGCTAGTTGGCACCCAGAGATGACCAAGGCCTTCTATGTCATAGATGTCATAGAGGTGTCATAGATGTCATAGAGTTGTAACGGCACAGAAGGAGGCCATTCGGCCCATCGAGTCCGTGCCGGCTCTCTGCAGAGCAATCCAGTCAGTCCCATTCCCCCGCTCTATCCCCGTAGCCCTGCAAGTTTATTTCCCTCAAGTGCCTATCCAGTCTCCCCTTGAAAACATTGAGTTTCTCCGCTTCCATCGGCAGAGGGAGTGTAACCAGAGGGAGGTATTATGTCACTATTATGACCTCTCACCTGATCTATGGGAATGTGTGTTCTAAGTAGGGTTGCAAAGGGGTGGAAAGTTTCCGGTAAATTTCCGGAAATTTTCCACGGGAAGTTTAGCTTGGGAATTATGCCCAAAAAAGCACATGCTAGCATAATATTGTTTTTTTTGTATTTCTTTCTTTTTTTTCCACAGGTCCTCTCTTAAAATTACTAACAGAGATGGAATCTTAATTATTAAGGAATTTCTTAATCAATATATGTTTATCTTCTTACTTGGCTTGTTTTAATAATTACAAGTTTTGTGTGTGACTGTGAACAAATGTGTCCTGATTGGTTGGATGAGTGGATGAGCGATTAGCTCCCTCTATTTGTAATATTTGCACATCGAATTGTGATTGGCCTGCAGGCATCTGTAAGACTGCTATAGTTTTTTTAAGATCCAGGTTAGGGGTCCTGAGGGAAGTCATTTTGTTTTCTGCTGATGTTGTGATGATGCAGTAAGTAAATCAGACTTTATACCAAATAAACCAGTTACTTGTTGAACTCTGTTGTCCTTCAATTTAAAATATACAAAATAATACACTATTGGTGATGTAGCGTCGTGTGTGTACAGGTCATGCTTCCATCACATGGAGCATCAGCAAGAATGTACTCACCCTGTTGCAATCGTGCTGATCGACCGCAGTTCGACACAGAGATGAATGCCCTTTATTTCTCTGCATAGAACAATGCCACGTTTACCGTCGGATGTGTGGAAGCATTTTACCCCAGGCATTAAAGATGGAAAGACTGTGTACATGTGCAAACACTGTAGAAAGCCATATGTAAAGAATGCCACAAAGATGCAGCAGCATTTATCCAAATGCAACAACTTCACTCAAAGCTCACAGCAGTCAGCCCAGAATTCCTCTGCTTCCATTCAAGAAGATGATGGTTCTCATTCAGCATCAGGCTCCTTATCATCAGCAACTCCTGGCCCACTTGGAAGGTTCTTTGATACAATGGATAACCATAGCCAGAAGAATGCAGATGAGTGCCTTGCTCGAGCTGTATATGCAACAGGCTCACCCCTCATGCTCACAGCCAATGTGTACTGGAAGAGATTTTTCAATGTTATTCGCCCTGCATACTGTCCTCCCACCAGACATGCTTTGTCTACTTATTTGCTGGAGGCTGAGTATAACAGAGTCCAAGGAAAGCTCAAAGAAACGATAGCGATGGCAGACTGTGTTGCAGTTATCTCAGATGGGTGGTCAAATGTACGAGGGGAGGGCATCATAAACCACATCGTCTCCACTCCTCTCCCAGTGTTCTTCAAGAGCACAGACACGAAGGACAACAGACACACAGGCACATACATTGCTGATGAGCTGAAAGCGGTCATCAACGATCTTGGATCACAAAAGGTCTTTGCAGTAGTTACTGACAATGCTGCGAATATGAAGGCTGCTTGGGCTCAAGTGGAGGAGGCCTACCCTCATATTACGTCTATTGGGTACGCAGCTCATGGGCTTAACCTGCTCCTCAAGGACATCATGGGTTTGAGAACCATGGAAGCACTGTACAAGAGAGCCAAGCAAGTTGTTAAGTATGTCAGGGGAAAACAGGTAGTTGCAGCAACCTACAACTCCAAGTAAATGACAAAGAACAAGAACACCACACTGAAGCTGCCCAACAACACTAGATGGGGTGGTGTTGTCATAATGTACAACAGCCTTCTGGAGGGTAAGGAGTCGCTGCAAGAAATGGCAATATCCCAGTCTGGGGATATGGAAACCACCATCAAGAAAATGCTGGATGATGTGTTTTGGGAGAGAGTGGTTAGCAGCCTTAAACTACTCTCACCAGTAGCATCTGCAATTGCTCAGATTGAAGGAGATGACGCTGTCTTGTCAGATGTTCTCAGGCTTTTTACTGATTTAAAGAACAAATCAGCATTGCCCTACCCACATCCCTGCTGCTCAAAGCAGAGGAGAAGGCAATTGTTCAATTCATACAGATGCGTCAAGAATTTTGTGTCAATCCGATTCATGCTGCAGCATACATGCTGGACCCAAAGCATGTTGGGAGACCAATACTTTCTGGAGAACAGATCAACAGCGCTTACAGTGTGATTTCTACCCTCTCACACCATCTCAATCTGGATGTGGGCAAAGTTCTGGGAAGTCTGGCAAAGTTCTCTACCAAGCAAGGTCTTTGGAATGGGGATGGGATATGGGAATCATGCAAGCATATCAGTGCATATACCTGGTGGAAGGGACTTTGTGCATCTGAGGCCCTGTCACCTATTGCATCGGTGATACTCCAAATCCCACCTTCATCAGCGGCCTCTGAACGAAACTGGTCACTTTTTGGGAATACGCATACAAAGGTGCGCAATAGGCTGACTAACGAGAGTGGAGAAACTGGTGGCTATCCGGGCGAACCTACAACTTATTGAGCCAGATACAGAAGTGTCCACCACACAGCTAGACACTGACACAGAGGAGGAAATGGACACGTCAGAGCCAGAGTCAGAGAATCAGGAGGAGCAATGAGGAGTAGAAGACTCAGAAGACTCATGAGTAGAAGACTCAAAGGGACAAAATAAGGACAAATTACAGGCTAAATAAGCTGACGCTCTTTTTATTTTATTTTAGATGGGTCTTTTTTGTGGGGGTTCAATAAAGTTCAAAATTATAACCTAAATAAAGTTTTGAAAGCCTGTTTTTATTTGTATGGAACAGTATGTCTATTTTGGCGACAAAGATAATATAAGGGTCAGAGACAAAAAGCATCAGTGTGCAAAAAAACTCAAAATTCCCATAAATTCCCAAAAATTCCCATGGAAAGTTTCCTCTTTTAAAAATTCCCAGAATTTTGCAACCCTAGTTCTAAGGTTCCCCCATTCATCATTCTGCCTTACCCCACAAGCTCCTGTGCGGGTAGGTGATACCACTCTTGTACCTGTGAAGGTACACGATTTTACTATGATCCAGACACGCATCGCCCTAGCTGATAAAGTATGGGGCGAGGTATCCAAATTTGGGCTCCCAATTCCTCCTTTACCTCTTAGTTTAAAAAGCATTATGGCTAAGTCAATTACATCTCGGAAACACCTAGCGATAATGGAAAAAGATCATGAACAGATGCAGAGGGATGCATCTATCTTGGGAGATCATGAGTGGTGGGAGATTGCTTATAATGTTGGACAACATCCGTGGGTCAGGATTGCATCTATGCTGTTTGTGATAAATTCAGATTGTACTGATGATTGTAACACTATGGGGGAGAAATTCGGTACCTTAGCGTCTCCAGTTAGCGCCTCTGGGGGGCGCTAACGGGGCGCTACCAGGTTTGCAACCGGGCGTGCAATAGTGCAGACGCCCACAAAATTGATGTGGAGGTTTGCAGTGGCGGTAACCACTAGCGCCACAATCTCCTGCGCCCAGAGATCGTAACATCATTGCCATGTGCATTGCCCCAGGAGTGCCCCGGACCCGAACTTTGGTTCCGCCCCCTGCCGTTAGCAAGTAGAGGAGGCGGTATGCAGTCAGATGAGCGCTGGAGGAGTGGTATATAAAGGCGTCAACATCCGGTTTATTTTTAGTCGGCAAAGAATGCTGCCTCGTCAGTTTGACATCAACAAACAGGTGTTTTGAGTGATTTCAGTGTTTTCCACTTGAAGGCGCCTTCTGCCTCAGAAAAATTAATCATTTTCATTTAGGTGAGATTTGAAAGTGCAACATTTCCATACTTTAATGGGGGCTGTACTGGCACTGGACCTCGCCCTCCAGCGTCAACATCGGAGGCAGAGAGAAAGATTGCAAAATGTGGCCAGAGGGCCAACAGAACTCTCAAAAGGAGGCCTTACCCACCCAGGGTATTCCGGCAACATTTCTCCTACATCAGTCTCACTGAGGAACAGTGTCTTAGAAGATTCTGCTTCACCAAGGGCGTGGTCACAGAGCTCTGCCACTTCCTGTAGCCAGACCTCGAGCCTCACATCAGGAGCACCACGACTCTCTCAGTGGCAGTCAAGGTGACCGTCGCCCTCAATTACCTAACATATCGCAGTTCACCATCCATTGCTGCATCCGCAAGGTCACAGATGCTTTCTACAGGAGAAGCGATTACATTTCCTTCCCCATGACCAGAGAGAAGCAGCGCAAGCATGCATGTGGTTTTGCCAGGATAGCGGGCTTCTCCACGGTGCAGGGCGCCATTGACTGCATCCAAGTCACTTTGCGGGCACCGCATAACAATCTTGAGGTATTCCGTAACCAGAAAGGCTACCACTCACTTAATGTATAGCTGGTGTGTGACCACACACAGCAAATCCTCACCAATGCCCGCTATCCTGGCAGCAACCACAATGCGTTCATCCTGCGCCAGACTGGTATGCCAGCTCTGTTCCACCCATCACATCAAGCTCGTGGCTGGCTGCTGAGAGACAAGGGCTATCCACTCTCCACCTGGCTCATGACTCACCTCCGCAACCCCAACAGTCCTGCCCAGCACTCATATAATGAGAGCCATGCTGCCACCAGGAACATCATCGAGCAGGCCATCGGAGTGCTCAAGCAATGGTTCCGCTGTCTTGACCGCTCGGGAGGAGCCCTCCAGTACTCGACTGAGCGGATGTCCCTTTTCGTCGTGGTGTGCTTCATGCTGCACAACTTGGCCATCATGAGAGTGTAGCCATTGCCACCAGGCATAGCCGCACCACCTCAGGAGGAGGAAGAGGGAGATGAGGAGGACGAGGAGGAGGAGGAGGAACAGGAGCACAAACGGCAGCGACGGAGGAGCCAGCCACTCAATCGGCCTTGTGGAAGGGAGGTCTGTGACCGCCTCATCAGACTTCGGTTCCAATGAATTCGAGGCCACTTCCCGGTTGCTCAGCACGTCCCCATCATTCCATCAATTTCTCATTGCATACCACACCCCAAATGAGACACAGGCCCAAATCTGCAACATTCCAATAATAAATTTATCCAAATTCAGTAGCCACATATATACAACAAACAATGTGAGCTAATCACCCTTGTACAAACCCTTACTTCCCCTCTTTACAGTGCCTTTTCCTAATCTACTGCTCCTACGTAGTGTTTCCCCAGTGGGTGCAGCACGGCTGGTGGAAGGCTGCTGAGTGTCAGTGCCAGAGACTGCAGATGGCCTTGCAGGACGCCCTCGACCAGCTCTGGGCCTGGAAGGCCCGGCTGTACAATGCGCCACCTCAGGATGGGCAGCGGCAGTCTGGGCTGGCTGGATGACAGGTGGTGACAAGTGCAATGACAGAGTGGCAGTGGTAGGATCAGGAATGATGTCATCCTGAGAGAGGACCGCAGGTTCCTGCTCCACTGACCCACTGCCACTCCTCCGGGGCAGCACCTCAGCATCCCTAGCAATCTGTTGGAGCACAGATTGGTGGGCTGCTGCAACACCATGAGATCCCCGGTGGACTGTGGTGGACCCAGCGACGATGGCTGCAGTCAGAACTTGCGCTGCATGAAGCTGAGACTGCATGAAGCTGAGACTGCATGAGAGCTGTCTGAGATTCGATGGCAGCAACCATTGACTGCACAGTGTCCGCTGTAGCTCAGTGGGTAGCACACTCGCCTCTGATACTGGCTCTACATGATCTTTAGAGGCAAGTTTAGTAGAGGGGTCTGCACTGCACTGGAGTGTAAGCCTAGATTTATGTGCTCAAGGCCCTCCGAGGAGCTGGCTCACGAGCTATCCTTTTCCCCTGGCCTTGCTGCAGCCCGTTCGTCCCCGGTGCATCACCCAGTGCAGACCCCTCTACTAAAACTTGCCTCTAAAGATCGCGTAGTGCCAGTATCTGAGGTGGTGCCTGCGGGTGAGAGATGCAGTGACGCGGTGCTTTGCTCCTCCTCCTCTTCTCTTTCCTCACTCTCAGTGGGGGGCTCAGGGACAGGCTGGTCATCTGGATGCTGATTCTCTGAAAGCATAAAGGCAAAAGACTCACATTAAGGTGAGGGCGGGGGGGCGGGGTGGAGGAAGGGAGCAAGGAATGTAGACAGTATCAGGAGCTGGAAAGCGGGAAAGGCTTGTGGTGTGAGGGGGAAGTGGGATGATAGAAGGAGAGGGGATGAACATACCGTTGTTGCCCCCAAGGGGGTCGACGTTGCCAACGGCCACGACGCCCATCACCTGCTGCCCAATGAGTTGCAGCACTCACTCCTCCAGGTCTGAAAGCTGCTGGAGCTGCGCATCACCCCCACCTGTTCTCTGCTGCTCCCTCCTATTGTGGGCCATCTTGGCCTGCAAGAGAAACAAATGTGTGAGTCAGAGTCTAGCTTGGTGTTTGGTAGATATGCCTGCCGTAGTTGAATAGCTGTGATTGTAGGCAAAGCATGAGATATGGATGTGAGTTTGAGTAGGTGAAGATGCTTGGTGGGTGAGTGGTGGGGGTCATAGTCATAGAGTCATAACGGCACAGAAGGAGGTCATTCGGCCCATCAAGTCCATGCCGGCTCTCTGCAGAGCAATCCAATCAGTCCCATTCCCCCGCTCTATCCCCGTAGCCCTGCAAGTTTATTTCCCTCAAATGCCTATCCAGTCTATTCTCGAAAACACTGAGTGTCTCCACTTCCACCACTTCCGTTGGCAACAAGTTCCAGGTCCTCACCACTCGCTACGTAAAAAAGCTTTTCCTCACATCCCCCCTGTATCTCTTGCCCAAAAACCTTAAATCTGTGTCCCCTAGTCCTTGTACCATCAACTAGTGAGAACAGCCTTTCCCCATCTAGCCTATCCAAACCCGTCATAATCTTGTACACCTCTATCAAATCACCCCTCAACCTCCTTTGCTCTAATGAAAACAAATCCAGCTTCTCCAACTTGTCCTTGTAGCTAAGATCCCCCATCCCCAGAACCATTCTGGTAAATCTCCTCTGCACCCTCTCAAGTGCCTGCACATCCTTCTTAAAGTGTGGTGACCAGAACTGGACACAATACTCCAGTTGTGGCCTAACCAGTGTTTTATAAAGGTTCAGCATAACTTCCCTACTTTTGTACTCAATACCTCTATTTATGAAGCCCAAGATCCCATATGCTTTGCTAACCACTCTCTCAATATGTCCCGCCACCTTCAGGGACCTATGCACATTAACTCCCAGGTCCCTCTGTCCCTGCACACTCTTTAAAACTGTGCCATTAAGTGTATATTGCCTCTCCCTGTTCCTTCTGCCAAAATGTGTGGTGGTTTGTGCAGTGTGTACAGACAGAGGTTCAGATGCTGGTATGCAGGACCTGTTGAAGCTTGTACTCACGTTGACCACCCGAGTGAGACCGTTTAACTTCTTCCGGCACTGTGTCAGGCTGCGGATGACTACACTACTGGCCGAGACCTCCTGGGCCACCTCCTTCCACATTGCCCTGAAGACCAGTGGCAATGGCCTCCTTCCAGTGTCCAGGAACAGCATGGCCCTCCTTTGCTCCACTCCTGCAATCATGCCTCCAATGCCTCATCCATGAAATGACAAGCACTCTCCCTGGGAGTGGGATCAGCCATCACGATCAGGGGACTGAGTTGGTTGCAGGTCGCCTTCACAGCCAGCAATGCTGATAATGAGGATCTGCACAATGATGTAACCTCCCCTTTAAGAGCTGGAAGGAACCAGTGTGAAGTATCATTCTCAATTACATTGCACCTGAAATTCATTATTGCTCTGCTGGTAGTGCCCTACTGAGGTCATTAGCGCTTGATTTAGTGCTCCAGTTCTTTCCTGGAGCTCTAACATCCAATTTAGGGGAATCTCAGATTCATTTGCGCCTGGCGCTAATTTTTGAAATCTTGAAACGGGACAATACCGAATTTCTCCCCCCTATGTATTTTTAAATGTACCCTATGCAGACAGAGACGAATAGAATTAACTTTGCAACAAATGCAAATGGAACGGCGATATGGCTTCCGCAACTAATCACTTTTTGTCTACATGTTCTGTTACGTACACACACACTTGTGCAGAGGGCTTGACAATCAGCGATCATAACATTCATTCAAAGTGGATATCGATAAATCTCATCCACTTGAGGAGGGAGTGTACAGATTGATCGATAAAACAACTGAAGGGAAATTTTGACTGATAGTATATTGGTGCATCACGAGATATTCGAACATGATGCGCTCAACTATTTTGAGCAAGAGGCATTCTTTGTAAATTCAACAGTAACCCTGTCTTTGAGATATCCTGTGGAAACTTAATGCAAGACAGAAGAGTAAAGGACCAAATAATGGACTGTTAGTGATTTGCGATTTGGGGGTTTTCCTACTCTGTGAAATTTTCTTTTGTATTTATGTAATTCTATGTATGTAAAATTTAATCATGTGGTGCTAAGAGAAATGGTACACTATTTTACTAAGCGCAATTCGGGAAGGAAATCAGGTGAATTGACATAAAGAGAATGTGGGAAAATGATAAAACAATGCGCAAGTAATTAAAGGGATTGTTTAAAGGAATGAATAGGCAGACAGGGAATGTTATATCAGAACAACAAACACTATGAAAAACAACTGATCTCAAAGGTGATTGTATATGGAAGGTTTCAACTTAAATTAGATTCAAAAGGGGGTTAAACGAGGAACATAAGAATTTGGAGCAGGAGAAGGCCATATGGCCCCTCGAGTCATGGCTGATCTTTGACCTCAACTCCATTTTTCTGCCCGATCCCCATATCCCTTGATTCCCCTAGAGTCCAAAAATCTATCGATCTCAGCCTTGAATATACTCAACGACTCCGCATTCACAGCCCCTTAGGGTAGAGAATTCCAAAGATTCACAACCCTCTGAGTGAAGAAATTCCTCCTCGTCTGAATTGTAAATGGTTGACCACTTATCCTGAGACTATGCCCGCTAGTTCCAGATTCTCCAGCCAGGAGAAACAACCTCTGGTGATATAGAAAACAATTGGATACCAAATTTTATATTAGGCAAACATATGAAAATCTGGAAATCAGATGGGAATATGGATTGGTGTAAGGAACGAAGATTCGGATTGATGTATTATGTCAGGAAGCCTGCAAGCAGAGTGATATTATTTCGGACAGATTCTTGTGATAGTGGCAATACTACTTATATCAGTTGATGTAAGAAAGTGGACTCGATCGACTTGTTGGAAGATGATATACGCAAGGAGTTTCCAAACTATCCAAGGTTGCTAGTTAGAAGGAATGAGGGAGTCTGGAAAGCCCCAGATATCTCTTGCTGTTCCAGGAAAAGTAGTGCCTGGCTATACAGCTACGATGTGCTGCAGAGCTCATCGTTGGCATGTGGCTTCACCCTGGATGAAGAATCCCCTAACCTCACTATACAACTTGATCAATGGAGCTCAAAGAGAACTAATGTTTGGAGAGAGGAAGGTATTGCATTACACACTATGGCCTAGAAATTTAGTAGCGTCCATTTTTGGGTGCCTTACCCGCAGAGTGCTAACAGCCCGCGCTCAAATGGGGAGGTCCGAGGAACCTCGGATTTTGGGCCTCGGACCTTATCATCATGTAGGTGGTGCAGTGGCAGGAGCCCGCACAGGTTTGTGTGACAATTTTCAGGTAAGTCATTGGGTTGGATCACGGGGGTCTGGAGGAGGAACAGCTAGGCCTTAGAGTCCGAGTGGAGGGCTGTCGGAGGTTGGGTAGGAAGATTGCGACGGTCTGGAGTATTGTTGGGGGGTCAGAAGTACTGTCGGTGGGTATAGGAGGCCGGGGTCGGAGCTGGGGGTAGATCGGGGTAGCCTGGAGGATCGTAGTTGGGACTAAGGTCGGAGATCTCGGGACCGGGAGTGGCGGTGATTATGGTAAGTACTTGACCTTTCTTTAATTCAGTGCTGTTTATCATTAGTTTTCCCGGAGGCAATCGGCAATGGTGCTGGCTGCCTCAGGCGCGAACCAAAGTTGCAACAGGGAGCAGAAGCAGACATTAGGCCCCTTATTTGCATATGTTAATGGTCTAATGCCTGCTTCAGACGTGGGTAAAGGACGCAGCAGGCCAGGCAACATCCGTGGAGAGAAATTAGAGTCGACGTTTCGGGTGAACCCTTTTTCAAAACTGGAAAGGAAATGAAATAGATCGAAGGCAGGGTTGCGATAGAACAAAAGAAATAAAGAGACATTAAGAGGTATTCAAAACCAGACAAGATGGTAATAGGACTAGTGGAGACAAAAGACGGCGTCCCACTAGTCCTATTACCATCTCGTCTGGTTTTGAACACCTCTTAATGTCTCTTTACTTCTTTTGTTCTATCGCAGCCCTGCCTTCGATCTATTTCATTTCCTTTCCAGTTTTGAAAAAGGGTTTCAACCCGAAACGTCGACTCTAATTTCTCTCCACGGATGTTGCCTGGCCTGCTGAGTTTTTCCAGCATTTTCTGTTGTTAGTTCGGATTTCCAGCATCTGCAGTATTTTGCTATCATGGGTAAAGGACGCCTCTTGTTTGGTCTTTACCAAGATGGCGCCTGGCGTGGCCCACACCAGAAGTGAGCGCGCATGGCTTGGACGTCATTTTGGACAAAAAAACGGCACCCGCAGTGCTGTAAAACCGGGCGCTACTGAGCCGAATTTCTAACCTCATATGTATGGTTTGGTGAACAACATTTTGCCTCACACCAACCAAAACTAAATTTGGGGATAAAATATTGGTGCCTGTTAGGGCCCACAATGTTACAGAAATTCAAGTAAACATTATCCTCTCAACAGAAGCCTTACGAGCAGTTGTAAATTTTGGCCATCCAATTCTGCCCATTTCTTGAGTTTTAAATCTATATTGCAATGCACCAGCACTTCTCTGGGGCAATGTCATTGTTGTGCAGCAGCAGAATGATACTGAACAGTCTTTTGCCACCCTGGGTAACCATAAATGGTGGGAGGTGGTATATAGCATCACTGGGTAAGGACAGCATCTGCGTTTCTGCTTTTAGAAGAGCTATTTGTGCTGTGGCTCAGTGGGTAGCACACCTACCTCTGAGTCAGAAGGTTGTGGGTTCAAGTCCTACTCCATGGAACTTGAGCACAAAAATCTAGGCTGACACTCCAGTGTAGTGCTGAGGGAGTGCTGCACTGTCAGAGGTGCCGGATGAGGCGTTAAATTGAGGCCCCGTCTGCTCTCTCAGGTGGATGTAAAAGATCCCATGGCACTATTTCGAAGAAGAGCAGTTGAGTTATCCCCAGTGTCCTGGCCAATATTTATCCCTCAATCAACATCACAAAAACAGATTATCTGGTCATTATCACATTGCTGTTTGTGGGAGCTTGCTGTGCACAAATTGGCTGCCGCGTTTCCCACATTACAACAATGACTACACTCCAAAAGTACTTAATTGGCTGTAAAGCGCTTTGAGACGTCTGGTGGTCATGAAAGGCGCTATATAAATGCAAGTCTTTCTTTCTTTCTGATTGTCCTCAGAATAAAAAAACCCTGGAACAAGTTAAAATAAGAGAGAATACAAAATAAATATTAGCTTTGATGGGAAAATAAGTTTAGAAGGCCACAAAAAAAGGGGTCCTTTTTAGCCTCGAAGTAGGAAATGTAAGAATATAGATATGTTTTTACACTATTCTAACACAGAACAGTAATGTAGACAGAATTGGTTTAAACTGTTCTCAAAAATCCTGTCTTGTCCCATCAATGATGCTGATATTATTGGAGAAGGATGAATTTCAGGACCAAAGACATTGTACTGTACTGTGAAGATAGGCACATATAGATTATTAAATAAATAAAGAGCTTAAATATTGAGTTAAAATTGAAACACCTGATTTTCTTTACAGCAAGGGGTAATGTAAGAGAAGCAGACTGCTCAAATATAAAAGGCTATAAGTTGCTATAGAGCAAACCTCAAAGATTTTGTGCAACAAAGCTATGACTCGGGGAAAGTAACAGTATGGTGTGAAGAGGCATGGGGCTCCTTATCCTTGGCAATCTGTTCGAACAACTGGGTGGTCATAAAACATCAGATAGCGTTGCATCCAGCAGGAAGCAGACCATAAAGAAAATGGTATAAGAGATGCAATCTTTTTACTCAGTTAGGAAGACCTTTTGCTACCTTCAAGACCAGGTGGCATGAATTGGATTGGAGAAGCCATTTTCAAGGTTTGTCACCATTGGCTGTAAAGCGCTTTGGGCTGTCCGGTGGTTGTGAAAGGTGCTATATAAAGGCCAGTCTTTTTTTTATATCTAACACATGTGTAGTCACTATTGTAATGTAGGAAGTGTGGCAACCAATTTGTGCACAGCAAGCTCCCACAAACAGCAATGTGATAATGACCATATAATCTGTTTTAGTGATGTTGGTTGAGGGATAAATATTGTGCAGGACACAGGGGAGGATTCCCCTGCTCTTCTTCAAAATAGTGCCATGGGATCTTTTACATCCACCTGAGAGAGCAGACGGGGCCTCGGTTTAACATCTCATCTGAAAGACAGCGCCTCCAACAGTGTAGCACTCCCTCAGCACTGCACTGGAGTGCCAGCTTTATGTGTTCAAGTCCCTAGGGTGGGACATAAACCCACAACCTTCTGATTCAGAGGCGAGTGTGTCACAACTGACACTTAAAGAGGTCATCAACCTGAAATGTTAACTCTGTTTCTCTCTCCACAGGTGCTGCCTGGTCTGCTAAGTGTTTCCAGCATTTTCTGTTTCTACTAAATGTTTTTTCATCTCATCCAGTTTGGCAACAATGATTAATTCAAAATATTTATAATTTCCTTATAAATTCTTAATTGAGGAAAGGGGCTTCGATGTTGATTCCTTAGCTTAAGAAATGTATGAGAAAATTCCATCTTCTGAAGTTTAGTATGTAACTGTAAATTACTGAACCAGCAGACACTGCATTTGAATGCATCCCAGGGCAGCAATGTTGTGTCACAGCAGCTAGGAGCCAGTCTGTTGATTTTACATGATATTTCTGACTTATTTTGAAGTCCAGTGTCTGCAGGATATGATTTACTCAAAAATAAACCATAAGGTCAGCTATGGAGCTGAAACCACTCAGTTTTTGCATCAATTGCATAGTCCTATTTGTGCTCTGTGTTTTTAAAATTAAATCACATTGTTTCACTATGGTGCTTCAGCCCATCTGCTCCTTAAAATCTCATCCATGCTTTTGTTACCTCTAGACTCGACTATTCCAATGCTCTTCTGGCAAGCCCCCCGATCTTCCAACTTCCATAAACGAGCTCATCCAAAACTCTGCTGCCCATTCCTAACTCACTCCAAGTCCCATTCACCCATCACCTCTATACTCGCTGACCTACATTGGCTCCCCGAACACCAACACCTCAATTTAAAAATTCTCATCCTTGTGTTCAAATCGCTCCATAGCCTCGCTCCTCCCTATTTCTGTAACCTCCTCCAGCCCGACAGCCCTCCGCAAACATAATTTTTTTGAATAAAATTTGTAAACAGTTTAAAGTGACTTTTTTGGTTTCTTAGTGCAATAAAGACATTCAAGATGGAAACTAGCTATTTTCTAATTTTCAAACAGTTGTAATTTTAAATATTTTTGCAAATAAAAAAGTTGAAGTTTTTTTCAAAGTAACTAGAGGCTGTACTTTTTAAACGAAACGGTTACATACACTTTCAGTCACAAATATATATTTCAATAAAAAAAGCAACGACAACATTTAACATTTAAATAAAATGAAACATTGAAGAATTGAACGATTTGCCCCCTCACATCTGTGCCGGAGGGTCAAAGGAGGTGGATTGTGCAAAAGGTGACAACTTCCTGTCTCCTGCGCTTTCCCCTTCCCCGTGACCAGAGCCCTCTGCTGCCAATTGAAAGGCCCCCGTGTGCCATCTCTTGCCCTTCAGCAATTGCCTCATGACAGGGTTGCTGCTGCTGCTGAAAGGCAACGTTTGCTTGCATCAGGACTAGCGGAGCTGCTGTCTCGTGGGCCTGCACTGTTTCTGCGCTGGGAACAGATAAGGGCGGTTCTGCGGGAGTCAAAGTAATTGCATTGTTCTGCTGTCCGTGGAATGATGGAGTTCGCGCTGACAGCCTGGGCAGCTTCTGACCAAGCTGTCATCTGTCCTTTGCGCGGCGGGCGCCCTGGACTTCTCATTCCCAAGGATCCGCGGGCGCTTCGCCTCAACCTCATTGAGGAGTGTGCTGATGTCATCGTCACTGAAATTCTGAGCTCTCTTAATCATGCAAATTGTGCTCAGTCCTTCCATTTCACTTTGCTGATTAATTAAAATGAATGAAAAAAATGTTTTCAGGGCTTTTAAAACTCTTTAAATTGCTTCAAATCTCTTTAGAACTATTTAAAATTCTTCAAATCCATGTAAAAGTCTTTAAAAGTTTACAAAAGATTCAAAAAACTAAAGAACCAATTTACCATTGAGTGTGGCAACTACTCAGTTGCCAATGCTGTTGAAGAGTTGAAAAAAAATCGGGGGCGTGGCCTATGCAAATATAACTTTTGAGGGCGGGGCTCCCCTACGCTCGAAGCCCGAGGCTCCGCGCACGCTGCGCTCCTGGGCGGCGTGACGTCATACGCTGTCCAGGGTCCTCAGGATTGCATCGGAAGTTTACGTGAGCTCATTATGCGGTTCTTTTATGCAGGTCCGCGGGAAGCCTCCGAGCGGAATATCCAGGAGTACTCTGTCTCTTCTCCATCTGCGCAAATGCAAAATCCCGACCATCGACCAAACGTTGCAAGGACAATTTTTCTCATTCTGAGAAGGAGCGCAAACCCGAGACGCCCCGATCCACAAATGAAACTGCAAATACGCTGATTGTCATCCAGACTCGTCAGCGTTGGTCAATTGCCAGCAGCGAGTTACAAACCCACTGAAACAGGGCGCTCTTTTATTTTTTTATAACACAATGAGGTGCATCAAAGTGGATTAAAAAAAATCCATATTAAATGACGTTTAAGAGCCGACACTCCAGCTCCCCGTGCATGCATGCTGTAGACGAATGAAGGGAGGGGCGCACAGCCACGAAGCAAAAAGAGGGGCTGGGGGGCTTTGATTGACGTGCGCGCGGCCACTGGGTCAGCCGGAGAAAGGGGGTCCAAGAGCGCGTGCGCGGGGAACCGAAAAAAGCCTGGAGCGCGTGTCTGGAACCACAGCGCCGGGGGGGGGGGGCGAGCTGTATGGTACGCAGGCGCACCGTTTGTACACTCCCGGGAGGGGAATATGGCGCGCAGGCGCGCCGCTGATATCCCGCACCAGCGGTTGAGTATGGAGCGCAGGCGCGCCGCTTGCACATCCCACAGCAGAGGTAAGAAGTCACACAACACCAGGTTATAGTCCAACAGACCATAACCTGGTGTTGTGTGACTTCTTACATTTGTCCACCCCAGTCCAACTCCGGCATCTCCACACCACAGCAGAGGTGGTGAGGACTATGAGCGCAGGCGCGCCGCTTGCACCTCCCTCAGCAGAGGTGGTGAGGACTATGAGCGCAGGCGCGCCGTTTGCACATCCCTCAGCAGAGGTGGTGAGGACTGTGAGCGCAGGCGCGCCACTTGCACACACCTCCTCCTCTCCCCTTCAGCGCGCGGAGGTGATTCCGCGCCTGGCACGCGGCTGGTTGCGCGCGCCTCGAGCGAGAGAGAAAAAAGGACCAAAGGGATGGTGGGCGCGTGCGCACTGCTCCCTCACTCACCCCGCCCCCCTCGGGTCGCCTCACTCACTCACAACAAAACCGAGCGGCTGGAGTCTGGCGCTGTCCACACTCACATACACACACACAGAGCGAGCGGTCGGGCTGAGGAGTTGTTCACGGACAGGCATCGTGAGGAGAGGAAAGAAAATAACTTCCATATAAACCCAACAAAGAAAAATAACGGTTATCCGCCTTATTAAAGGGCATCGGAGGGCGAGAAGGAGGGGAGGGGGGCAACCCTGCCCTTCAGGCGATTCGAGATTTTTCTTTTTTAAGTAATTGTGTGAGGGGACAAGAGTGAGTAGAAACCGTTTCCCCTTTTCTCCCTTATTCAACCCCTCAACATCTCTTGGCCTCGTTATAAGCCGTCAGTTGTCCATCACCTACCGGCCAAGCCGACCCACCCACCGGGGGGGGCGGGGGGGGTGTGACACCTACTCCTGGTTTAACGGTAACGTTTTCTTTATTTTTTTTTCTTCACAGGCTCCCTTTCCTCGCCCCGGGGCGAATAAGGACGATCGCTCTCCCGGAGCCCGCGGGCGGAGAAGCGGCGCGCCTGCCCACCCGCCCGCCCGCCCCTCCATCCCAGACAGCTGCCTCAGGCTGGCTCGGCTCCTCATCCATCATTGCCTCCCACTCCCCGAGCCCATTCTCCATCCGTAATTATTTGCTTCCCCCCCCTTCCCTTCGGGCGGCTGCGTGAATCATGTCCGCCCGGCTCTGGTTCGTGACAGATCGCCGGATCCTGCAGGATTACCCGCAGCAGGAGATCGAGCGCGCCCTCCGACAAAAATGCGCTGAGGAGGAGGTGGAATTTCGCATGGTCTTAATGGATGAGATCGTCATCACCATCGAGCAGGGAGCCTTGGGTAAGGAACAGCATCAATGCGTGCCCCTTTCAAAACAATTGATCATTTACATTCGTTTGTTCCATTCTTCGAAATTCTGACTTCGCATAGTCATTATTTCTTGCATTGTATCTGCCTTTCCATTCCTTCCAAGCATAATTGGTTGCGAACAGGTTTATTTTCCCCCTTCCAGTCCATTGCTTCTATACTGTCATTTTCTAATATGTTTGCACGTTCGGCAGATCTCGTATTTTAATCTTTCTTCCATTACATGGCTCATGCAGTATGATGGATTGCATCGTATTTTGCACACTTCCTTGTTTGAGTTGTCGTGCGGTGACAAGATTTCTTCCAAATGTCACTTCGACAGTTATTCGAAGAATCTCTTCCAGGAGAGTCCTCAAGATTAGACAAACATCCACGTATTATTTCTTTATATATTATAACTGTATTAATCAGCGAAATAGGCAGCAGCCTTTTTACCAGATTTGTTTTAAACAATCTATCTTATCTCCAATTTGTATCTGGTTTGAATATTGAAATAGGATTCTTTAAATCGCCACACTGTTAAAAAGATTTATTTGTTCATTCATCCTAGTACCAACTCCTCACTATAATGCTCTAATAAAACACGTTGCTCCCAATATTATACAAACCTGGATGGAACACCCTGATTATTTATAGTGTCCTTTTGTAGGGCTCCCAGCCTTATGAAATTATTTAAAATTTCAGAATGTCTAAAAGGTCTGAAAAGGATTTAAATATATATATGTATATATTATATAGATAGGTGATGGATTTTGTGATTTTTTTTTTTTGTAGAGGTTTGTTTAAGCCTTTCTTGCAAATGGTGAATGCATGTGGGTTAAAGAGTACAGTAGATAGCAAGAGTACAACCACTAGGTGTAAGGAGGTAATGATTTCTTCTACAGTGTACTGTGCTATGTTCCTGTTAACATAATTTTGCAAACCTTCAAACCTGCATGCGTTACACATTCTGTATGACTACAGTTTCAGTCTTCAGCTGACGATGATGTAGCAATCCTAGTTTTTATTCCACAAAAAATATAGTATGGGAATGGAAAATAGATAGACATTATTATATTTCACACAGAGCGCAATATCTTTGCGCACATGATTAGTGGAATGGCAGAAACAGATGTCTTCTGCTAGACAAGGAACCCAAACATGGTTAAATTGAGGTCAGAAAATGATTGAAGAAAAGTTAATTAAAACATTGTTATTGCTTCATCTTTTGCAAGGGGGTGGGAAAAAGACATGATGCAAAGCTGGAACTTCAAGTATAAAGCTTGTGGTTCCTTTCATTGAGAGCAGTTATTATCTTTATGGCGCCAATAGGTGAAATCAGAAAAACATTTCCAGGTTGGCTGTCTGAAGATTGCATTGTGTGCTCAAGGATGAAGACAGAGAAGCAGACTGAAGACAGAACAAACACGTGCATAGAACAAAAACATGAAACAAACAGTTTGTGTACAGAATAATAGGTGGATTGCAAATGGGTTGCAAGAGTGTGGAGCAATCCAAAGGGTCCTGATGAAGCTTTAATTTGCAAGGGTTTATCTTATAGCTTTAAATCAAAGGAGCTGAATCATAGAATGATACAGCACAGAAGGAGGCCATTTGGCCCATCATGCCTCTTCTGGCTCTTTGAAAGAGCTGTGCAGTTAGTCCCATTCCCCTGCCCTTTCCCCACAGCCCTGTACAATTTAACCCTTCAAGTATTTATCCAATTCCCTTTTGAAAGTTATTATTAAATCTGCTTCCCTCATCCTTTTCAGGCAGTGCATTCCAGATCATCATAACTTGCTGAGTAAATGTCTTTCCTTATGTTGCCTCTAGTTCTTTTGCCAATTACCTTAAACCTGTGTTCTCTGGTTACCAACTCTTCTGCCACTGGAAACATTTTCTCCTTATTTACTCTATCAAAACCGTTCATGAGTTTGAACAGCTCTTATGCACTTTAAATTGTGGCATAGAGTACAAAAGCCAGGAAGTTATGCTAATCCTATATAAAACACTAGTTCAGCCTTAGCTGGAGTATTGTGTCCAATTTTTGGGCATCACACTTTAGGAAGGATGTGAAGGCTTTGGAGAGGTCACAGAAGAGATTTACTAGAATGGTTCCAGGGCTGAAGGATTACAGTTACATGGATAGACTGGAGAAGCTGAGGTTGTTCTCCTTGGAGCAAGGAAGGCTCAGGGGAGATTTGGTAGAGGTGTTTAAAATCATGAAGGGTTTAGATAGAGTAACTAAAGAGAAACTGTTTCCAATGGCTGAAGGGTCGATAACCAGAGGGCACAGATTTAAGGCGATTGGCTATTTGGTTGAGGTCCTGAGGACTGCTGGAGACCGTAGAGCTTTGTTGCTGAAGCTTTTAGAAGACACACTTCCGCAGCTTAATTTACTTGATGCTTTAAACATTGATATTAGAACATAAGAAATAGGAGCAGGAGTAGGCCAATCGGCCCCTCGAGCCTGCTCCGCCATTCAATAAGATCATGGCTGATCTGATCCTAACCGCCAATCTACTATCACTGAACCATCTCCTGAATCTAACAGAATTAGACACACGAAATAGGAGCAGGATCAGGCTACATGGCCCCTGGGCCCGCTCCGCTACCCACAGGGCCATGACCGATCCGAACCTAGACTCGTGTCCAAATTCCTGCCCGCTCCCCGTAACCCTTTATTCCCTTTACTTCTAGGAAACTGTCTATTTCTGTTTTAAATTTATGTAATGATGTAGCTTCTACAGCTTTTTGGGGCAGCATATTCCATGGACCTACCACCCTCTGAGTGAAGTAGTTCCTCCTCATCTCAGTTTTGAAAGAGCAGCCCCTTATTCTAAGACTATGCCCCCTAGTTCTAGTTTCACCCATCATCGGGAACATCCTCCCTGCATCCACCCGATCCAACCCCTTCACAATCTTATATGTTTCAATAAGATCGCCTCTCATTCTTCTGAACTCCAATGAGTAGAGTCCCAATCTACTCAACCTCTCCCCATATGTCCATCCCCTCATCCCTGGGATTAACCGAGTGAACCTTCTTTGTACTGACTCGAGAGCAAGTATGTCTTTTCTTAAGTATGGACACCAAAACTGTATGCAGTATTCCAGGTGCGGTCTCACCAATACCTTGTACAACTGAAGCAATACCTCCCTATTTTTATATTCTATCCCCCTAGCAATGAAAGCCAACATTCCATTGGCCTTCTTAATCACTTGCTGCACCTGCATACTAACCTTTTGAGTTTCGTGCACCAGGACCCCCAGATCCCTTTGTACTTCAGTACTTTCCAGTTTCTTGCCATTAAGATAATAACTTGCTCTACGATTTTTCCTGCCAAAGTGCATAACCTCACACTTTCCAGTATTGTATTCCATCTGCCAAATCTCTGCCCACTTACTTAGCCTGTCTATGTCCCCTTGCAGGTTTTTTATGTCCTCCTCACTCACTACTTTCCCTCCCATCTTAGTATCACCTGCAAACTTTGATATGTTACACTCGGTCCCCTCCTCCAAATCGTTAATATAGATTGTAAAGAGTTGGGGACCCAGCACTGACCCCTGTGGAACACCACTAGTTACTGATTGCCAGTCCGAGAATGAACCATTTATCCCAACTCTCTGCTTTCTGTTAGATAGCCAATCCTCCACCCATGCCAGAATATTACCCCCCAATCCCGTGATTTTTTTATCTTGAGCAATAATCTTTTGTGTTGCACCGTGTCAAATGCCTTTTGGAAGTCTAAATGCACTACGTCCACTAGTTCCCCTTTATCCACCCTGTATGTTACTTCCTCAAAGAACTCAAGCAAATTTGTCAAACATGACTTCCCCTTCATAAAACCATGCTGACTTTGTCCTATTAAATTATGTTTATCCAAATGTCCTGTTACTGTCTCCTTAATAATGGACTCTAAAATTTTACCAACCACAGATGTTAGGCTAACAGGTCTATAGTTTCCAGCCTTCTGCCTACTACCCTTTTTAAATAAGAGTGTTACATTAGCAGTTTTCCAATCTGCTGGGACCTTTGCTGAGTCCAGGGAGTTTTGGAAAATTATTACCAATGCATCCACAATCCCTACCGCCACTTCCCTCAAGACCCTAGGATGTAAGCCATCAGGTCCAGGGGATTTATCCGCCTTGAGTCCCATTATTTTACCAAGTACCACTTCCTTAGTGATTTTGATCGTGTTTAGCTCCTCCCCCCCCCCCATAGCTCCCTGTTTGTCCAGTGTTGGGATATTCTTAGTGTCTTCTACTGTAAAGACTGATACAAAATATTCATTCAGTATTTGACAATTAACTGAACAGAATTTTTTTTAATGAAAATGCGGAATGGTTGGGTGAAATTTGTTACTCCATCATTCAATTCTTTGAAAGTCAAGTTGTTCAAATTTTAGGCTTCATGTATGGTTATCATCTTCAATTCATTAATAAATGAGAGAAAGAACTCTCATTTATGTAGTGCCCTTCAAGACCTCAGGAAGTCCCAAAGTGCTTTACAGCCAATTACTGTAAGTACTTTTGAATTGTAGGCACTGTTGTAATGTAGGAAACGCAGCCGCTAACTTGCGCAGCGTCCCATAAACAGTAATGAGATAATTGACCAGATAATTTGTTTTGGGTGTTAGTTCAGGGATAAATGTTGGCCAGGACTGCCCTGCTCTTCAAATTGTGGCGTGGGATCTTTTACGTCTACCTGAGAGGGGCCTCGGTTTAACGTCTTAGCCAAAAAATGGCACCTCCTACAGTGCAACACTCCTTCAGTCCTGCACTGGAGTGCCAACCCAGTTTATGCTCAAGTCTCTGGAATGGGGCTTGAATCCACGACCTTCTGACTCCGAGGTGAGAGTGCCTTGAAAAATGCAAGTGTGTTATATTGACCATAAGGATATTTAGGGAACATTATCAGAATGTGAGTGTACTTTATTAATGGAAATAAAAATGTTGTTGTCAACTAAAATGAGAAATGATGTTGAGTCCATATTGAACATTGAATCCCAAAATGTGCAATAACCGATTATTGTACTGGTGTATTAACATGTGAGTCACAAAGGTTCTTAACCATGGAACTTTTCTGTGAAATATTTCTGGTACAAATGATTGTGTGCCAGCCGCCAGTGTATCTAGTATAAAGTAATCTACTGAGGTGTGTGTGCGTGCGTGGGCACCCATATCTGAAATTCAGACTGACAACAGAACAGTCTCATACGTGAATGACATTGAGTTAAGCATCACATTGCTGTCAGAATGACATTTTGTAGATGAAGATTCATCTTGTAATACAATCTGAAATGATTATGCTCAGTTTGGATTGGATGCATAGTTCATTTTAACATGTGTTGAGCTTTTAAAGTGTGTAAAGGTGGCTAGCAATTTATGAGATATCTATCGTACATTCGCTTAATGTCATTTAAAAAAAAAAATGTCTTCCTTCAAGAATGGAGTAAAAATTTAATAGCACTTGGTGGGAGGTTTTAACTGAATCTGCACTTGGGATTTAGCACCTCCGAGGAATTGTGCCCCAAAGTTATTTTAGTCTTATGACTAAATATGGAGAATTTAAAAAAAAAAAAATGAAGTATTGACATTAAAAAAAAAAACTTTTCTCTCTTTATTTTCACTATTGAAGTATGATTTATTTCAGGACTTTTGATTTAACATTTTGCTGTAATTGAAACAGGTCCAGAATAGCAGTACAACATATCCTGACAAAATTGTACCTCATGCTTGAATCTTACACCATACACGCAAAAATGTATTTCTTTGTCAGAGACTCAGCACAAACCAGCATTATGCGAGTACTTGACTTCCATTTCTAGTCTGATCTTCAGATTGAGACCCTGTATTACTAGAAGGCAATAAACGGCAGTTTTTGTTTTGAATTTGTGAATATGAACATGGAGCAAAAGATATACTAAAATCTGCAATTAAAAATGTAAAACTGATGTGTGTTGACTTTCTTTTGTTGAGATGTTTTATGTAACAAGCGGTTCACTGTCCCGCTTCAGCTCAGACTATGCTTTGAGAAATGGTGGTGTTGTATAAACCTTCAATTTCGTGAGTCCATTTTAATTGTTGAAGAGTTTGATGTGTATCTGAAGCTGTCATCCTCTGCTCTGTTGTCTTTCATTGCAATTTAGATCCAGCTTACGGATTGAGTAATGAGTTTCTTTCACAGATTTGTTCAAGACATTCTTACCTCCTTTCCAGATTTCAAAATTCATAATGGTTCATAAAGGTTTTGCAGTGGTTTTCATGGAGCTAAACCAACATTAATGCCTCATGTTTTAAAAGTATGTCGCATCCTGAAAGTTTGGTTGTTAGGGGATTGGTGTTTTCTTTCTAAATAATGATTTAATGGTGCTGCAGTGGGTCAGTTGGTCTAATATATGGTGGGATGTCATAGTCCGCTGTCTTACCGGGAAGGGGTTGAGTGGAGATAGGGTGCTTTCATACAAGGAGGGAGGACAAATCTAGTGGTTGAATGACCATGGACTGCACTTGCGCATTCCTTGTGGTATTGCCAGTCACCTGGCTTGCCTTTTCAGTTGGGCAGTGGTGTGTGCTGCAGGAAGAGCCGAAATATCTTTCAGAGCTGTAATTTTTATTTCCTTGTCCTCTGCATCTTGATGCTTGTTTTTAAATTCTCTCAATATGCTGTGTGACGATGCAATGAACTGGTCCGCATTTGTTGCAGTACTTGGTATTATTTTGAACTCGCATGACGTACTTTTTTTGCTTGTAGTGCATGTCACTGCTCGTGTGTTTAAGCAAGACTGGTAACAGCAGTGATATCTCGGCTGAATCACTTGTCATGACTGCATAAATTTATTTCCATATTGGTCTTGTTGCTCTGAAAGGAATATAGGATTAACTGCTTTCAAATTAGTTACTGTATTGTCCGCACAGTTTCTATGCAAGCAGGATCAGATGTACAATCTGAGCACTTAGGCTGCAGTCAAGTTGCACATGACCCTAGCGGAGACATTGGATGTACTGTAGCAAGGTTTGAAACTAATACTGGTCTATAGGAATGCTTCAATGGAAGAGGAATTGGGTTGGTGTCTGCATTATGATGCTAATATGTACGTACTTTATTAGGGTCCTGCGCACATGGAGCCACTGGCTTCCACAAATACCTGTGTATATGGGTCACTTTGTATGATATTGGACCAAACACAAAGGAATGTCTCAAATTCAATCCCTAGTTTATACTGAATTATCCAATCTAAACTGAGGTAGCTGTGGGGGGATGCTAAAATTGGTAATTGTCCCTATGCTAGGGAGGGAAACTGATTGACCAGAAGTCCTCTTGTTTTCTATTTTGTAACCCTTGTTGGAATGTGGAAATCTATGGACATCGGGTGAACACAGGATTGATGTCAGTTGTGATGCTATTGTAGTTAAATAGGCTGTCAAGGCTCACACGTTATGAATGGTTCCAAGACCAGGTATTCGGTGGCAGCTCCTGCCTTTAGAACTCTAGTCTCAGTCACTGGCGAGGAGAGAAAAGTGTTGAAAATTGGGTTGAGGGAAAAACTACACACATACATGCATTTTTTTTTAATATACGATAATAGACCATAAAAACTGCTGGTCTATCAGCTGCTTCTTTCAGCTGTTGATCCAGATGTTAAGTGCTTCTATAGCCCTAACTTTGATCAAGTTATGGTCTGGTGCTAGAGATTGTTTCCCCAAATCCCCTTGGACTTAATGGATCCAAGATGGGGGCCATGCCAGGGTGGGAGAGGGTAAGGGTTCACTGGGAACAAGGACATCAAAGGTGGAGAGGAGGGAGCGATTTAGTATCACTGCAAACGGAGCACCAAAGGTTGGACAGTTGAGTTTGAAAGTACCATTGTAGGTGACTTGGAGAGTTTTTTTTTGGAAGGATGCAGAAAGAAGTAGGGTTGGAAGGTGCTTGTGGGTGGTGAGGGAAAGCAGGAAGTGATCGTAGATGGCCTTATCTGTGTGAGATGATGGAAGTAGAGAGGCCACGTAAGATGGTGAGATCAAGGGGGTGTCCATCAATAGGAGAGTTTATATGGAGGCAGAGGTTAAGGGAGGGCAGTGAACTCTGGAGGGAAGGTAAGGCGAGTTGAGATGGAGGTTGAAATCACCGAGGATGCGAAGTCGCTCGGTGCAGATGTTTAGGGAGGAAAGGAGTGAGAATATCTCCGTGGGTGGGCGAAAGAGAATGAGGATTTTTAAATGAAAGGCGAGAAGGGTGGAACAAGAGGAGGTGCTCAACGGAGGAGGTGTCAGAGGAAAGGCGGGGGGAAAGGCCAATGTGAGATTTGGTGATGAGAATCAGCCTTGCGCTTACAAAATGCTATGGAGCATTGTTAAGCCTTCACTGGGGAGACATGCAAAAGTAGTGGGGGAAGAGATGCAGTCTAGTTTTGATCATTCCACCCCAAAGCTGAGGCAACACAATCAATTGATAACAGCATAATATTTATGGCATGCAGTCTATTGGGGAGACAGATATCACCCTACCACTCATCTCCGCTCCTGCCTCAGCTTAACTGCTGCTGGAACCCTCATCCATGCATTTGTTACCTCTAGACTTGACTATTCTGATGCTCTCCTGGCCATCCTCCCACCTTGCACCCTCCATAAACTTGAGCTCCTCCAAAACCCTGCTGCCTATATCCCAACTCGCACCAAGTCCCAATCACCCATCATCCCGTGCTTGCTGATCTACATTAGCCAATTCTGGCCTCCTGCACATCCCTGATTTTCAACACTTCACTCTTGGCGGCCGTGCCTTCAGCTGCCTTGGCCCTAAGCTCTGGAATACCCTCCCTAAACCTCTCTACCTCTCCTCCTGTAAGATGCTCCTTTAAACCTACTTCTTTGACCAAGCTTTTGGCCACCTGTCCTAATCCTGTGTCTCAATGTCAAATTTTGTTTGATATCATAGAAACATAGAAGATAGGAGCAGGAGTAGGCCATTCGGCCCCTCGAGCCTGCTCCGCCATTCAATGCGATCATGGCTGATCGTCCAAATTCAGTACCCGGTCCCTGCTTTCTCCCCATACCCCTTGATCCCTTTAGCCTTAAGAAATATATCCAACTCCTTCTTGAATATATTTAATGAACTGGCCCCCACCGCCTTCTGTGGTAGAGAGTTCCACAGGTTTACCACTCTCTGGGTGAAGAAATTCCTCCTAATTTCTGTCCTAAATGGCCTACCCTTTATCCTTAGACTGTGTCCCCTGATTCTGGACTCCCGACCATCGGGAACATCCTTCCTGCATCTAGTCTGTCCAGTCCTGTCAGAATTTTATAAGTTTCAATGAGATCACCTCTCATTCTTCTAAACTCCAGCGAGTACAAGCCCAATCGACCCAATCTCTCCTCATACGTCATTCCTGCCATCCCAGGTATCAGCCTGGTGAATCTTCGCTGAACTCCTTCCATGGCAAGAACATCCTTCCTCCGATAAGGCGACCAAAACTGCACACAATACTCAATGTGGTCTCACCAAGGCCCTGTACAACTGCAGCAAGACATCCTTGTTCCTGTACTCAAACCCTCTCGCTACGAAGGCCAACATACCATTTGCCTTCTTAACCGCCTGCTGCACCTGCACGCTTACCTTCAGCGACTGGTGCACAAGGACACCCAATCTATTGCCATTTAGATAATCTGCCTTCCTGTTTTTGCCACCAAAGTGGATAGCCTCACACTTATCCACATTATATTGCATCTGCCATGTTTCTGCCCAATCACCCAACATGTCCAAATCACCCTGGAGTTTCTTGACATCCTCCTCATAGCACACAAGCCCACCCAGCTTTGTTTCGTCTGCAAATTTGGAGATATTACATCTAGTTCCCTTGTCTAGATCATTAATATATATTGTGAATAGCTGGGGTCCAAGGACCGATCCTTGCGGTACCCCACTAGTCACTGCCTGCCACTTGGAAAAGGACCCGTTTATTCCAACTCTTTGCTTTCTGTCTGCCAACCAGTTCTCTATCCAAGTCAGTACCTTGCCCCCAATCCCATGTGCTTTAACTTTACACGCTAATCTCTTATGCGGGACCTTATCGAAAGCCTTCTGAAAGTCCAAATACACCACATCCACTAGTTCTCCCTTATCTATTTTACCAGTTACATCCTCAAAAAATTCCAGTAGATTAGTCAAGCACGATTTACCTTTTGTAAATCCATGTTGACTTTGTCCGATCCTGTCACTGTTTTCCAAGTGCTCTGCTATTACATCTTTTATAATGGACTCTAGCATTTTCCCCACTACCGATGTCCGGCTTACCGGTCTGTAAGTCCCTGTTTTCTCTACCACGCTCCTGTGAAGCGCCTTGGGATGTTTTACTATGTTCAAGCTGCTATATAATTACGGTGTTGTTGTTGCTTGGGATTTCCTCCTTTTCTTTTTTGTCCTTTTTCTCTGACCTTCCCCCTCCACCCCCCCACCGCCCCCCCCCACCCCAAACTGACAACCTGAGAGCCGAAAATGTCACGGAAGTCTGAGTAAGCTCACGTTGTACTAATCTGTGTGTAATTCAGCACCTGTATAAAAAAATTTAAAAATTGGTTGTACTACTGAGCAGCCTTCAGCAGTTCCATTGTTTATACTAAGCAGTTTTTACTACTTGCTGTATCACTTGTATCATTTTTATGAGATAGGGACCCAAATTTCTCTTTTGGTAATTTTAGTGGTAGTTGGTGCAAGAGCTTTGCCATCACATAGACTTTATCAGTAAAATCATTGCCAGGAAAGAAATGTCCCCCCTGGGATTGGTTTAGCTTTGTGCACTCGACTCGATGTGCTGCACTGTACTTTATCAAGCCAAAATCAGACTCGCAAATGACCAATTCAGAAGCTTGCCATTACAGCAGTTAAACTGAAACATTAAATATTGCAACTTTTCTCACTTTAAATTGTCCCAGCTCATGGTTTAGAGGCGAGACAAGTAATCTACACCCAGGCTTTTGCCAACATAACTTTTGTAACTGATCATCAGAAGGTAAATTGAGAACCGCTTGGGTGGTCTACCCTTTCTTTGTTGGGAAAGTCTCTCCCAAAAGTCTAGCGATCAAGAGTTTAGGGAATCATGGAAATGAACTCCTATTCTTCTGGCACAGCTTGTTTTGCCGCTTTGTGCTGTTTCACTTTTAAATTCCTTATTTGCCAAGTGAAGAAACTTCTGTTGAATTTAAACGAGGCAGAATAAGGAGCTTCCTCAGTTGCACTGACGGAGCCAAGCCATTTAGGTTTTAAGGCCTAATGTCATGTTTTTAACAATTATTTTCAATCCTGCGTATGGGTGTTCACCATTCATATATAGATTATAGATAGATAGAATGTAGTTGGATTGTTGGAGCTGAGCATGGCGGCCAGAGGCTGGACCGGAAGTGGGAGAAGCAGGCCCGGGCCGTTGGACCGTGGAGCCGGCGACGGTGAGGTGGAGGCCGCGGCGACCGGAGGATGTGTTGGGCGAGTCGGGCGGAGGAGCGCAGCGCATCGGGACGCAGCAGCAGACTCGACGACTCGCAGTCCGACTGAGAGGAGGGGAGCCGGGAATGGTGGCCAGAGGGTGAGCGGGAGAAGCAGGCCACCGCACGTGGAGCCGAGCCGGCAACAGTGAGGAGGACGGAGCGGCTGAGGGACATCGTGTTCCCACTGCCACTGGATGCCAAAGAATTGACTTTCTGAACACGGCGCTGTAAAAATAGCTGACGTGTCTCGGTGAGCTCCCACAGCTTTATTGTGGGAGTGATTGGGGAGTAAGCATTCCATTGTACTAGTTACATATGGCAAATAAAGAATCTTGAATCTTGAATGTAATGTAACCTCTGCACAGACCTTGGTCAGGACAGTCCAGATATGGCTATCTCTTTTGGATGGTGTTGAGACCTTCCAACCTAAAATATTTGAGGATGTGGACTTAGCCAAGATGGTAATACACAGCAAAATTATCCATGGATTTGTAGCCATTTTAAACCTCCAGAAGTTTGGGGATTCTAGATGACCATATCTGGGACTTTTCCCACCAATTTTTCCCCCCCTCTTCTCTCCTGAAGGTGTTGAGTCTTTGCTGGGATATACTTTTATGGGTGCCAGTTGACCATGCTTGAGCGAAATTAAGGGTGGCAAGTGATTTGAATATGTTGGTGGTTGGGGATCCTGACCTACATGCTTCCAATGAGAGGTGTCATTGTATTTCGTGATCAGGAGCAGTAATTCTGGCTAATTTTCTCTTTCTGCCAGCTCAGCACAGACTGACGGAACTGGGGACATTGCTGATCTGTATGGCTCAGCTACTCATTGTCCTAGATACTCAGGTGGTTAAGGCAGTGAGATGCATTGCGCTCTACTCTCTGCATTTTGCACAATGTCCTATGCTCCAAGTCTGCTCTTTTTGGACAAACTCCTCCCACCTGCTACAGTCTTTTTAGGTGTCGATTTGCAAATCAACCTCCCCTCTGCTGTTGTGATAGCCAGACTACTGATATGTTTGCTCTGTCATCCTTCTTGACCTGTCTGCAGTCTTTGACACGGTTGACCACACCTCCTCCTCCGTCTATCTTCCATCGTCCAGCCGGGTGGGGCTGCCCTTGGCTTGTTCCATTCCTATCTATCCAGTTGTAGCCAGAGAATCACCTGCAATGGTTTCTCTTGCTGCTCCTGCATAGTTACCTCTGGAGCCCTCAAAAGATCTATCCTTGGGTGGGCCCCCCCCCCTATTTCTCATCTACATGCTGTCCCTCGGCGACACCATCCGAAAACACATCAGGTTCCACATATACGCTGACGCCATCCAGCTCTACCTCACCACCACTTCTCTCGACCCTTCCACTGCCCCTGATTTGTCATGCTGCTTGTCCGACATCCAGTTCTGGATGAGCAGAAATTTCCTCCAACTAAATATCTGGAAGATCGAAGCCATTGTCTTCGGTCCCTGCCACAAACTCTGTTCTCTAGTCACTGACTCCATCCCTCTTCCTGGCCACTGTCTGAGGCTGAACCAGGCCATTCCAAACCTTGGTGTCCTATTTGACCCTGAGCTGAGCTGCTGACCTCATATCCTCTCCATCACCAAGACCGCCAAATTCTGTCTCCATAACATCGCTTGTCTCCGCCCCCGCCTCTGCTCATCTGCTGCTGAAACCCTCATCCATGCCTTTGTTACCTCTAGACACGACTATTCCAATGCTTTCACTTTGCACCCTCCCGTAAACTAGAGCTCATCCAAAACTCTGCTGCCCGTATCCTAACTCACACCAAGTTCTGTTCACCCATCGCCCCTGTGCTCGCTGACCTACAGTGGCTCTCAGTCTGACAACGCCTCAATTTTAAAATTCTCATCCTTGTTTTCAAATCCCTCTATGGCCTCTCCCCTCCCTATCTCTCTAACCTCCTCCAGCCCCACAGCCCTCCGAGATCTCTGTGCTCCTTCAATTCTGGCCTCTTGCACATCCCTGATTTTCATTGCTCTTCCATTGGTGGCCGTGTCTTCAGCTGCTTAGGCCCCAAACTCTGGCATTCTCTCACTAAATCTCTCTACCTCTCCCCCTTTGACACTCCTTTAAATGTATCTCTTTGACCAAGCTTTTGGTCACCTGTCCTAATATCTCCTTATGTGGCTTGGTGTCAAATTTTGTTTGATAGCGCTCCTGTGAAGCGCTTTGGGACATTTTACTCCGTTAAAGGCCCTATATAAATGCAAGTTGTTGTCCGGCTCAACAGAACGTCATGATTGGTTGGACAGTGGATGAGAACCGTTGAGAAATTGGAAGGCTTTGTGATTAAATGCATCAGGTGTTGTTCATACTAAGCCATACAGACCCAAAGGTCTGATCCCTGATCTATGCTCAATTAGCTGATTTGAGTCATGGCAACATTTGGTTGCTACAACTGTCCTTTCCTGGGCGATAGAGGGGAAGCAAATTCAGCCAAGACTTTTTCTTCATGAATACTGTCTGCTGACTTTTGCTGGAAAGTGGGCACATGTGAATGTCTGGTCAGGAGCCAATCAAACTCCACTGTGATGACCCTGTTAGTTAAATAGCTTATTGCATTCACTATCTAAGATCACATGAGAAATGACCAGTTGGATGAGATCTAGTGAGAAACCAGTGCCTGCAGATCTAAACCCCAGCATGAGTTAACACCTTTTAGGGGAGGAGGGGGAAGGGTAACTGGGGGCTGTAGAGGTGAATGGGAAAAATTCATGCATGTGCATCCTGAGCAAGCAGTAATTTGTATTCTTAGTTGTGCTGACACTAAAGGTTGTCACAAATGCTTAATTTAACCTGATACAAAATACAGCACTAAAATGAGAAGTGTATAAATACAATGATATTGGTGTTAAGCAGTGATTATTCAGAAATGTGGGTGTTGCTGTCAAGATGAGGATAAATTGGAAGGTCTGTATTCCTTAACTGGTCGATCAGGTGATGTCCTTGAGAGATGCTAGTATTAATCGTACTGCTACAGAACTTTTATATTCAGTTGATCTAAATAAAAGCCTCAATTGTTTTTTTAATTTCATTCATCGCCCCCCCCCCCCCCCCAACAATTAATCAGTTAAACAATGAACTGTCAAAAGTAGTATCCAGGTAAACCATTTTGTAACTGCTTTTCTCTGAAATTTTCACTGTTTTAATGAGATTTATCATGTGGGATTGTTTGTTGGGGGGGGGGGAGAAAAAAGAATGAATGAAATTAAAAAACCAATTGACGGCTCTTATTTAGATCAACTGAATATAAAAGTTCTGTATTGAATTTCTGTTCTGCACTGTTTTGAGGAACCAGGGAAGGGAGTATCAATGTTTTCTTGTTGTTATAAGGGAGTATCAATGTCTTGAATGTATTTGATTATTTTCAGGTGTTTTGTAGCTAGTGTTGCTAAGAGTACAGATCCTGTTGGCAGAGAAGTGCAGTATGCACGGTTGTGTGAGCAGACAGTGTGGGGGTGGGGCCGACACTGCAGAGATTGCAGACTGAATTAATGGATCATTTTCTACTGACATAGGGAATTCCTACCATTGTCCCTTCACATACACAGACAAAGGCAACTCAACCACTTCCTAATTAAAATAGCTTCACTAAAATCCCAGCAACATTAATGCTTCGCTAGCCCCTGCCAATCATGATTTTTGTCCTGTTTTGAATTTAGGGATGGTAAATAAATGTGTAGGTCTATTGGCTGGCAGATTGTAATCAGAGATTCTGAGAGCCATTACAGACATTCAGTGCATTCACATCGGGGTTGTTCACAGTGAAATAACAGCAGTTCTTGAAGGAAAATGTGCCACTTTTATTGTGGTTGGATTGTATAATGTAAGGCTTTATGTACTACAGAATACTCCGTGATGTATATTGGGGAGATAAAAAAATATCTAACCATGAAATAGAAGCAGAAAATGTTGGAAAGTCACAGCAGGTCGGTCAGCATATGGAAAGAGAAAAGTCAGGTTAATATTTCAAGTGGTGAATCTTTGACAGGGCTTTGCATTTTTTCGGGAGCTGCTGCAGGCTATTTTCCCACAGATTTACGAATTACCTTAAGAATCCAAAGATTTGTTAGCCAGATTTGAAGATCCTCAGACATGCTTTGACACTGTAACTTTTGGCAGATTGTTCATGAAATATGAATACATTGCTTTACACAAATCTAGCAATGAATTGGCAAAAAGCCAAAGCAGTTCTTGCAATTGAAATTTAAAGTGATTACATTTTGCATTTGGCGACTATGTCTTTTTTTTTACAAATTTACACCGGTACGCATTGTAAATTTAAAAGAAAGGAAATATTGTTTAAAATTTGATCTATGTGGCACTTCCCAGAGGCTCAAGTTTCTCCAGTTAGTAACTGAACTCTGTACAGTGGTAGAGGTGTTACTATTCGCTTCGGCCCCTGGGTTGGGGAGGGTATATTGGTTAAGATTTTGATTCCTGATTGCTATCCTGTAACTCCTGTTGGAGTGTGCATGTGTGGTCATCAAGCAAAAATGGGATCAGGCATTCATTGCAAGATAGAAACTTATTTAAGACAGATTAAATATGTTTTGGTTCACAGTATTAGATGAAACTCTAAATTGACCAATTAAAAATAAATAAAATGGAAAGCAGCATGGCAATGAAAACTTGCTGCCATTTACCATTCAGGCTAAAATGGTAGTTCCTGTAGTAATGGCGTTCAACAAGGTGTGATGACCCCTCTGATACCTTTCCATTTGAGCATTCGTCACGTGAATGTAGACAGTGGGCATCATGACTGAGCTTGATCCTGTTCTCGACCAATGCCCACATGCTAGACATGTGTACCTTCTAGCAGGAGTGATCCAAAGATCTTTTTATAATTACATAAAGAGCAAGAGGATCACTAAGGAAAGAGTAGGGCCTATCGGGGGCCAAAATGGTGATCTATGTGTGGAGGCGGAGGATGTGGGGAAGGTCCTTAATGAATACTTTGCAGCTGTATTCACAAAAGAGGGGGACGATGCTGATGTTGAAGTTGAGGAAGATAGTGAAATATTGGACGGGATAAACATAGTAAGAGAGGAAGTATTGAGGGGTTTAGCATCCTTGAAAGTAGATAAATCACCAGGGCCGGAAGAAATATATCCAAGGCTATTAAAAGAAGCAAGGGAGGAAATTGCAGAGGCTCTGACCATCATTTTCCAGTCCTCCCTGGCTACAGGAGTGGTGCCAGAGGATTGGAGAACTGCTAACGTTGTACCATTGTTTAAAAAGGGAGGCAGGGATAAGCGAGCAATTACAGGCCAGTTAGTTAACCTCGGTGGTGGGCAAATTACTGGAATCAATTCTGAGGGACAGTATAAACCTTCATTTAGAAAGACACCGATTAATCAGGGACAGTCAGCATGATTTTGTTAAGGGAAGGTCGTGTCTGACTAATTTGATAGAATTCTTTGAGGAGGTAACGAGGAGGGTCGATGAGGGCAGTGCGTTTGATGTAGTCTACATGGATTTTAGCAAGGCTTTTGACAAGGTCCCACTTGGCAGGCTGATCAAAATAGTAAAAGCCCATGGGATCCAAGGGAGAGTGGCAAATTGGATCCAGAATTGGCTCAGTGGCAGGAAGCAAAGGGTAATGGTTGAGGGGAGTTTTTGTGATTGGAAGGCTGTTTCCAGTGGGGTTCCACAGGGCTCAGTACTCGGTCCCTTACTTTTTGTAGTATATATTAGTGATTTAGACTTAAATGTGAGTGCTGGCAAGCTATTTTTCCAGGGATCTTTATTTCTGACAAACAGCACAGAATGGATTTTATTATAGATAGGTTGTAATGTTTAGGGTTTGTCTGCTAGATATTTCCTTGGGTTCGGGAGTGGCTTCTCCTGTCGGCGGATCTTGTATCTTCTATAAGCCACGTGTGTCCTCACCTGCCCAATATCTGGGTAAATATAGCAAGACCTAGGGGGTCAAACAGAAATGTCTTATACCAGCCCTTGGCTTACTGGAATATATCGCATGCTGTCCTGTAATTTTCTTGTCTTCAGTAGGTCGGAACAATAACACTTTGTCAGACTTCAAGTTAGGCTATAAACCACTAGACAGATTTATTGAATGAACAGTATTGAACACAAGCGATATAGTACAGCAATTACAAACTCTTACTAATCTCCTTGAAATGTCAAAAACATAGGAACAGGAGTAGACCATCCAGCCACCCGAGCCTGCCCTGCCACTCAACCAGACCACGACCGATCCACACCCCGATGGTTACCTAGGTAAGGTATTGAAGGGCACTGGGCGCTCCAGCAAGGAGAAGGTGAAGGAAGCAAATTGGCAGAAAAAGGGGAGAGAAAAAAGAAGCTGTTGTAAATATACAAAGCATCATTAAATTTGTCAACCCAGTGTATTTAAGGGGAGATTTTCCACTTTGACATTCCCAGAACATGTCACCAGTGCATATTGGGTGATAGCACACTTGCAGCTTGTTAGTCCATTCTTGTAAATAAGGGGTTTCCACAGCCTCCAAAGGTCACAAGACCTCCGCCCTACTGAGACAACTTTCTTCTGCCAGTGGCTCTGAAGGCGGTACTCTGGCAGGCAAATATATTATTACTGGTGGCAGAGGTGGCCAACAGGCTAAATGGCTGATACCACCCATGCAGCCCCAGAAGGCAGTTTTGCGTTCGTTGGCCTGGACAGACCTAGCGGTCCTGCAATGAAGTCGGCAACCATGACTTTAAAGAAGCAGTGCCTTCACAGGCTCGTGCATTCGCAGTTGCTCTGGTGCTGCAGCATCCAGCCCATAATGGCGGTTGAGGCCCAGGAGTGGCGCAGCGTGGACCAGCAGTGGGGCCAGGAGGACCACACTGCAGCCTATGAAACCCAGGCAGAGAGGACCTGCGGGAAGGAGGGAGGAGGACAGTAGGAGTATGTTTGTTTGTGTGTGTGTGCTAGGCCGATGTAGCAGAGCCTGGTCTCCAATCGTCTTGGATCCCCTTGCCATTGGACCAAGACCTTGCTCTGTCAAGCCCGTGTGGTAGCTGGTGTGCAACGGCTACCCCACGTTAAAAGAATTCACGCACAGGCATCTTCCACCCTTTAAAATGACGTTCGGGACGTGGAACGTCAGGACCCTCATGGACAACCCCAACAGCGACAGACCGGAATGGCGTACTGCAACCACCGTCTGCCCCACCAGTGACGGAGACTGTAGGTCCCGCATTGGACTCATCAGCCACCTGAGAACTCATTTTTAGTGTGGAAGCAAGTCATCCTCGGTTCCGAGGGACTGCCTAAGAAGAAGACGACGACTTAAATGTAGGGGGCATGATAAAGAAATTTGCAGATGATACAAAAATTGGCTGTGTGGTTGACATTGAGGAGGAAAGCTTTAGACTGCAGGAAGATATCGATGAACTCGTTAGTTGGGCAGAAAAGTGGCAAATGGAATTCAATCCGGAAAAGTGTGAGGTAATGCATTTGGGGAGGGGCAACAAGGCAAGGGAATACACAATTAATGGGAGGTTACTGAGAGGTGTGGAGGAACAGAGGGACCTTGGAATATATGTCCACAGATCCTTAATCCAGGACTGGTCGATAAAGTAGTTAAAAAGGCATACGGAATGTTTTCCTTTATTAGCCGAGGCATAGAATATAAGAGCAGGGAAGTTATGCTAGAACTGTATACAACACTGGTTAGGCCACAACTTGAGTACTGCTAGCAGTTCTTATCACCTCATTACAGGAAGGATGTGATTGTACTGGAGAGGGTGCAGAGGAGATTTACGAGGATGTTGCCAGGACTGGAAAACTTTAGCTATGAGGAAAGATTGGATAGGCTGGTGTTGTTTTCCATGGAACAGAGGAAGCTGAGGGGAGATTTAATTGAGATGTATAAAATTATGAGGGGCCTAGATAGAGTGGATAGGAAGGGCCTATTTCCCTTAGCAGAGGGGTCAAGAACCAGGGGGCATAGACTTAAAGTAGTTGGTAGAAGGATTAGAGGGGAGATGAGGGAAAAAAATTTCATCGAGAGGGTGGTGGGGTTCTGGAACTCACTGCCCGAAAGGGTGGTAGAGGCCGAAATCGTCATCACATTTAAAAAGTACTTGGATATGCACTTGAAGAGCCGTAACCTACAGGGCTATGGACCTAGTGCTGGAAGGTGGGATTAGGCTGGGTAGCTGTTTTCTGACCGGCACAGACACGATGGGCCGAATGGCCTCCTTCTGTGTTGTAATTTTTTTAATGATTCTATGATTGTGATCAGGAGCAGGAATTTTGACTGACTTCTCCTTCCTAGCCCAGGGATTGGGGAGATGTTAAACTGAGGCCCCGTCTGCTCCCTCAGGTGGACGTAAAAGATCCTATGGCACTATTTCGAACAAGAGTAGGGGAGTTATCCCTGGTGTCCTGGCCAATATTTATCCCACAATCAACATAACTGTTGTGTATGTACCTTTAAGGGAGAACTGCTTTTATGCTGTAGTACCGGCAGTGACCACACCTGTATATAAAGCAGTAGCAGGCTTCTGTACTTTCAGTTTCAGCATACTCTCTGTGCAGTAAACATCTCTTATTATCATTCTCCTGCAGTCCGTGTGTTATTAATGCGCGGACACTACAGTGGCGACGAGCAGGTTCGAACTCCCCTGCAGTACTGCATCACCTCACGGGGATCCATCCCTGGGAAGAAGCTTCTTGGAGGTCGAAGCCAGAGCAACGGGCGTCGACCGGGGGCAACCGCCCAGTAATCCATCGGAGTCCAGAGAGTTGCAGGGGAAGCTGTGGAGAGCTGGGCCTGGTTCTCCAATCAAGGTGTCCCAGCAAATCGGGCTGGTAGCAGGTAGTGCGCTGACCCTTCCAGGACTGCGGCGGGCTAGAGCTCGGGCGAGCGGCTCTGTAAGGGGACCGAGCAGCGTCGTCGGGAAGACAAAGAGAGAGAGAGGGTGGAGCGCACAGGGCGCGGCCGGTGCTCAAGAGTCGGGCAGCATTGAAAAAGACGCGCAGAAAGCCGCGGGGCGCCGCCATTACCTGTTAGAACGTGAGGAGCAGCAGGGGGAAGACGAAAAAGCGCGGGAGGCGCCATTTTAATCCATTGGGGAAGAAGGAAAAGCGCGGGAGGCGCCATTTTAAACCACCCAAGATGCCGAAGAGTGGCAGCATCACTGTTTTCGATAACGAAATAGAAAACTGGACCACGTATGTGGAAAGAATTGAAGTGTACTGCAGGGCAAATGAGGTGGCCGCTGAAAAGAAGGCGTCGATATTATTAAATTTGATGGGCGTGAGAACGTACGGCCTATTGCGAAATTTAATTACCCCAGCTAAACCAATGGAGAAAAATTTTGAAGAGATTGTCAATATCTTACAGGAACATCTAAACCCTACACCGCTGCTGATAGCAGAAAGATTCAAGTTCCATAAACGAAACCAGAACAAAGACGAGAGTAATGCTGACTATCTTACGGAGCTACGCAATTTATCGACACACTGCCAGTTCGGAACAGGACTGGCAGATACCTTAAGGGATAAGTTTGTCTGCGGGCTCCAGAGTGAAGGAACCCAGAAACGACTACTTTCGGAAAAGGACCTTACGCTAGAAAAGGCTTTCAGCGTTGCAGTATCCTACGAAGCAGCAGCACGGGGAGCTGCGGAAATACAACAGAAACCGCAAGAATATAACACTAATGAAATGGCATATGGAACAGAAAAGTGCTATCGCTGCAGCAGAACAACCCATGACCAGAAGGATTGCTGGGCTAAGGACAAAGTATGCAGGCAATGTAGAAATATGGGACACATAGCACGAGTCTGCAGGTCGGGAAAGAAAACCAACACTAAAAGAACTACTAAGGGAAAGTACAAAAGATGACGGACAGTAGTTCAGAAGACCAGAGTAGTGACAATGACTCCGGGAGCAGGGGACTAAGTTGTCTAAAGCTACACAACGTGATCGCAAAGGAGGATCACCGAACCATTTGGGTCACCCTCGTGATAGCAGGGTCCCAAGTAAAGATGGAATTGGACACAGGATCAGCCCTAACGGTCATGAGTCGACGAGACTACGAGCGGCTATTCTCGCACATTCCTTTGAAGGATACGTCCATTGTCTTGATGACATATACGGGGCAAAAAGTCTACCCCAGAGGAAAAATAAGGGTGCCCGTTAAATACAACGGCAAGGAAACACAGGAACTGTATCTATATATACTGCAAGATGGAGGACCACCATTATTGGGACGTGAATGGATCCGGAAAATACAATTGGATTGGCATTCCATTCAGGCACTAACTGTGGCTGACAAAAAAGTTGACGACGCCACACCTGGACGACTGTCAAAAATTCTAACTGACGCGAAAGAGGTGTTCCAGCAAGGACTTGGGACTCTAAAAGGCGTAACGGCAACGATAAAAATGGAAGATAACGCAAACCCAAAATTTTTTTAAGGCCAGACCGGTACCGTATGCGATCTGCCCAGCCGTTGAAGCAGAGTTGGAGAGTCTGGAGCGTTCGGGTGTGCTGTCCAAGGTGAACTGGAGCGAGTGGGCCACACCCATCGTCCCTGTAATGAAGAAATCATTGAGCAGCACGCCTGGGGAACCGAAGAAGGTTCGCATCTGTGGGGACTTTAAGGTTACTGTGAACCCAGTCCTTCACACGGTACAATATCCACTTCTGCGGATAGAGGTTATTTTCGCCTCACTATCTGGGGGGAAACGCTTTACGAAGATTGATCTGGCCCAAGCGTATCTACAAATGGAGGTAGATGAATCATCTAGAAAATACCTCACGATAAACACTCTCAAAGATCTTTACCAGTACAACCGGCTGGTATTCGGGGTAGCATCAGCTCCGGCTATTTGGCAGAGGGCGATGGAACAAGTCCTGCAAGGGATCTCGGGGACCCAGTGTTATTTGGACGACATCCTGGTTACGGGCGGAAATGACAGTGAACACCTTGCCAACCTGGAGCAGGTGCTCACTAGATTACAAGAATATGGACTACGAGCCAACCGCCCCCAAATGCGAGTTTTTCAGGAAACAAATCTCGTATTGTGGTCACGTGATTGATGAAAAGGGGTTGCATAAGTCCCCAGACAAGATTGAGGCAGTAGTCAAAGCTCCAGCACCGGAAAATGTGTCACAACTGAGGTCGTTCCTCGGGTTGGTGAACTACTACCATAAGTTCTTGCCAAATTTGTCTACAATTCTGCACCCGCTGAACGCCCTGCTGCAAACTGGAGTAGCATGGAAGTGGAGTGATGCGTGTAAGCGTGCCTTTCAGAAATGTAAATGCCTAATTACTTCAAAAGAAGTATTGGCTCACTACAATCCATCACTACCGATTCGGTTGGCATGTGATGCGTCTCCCTACGGCATTGGAGCGGTGCTGTCGCACAAATTCCTTGACGGTTCAGAGAGGCCGATAGCCTTTGCGTCACGCTCGTTAACATCAGCCGAGCGTAATTACGCCCAGATTGATAGGGAGGCCCTCAGCCTGGTGTGGGGGGTGAAGAAGTTCAATCACTACCTGCACGGGCAGAAATTCACACTGACTGATCACCAGCCTCTTGTCTCCATTTTTAACCCAAAGAAGGGCGTTCCGGTGATGACTGCGCACGGCTGCAAAGATGGTCCCTTTTTCTGGAAGCACATCAATACGAAATAGAGTATAAGGGCACGAAACAGCATGGAAACGCTGATGGGCTGTCGCGCCTGCCGCTGCCTACGGTGGAGGAAGCACCTGCAGTGGACCCTGTTGAGATATTCCATTCGACCATAGTCGAATGTCTACCTGTTACAAACTCAAGTATAGAGAAGGAAACCCGAAATGACCCGACACACACTCTGGTCTATGATTTGACGGTGAAGGGATGGCCAGCACATGGCGATTCACTTGCCAGCATTCTCGCCAAGGAGAGAACAGCTGTCAGTGTGCCGGGGGACCTTGATGTGTGGATCCCGAGTGGTAATTCCACCCAAGTTGAGTGCTCAATGAGCTTCATGAGGGTCATCTGGGAGGGGTAAAAATGAAGAGCCTAGCCAGGGCGTTTGTGTGGTGGCCGGGAATCGATAAAGAAATCGAGGAAATGACCAAGAGATGCACCGGATGCCAGAAAGTCCAAAACGCTCCACCACAGGCCCCGCTACACCCATGGGAGTGGCCCTCATCTCCATGGCAACGGGTACACATTGATTTTGCTGGTCCATTTATGGACTCAATGTTTTTAATCGCCGTGGATGCACATTCTAAATGGCCAGAGGTCATCAAAATGTCCTCCACCACCACGGAGAAAACTATTGCAGTCCTACGGACCATCTTCGCCAGGAATGGCTTGCCAGAACAGATTTGCTCCGACAATGGACCACAGTTTGTGTCCGAGGATTTCCGGAGGTTTTTGAGGAAGAATGGGGTAAAGCATTACACATCCGCTCCATATCATCCAGCCACAAATGGATTGGCCGAGAAGTTTGTCCAAACCTTTAAAAAAGCAATAAAGGCGATGTATAACGACAACATACCACTGCAACACAAGGTGGATAATTTCTTGTTCGCTTACCGAAATGCGACACATGCAGTCACCAACCAATCTCCAGCCATGATGTTCTTTAACCATGGGTTACGATGTCGCCTGGACTTGCTCAAACCAAACATAAGGCGAGATGTTGAGAATAAGCAATTCCAGCACATCAATGAAAGGCCAACCAGGAGCTTCAAGATAGGGCAACCAGTCTTGGCCCGCGACTACCGAACAGAAAAATGGCAGCCAGGAACGATCTGCACACGGCAGGGACCACTAATGTACACAGTGGACGTTGGAGAGAGCATCGTGAGACGCCATGCTGACCAGATTCTAGAGTCACAGGAACAAGTCAAACCCGTACCACGAGCATGCGCACCTGGTGATGAACCCGAAGCACAGATTGCGTCTACCTCAGAATCCGTGGTATTGGAAGCTGACGAACCAACCAATGACAATGAGCCAGAATCGACTCCACCGCAAGAACAGTATACTCGAGAAAGGCGCTATCCAGACAGGATCAGGAAGCCTCCTCAAAGACTGAATTTATAAATGTTTACTTTCAGCTGATGTATATAGTACAAAGAAAATTGTAATTGTAATTAGTTATTATTCAATTGTTAAATGAATGTTATGTACTGGTTATCTAAAAGGGGAGGAATTGTTGTGTATGTACCTTTAAGGGAGAACTGCTTTTATGCTGTAGTACAGGCAGTGACCACACCTGTACATAAAGCAGTAGCAGGCTTCTGTACTTTCAGTTTCAGCATACTCTCTGTGCAGTAAACATCTCTTATTATCGTTCTCCTGCAGTCCGTGTGTTATTAATGCACGGACACTACAATAACTAACACAGATTACCTGGTCATTATCTCATTGCTGTTTGTGGGAGCTTGCTGTGCGCAAATTGGCTGCCGTGTTTCCTACATTATAACAGTGACTGCACATCAAAAGTACTTCGTTGGCTGTAAAGCACTTTGGGACGTCCGGTGGTCGTGAAAGGCGCTATAGAAATACAAGTCTTTATTTTTTCTTTCTGATGAGATCAGCTAAATTGGACCAGACCAGGAACAGAATCAGCAACTTACTTCTCTATATGGCGTAGTGCTTCCCTGACAATGGCTTTACCCATTGGGTAAACCCTCTTGTGGCAAAATAGTGGTATCTGTAGTTGTAATTCGTCACAAGTTACCAATTGAAAATAATAGCCTGTGCTGTACTGTTCTTTCAATTGCTTCAGATTGCACTTGTCAAACCCATAAAAAGACCCATTTCACTGTCTAAGTACACTAGTAATATTGGTGGGCAGAAGATAAAGGCACAACTTCATGACTGAAGTTTTTTGCGGGCAAATTGGTTAGTTCAGCTCAGATACAGATAATTTGCCTACTTTACAAATGCACTTACAAAATCCTGAATAACAGAATTCTTGAAACCATGTTAAGCAAGGAAACCATTTGAAGTAATGAAATTATTTCTTAATGAAGTTTTAATCACTTAAAAAAAAAATGGTTTCCATTGTTCTGTGGGTGGGCAAATGAAAAGGAAGGGTTAGCACTGATTTTAATGCTACTTAATGTCTAGAAGTATTTTAGCAAAATACTGCAGATGCTGGAAATCCGAAATAACAGAAAATGCTGGAAAAACTCAGCAGGCCAGGCAACATCCGTGGAGAGAGAAATAGAGTCAACGTTTCAGGTCGAAACCCTTCGTCAAGACAAAGGGCTGGATTTTGCTAGGGCCGGGGAGGCGGGATTGGAGGCGTGTGGGGGATAAAAATCGCAAAACTGGCGTGCGGGCCCAAACCCGCCTCCATCCCGCCTCCACGCAATTTTCCTAAATTCGTGTCTGCTGGTCCCGACTCGTCCCGCCTCCAGGAGGCGGGATAGGCCCTTAAGGCCCTTAACAAGCCCTCAATTGGCTCTATAATCCCAATTTCCTAACCAGTTGCAAGTTTAATCGTTGTCCCACGTGAAACACGCCTGGTGGGAAACACACATCTGAAACGTGGCGGGAGCACAACTGGCTTGCGGAGTAGCAGCTGCAGCTCAACCATTAAATGGCAGATTTGAACAGGCTTTAATTGCAGGTGGCATAACTTTGCTCTCTCAGGTCTGGGGGATCTTTCAGAAGGCATACCCACAGCTCTGGAAGTTTGCAGCCTGACAACCATCTCCAGTGTGACCTCCTGGGAAACCCCTTTCGCCACCTTCACTGAGCGCTTCCTCAACTGAGGCATCTACCAGAAGCATGGGAGCCATTTTTGTCCTGCCCTTCTGGATATTACATGAGGCCGCCCAACAGCAGCAGCAACAACAGTTGCGCCAAGCTGCTGCTGCCCCACCTGAGGATGCACAGGCCAGAAGGGGCCAGCGCATGGAAGGCCGTCGGCGCAGGAGATACCCCCCAAACAGGGTCTACAGACGCAGGGTCAGCTACCTCAACATGTCTGAGCAGCAGCGCCAAAGGCGGCTCCGACTTTCGCGAGAGATAGTGGCTGACATCTGCGCAATGCTGCAGCAAGACCTGGAGCCCAGAGGAGCAGCTGGACACCCCTTATCAGTGGCCGTCAAAGTCACCATCGCACTCAACTTTTTTGCCTCCGGCTCATTCCAGGGATCAGCGGCAGACATCAGCGGCATCTCCCAGGCGGCCGCACACACCTGCATCAAGCGGGTAACCGATGCCCTCTTTGCCATCGCGCACAATCACATCAATTTCACCAAGGATCGAGCAAGTGTCATGACGAGAGCGGTTGGATTTGCTAATCTTGCAGGCTTTCCAAGGGTGCAGGGCATCGTTGATTGCACACATGTGGCCCTTAAGGCTCCCCATCGCAATCCTGGTATTTTTGTCAACCGCAAGGGCTTCCACTCCCTCAACGTTCAGCTGGTGTGTGACCACAAGAAGGAAATTTTGCATGTTTGTGCCAAGTACCCTGGCAGTTGCCATGACTCCTTCATACTGCACCAGTCTACTGTGCCTCCGCTATTCAGTCCGCCACACCAACTTAACGGATGGCTACTTGGAGACAAGGGTTATCCCTTGAGGACGTGGCTATTGACGCCGCTGAGGAGGCCAGCCAACGCAGCCGAGGAGAACTACAACTCCAGCCACCTTTCCACCAGAGCCATGATCGAGCAGACCATTGGTCTGCTGAAGATGCGCTTCAGATGCCTGGATAGATCAGGTGGAGCCCTGCAATACTCAGCAGCCAGGGTCTCCAGAATCGTCGTGGTTTGCTGTGTGCTTCACAACACGGCACAGCGTCGTGGCTTGCAGATGGCCGAGGACCAAGTGGCTCCTGACATATCCTCCTCCGATGAGGAGGAGGAGAGCAAAGACGAACATCTTGCAGAGGCTCATCAACCAGCGGCAGCAGTGCGCGAGAACATTGGTGGCCGGCATGCAAGGAACGCGCTCATATTGGGCAGATTTGCTGAGCCTCGCCCATGAGGGACTATTGCCTCGCATCCTTTTACCTGAGCACTGACAATAGCCAGGAACCAGCTGACTTCTAGCGATGTGACCACCATACTGACCTCAAAGTGAAAGTCCCATTCGCGAAATGACACACGCCACAACTACAGCAGTAGCCAACAGATGATTTATTACCATTATTCTGATGGGTGGAATTTAATGTGTTATGGTTGAAAGCCAAGTGACTACCCTTGTGACTATTTGTGCAGTTTCTTTCTCTTACGCGTGCTCCTACGTAGTGGTTCCCCAGTGGCATCAGCAGATGTGGCGGCCCCTTGCTCACTTCCTTGCTGCTCCTGTCTGGACACCTTTGGCGGGCGTCCTCTGGGGTTGCGAGCCTGTAAGGGCTGCGCAACAGTCTGCTGCTCCTGCGGCTGTGCAGGGGTTGAGACGCCGATTTCACTTGGGTGCTGACTCAGGTGGGGCTCTGACCGAGGACTTGTCAGTGGCATGGAAGTTTGAGCGCTTGGAGAGGAGCCCCCACCTCCTTGTTCTCTGCCACCATCATCCCTCTCATGGGTCAGGTCCCCCTCAGCGCTTGCAAGTGGCGAGAGAGCACCTTGCTGCACATCAGGGGAGCCATGGGGACCCGTGTCGGGACTGGCAGTCCTTCTCAGAGGGACTGCCATGAAGGTCTGGTTTCTCTGTTCAATAGCTGCCCATCGCTCCTCCAGAGATGTCAGTCTAGTCTGAACACTCACCATGTTTTCAATACTCGTGCGACTTACCTCCTCCATGGCCGTAGCCAGCCTTTCCACGGAGGTTGCCATCCTTTCCGTGGTAATGCGTTGATGCGCCAATGATTCCCCAAAGGCTCTGCTCATGTTAGCGACGGACTCCTCCATTCGCTCCACACTCACAGCAACCCTGGAGACAAAACCTGCCAGAGACTCCTGCATATTTTCCTGGAGTGCCATCACCGCTGATACTGTGGATGGACCCAGAGGCAGAGGGTCGACATGCAGCTGAGCCGAGCTGGGAGAGTGCTGCGCCCTCCGACTAGGACTCTCCACTGCTGTCCCTGTCTCCACCATCTGCTGAGGCTCACTTGTGAGCTGTGATACACCAGGTGACAACACTACTCTATGTCCCGAAGGTCCCACCGAGGTGTGAGTGTCTGCGCTGGTGCTGGGTGCGTTGCCTTCTGCTGACGCTGCGCCCTCAGAGGTTGCAGCTTCCTCTGAGGAGTCTGGATGCTGAGGCTGAACCTCCTCCTGCGTCCTGGAGACGGGAGCTTGCGATGTTCCTGTGGGGGAGTAGAGGAAAGTGTCAGATGAGAGGCCAGGGTTACCTGCACAGTGCTTATTGCAGATGATCAGAGGTCCATCTGCTAGAGCTTCCAAGTCATTATCAGCGAGTCATGCAATGCAATTGAGAGAGTTGGAAAACTCTTCTGTCACCAGCTTGCTCTGCTGCACCGGTCTCTCCGTCCCCCACTTGTGTGTCGTCCTGGATGCCGACGATCTCCAGGATCGCCGCCTCCCATGGGGTCAGCTGGGCTAAGGAGGCTGCCCCTCCCCCTGTCCTGGCTCGCTCCCTTCGGTTGTGAGCTCTTTTCCTGCAATGGGGGAGACAAGTGGAGTTTGAGCGAGAATGAAGGAGTGAGTGTAGAGAATCGATGGCATAGATGCTTAGAAGGAGAGAAAGATGGAGTGAGATGGCAAGACCAAGGGCCCTCCCTATGTGATGTAAGTTGTTTTCATAGCATGACAGTGATAGGGAGTGTGAGGGCTGCATAGTCCATTAGTTAGGTGAATGTGACCATAGAGAGAGAGGGAGTGGGAAAGGGTGCATGGATGTCAGTGTCAAGTGGGATGTGGAGGAAGAGATTGGTAAAGCTGAGAGCTGGTGAGGAAAGGCAATGGGGATCAGATTAAGAGTGATGGGAACATCATACTCACTTTTCCAGTGCGCAGAAGGTCATGGAAGCGTTTCCGACACTGGATCCATGGTCTGCTGGTATTCGAGCTGGCGTTCACCTGCTCTGCCACCCTCAGCCACACAGCCTTGGAGGGGAAGAGCACCTCCCTGCTCTCTGTCGCTCCCTCCACCAATGCCTGGAGGGCTGCCTCGTCAAATCTGGGGGATGCCTTACTCCGATGTGTCGCCATGATTGATGATGGTAGCAGCAGCTGCCAGGGCCAGAAGCTTGGCAGTCTGCTGAAGTGAGCAAGGCTTGTGGCAGCCCTTAAATGAAGCAGCAGTGATGATGTCATCGGAGGCGAGCTTCCCACCTGAAAAGCTCTCCGGCTAGGGGTTCCCACACGTGGGGAATCAATTGGGCTATAAAATCAAAATTGCATGAATTTCCCACATCGTTCAGGATTCGTGTGGGAAACACGAAATGTGGGGAACACGACCCCAACCCGTCCCCGTAGCAAAATCCAGCCCAAAGGGTTTCGACCTGAAACGTTTACTCTTTCTCTCTCCACGGATGTTGCCTGGCCTGCTGAGTTTTTCCAGCATTTTTTGTTGTTCCAGAAGTAATTTTGTCAGTTTGATTGTATTTGGAATTATTAATCTCAATATGCTATTGCAGAGACCATTTTCTGGTGATGCATACTGCTCAATGCCAGATGTATTAGAAAACTGTAACAAAACCCTGAATACATTTTTGTACACATTTTGCTAGTGCTGGAAAATTCTCTGGCTGCTGTATTATATACTTTTTATTCCCAGGGAATATTGCCTCATAAACCAGATGTTGCAACAGCTATTCAAAGACTTTTTAAAATTCTTCAGCAAATCCTGCTCTTCACTGGGCACCAGATGGATATTTTGCAGGAGTGGACAAAGTAAGATCTGAAGGAAATCATTCTTGCTCTAGCAGAATTTAACTGAGGCCATGGACTTCCTCATATTTCAGCTGAAGTCTGTTTTTTTTCCCCCTCATGTATTTTTGATGAGGAATGTCAGTAGTGGAATACAAGGCTTTTTGCTTTTGTCACCCAGTGTCCGCATCAAACTCTACCCTGTTAAGCATGGCATAGCCAAACGCAAAGTACGGCTGTTCCTGCACTGCTCCAACAATGTGCTTAAACCCCAGCCTAAGAAGATCATCTGTACTGGTGTTGTGATATTTTCTCCCTTTCCATCTAGCTATCCTGCTAGCCTTTTGAGTGAGATTGTCAGTTTTGTGCTGTGGGCTTGAGCGCCACAAGCAACTAGGTTGAAATTGCCTAAAAAAAATAAAAGAGGCTTTCATCCTTCCCATCTGAGTTGAGTTTAAACCTGTGTGCTAGACATAAAAGGACAATATACTGACCTCCATGGCACCTAGTCCTTTTCCCCATTTTTGTCCTGTTTTACCGTTTCTCTGTTTTTAAATGTCTTCTGATACCTATGTTTCATTCTATGTATTTGCTTTTAGTTTCTTTTATTTATGTTGTCTGTAAGGTATGTGCATGTCTGCTTTTGTAATTCTATTTTTTCAGTATTTTAAAAAGCCTACGTTGCCTGATCTTAGAGTCTTTATAATGTAGCCAACTATTTCACAGTGTTAAACTGTTGAAGTTATTGTAGTTTCTAGTTAATAGTTTTGTTATCATTGGTGCTTTGTTGATGCGTGTATAGATATGGTGTTTGGGTCACAGCTAATGCAGTCCTGTTGAGCTTCATTTTCAGTTGGCTTACTGTATTTTACTTGCAGATGGAATTCAGTAAATTTAGAGCACTGTAAACTTGAATCAGAATAACTTCTTCTACATTTGAGATGATTAGACACACTTTTGGACAAGATTTCTGTTTCTTAAGGATGGTGCAACTCAGTGGTTGAAGATCTTGCTGTCAAAATCTTTGACAGAAGCCCTGTGAAGCAAGGTTTGGGAGAGAAATGTGTGAGTAGTGTGTACTGTATGCACCAGGCTAATCTTGTAAACATCTATAGAATATATTAAAAATTTTGTTACGTGTACTTCCTGTTAACATTTTTCTATTATATGTTCCTGTGTCCACATTTATAATCAAAACTGCTTATGTAATCTTGTCACACTGTAATGACACCTTCCCACCAGTCATGATGCTGTAATGCTTCAGTTTTGCGTTTCCTTGCTTGTCAGCCTGAACTGCGAAAAAAAACATCCAATGCTCCAACCAACTATAGTTCCCTGCTTTGTTACTTTATAATAAAATTTTTATTATTTATATCTTGATTTTATATGGACAGAATATATGACTTTGAAAAGATGACTGAATTATGTCTGTGTGCCCTGGTCCACTTACCTACGCTCTGCCCCCACTTCACCTGAAGTCTATACTTGCTGTTGACTCACTGTGTGCAACACCATAGGACATCGACTAGTGTTATTTATAAATCTAAGGAGCTACCTTAAACAAATGTCCTCCTCAACATCCAGACTGATATAAAATTCAAAAAGTAGACTGATTTATAACCTTTTACTGCTGTACTATGGTTTCATTGAGACACGTTACTGTGTAATTTCCAATGACTTGATTCTGTAGATGAATGGTAGCAGTGTTGCAGTTAAATGGATCAATATACTTGAGGTTCTATAGGGTGGTTGCAAATGTGTTTTCTTTTGTTCTGTCCATTTATATTTTATTACTGATTTCTGAAGAGTCCCTGAGGACGTTTAGAAAAGTTGGCTAATTCAGTCAGTCTGCCAGCATTATGCTTCTCATAATTACATACTACATAGAATTCACAGCACAGAAACAGGCCATTTGGGTCAACTGGTCTTATGCCGGTGTTTCTGCTCCACACGAGCCATCTCCCCCTATCAGCATAATCTACTCCTTTCTCCTTCATGTACTTATCTAGCTTCCCCTTAAATGCATCTATGCTATTTGCTTCAACTACTCCATGTGGTAGCAAGTTCCACATTCTAAAGAAATTTCTCCTGAATTCCTTATTGGATTTATTACCGACTATCTTGTATTTCTGACCCCTGGTCATTGAGTTTGACCCCAATTCAAACTAGTCTGCAATGACTAAACAGAAAGTCTGCTGTGTAATATTTGTGCTGTGGTTTCTATGGCCTTTTTGTTGCTTTATCTCCTAGGAACGTAGAAAGAAGGAAAGACTTGCACACTTATAGTGCTTTTCACAACCTTGGGCGTTCCAAAGCGCTTTACAGGCAATGAAGTACTTTTTGAAGTGCAGTCACTGTTGTAATGTAGGAAATACGGCAGCCAATTTCTACACAGCAAGCTCCCACAAACAGCAATGTGATAATGACCAGATAATCTGTTTTTGAGATGTTGGTTGAGGGATAAATGTTGGCTAGGACACCGGGGAGAACTTCCCTGCTCTTCTTCGAAATAGTGCCATGGGATCTTTTACATCCACCCGAGAGAGCAGACGGGGCCTCGGTTTAATATCTCATTCGAAAGATGGCACCTCTGACAGTGCAGCTCTCCCTCAGTATTGCACTGGAGTGTCGGCCTAGATTTTGTGCTCAAGTCCTTGGGGTGGGACTTGAACCCATGACCTTCTGACACAGATCAGCCATGATCTAATTGAATGGCGCAACAGGCTCGAGGGGCTGAATGGCCTACTTCTGTTCATATTATCCTATGTGGTATGCGCAGTAGAGAACTTTGAGTTGGCTCTCGCTCAACCTCCTTCAGATGGAGGCTGTGAATGTCAGCCTCAGTGCGCCCCTCCATGGCTCCCCTGCAAGTGGATGCCCCAGCTCACAGTCCTAGGATTTATGTCCACTTTCTATAACATCTGGTGACATTGAGGACCATGTTGAGTAGAAATAGATGATTTGCCTGGGGTGGTGGGTGGAGGACCTGTGCTGCAGAAGACTAGATCCAGTGGGGACAGTTTGCAGTCTGTTTTAGGTCAGCGGAGCCCAAGATAAATGTAAAATTTCAGCAGTCGGAACTTGTTGGCAAACGCCATGAACTCGTTGATTAAAGTCAGTGATATTGAAGCAGAGACCTTGTTAGATAGGTGCTTGAAGGAAAGGGGGATAAAACAATGAGATTAGGATTAGAGTTAGGACTACAGGAAACTTTCATTTAAACGGCACCTAAATATCCGTAATTCTCTATTAACCGGCAAAATTCTCACTCCGAAAACAACACCTCAATAACCGGCAATGTTGCCGAATCCGAGTCTCCCGCGGTACCTGAGTTAGTCAGTGGGGGTAGTTCTCCAAACTGCCACTACTCGGCTTCTTGGCGCTGTCGGAAGCCGGAACACCTAATCCCCTGTAACAGGAGTCTGACTCTCCCGCGCTGCCGGTAGTCTCTTCCGATCCGCCATTTTACAAGGGTACTGTGTGTCTCCCACGCTGCTGGTAGTCATTGCATTGCATTACCCTCAACTGGCAGTACTGTACTTAATCAAGCATCTTCCACCATCCATTTAACACAACATTCTGTAGGTGAGTACCCAATTACTGTATACTGCACATTTCTTGATTTTTTTAAATTTTTCTTAAATAGCCTTGGTAGATAACCCTCTCTGTCATCTGGAATTTTTGCTCAACCGGCAACACGCCGGTCCCGTCGGTGCCGGATACCAAAGAGTTTCGTGTACTACCAAAGATCCAGCACAGGCATGATGGGCCAAATGGCCTCCTTCTGTGCTGGATGATACTGTGATTCTAGGACTTATTTGGAGGGATTAAAAATAAGTTGCTGTCTGATTTCTAACTGAGCCGAGTAAAAGTTGCCACCAAGTTGTGAAGTTGATCTTTTGTTTGGGAAGCAGTTCATTTTTCATTGTCCGGTAATTGAATTATGATTGCAAGGACATTCTCTCGCAGCTTTTTTGGTAATATGATAAGCATATTAAATGTACTAGAGTTGCTTATCAAAGCAAAAATGATGAAAAAGACATACATTTACTGTACAATTGTACTATTTTAATTGAGAAGGGAAAAACTGTCGCAAATGGCCATGAATTTGTGTTGCAAGGAATAAAACTTTTTGCAGCACTAAGTCTCTAAGGAGCAAAAATGTCTGCTTTGCATTTATTTTTGACGTCAGGTGAGACCATGAAGAATGTTATTGAGCATTTTGCAGAGGTCAGGAGTCGTAACTTGAGAAGGCAACACTATGGCATGTTCCATGTGTGTCTGTCTGCTCTAGTAATTCAATTTCATTTGGGACTAGCAGTTGTTCTCTGGTAGCTACCCCAAGAATTATGGTTTTCTAAGCTAGGAAGGAACATTTTGTTTGTCTTGTTATCTTCCTCCCATCCCTTCAGTTTTATATATACTGTAATGTTCCTCTGACCCGAAAACTACTTGTGGGAGTAATCACAGCAAGTAATAGAAGATGCAGTGTTAATGTAAATTTGGGAACAGATGTTTAACTGTTTTTGGCCTTTTAACTCAGCAATGCATATCCTCACCGACTGTTATCCTTTTACTGTATCCATGCTGTATATATATATTCAATTTCTTCTATCAGATTTGTAATCCCTTTGTTATATTTTTTGGATGCCTTAAAATGTTTCTTACATAGAACCTACAGCACAGAAATAGGCCATTTGCTCCAACTGCTGGTGTTTATACTCCACACGAGTCTCCTCCCACCAATTACCTCTTCCCACCCTACCCCTGCATACCTCTATTCCCTTCTCCCCTATGTATTTATCTAGCGTCCCCTTCAATATATCAATGCTGTCTGTTTCAACCACTCCATATGGCAGTGAGTTTCAGCTTCTCACTACTCTCCGTAAAGAAATTACTCCTAAATTCTTTATTTGATCTGTTAGTGGCCCCTTGTTCTGGACTCATCCACAGTGGAAACAATTTTTCCACATCCACCCTATTGAACTTCATAATTTTAAAGGTCTCTTCTTAGTCTTCTCTTTTCCAGAGGAAAGAGCCTCAGCCAGCTCAATCTTTCCTGATCGTTTCATCCTCTCAACTCTAGTAACATCCTTGTAAATCTTTTCTGTACTTTTTCTAGCGCTTCAGTATCCTTTTTGTAGTATGGAGACCACTACTGCACACAGCACTCCAAAGGTTCTATATAAATTTAACATTACCTTCCTGCTTTTGTATTCTATTCCTCTAGTACTTTGTTTGCACTCTTTACGGCCTTATCAACTTGTGTTGCTACTTTTAACAATTTATCCCCATATCTCTCTGCTCCACTACCCCATTTAGTTTCTTGTCTTCCGAGGAATAAGTAACCTCCTTATTCCTCGTACCACTGAACCATATTCCCATACTTGCTAAAGGAAAATGTTTTACCAATCTGTTGAAACTGAGTGGAAGCCCAGGTCTGGTATCCTCTCTTCAGAGCCTGACGCTATTTAAAGGTTTTGCTCCTTCAGTTGTGGAAACTATTTTAGCATCCGGAACATTCTCCACGTGAAGCATACAATGTTGAAAATAATATACAGGTATTTTGGTGTTGGCATAATTCATTCAGACTTTTACATTGTGACATACTATCCATTTCACATTAGTCAGCCCTTGCTATTTCTAGCTCTTTAAGGCCATTGTGGCATACCACATTCCCATCAAAGGCAGAGCTGTTGGGGAATGCCTTTGTGTATGTCTTCAGTTATTGAGCTTCAGTTTAAAATAGGGTGGAGCTTTAAATCACACATTTGCTCCTCAGTACCAACATGGTATCTAAGACTCGTTCGCCACAAACTCCTGCATACTCTCCTTGAATTCATAGTTTTGCATGACCCCAAGCTTCCTGTATTTATAAAAAAAAAAAAAAAGCTGTCATTAACCCACCTGTTTTTATTTCTTTAGAGGATGAACTATTGAGGAAGAAAGCAAGAATAGTCATTTGATCAAGTGTTCCATTCCTTGAAGTGCATTACCTTTTATCTCTGAGCTGGAGTACTTGGAGCTGATGAATTTGTATGTAAAATTTCTCTCCTGCTGCTGTCCCCATCAAACTGCTGAGCTTGGATTGAAACTATTTGTATGATGCTGTAGAAAGAGATAACCATGTGGACCTTGGAAGGTTGCTGTGAGCTGAAACACTAAAATATGGCTTGCATATTTCTTTAGAATGCCCTTCACTAATTCCAGTTGCAGGAGTATGTTGTCTTACCAGGACAACAAGATGGAGGTGCAGATTCAAGTGCAGTAAAATATCATCAGAGCTTTAATTTGTAAGCTTTGTTACAAAATAACATTAATGGTGTGAAGCAGGAACTAACAGAATGCTGGTTGAATGGTTTTCCAATTTTTCTTGAACCTCTAATAAAACAAAGCTTGGATGGTTTCCAACTCTTGTCCCTCTGCACACCAAATCGTGGCCGCATGTCTGGCTTTAAGGGTGAAATCTTACTGTGTATATTTTCACGTTAGTCAATTTTAAATATTTAATTCTAATGTTTTTTTGTTCTGTTGCAAATTCTATTTTGAATTTATTTCAAATAGTGGATGGACACAATTGGAAGGACTGGGTTGTCGGGGTGATTAAGCCGGAGAGTATGAGTTACTAAATTATCAACAGCTACAGTAGTATAACTGGTTCAGTAGTTTTATCCAATATGTTCAAATCCCTAATGCTTTGTAAGGCTCTAAGTCCTCCAAGGCCATTTCTCCTGATCATGCCAACATTAATATTCGCTGTTTAAACATGCAAAATAAACATCAATAGACAGAGACTGCAAGGGTGTTAAATATGATTGTAGTTTTTAATTATTTTAAAATGGGTATTACTAGTGAGAGCTATTAGACTATTGCACTATGATAACCATGCGTTATTGTGTGATATTGTGCAAAACATTGCAAACAGAATTGGCCACTGAATCTAAAATACAATTTTCAAAGCGAGAGAGACCGATGTTTTGGCTGTAGTAAAGTGTTGATGTGTTGATGCAGAGAAGTGTTGGTTGTGTAAGGGAATTCCAGCTGTTTGGCATGTTGTTTAAACAGTCTTCCTGTCTTGTGGTAGGTTCAGAGTACAGCTACCCACAAATCCCACAGTATATTTTTGGTTAGATTTTTTTTTGCTGGCCTTCTTGCACATTATAGATCTCTGGTTACAGTCTGCAGAAAGTGATGAACTGTTTTTCAAATGGAGAAGACTATAGTGATTGGTGGTGTATGTGTGAAGGGGCAGTTGAACAAAATGGTGATTATGTATGATTTCTGGAAAATCATTCTATGTCACATGGGAATTGTGTGTTACTAAGATTGACCTCAAACATGGTAAACATCTGGAGGTTTTTGTACAGCTTTCTCAGCCTGCTACTGCAGACAAGTCATTCTCTAGTATAAAAACAGAAAATGGTGGAGAAACTCAGCAGGTCAGGCAGCATCTGTGAAGAGAGAAACAGAGTTAACATTTCAGGTCGATGGCCCTTCGTCAGAACTGGAAAAAAGCAGGAAATGGAACAGATTTTTAAGCAAGTGTAGGGGCTGGGAAAGGGGGGAGGGGAGGAAAGAACAAAAGGGAAGGTCTGTGATAGGCTGGAAGGCAGGAGAGATTGAGAGACATTGAGAGACATTAAGAGATATTCAAGGCAAGAGGAGATGTTGAACTCTATGTTGAGTCCAGAAGGCTGTAAAGTGCCTAATCGAAAGATGAGGTGCTGTTCCTCGAGCTTACACTGAGCTTCCGTGGAACAATGCAAGAGGCTAGTCATTCTCTAGCTTCCATCAGTTTGAAAATTGTATTTTGGAATGCTGGTGCCATTGAATTCAGTGGCACATTTGTATTTGGTGCCATAATACTGTACCATGCATTTAATATCATTAATAAATTAACAAATGAGAGCCACTAGAGAAAGAAGGAGACTTGCATTTCTATAGTGCCTTTGATGGCGTCAGGACTGCAACGACCAATTTGTGCACAGCAAGGTCTCGACAACAACAACTTGTATTTATATAGCACCTTTTACGTAGTAAAATGTCCCCAGGTGCTGCACAGGAGTGTTATAGGACAAAACATTTGAGACCAAGCCACATAAGGAGAAATTAGGGCAGGTGACCACAAGCTTGGTCAAAGAGGTAGGTTTTAAGGAGCGTCTTAAAGGAGGAAAGAGAGGTAGTGAGGCAGAGAGGTTTAGGCAGGGAATTCCAGAGCTTAGGGCCTAGGCAACAGAAGGCACGGCCACCAATGGTTGAGCGATTATAATCCGGGATGCTCAAGAGGGCAGAATTAGAGGAGTGCAGATATCTCGGGGTGGGGGGGGGGTTGTGGGGCTGAAGGAGATTACAGTGATAGGGAGGGGCGAGGCCATGGAGGGATTTGAAAACAAGGGTGAGAATTTTGAAATCGAGGCATAGCTTAACCGGGAGCCATTGTAGGTCAGCGAGCACAGGGGTGATGGGTGAACAGGACTTGGTGCGAGTTAGTACGGGCAGTCAAGTTTTGATGACCAAGTTTATGTAGGGTAGAATGTGGGCGGCCAGCCAGGAGCGCTTTGGAATAGTCAAGTCTCGAGATAACAAAGGCATGAATGAGGGTTTCAGCAGCGGATGAGCTGAGGCAAGGGTTGAGACGGGCGATGTTACGGAGGTGGAAATAGGTGGTCTTTGTTATGCTGCGGAAATGTGGTCGGAAGCTCATTTCAGGGTCAAATATGACACCAAGGTTGCGAACAGTGTGGTTCAGTCTCAGACAGATGTTAGGGAGAGGGATGGAGTCAGTGGCTAGGGAACGGAGTTTGTGGCAGGGACTGAAAACAATGGCTTTGGTCTTCCCAATATTTAATTGGAGAAAATTTTTGCTCATCCAGAACTGTATGTCGGACAAGCAGTCTGACAATTTAGAAACCATGGAGGGGTCGAGAGAAGAGGTACGCTGACGACACCCAGCTCTACCTCACTACATGTGGAAACTGACGCTGTGTTTTCGGATGATGTCGCCAAGGGGCAACATGTAGATGAGAAATAGGAGGGGGCCAAGGATAGATCCTTGGGGGGCTCCAGAGGTAACAATGTGGGAGCGGGAAGAGAAGCCGTTGCAGGTGATTCTCTGGTTATGATTAGATGGACAGGAATGGAACCAGGCGAGTGCAGTCCCACCCAGCTGGACGACGGTGGAGAGGGGTTGGAGAAGAATGGAATGGTCAACCGTGTCAAAGGCTGCAGACAAGTCAAGAAGGCCGAGGAGGGATAGTTTACCTTTGTCACAGTCACAAAGGATGTCATTTGTGACTTTGATGAGAGCCGTTTCGGTCTGTGGCAAGGGCGGAAACCTGATTGGAGGGATTCAAACATGGAATTGTGGGAAAGATGAGCACAGATTTGGGAGGCGACAACACGTTCAAGGACTTTGGAGAGGAAAAGGAGGTTGGAGTTGGGGTGGTAGTTTGCAAGGACGGTGGGGTCAAGGGTTGTTTTTTTGAGAGGGGTGATGACGGCAGATTTGAGGGAGAGGGGGACAGTACCTGAGGAGAGAGAACCGTTAACAATGTCAGCTAACATGCGAGCCAGAAAAGGAAGTTGGGTGATCAGTTTGGTGGGAATAGGGCCGAGGGAGCAGGAGGTGGGTCTCATGGACAAGATGAGCGTGGAGAGGTCATGAGGGGAGATCGGAGAGAAACTGGAGAAAGATGTGAGTTCACAAACAGCAATGTGATAATGACCAGATTATCTCTAATACTGGTTGAGGGATAAATATTGACCAGGACACCGTGGAGAACTCCCTTGTTTTTCGAAATAGTGCCATGGGATCTTTTGTGTTCACCTGAGAGGGCAGATGGGGCCTTGGGGCCTCAGTTTAACGTCTCATCCGAAAGACTGCACCTCCCACAGTGCAATGCTCCCTCAGTCCTGCACTGGAGTGTGAACCTAGATTTTGTGTTCAAAGTCTCTGGATGGGACTTTAACTCGCAACCTTCTGACTCAGAGGCGAGAGTGCTACTGACTGGGCCGCGGCTGACACGTGTGAAGAGTGCCCATTTGGCAAAGTATCGGAAGCCTGCCAACGGCCTTGGAACTACACCTGAACATCAGTTGTTTTCAGAAGTTGAGGGGAAAAAATTTGGGGTGGGTGGGAATCTCATTAACTGCAATTTATTCATATGGTTTAAATTCAACTTTTCTTTTGGACTGTAATTTAAACTTTGTACCTCTATTACTGGGTTCTATGAATTCATTTTGTGACAGGAGCTCCAGAGAGTTACGCCCATTTTATCTTTAACACTTTCATTTTACTAATGTCTAGTTAAATTAAACTTGTTTTGCTATTATTACGTGACTTTTTTTGTAGTTTTTTTAAGTGAACATCTCATTCCAGCAGGGTTTGAAAATGCAATGAGCCTACTTTGATCACACTCCAATTTTCTGCTTTTCCAATTATCCACCAGATTATTCACAGGACAAAGCCTCACACAGCCTACTGACACCAGTCTCGTACTGTCTGACTGACTTAAGTCAGTCTCCCAGCCCAACAAAGATTAAATTCAGTTTCATACTTGTATTTTGCTTCTCTTCATTTCTGTCTCTCTGGTGTTGCTGTACCATTTAAAACCAAAATGTAGTGACTCATACAAACATATGAAAAGAAAGATGAAAAAAAACCATCAGGCCAATTCATATTCATCCTATCCATTGTATGAAGCAGACTTGTACACCACCCTCCCCAGCTGCCAAAGGCTTGCAATACTCAGAGGATAAAAAGTTGGCTAATTTCAGGAAAAACTGGGAAACTCCTCCCCAACTCACAAAGTCAATCAAAGCTCTAGAATGCTTATCCATCATGCATCGCTAGACATGCTTCCAATTTTGTTATGAATATAGAACTATACAGGACTGGAAATAAATACCACCATCTATCTGGTGGGATCTAAGTATTCACAAGGGAATACATGAACAACCTGCCCTCCCGAGAAAAAATGTAGCAAGGTAAAAGCCATGACCAATATAAATGAGATGGAGCCCCAGACAAACTGAAAGGGCTTAAAAAAAAATCCCATGGGATAGGTAGCATTTATGCTCGTACATAGAGAGACGAGAGAGATTTGTGAGGCATTGGCGATCATTCAGGGAGTCAATGGACCGTGGAGCGATACCAATAGATTGAAAGCCAGTTAATATGGTGCCCATATTCAAAAAGCGTCACATATTGTCTTTTTAAAACAACTTTTAATATATTACCTTACTGGTCGAGCTGTGTTGGTGCTTGCCTCAGCACGGCTGGATGTTATGGCAGAGCTTTATAGGATCATGGTTTATAGTGTACTAACTAAACCAATGCATAATGCATTTCAATAAGTTCAAACGCTCGTCTGAGGTACTCCTCCATTGCCCTAATAATGTGACAAAACTAGTTTTTTCACACTACAGGGGTCTCTGGATTTTGAATGGGTGTTTTTTTCCCCTTGAGAGCTATATGAAGGGCCAAGATCCATGAAGCAGGACACCATCGAGGTTGAAATGTGTAGGAGAAGACGACTAGGTAAATCAGGAAGTTGGGTGATTCAACACTTGGGTTTGAATAGCCCATAGATTATCACTGCTTTCAATGCATATCTGCTCTCTCCCTCCAGCAAGCTGAAAAGCACCTATCAAGCTTTAAATTTCTTTGGTTCTTCCACCAATGCACATGTGATGAGATTGTTGGCATCATACACTGCATGTTCACTGATTTTCCTTCCGCTGCAATAATTCTACATGTGTACAGTCAGTGGCTCCTATGACACTGGGGATTCTCCAACAGTGTAATGGTTGTTCTTATTTACTCTTGCTGTTTGATTTTAGGGAAGCAGATGCATATCCCTACTTTCTTCACTGATGCAGCTGTGACCTAGATGCATCCACGTATGGCTGACCGGCAAAATCGCTGGAGAGAGTCTGGAAGACAGCAGTAGCATAGAATGTGAGTACTGCAGTCACTTTCACTGCTACTGGTAAGGCTGTGGAAACTGCAGGTGCAGATTTGAAAAATCTGTCTGCAACTCTTCTCTGGCCTGTCTGAGTCTGAACTGCTTGGCACACTTATCTCTAAGAAAGTGGCAATTTCTGTGGTCCTGTATATCTTTTACGGGGCTTGGTTTGATCGCTGCTGTAGCAATCGAGTATAATCGGTGAATGTAGGCATGTCTCGTTACTGCCAATTGGTGACACTCTGCTCTGGTATGCTGTTTGACTGATCAATCTTTCATATACAGTATTAAAACAGGAAAAATTTGATAGTTGGTTGTTTTATTATCTCAAAAGCAAATTGACTCACCTGAGATTTGAGAGAATGCTGTCTCCTCAAACAGCATTCTCCTGTGTAAGGCTCAGGGATTCAACCACAACAACTACAGTTAACTGAATTCATACTGTTACAACATTGCAATCAAAATTAAACCAATTTTTGTTCAAAGCATTCCCAAATGCAAGAAAGATCAGAGCTGAGAGAAAGGGATAGTTGAAATGCAAATGACACAAGTTTAGTGTTAAATATTGATGCATCAAAGAAATATAGTTGGGAACATCGTTGGGAAGAGCATATTGCCAAGAGCATGCAGCACCTGATCAGCCTGGAACTAATGGCTTGGAGGCGGAGGTATACAAGAAGCTAGCTGAGTGTGGGCGTTGAGGGTATAGGGAACGATTGAAAGTAGAAAAGAATCAGTGCTTCAAAAATAACTACTATGAAACTGATGGAACAAAAGCATACCTGTAACTTTATAAATTGTGATGATGGAATGTGTAGTTGTGGACATTATTTTCTTGCTTTTTTCCCTGCATATTATTTAAAATAGTGATTGGGTAATTCTGCAGTTGTTCAAGATGTGCTTTTCGGTCACTGTTCAATACCACTAAGGACACTTTTTAATTTATTTTAAATTCTCAGAATGTGCTCTTGTTTGTTGTGTGACACCATTCTGCCTGTTTATTATGGGTACTGTTACATTGTTATAGTATCACATCGTTAAATGGAACTACTTTGGTATGGAACTACTTTGGTATGGTGTAGTTATATTGCTATGTGGCACACTGCACGGGCAGTGCACAGTGCAGCGTCGGACATCTTGTATCACTCCGCACCATGCGGCAGCACTAACAAAGCAAAAATACAGCTGAGTAAAAGCACTAACTAAAATGAACTAAAAGTGTCTGTAATATATATAGTATAAGAACACAAGGAGACACAACATGGTGGCAGTGGTATAAGTGAGTACAAAATTGTGCTATACGAACTACGAATAAGACGAAAAGTGATTTTATGCAGTGATTGAGAGTGAATCGTACGGGAAACTAAAATGACGGCTGCCGCTGCACTGACTGTGCAAATGCAACCCCTCATGAACTGGGAAGCCGACGATATAGTAGAAGCATTCCGCAAGTTCAAACAGAAATGTGAGCTTACATTCAAAAGCTTCCTGAAGGGCACTACCAACGAGGAAAAGGTTAGTTACATTCTGTTGTGGACAGGAGAAAAAGGTCTAGATTTGTATAATAGCTGGAGTTTGACTGAAGAGGAAAAGGAAAACCCTGCGACAATTTTTGATAAATTCAGCAACCATTTAGAGCCTAAATCCAATCACCGTATACACAGATACAAATTCCAGAGTCTAAGACAGGAACCCGGTGAAACGGCTGACAATTTCCTGACAAGGCTGAGAAATGAAGCCAGCAAGTGTAAATTTAAGGAAATGGAGGAAAGGCTTGTGGACCAGCTAATATGGGGGTCAGCGCATGTAGAGGTACAAAAAGCCCTGATAGGAAAAGAAAAGCTCGGAATAACAGAGGCTATAGATACTGCGAGAGCTCATGAAGCCATGAAGCAGCAAATGAAAACGCTGATCTCTCAAACGGCTGACATGCGGACGGCTTCTGAGACGGACAACAGAGTGGATGCAGTGAGAGAAAAGTACAACACACAAAGACATGCACATGACAACGGGGAAAACGTGCAGAAATTGTGGAAGACCGCACGATTACACAGACAAGAGGAAATGTCCAGCATATGGAACAAGCTGCAATGCATATGGCAAACTAAACCACTGGGAAAAGAGGTGTAGAACGAAGAAAGAAGGAACATACGTCAAAAACAAAGGCGGACAGCAGAACCAGAGAAAGAAACACAATATCCATGCCATGGATGAGCAGGATGATGATGATGATGATCACGACAATGCACTAAACATCAAAACCATAAAGATACAGCTTCACGAGATGTCCAGAGCGGAAAATACTCCGAGGAGAGAATTGCACACCATCATCCAAAAAAAAAAAAGGTCAAAGGTCGGCCCACAACCATCAACTTAAAGTTGAAGCTGGACACGGGCTCAGAGCAACATTCTCCCATTGAGACTGTACCAGCAGATCTTTCCCGAAAACCTGAGAGAAGATGGCTACCCGAAAAATGGTTGTTTAAAGGCAAGTAATGTCACGCTGACAGCATACGGGGGGAGTGAGATTAAACAACTCGGAATAACCTTTATCAAAGGGACACATAAAAGAAAGAACATCAACTGCATGTTCTATGTCACCGACACTGAGGGGCCAGCGATCCTGGGATTAAACAGCTGCGAGAAGTTGAGATTGATCTCAGTGCATCACGAGCTGACGGAAACGCCACTGAAGATAGACAGCAACACCCCACTGGAGAACCGCCCACAAATCAAGAGTAAAAAAGACTTGATCGACATGTATCCGGAATGTTTCGATGATACAGTGGGATGTTTCGGAGATTTCCAATACCACATCACCATCGATCCAGAGGTAAAGTCCGTTATCCATGCTCCACGAAAAGTACCCATCGAGCTGAAGACAAAGCTTGAAAGAGAGCTAAAGGAGATGGAAGAAAAGGGAGTGATCGTAAAGGTCACTGAACCCACAGACTGGGTAAACTCAATTGTGGTATGAGAAAAGCCAAACAGGCGTCTCAGAATATGTTTGGACCCCAAAGATCTAAACCAGGCGATAAAGAGGGACCACTATCCCACCCCAACGCTAGAGGAGATTACGCCATCACTGGCAGGAGCCAAGGTTTTCTCAAAACTAGATGCCAGAAATGGATATTGGAACGTGAAGTTGGATGAGGAATCAACAACACTGACAACATTCAACACACCATTTGGGCGTCACAAATTCCTGCGGCTACCATTCGGGCTAAAGGTCAGTCAAGATATCTTTCAACAGAAAATAGACGAGACATACAGAGGCTGTGAAGGAGCTAGAGGAATAGCTGATATTCAGATCTATGGAGCAGATGAAAGAGACCATGACATGCACCTACATGAGGCCATGGAGAGTACCAGGAAGGCTGGCATCAAGTTAAATGCAGATAAGTGCATAGTTAAAGTCAAGGAATGCCAATTCTTCGGTATGATTTATACACCAGAGGGAGTCAAGCCAAATCCAGAGAAGATTGTGGCGATTGCTGAAATGAAACCACCCAAAGACAAGAAAGAGCTGAGGAGTTACCTCGGCTTGGTCCAATACATGAGTTCTTTCATCCCACACATGTCGGAACATACAACAAATCTCAGAGAGCTATTGAAAGAAGACGCCAAATACCAGTGGTCTGAATCACACGAAAGGAATTTCAAACAACTTAAAGAACTGTTGTGCAAAGAAACAAGTCTGTCATATTATGACAGAAGAAAACCAGTCACTCTGCAAGTAGACGCTTCTACCAAAGGACTAGGGGCAGCTCTGGTGCAGGAAGGAAAGCCGATAGCTTTCGCATCAAAGGCCTTGACGTCAGCCGAGACAAGATACGCCAACATAGAAAGAGAGCTATTAGCAGTAGTGTACGGATGCGAGAAATTCCATACATACCTATATGGCAGGCGATTTACAATAGAGAGTGACCATCATCCACTAGAACAGATCTATAAGAAAAATCTGTGCAAAGCGCCTGCAAGACTGTAAAGACTACTTCTAAGGATCCAAAGCTATGACTTCATGCTTAAATATAAGCCAGGAAAGGAAATGGTGCTAGCAGATGCGTTGTCTCGATTGTCACCATATGAGAAACACAAGGTGGAGGGCCTAACAGTAAAAATCCACCACCTAGTGAATGTTACCCCTACAAAGCTCAGTCAAATCAGAGATGAGACTAGCAAAGATGAGGAGTTGCAACTACTCACACAACAAGTAATACAGGGGTGGCCGGAGAGAATCCAGCAGGTACAGGCAACAATTCGTCAATACTGGACGATTAAAGACGACATTGCAGTAGAAGATGGTATTCTCCTTGCTGGATCGAGGATCATCGTGCCAAAGACGATGCAGACACAACTTCTCCATCTCATACATGAAGGCCACATGGGAATGGAGAAATGCAAGCTGAGAGCCAGATCAGCTGTATACTGGATAGGCATGTACAAAAATATCGAACAGATGGTCTCTGCATGTGGTATATGCCAGAAATACAGAAATGCACAACAGAAAGAGGAGATGATACCTAGTGAAATACCGTCAAGACCATGGCACACTGTTGGGGCAGATCTCATGTGCAATCAAGAATGGTATCTCATAGTGGCAGATTACTATTCCAAGTTTCCTTTTGTGAAAAGGATGAAAGACTTGAGAGCCACAACTACCACCAGGATTGCAAAGAGCTTGTTTGCTGAACAAGGAATCCCGGAAAAGGTATTCTGTGACAATGGAACCCAGTTCACATCGAGTGAATTCAGAGCTCTAGCAGAAAAGTATGGGTTCAAAATAGTAACCTCATCCCCACGTTTCCAAAGGGGACACTGGTTCATCGAAAGACAGATCCAGACTGTCAAGAGAACTCTCATCAAAAGTAGTGAGATGGGGGAAGACCAAGACTTTGCCCTCCTATCACTCAGATCAACACCACTGAAAGCAGACATGAAATTACCTGCGGAATTGCTGAATGGGAGGAAGTTTAAGACTACACTACCAGCAAAAATACATCCTCCCCAGGACCAGGAGGACTTCAGACAAAAGCTGGCAGAAGCACAAATCGTAGGAAGCAAACATTACGATAAACATGCAAAGACGCTACCAGAATTGCTGAATGGACAATCAGTGCATGTGCAAGACCCGGTGTTGAAAACCTGGAATCCAGCCAAGGTCATTGGAAAAGCTGATACTCCAAGATCCTACTTCGTAGAGACTGAACCTGGTAACCAATACAGACGGAACAGACTCCACATCAGACCTTCGCCTGAACTGGATAAGCAGCAGACAACATCAGCAACATTGACAACACCAGCTACCACAAGCAGTACAACACCAGAAACAAGCGCTACAAATCAAACAACCACGAGCATGCACACTCCAACTCCAAAGGCGACGGCAACAACAACGAGAGCGGAACACATCAAAACACCGCAGAGCGGAATGGTCACCACCAAATCCACAAGATGGAGGGACAACATCCAACCACCTGAGCGATAACGCGAATTTTTTAAAAAACTCACGATTCTTTGTAGTTGATAGTTTAGATATAATATTTGTTAATTTAAATTGTTAAATTTCATGTTTTAGTTTTTTGAGAAAGAGGGATGTTACATTGTTATAGTATCACATCGTTAAATGGAACTACTTTGGTATGGTGTAGTTATATTGCTATGTGGCACACTGTGCATGGGCAGTGCACAGTGCAGCGTCGGACATCTTGTATCACTCCGCACCATGCGGCAGCACTGTAACAAAGCAAAAATACAGCTGAGTAAAAGCACTAACTAAAATGAACTAAAAGTGTCTAATATATATATATAGTATATAAGAACACAAGGAGACACAACAGGTACCATGCAAGATCACTTACTATCTAATTTGTATCATTGCCTCGAGAATTACTTTGTCGTCTTCAACCTACATGTTGCAGACACACCTGTCCACAATAACGTTGGTGGTAATGACTGCCACACAGCCTCATCTTCGATGGAGGACACCCTCCATTGTGTGGTATGTTACTATGGTGGTGCTAAGTGGGAAAGACTACGGAGAAATGCAGCAGCCCAGAACTAGACGATTAGCAGCAGAATTGTATACCGCCATGACCTGTAATCTCATGACCCAACACATCCCTTACTCCTTCATCACCATCATGCTAGGAAACCAACCCTGGTTCAATGAGCTGTGTGGAAGGTTGTGCAAAGAGCAGCACCAGACATACTTTAGAATGAGGCACTGACTTAGTGAAGCTGCAACACAGGGCTACCTACATGCTAAACACAAAAATCAGTAGGCCATAGAAAGAACTACTGCTAACAGTTCCGAGCAAAGTTCTGTAGCCCTGCCACATTCAGTTGAGATTGATGGTGCATGATCAGGCAACTAATGAGAGGAGATGGCTACGTAAACCTTTCCATCATCTTCTCTGGGCAATTGTTATACTGGTGGCCAGCCCAAATTTGATATTCTGTCCTTTTCCCCCTCCCCCGCCAACCGCCCGATGAACTGAACAGCATCTTATGCAAAATTGGGTTGAGACGGGCCAAATTGATTCCACTTGGGATCTTTGGTGCAATCTGCCTGATGATATTTTTGTTGTATCTATTTTGGCCTGATTCAAACCTTGATTACAGAGGAAAAGCCACAGTTCATTAACTTGTACCTTCTCCCTGTGATAACACTTGGTGTAGATTGTGGGTAACTGAACTACAGCTGATGGGCCTTACCCCTCCATGCCTTGGTAATCTCGCCCACAAAACCCTGGCAAACTCAGCCTATTTGTGCCTGTATTTCTTGCTCGCTGGTTTATCCTGTTTGAATTTTGTGGGCCTGGAGGTTTGGCGAGAACTGTTATTAGTGCTTGTTGCCTTGTGGTATAAAATTGGAATTAGAATACCAAGATTTCTTGGGAACTGCAGCTGAGATATATGCAAATTAATGGCAGCACTGATTTCAACTTTAAATGTGGCTCACGAGACTCCATGTTATGTACCTACACAGCCCATGAAGACAGAAAGCTTGGAAACTCCTGGTATTAAGAGTAGTTTTGATTGTCTAATTAATAGGGCCATATCCAGTATTGAGGCAACCGAGGCACCCATTTCTAGAACCTTCTGTCCTGATTTGTAAATGTATATAACATTGTTCAGTCATGACTCTTATGTTCATTAATAAATAGACATTCTTATTATGAACACAGCTAGCTTTTGCTAGTTACTTTATTGAGCACATGTGGACTAGGTACAGTATCTGTAGAGGCTTCCATCTTGACTGCTGCCTTGTGGGTAGCCTAGTGCCTCATGGGTAATGTAGTCTTAATATATATACAGCTGGGTAGTGTAGTCTTATACATACAGCTATATATAGCTATACACAGCTGTACGGCTCCACCTAGTGTCCACTATAGAATGACATGTTATTGATCATTACATCCCCCTTTGAGGTTTAACAAAATCAATATCAATCAACTTTCAAGAAAACAATAAAGATAATATCAGTAACACTTTTGTTAGTGCTCTATAAACATAAACATATTTTCAAAACAGTCGACACATTTTCAAAGCTTTACAATCAAAGATTAAGTCTATCAGGCTCTTTTACTTCACGTGTGGATCTTCTCAACACGGGTAAGTCTGATGTGTCTTCATGAGATTGTTCTGGCGGTGAATGACGATGCAGTTGCGGCATTGTCATCAATCTGGTCTTGAATAGTCTCTTGTGTTTTTAGGAGGGAACGGCGGTTCCTCCTGAGAATCTGTCCTTCCTCAGTTCTAACAGTGTATGACCTTGGTCCTACTTCCTCAAGAACTGTAGCTTTCCTGTTCCATGCATCTGGATCCTCAATCCTGACAACATCATCCCTTGTCAATGGTTTCAGAGTTTTGGATGACTTGTCATAGTATGATTTCTGTTTCAGCTTTAACAGTTGAAGTCTCTGTCTCAGTTCCTCACTTTGCTGTTCTTTTGCACAGCAGGGTAGCGTGGTGCGCAACTTGCGACCCATTAGTAGTTCAGCAGGTGAAGAACCACAGTCTAAAGGTGAGGCTCGGTAGCTCAGCAGGGCGAGATAAGGATCAGACTTGCTTTCTGTCGCTTTCTTCAGCAGCTGCTTGAGAACTTGAACACCTTTCTCTGCCTTACCATTTGACTGAGCATACAAAGGACTGGATGTGATGTGCTGAAAGTCATACTGTGCTGCAAACTGTTGCCACTCCTTACAGTTGAAGCATGGACCATTGTCGCTAACGGCAATCCTGGGAATTCCATGTCTGGCGAAGATGGATTTCACATGCATTATTACACTGCTTGCTGTGGTGCTTGAGAGCAGCGCCATCTCAGGATAGTTAGAATAGTAGTCAATCACTATTAGATAGTCTTTACCATTTAAATGAAAAAGGTCCATACCAACCTTTTGCCATGGTGCTGTTGGTATGTCAGCTACTATCATTGGTTCCTTTGCTTGTTTGTTTTGGTGTTTCTGACATGTCTCACATTTGCCTATCATGTTCTCAATGTCCTTATTTATGCCAGGCCAATAAACAGTGTCTCTTGCCCTCCTTTTGCATTTTTCAATTCCGAGGTGTCCCTCATGAATCCTTTTGAGCATGTCTTGACGTAGAGCCTGTGGAATGACTATTCTGTTCTGTTTTAGTAATAGTCCACTTGCGACACTCAATTCTGACCTTATGTGAAAATATTTTGGACAGGAACCTTTTGGCCAACCATGATGAATGTTCTCTATTACTGTTTGTAATACTGTATCTTTTACTGTTTCTTCTGCTATTTGCTTTGATTTTGTGTCTGACACGGGCAGCGCAGCAGTGACCATACTCACATGAGCATCCACGTCTTCTTCAGTAGAGCTCACATAACTCATTGTGGGTGCTCGGGACAGTGCATCTGCTAACACTATGTATTTGCCTGGTGTGTAGATCAGTTCAAAGTCATATCTTTGCAGCTTCATCATGAGTCGTTGAATCCTTGGAGACATCTCATTCAGGTTTTTTTTTATGATGGCAACCAGAGGGCTGTGGTCTGTCTCAACTGTGAAGGTGGGAAGTCCATATATGTAGCCATGAAACTTTTCTAGTCCAACTACCAAGCCTAGACATTCCTTTTCAATCTGGGCGTATCAACACTCAGTATCAGTCATAGACCTGGAGGCATAGGCAACAGGCTTCCAATCTTCACCCTCTGCTTATAGCAAGACCGCACCTAGGCCATCTTTTGATGCATCTGTTGACACTTTGATTCTTTTTGTTGGGTCAAAGAAGGTGAGTACAGGTGTGGTTGTCAGCACTGTTTTGAGGTTTATCCACTCTTGTTCATGTCTTTCTGTCCATGCGAACTCATTTGTTTTATGTAGCAGGTCTCGCAGACAGGCTGTCTTGGCTGACAAGTTAGGAATGAACTTTCCAATGAAGTTATCATCCCCATGATGCGTAGCACTCCTTTTTTTGTCAGTGGGTCGGGGCATTTTGAGTATGGCGTTTACTTTTTCCATATCTGGCTCTATTCCTTTACCAGATAGATTATCTCCTAGGAAAGTGACTTCCTGGATGCCAAACTGACACTTGGCTTTGTTGAGCTTCAGTCCATTCCGGCGTATGCTCTGTAGCACTTTAGTCAGTCTCTCATTGTGTTCTTTCAGTGTGGAGCCCCAGATGATGATGTCATCAACATAGACCCGAACTCCTTCCAGACCTTCAATTATGTGTTCCATCGCTCTATGAAAGATTTCAGATGCAGATATTATCCCGAAAGGCATTCTGAAGAAACAATACCTGCCAAATGGTGTGTTGAAGGTACAGTATTTGGTGCTCTCTTCATCCAGTTTTAGTTGCCAAAATCCTTGTGAGGCATCGAGCTTTGTAAAGTATCTGGCACCTGACATTTCACTGGTGATTTCTTCTCGCTTGGGAATCTGGTAGTGTTCACGTTTTATGTTTGCATTTAAGTCCTTTGGATCCATGCATATTCTTAGATCATTGTTCTTTTTCTTTACACATACCATGGAGTTAACCCAGTCTGTTGGCTCTTCGACTTTCCTGATGACTCCTAGTGTGGTCATTCTGTCCAGTTCATTCTTGAGCCGGTCACGCAGGGGTGCTGGAACTCTTCGTGGAGCATGTACCACTGGCTGAGCATCCTGCTTTAGCTGGATCTTGTAAGTGAATGGTAGAACTCCAAATCCTTTGAACACATCCTGGAAATTATTCACTACAGAATCCACCGAGTCATCTGGTCTGCTTATGGCACAGTTTATACGGTAGACTCTTTTTTGACCAGTTCTAAGTCCTCACAAGCTTTGTCACCCAGTAGTGAATCAAGTCTTTCAGCCACAACAGAAAACATGAGATGATGCACTTTGTCTTTGACTGTCACTTTAAGTCTGCATACACCTAAGCTATCTATTTTCTGTCCATTATAGTCCTTCAGTAGTACTGACTTCTTCTGTATTTTGGGCTTTTCTTTCATATTGTTAATGTCACTCATACTGATTAAGTTTGCTTTTGCCCCAGTGTCTAGTTTCAAGGTAGCTAATGCTCCATTTACCTGCAGTGGGATCATCCATTTGTCCTCTTTTACTGCATTAACTTTATGTTCAGCATTGTCCATTTCTGAGGGCTGCACATTTTCTGTATCCTTTTTGATAGTCACATGACACCATTTCGTACAAAAAATGTCTCACTTAAATCAGTGTCCTCAATTACATTAACTCGTTGCCCATTCTTAGTTTTTACTTTTGAAAAGCATTGTTTGGCAAAGTGATTCTTTCCATTACACTTTGTGCACATTTTTCCAAACACTGGGCATTGTTTTAACTGGTGTTTGTAACCACAGCGTTTACAATTAAAAATTTCATCCTCCGATTGCTTTTCATTTCTGTTCTGCCCACGTTTCTTCCCCTTGTAGGACACAGCACCGACAGCAGCATTTTCACTCATTACAATCGCATCATTATTGATTTCACTGAAAGTCTTCGCGTGCTTTCGAGCTAGCTCGCTGGCTTGGCATATTTTCACTGCATTTTCCAAATTTAGTTCGGTTTCTCTCAACAGACGTTCCCTGACTTTTTTATCATGAATACCAAACACAATCTGGTCACGAATCATGGATGATTTCAGCTCAGAGAAATTACATGTCTGTGCTTTCAGTTTCAGATCAGTTATAAAGCTATCAAAAGTCTCTTTTGTTGCTGTGTCCGAGAACGGAAGATGTATCTTTCATACGTCTCATTCTTTTTGGGAGAGCAATGTGCATCAAATTTTTTTAGCACATCTTCTAATTTTTCTCTGTTCTCCACTGGATTAAATACAAATGTATTAAATACCTCTATCGCCTGTGGGCCTGCAACCGTAAGCAGCAACGCTATCTTCCTTGCGTCTGGCTTCATACCGAATCCGATGGCTGCAATGTAGAGTTCGAATTGCTGTTTAAAAGTCTGCCAATTGTAGTCGATTTTTTCTGTGAGATTCAAACGCTCTGGTGGCTTCAAATTCTCCATGTCACTTTTCACAATTTTCAGCAGATCTTCACCATCCTGGTACCATCTTATGTTCATTAATAAATAGACATTCTTATTATGAACACAGCTAGCTTTTGCTAGTTACTTTATTGAGCACATGTGGACTAGGTACAGTATCTGTAGAGGCTTCCATCTTGACTGCTGCCTTGTGGGTAGCCTAGTGCCTCATGGGTAATGTAGTCTTAATATATATACAGCTGGGTAGTGTAGTCTTATACATACAGCTCTACGGCTCCACCTAGTGTCCACTATAGAATGACATGTTATTGATCATTACAATGACAATGTCAAGAAAGTGATTATGTCCCATAGTGTAGAGGGACAGAGAACATGTTTTGTGTCTCAGAAGTGCTGCTCTATAACTCTAAAACAACAACAACTGGGCAGGCGGCCATGTTTGCCTCAGTAAAATCTGTCCTGGATATGACCCTGCTAGTCAAAACTGGGATTTAAGCTACAAATACATCTTTAGGTTTTAAGATTTTCATTGTTTTTTCAAGCAGAATTCCAGAAGAAAATTTATTTTATATTGCTCATGTGGAATGATTACTATGTTGGAGCCATATTGAGATTTACAAGAAACCTTTAACAAAAGTGAGCTGCTTCTAGTGCCATACTTTTATCGGTTTGAATAGCCAGTAAGCGGATACATGAGTTGAGTGACAGACACTTTCACTCGGTGTCGGGCCTGAAAGATGCAGCAAAAATTCATGGCTCATCATGGGAAGGAATTACAGGAAAAAGGCTGTAGCACAGCAGGTTGTTATTCTAACTGGTGGGCCACCCAAAGTTTGATATTCTCTTTCCACTCCCCTCCCTCCTCTTTCTTCCCCCTTCCCCATGAGCTGGACGGCATCTTATTACAGGAGATAGGCTATTAATGTACCCTCCTGTAAATACCACAATGTCCCAAGCTGCTTTACAGATGGAAAATAGACAAAGTGAAGGATGCTGAGCCATAGCGAGAGAGATGATGGGGGTGACTGAAATTTTGCTGAAAAGATGCATTTTAAGAAGACTTTTAAAGAAGAGATGTAGAGAAATACAGGGGTTTAGGGAGCAAGTTTTAGAGAGTGGCCGAGGTAACTGAAGGCTCTGACACTAGGGGTGGTGGCAGATTCAGAAGATGTGCAGGAGGGATTATAAGCCTGAAGGTTGCTGCAGAGATATGGTGGGAAAGACTATGGAAGGATTTGAAGACTAGGACAAGCATTGGAAATTTAACATGTTGGGAGACAAGGATGGGGGTGATGGTCAAGCAAGACTTCATTTTGGTCAGTATACATGTTATCAGTGTGAAAACTAGTGTACAGTTTTTTCCTTGTTTTAAAAATAATTTTAAAAAATTATATCTGGACTGTTGGTTGTTAAATGTTTTTTTCTATTTCAAATTGTAATTGGTTTGTAATATTCTGAGTGTTTTGAAATACTGGCCTGGCATTTCCGCTATATTGCACTGTTTTTTCAATGCAATTCTCCTAAAATCGGCCAAACCATTGCAAAAAAAACCAAGGAATTTCAAGTGCAAATTATGTCCATCGTAAATTGAGTTTCCGCGATCTTTTGTGCTAGTTAAAAAAAACATTGCACCGGTCCCGCCCACATAACAGGCCACGCCCGCAGATCAGATGAATCACCATTGCGAGCTTCTGCTAATTGCACTCGTTTGTGCGCCTTCGAGGAGGCTCTTTAAAATTAAGTTTTTTTTAGGCGCAAGGACACTAATAGGCGCTTTTAAAAGCTCTTCAATATTTTTTTAAAATTTTACTAAGAAACTGGCTACTGTACACCAATATAACTAGTAAATGGCTCTGTATAGTTTTTAAAGTCATTTCAGTTTTTTAAAATCGGGTTACTCACTGGTGCTGGACTAGACATTCAATTTAAAAAAAAAAGCTTTTTTTTTGTGATAAACCCATTTTCAGCTGTATTTAAACTGCACCGGGTTACCACTTTAAATATACAGTATCAAGGAATATATTTTAATGCAAATTTTTAAAAAATTATTCTCTAAAATGCTGTCCGATTGCGCTAGTTCATGGAAGATTTTACGTTCGGCGATGTGAAAAGTTTGAGCAGAAGCAAAAAAAACACTTTTGAACTAGTGCAGTTCTGAGCGCAATTTGCCCCCGGATTGCGGTTATGCCCAAAGCGGAATCTCTGCCCCAAAATGTTTATATATATTTTTTTAAACTGCACTATTCTCTATTCGATTTAGAAAACTAAATATGTTGGAAGTCTGAAATAAAACAAAATACTGAGAATTAATCAGTCAAAATCTGAAAGAGAACGATGGGTTTATCTTTCAGGGGTAACTCCTCAGCAGAAGCACACCAAAAATGTTACTTGTTTTCTTTTAGTTACTGATCAACCTGCTTCATATCTCCAGTATTTTCCTGTTTTTATTTAAAATCTTATTAACCTGATTAATAAAACTTGTTCTGAGAAAATAAAGAACTGGAATATTGTTTCCAAAGTAATATGCCGTAGGTTATATAGTCTTTCATCTGAAATCTGTGTTTGAATCCAGTCCAGACTGAAGGTATCAAGGTCTTCTCTGTAAGCTCCGAGGGTCCTGCATGAAATGAGTGCAAAACCAGATGTTATAAATCTTCAAAAAAATTGAATTGTTTATATAAGTTGTGACTGATATTTAAATAAAAACACACTTTCTGCAAAACCCTAAAGGTGCTTTTGATGTGTATCTAGAATCTTGTCAGGTGTAACTACATAATTATTGGTTTTAAAGTACTTTAAGTGCAGAAAAGACTATCTTTTAATATTAAAAGGGTGGTTGTATCTATGTATTTGAACGTTTTTTGATCTTGTAGATCATCATTAATCCAAAATGATGTAACATGCATGTGAATGTGAGTGCCTTGTGATGCTAAGCACCATGGTTTATCCAGATTATGTAAGATTTGCAGATGGCACAATAACATTTAGAAAGGGTGTATTGAGAAGGGATTCCTCTGGTTGTACTGTATATTACAGCCATGCTGAATCCAGCAGACCTGCTCATTGTCAGGCTGACTAAATATGCCACAAGAATTCACCATCATCTTCTGCCTTCTGTCAGCCCCTATAGCTGTCTGGTTATACTCGCACACTTTCATTCAGGTTTTTTCCAGACACAGGTTCCTTCATCTTAGCTTTAACCTTTCAGACAGTCTTTTCCTATTCCAGCACCGTTTTGAAGGAACCGACCTTCAGCCGTACAACATACACGTCCAGCCTCTTGAATTAGTCGGCTTCATTTAACATACAAACTATGATGGGTCTGTCCTATTTCAGATTATAACATTCGAACATTATATCTTATGAATTTGTAGCTAGCCATAGATACTGGAATGTTGCAAATGGACACTATGGATGCTTTGTTTAGGGTTTCCTTTGTCTTGGTTTGAGACCCTGCAGGAAAGTGAAATGCACATCTTTCGTCTAGAAAACATATTAACAGCAAATTTAAACTGGTGTCAGTTAACTGCTTTCTGTTGTTTTTATGAGGGGGAGGCAAATATTCAGATCATGTCTGGAGTATGGGTGCCAGCTTTAAAGAATGACCAGCTTCTGTGTATATTGATTACTTGAAATATGACCCCCTATCAGGGCAAGATTTGTTGTTATTTATCACTGTGGAAAAAATAGAGCTGTTATCTGTAATAGCTGATGTATTGGAGTAGAGAAGCTGGTATTTTATCAGATTTCACATTGTGACATGAAAAGCTTTTCTGGTATAAAGGCCTTTGATTGCTGCTTTTCTCCAGTTCACTTGGAAACTGCACGTTCAGTTGACTTTGGCAAGAAGGGACTCAATGCGGCTAGCACTGTTTTGTTTCATCAAAATTGATTTTAATGCAAGACAGTTTTAATGCCCTGTGGAAAATAAGCACTATTTCTTATTTTAATCTGCTCTTCAGCTAGTTTCTGTGGATATTTATTTCTTGTAATGAGCAATTATTCATTTTAGCCTAAGTACAGTGATATTCCATGCTAATCCCAGCATACAACCCAGTTGCATTAAGATAGATTACCTACGGGACTTCATCCCAGATACTTTAAGCATTAGATCAAGTTTTGGTTCATTGGAAGCACGGGCTTGCCAATGGAAGCTCGCTCGTGCGGTGAGTATGAATAAAGTGTATTGGGAAGGAGCCCAAATAGTAACTGCACATGTACCCAGCTTCTCAACAATATTCTTGCTGTAACAGGCTTCATTACTGTATGCAAGGCACTGCTCATTGCTTCAGTGCTAATCACTCTCTTCCTAGCCAATACCCTACATTCACTTTGCAGTGTGTTCCAAAGCATCAAGAGTCTGCATCTGTGCTTTTATACTTTTATCGTGGTCCAGCTCTCAGCATTGTGCACAACTACTGATTGGATACTATCTTTAGACTCTCCTTTTCATAGCCCATGGTGTTGAGTCTGTGTGTCCCAGTTATGCTTATTATAAATCACTGGACACAGACAACAAGAATAACTTTAACAGGTCTTTACTATTCGGAGGTCAGGGCTGAACTGCCCAGCAAATCACTACACAACGTTTATATACCGGTGTGGTCACCACCGGTATTACAGTATACAGCAGCCAAGAGAAAGTAGTACATCTCTTAAGGTAGTTCTCTTAAGGTGGAACAGGTTACATACACCACAATCCTCCCTTTTTAGCTTAACAGTGTATGTCCCCATTTAACATAACATAATAACATATAATATATATATATTATACAACTTCATGCAAAACAGTTCAAAGATTCAGTCTCTGAGGAGGCCTCCTGATCCGAGTTGGATAACGCCTTTCAGGGGTCTCTGATTCTCGTTGCTGGGGTGACTCATCTAGTTGATCTCTTATGGATTGGACATCATCATCAGGTACATTCACTTCTGAGGTAGATGCTTCAGGCTCACTAACTTCTTCCACGGTTGTCTCTACCGTAACCATGGGTTCGACCCTTGTTCTCAATTCTACCAGTTGGTCAGCATGACGTCTTATTACATTTTCACCAATATCTACCGTGTACATCAGGGGTCCTTGTCTGGCACGAATTGTTCCAGATTGCCATTTCTCATTCTTATAGTCCCGGGCTAACACTGGTTGTCCTATTTCGAAACTCCGAGTGGTCTTGTTATTTATATGCTGGAACTGTTTGTTTTCGACTTCCCTCCGCACATTTGGTTTTAACAAGTCCAACCTGGACCACAACCTCCTGTTATAGAACATCATGGCAGGACTTTGGTTTGTCACTGCATGAGTGGCGTTTCGATATGCCAGTAGGAAATTGTCCACCTTGTGTTGTAGTGGAATCTGATCTTCGCTCATGGCCTTTATTGCTTTTTTGAACGTTTGTACAAATCTCTCGGCCAACCCGTTTGTAGCCGGATGATATGGGGCAGAGGTATAATGTTTCACCCCATTCTTCTTCATGAATTTCTGGAATTCTTCTGACACGAACTGCAGTCCGTTGTCTGAACATATTTGTTCTGGCAATCCATTTCTTGCAAATATCGTTCTTAGCACCGCGATCGTCTTTTCCGAGGTAGTGGTAGTCATCTTAATCACTTCTGGCCATTTAGAATGTGCGTCCACCGCAATTAAAAACATGGAGTCCATGAATGGACCAGCAAAGTCAATATGTACACGTTGCCATGGGGTTGAAGGCCATTCCCATGGATGCAGCGGTGCAATCGGAGGTGCATTTTGAACTTTTTGGCACCCTGAGCAGCTTTTCGTCAGATCCTCTATCTGTTGGTCGATACCCGGCCACCACACAAGCCCTAGCAAGGCTTTTCATCTTGACTCCCCCCAGATGACCTTCATGCAGTTCCTTTAGAACTCTCTCCCTTAACTTAGGAGGAATAATCACCCTTGTTCCATACATCAATGTTCCTTGACAGACGGACAGCTGTTCTCGTCTTGCTGAGAATGCCGGTAACAGTGGATCACCATGTGCTGGCCATCCCTTCACTGTCAATTCGTAGACCCGGGACAGTGTCGGGTCGTTCCTGGTTTCTCTTTCAATACTTGCATTGGTGACTGGTAAACATTCGATGATGGTCGAGTGAAATAACTCAACAGGGTCAACCGTCTGTGCCTCCTCCGCTGTAGGTAGTGGCAGGCGCGACAGCCCATCAGCATTACCATGCTGCTTTGTACCTTTGAATTCAATCTGATATTGATGTGCCCCTAGGAAAAGGGACCATCTCTGGAGCCTCTGTGCCGTCATCACCAAAACACCCTTCTTAGGGTTAAAAATGGATACCAACGGCTGGTGGTCTGTCAGTAGCGTAAACTTTTGGCCCTGCAGGTAATGATTAAACTTCTTTACTCCCCACACAAGGCTGAGAGCCTCCCTATCTATCTGAGCATAGTTGCGCTCAGCGGAGGTCAATGATCTGGATGCGAACGCGACTGGCCTCTCCAAGCCATTTGGCAACTTGTGTGAGAGTACTGCCCCAATACCATATGGAGAAGCATCACAAGCCAAACGAATAGGCAGCGTTGGGTTGAAGTGAGCCAACACTTCCTCTGAGGTGATCAATGCCTTGCTTTTGCGAAAGGCCCTCTTACAGTCCTCGCTCCACTTCCATGGTACTCCCTTCTGCAAAAGAGCGTTCAGCGGGTGCAGCACCGTGGATAAATTTGGCAGAAACTTATGGTAATAGTTAATCAACCCTAGGAACGACCTCAACTGGGATACATTATCCGGAGCGGGAGCCTTCACAACAGCTTCGATCTTGTCAGGAGACTTATGAAGCCCCTCCGGGTCAATGACATGACCACAGTACGAGATCCGCTTCTGAAAGAACTCACATTTCTGGCGATTAACTCGAAGTCCATATTCTTTCAATCTGGTGAGCACCAGTTCCAAATTTGCAAGGTGTTCCTCATCATCATCTCCTGTAATCAGAATATCGTCCAGGTAACATTGTGTGCCTGGAATTCCCTGTAATACCTGCTCCATGGCCCTCTGCCAAATTGCTGGAGCCGATGCCACTCCAAAAACCAGTCTATTATACCGATACAAGCCTCTATGCGTGTTGATCGTGAGATACTGGCGTGACTCTTCCTCACCTTCCATCTGTAAGTACGCCTGCGCCAAGTCTATCTTGGTGAAGTGTTTCCCGCCAGACAACGAAGCGAAGATATCCTCAATCCGCGGAAGCACCGGATTAACAGTGATCTTGAAATCTCCACAGATGCGAACCTTCCCCGGTTCCCCCGGCTTGTTGCTCGATGAACGCTTCATGACGGGAACAATGGGCGTGGCCCACTCACTCCAGTCCACCTTAGACAGTACTCCTGAACGTTCTAGCCCTTCCAGCTCCGCTTCCACAGCAGGTCGTATCGCATAAGGTACCGGTCTGGCTTTGAAGAATTTCGGGTTTGCATGTTCTTCAACCTTGATGTTTGCCGTAATTCCTCTGTGTTCCCAGTCCCTGTTAGAACACCTCTTTAGCATCGTCCAATATTCTGGACAATCGTTTAGGTTTGACATCTTTTTTACCGGAATCTACCGTTAGTGCTTTTAAGGAATGCCAGTCCATATTTATTCTCCTGATCCACTCCCGTCCCAGTAGTGGTGGACCTCCCTCAGGTAGCACATATAAGTCCATTCCTCGGCTTTCTTTGCCCTTGTGGACCACCTTTACCTTTATCTTTCCGATGGGGTATACTCTTTGCCCCGTGTATGTTTTCAATACAATCTCCGTATCCCGTAGGGGAATATGTGGGAATAACCTTTTGTAATCTTGCTTATTCATGACCGTCAATGCCGATCCAGTGTCCAATTCCATCTTCACTTGGACTCCTGCTATCTGAAGTGTGACCCAGATAGTTTGGAGGTCTGCTTCATTACCCACATTGTGTACTCTTAGACAACCCAGTTCCTTACTGCTGGAGTCTGAATCTGACTTCTGTTCATCCGAACTGTTCTCTGTCACCTTGTGTACCTTTCTGCACTTTTCCTGCGGTGACTTTTTGTTGCTGGTCTTCTTTCCTGACCGGCATACTTTAGCTATGTGACCAAGCCTGCCACATTTTCTGCATTCCTGATTTTTGAACCAGCACTGGTTCTGATCATGCGTTGTCTTTCCACAACGATAACACTTTACTGCACCCAAGGCCATTTGATTGGTGCTGAGTTCCGATGACCTTAGCTGCATTTCTGCAGTGCCTCTCGCTGCGGCTTCGTGCGATGCTGCAATAGTGACAGCTTTATCAAGCGTAAGATCATTCTCCTCTAGCAGTCGCTTTTGTGTTCCTTCTTTTAACAATCCACACACAAATTTATCTCTCAGCGCATCTGCTAGTCCTGTTCCAAACTGACAGTACTTTGATAGCTTACGCAGTTCAATTAAGAATTCAGCGTTGCTTGCTTTCTTTCAGCTGCGTTCTTCTGTAAAATTTAAATCGTTCTGCTATCAGCAGCGGCGTGGGGTTTAAATGATTTTTCAGGACAGTAACAATATTCGCGAAAGTCTGATCCGCCGGTTTATCTGGTGATACAAGGTGCTTCAATAGCCTGTACGTCTTCGCACCCATTGAGTTTAATAAGGTTAGTGCTTTCTTATCATCTGGTACCTCATTTGCTTTACAATAAACTTCCATGCGTTCTACATACGTGGCCCAATCTTCGACATCGCTATCAAAAGCATTGATGTTACCATGTTTAGGCATCCTTGCAAGTTTCTTTAAATTTTCTTTTTCCCAAAATGGCGGCTTCCCGCGCTTGTCGTCTTCCCCCGCCTACTAAAATGGCGGCTTCCCGCGCTCGTCTTCTTCCCCCGCCGACTACAATGGCGGCTTCCCGCGTTTGCCTTCTTCCCCCGCTGGCTGCAATGGCGATTGCCGTGCTGCTGCCGTTCTCGCCTCCCCAGCGGTTCTCAATTCCCCGACGCTTTTTTGCTCCCCCGCGGTTCCCGTGGGCATTCACGCTTCCCCTGCTGTTGCGCCTCTCCGCCCCGCTTGCAGGCCGGTCCTTTACACCGGCTGCGGTTGAGTTCTCCGTGGTTCTCGTGGCCTTAACGCTGCCCCAGTCGCTGCGCCTCTCGGCCCCGATTGCAGCCCGGCCCTTTTCACCGGCCGCGGTCGAGTTCTCCGCCCTTTTTCCTCCGTTTTCCCTCCCCTACTCCACAGCCAACGCGGCCGACTTTCTGCTCGTGTCGCTGATCGGCTTACCCACCACCGTGGTAGAAGGGATGATCACTGCCTGTCGCTGATGGAGGGCTTCGTGGTCAGAATTTTTCTTTTTAACCTGGGTTCTCGATGCCTCCCGTGCGATGTGGTGCTCAGCAGGATGATGAGGGCGGATGCCTCTTCTCGACGCCCGTTCTGAGGATGAAGCTGCCTTGGATGTAAAACTGCCGCAGGGTAAGATCGGACTCGTCGCCACTGTTGAGTCTGTGTGTCCCAGTTATGCTTATTATAAATCACTGGACACAGACAACAAGAATAACTTTAACAGGTCTTTACTATTCAGAGGTCAGGGCTGAACTGCCCAGCAAATCACTACACAACGTTTATATACCGGTGTGGTCACCACCGGTATTACAGTATACAGCAGCCAAGAGAAAGTAGTACATCTCTTAAGGTAGTTCTCTTAAGGTGGAACAGGTTACATACACCACACATGGTATGTCTCTTCCTTACTAATGTTTGTTTCTATCAGACACCATGCAGAGATGATGCATGCTTGGACTGGGAGAAATTTGATTTACAGATTCCTCACAAAGGATTGCTTGCTGAACTATGTGCCTAACTGGCTTTGACCCAAAAGCCTGCTGGAATGCTTTTTTAAAAAATCAAAAACGTCTTTGATTTAATGACTGTTTAAAAATTAAAATGGTCAAAGGGCATGAAAATAAATTGAAGAATACGTTTATTTAATTAATGGAGAATCTTGTTCCAAAAATACCATGGGTGTAACTTCCTCCACTACGATTGTTTCATTTACTCTCTAAGCAACTTGCAGCATTGAGAGTTGTCACATTTCTTTTTTAAGTTTACATTTTTTTTTTCCTCTCTTGATCGTCCCTAGCCCTCCTTCCTTCTCATTTGTCTCACCATTGATATGGGTGCAAGCAAGAGAGCTGTTCCTATGTATCTAACCAGTAGATGGCGTGCAAGAACAATTTTTAGTGACTTATGCGAGCATTTTTGTGTGTTTTCATTCATTTCTCACTAATCTCGTGTGCACATTTGTGTCACTCCCTGACCGCAGAAGCAGGATCAGAAACTTGGCTGTGTAGAAAATTATGCACATGAATAGCATCTTCCATTCTTGTGACCTTTGTCTTTGTCTTTTTCTCTTCCTACATTTTGAAGTTTGCCTTTTTAATGCAATAATGTTATTCATATTAAAATAAGTGTTTTCATGCCTCTGAGCCAAGTCTTGTGTTCATTTACAGAATCCTGCACAAAGGAAATTGAGTACAAATCTATTGTAGATACAGTATATAGGTTATATCTTCCTGAAGACATTTTTGTTGCAGTATATGTGTAGATTTATTCTGGGACGTGAGTGTTTATTGCTCTGTGATGTTACTAAAATAAGTTGTTTATAAAGGCACTGTAGGGGTTCTCTTTACTACCTACTCCAGTTCTGATGTGCTGAAGTTAACCCATCTGAGCTGAGTACCAGAGAGAATAATTAGTACACATAACCAAGAGGCTGCTTGTACTTGTTTGCCATAAGCCCTGTTTTTCAGTACTTTTTTGGAATTGAGTAAGCAAAATATTTTATATAGAACCAGGGGTCACAGTCTCAGAATAAGGGATCGGCCATTTAGGACTGAGATGAGGAGAAAGTTCTTCACTCGGAGGGTGGTGAATCTTTGGAATTCTTTAACCCAGAGGGCTGTGGAGGCTCAGTCGTTGAGTATATTCAAGGCAGAGATCAATAGATTTTTGAATATCAAGGGATATGGGGATAGTGCAGGAAAGTGGAGATGAGGTAGAAGATCAGCCATGATCTTATTGAATGGCAGAGCAGGCTCGAGGGGCCAAATGACCTACTCATGCTCCTATTTCTTATTATATTCTTATTAAAAAGTGTACATAAAATATTCATGCTGCAGATACTTTTATGGCCATCTGGGATTATCTTTTTTTTACAAAAGAATGTTGAACTAAATGGTTGTACAATGCTATTAATGTTGACTGTGTTATGTTCTCTGCAGGACTACGTATCAAACAGGAGCCGGTAACCAGTTACCCTCAAGTGGTGGTGGTGAGAGTTCCCACTCCTTCAGTCCAGAATGACAGTGACATCACTCTACTGCGGCACCTGGAGAAGATGGGCTGTCGCCTGGCTAATCGTCCTCAGGCCATATTGCACTGCGTCAACAAGTTCTGGACATTCCAGGAGTTAGCTGGTCACGGCATACCACTGCCTGATACGTTCTCTTATGGTAAGTATAAATGGATGTCAAGGACCCTTTTGCAACTTTTGAGTCTTTAGCAATATTTTACTTTTGTTGAATCTGGTAGTCAAATAAACACTTAATACCCTCTGACAAAGTAATTGTATCAGGACACAAGCTGGTCTGTGCAGTCTCCAGTGCTGTAGCTTTCTCTGGTACCTGCAATAGTTATATGTGCAGCTGTAAATTTACAGTTGAATATGAAAGCTAGACAACATTTATCAAGTGTGCTTCCTTACCATTCTTGATCTTGGTGTCCTTTTTTATTGTGGGTACTGTGTGTCCCTGGAGACTTGCAACTGTTGCATTTGATATGGTTTGCATAAGAGGTGACTAAAAGCTGAAACGGATTACCAGGATGTGTAGTTGAAACCAGAATATTGGATTTATTTAAGAAACGGCTCGATGCTGTAATTGGGTCAGTTTTCTTGAAGGATAAGATAAAAATGTGTATCAATTTTTGGCCCATTTTGTATATATTTTTAATTTTCTGTTTCTCTTGGTCTGGGGGAAGAGAGGACAAATTTGTTTCCTTCTTGCAGACAGCCAAATTAGGAGGTGGGGATTGAAGCATCGAAAATCTTATTCCTGTTTGCACAATAACCTAGAAACTCTGTTCTTTTTACAACAGGTGGCCACGAAAATTTTTCCAAAATGATTGATGAAGCTGAGCCTTTGGGTTATCCGGTGGTAGTTAAAAACACACGAGGTCATCGAGGTATAAACTCTTTCTCATTCTGCAGTTGAGTACAGATACAGTAAAGCCACATAAACTTGTATTTAATTCCACAATCTTTATTATCACTTTTGTTAAGGACCAGAATTCAAAACCGTGAAGGCTGTGCTGAGATAGCTGATCTCACCTGTGATAGCAGTTGGGGCACTACAATTGGTCAGTTTCCCCATCACTGGGTTGGGGGGGCAAGGTCCATGTGCAGAGTCAGCCAGGCGTTTTGCTTCTGATCACGATCCAGTGACCCCTAATGATAAATATGAGAGTTTGGATTTGGGCGAAGACAGGCTTGGCTGTGATGCCGCCACCATCCCAGTGTGCAATAGCCTGCCGACACACTCGCTGTCCAAGATTGCACATTAAGAATTAGCCCCCTTGGTGAGGTACCAGAGGGTGCCTGGTGCCCAGTGGAATGGCTCTCCCAGCATTTTCAGGAGAGGAGAAAAGTAAAACAAAGTGAAGGATTAAAATCTGCCTTTTTTTTCAAAAATAATTTGAGTTTACATAAAAATATTATGAAGTGAAATACTGAGCTGTCTTGTATGTTGGTTAGTGCCATGTATATAAAGAACAATACTAAACCTTATTCTTTATTGCCTCAGCAGAAATTGCACATTATTTATAACCTGTTCAGATGCATAACAAAGTTTTACTTGTGTGTCGTTCCACTTCAGGAAAAGCAGTGTTCCTGGCACGGGACAAGCATCATTTGTCCGATTTATCTCACCTGATACGACACGATGCCCCGTACCTTTTTCAGAAATACGTGAAGGAATCTCATGGGAAGGATATCCGCGTGGTCATGGTGGGAGGCCGTGTGATTGGTGCAATGCTGCGCTGCTCCACAGATGGCAGAATGCAAAGCAACTGCTCACTAGGTGAGATTTTGCACTTCATGGGTAGTTACTGGAAGATACGTGGCTCCCCCAGTGGCTCCATTGGGAAAGTCAGTGTGTAACTCAGTTATACGGACTAGAAGTCCCAGGTTTGATCCCTGGTCTGGTTTGGGACAGTTGGTCTCATTGCTTCAGGTTTTGATGGGGGAAAATTCAGCAAGGGTTCCTGCCCCTAATAGCAAAATAAAAACCGTCTGCAATTAAATCTGACGTCAGATTTGTACTGATGCCTCTGTGCAGAAACAAAATGGCGGGGTGGGGAGAGCTTCTCTTCTGTCTTTGTCTGTTGACCTTTGGCTCTCAAGAGGAAGATGGTGAAGGATCCAAACCCATTGTGAACTAAAATGTTAAAGCAGCAAGAAATGCCAGGATTCCGCCCCACATGAACTGATCACCCTCCGATATTTTTTCACACGTAAGCAGTATCCTGGCTCCTAAACAATTTTCCTGTTGACTTTTGAAATGTTGCATTGGTACCATTCTGTTGATCTGGGTTTAGGTACATTATTGGACAGTGTGGAGGGAGCTTACTCCGTCTCTAACTGTGCTGTACCTGACCTAAGAGTGTTTCTTGATTATCGCTGGGCACCACATATGGTAGGTGTTACATCTCCAGCACTAACATCCCTAATCTTGAGTAAAAACATTCAGCAAATCCCCCACCCACCCTAAACCAAAACACTTCATTTTTTAAAAATTGATGATCGTTTGAAGCGTGTGTTCATTATATAGTAAAATGTTCCTAATCCAAACTAGCCAGGAACAACCACAGTTCAGGTTAGAGTAACATGTTTATTTATAGTATCTGTAACTGTGCTTCTCGGTTTGCAGATTTGCTGTGTCTTGAGTGTTTGTTTCAGTACATAAATACCAATTCCCCACGCTAACGAGAGATGGTCTTTCCAACTCCCCTGTTCTCAATACTGATCTGTGCAAAATAACTGTCTTTAGATAACTGGTGTTGTGCCTTCCTGAGAAGTAACATATTAATTGTGTTTGCATGTAAATTTGGTTAATTACAGTAGGCTTGGTTACCAAGATGTGTTACATGAGTATCATATTATAGCAGATAAAAAATTACAATTTTTGTAAATGAGTATCGCGTGCTTATGCTTTATTTCTTGTAGACATATTGGTCCCACACCTAACTTCTTGTTTCGTTTTTTTTTTAAAAGTTAATTCTGCCATTTTACAAAGACTGTTGTAAGGCTGGATTGCTGGTTTTTTCTATCATTTGAGGCCTTCAGTTGTGAAGGTAGAGCATCCTCCAGTGGAAACTGATACTACTGCACTTCAGTTCACTGAAGTGATCAGGCTGTAAAGCCATTAGAACCCAGAGTTTGGGAGCTTGGATTCAAACTGAAAAAAACATTTCTGCCTTCCTTCAAACGCATGACAGTTTAATTTGCTGCGTGGTTAAAATCCAAGAGTTTGACTGCAATGCTGACGAAAGGCAGCATTGGACAGAGTGTGGCACCCTAAAGAAACTGAGGCCACTGAGGGTCAAAGGGAAATTCCTTCAGTGGTTGGTTATGTCAGACACAAAGGAAAACACGTAGATTGTCGGGCGGCAGTCATCGCAGCTTAGGACATCATTGCAAGATTTCTACAGGGAAGAGTCCTCTGGCCAAACTTCTTCAGCTGCTTCAGCAATGACCTTCCCTCTGTCATAAGGTCAGGAGTGGGGCTGTTCATTGATAATTCCACAATGTTCAGTTCCATTCACAACTCCTCCGATAATAAAGCAGCCCGTACCAGCCTACAGCAGGATCTGGACAACATCCAAGGTGTTGGGCTGACAAGTGCAGGTAACATTTGCATCACATAAATTCTAGGTAATGACCACCTCTAGCATGAAAAGGCCCAACCACCTCCCCCTGACCTTCAATAGCACCGGCATCAACATCTTAGGGGCCACCAATGACCAGGACCAGCCATATCAACATCGTAGCTGCAAGAATAGGGCAGAGGCTCAGTACGGCGTAATAAGCGGCTCACCTACCGACCCTCTCAAAGCTTCTCCACCACCTACAAGGCTCAAGCCAGGTGTGTGGTGGATAAGCCCACTCGCCTGGATAGGTGCAGCTGCAACAACACTCAAGAAGCTCAATAGGATCTAGTTTGCTTGATTTTTGCCCCTACCACTGGACTTGATATCCACTCCCTGCAACACCGGCACATGTGGCTGCAGTATGTATGATCTACAGGGTGTGCTGCAGAAACTCAACAAGGTTAATTCAACAACCACACTCTCCCCTGTGACCTTTACCATTGAGAAGGACAAGACAGCAGTGTAATGAGAATTCCCATCACCTCCACGTTTCCCTCCCAAGTCTCACACTATACTAGATAAGATAAGATTAGAAGAGCAGGAGTAGGCCATACGGCCCCTCGAGCCTGCTCCGCCATTCAATAAGATCATGGTTGATCTTCTACCTCATCTGCACTATCCCCATATTCCTTGATTCCCTTAATATTCAAAAATCTATCGATCTCTGTCTTGAATATACTCAACGACTGAGCCTCCACAGCCCTCTGGGGTAGAGAATTCCAAAGATTCACCACTCTCTGACCTACTGCCTTGGACATATACCGGCATTACTAATTTGGTGTTCTGGAATTCCCTACCTAACACTATTGTGGGAGCACCACCACCATGAGGACTGTAGTGGTTCTAGGAGATGGCCGCCACCACTTTCTTGAGGTAACTAAGGATCGATAATAAATGCGGCCGTGGCAGCATTGCCCACAACCAGCAAACAATTTTTTTTGTAAAAGGTTTGGTGAGGGGGAACTGGAGACGAATGATGGTAGTGTCAAAAGTAAACTGTTTAAGACGCCAGTTGGAAAAAAATTGTCATCTTCAGCAGTTAGCAACAGACATAGAGAAGTCACAGTTCTTCATTTCAAGATTAGCAGAATTGCTGTGTGCAGATAAATTTATTATTTGGGACCTGACAGACTGTTGGGCAAGCTTCAAGTTAAAATGAGTTAAGACTGGAGATTTGAGTTCTTATTTCCCAGCAGAGGTTTCAGCTGTAAATACCAGGCTTCCTGACTGTTGCATCGAACGCTTAATTTTTCATTTTAAAAGAGTACCTACATACTTCTACTCATTTTCTCTGTAGTGCCCTAAAAATAATTTCCAATTTTCTTGGGAGTTCTGAACTAATCCTGTTTTTTCTGTGTTTGACAGGAGGTGTTGGTATGATGTATCAGCTGAGTGAGCAGGGCAAACAGCTGGCAATCCAGGTCTCCAATATCTTGGGCATGGACGTGTGCGGTATCGACCTGCTCAGGAAAGATGATGGTTCTTTTGTGGTGTGTGAAGCCAATGCAAATGTAGGCTTCAGGGCCTTTGACAAAGCTTGCAATCTGGATGTAAGCGGTATCATAGCGGACTACGCCCTGTCGTTGCTGCCAAGCAGACTGACCAGAAAAATGTCCCTCCTTTCTGTAGTTTCGAGTGCCAGTGAAACAAGTGAGCCAGAGGTGGGGGCACCAGTCAGCGCCATCCCGGAGAGTGTGTTCACCATGAGTGTGGGATCAAGCTCCAGTGAGAGTGACCCTGAAATAGTGGAGGTCAGGGATTCTGACACTACTGCTTCCAGGTCCATGCACACTGTCCTGCCCGAGCCAGGCTACAACATGAACAATCTCATAAACACTGAAATGAAACTATTGAGTGAGTGAGGTTGAGGAGCCTCTACTAACAGGTATAACAGACAGGGCTGCTTTCCCAGCTGAACTGTGGATAAAAGACTAAAAGAATTGATGGAAGGGACACTTAATTTATTCTCCATATTAACCATTATGTCAAGTCTGGGTTTGTTGAATAACCCTGAATGATATTATAACCATTAACTCACTCCTGGGCAATGGGTTATGTAGTCTCAATGGTGGTGGGGGTGGGGTTAGGTGCAATTTCTAAACTTACTTCAATAACACAATAGTATGATTTCAGTTGTTTAGTTAAAAGGCATTGCCTTGGCAATAAAAAGGTAGTCAATATCTGAAAGAGAAAGACTGGTTAATGTTATGGAGGAGACCCTTCATCAGTTCTTGTTGGGAAATGCACAGCCTCTGCTAGACACCTCCCTGTGGTGGCATGGCTGAGATCAGGAACTTCCTGTATTTAGAATCAATGTCTTGCCTCTCTGCAATGAACTGCACCTCCATGCTATTTTCCCCTTCCCTAGAATAGCTGTTTAATATATTTATTTCTTACTGTCTGCTACGGCAGCAGTGCTAGTTGCTAAAGTCTGCGTCTACTGCACAGACCTTGAAGACTTTTCAGGAATTTTAGTGGGAACAGTTTGAACTGGCATATGCTAATAAATGAGCCGATTATTATTCCGGAGCATGTAGTAACTCACAAGTTGAGATCTTTTAACTGGTCTCAGACCAAAAGCGTAAGGATGAAGGGAACGGAGAACATCAATTTAAAGTAAAATTGCAGCACATACCAAAAATGACACGAGCCATGATTTCAATTCTTATCTCTTCCACCCACCCCCCCCCCAAAAAAAATCCTTGAACAGTGAGATTAAAATACTGATTATAAAATAAACACATTTCTGCAGAAAGTAATTTGAGAGAAAAATCTAATCAGTAATATATAAAAGAGCTTAGATGATTAGTCATTTAATATTTTTAGCTGTTTTTGGAATTTGGCATGTGAATTTGCCTACCAGGTTGGTTAATGGATAAAGGATACGTGTTGATGGGGTGTGATGATAAACAGTGGAAAATTGGTTGCTTACAAGTAGTTTCTCTATGTTTGAAGGTGAGTTAGAAGTTCTTCTCAGCTCGAGATTTGGCTGTAATCTTGATGAAATCTTCATTTTTGTCAACTTAATTGATAAAATTCTGTTTTTCTCAGACTTGCGATTGCATGGAAACAATCCCAGGCATAGCATAGAAACATTGGGGAAATAAATAGGATACGTAGTCTAGCCCATAGATACAAAAGTCCTTTTGACTCATGAGTGACCAAGTTGACGTGTGGTGTAAATGCATTGAATTGTGGCCACTGTTCATTGCCCCCATTTCCATTTCACCGTTTTAATTTTACTTGCCAACACTTATGCTAACGTTAAAAAAAAAAAAATCAAAGATGAACAAAGGCCATTTGTTCCATTGAAGCTTGTCTCTCTAGTATCCTAATTCTCCAAGTAATGGCAGAATTCTTCCCATCGTGCAGGTAATTGGTTAATGCACGGGGATTGATCTCAGCTTCTTAATCAGCTGGTGAAATGTAAAATAGGAATTAACTGTAAATCAGTAAGAATTAGAAAATTGGTGTAATTTGACGTGATTCAGAACAGCAAGTATTGATGTTTATATACCAAGTATTGGTTATCTGCACAACAGGTGAAATCTGCAAAGCTGCTGCAAAGTCAGAGCAAATGTATGGGGATTGATCTGTGCTCTTTCTGACTTTGCAGAAGCCAGCTCCAGCCTCTCGTGGTCTGCTGAGCCTCTTATTAAAAAGTAAAGTGTCTGTACTGTATTTACAAATTGTATCTCCCAACACGGTGGGCACAGCACCAGTATTATGTTTTCCTTTGAAAAATTTCAGTATTTTTCCTGGCTTTTATAATTGCTGGTGAGTTTGAGCGCACATTACTGAATGTGCAAATTTGGCAGTTAATGGACATGTCAACAAGCACAAGGCTCACAGGCACTTTAAACAAACTAGGATGTTGTCATTTAAAACTAATTTTAAATAGGAAAACTCAGTTTCAACAGTTTTTGTTGATGCATAGGCTTTCGTCATCATACAGTTGTAAATACTGCCACTTGAAACAAAAGCCGCCAGTTTAGCTAACTGTAACGTAATGCCTAGCTGTCTCATTCCGCTAGATGAAAGGCCAACTAAAACAACTAGGTGTTAAGTGGCAGCTAATACTGTAAAATGAGCAGGTAATGGGAGTCAGAAGCCAAACACAGTAAACTGCTTAAACCATTATAATGCCCATGTTTAAAAAAAACACTGCCAATTTTTGCAGTATTAAAAATATATATTGCATTGAGAGAACCTGAAATCCTGGACAGATTTGGCCATAGAATCTACATTTACGTGTCTCAGAATTTGGTTGGGTTTCCTACAGAAATTGGCTTCAGGTGCTGCAGAATTCTAGGTCCCTAAATTTAATGGATGATTTCTGCGTGTAAGGAGTCTCTGTGATTGGATGCTCAACAACAAGCTGTCTGTGCAGCTCAATAAGACCAACAGTGTTCTCTAAATAATGTGGTACTCATTAATGTAAAGGCAATCTGGCCATGGCAAGTACTCTTTGCACCATTACTGCACAGGGCAGCTCTCAACATAACCTGTTTGTGTGTGTGTTTAAAACAGTAAAAGAGCATTGTACACACTATACACTTGGAGACTGCACTGACCTGTGTTTGCACAACAACTGGGTTAAATGTAATTAATTCCTTCTGGAAGGGCTCCAGCTAGCCAACATGCGATGTTGTGTTAACTACAATTCAAGGGACTTCGAACTAAAGTAATTAAAATTGGCTCTGTCTGAGGGCTTGAGTTAAAAGGTTCACAGCATCCTCTTTCACCTTTTTAACATCCTCAAGCACACCAGCCTCTATCTTTTAAGATGGCTTGTGAACATTCCCAGCCATTTTCTATAAAAAAATTCCTGCAATTTAAAAAAGACAACAGGGTTACTTTGAAAAATTAAGATCCAACATTCAAGGCTTTATCTGCATTGTTGTAAAGTTTTCACACAATATTCTGATTGACTACTTTGACTCTGACTCTGTTCCAGCTGCTGCTGGGTTTAAAGTCAATGACTTGAAAATCCCTGGAACTATTTCCATGCAGCACTGAATCCAGGGATAAAGCCCAGACATGGTTCATCGTGCTTCACTTAAACTTGTTGACTAAATGTCTTAAAGCAGATGCTTAATTTTTCTTTTGCATACCATTCCCTGATGACTGAGTGTGTGAATGCACCACATGGTACAGCACTGAGCCACGCAATCCAACACACTCGCTGGTGCTGAGTTAGCATATCTGAATGGGGACACTGCTTTTGGTTGTCCTGTGCCTGGGCTGGAGGATGGGTGTGGAAATTGGCCTCAGTGGAAGTGTTTGTAAATAGTAGAAAAGACACAGTCAGGCTTGACTCTTAATCCAACAGCCCACCAGTGTTTGCTATTCAGGCTTGCAGGTGAAGAATGGCCATGTGTGTGAAGTGCCAGAGGGTCACTTTGACTGGAACTGTCACCCAGCATAAGGTCTGGTCTTCAGGGGAGTAAAGATGAAGGCGAAAACTCAAATTCAAAGTCACCTATGCTGAGGAAGTTGTGCAATTTCTGTGGTAGACAGAAAATTCTAATAGTCAATTTTGCATCTGTGTACATGCAAATAAAATTAACAGTAAAAGCAGTATGCTTTTATAATCTTTCTCTCTCCTCCCCCCCCCCCCCCCCCCACAAAACACCAAAAGAAAAGGATTAGCCTTGACATTCTTTCTAAAGGAGCCCTCGGGTTACCCTGTAAATTCAGTGTTGTAAGAACTTTGTTGAGGTGGCAAGTCGATGTCTTGATCTTGAATAAAGTGTAACTGACTCCCTAGCCATTTTGAGGGAAGCAGAATGGGTTGTCAAGTCTGAACATCTTCACAGTCACTGCTAGTGGCTAACCCACGAGGAGCTGTGTTCAAGTGGTATGGACTGTCCCCAACAAGATAGTATTTGTTGTTTTTGCTTCCTCCTTATATAAATGTTCAGCATTTGGTTTAGTTGACTAAATGGGTGGGGAGGCTACTGCTGTTGATCAAGGTGCAACATTGGTGTGTAGGCTGAATTGCAGAGATCCAGAACTGTTGGAAAATCTACTTATTCTGACAGTGCAGTATAGTTTGCAATTTAACTTAAGAACATGCAAGAGGATGAAGAGCCTGTATGTTTGAATAAAGATGCCCTATAATTGCATTGAGTGTACTTGCCTCCCTAATAACTGAGGGATGGGAGAAGAGAGGAAGAAGAGTGCCAATGGTTCAAAGCTTGAAAGTATTTTAAAATGGTGAGGGAGAAGCGGTGAATGTTTGCTGGTGCTCTACCCCCTCACCTTTTTCAATAAATTGCTGATTTTTATGTATTTTTTTAACCTATGACAAGCTGGCTGATGTTTAGGCAGTGGTTGTGCACAGGACATGTCCTGGTTACAGTAAGATATGTTAAACATCCACAAGTGAAGCTGACTGGATAACTTGTCGGATCATTTATGATCTCTTATAGCTAGCTGTTGACCTGATATTTACGGTACGCATCTAAAATTCAAAAGAATTTTTGCTTTTGTGACTTAACTAGTAATGGGGTAAGGGAGAAGAAAAGGTAACTTTATAAACTAAGCCAATGATTCTCAAGCCATGCACATGATGAAAAACCTTTTCGGACATAAATTCCTTCAGCTCCAAGACCACCAATTAGGATTTCTGAATGCAAACTTCAGAGATCAGTCTGGCAGCTATTTCTACCAGCTGTTTGATAGACGAGTGCTATATGATACCATGTACAAAATGTGTTGCCATGCAAAACACTGACTGTTCGCTAACAGGCTGGCAGGTTTAATCAATTACATTAAGACTATACTGGTGAAATAATTTAATTGGAGTATGTTGATACCAAAATTTGATTTTGTTTAAAATTGTGACTGCCACCCCCCCCCACCAATAATTCTAGAATGAAATGTGTACGGTTTTTGTATGGAGGTGAGGGAAGAGATTTGAGCCTTTTATCCACACTTTCCCTTCATTCCAGCTTTGTTGATGTGAGCATTTGAGCAAAAATATTACTGCAGATCCTTTGCATTTGCCTCACTCTGATTAATAAGGATTTTTTACCAAGTGGCTGTTCTCCTTTCCATGGTACTTGAAACTGTCGGATGTATTTATATATACTCAACCTTAGTGTAACAACAAAACGGTTTCCGTTGATTTGTAAACACTGAGTCAGATCAATACTGTGACTCCCCATTGTGCTGGAAACTTTAAAGTGTAAGCCCCCAGTAGCTGAGGTTTCAAACCCAATTGCAGATCTTTTACCACAGCCTTAACATGGTCTCTATATCCATGGCAGACTCGAGAGCAGTTCATTGTACAGAGTGTAAAATTGAGGCAGCCTCACCAGTCCTGACATTCCATTGTGTTTGCAGACCAACTGTGGGAGAGCAGGAGAAGCAGCCCTGTCCCATTCTCCAGGCATGAGTAGAATATTATACATATGTAGTTAGGAATTAAATTTAACTTGTATTTAAGAGAAAAAAATATTTGAACATCCAAAACTGTTGAGTTTATGCTTTTACTGCTTATTTCATAAACGCGCAGTGTTCTTTAAACATTGGGGTGGGGGTGGGAGGGAAGGGTCTGAAAATGTACATTTAAATAATAAGCTGTGAGTGTTCCAATGCACTGAACTGTACAGCTGTGATGTTTGCATTTACTGACTGTTTCACTAACTGCGTTTCTCTGTAGAACATTGTGTTTGGAGCAAGGTTGATTTTTCTTGTGTAAGTGTGACTGTGTGCATGCAAGACTGGGTGCCTTGTTCAAATGTTGTGGTTGACACAATAGTCAAAGGCCATGAATGAGTTGGAGTACAGGGCAGTTGTACAACCAAGTATCCTTGACAACATACACTAGGGACATAGCTGAAACAGTTTGAATGATCAAAGCCTGAAAATTTGTGTGACTATCTTCATTGAGATGGTTTGGGATATATGCACGACACTTGTTTTAAATGATCTTTTATTGGGGTAAAGCAACTTTAATTTAAGTGCAGCATTTCCCATTCTGGTCAATGTTCATGTGATATGAAAAGTAACCTAATGGTTGTTTCCTTTTAGATAAGGTAAAGTAAACTAAAGGGTGACTCTGTTTCAGCCAACAGCTTGTATTCAGTGTATACATCTTTGGTTATGCATTGTGCATGCACATATTGCAACATGGGCTGCGATTAAGATCTGACCATAGTGATGTGTACAGTTACTGGTAGGTTACCTTCAGCATCAAGCTATTGGGAATTGTAAAATTGTTGACTGACACGTCAGACAATGCAGAATAAAAATGGAGTATGCTCTTTGTTTAAAATAATCCATTAGACCCTTGGGCTGCAGTTCTGGATGGCATGGAGACAGATCGTGATCAGCACCAAAAGTACCTTATACATTAGCTGAAGATTTTTTATAGACCTGAATTTATCTCCCATTTTTGTGATCTTGTCCAACTGGCAGCTAGAATTTGCAAGTTTATAAACTACAGTAAACTTTTCATGTGTTTTTGTCACACAAAGGATATTTTATAAATTTTATTAGAATTTTTTTAATAACATTTTTACTATTGATTATTAAGTACCTTTCCACTGGGCAGTTGTCGTTTGGATTTGGAAGGAGGCTGAAGCAACACATATTCCAGTTGTAAAACTGGTGTCTCTTAACATGCTGCCTGCACAGCCTGATTGTACTGCTAAGTGACTGTAGCCCAAAGGTATAATAAAGCAAATAGTAACTCATTTTCTGACAGTAGTACTTCAGGTTTTGCCTCCTGATCATACGAGTGGCATCCTGTGTCCAAGAATATATATTAGCCTTTCGCTTTTGTCATCAGGACACAAACTCTTAGTCATTCTGGTCCTTTTGGGCAACCTAGTAGAGTTGTGGGTTACTAATTGTATTATATGTTATGCATTCCCTGTATATGTGTGTGTGTGTATCAGAGAGAGAGCGAGCGAGCATGCGTGTCTTTCGTGATTGTACAGATTTCAAGAGTGTGGTTAAATGGGTAAGTGGATTGACTTGCGATGTTTGAAAACTTGAAGGACTAATAAGATTGAGAATGCTTGGTAGGGGTTTCATGACCATTAGAGTGGGAGTAAGCTGAATTCCTAGACATCAGCATTCTAACTTGCTTCCAACAAGTATATGGATTTTTAACAATAAACCAACTGGAGTTTTAATACATTTGTAGTTTCTATAGACAGATAAGTGGTTGTGACTTGAACTGCACAGAGGAATTATATGTATGAAAACATCTACAATCACATGTTCCTTGAACCCTGTCTAGTTTTAAATATACTCAAATCATTTTTAAAGATTTGGTTCAAGAGGAGGAGAGAACTTTCAAACAATGCAGGATAAAATGACAATTGAGAATTCCTCCATTTAGATGCTTCTGCTCCATTACAAAATGAAATATTTGTGTGGTTTGTGGGGAATACAGAATTTCAGTACAATATTAAGTAGCTAAGTGGGCCTTAAAACCTATTGCTACCCCTTTTTGCAGCAGCTTGTGCTGCATCAGTTATTTTTTCCTGCACCATTTATCTTTCAGCCTCTGTGGCACTGAATAGTAGCAGTGCAAAGCCACACTAGTGGTGAATATATTATGAGAAAGATCCAACTACTGTACTAGGCTTTTAACATCAGTAATACAAACTGCAAAACATTACATATTTTAAACAACAGTAAACACTCTGGCCCCAAGTTCCTGTAGATTGGGTTTAATAACAATCTTTAATAAAAAATGATCAGCTGAGGCTATTTGCAATTTATCACTTTGGAGTTTATAGAATGTTTATGGATGTAGCAGTTTGAATGTGAAACTCCTACCAAGTGGTGCAAACTGACCAAGTGCTGGTGAAGCTGGCCAATTATTGGTAGTTGAATAGCTAGTTGGAATGGCAGGGATGTGGTGTTAGTCACATTGATCATGGTGAATACTGTACATATACTTCTGTTTCAATTTTTTAGAATGTAATAAAATGATTCATAGAAATTAAAACCATCTATTAAACTGAGTTGTGCTTTTTTCTTTAATTTTTAAAGAGGAATAAGAGAAGGGTTACACCAAACATAGATACTTAATGTGCTTTCTACAGATAATGAAACAGCCTCTTGGAAAATGTTTTTCCCCCACCAGGATTGCTTATAAAATTTCAGCATTAAATGGTCATGTCTGAACTTTATTGAGAAGTGAGTTTTGAATTTACTCTGGTCCAGTATAACCCAGAACTGAACTACAGAGACCATGGATGGACAAGGGGAGGGAGTATAATTTACCAAACATTCTGTCACTCTTGCAGCCCAGTTCAGACGACTAATGCTTTTACTCATTTCACAATGCAGTAAGAAGACACTTCAGATCACTGTTTCTTGCTAATATTTGCTTCCACCTTTGGCAATAGATAACACACTTTACTTGGATAGCTCTGTGAGTGTGTGCATTTGATACCTGTTAAGTCAAACCAAAATAGGTTTACCCACTGCATGTTTTTTTATAATATATATGTTCTGTACCAGTGTACATTACTTTGTTTTTCCACACTAAATGTCATCTGCTATTTACTAGATATCACACGTCCACTAACTTTGCCCCCTTCCTCAAGGCATTCCAATAGATGTGAGGCACAGTTTATTGCAAGAGTACGCACAAACCTTTATCACTGCTCATAGTTGCCTACATAAAACAGTCACCACACTTCAAAGTATTCTATTAATTAGGGCTACTGCTTGCTGTGTCTTGTGAATTAATGCTTACAGAAACATAGATACCAAGTCTGTTGAGGACCACAGGTAAAAAGGGGGGGGGGGGGTAAGAGACATGGGATGTGGTGCCCCCTGATCATGGGTACAGCTGATCTATTGTTTCGAAGACCATGCTGGGTACTCTATATAGTTTCTATTATCCCACGATTGGCTCGGCAAGTTTAGTGACATACAGACCTGTAAGATCCCTGGTTTGATCTCTGGTCTGTGCTGGGACCCTGTTTGCTGGTTCTGATGGACATTCACAGTCCCAGGACACTATTTAGAAGAATTGTCCAAGCCAACATTCCCAAAAGCAGGTTCATTGGTAGGTTGTCTAATTGCTTTTTGTGGGATTTTGCTATGAATAAGATGGTTGCTGCATTTGCATAACAATCACTGCACTTAAAAATAATTGATTGTGTACAAAGTACTTTGTAATATGTTTGAGACATAAGGTGCTATATAAATGTTTTTTTGTTGCATTGATGCACTATTTGCTACATGATACTGGCTTTTATCTGTCACAGTTGAAGCTTGTGCCCCTGACTTCCTGTAAACTCTTTGCTAAAGAAACTCAGACAACTTTCTATGTGGAATTTTTTTTTATTGCCAAAACATTGCAGTACCCCACACCACCTCCATGTGAGTATATAAAAATATAACCAGTGCTCCATTTTGGTACACCGAGTGAGCAACCTGGCACAGCAACTTTTAGCATGAATTCGCCCATGCGTAGGCGGATGGTCCCTTCCCCCCAGGATACGAAAGTGCCTTTTCAGCCATCTCGAGAAGACGCTTAATGGTGGCAATCTCTTTCTCGTTTTGTAAAAACTCGCTGTCCTCCAGAGCCAGTTTCCCATATTCAACTGCCTGAAACAAGAGACAAACCTGTATTAAAGGGAGCTCTGTACTTTTACTGAAAAAAAATACTAAAGAAATCACCCTTGATTTAGTGAAATGCTTCTAATGGGCCAGTCCTGACCACCCAAGAACAAAAGAAATAGGAGCAGGAATAGGCCATACGGCCCCTCGAGCCTGCTCTGCCATTCAGCAAGATCACAGCTGATCTACCTCAACTTCACTTGTCCGCCCTATCCCCATATCCCTTGATTTCTTTAGTGCCCAAAAATTTATCGATCTCAGTCTTGAATATACTCATCAACTGAGCATCCACAGCCCTCTGGGGTAGAGAATTTCAAGACTCACAACCCTCTGAAGAAATTTCTCATCTCAGTGCTAAATGGCCAACCCCTAGTTCTAGACTCTCCAGCCAGGGGAAACCGCCTCTCTCACTGTGGGAGGAAAATAAATTTACTTGGGGGCCCCAGGGTCTTCCCAATATATTACAAAATTGGTCACCAGCCTGCTGTTAAAATGCACCAGGCTGTAAATTGCATTAATGTCGGTGTCATGGCTCTTCAAGACAGGGCAGTGTGAATTCCAGGATTCCTTTTTGAAAAAACTGTTCTATTAATGAAGAATCGATTCCCTGATTCATGGTATAAATTGATCAATAATCCCATGCTAATTGCTAAACTATGTTTTGTATAGCGAGAGAATAGGATGAGAAACGGATTGGTAACCAACTACTACCATTAGGGTCAGAACAAATCAGTAATGAACCTGGATGAGTCACTGATCAGTTATATTTTCATGCGTTCCAGATTTTTATGAATTTACTGTAGTTGTAGTAAATGTTACAGGACTTTGCTGTTCAGCTGGTGCAGAACATGACAAAATGAAATCAGGCTTCACTATATTTTATTCAGAAACTTGGAACTCTTAATGCAATGGAGTTGGTTATAACGCTACAACATCACAAAGATTTACTTAGGTTATGAATTTGTTTCTCCCAGTTTTTGCAGTATATTTCTCGTATCGAGAGACTTGGCAGTTTTAAACTGACATTTTTACTATAACTTTCTGAAATGCATTCACCCTTTACGAATTATTGAATGTAGATTCCTGTATTTTCCTCCAAGATACTTTAGAGATTCATTAATGTGTTGATTCTCTACTGGATAAAAATGCAGTTTTGATCTGCAGTAGAATTCTTTTTTTAATTCCTCTTGTTTTGGTGTCTCGATTCAGCCCGAGATGTGGATTGATGGGAGAGCACTCTGAGCTCCTCTTCCCTCTGAACAAAGTAAGTGCTTTGAGTAACTTCAGGTCATGTGGGGGATCTGTGACCCTTCCTAGGCAATTGCATTGTCCTGCAGTGCTTGTTCCTTGTGAGGCCTCTTAGGTATTTACATATATCTATAATGCTTGTACCTTCTGAGCTCTCCTAAGTAGTCATATATACCTGCAGTATTTGCCCCTAGTGAGCTTTCTCAGGCACTCACATATATCTGCAGCGCTTGTCCCTCAGGAGCCTTTCTAGGCAATTATTATTTAATTTAAGTGTCCTTTGGTTTTTTTTGTGATTTGGGTTTCTATTAGTTGTGCCCCTCTATAAAGGGGGCACTTTTGTTAGATTTCTTTTGGTTTGATGACACTGGGACAACCCAGTGTTGTCTTAGGGGTTCTAAAGGAAAGACACCTGTGGTGAGAACAGGGGTAAATTAACATCTTGGGTACGGTGCACACCCAAAACATGTCTGTTCTCTCCACAGATGCTCCCCTCGTCTTCTCCCTGACTCTTGCTGGAGTACAGTTCCATGGGCACCATCAGCTCCCTGGTACTCAAACAAGTGGCTATTCTTAGTGTGTGAACCTAGCGGTGAGTGGTGATCTAGTCTACCATGGTGTTCATTACAGTCAATCCTAATCTTGGCCACACATGCGCACTTTCCAGCAGGAATCACTGGATCGTGGGAAGCCTAATTCCTTCACTATCACTGAAAACCAGTTATATAGTCCAGTTGCTGCAAAGGATGAGCTCAACTAACAACACAGACCAGGAATCCAATCTTTAACCTGGTCGATTTTGGTCCAGTACCACACCGAACAGTGTTTTTAACCACTGAGCCAGTAGGGGAAGCTTTGGTTTTATTTTAGCAGCAGGTGTGAAGGTGAACTGGAAGTGTTGGGTGGCATTTTCTTCCTGCCCTTCTATGTTCTTGATGGGATGTGATAACAGTAGTGTAATTGGAAGCATTTTCTCCTTTTTTTTAAAAAAAAATCTGCCTCCTTTCCTGAAGGTGCTAACTCATGCTGTATACAAATCCAGTGGTTCTGACAGCCCCTGGCCCATGTGGCTGCCATTCCTGGGAACCCAGACCCCCAAATGTCACTTTGAACATATGCTTACCTGCCATCCACACATGCAATTTTCAGTAGAAGCACTGGACAATAATCGGGTAGGCACCCTCGCCACTTTTTCTGACCCTAGTCCAGGGATCATGAAACCAATTGCTACTGCTCTACCAGCTGAAATTTGCTAAATTGGTGCAGAACTCTTGATTTTCTTGACTCAGTACCATACCAGGTGATGCTGTTACCCACCCAGCTATCTACCTTTATGTGGTACTGTCATAAAGCAACAGGATGTTTTATCTAGTCATTTGTGGCCTTGTTTGAGGTCTCATCACTTAGCAATTTGACAAAAGCTTGACCTAGTCTTTAGCAATTTGATAAAACTGATTTACACAGAAATTCATGGTTAGATATTGTAGTCAATGATCAAGTCTATTCTGGTGAGCATCTAATCATTTGCGTACATTATGGGTACATCTCCTGAAAGGGCAATGTGAAACCTACCTTTTTAAAATCCAAGAACAGGTAATAAAGCATAGCCAGGGTGTGAGCAATTTTTCCAATTTTGCCATGTTTTGGGAGGTACTCCTGGTTCCGCAGGTCAAAAACTGCATGCAGGACTTGAACTGCTTCTGCTTCCTGGGCTTCATCTTCAGGATAAACAAACAACAAACAAAGAGATTGTATTTAGAAACAGAATCTCATACAGGTAATGTACAGCCGAGCTTGTGTAACAGTAATCCAACAGGAGATGATACCTACACAAGAAGTGGGGAGAATATAATAGCATTTTGGGTTTTATAAAGGGGTATAGAGTACAAGAGCAAAGAGGTAATTAAAGATGTGCATAAAGCAATGGTTAAGCCACATTTATAGTACTATGTATAGTTTTGGGTGCCCCATTTTAAAGCCAAAGAGACAGCACAGGGCATATTCACTAGGATATCAGGGATGAAAAACTATAGGTATGATGATAGATGACATAATGGGACTATTTCCACTCGAGCAGAGAAGATCAAGAAGTTTTTTTTTAAGTCTTTAAAATTATGAAGGGATTTGATAGAATGAACAGGGGGAACTATTTTCCCCAGTTGGTGAGTCAGCGATGAAGGGATATCAATTTAAAATTGTCATTGAGAATTGGGGAAGAGGTTAGGCTAAGTGTCTTTTTGCAGAATTGTTACAGTATGGAATGCTTTGCCAGTGAGCGAAGTTGAGGCAAGAGTAGATAACATTTGAAGCAGTGAAATTAATTTTGGAATAAAAACAGAAAATGCTGGAAATACTCAGCAGGTCAGGCAGCGGCTGTGCATAAAGAGACCGAGTTGATGTTTCAGGTCGATGACCTTTCATTAGAAATTAGTTTTGGATTAATTTCACAAGGAGCCGGCTGAATGGCTTTCTGTGCTGCCAACTTATGGTGTGAGGATTGGGTGTGGCTATGATGGCCTACACTGTCAAATAGCCTGCAAATTTAATGTCTGGGTTCATACATGAAGAATGGTCATTTGGGTGAGGTATTAGAGGATTGTCAACCCCAGTGGAACTGTACCCCAGCAAGAACTGGTGCCCAGAGGTGGAGGGGAAAAAATTGGAACCAAATAAAATTTGTTTCTGTTGGGAGTAGCATAATCTTTTCCTTCACTTACATACATGCTTGTGGACCCAGGAGGTAGAGAGCCATCGGATTAATGATCTTTATTTATCAATACACTAATACAAACCCAACACACGCAGTACTTATGAGGATGACGTCAATTATACTCGAGCAACGAACTCATCGGGCCATTTGAACTGCATCCTCTGACTCTTCAGTTAAGATTTCCAAAAGTACACGGGTGTGTTGTACCTTTTATACAGGTAATTGTGTACAGTAAGCATGATGTTGGTGTGCAAGTCGGTTCATGGTACGTATAGTTAGTACGCGAGTACATAAGGTTAGTACCTAAACACGTCAGTGGTTACGCAGACCACTTCCCCCGTCTCGTGTATGCTCATTAGCAATAATCTATCTTCATTATTCTCTGGACATTTCACACGCACGATTAGCCAAAGCTGGCCTTCAGAATCCTCACTTCCCTGTCTTTTTAGATTTTTATTACAATGAAGCCTGTCTTTATTCACACTCCGAACACCTCCACCAGACATCTGCGTGCCTGTCCAATAATTAACATTCCACTCTTGGGCCATCCTGCACTTAACTTCTCAGTCGGATAGCTCTGCGTGTCCCGAGTGTGATATAATCCAATTTAATCCTTACTGCTATCACCCTGCGTATATGCTGCTGACTATTCTACCTAGCTTACTGATCATTACAGTTTCTTGGGTACACTAAAACAATACACAGCAGCTCTGTTCATCGCTCGGACTGTCTAGTCAGTAATTATTCTGAAGCGCTGAGGACATTTTTGATTTTATGTGGAGAGAATTTTTAAGGAATTTTAAAATACTCCAGAATCTAACCACCTGTGTGGGAGGGATTGCGCTTAAGTGTAAATACTTTGGCATGTGGCTGGTTTTACTTCCTGCCAATATTACAGTTCTGTGTATAAATAGTGTACTTTAAGGAAACAGCTAATCATGTTGCAGAGCACTAACTGAAAACATCTTCCAAATCCACGAAACTGGTGCCGGGTTCTGGTGAACTGATGCCTGCTTTCCACAGTGTTTTTTGTATCTCCGTTTCAACCAGCTCACCCAGGAAAGCGTTCCAGATATTAGTTACCTGCATTGAAAATATGAATCATAATGCTGTTTAAATGAAACAGGACATTTTAAATACCTTTTATTTATTTAAAAGCTTATTTTTGTTTGCTAGACAATAAATGTACAAGCCTAGTTTGTGTACACATCTCATTGTGTTACAATAACAATGCTTCTCATTGACTGCCGCTGCACGGAATCCCAATGGTGCCAAATCCATTCGCACACTGCCACTGTGTAGAATGCCAATGGCCCAGTTACACACAATTTCTAATCCAAGCACAAAATGTCGCCAATTACACTGTTCTCTGGGAATTTATGTGCTCATCACAGCCTGGGATGTTGGGTTCCCATTTCCGGCACTCACCGATCATATTTAGTGTGGTTAGATTATAGATTAAAGCTTTATCTGCCCTGCTCCACCAAGCACTCCCAGGTTAGGTACAGAACAAATAAAGCTGCTTCTGCTCAGCCTCCACCTCAACCTCAAAAGTACCCCTACTATACTAGTGTGACATTTTCCATTTACTGCACTAGTGTCTCGCTCTCCATCGAAAAACATTTTTTCTTGAATTCAGAGAATTTATTGGCTGTAAAATTTTAAATATTGACCGTGGCTCAAGAATTACATTAATGGTTCCTGGCCGCTCAGTGGGATTAATGCAGTGCCTGGTACTGGTATGGCTTTGTACTGTTAGCCCATTTCATCTGGGATCGTATCGAGTGCTATAATTGGCTTTTGTGCCCCCTGGGTTTGGGGGGGGGGGAGGGGGGAGAGGAATCACCCAGAGTGCCTGCTCCTGATCATTGTTAGAAACCATCATTGAAAAGTGTGTGTAAATATCGGGCAGGGGTAGGATTGCCCTCGGCTGTGACACCCTCTATGGTTGAATAGTTGCAAATACTCACTGTCCAGGCTCATGTGAAATATGACCAGTTTTGCAAGGTACCAGAGTGTGACTAGTGCCCCCATGGAGCAGTGCTCTAGCATGGGTCAATAAATCCAGGCAAAGAAGAAAGAAAATTGCCAATTGTTTTGCCCTGAAGGTGTTGATCATGCTGGGGTGTCCGATACTGATGCTTACCTCCGAGTACATTGAGTCTGCTATGTCCATCTTTTCCAGTCTGTAAAACACAGTGGCCATGTGGAAATACCCACCAGCTGTGTGAATATCAGATGCGCTAAACACCTCAGTGGCATGGTAAATCTGTCGAGAATAAATTCCTGCACTTAGTGTCTTTCAAATGGGAAATAAGGCAGCTTTCATAATGCAGGACCTATCCATCGTTATGTGTTTTGTTTTAAATGAATAGTAAAGGTAACTTAATATTACATGGGTATAAAGTAGAAATATATACACTGATATTTTCTGTCTGATTGTTGGACTGAAATGGCAGTGGACAAGGAGAATGACTCGTGATAGTGATGCAATTCCAGATGTTTTATTTGAAAAATCATCCAGCCTGTGTTAGTCAAAAGGAGTATGTGCATTGTTTGATGTGCATGGCGGCATCATGCACTAAGCCTGATTTCCCCACCTTTAGTGTATATATGTGCAAAAAAATGTCTACCTTGCACTACTCTGAATGCACACATTAGATTTTTTTTTTTTAAGTCGTTTTTATGGGATGTGGGTGTCGCTGGCAAAGCCAGCATTTATAGCCCATCCCTAATTGCCCTTGAGAAGGTGGTGGTGAGCCACCTTCTTGAACCACTGCAGTCCGTGTGGTGAAGGTGCTCCCACAGTGCTGTTAGGGAGGGAGTTCCAGGATTTTGACCCAGCGGCGATGAAGGATCAGCGATATACTTCTAAGTCAGGATGATGTGTGACTTGGAGGGGAACTGCTGCCCTTGTCCTTTTAGGTGGAAGAGGTCGCAGGATTGGGAGGTGCTGCCGAAGAAGCCTTGGCGAGTTGCTGCAGTGCATCTTGTAGATGGTATACACTGCAGCCATGGTACGCCGGTGGTGGAGGGAGTGGATGTTTAAGGTGGTAGATGGGGTGCCAATCAAGCGGGCTGCTTTGTCCTGGATGGTGTCGAGCTTCTTAATGTTGTTGGGGCTGCACTCATCCAGGCAAGTGGAGAGTATTCCATCACACTCCTTATTTGTGCCTTGTAGATGGTAGAAAGGCTTTGGGGAGTCGGGAGGTGAGACACTTGCCGCAGAATACCTAGCCTCTGACCTGCTCTTGTTGTCATAGTATTTATTTGGCTGGTCCAGTTAAGTTTTTGGTCAATGGTGACCCCCAGGATGTTGATGTTGATGGTGGGGGATTCGGCGATGGTAATGCCTTGAATGTCAAGGGGCGGTGGTTAGACTCTCGCTTGTTGGAGATTGTCATTGTCTGGCACTTCTGTGGCGCGAATGTTACCTGCCACTTATCAGCCCGAGCATGAACGTCGTCCAGCTCTTGTTGCATGCGGGCATGGACTGCTTCATTATCTGAGGAGTCGTGAATGGCACTGAACACTGTGACGTCATTAGCGAACATACCCATTTCTGACCTTATGTTGGAGGGAAGGTCATTGATGAAGCAGCTGAAGATGGTTGGGCTTAGGACACTGCCCTGAGGAACTCCTGCAGCGATGGCCTGGGGCTGTGATGATTGACCTTCAATCGCCACAACCATCTTCCTTTGTGCTAGGTATGACTCCAGCCAGTGGAGAGTTTTCCCCCCCGATTCCCATTGACTTCAGTTTTACTAGGGCTCCTTCATGCCACACTCGGTCAAATGCTGCCTTGATGTCAAGGCCAGTCACTCTCACCTCACCTCTGGAATTCAGCTCCTTTGCCCATGTTTGGACCAAGGCTGTAATGAGGTCAGCAGCCAAGTGGTCTTGGCGGAACCCAAACTGAGCATCAGTGAGCAGGTTATTGGTGAGTAAGTGCCGCTTGATAGCACTGTCGATGACACCTTCTATCACTTTGCTGATGATTGAGTGTAGACTGATGCGGCAGTAATTGGCCGGATTGGATTTGTCCTGCTTTTTGTGGAAAGGACACACCTGGGCAGTTTTCCACATTGTTGGATAGATGCCAGTGTTGTAGCTGTACTGGAATAGCTTGGCTAGAGGCGCGGTTAGTTCTGGAGCACAAGTCTTCAGCACGACAGCCAGGATGTTATCAGGATCCATATCCTTTGCTGTATCCAGTGTGCTCAGCCGTTTCTTGATATCACGTGGAGTGAATCGAATTGGCTGAAGACTGGCTTCTGTGATGGTGGGGACCACAGGAGGAGGCCGATATGGATCATCCACTCGGCACTTCTGGCTGAAGATGGTTGCAAACGCTTCAGCCTTGTCTTCTGCAGTCACGTGCTGGGCTCCACCATCATTGGGATATTCATTGAGCCTCCTCCTCCCATTAGTTGTTTAATGGTCGACCATCATTCACGACTGGATTTGGCAGGACTGCAGAGCTTTGATCTGATCTGTTGATTGTGGGATCGCTTAGCCCTGTCTATAGCATGCTGCTTCCGCTTTTTAGCATGCATGTAGTCCTGTGTTGCAGCTTCCCCAGGTTGGCGCCTCATTTTTAGGTACGCCTGGTGCTGCTCCTGGCATGCTCTTCTACACTCCTTATTGAACCAGGGTTGGTCCCCTGGCTTGGTGGTAATGGTAGAGTGAGGGATATGCCAGGCCATGAGGTTACAGATTGTGGTGGAATACAATTCTGCTGCTGCTGCTGATGGCCCACAGCACCTCATGGATGCCCAGTTTTGAGCTGCTAGATCTGTTCTGAATCTATCCCATTTAGCACGGTGGTAGTGCCACACAACATGATGGAGGGTGTCCTCAGTGTGAAGACGGGACTTCGTCTCCACAATGACTGTGCGGTGGTCACTGCTACCAATACTGTCATGGACAGATGCATCTGCGACAGGTAGATTGGTGAGGACGAGGTCAAGTAGGTTTTTCCCTCGTGTTGGTTCTCTCAGCACCTGTCGCAGGCCCAGACTGGCAGCTATGTCCTTCAGGACCCGACCAGCTCGGTCAGTAGTGGTGCTACCGAGCCACTCTTGGTGATGGACATTGAAGTCCCCCACCCAGAGTACATTCTGTGCCCTTGCTACTCTCAGTGCTTCTTCCAAGTGGTGTTCAACATGGCAGAGTACTGATTCATCAGCTGAGGGAGGGCGGTAGGTGGTAATCAGTAGGAGGTTTCCTTGCCCATGCTTGACCTGAAACCATGAGACTTCATGGGGTCCAGAGTCAATGTTGGGGACTCCCAGGGCCACTCCTTCCTGACAGTATACCACTGTGCCGCCACCCCTGGTGGCTCTGTCCTGCCAGTGGGACAGGACAGACTGGAGTCACATATAGGCCCGACCAGGTAAGGATGGCAGATTTCCCTCCCTAAAGGACATTATTATATGATAATATATTATGAGGGAAAAACAAGTATGTTGTTGGAATTTTGGACACACTTGATCTGAATAAATTAATATCAGGACCCAGGTAATAAATATGACAATATTGCAGAAACATTACAGCTGCATGTTTTGAGGGTGAGCAGGCATCATGCTGAAGGGCTGGCATGGAGGGGAAAGGAAGACACTGAAGAATGAAGTGAGAAAGAAAACATTGATGTTTAACATGAGGTACGGAGTGAGATTCGGAGACAGATCAAGCAAGATAGAGACATTGCGATACATGTCTCAAAGAAAGAAAAGAAAGCCTTGAAATTACATCGTGCTTTTCACAACCTCAGGGTGTCCCAAAGTGCTTTAGAGCCAATGAAATACTTGTGAAATGCAGTCACTGTTGTAATGTGGGAAATGCGGCAGCCAATTTGTAAGGTCCAACAAACAGCAATATGATAATGACCAGACAATTTGTTTTTTAGTGATGTTGGTCGAGAGATAAATATTGACCAGAACACCAGGGAAAAACTCCCCTAATCTACTTCGAAATAGTGCCACAAAATCTTTTTTGTCCACTTGAGACAGCAGACGGGGCCTCGGTTTAACATCTCATCTTAAAAACGGCACCTCCGACGGTGGAGTACTGCACGGGAGTGTCAGCCTGGATTTTGTGCTCAAGTCTCTGGAGTGGGACTTGAACCCACAACCTTCTGACTCAGACGCGAGAGCATCTACCACTGAGTCACCGCACAGGGATCCTACAGCACAAAAAAGTGCCTAAATATGGGATTAAAATGTTGACTAGAAGCAAGTGAGAGGTTTGGCCTCAACACTGTCACCAGCTTCAGCAATTCTCTCAACCAGTCAAAGATGAAGTTTGTATTTCTTCACCCCCATGATCAAATACCTGCTGCCACTTTCTTGGTTGAGGAGTCAGAGCGTTACTCCCAGATCTCATATCCCAGCAAGAGTCAGCACTTTTAGAATGAGGGAGAAAATTGGGGGGGAAAATAAAAGCAACGAGGTAATACGTTCTGTGTATATATTCCAAAATTCAAATGTCCATTCTGTTCATCATATGCAAAAGCTTAGCTGAACACTCTGCTGTTCTTGGTCGTCCCCCTTTCTCTCAGCTACTTACATCATCAGCAAAGTACCACAGTGCTTTCTGGTTGTCGCCTTTGGCTGAGTACAGGAGGCCCAGGTTTCGGTACAATTTGTATTGGACGGCATTAACGCACTCTGTGGTCCTCATCACTGTCCACTGAGCCTGAGAGAGGTATTCTTCTGCTTCAACTAACTGCCCAAGGCCTGAGCAACATTCAGTGCACAAAAAGATTAAATTACTGACTGAACATTAATACAACAAACCTTAAAAATATAAATACACCTCCCCCTATATCTCAGTCAGTGAAGGTATTATTAGATGTAGCACTAAGCCATACAGAGTAGGAGGTCCCAGATTTATCTGGTCTGCTGAGCGAGAAGGCCTCAGCTGGTGAACAACAGGTCTGGGCACTTACTATCTAGTGACCCTTGACAGAAATTTTGGATGTTAGGTGATGTCAGTATCAGGTTCCACTGTGATGTCTCCACGGTCAAATAGCCTGCTGACACTAACTGTCTAGGCTCATACATGAAGAATAGCCGCTTGGGTGAGGTACTGGAGGAATGCTGGCACTAGGTGACAGCGTCTTACTAAGACCTCAGAAATCCCAGTGTATCTCATTCATGAGAAAAACATGGTTGTGGGTGCCCAAGTATGTGCAAATAACAGAACAAAGTTTTGATTAATGATTAGAAAGCTCTTGGCAATGTGTGGTATTGTAAGGGAGCGTAAGAAAGCGCATCTCCGCCATTCTATTGGTTATCAGAAAATTAATTCACAGCTAAGGGGTCAAAATTCCTCAGATTTCTCCCACTTTAACGAAAGTTTGGCGAGAAACCTATTTACGCGTGTAAACGGGGATTCCGCTTAAGTTACGATGGCGGAGTGGAAAAAGCCCCGAGGAAATTCACCACAAAGGAATTATGGAAGGGAGCAGAAAAGATTTTTGAGGCATTACATTTTTTTAAAAGCTTTCATTCTTTCAATGAAAGTATGCCTCACTGTGGGACCCACTACGTAATGACAAAAATGGAAGCAACAAACTGAAAATGTGAAAAGCAGAGGCAATGGGTGACACCTTACTCCCTATATCATTTTGCGGACACATGACCATCCACAGCAACAAATCAGATCGTAGAAATAGGGAAAATAATGAGGTAAGATAGGCGTTACTCACAGCAGTAGATATCACCCAGACCCACCTCCACACCAGTGAAAACCAATTACGTGCACTCTCCATCATTAAGCAAAGATTTCCCAGAGAATATTTAGATATCTCCCCTGCGGAGGCTGCATTTCATTTCCCCCTCAGCAGCCCAGTGAGCAGGGATCATTAACTCCACCATCCCACTCAGCAGATCAGCACCAACTCTCCCCACCTCCCCTCACTGACCAGAGATTTCAGCATCCCCAAAAACCAGAGATGAAACATTCGATGCCCAAGAATGCATTCATTGATTAATTGTCAGTAACGAAGGAGTGGAAGCCTACAAACCAGAGTAATAATCATCTGACCTTCTCTACCAACCAAGGTAAGAAATTCCAAACTCTTGGGCAAACAAAGTGAACAGGAAAGCCTCCCCACACACTCACCAGAGACGGATCGTGATCCCCTCCCCCTCCCTTGAGCTGAAACAGTATGCCTCTTCCAGCCCCTCAGCTGGATGCAACTTAGTGCTACCCAGGCCTGAGCTGAAAACCTACCTCTGTAACAACCCTTTCACGCCAGAAGAAAAACGTGATCCCCCTCTCCCCCCAAGATGGAATTGGGCCCAGGTACAGTGCAGATCCCCTCACCCACTGTCCTCCTCCTCTCAATTTATTCCCTTCCCTTGCCCACCTACCCCTCCTATTCCGCTCCCATTGCCCCGCTATGTTGAAATGGACACTGGCCCAGTGCCACACATCCCTTCATTGTCTTCTGTCCATTGGAAAAGCATTATGAATGCATCAACATTTAGCTGCAGTACCAGTTACACCTATTGGTGGCAGTGTAATAGAAGTTTTCAATGTTAAATGTCATAACATTATCTGCTAATAGCTGATCATGTACCGAAAGTGGATCTTAAAATAAATCCAAAGGTCGCTGTGGAACAAACTAATTTTTGAAACTCCACTGAGGTAGAGAGCAGACATGTGGATAAAGGAACTGTAAGGGAAGGCAAGAAATGAAGAGTAGAAGAAAATTGGAAACTTCTTTAAAATGTGTTGCCTCTGTACTCTTCTGGTGTAACCAAAAAAAAATGTAAGCCTCTGTAAGGAAATGGGATGGTCACTAATTGTTCCTAGTGTACCCTGGGTAAGGAGAATGCAGAAACACATTTTATTGTTGGCATTAGTGGTGGCAAATAGAACACTTTCCCATTTATGGTGCCCAAGAGACACAGAAGATTCTGGTCCGTGTTTTTATATTTTTAAGTTATATTTTATATATTCAAGTTGTTTTTGTTTCCTTTGATATTTCCTGTGGCACACACTGTTCCTCAGTGAGAGGGCAGATCGTATGGAGGTGAGTCCTCAATGAACTGTTTCCTTGCAGTAGCTGCACAGGGTACTGCCAGAGGGCCCAGAACAGGCTGTGTACTCATTCCTTTGGGGACAGATACCCAGTGGGACCTAGAGATACCAATGGGAAGAAAATCAAGGGTGTACACCCTACGCTGAGGAGTACATATCCTCATTAACAATCAAGTATAATCTTGATACAGCACTGCATATTCTCCCCTTTGAATGATTGAACAATATATTAGCTTGTGGAACACAGGAACAGGAGAAGGCTATTCAGCTCCTCAAGCCTGTTCTGCCATTCAATTTGATCATGGCTGACCTGTATTTTAATTCCATCTACCCGCCTTGGTTCTGTAATATCCTTGCCTAACAAAAATTTATCAATCTCAGTTCTGAAATTTTCAATTGACTCCCAGCCTCAACAGCTTTTACAGGGAAAGAGTTCCAGATTTCCATTACCCTTTGTGTGAAGAAGTGCTTCCTGATATTACCCTTAAATGGCATCGTTCTCATTTTAATTTTATGACCCCTTGTTCTGGACTGACTGAGGAAATAGCTTTTCTGTATCGACCATATCAACTCCTTTAATCATCTTAAACACTTCAATTAGGCCACCCTTTAATCTTCTATACTCAACTGAATAAATGCCTAGTCTATGCAACTTGCCCTCAGAATCTAACCTTTTTAGCCCAGGTATCATTCTGGTGAATCTGCACTGCACCCCCTCCAATTTTGAATGATAAGGGAGTCGAGGGTTATGGGGAGCGGGCAGGGAAGTGGAGTTGAGGCCAAGATCAGATCAGCCATGATCTTATTGAATGGCGGAGCAGGCTTGAGGGGCCAAATGACTACTCCCGCTCCTACGACTTATGTTCTTATATATCCTTCCTGAGGTGCTCTGACCAGAACTGCACTACTCTAAATGAGGCCTAACCAGAACTTTCTATAACTGTAACATAACTTCCATCCCATTGTATTCCAGTCCCCTTGAGATAAAGGCCAAAGTTCCATTAGCCTTTTTAATTAGTTTTGTACCTATCCACTAGCTTTTAGTTATTTCTGTTCTTGCACCCCTAAATCTCTGTGCTCCTCCACAGTTCCTAGCTTCTCACCATTTAGAAAATAATTGGATCTGTCTTTCTTAGGTCCAAAGTGGATGACCTTGCACAGTTTAGGCTGATGCAGTTTAATAATTGTACAGTTCCACACAGGTGACAAGCCCCCCATAACACCCAAGACATTCTTACCAATACTGGCCTCTGCTAAGAGTAATTGAGATGGCACTAGTTCAGCAGAGGTGCTGCCATAAACAGCGGTCGCAAAGCGCAGAGACTGCAAGGCTCCAGGGACAGCTTCCTCGTGTTTACCCTCGAAAAGAAGCTTCTGGGCCACCGTCCGTGTCAGCTCAATGAGGTGTTTCTGTAAAACAGCAAAATGTCAAATGTCAAGCATCAACAATAAATGTTGAGATTTTTTTTGTTCAAAGGAATTATTCTAACGTAGCAGCCAGTTAATAGAATTACTGAGAGGCACCAGGCACAAGACAGTCAATGAAAGAAGCTACATTTGTTTGTTCCAATTTTCCCATCTCCTCCCTTGAAGGCTCTTCTATGTACACAGCATGGCAGCACTCCATTACTGCACCAAGTGCCATTCTTCATGTGTAAGCCTAGACAGTGAGTGTTGGCAGGCTATTCTGTAAATGAATAGCCATATTTCAGAAAAATACACCATCCTATGAACAGAATTTTGACTTTATTAAAACATGGCAAACTGAGGTTAAAAATCTAAAAGCCTCAACAACACGAGCTGTAAACAGAATACAGGCTTCTGAGATAAGATGAAGTGTTGACACAAAGCTGTAAACACCATACAAGCTTTTGAAATGGGAATAGTTGTTGATACTAAAACAGTGGCCCTATTGAAGAAGCAAAGGGTTGCTTCCAGAAAGTCTGCAGTTTGGGAGAAACACAATACCATTACCCAGTTTAAAGTGTTATAAACTAACACTTCAAACAGAAACACAGAACATTAAAGAATCATGTGCCTTTGATAAATATGACATCAAATGAAAGACAGGAGACATAATTCTTAATAGTAGCTAAGAAATGCATAGAACACCCTAGTTGAAGTGTTTTTAATTTACATGTTGTAAAAGGTACAAACAGAAGACTTTGTAAATATTACATCAATAGGTGCACCAAGTAATCACATGGTTTTTGTATTGAACTTGGAACAGTTAGGAGACACGACGTCTGCTTATAACCAGCTGAGGTGATTTAAGAATTGAATGGAAGAAATTCGTAAGAATGGCATCAAATAGCTACATCTGTCATAACCATTTTTTATGATAAAGTTTTGAACACCTAAAGGTAGAGACAGAAGTCTGCAAGTTAACAGCTGAATTGACGGTAAGAGTAGAAAGAAGTCAACAGAAATATGACTAGAGATAATTAGCTTATATCAGCAGAAAACTTCAAAGGATATACCACTGAGAAAGAGTATAGAATATGGAACTTTCAGATAGGAAGCCAGATGTCGCTGAAAGGGGCAAAGCGATTCTCTCACTCTTCAGAGGCAGGCTCTGTAAGTTTTTAACTCTGAGTCTCGGGGATCAAAAAGGTACTTTTATTTGATTTTGATGGATATCCTGGATTAGAAATAAGTAAGAAATGTAAAAATGTAACGAAGTTAAGATTTGAGAATAAGAATTGTAAGCTATTGGTTTTTAGAACTGTTAATGTTGCGACTGAAATCACCAGCTGTTAAATATATGTCGGTTCTTTAATAAATCTATATTTTTTTAGAATTGTCTCAGAGTACTTCTGTATCAAACTCGCAAACTCAATCTCTGTACACTCTTTGGTGAGGAGTTACAGAATTCTGGGGGAGTATTCCGGATCCTCATAATATCCGGAAGGTTACAGTCTAGTTAAACTTATTAAAAGTGCTATCTGGAGGACGGTAACATCTTCAAGTCATTCCTTTCCTTTAGGGAGAGATAGTCTGGAACTTTAGACCCAATTAAGCGTCTTATAGGATTCGGCTATCTCTAACTTTAGTTGAAGGTGAACGTCTGGGGAATACGCCTGATTCGGGGTAGCCCGAAAAGGGCTAGGACTAGTAATTATCCCTTCAATTCAACTGTGGAAAAGTATCACAGCTGAGTCTGATCCTATACTTATCAATGCACTTTCCTTCAAGGGTCACTGAATAACAATCAGGAGTGAGAGCGCTGGCTGATTTTTTTTTACCCTTATTAATGCAGGGACATTTTGGCCAATTGTAGTGTCCCAAAAATGGGTGACAAACATATTCAATGAATAGTGTTAAAATAGTTAAGGATGAAGTTGAAAGGCACTTAGGAGTCTAGGTTGACTTGATACTCAATATACCCAACTAATGCAGAGCAACGAGCAACAAAATGAATACATTATTAAACTATATAACCAAATGAGTATAATGCAAGTCATGATCAAACTGTATAGTGCTCTCATCAGACCACACCTTGGGTACTGTGTCCAATTCTAGTCTTAGGACGGAAGGGAGACAATGAAGTTTGGGAGGCAGTGCAAAGAAAAGCCATGAGGCTGATCTCTAGTGTTTAATTTTAAATTAATTAAAATTACATTTTTTAAATTAATGGTGGTCCACTGATGCTTAGCAGGTAAAGCCACCACCCTGTGTAGCACTATGTCATACAGATCAGAAGAACCCAGATTTGATCCTCAGTCCGTTCTGAGTTGACTGATCTTTGCTGGGCAACAGAGCACAAGATAATTACATAGGAGGATGCGCAGGAGGGCAGAATTGGAGGAGCGCAGAGATCTCGAAGGGCTGTGGGCTGGAGGAGGTTACAGGGATAAGGAGGGGCGAGGCCATGGAGGGATTTGAAAACGAGGATGAGAATTTTAAAACTGAGGCAATGCCGGACCGGGAGCCAATGTAGGTCAGCGAACATCGGGGTGATGGGTGAATGGGACTTGGTGCGAGTTAGGACACGGGCAGTGAGCACAGGGGTGATGGGTGAATGGGACTTGGTGCGAGTTAGGACACGGGCAGTGAGCACAGGGGGTGATGGGTGAATGGGACTTGGTGCGAGTTAGGACACGGGCAGTGAGCACAGGGGTGATGGGTGAATGGGACTTGGTGCGAGTTAGGACACGGGGCAGTGAGCACAGGGGGTGATGGGTGAATGGGACTTGGTGCGAGTTAGGACACGGGGCAGTGAGCACAGGGGTGATGGGTGAACGGGACTTGGTGCGAGTTAGGACACGGGGCAGTGAGCACAGGGGTGATGGGTGAATGGGACTTGGTGCGAGTTAGGACACGGGCAGTGAGCACAGGGGTGATGGGTGAACGGGACTTGGTGCGAGTTAGGACACGGGGCAGTGAGCACAGGGGTGATGGGTGAATGGGACTTGGTGCGAGTTAGGACAGGGGGCAGTGAGCACAGGGGTGATGGGTGAATGGGACTTGGTGCGAGTTAGGACACGGGCAGTGAGCACAGGGGTGATGGGTGAATGGGACTTGGTGCGAGTTAGGACACGGGGCAGTGAGCACAGGGGGTGATGGGTGAATGGGACTTGGTGCGAGTTTGGACTCGGGCAGTGAGCACAGGGGTGATGGGTGAACGGGACTTGGTGCGAGTTAGGACACGGGGCAGTGAGCACAGGGGGTGATGGGTGAATGGGACTTGGTGCGAGTTAGGACACGGGGCAGTGAGCACAGGGGTGGTGGGTGAATGGGACTTGGTGTGAGTTAGGACACGGGGCAGTGAGCACGGGGTGATGGGTGAACGGGACTTGGTGCGAGTTTGGACATGGGCAGCGAGCACAGGGGTGATGGGTGAACGGGACTGGGTGTGAGTTAGGACACGGGGCAGTGAGCACAGGGGGTGATGGGTGAATGGGACTTGGTGCGAGTTAGGACACGGGGCAGTGAGCACAGGGGGTGATGGGTGAACGGGACTTGGTGCGAGTTAGGACACGGGGCAGTGAGCACAGGGGGTGATGGGTGAACGGGACTTGGTGCGAGTTTGGACACGGGCAGTGAGCACAGGGGGTGATGGGTGAATGGGACTTGGTGCGAGTTAGGACACGGGGCAGTGAGCACAGGGGGTGATGGGTGAACGGGACTTGGTGCGAGTTAGGACACGGGGCAGTGAGCACAGGGGGTGATGGGTGAACGGGACTTGGTGCGAGTTAGGACACGGGCAGTGAGCACAGGGGGTGATGGGTGAACGGGACTTGGTGCGAGTTAGGACACGGGGCAGTGAGCACAGGGGGTGATGGGTGAACGGGACTTGGTGCGAGTTAGGACACGGGGCAGTGAGCACGGGGTGATGGGTGAATGGGACTTGGTGCGAGTTAGGACACGGGGCAGTGAGCACAGGGGGTGATGGGTGAACGGGACTTGGTGCGAGTTAGGACACGGGGCAGTGAGCACAGGGGTGATGGGTGAACGGGACTTGGTGCGGGTTAGGACACGGGCAGTGAGCACAGGGGGTGATGGGTGAATGGGACTGGGTGTGAGTTAGGACACGGGCAGTGAGCACAGGGGGTGATGGGTGAATGGGACTGGGTGTGAGTTAGGACACGGGCAGTGAGCACAGGGGGTGATGGGTGAATGGGACTGGGTGTGAGTTAGGACACGGGACAGTGAGCACAGGGGGTGATGGGTGAACGGGACTTGGTGTGAGTTAGGACACGGGGCAGTGAGCACAGGGGGTGATGGGTGAACGGGACTTGGTGCGAGTTAGGACACGGGGCAGTGAGCACAGGGGGTGATGGGTGAACGGGACTTGGTGCGAGTTAGGATACGGGCAGCAGAGTTTTGGATGAGCTCAAGTTTATGGAGCGTGGCAGATGGGAGGCCGGCCAGGAGAGCGTTGGAATAGTCAAGTCCAGAGGTAACAGGCATGGATGAGGGTTTCAGCAGCGGATGAGCTGAGGCAGGGGCGGAGTCGGGCGATGTTACGGAGGTGGAAATAGGCAGTCTTGGTGATGGAGCGGATATGCACTCAGTAGCTCACCTCAGGGTCAAATACAACTCCAAGGTTGCGCACAAGGCCAAGACATGAGCACATATACTAGGCTGACACTCCAGTGCAGTACTGAGGGAATGCTGCATTGTTGAGGGTGCCATTTTTGGATGAGATATTAAACCGAGGCCTTGTCTCTTGATTGGGTGGATGTAAAATATTTATGGCACTATTGGAAGAGCACTCGTCATCCACTACAGTCACTGTGGGACCTTGCTGTGTAAAAACTGGCCGCCATGTTTGCCTAACTCCTGGCTGGCCTCCCACGTTCTACCCTACGTAAACTTGATGTCATCCAAGACTCGGCTGCCCGTGTCCTAACTCGCACCAAGTCCCGTTCACCCATCACCCCTGTGCTTGCTGACCTACATTGGCTCCGGTTAAGCAACGCCTCGATTACAAAATTCTCATTCTTGTTTTCAAATCCCTCCATAGCCTCGCCCCTCCCTGTCTCTGTAATCTCCTCCAGCCCCACAACGCCCCGAGATATCTGTGCTCCTCTAATTCTGCCCTCTTGAGCATCCCTGATTATAATCGCTCAACCACTGGTGGCCGTGCCTTCTGTTGCCTGGGCCCTAAACTCTGGAATTCCCTGCCTAAACCTCTGCTCCAATAAAGAGCCAGAAATGCAGTTTCAGAAGCATACCCTCCACTACAATATGACAATTTTAATTTCCCACACTCACCAGCCTTGTCACTTTTCCAAGGGAACAGGAGGGGAGGCAGTTTTGTGTTGTGAATGCCCGCACATTAGAAGCTGGGCTGCGACACAGACTCATTTCATGTTGGACCGACACAACTGAGTTGGCTATTTTTATCACCTTAGTTTGAGCTACAGTGGATTCAAACCTATATTCCTGCCTCTAGTGAAATACATAAACAGAAGTTACAGGAATAGAGAAAATGGAAAAATACTTTTGTCTAAAGCCATTTGGTGTAAAACCCACGTAAAATGGGTGTAAACAGCTGAACTACCTGGAAACTTTAAAAAAGGTTCATCAGCCTGCACTCTTCAACAGCTGACTTGGGGGCCACCAGGTACGACGGGAGGAACCGAGCTTGGCTCTTTCACTTCCTTCTCAAATAACTGCAATAATTTTCCTGTACTTTTACAGACCACTCGAGCACCATCTGTACCAAAGGGTAGCAGAGCAGGGCCCCATCAGGTTTAAAATGTAGACCTCCAAGCCCTCTTGTTTCTGCTAATTCTATTTCTTAATAAATCGGATTGTAGCTTAAGAATGTCATATAGTATTTTTTTCCATCAAGTGAAGAGGCCTGGAGAGCCTGAAGTATCTTATGCTGTATTCAGTGAGCTTGTCGGCTTATTGTTCACGCTAGTCACACTGCCTCGCATTACTTCACGCATAAGGTCACATTCTGGTTGATGGGAAGCCCGACTGTGGATGCGGCCCTTTTCACTGGGCACTGTATTTTTAAGGTCTACTTAATCTGCCGAAAACCCAGCCCTCCCTCTCCACAAACAGCACCACAGGTTATTATAGAGAGTGCAGCAAGCCTCTGTTCCAATCGTTGTTTCTGTTACTCAGTATTGATCTGTCTGATTGATTGGTTTTGTTTCCAGTATCTCTATTCAGAACACACTGCTGCCTGATGAGAACGGGGGAGGGGTAATTGATATTACTATGGATTCATATTCCCTCTGTAAAGCCCAGTGCACATGATGAAAGGTAAGGAATGACATCATCTCTGGGGTTCGTTCATTAGTGGCATTTGATCTGTCCATTACCAGCTGCTGCCATTTTTAAAATATCATAAGAACATAAGAAATAGGAGCAGGAGTAGGCCATTCGGCCCCTCGAGCCTGCTCCACCATTCAATAAGATCATGGCTGATCTTCTACGTCAACTCCGCCTTCTCGCACTATCCCTTAATATCAAAAAATCTATCGATCTCTGTCTTGAATATACTCAACGACTGAGCATCATTTTGAATGCTTACCAATGACTCAGTTGGTAAAGGCACTGCCCAGTGAGAGGCTGAGCAATATAGACTGGCAAGGTCCTAGGTTCAATCCCCAATCTGTGCTGAGTTAGATGATATCAGGAAGGATAGGAATGGGAGTACTAAAATTCACTTCAGCACCCTGAGTTAAGGAGGGGAAAAAAGTTTCTACTCCGGTTCACAATCCAGTGACCCTCCTGCTGTAGATGTACTAATATGGACCTCAGGTATAGACAGGATTTGACCTGGTTGTACTAACACCCTGGTCAATATCCTGCAAACACTCACTGTCTAGGAACACATATGCAGAAAGGGCTGCTGGTTCCCATGAAACTATATCCCCAGCATGAGTCAGTGCCTTCAGGAGAAAATTGGAGGAAGAAAAATATCTCAATAAATATGAAAGCAGCTCACTGTTTACCTGTCTCTGCACCATCTGCTCATCGCTGTGTTCTCTCTCTTTCGCAGAGCTGAAGAACGGTGGCGGTGTCCGTATTGGAATCAGGAGCTGGCAAATCTTTTCATGGATCCCATTCCAGTCTGCCTCTTGGTGCAGTAAGTCACTGAGAGAAGACAATTACAGGCACATATTCTTGATATGTCATCCTTAAAAAAAATAACATACACATGCTGGCACAGCCTGAGAAATACAAATGTACATCAAGTGAACGAACTTGCTTTTATGTTGCGTTTTATCATATCTCAGCAACGTCCCAAAGCACATCCCATACAATATATTACTTTGTGATAGTCACTGTTGCTTTGTAGATAATTTGTAGGGATGGGCAATAAATGTTGGCCTTGCCAGCGACGCCCACATCCCATGAATGAATTAAAAAAATTATTACAGTAGCTGTTGTATGAACGCATTCAAACATATAATCAGGCAGACAGGCTTCTAACTGCGATGTTCTCTTTATTCTCTAAAATGGCTGACTGCTGCTTTCCCGGGTAATTCCCATAATGCAATGCCCATTACATTACCGTATTTACTGGTGTTAAACTCGCACATTACATTACCGTATTGACTGGTGTCAAACTCGCAATCAATACACGACATCAGCCATTTTGCACATAACAATGTCCTATAAGCAGCAGTGAGACAAATGACTGATGAATCTGTTTTTGATGTTGGTTGAGGGTGGAATGTTGGCCAAGAGAACTCGCTGCTTTTCTTCGAATAGTGCCATGGGATCTTTAACATCCAACAGAACAATTGGAACAGGCAGACAGGCTTAACCTGACATATGAAACACCTCAGATAATGCAGCATATCTTCTGTACTGCACTGAAGTGCCAGCCTAGATTAAGTGCCCAAGTCCTGGAGTGAACTTACAACCATCTGATTCAAAGGCAAGAGTGCTACCAAATGAGCCAAGTTGACACTTAAATGTGGGCTCGTCCCTTCAATTCCACGTACAGTTCATGATCTCAAACCTACTATTGTACAGAAGCATTGAGCAAAGCCCAGGTAAGTCTACTTGGAAGGAGGAGAAACTGGAGGCAGCATCACTCCAAAGCACTTGCATCTGCATAAGTCTGGGAATGGCTGAAAGTCAGCAGTTCTTGTGAACAGGCAGTGCATGATGCAGGAGAGATGAAAGGGATCAAAATGCAAACCTAGGAAAGCACTCCCGGCTGCATAGGTCTGAGATTTTCAGTTTTTGACACCATTGCGACCGCCCCAAGTCAAACTGGCAACTTGTCGCAGCATGTGAGCAGCTTAGTGCAGTCTGATACAACACTGTCCGGTTTCCAAAGTTACGCTAATTTGAAATATAGGATTTCAAAAAGTTTGTTTGCAACTTCAATAACCACCAATACATAGGGAATGGTTTCAATTTCAATTTGTAAACACATTGTAGTGTATGTACCTTTAAGAGAGAACTACATTTACAGCTCCTGTATACTGTAGTACCGGCAGTGACCACACCTGTATATAAGCCTTGAGCATGCCTCTGTACTGTTAGTCTTTAGACTACCCTCCTCCAGTAAACACCTGTTGATTGTTAATTTACAGCCTCCGTCTAGTTATTGGAAAACATCATACTTTAAGAATCACGGATTCAACAGTGGCGACGAGGTCGATTCGAATCTACCTGCAACTCTGCATTTCCTTTCAAGGATTCGCTCCGGGAGGACGGTGGAAGAATGTCGAGGTCAGAAGCACGGGCGTCGACCACGAGAAACCGCCCAGTCATCCGGCAGAGAGTGAACATCGCAGGGGAGGCTGTTGAGAGCTGGGCTTGGTTCTCCAGCCACGACGATCCAGCAACAGACTGGCAACAGGTACAGCGCAGACCCTTCCCGGACAGCGGCGGCTGGAGCCGACCGACGGCACAGAAAAGGCCGAGCAGCGTTGACGGGGTAAGAGAGAGGGTGAAGCACACAGGGCGCAGCCGGGGGTTGAAAACCGAGCGGCGTCGACGGAAAACAAAAAGAGAGAGAGGGTAAAGCAGCAGCCGGGGTTCAGGACCGAGCGGCGGCAACAAGAGAGGCGCACAGGAGAACGCGCAGAGCACAGCCAGGGCTCAAGGGCTGAACAGCATCCGCGGGGGAAAGAAAGGAAGCACGGGAGACGCCATTGAGCCGCGGAGAAGAAGGGGGAGCGCGGGAGACACCATTTTGTGCCAGCGGAGAAGAAGGGAGAGCGCAGGAGACGCCATTTTAGACAGTTTAATCACATCCAGGGATGCCGAAGAGTGGCAGTATCGCTGCGTTCGACAATGAAGTCGGAGATTGGGCGACATATGTGGAACGCATTGAGGTGTACTGCAGGGCGAATGAAGTGCCAGATGCTAGGAAAGCACTGGTTTTGTTGAATTCCATGGGTGCAAAAACTTATGGCTTACTGCGAAACCTAATAACCCCAGAGAAGCCAGTGAATAAGAATTTCGAAAGCATAGTGGAAATCCTACAGGACCACTTAAACCCCACACCGCTGCTGATAGCAGAAAGATTTAAGTTCCACAAAAGGAACCAGCATAAAGACGAAAGTAATGCTGAGTACTTAACGGAACTGCGTAAGCTATCGAAACACTGCCAGTTTGGATTGGGACGAGCAGATACGTTAAGGGACAAGTTTGTGTGTGGGCTTCAAAGTGAAGGAACCCAGAAACGGCTTCTATCAGAAAAGGATCTTATGCTGGACAAGGCTTTCAGCATAGCAGTATCACATGAAGCAGCCACACGGGGCGCTGCAGAGATACAACGGAGACCGTAAGAATATGGCACCAATGAAATGTCATATGGAGCAGGGAAGTGTTATCGCTGCGGCAGAACAACACACGACCAGAAGGATTGTTGGTTCAAGGACCAAGTGTGCAGACAGTGTGGAAAAGCAGGACACATAGCAAGAGTCTGCAGGTCAGGGAAGAAAACCAGCAGCAAGAAATCTCCACAGGAGAAGTACAAAAAGGTACATAAGGTGATAGACAGTAGTTCAGACGAACAGAAAAGTGATACAGACTCCGGAAGCAAGGAGCTGGGTTGTCTGAAACTACATAAGGTAATCAAAATGGAGGATCACCAGACTATCTGGGTCACGCTCAAGATAGACGGAGTCCAAGTGAAAATGGAATTGGACACCGGATCAGCCCTAATAGTCATAAACCGAAGGGACTACAAGCGGCTATTTTCACATATACCCTTGAAAGCTACAGAGATTGTCTTGAAGACGTACACGGGGCAAAAAGTCTACCCCAAAGGAAAAATAAGGGTGAACGTGATATACAAAGGCCAGGAAATACCCAAAATGGACCTATATGTATTGCCAGATGGAGGACCACCCTAGGATGTGAATGGATCCGGAAGATACAATTAGATTGGCATTCCATACAGGCACTGAAGGTTGAGGCCAAAAAGGATGACGACGTCACACCTGGACGACTGTCAAAAATGCTAACTGACGCACAAGAAGTGTTCCAGGAGGGACTCGGAACACTAAAAGGCATAACAGCGACGATTAAAATAGAGGAAAATGCAAGCCCAAAGTTTTTTAAGGCCAGACCGGTGCCTTATGCGATCCGACCAGCCGCCGAAGCAGAGCTGGAAGGGTTGGAATGTTCAGGAATACTGTCCAAAGTAGACTGGAGCGAGTGGGCTACACCCATCGTTCCTGTAATGAAGAGGTCGTTGAGTAATACGCCTGGGGAACCAAAGAAGGTCCGCATCTGTGGGGATTTTAAGGTGACAGTGAACCCAGTCCTTCACACAGTACAATATCCACTTCCACGGATTGAGGATATTTTCGCCTCGCTATCTGGAGGTAAACACTTCACCAAAATTGATCTGGCCCAGGCGTACCTGCAAATGGAGGTAGAAGAAGCCTCAAAACAATACCTCACACTCAACACTCATAAAGGTCTCTACCAATACAACCGGCTGGTGTTCAGGGTAGCATCGGCTCCGGCTATTTGGCAAAGGGCAATGGATCAAGTCCTGCAAGGGATTCCAGGGACCCAGTGTTATTTGGACGACATCCTGGTCACGGGCGAAAATGACAGTGATCACCTCGCCAACCTGGAGAAGGTGCTCACTAGATTAAAGGAATATGGACTACGAGCTAATCGCCACAAGTGCGAGTTTTTCCAGAAGCAGATCTCGTATTGTGGCCACGTTATTGATGAAGAGGGGTTACATAAGTCCCCTGAAAAGATTGAGGCAGTAGTCAAGGCTCCAGCACCGGAAAATGTGTCACAACTGAGGTCGTTCCTCGGGCTGGTGAACTACTACCATAAGTTCTTACCAAATTTGTCTACAGTATTACACCCGCTGAACACCCTACTGCTAATGGGGGTACCATGGAAGTGGAATGACGAATGTAAACGAGCTTTCCAGAAGTGCAAAGAATTGATCACATCAAAAGAGGTGTTGGCCCATTTCAACCCAGCACTACCAATTCGGTTGGCATGTGATGCATCACCCTATGGTATTGGAGCGGTGCTGTCGCACAAATTCCCAGACAGGTTGGAGAGGCCAGTAGCCTTTGCGTCTCGGTCACTAACCTCAGCCGAGCGCAACTACGCCCAGATTGACAGGGAGGCCCTCAGCCTAGTATGGGGAGTAAAAAAATTCAACCACTATCTGCATGGGCAGAAGTTCACCTTGCTGACTGACCACCAACCACTTGTCTCCATCTTTAATCCAAAGAAGGGCGTTCCAGTGATGACTGCACAACGGCTACAAAGATGGTCCCTTTTTCTAGGGGCGAACCAATATGAAATAGAGTATAAGGGCACGAAACAGCATGGATACGCTGATGGGCTATCACGCCTGCCACTGCCTACTGTGGAGGAAGCACCAGCAGTGGACCCTATCGAAATATTTTATTCGTCGATAATTGAACGATTGCCAGTAACTAACGCGGATATAGAGAAGGAGACCCACAATGATCCGACACTGTCTCGGGTATATGACTTGACGGTGAAGGGATGGCCAACACATGGCGACTCACTGTTGCCAGCATTCTCATCCAGAAGAGAACAGCTGTCAGTATGCCAGGGGACAGTGATGTGTGGATCCCGAGTGGTAATTCCACCCAAGTTAAGGGAGAGAGTGCCCAATGAGCTTCACGAAGGCCATCTGGGAGGGGTGAAAATGAAAAGCCTTGCTAGGGCTTATGTGTGGTGGCCGGGGATCGATCAACAAATCGAGGACCTAACAAAGAGCTGCTCAGGGTGCCAGAAGGTCCAAAATGCACCACCACATGCCCCTGTACACCCATGGGAGTGGCCCTCCTCTCCATGGCAACGGGTGCATATTGATTTTGCTGGTCCATTCATGGACTCAATGTTCTTAATAGCAGTGGATGCGCACTCGAAATGGCCTGAGGTGATCAAAATGTCCTCAACCACTACAGAGAAAACGATTGCAGTCCTACGGACCATATTTGCCAGGAACGGCTTGCCAGAGCAGATTTGCTCTGATAACGGACCACAGTTTGTGTCCGAAGAGTTTCGGAAATTTATGAGAAGGAATGGGGTAAGGCATTACACATCCGCCCCGTATCACCCAACCGCAAATGGATTGGCTGAGAGGTTCGTACAAACCTTTAAAAAGGCGATAAGGGCCATGTGCGATGATGAAATTCCACTACAGCATAAGGTGGACAATTTCCTGTTAGCCTACAGAAATGCGACACATGCAGTTACCAACCAGACCCCGGCCATGATGTTCTTTAACCGAAGGTTGAGATCTCCTCTGGATTTGCTCAGACCAAATGTGCGAAGAAATGTTGAGGATAAGCAATTCCAGCACATCAATGAGAAGCCGACAAGGAGCTTCAATGTAGGACAACCAGTCTTGGCCCGCGACTACCGAACAGAGAAATGGCAACCCGGAACGATATGCACACAGCAGGGACCATTAATGTACACAGTGGATGTCGGGGAGAACATTGTGAGATGCCACGTCGACCAGATCCTAGCGTCACAGGAACGAGTCAACCCCATGTCTCGCGTACCTGGGGATGAACCCGACATACCGGTAGCATCTACCTCAGAAACAGTAGCAGCGGAAACTGATGAACTAACTGACGAAAGGGGGCCAGAATCGCCTCTGCACCAAGAACAAGAACCTCAGGAAAGGCGCTATCCAGAAAGGATCAGGAAGCCGCCCCAAAGACTGAATCTATAAATGGACTATTTCAGTTTAATGTGCATGTTAAAGTGTTAACTGTTATTTGAATGTTATGGGTACTGTTAATCTAAAAGGGGAGGAATTGTAGTGTATGTACCTTTAAGAGAGAACTACTTTTACAGCTCCTGTATACTGTAGTACCGGCAGTGACCACACCTGTATATAAACCTTGAGCATGCCTCTGTACTGTTAGTCTTTAGACTACCCTCCTTCAGTAAACACCTGTTGATTGTTAATTTACAGCCTCCGTCTAGTTATTGGAAAACATCATACTTTAAGAATCACGGATTCAACACACATGATAGTTTCCATTGTGAGGGCTTTTCAAATATTTTTGAACCATTATCATATATATTTATTTTAATTAAACTCCTTTCATTCTTTGCCCACAGTTCAAACTGTTTCACACTGAAGTTTTCTCTTTGATATCACTGATAGAATAGCAAAATAAATACAGCTTTACTAATACAACAGTTTAAATAGGATGGTAAACACCATAAATTACGAAAGCTGAGAAGAATAGGCTTTGTTCAAAGGGAATGCTGCCCTTGCCCTTCATGCAGAACCATTTGTCCTTATTTTACTCTTCCAAGGTTAACAGCCATCTGTGTGTCAGGCTAAGTCTCACTTGGAGTGAGACTGTACAACCTTAGACGTTTACAGCACAGAATGAAGCCATTCGGCCCATTGTGTACGTCCCAACTCTTTTCTGGAGCAATTCCAAACGAATCCCACTGCCCTGCTCTCTCTCCACAGCCCTGTATCTTTCTCTGCTTCAAATATTTATTTAATTTTTCCTTAAAAGATGCAATGGCCTCTGCCTTGACCATTCCCTATGGCAAAACATTCTATGCTCCAACAACCATAAGAACATAAGAAATAGGTGCAGGAGTGGGCCATTTGGCCCCTCGAGCCTGCTCCGCCATTCAATAAGATCATGGCTGATCTTTTACCTTATCTCCACTTTCCTGCACTATCCCCATATCCCTTGATTCCCTTAATATTCAAAAATCTATCGATCTCTGTCTTGAATATACTCAATGACTGAGCCTCCACAGCCCTCTGGAGTAGAGAATTCCAAAGATTCACCACCCTCTGAGTGAAGAAATTTCCCCTCATCTCAGTCCTAAATGGCCGACCCCTTATTCTGAGACTGTGACCCCAGGTTCTAGAGTCCCCAGCCACGGGAAACATCCTCCCTGCATCTACCCTGTCAAGCCCTGTAAGAATTTTGTATCATTCTTCTAAACTCTAGAGAATATAGGCCTAGTCTACTCAATCTCTCTTCATAGGACAATCCCACCCATCCCAGGAGTCAGTCTGGTGAACCTTCGTTGCACTCCCTCTGTGGCAAGTATATCCTCCCTTAAGTAAGGAGACCAAAACTGTACACAATACTCCATCTATGTAAATACATTTCTCTTAATCTCTGGCTTCACTCACTCACCTCATTGTCTCCCCAACTAAAGAAGATAGCCTTTCCCTTGCAGTCTATCAAAACCCCATATAATTTAAAAAGCCTCTATTAAATCTCAACAACTTGCATTTATACAGCACCTTTAATGTAGAAAAACATCCCACTGAGGCACAAAGTAAAATGGACACCAAGCCAAAGAAGGAGATATCAGGAGGGGTGACTAAAAACACGGTCAAAGTGGTGGGTTTTAAGAAGGGTCTTAAAGGAGGCCAGAGAGATGGAGAGGCAGAGAGGCAATTCCAGAGTACGGGGCTAGGTGGTTGAAAGCATAGTTGCCAATGGGGGGGTGAAGGGAGAGGGGATGCACAAGAGGTTGGAGTCAGAGCAGGAACTGAGAGTTTGGGTGGGTGTTGTACTGCTGAAGGAGGTTAAAGAGAGAGGGATGGTGCAGCCATGGAGGGATTTAAACATAAAGGTGAGAATTTTAACTTTGAGCTGTTGTGGAACTGGGAGCCAATGGAGGTCGTGAGGACAGGAAGGTGAGGGGTGAGTGGGACTTGCTGTGGGATAGGATACGGGCAGCAGCGTTTTGGATTAGCTGAACTGTATGGAGGGTGAAGGATGGGTAGCTGGATAGGAAAGCATTGGAACAGTTGAGTCTAGATGTGACAAAAGCATGCATGAAGGTTTTAGCGGTAGATGGGCTGAGGTAGGTGCTTGGCAGGCAATGTTACGGAGGTGGAGTAAGCAGTCTTTGTGATGGAGAGTATATGGATTCAGAAGCTCAGCTTGAGTTCATAGAGGATGCTGAGACTGTGAACAATCCAGTTCAGCCTGAGACAGTGACCAGGGAGGGGGATGGAGTTGGTGGTGAGGATACAGAATTTGCAGCAGGAGCTTCAATGTTCCCAATGTTTAACTGGAGGAAATTGCAGCTCATCTAAGACTGGTTGACAGACACAAAATGCTGGAAATACTCAGCAGGCCAGGCAGCATCCGTGGAGAGAGAAACAGAGTTAACGTTTCAGGTCCGGGACCCTTCATCAGAACTGGAAAAAGCTGGAAATGTAACAGATATTAAGCAGGTGCAGAGACAGGGGGGGGGGGGGGGGCTGGTTAGGAGGGGAAGAAGGAATTGAAAGAACATGCTGTGAAAATGTTGCAAATGGGAATGGCAAAATCATACTGCATGAAAAATGGGGGCAGGGATTATTATCTGAAATTGTTGCACTTTGCAGCCTGCCGGACTCAACATTGAGTTCAACAATTTCAGATAATAATCCCTGCCCCCATTTTTCATGCAGTATGGTTTTGCCATTCCCATTTGCAACATTTTCACAGCATGTTCTTTCAATTCCTTCCTCCCCTCCTACCCCCCCACCCCCCCCCCCGTCTCTGCACCTGCTTAATATCTGTTACATCTCCAGCTTTTTCCAGTTCTGATGAAGGGTCCCAGACCTGAAACGTTAACTCTGTTTCTCTCTCCATGGATGCTGCCTGGCCTGCTGAGTATTTCCAGCATTTTCTGTTGTTATTTCAGATTTCCAGCATCCGCAGTATTTTGCTGTTATAGCAGTTTGACAGGACAGAGGCAGTAGAGAGGTTGAGGGAGGTGACGGAATAGCAACAGCATATATGTGAAATCTGACCCCATGCCTGCGGATGATGTAGCTAAATGGTGGCACATATATGAGAAAGGGGGGGGCGCAACGATTGATATTGAGGGATTGCTAAGGTGAGTATGCGAGGATGGGGAAAGAAGCCATTGCTAGAGATGCTCTGGCAAAATTGGATAGGTAAGAGTGGAATCAAGTGAGGGCAGTGTCATCAAACTGGAGGACACAGGATAAGCATTGGAGGAGGATGGCGTGGCCATCCATGTCAAAGGCTGCAGAGCGGATGAGGAGGAATAATGCACCACGGTCATACTGTGGAATGCTGTGGGAGGGGCGGAAACCTAATTGGAGAGAGTAAGTCAAGGAGTTGTGGGAGAGATGGGCACGGATTTGGGAGACAATAATACATTCGAAGGCTTCAGAGAGGAAAGGAAGGTTGGAGTTTGGACAGTAGTTTGCAAGGATAGAGGGTGAGTTATTTTTGAGGAGGGAGGTGATGATGGTGCTTTTAAAAGGGAGGAGGAACCATTTACAATATCAGTTAGCATGGTGACCAGGAAAGAAAGTTGGGTGGTCAGCAGTTTAATAGGAATGGGGTCCAGGGAGCAGGAGGTGGATCTCATAAGTGAGATGAGCTTATAGAGGGAGATTTGAGAGAAGAACAGGGTTCAGAGCTAGGGTAAATGGGTCTTGGAGGAATTTTGACTTGGTGGACAAGGGGAGGGGAGAAGGAGTAGAGGCAGCTGAACGATGGTCTCTATCTTGGTGACATAGAAATCCATGAGCTACTCACATGTTGTTAGAGGTGAGGATGGTGCGGTTAGGGAAGAGGAGTTTAAAGGTGTGTTTGGTGGTGGAGAAAAGAAGCCAGGTTGATCCTAGAATAATGGATGGTTTTGGCAGAGGACCCCATGGTCTGTTACTAACAATTGTCACCTCTGTACCCACAACCAGCTGCACTTCCAGTCCTCTAGTCCAGTGATATATTCCACCTGAGAAAGGAACATGGTTTCATATGTTTAAAAGGCCTTGTAATTTAGCTCACATTTTTTTACCCCAATTTGCTCTCATAAGGGCATTGACTTCTGGCTTCGGTAGAGCTCCACAGGCCACCACCCTCCTCTACCTGATTCAAACAGCAATTATACACTGGTGCAAATCTCCTCTTCTATGGAGTGGGTTAAGATTGGGTTTTTTTTTACCCCAAGACTGATTTTCCACCTCTTTTTAAAGAAAAGTTTTTTTGCTCAAAACAAAGCTGCACAATGGATAAAATGGTGGCACTGTTTTTAAAATAAAAAATGTGAACAAAGGCAGCAGTCGATCTGACTGCACTTAAAGCACCACGTTTTCTTAATAAAAACCTTACTCTTCAGTTTTAATCCATCATCTGACTACATTTAATTTCCTACTTCAGCAACCAATGGACTGATTAAAGTTAATTTGAGCGCTATGGTAAGAGAAATTTGTCCATAATTGTGAAAGATGCATGTGTACAACATTACCTGTGATTCCACTGGCAATGTTATGATATTTTATCTATGGGTGCCATCATAACCAGTTATGAATGCATTACAAAGTGCAGATGGTTGAACGATAAATAAGTGTAGCATGGGGGAAAAATTCAGTATCGCCCCATTTGGGGCGCCATTATTGGCCATGCGCAAAGTTTAGCGCCTGGCGCTAATTATCGCCTCCGCCTCCGACAGCAAACTTGGCTTTTATCGCCTCTGGAGGTGATTGGAGTGCTAAATCAGGCGCTTCACACCTGTCTTAAGGCGCAAAGGCCGAGGAGCGAGGTGCTACCTCAGAGCGCTGGTGAAGCAAGGAAGGGCAAATCAAAATAAACCGGCAAAGTGCTGCTCAGTACCCAAAACCCCTTCACACAGCGTTGAATCTCTCCAGAAGTCTCTCTCTCTCTCTCTCTCTCTATCTCTCAGAATGCGTGGTGCAAAAATGTCACCGACAAAAAAAGGCAGGAAGCGGTCGCCTTTAGATAGCGCTCCCCTAGTCCCTTTCTGACAGCATAACGCTCCCCTCAACCTGTCGTTGCTAGCGGCAGGCAGTAAGGCAGGGGGCGCCACTCAATATCCGGTCCGGGGCGCTAACGCACTCGACTGACGTCATAATCTGCCGGCGCAGGAGACCATGGCGGTAGTGTTTAGCGCCGCCACAAAATGTCTAGTTAATTTCACGAGCGGCACAAACATCGCCGCGCCCGGGCGCTAGTTGCTTTGCGCCCCAATTGGCGCCCTCTTAAGGCGCTAACAGGAGGCGCAAACAACTGAATTTTTCCCCCCATATGTTTAAATGGCAGTTTCCTTGGTAATTCACGTAAATGGCCAGCCTTCCAACCTAGACAGTGAGTGTCACCTGGGACAGGAGGGAGGGTGGCATCAAAATTGAACCAAAACCTATTCTCACCCTGTATCCTACATTATAACAGTGACTTTTTAAAAATTCGCTTATGGGATGTGGGCGTTGCTGGCAAGGCCAGCATTTATTGCCCATCCCTAATTGCCCTTGAGAAGGTGGTGGTGAGCCGCCTTCTTCAACCGCTACAGTCCGTGTGGTGAAGGTACTCCCACAGTGCTGTTAGGGAGGGAGTTCCAGGATTTTGAGCCAGCGACGATGAAGGATCGGCGATATATTTCCAAGTCAGGACGGTGTGTGACTTGGAGGGGAACTTGGAGGTGGTGGTTTTCCCATGCGCCTGCTGCCCTTGTCCTTCTAGGTGGAAGAGGTCGCGAGTTTGGGAGGTGCTGCCAAAGAAGCCTTGGTGAGTTGCTGCAGTGCATCTTGTAGATGTTACACACGGCAGCCACGGTACGCTGGTGGTGGAGGGAGTGAATGTTTAAGGTGGTGGATGGGGTGCCAATCAAGCGGGCTGTTTTGTCCTGGATGGAGTTGAGCTTCTTGAGTGTTGTTGGAGCTGCACTCATCCATGCAAGTGGAGAGTATTCCATCACACTCCTTACTTGTGCCTTGTAGATAGTGGAAAGACTTTGGGGAGTCAGGAGGTGAGACACTCGCCGCAGAATACCCAGCCTCTGAACTGCTCTTGTTGCCACAGTATTTATGTGGCTGGTCCAGTTAAGTTTCTGGTCAATGGTGACCCCCCCAGGATGCTGACGGTGGGGGATTCGGTGATGGTAATGCTATTGAATGTCAAGGGGCAGTGGTTAGACTCTCGCTTGTTGGAGATAATCATTGCCTGGCACTTCTGTGGTGCGAATGTTACCAGCCACTTATCAGCCCAAGCCTGAGCGTTGTCCAGGTCTTGTTGCATGCGGGCATGGACTGCTTCATTATCTGAGGAGTTGTGAATGGCACTGAACACTGTGCAGTCATCAGCGAACATCCCCATTTCTGACTTTCTGTTGGAGGGAAGGTCATTGATGAAGCAGCTGAAGATGGTTGGGCCTAGGACACTGCCCTGAGGAACTCCTGCAGCGATGTCCTGGGGCTGTGATGATTGACCTTCAACCACCACAACCATCTTTCTTTCTGCTAGGTATGACTCCAGCCAGTGGAGAGTTTTCCCCCCGATTCCCATTGGCTTCAGTTTTACTGGGGCTCTGATGCCACACTCGGTCAAATGCTGCCTTGATGTCAAGGGCAGTCACTCTCACCTCGCCTCTGGAATTAAGCTTCTTTGTCCATGTTTGGACCAAGGCTGTAATGAGGTCTGGAGCCAAGTGGTCTTGGTGGAACCTAAACTGGGCATCAGTGAGCAGGTTATTGGTGAGTAAGTGCTGCCTCATAGCACTTTTGATGACACCTTCCATCACTTTGCTGATGATTCAGAGTAGACTGATGTGGCGATGATTGGCCGGAATGGATTTGTCCTGCTTTTTGTGAACCGGACATACTGGGGCAGTTTTCCACATTGTCGGATAGATGCCAGTGTTGTAGCTGTACTGGAACAGCTTGGCTAGAGACGCGGCTAGTTCTGGAGCACAAGTCTTCAGCAAGATAGCTGGGATGTTGTTGGGGCCCATAGCCTTTGCTGTATCCATTGCGCTCAGCTGTTTCTTGATATCGAGTGAATCGAATTGGCTGAAGACTGGCTTCTGTGATGGTGGGGACTTCAGGAGTAGGCCAATATGGATCATCCACTCGGCACTTCTGGCTGAAGATGGTTGCAAACGCTTCAGCCTTGTCTTTTGCAGTCACGTGCTGGGCTCCACCATCATTGAGGATGGGGATATTCATGGAGCCTCCTCCTCCCGTTAGTTGTTTAATGGTCCACCACCATTCACGACTGGATGTGGTATGACTGCAGAACTTTGATCTGATCCGTTGATTGTGGGGTCGCTTAGCCCTGTCTATAGCATGCTGCTTCTGCTTTTTAGCATGCATGTAGTCCTGTGTTGCAGCTTCCTCAGGTTGGCACCTCATTTTTAGGTACGCCTGGTGCTGCTCCTGGCATGCTCTTCTACACTCCTTATTGAACCAGGATTGGTCTCCTGACTTAATGGTAATGGTAGAGTGAGGGATATGCCAGGCCATGAGGTTACAGATTGTGGTGGAATACAATTCTGCTGCTGCTGATGGCCCACAGCGCCTCATGGATGCCCAGTTTTGAGCTGCTAGATCTGTTCTGAATCTATCCCATTTAGCACGGTGGTAGTGCCACACAACACGATGGAGGATGTCCTCAGTGTGAAGACGGGACTTCGTCTCCAGAATGACTGTGCGGTGGTCACTGCTACCAATACTGTCATGGACAGATGCATCGGCGACAGGTAGATTGGTGAGGACGAGGTCAAGTAGGTTTTTCCCTCGTGTTGGTTCTCTCACCACCTGTCGCAGGCCCAGACTGGCAGCTATGTCCTTCAGGACTCGGCCAGTTTGGTCAGTAGTGGCGCTACCGAGCCACTCTTGGTGATGGACATTGAAGTCCCCCACCCAGAGTACATTCTGTGCCTTTGCTACTCTCAGTGCATCATGGTGGAGTACTGATTCATCAGCTGTGGGAGGGCGGTAGGTGGTAATCAGCAGGAGGTTTCCTTGCCCGTGCTTGACTTGAAGACTACACTTCAAAATCACTTCATTGGCTGGCCAGCGCTTTGGGACATCTGGTGGTCGTGAAAGGCGCTATAGAAATGCAAGTATTTCTTTCTTTGTATCCACACGTGCACTTCCCCATGGAGGGTTTAATTGTGTCTCATTTTAAAAAAATATCTATTTCCTGCACTTATTTATCTGTCTTATGATACGTTATTAAGGTTTTCAATTGAATGCGTCATCGGCAAAAATAATCAGAACTGGAGCCACCCTCCTCGTGGATCTGCTCCTGGGCCTGGCCGGGGTGGCCATTAACAGGTCCAAGCAGTGCAGGTCAAGGAGTAATTCCGCTCGCCTGTCACTTTAATTCTCAGCTCCACTCCCACTCTGATCACTCTGTCCTCGGCCTCTTACACTGTTCCACTGAAGCTCAACGTAAGCTCGAGGAAGAGCACCTCATCTTTCGATTAGGCACTTTACAGCCTTTTGGACTCAACATTGAGTTCAACAATTTCAGACTATAACCCCTGCCCGCATTTTTTCAGGCGACAGCTGTTGATGATTCTGCCATCCCCATTTGCAACATTTAATCTCTCCTGCCTTCAATCCTAGCACAGACTGTCCCTTTAATTCCTTCCTCCCCTCCCCCCACCCTTTCCCTGCCTCTACACCTGCTTAAAACCTGTTACACCCCTAACTTTTTCCAGTTTTGATGAAGGGTCACGGATCTGAAACGTTAACTCTGTTTCTCTCTCCACGGATGCTGCCTGGTCTGCTGAGTGTTTCCAGCATTTTCTGTCGTTATTTCAGTCAAGAAGGTCGTTCGGTCCAACTGCCTGCCTCTCTTCCGCAGCTATGTTCGTGCCCGGGTGTCCCTGGAGAGGGAGCACACAGTGTCCGTTGGTACGCTTGACGCTTTCTGCGACCGGAGGGACTGGAGTGCACAATTGACACGGACAATAATAGTATGCTTTCATTTGATAAGTTTCCTTTTTTATCTATAATTTGGAGTTTATTGTTTGCGCTCCTTTAAAAGAGGGGCACTTTTGTTAATTTGATTCTTGATTGATGACTCAGTCGTCCTAATTGGCAATTAAAGAAAATCAAAACTGGCGTTGCAATCCTACCGCCAACAAAATTTAAATTTAATTGTTAAGTTTTCTTTAATTTTTTTTGTTTAGTTACAGTTTATTGGTTGCACCAAAATAGCTGCAATCCTTCCGCCTGTCCTGTCCTTAATCAGTTCTTTGGCTGGTTATAGATTTGGCAAAAGAAGGGTAGCCCTTTACTCACCAGTAATAAGTCACTCTGCACTGGGAGCACATAATATAAGCGGTTTTTTGGCACATCTCACACTCCAGCTTGACGCCCTTGGGATTAGCAAGCGGATAAATAGAAGAACTGAGCATTTTGGTGTCCAAGGAACGTCAGTCCTTGCTTGAAAACCTCTCTCAGCCTCTCAAATGCTGCGGTTGCTAGGGACTTCTGGCCTGTTGCTAAGGACTCTGACTTCTGAACCCACAGCCTGCTGCACTTCTTAGTGCTTCCCCCAGCAGACGTGCCACATCACAAATCGAAACTAAAAATAAATGAAGAGAAATCGAATTATTTAAATATCAAAGTGTCCTCTGTATGACAATTTTTAACAAAATTGGCAATCACTTATTGAGTGCTGAGAACGATTCTTTATGCTGGGCGGACCTCGTAGTGGGTGGACGGATCGGGATCGGGACCCGGACGCTAATTGAGAGGGGACCAGTTGTTATGGCGGCGGCGGCGGAGTGCGAGTCGGAGTGGAGCGGCTTTTTCTCGGACTGCGTGCCGCCGCCCAATGCGGACCTCTCGGCGCAGGCTATGGTCGAGTTCACGGTGCGGCACGCCAAGCAAGACCGTAGGGTGGTGCTGGTGACCTCGGGCGGCACCAAAGTGCCGCTGGAGTCGCGGACCGTGCGCTTCTTGGACAACTTCAGCAGCGGCTGGCGCGGCGCCGTGTCGGTCGAGTACTTCCTGGACCTGGGCTACGCCGTGATTTTCCTTCACCGCCACCGCTCGCTCTACCCTTTCTCCCGACGCTACTCCGGCCTCAACATGCTGGACGCGCTGAAGGCCGTGCTGGACGTCAGGACCACCTGCTGGCGGGTGGAAGCCGACCAGGCGGCGCTGCCCGACATCGTTCCAGTGCTGCAGCGCTACATGGCCGTGCGAGAGGCCGGCATGCTGCTACCCGTGGAATTCAACACCCTGTCCGACTACCTGTACCTGCTGAGGGCGGCGGCTCAGGCGCTGAACGCCATCGGTAGGGAAATTATCACAAATACTCACGTTTAATGTTGACACCGTTACTGAGAGTGCAATTTTCAAATGTAATCAAATCAAATCAACTTTTATTGTCATTGTTAGTGCACAAGTGCAGTACAACGAAATGTAGGCTTGCGGCTCCCGAGAGTGTACATTTAGATTAAGACATTTAAACATTCAACATACATTTGGCTTGTAATACATTAACATAAACATAACCATAATAAAGTGCATTGGCAGATGTGCAGGCTTTAGAGTTTATTTGTGGAGTTCAGTAGGATGACAGCCCTGGGAAAGAAGCTGTTCCTAAATCTGGTCGTACGGGTGCGAATGCATCTGTAGCGTCTCCCAGATGGCAGGAGGGTGAACAGACTGTGGCTGGGGTGGGTAGGATCTTTGATGATGGACCGTGACCTCCGTAGACAGCGTTTCTGGTATATGTGCTCTATGGTCGGTAGCCGGGTGCCGGTAATGCGTTGGGCAGTTTTGACTACCTGCTGCAGGGCTTTCCGGTCATAGTAGCTACAGCTGCCATACCATACTGTGATACAGTTTGTCAGGATGCTCTCTATTGTGCAGCGGTAGAAGTTAGAGAGGATCAGGGGTGACAAGATGTGTATTGTATATTTTGAATAGAATCTGTTACTGGCATCCAGCTAAATATTGGGAAGACCAAAGCCAATATCTTCGGTCCCTGCCACAAACTCAGTTCCCTAGTCATCGACTCCAACCTGGCCACTGTCTGAGGCTGAACCAGACTGTTCGCAACCTTGTGTCATATTTGACCCCCAGATGAGCTACCGACCACATATTCGCAGCATCACCAAGATCGCATATTTCCACCTCCGTAACATTGCCTGACTCTGCCCCTGCCTCAGCTCATCTGCTGCTGAAACCCTCATCCATGCCATTGTTACCTCTAGACTTGACTATTCCAACGCTCTCCTGGCCAGCCTAACATCTTCCACCCTCCATAAACTTGAGCTCATCCAAAACTCTGCTGCCGCTCTGGTTTTCAAATCCCTCCATGGCCTTGCCCCTTCCTATGATTGTAATCTCCTTCAGCCCTACCAACCTGGCACTGCCTCCTGCGCGGCCTGCCTCCCCAATGCACGGCCCATTCACATTTTTGTGCATGCGCGGTATCTACAATGGAAAAGCTGGTGAGCGGTCTGCGCGTGACTTTGCAGCTGACTACGTGGCTGTGCAACTTAATGGGAATATTGCCTACAATCCTCCAAGACCTCTGCTCCAATTCTTGTTTCTTGCGCATCCCCTTTTTCAAGCGCTCCACCATTGGTGGCCATGCTTTCAGCAGCCTAGGCCCGAACCTCTGGAATTCCCTCCCTAAACAACTTCACACCTCATTCCTCCTTTAAGATACTCCTTAAAACCTACCTCTGACCAAGCTTTTGGTCATCTATCCTAATATTATGTGGCTTAGTGTCAAATTTTGTTTGATAACACTCCTATGAAGCACCTTTCGATGTTTTACTACATTAAAGGCGCTATATAAATACAAGTTGTTGGGAGGAAGAGTGATAACTGATGTGTAAACTATTGTACACAGGGTACATATGTGGGTGCCATATGCACACCATGATTGATGTTGAAATAGGTAAGGGTAAAGTTGAAAAAGATCGGGTTATTAGCCCAGTCACGGTATAGTGCTGTGATCATACTGTACCTTGAATAATGTGCCCAGTTTTGCTCACTGAGAAAGAAACAAGGGAGCTGGAGGCAGCTCATAGAAAAGCCACAAGACTGAACTCTTGGTTTTTTTATTCATTCATGGGATGTGGGCGTCGCTGGCAAGGCCAGCATTTATTGTACTCCCACAGTGCTATTAGGGAGGGAGTTCCAGGATTTTGACCCAGCGACGATGAAGGAACTGCGATATATTTCAAGTCAGGATGGTGTGTAACTTGCTTTTTGTGGACAGGACATACTTGGGCAATTTTCCACTTTGTCGGGTAGATGCCAGTGTTGTAGCTGTACTGGAATAGCGTGGCTAGTTCTGGAGCACGTCTTTCCAGTGCGCTCGGCCATTTATTGATATCACGTGGAGTGAATCAAATTGGCTGAAAACTGGATTCTGTGATGGTGGGGACCTCGGGAGAAGGCCGAGCATTGATCATCCACTTGGCGCTTCTGGCTGAAGATGGCTGCAAACGTTTCAGCCTTATCTTTTGCACTTGTGTTGGGCTCCACCATCGTTGAGGATGGGGATGTTCCTGAAGCCTCCTCCTCCTGTTAGTTGTTCTGGATGTGGCAGGATTGTAGAGCTTTGATCTGATCCGTTGGTTGTGAGATCACTTAGCTCTGTCTATAGCATGCTGCTTCCGCTGTTTAGCATGCATGTAGTCCTGTGTTGAGCTTCACCAGGTTGGCACCTCATTTTTAGGTACTCTTGGTGCGGCTCCTGGCATGCTCTTCTACACTCCTCATTGAACCAGGATTGGTCCCCTAGCTTGATGGTAATGATAGTGAGGGATATGCCGGACCATGGGGTTACAGATTGTGGTGGAATACAATTCTGCTACTGCTGATGGCTCATGGCACCTCATCGTTGCCTAGTTTTGAGCTGCTAGATCTGTTCTGAATCTATCCCATTTGGCACGGTGGTAGTGCCTCACAACACGAAGGAGGGTGTCTCCGGTGTGAAGACGGGACTTCGTCTCCACAATGACTGTGCGGTGGTCACTGCTACCAATACTGTCATGGACAAATGTATCTGCAACAGGTAGATTGGTGAGGACGAAGTCAAGTAGGTTTTTCTCTAGTGTTGGTGCTCTCACCACCTACTGCAAAACAGTTTGGCAGCGATGTCCTTCAGGACTCGGCCAGCTTCAGGAATAAAAACACCACGGGGAAAAATGGTCCAACCGTGGCTAACAAGAGAAATTAAAGATAGTATTAGATTAAAGGAAGAGGCTTATAATGTTGCCAAAAGGAGTAGTAAGCCTGAGGATTGGGAGGATTTTAGAATTCAGCAAAGGAGGACCAAGAAATTGATAAAGGGAAAATAGAATATGAGCGTAAACTAGCGAGAGACATAAAATTAGGCTGTAAAAGCTTCTATAGGTTGTAAGGGGTGGTGTGTGGGTTGTTTGTCAGCTTCACCTTTGACTCCTTTAAGCGGTTCGAATCGCTCCCACTCCCTTTTGTTCTAGACTTTGGACTTATTTGGGGGTTGTAATAAACTTGCAACAGACACCTGGGTTAGTCAAAAGAATTCAGATCTTTATTTTGAGACATGAAAAATATACAATACAATAAAACTTATACTCTAAAAGGGTGGGGAACACTCGGAATAAGCGAGGGAGAATTACAATATACAAAATCCCTTACCCTCCCAACTCCACTACACTAGCTAGGCTGGAATCCAGAGGACCAGGAAATGCTCACCAACGACTTTCTTGACCGATTGTAGAGGTTCGCGATTTTGGGGTTCTCCTTAGTTGTGGCGGTTGGGGCCTGCCGTACCCTGGACGTGGTAGAAGACTGCACCTGCGTTGGGTCTTCAGTTTGGGTTGGTCCGCTGATGTGGTTAGTCGCGCTGTTGGATGTATCAGGTGAGTACCCAATTTTCTTTGGTTAGGGCTAGTTTTAGGGTCTTTTGTGTCCAAATCTTACCCAGGGGTAAGTCAGACTAGCCTGTAGAGTGGAAACAAGTCTTTGGTTTGTGAGTTTTTCGGCGGTCAATTTCTCGTTGGTCGCGGTGGCCCAATATTACCTGGTTGGTGGTAATATTGGTGGTTGGTGGTTTCTGTAGGCCTTTGGTTGCTGCGACCTCCGTTTCTTCTTTCTTCCTTCAAGTCTCCGATTTGGTCTTGGTGATCCGTTGAACTGTACTCGAACTTGAACTCTCGCTGGCTGAACTGAACTCAAACTGACTGTTTAACTGAAAAGGCAGGCCTCAATTATACTAATTTGGGGCCTGGCTTATCTGACCGCCAAATCTCAGGTTTCTTTGTTAAATTTGGCGGGCTCGTTATTTTTAACGTGTTTTAAAACTTTAACGAGCTTCGGGGATGGCCCATCTAACTCTTAATCGGCCTTTAACTGGTTTCGGGATTGCCCTGAAACTAGTTTTTAAAAATGCAAAACGTTTGTCAATCTCTTTGGTTTTGGACTGCTGCTTTAGTTGTTGTATCCTGTAGGGCTATGTTCTTTCCTTTGTGTTGCTGCTGGGGGTAGGTACTGTTTTATTCATGTACCTTGGCTCTGCGAAATTTGGCGGGAACAGGTTCTATTGTCCTTATGTAAAGCTGGGGTGGCCCAGGACATTCCCAGACTGTCCAATATCCAAACTCGGGGGCCCCACCCCACCTCCCCTGTGTCACAGCCTTTTGCAAGCCTGAACATGTCTTTTAAACCAGCCAAATCTTCCTGGGATTTTTATTTTAAATCCCTTCGGCCCAATAATTCCGTAAGACAGTCCAAAATCTCTTCCTTACACTTGAGGAAAATGTGTAATTTAACTCTTTGAATTCTTCTGTTAGGCCCAACCATACATTTTATCCTTTTTACAGATTTCTTCTGTGATGGTCCAAAAGTCGTTTTAAATAAGGTTATTCTTCCGTTTTGGGGTTGTGCAGAAATTTTTGAACCTTACAAGGTATGTAAAAAGGAAAAGATTAGCGAAAGTAAATATGGGTCACTTACAGGCTGAGACAGGAGAAATTATAATGGGGAATAAGGAAATGGCAGAGAAATTAAACAAATACGCAAAAAGCTTGAGAACCAAGGGTCGAGCGAGAATGAGGAATTAAAAGAAATTAGTATTAGTAAAAAAATAGTATTGGAGAAATTAATGGAACTGAAAGCCGATAAATCCCCTGGACCTGATGGCCTACATCCTAAAGTTTTAGAAGAGGTGGCTATCGAGGTAGTGGATGCATTGGTTGTCCTCTTCCAAAGTTCCATAGATTTTAGAATGGTTCCCGCGGATTGGAAGGTAACAAATGTAAGAAAGGAGGGAGAGAGAAAACGGGGAACTATAGACCAGTTAGCCTGACATCAGTAGTAGAGAAAATGCTAGAATCTATTATTAAGGACGTGGTAACAGGGCACTTAGAAAATAATAATAGGAGTGGGCAGAGTCAACACTGATTTATGAAAGGGAAGTCATGTTTGACAAACCTGTTAGAGTTTTTTGAGGTTGTAACTAGCAGGATAAGGGGGAACCAGTGGATGTAATATATTTGGATTTTCAGAAGGCATTCGATTAGGTGCCACACAAGAGGTTATTAAACAAAATTAGGGCTCATGGGATTGGGGGTAATATGGATTGAGGATTGGTTAACGGACAGAAAGCAGAGAGTAGGGATAATCGGGTCATTTTTGGGTTGGCAGGCTGTAACTAGTGGGGTACCGCAAGGATCAATGCGTGGGCCTCAGCTATTCACAATCTACATCAATGATTTGGATGAGGGGACCAAATGTAATATATCCAAGTTTGCTGATGATACAAAGCTGGGTGGGAATGTAAGTTGTGAGGAGGATGCAAAGAGGCTTCAAGGGGATATAGGCAGGCTAAGTGAGTGGGCAAGAACATGGCAAATGGAATATAATGTGGAGAAATGTGAAGTTATCCACTTTGGTAGGAAAAATAGAAAAGCAGAGTATTTTTAAAAGGTGAGAGATTGGGAAATGTTGGTGTTCAGAGGGACCTGGGTGTCCTTGTACACGAATTGCTGAAAGTTAACATGCAGGTACAGCAAACAATTAGGAAAGGAAATGGTATGTTGGCCTTTATTACAAGAGGATTTGAGTATAAGAGTAAAGATGTCTTACTGCAATTATATAGGGCCCTGGTGAGACCACACCTGGAGTATTGAGTACAGTTTTGGTCTCCTTACCTAAGGAAGGATATACTTGCCACAGAGGGAGTGCAACGAAGGTTCACCAGACTGATTCCTGGGATGGGGGGATTGTCCTATGAGGCGAGATTGAGTAGACTAGGTATATATTCTCTCGAGTTTAGAAGAATGAGAGGTGATCTCATTGAAACATACAAAATCCTTACAGGGCTTGACAGGGTAGATGCAGGGAAGATGTTTCCCCTGGCTGGGGAGTCTAGAACCAGGGGTCACAGTCTCCGAATAAGGGGTCGGCCATTTAGGACCGAGATGAGGAGAAATTTCTTCACTCAGAGGGTGGTGAATCTTTGGAATTCTCTACCCCAGAGGGCTGTGGAGGCTCAGTCGTTGAGTATATTCAAGACAGAGATCGATAGATTTTTGGATATTAAGGGAATCAAGGGATATGGGGACAGGGCAGGAAAGTGGAGTTGAGGTAGAAGATCAGCCATGATCTTATTGAATGGCGGAGCAGGCTCGAGGGGCCGAATGACCTACTCTTACTCCTATTTCTTGTTATGTAGCTCGGTCAGTAGTGGTGCTACTGAGCCACTCTTGATGATGGACATTGAAGGACCTTGCTGCCCTCGGTGTTTCTTTGAAGTGGTGTTAAACATGGAGGAGTATGGATTCATTAGCTGAGAGAGAGCGGTAGGTGGTAATCAGCAGGAGGTTTCCTTGCCTATGTTTGACCTGATGCCATGAGACTTCATGGTGTCCGGAGTCAATGTTGAGGACTCCCAGGGCCACACTCTCCTCCCACTATGCTGCCACAGGTGGGACAGAACATACCCAGGGATGTTGATGGAGAAGTTTGGGACGTTGGCTGAAAGGTATGATTCTGAGAGAATGACTATGGCAGGCTGTTGCTTGACTAGTTTGTGGGATAGCCCAGCTGTTAGTGAGCAGGATTTTGCAGGGTGGACTGGGCTGGGTGTGCCTTTGTCTTGTCTGGTGCCTAAGTCGATGCTGGGTGGTCCGTCTGGTTTTATTCTTAGTACTTCTTTGTAGCAGTTTGGTACAACTGAGTGGCCATTTCAGAGGGCAGTTAAGAGTCAACCACATTGCTGTGGGTCTGGAGTCACATATAGGCCAGACCAGGTAAGGACGGCAGATTTCCTTCCCTAAAGGACATTAGTGAACCAGATGGGTATGACACCATTACTGATACTAGCTTTCCCGGTGTGTATCAGTGGATTGAGTTACAAGGAAATACTGGAGCCTTAAAAGGAGGGTAGAAAGGGTAAATCTGAACACCAGTGCAAACTAAACTGTGATAGTACGGCAAAGGCCACAAATTCAAGTTTATTAAAGGCAAATTTAGGACTGATGTCAATAAGATTCTTCACACACATAGTGCTTAATAAGTGGGATGGACTTCTGGGTAGTGTAAAAAACATTGGAATAATTTAATAAACATTGAGGGAGATGTAGGTTCTCTGTGGATGGGCTTTCCTCATCTTCTGGAACTGTGGAAAACAGCCAGCAGCACAATTATGATTCTGTCCTTCAACAATTTGCATTTATATAGTGCCTTTAACATGGTAAAACATCCCAAGGCGCTTCACAGGAGCGTCATCAAACAAAATTTGACACTGAGCCAAATAAGGAGATATTGAAACAGGTGACCAAAAGCTTGGTCAAAGAGAGCGGTTTTGAGGATCGTCTTAAAGGAGGAGAGAGGTTTGGGTTGTCCAGAGTATGGTTTGAGATTTGTAGTGCTGGTGGATACAAACCTAATGGGATTGGGACAATTTGAGGTGTTGGATTAAAAGTGCATTAAGCATTAAATTATATTGGCTAATGTGTAATTTTTCAATACAAGTCTCCCAGTGCACTATATTTATACCGGGGGAGGAAGTGCAACTGCGTATCAATCGTCAGGAGGTACAAAGGACATGAAGTTTTTCTGTTGAGGTGTTGTATTTTGATGTGAAATATATTTCTGCCTTTTGAGTGTTTTGCAAAGAAATGTTTCGCAAAACTTCAACAGCTGTTAGTGGCTTCTATATGCAAGGAATCATGCATCTAATTTCTGACCCTTGACAAACCCCCTTATGTTTTGTGTCAGCTTCCCCTACTAAGCTGTTACAACTGTTTGTCTTCCCTATGAAAGAGACTTGTATTTATAAGCACCTTTCATGACCTCAGAACACCCCAAAGCACTTTACAGCCAATTAAGTACTTTTGAAGTGCAGTTACTGTTGAAATGTGGCAGCCAATTTGCGCACAGCAAGGTCCCACAAACAGCAATGTGACAATGACAATAATTTTTTTAGTCATGTTAGTTGAGGGATAAATAATTGGCCAGGACACCAGGGTGAACTCAACAGCTCTTCGTCGAAGTATTGCATGGAATATTTTACATCCACCTGAGGGGGCAGGTGGGACCTCTGTTTATCGCCTTGTCTGAAAGACAGCGCCTCTGATAGTGCAGCATCCCCTCAGTACTGCACTGGAGTGTCAACCAAGATTTTGTGCTCCTGGAATGGGACTTAAACACACAACCTTCTGACTCGGAGATGAGTGTGCTCAATTGGTAACTGTGCGCAAATTGGCTGCTGCGTTTTCCTACATTACAACAGTGACTACACTTCAAAAGTACTTAATTGGCTGTAAAGTGCTTTGGGACGTCCTGTAGTTGTGAAAGGTGCTATAGAAATGCAAGTCTTTCTACTACTGAGCCAGAGCTAACATACTATAGGGTAATGTTTAAAGAAGTTTTTTTGGACATGCCTGGTTCCTGTAACAACTCTCAGGGTGGTGGAAATTTTGCATTGTGAGGTTTAGGTTTGCAGGCTATTAATATTGTCATCGACCAGCTGGTGACTGCCATTAAACCTTATTTAAAACCTGGTGAATTGTCTTAAGGCATTTTCCAGAGGATAATGGTACTTCAAAAAAATGCAGCCTGGTCAAAATTAGATGACTGTTTAGCTGAAAGCTGTTTGCTATATTCAGATTTGCATATGGAGTATTGCGTTCTGCACACAATTACATAAACTGAGAAATTAACTTTCATAAGGTATTCATTATAGGTGAAAATACATTTTGCCTCATTAGCAGATGCAATGTTATTTTAATGCGTCACTTTTTTATTCATTCATGGCATGTGGATGTTGCTGGCAAGGCCAGCATTTTTTAAATTCATTTATGGGAAGTGGGCGTCGCTGGCAAGGCCAGCCTTTATTGCCCATCCCTAATTGTCCTTGAGAAGGTGGTGGTGAGCCACCTTCTTGAACCGCTGCGGTCCGTGTAGTGAAGGTACTCCCTCAGTGGTGTTAGGGAGTTCCAGGATTTTGACCCAGCGACAATGAAGGATCGGCGATATACTTCCAAGTCAGGATGGTGTGTGACTTGAGGGGAACTTTGAGGTGATGTTCCTATGCGCCTGCTGCTCTTGTCCTTCATGGTGGAAGAGGCCGCGGGTTTGGGAGGTGCTGCTGAAGAAGCCTTAGCGAGTTGCTGCAGTGCATCTTGTAGATGGTACACACTGCAGCCACGGTACGCCGGTGGTGGAGGGAGTGAATGTTTCAGGTGGTGGATGGGGTGCCAATCAAGCGGGCTGCTTTGTCCTGGATGGTGTTGAACTTCTTGAGTGTTGTTGGAGCTGCACTCATCCAGCTGATGGTGGGGGATTCGGCGATGGTAATGCTGTTGAATATCAAGGGGAGGTGGTTAGACTCTCGCTTGTTAGCGATACAATCATTGCCTGGCACTTGTGTGGCGCGAATGTTACCTGCCACTTAGCCCAAGCCTGAACATCATCCAGGTCTTGTTGCATGCGGGCATGGACTGCTTCATTATCTGAGGAGTTGTGAATGGCGCTGAACACTGTACATCATCAGCGAACATCCCCATTTCTGACCTTATGTTGGAGGGAAGGTCATTGATGAAGCAGCTGAAGATAGTTGGGCCTAGGACACTGCCCTGAGGAACACCTGCCGCGATGTCCTGGGGCTGTGATGATTGACCTTCAACCACCACAATTTATTGCCCATTCCTAATTGCCCTTGAGAAGATGGTGGTAAGCTGCTGCCTTGAACTGCTGCAGTCCGTGTGGTGTCCAGTTCATTCTAGCCAGAAATGATTGAAACTTTTTACTTCGCTATTTAAATTTCAGTATTTGATGTCGGTAGAGGTGGGGTGGGCTGATTCTGAAAAAGAGGGGTGGGCAGAGAACAAATGTTAGTAACTGTGTTACATAATTAGTTCTGTTTATTCAGTAGAATGAAGAATAATTTCTACACTACTGTGCTCGATACTAGGATTTACAAGTCTGATTACTCACTAGACAGGAGCGTCTATTGGATAACTTAAGTACGTGGTGTACCTTTTTTATATCTACCGGGCATAGTATTATAAAGCAAGTCATTTGTAACTGTTTGTTTTGTTCTGCAGGACCAAAAGCCATGTTCTACCTCGCAGCAGCCGTATCTGATTTCTTCATTCCTGCCTCTGAGATGCCAGAACACAAAATCCAGTCGGGTGTTAGCCCTCTGCAGGTGAGCAAGCGGCAGACTCCCCTTGGCGAGCAGTGTTGAGGGATGTTTTGTTTAACCATGAGTGGGAAGTCCTCTCTTCCCCATGCCCTCTGGGTAAAACTGTTAGTTTGGTTTAAATTTGTGCAATTTTCCATTTCCAGTTGGGACTGCCTTTTTTTTAAAAAAAATGTAAAGTTAAGTTTTTTTTTTAATGCTAAAACACAATGGGTGTTCTTCGGGAAAGGGTTGTAAATGTATGCATATATGCTGTAAGCTTTCTGAATATCAGAATTTTTTTTTTTAGCTAACTATGCAGATGGTTCCCAAGATGCTTGCCCCTCTTGTGAAGGACTGGGCTCCTCATGCGTTTGTCACATCCTTCAAGTTGGAGACTGATCCCTCGCAGCTGGTTGCCCGAGCACGTAAAGCTTTAGCAAAGTACAGACATCAGGTTGTGGTTGCCAATGCCCTTGAAACGCGGAGGGTGTTTGTTGTCATAGTAACCAAGGACTCTCAGATTGACCTGGCGCTTTCAGAGAATGAAGTGAAGCAACACTGTGAAATCGAAGATAAGATTGTGAAACACTTGAGTGAATGCCACACTAATTTTATAGAAAAGAGCAACAATCCTGAATAAATAAGTATTTCTCATGATTTGAGATGAGTTACTGAGGAATAATTGTATGACAAAGGAATATGATCTGTTGGAATGTTACTTTAAAAATAAAAAAAAATGAAACCTTGCAAGTGTGAACAATGCCAGCTGGGAGATCTGGCATTCTGCTTAATAAAGGTTTTTTTTAAAAAAGCACGAATATATGTAGTCCAGGCCAAATCTAAAACTCAGCTTCTGACTGCATTCAAACTTCCTCCTTGAGCCAGCAATGGACTGATAAAAGGCAACATGGAGCTCTGCGACATGTAATGGGAAATAAGCAGAACTTTTCCATGACTGTCAAAGGCACCAACATTATCAGTGATGGCACTTGGCATAGTGTGATTATTTATTTATTCAATCTCTGGGTGTCTTTTGAAACAGTTTCTGGTGCAGGTGGTTGAAGGATTAAATAATTGCAGCTGGCAGTTTTTACTTTGTGATATTTCCTGGCTCTGGGTGGGGTAAAAATACTGCAGTATTATTGGAATAGGCCAAAACTATTTTATCAATATAGTTGGTGAATTCACTGGATAATACAAGCTGTGAACAAACTAGAGCAGAATTTTCTAGCACAAATCTTGAGTGATAGGTTTCACAAATATATGCCAGAGAAAGTTGTAGAGATCACTGATTGAATACGATATCTTGATCCTAACTTGAAATAAAATACAATGATGTACATTCATTCTTCTTTGCCATTTGTAATTTCCCTCCTTTGGTAATCAGATACTACCACTCCACCTCAGTACATTTACAGGATAAGACACCTAGTTGTAGTAAATGTTCATTCAATTCAGTAGGGTGGGATTAAACCATCCCTACATATTCATTGCCTTTCTTCCTTCCTCTCCTATAGGGGCTGATTCTTGCTGTGAGCCTAAAAAGTGAATGTTGGTAGCCAAGTCCAATCCTTTACTTGCCCACACTTTCATTATGAAATCAATTATAACATTGCCAGTGCTGCCCTGGCTGAGTAAGGAAACTTAGCACAGGTCAGAAATTGACCCTGCCACTTTCTGGGCTATATGTCTCAAACTTTTTTGGTTGTAGGACCCCTTTTCAAATGGATTAGTTATCACAAAGCCCGCCCCCCCCTCCCATTTAAATTATAATACTGTGACCTGTTGTAAAGAGGGTTTGTCTAGTGGGTTAGCAGAGTTGGTCTGTTTTCCTTCCTTGTAAAATTGCATAGCATTTTAACCAGGGAAGAGACTTGTGAACTAATTAAACTTTTAGCCATACCCCTCAGATTAAAACTGCAATCTGAAGGTATGTATTTTTTTTTAGCCTAGACAACTAGGAAAGCTATTTTGTTGGTAAACAATAATTTGGGGATTGATTCTAAATGGGTTTATTACCTTCCGGCATCTCCCCTCCTAGGCGCTGCACACATTTTGCAGACCCTCAGGGGTCTACGGACTGCAGTTTGAGAACCACAGGTCTAGATCAGAATTGAGCAGTGGTTGAACTTGTGACCTTCCTCCTGGTCGTTATGGCTCCGTGCATTTACCACTGCACCAACAGGACAATAAAGTTTACTGCTGGAGAAATACTACTACCCCTTCATGTGCAAGCTTAGGTGAAACCAATGAACATAGGAGGGCAATTTTAACTAGCAATAGTGTACAGGGCCAAGAATTTAAGATTTTTAGCAAAGGGATCAATTTGATTTTAGGATTCAGGGTGGGAATTTGCTGACATTTGAACTTTATACATTACCTAACAAAGATTATTCTCAAATATAAACTGCTTCTTACTGTTCAAAATGTTGGTTTTGTTATATAGAGTGGTGCTGTAAACATGGTAAATTTAATTTTCTGTAGTTAATGCAAGGCCATGTAATTAAATGAGTTAACAGACTATAATTTCTAACTTAAGGACTCACATTTAGACCTCTATATTGGTAGGAATGAGTGTCTTTTAAGCCTTCATGATAACTTAGTTGGTAAAATATGTGTGACTTTTCTAAATAAACCCATAAGGAGACAGAGTTGCCCCAATGTCAAACAAAAATCCAAATAAAGTGCCCTTTTTTTTTTTTTAAAAAGAGAAACACAACTAATGAGAAACTGTAAAAAAAAAGGAAACTTACTAAAAAAAATTACCGACGTGCACTATACACTCCAGCCCGAAAAGGCGTACCCGCCAGCCACCGTGTACTCCTCCATGCTCCTGACTGGTGTTGAGAAGTTGGTCTCAGCCAGGATGCCAGATGGGATACTACAATACCCCTGGCTTAAGAGGGTAAAAACTAATGAAGGTTTCTGCTCCTTATCGCTATCTAACGACTCCTACTGGAAAGTGTGTTGATTCAAGGTGAAGACAAGTCTGGGCACAGCTGTCCCCCTCCAACTATTGATTTCAAGATTGTGGATTAACAAACTTCATGAGCTTCACTTTCAAAGGTTAGGGTATAATTTGAACCACTTATTACTGTGTTCTAATCACTCTTACTTAATTCTCTATATAATTAAATAAAGGAAGTTTTCTGTTCTTTCTTTATAATGAGGGCAGATTATTGGGACATGAAGCATTTTCAGTTTGCATTAGCAACTCCACAAAGCAGTCACTCAGTACAGCAATCCGCATCGCCAGCAAAAAAGCTGGATAGTAACAACTCTCAACGAACAGCAATTATTGCTCAATTTTAAGAACAGTAAATGGTGACATCATCTTTCTCCTTCACACAGCTGCACAGATGTCTTTGTGGCAATTTGCTTGGGAATGCCCATCATTCTGCGGCACAGTTCATTTCTGCACCAATGATGCATTCCCGCAGCATTCAGAATTAAGAAGAAAATAATCACTCCGCTTACCAGCAATAACAAAGCAGAGAAATATGCAAGGCCTGGCAATTACCCTGCGTTATTACACATACTAAATTTGTCCTCTATTTTGATGGAGGCGCTGAACCAGGTTGGTGTCTCCATTAAAACAGCAGACTGAGGTTGAATGATAGCAAAGTGTTGTTCATACACTATCACAAAGTAATTTATAGGCTGCAGCTCCTAATGTAGTGAGCATTATGTTTGGGGTTAAAGGTGATTGTACACCACCATCCTTAACTTGTGTAAATATAATTTAATAGCTTGTAATTACATTGTAAGTCCGCGAATCAGTACTTCTGCGTTACCAACCGGTTATAAACAGTAAAAAATGTACAAATTCTTTATTAAACTCTTATATAAATACATTACAAAGAGGCAGAATGGGTGCTCCCCTGATTTCCAAGTTGCAGATGTTTGATAGCAGGCAGCAAGATCATCGAAGCTTGATGCTCTTCTTAACTCCGGCACGGATACCAGACAGCTCACCGCCATATCGGTGTTCCTCCCTACGGACCTCACGTACCTGTAAAATTAAAACCTCTCATTAACTGATGCAAACAAACTGTGGCATTGGGATCAAGGGAGAGACATCAACACCAAAGAATCATACTATAGGTATATGCACCATTAAACTTTGGGGGGAAATCTGAAAAGAATAGCCCATTGAGGTATAATACACTAGGACATAGTTAGGCGTCAATTCCAAGAAATGTGGATTCAGTATAAATAACCACGCTTATAATTTGTTAAAATAATAGCAAGGCTTATTGTGCTCACCGTTATTTATGGGTAAATGTTACTGCAATTTCAGATGAGGAGCAGATGCGTGGTGAAATGCGACTATGCAAACGTTGCTTTGTGAAAATGGCAGCTCACCCTTAGCATCCTAGTTTTTTTTGGAACTTGCTGTATTTGCCCATTAATCTCACCACAAAGTTAAGTCTCGTCATACGCGCAAGTACCCTTTTAATGACGTAAATGTTAATGGTTGCTAATCAACCTCTCTGGCACCGAAAATTAACTATTACAAGTGTGCAGTCTCATTCCTTCATGCTTTGAATTTCGGGGAGATTTTAAAAAATGTTTAAATTTTTTTCTTTTCCTTGTCTCTCTTTCTCAATCCAATCTTTCTTTCCCTCTCTTTATTTCTCTCTACCTGATTTGGCATTGAATTCACTGTTTTAATTCATCCTTCCGGTGTTTATTTCCCAATCCATAAATCTCATTGGTTAAGGAGATACCCTGTTCAATCAGCTCCCAGATGCTCGGTTTCCCTCGCTGTGCAGTTATCAGCTCGCACTTTCTACAACTTTGGGCAAAATGGTTTGGAGCTGAAGGGTGCAGGGGCAAGTCCAACTAACAGCAGATGCCATTAGATGCCCTGCTACAGCAAATTCTGGCCCATTGTGTTCCATCGAGATAGGGGCTTCTGTTTCGTGCACTTTGCCAAGTGATCTCATTACCCCTTTCCTCCCCCCCACCACAGCTTCTGACTATAACTAAGCTTTTAGTTTTTCTGTACGCCTTCAGCAAGATCTGCCTCGAGCCTTCTCAAGTATAATTATTTCTAATTTCTGGAGCCTCTTAATTTAGGGGCTCAATCCCAGTGATCAATTTAGTTGCTCCTTGGCTGGATCAGCTCCAAAACTAATATCTCCACTGTAGCACAGAACAAGAATTGTACACAGTACTTCGATTCAACACAACACTATTGAGCACTACCCTTTGCGGTACCATTCTGGAAACAGGTGGTTATTCACAGGGTAATTTCTACAATGGCCAATGTCAGGGGAGCCATTTCTAATTTTATTCACTCAAGAATGTGTGGCATCTCCTTTCCTGCTGGTAACTGGCAACAGAGACTCCCACAGCCAGACTTATAGTTTAAAAGATGTTAATGACCTTTAATTTAAAATAAAATCATTCTCAACAACTCAATCACCAAAAGGGGTCTTTCACTTACCTGGCCCTTCCGTCGGATTTTAGCTCGTCTGAATTTCTCTCGGTGCTTGACTCGAGGATTACGATCAATCTTCTTCCTCCTGGGTGTGAGACCTTTATTCTTGGCGATCTGCAAGGGCCGTGCAGAGATTAGTGAGCACCCAGTGAAGATTTTGACAGACAGTGTTACAATAACAGATCTTTGTAATCAAATATTCCGTAAACTGAAAAGGCTCTCAAACAGTAGATTACACAACTGAGGCACAACATGCGTCAGGATGATCTCCAGCCCCAGTTCAGTGGGCATGTTGCTGAACTAAAGATTAAGATGTGTTTCAGAGTTTATCTTCTGCACAACAGCACAGAATAGACACAAAACGTTAAAGTGACCACCACATTTACAATTTTCTGTAACAAAGTCTCGATTAGATTGCTTGTTCATGATGACCTGGGATTCTCCACATGGGATGCTCCCATCCAACCAGGCAGTTGGAAAACAAGGGGCTTCAATCCCACAAGGAACATAGAAAATACAGATTAACCCCTGAAGTATCATTTGCTCACTTCCCCCAGTAGAACGTTATAACAGCAGCAAAAACAGAGCTGGGTATCAACTGCCCTTTTGATAAGTGGAGATTTAGTATTTTACATTTTTTTTAAATTTGAACAATCAATCCTCATCAATATAAACTCAAGGAGTCAGGAAATGTAGTTTTTAGATTTAAGCTCTATAAAGTATCACAGCTTCAGATGGGTCCAGTAAAAAAGGTCAAAAACAGCCCTAAAGCAGACAAATAGCAAACTATGACACGATGTTAGAAACGAGATAGAAACCTGATAAGTGATCTTTCTCTTTCCACCGGGACCAAACACTTCCTTCACAGCACTGTAATACAAAACCCAACATTTCAGATACAGTAATGAATATTTGGCAGGGGGGGGGTCAAGTCAGGATTGGAAGGAACTGGCATGACTGCATCATTTCTCAAATGAATTAACTACCACCACAAAATGGTGCTGCTTCTGGAGTTCTCAGTAGCTTTCCCAAGTGGCCATTCTTCATGTCCGAGTCCAGGCAGTGAATCTCAGCAGATTATTTGCTCAGAGGGATGTGGAAAGAGACCACAGATGAGCCAAATCCAGCCCCACATCCCATGTTCAAAAATACCCCAGCAGGGTTCACTGCAAAGTGGCAAGGAGCAGGAACATGGACGAGCCAGAAACTTCCATTTAAAAGGAAAACTAAACCCGGTTATGACAAATTCACTCCCAATTTATGGCTTTTTCCTTCTGGTTACCCAAGCCTTTCTCTGATGCAGTGTGGCTGATTTTTTTGCCTCCTCGCTGCCCCAGGGACACTAAATTCAGTTGTTGTGTCCCTATTGTAGCCTCACCCGAGAATCAAACCAGAAAATTATGTAAGAATTATAACAGAAACAGGCCGTTTGGCTCAACCAGTCCATTTTGGTTTTTATCCTCCACACTACCAGTAGTACTAATGCCATGTGCCTACCCGGTTCTCATCTCTCTTTATTCGCCTTTTTTTTCCAACCACCTATCTAACCTATTCCTAAATGATGACATGGTCTGCTTCAAATCACTAACTCCAATTGTGTATTCCACAATCTCACAACCCCATGTGTACAAAATGTTTCCCCTGTTCTCGGTCCTAAATCTCTTACATTTAATCTTACACTGATGTCCGCTGGTTCTAGATCCTTCAATCATTGGAACCAGTCTGTTTCTATCTACTCTATCCCACCCCTTTATAATTTTAAACACCTCTTATCAAATCACCACTTGACCTCCTCAGTTCTTACAAAAACAGCCCCAATTTTTCCAAGTCTTTTCATATTTATATTTCCTCATACCAGGCAGAATTCAGCAAATCTGTGCTGTACCTTCTCTATTACCTCAACATCCTTCCTATAGTGCACAGCCCAAAATTGCAATCAGTAATCAAATTGTGATTTACTAAAGCTTCATGTAAATTTACCATTACATCACAAATTGAATATTTGATACCTCTTGCCATAAAACCCAATATTCCATTCGCTTTCACAGAATTCTGTGTGAATCACAGAAACCCCACAGTGCAGATAGAGGCCATTTCGGCCCATCGAGCCTGCACCGACACATATCCCACCCGATCCCGTAACCCCACGTATTTAATCCCCCTAACACTAAGGGTCAATTTATCATAGCCAATCAAACTAACCCGCACAAGCTTTCTCCATGGCCTTATCCAATCGAGGTGCTGCTTTTAATGTCTTGTGAACCCGAACCCTCAAATCACTCTGCTCATCCACATCACCCAGCTTTCCCCCATTCATAGTATTTTTTAAAAACCAAGATGTACCACTTCACATTTATTGACATTGAATTCCATCTCACTTTTTTGACCATTCCCTCACCTTCTCAAGATCCCTTTGCAGCTTCATTTGGTCCTCAGAATTATTTAGTATTGTCTGCACATTTGGATACCACTCCCTCCAAGCCCTATATCCAAATCACTAATTACACAATGAACAGAAGCAGTCCCAGAACAGAACGCCATGAGGCACCGCTACCTAAGAAACTGCCCTTAGTTCCTTCTCTCAGTTTCCTATCTTCTAAATCAGTTTTTTTATTTAAGTTGCTACCCTCCCCACAATTCCATATGCCTTACTCTTCTCCAATAATGTCTTGTGTGGTACCTTGTCAACATCCGTTTGAAAGCCCATGCGCATTTCTGCCTCCACCATATCTTCGAGTCAGCTCATGTTTTTTTGGGTGCATATGACTTAATACTATATGCATGATGCCTTTCCCCACTAAATAACTGAGGAAGCTCACTCTTGTGTGGTGTGCAGTGCATACCCTGACAGCCACTCTCCTGATTAGAGGACACCTTAATCCAGGACATGTTTTAAAACACATGATTATGAATGCATACTCTATGTATAAACAAGCAGTACCCATCCTGTTGCATTCTCTTTCTCTTCTGGGTCAGCTTCTCCTCCATTTCCTTATAATATTGGAATGCTGCTTCTACATCCTCATCAGTCGCCAAGTCCGCAGAGATTTCCCGATCAGTGACCTGCATCAAAACAGAAAAACGTAGTCAGTGAGCCAAACATACCTATTCAAAGCAACATGTTAACATTTCACTCAACTAAACATTGAGAAAATCCATTTAAAGGGGAACTGCTTCCAATTTCATGTTATTCTTGTAACTAGTCTCTATCTCTGATACAATGCAGTTTTTATGACTGTTTTCTGCCTCACTGTCTGATACTATCATGGCTGGTGTGTGCATTGTACACTTTTAGGTAACTTACTCCTTGAGTGAAATTAACACAAGCTGGGAAAACTTTAATTAAAGTTTCTAATTACTAAATCCAACATACTTTAATCAGTAGGACTGCACGGGACAGATTCAGTCTGTCAGAACTCACTTTAAAACTTGAGTCTCAGTTTCAATATTAAGCTTGTATGAAAATACAGTGATCACAATCCTAGACACGGCTCCATGTCACCCTCAAGAGATGTGTTCATACTTTGTACAACTGGTGGCAACGGTTCACCCCCCAAATCTGGATTCTGTCTCTGCTAATCTCCGAAAGCCTCCTCCATCCTCACCTTTCCTTCTGCTCTTTGTTCAGCTTTTGGTTGTTTGACCAGTCGAGTCGGCGCTTTCTTCACCACGGAGACGGGTTGATCTTTTTCCGTAACTGATCCACGCTCTTGACTAGCCTGGCTCAAAAGCTGCCGGATTTCAGATGACAGCCTCTCATCCACGCCAACCAAGTCATTGATCAGCTGCAAGAAGAAAACACACAGTTGTCACTTCCTGGAAAAGGAGAAATCTGCACAATTTAGTTTTGAAACCCAGGCATTGTTTAGCTGGGAACCTCCCACCCCTAACTACTTTGGTATAGTATGGATTCTTCAGTAACCTAATCAGGGGTTTTACTGCCCAGTGAATGAGGTACTTCATTGAGTTTGATGGTGGTTGGGGTAGGAGAGAATAAAACAATCAGAGGGAAGCATAAAGAACAACAGAAAACGCTGGAAAAACTCAGCAGGCCAGGCAACATCCGTGGAGAGAGAAACAGAGTTAACGTTTCAGGTCGAAGACCTTTCGTCAGAGGGAAGCATTCCTGAGCTAGTCTTATTCACTGCCTAATACCTAGGTTCTGAATGATAGACAGAAAAGATGAGCACAGGCTGTCCCCGTGGTCTTAGCCATGGCTAGTGAGAAGTGCAAGAAAAACAGTAAAAAGGAGGCAACAAATATCTTTAAAACACTAAAGACCCTGGAGCAGTTAAACTGTACAATACTCACATTTCTGTAAGTGAGCAGTCTCTCGATCACTGGGTGGTTGTGCACTGGGATCCGCTTTGCCTTCAGTACCAGGTAAAAACTGATGTTTGTGCAGTAGCTACAAATCAGAGACATCTCATTAACAAATAAGTCATAAATGGCATTTGAAAGTTTAAACAGAAAAAGCAGTGTGGAAAATTGCAGCTCTGCAAGACATCACTGTTGGGAGTGCAAATTATTTGCCATGTACAGTACTTCCTACCCCTATGTAGTACAGGAAACTCTTTTTTATCCGGCACAGACGGGACCGGCGTGGTGCCGGTTTATCAAAAAGTCCGGGTTACAGAGAGTTATAGTTAAAAGGTACGAGAGCTCGTACACAGCAACAAATCCAAGCTTCCCTGTTGCTTAGCAACAGCTGCAAGAAGCCCAACCACAGACCAAGCGTCCCTGCAGGAACCCCCGATTACACAGCCAAGAATCAAGAAACAGCCACTAATATGAAGAAAAACTTAACTGAACCTACTCCTGAATTTTGCCGGTTAACCGAGATTTCCGGTTGTTTGGGTGCTGGTAAATCGAGAGTTTCCTGTGTATATAGTTCTCAGGCCCAATACAAGAAATCCTCATTTTCCCTCATCAGTGGCTATTCCACAGTGACAGCTCCCCACTCCATACAATGTTGCTGAAGTCCAACATTTTCACCTGTGTCACACACCATTTTAGCAGATAACCAATAAGCAGTAACCAAGGAAGTAAAGCACACACAATTAAAAAACACTTGCACACTGCTTTTCACGTTACCGTCAAATGCACAAAGGTTAAAGGACACATGCATACACTGTGAATACAGGTATTGAGATCAGATGTCCAATGAAGGTGTCCATTACTTATTTTTTATTTATTAATCAAAAATGCAATTAGCCACATCTGGATTCCCAATTAGCCACATGTGGCGGCTAGTGGCCAACATATTGGACACCCCGCATTTAAAACATCTGCTTGATCTCCCACCCCAGCATCCTCTGGAAAGGGCACAGACTCGCCAAAGTACTACCAAAGATACTTACTTCAGGTACAGATGGTACTTTGTCTGCACATAGTTGGCACCCTGTGAATAAAGGGAGAACAATTATTACAAGACGATCCAGACAGCCTGTACACCCTCTGTCCCCACCCTGCCACATATGGTTCTTTGGTTCCCATCATACCTTCCCTGCAGGAATCCTCCCACTCTGCACCATCTCCATCAGTGGCTGCAGCTCATCCCTCAACTCTGCAAGCTGCAAGAGACAAATCAGAAACTAACGTACTGTTTCTCAGAGATCACCGACGGTCTTCATATCAATCCAGTCTTAACAAGTAGCACGCAGGTATCTCAGACAGGAATGCCCATGCTTTCTGCCTTCCTAAGCCACTTATAAAGGGGAAGATTTCTACAGTTACAAAAGTCAGACACCTTTGTGCAAAGGGGGAAAGAAATCTGGGAGGCTGTACTACCACAGCATAATTTCACATCTCCGAGGCTGCACACCAAAGATTGTGGCAACTGACCAAAAGAAAGAGACAGTCAACATCCAAACTTGCATCTTATTCAGGATGCATTTTGGATTCAACTTTTTTTAAATTCAGCTATTCTTGAAAGTAATTTTTTGTAAAAATGTACAGATTGAGCAGTGACCCCAAATCTGTGCTCCCCTGAAAACTGAGCTGCTGCCAATTTTCCCTTATAACCTGCAGCGGTTGCAGTAAAAGCAAGGCAGCCAGAAGTACTGATCTCAGACAAAAAGAACATTAAGAGTCCAGCTGGAGTAGTGTTAACACTACTAATCCCCAATAACAAACTAACTGACGCCAATGGTGGAAAGAGGACGCTAGGAGAATCAAGGGATATGGAGACTGGGCGGGAAAGTGGAGTTGAGGTCGAAGATCAGCCATGATCTTATTGAATGGCGGAGCAGGTTCGAGGGGTCGTATGGTCTACTCCTGCTCCCAATTCGTATGTTCTTAAATCCTGTGTATTAAAGTCAAGATTGCATTTCAGCTATTTTCACGCCTCTTCCCAACTTCCTACACCATTAATACTCGAGGGGTTGGGTGACCTCTTCTCATCTAGTGGTAGCATCAGCCAAGCAACCCCCTCCTGTCTGGGAAAGTTACCCAGCCTCTGTTCACCGATCAGATGCGACTTGGAATGCAGCAAGGCCTGAATGTGCATCATACCACTCCAGGGTACTCGGGAAATCCTTACCAGAAAGCGCAGTCCCATTCCCATCAATGATCAACTTACTGTTGTTTACTCTTTACGTCACAAATGAGGAGCACCCAGTGAAATCACTTCTGGCTGCACAACTCCTGGCACTGTTTTTAACTATTTTATTGTATTTCAGATTTATTTGTCTTTATCTTTTCTATATGCCATCTAACATCATCTAGAAAATGCAGTGAAACAGATGAATAAACAAGAGCAGCTTTAGTAGTTTTGCTGACCTTTGCTTTAAAGTCCTCGATGAGTTCCAGAAGCTCTGGTGACTCTTTCTTCAGCAGTTTCATCTTCTCTTTCTGGGACATTTTCTTCAAATCTTTTTTGATTTTCAGATCCTTTTCTGTCCCTTTCTCTGCTTCCCGCTCCTGGGAAAATGCCTATGACAAGAACACTCCATGAAATAATCAAATCTGCCCCCTTTGTCTTTCTAGAAAACCCTGCCTCCTTTGAGATACAGTCTCACGAGTGCTGGCAGCCCTCAAGATACCTCACCCCACTGCTCATTCTACATCTGTGCGCATGTTGGCAGGATGTTCTCTCACCGGATATCCACACAAACCTTGCAGCATGGACAGTAATCAGAAGGAATCATGGCCGATTTCCCCCCCCCACCCTCCATCCTATACAAAGGTGCACTGAGCCCAGTTGTAGTCTCCCAGCCCATTAAGATCAGCTGATGGGAGAGGAGCAAAAAATCAGATATAAGGAATGATAGGCCTTTCCTTTTTGGGACTTGTGCCTTAAATTCAGCACTAACAGTGGAGATGAAGTCTCCTTTAGACAGAGGGACATTGCACTCGTGCAGAGCTTCTCCCATCTCTGGGATTTGCAGATAAGTGCAGCTGAGAAAATGGGGGAATGGAGATCCCTTTAGATAGTTATTTAATGTTTTCCATGAAGCAAATTTGTGTAATTGCAATCCAGTCCTCAGAAGTATGAGTTTTACAGTTCAAAATTCAAGTATAGACACATAAAAGAACGTTTTAAGATGAAAATAGCACAACTTATTTTACAGGGACCAGAACTCCCAACTCTTCAAATTTAGCAACAGCACTCAGATGCCATAGACAGGGTGTGAGAGACAGTACTGAACTGACCTAACTGCTACACAAAGGTTGTGCTTCAGGTACAGTGTGGATTTAAAACATACGAGGCAATCTCCCTGTATCGCTACATGCTGCCTGTGACCTATTTCCATGCAGTGTGATTCATCCCTTACCATCAGACAGAGTTCAAAAGCACAATTCATATTAATGGGAGGATCAGATAGGGTCGGGGGGCAGGGGGAAAGACCTGTGTTACATGTTATTGGTGGTATAAAAGGAGACCGGGGGGGTTGTTGCAGCTCAATGACCCTTTGAATAGCAGAGAGTGATGGGGACCTCAACATTGCAGCCAGGATAGGGCAGAAGGTGCACAAAACAGACACCAAGCAATTTCTATAAGGAGATTGGGGGGGGGGGGGGGGAAGATCACGCCAGACGGCTCTGGTACCTTTTCTAATGATTGAAAAGGGACACCGGAGCAAATGTTGGTTCATTAGATCACTAAATAGCAAGTCTTACACTTAGACCCTGATGACAATGTTACACAACATACATTGTGTTTAAACACAGAATGAGGATTACAAAGCATTCTGAAAATGTCAGGATGACATGTGGCTGGATCTCACATTACAGGACACAGTGGCCTGCGCTCCCTTCCCCGGTTGATTTTTTTTTGGCCAGATCGGACAGGCAGATGCAGAAATTAATTCAGGGAAGCATTCTGCCTCGTTCCTGCCTCCCGCTACTTTCTACGAGTAGGTTCCACCAGAACAAACCGCACCGGCCCATGTGGGTGGACACATTGCCAAGACATCGAATGCCAGAAATACGGCTGGCATCAAGCAAGCATTGCAAAAGCAGACGTAAATCGAGCCCCACTGGAGATGCGCCCTAAACCCAGTGGTGGGGAGGAGAGGAAGCAGAAAGTCGAGACCAGTACTTAAAAAAAACTTAGTAAAGAAACTACTCAGTGGTCAAACATTACTTCAATTAAGTCAGTCAAAGATAAGTTGATGGGAAACTATTTGATGGGGGTTGATGGAGGGGTGGAGAAAGAGGGGAATCTGCATCCACACCGATAATTCTCCTTTAATATGGGTTAACTAGACACTGTATCCGGTGCCAAAACCACTTTCACACCTCAATATCTACTGCTGGTTACCTGAATAAGGTCGAATCCAAAGTCATCTTCTGTCAGATTCTCTGCCAACCGTTTCTGAATATTCATAGCCTCTTGTTCCTCCTCCTCAGCTTCTGCCAGTGCCTCCTCCTGACCCTTACCACCTGTGTGTGTGTAAACAACCAGATACTGAGGATCTCCCCATGATAAATTCCTGCACCTCCCTGCTTACACCAGTAAATGCTCACCAGGATGGTGAGGTACAAAACAGAAAGTGCGAGATTATAACTTTCCAGTAGAGGATTCTCATGTCAAAGGGAAGATATTACAGTTAAAAATATTTTCAAAACTTGAAGCAAAGTGCGGTCAACACACCACATAGTGGCACAGTTGGAATCAAGCCTATGACAAAAGGGAATTCAGAATCAGTTGCTTGATGCATTCGCACACCTCCCAGCACCGCTGGCAGAGAACTGCAAACAAGTCATACATTGCTGGCGTGTCACCCAGAGACAAGAGGGACTTAAAAGAGAAAAAATAATTCACTGATCCAGACTTGCACCCAGGATCAACATCTATTGGTTCCAAAAGGCTGGTTGTTGAGAGAATCTGCAAATCAGGCCTAATGTGTTGCATCTCCAGGGCTGAGAGAAGTGACAGTGGACACTCTTGCAGCTGAAGCCTACAGTGTACCATGGTGGATTCTCATTGCAGTTCAACTGAGATGCACAGCACCAATCACAAGATAGTTGAAGATGAAGAATGCCCTTCATCCCATTTGATCCCATCTTTCCAGAATACAAACCCTAGTGTCTCACCATGATCCCAGTGTCCAGGTATCTGTCTTAAACCACAACAGCTCCAACATGGGAACATGGAGGTACAGGATTCCTTACTGAACAGTCATTTAACAGCTATGGAAGTACGAGGAGGACAATGGCCTGATTGAGAGGTAGAGAACTTGGCACTAAAACATGGGGAGGTTCAACCTCTCGTACTGGAGAACAAGCAGCAGCGAGAAAACGGCAAACTCCATTATGTTACCGAACATGCAAGGGGGCATGCGTCCCCATTTGTTGTAATTTTCAATGACACACAGCATCAATACACAGACTGACTCCATTCTCACCGGTGCTCATACAAACCAATTCGGGTCACGTTCCAAGAAAAAACGGAAACCAGCCTGGGAACAACTGAATGAGTACAGCTCGGCATAGCTCAGCTCACAATGAATGGCTTAGCCAGTGACTTCAGTGTTGTCAGTTCTGATCAATGGTCTCCATCCGAAACATGAACCAGTTTTCCTTTACGGTGATAATTGATCTGCTATATATTTCATATTTTTAATTCTAAGGGTGTGGAGAGATACTCTGTGCAGTATGTGGGACAAAAATCAGAAATTTGTCTATATAGAACTGGTTTACGATTCTGTTACACGCAATATGCGGCGCAAAATCTTTCCCTCCCTGTTGAAGATGGGTCAAGAGGGGAAATTACTGCACTTACGTGGAAGCTCGTCGACATAGTCTGTGCTGTAATATGCCTTCTTCCTCTGGCCCCAAGCCAACGAGTTGGGGAGGCCTGCAACGTAAAAACCAAGTGAAGCAAAAATGAGTTTTACTGTAAAAGGAAATAATTCAGTACTTGCAGCAGAACAGTTTCTGGTACTTCACCAGGTACAGTTTTAGGCAGAGATGCAGGCTTCCAGGTCAGATGATTCATAAGCATAGCACAAGAAAGCTTAGGCAAGATCAGTTTTTTAAAAATAGCTGAATTTACACGGTAAGAAAATCTTGTAGAATTTAATAAAAAGTAATTTGTGATGGATGCAACAGCTGGTATCACTTGTTCAACAAGCAGAAATGGGAATGGCAAACCCACTCCTCAGCCAGGAATCCGTTCCTTAAAAGAGTGACCAGACATGTAAATGGTATCTGTTTAAAGTTAGATGGATTACTCGGTTCTATTTACTTCTTGTATGGCAGAATGTAGTTTCTGCCACCAGAGGTCGCTACAGCACTTGCCTACAGATATTCACAAAAGCCAATGGGAAGTACAAGACTGTGAACACCCCAGCACTTAATATTTTGGCACTATGGCCCTGGTAATTCATCAAGCCCCTCCCTGCAATCACACAGGGTTTTCCCCCATTGGAGGTGATCCTGCCCAATGGAATTCCAGAATGGGGAGGTGGAAAGTGATTGATGCGTTTTGCTGAAACTGGATGCATTAAATAAAATCTGATGCATTGCAGCACCACACTGACCAGCCTCCGATTTGCCCTCGAGGTCACTATCCATGTCAACCTCTTCCTCATCTTCTTCTTCGTCATCCTCATCTTCATCAGAGTCAGGAACCTCCAGGGGCATCACCTCGTCCTGTTTAAAAGGACACAATAAGTAGATCAAATAGCAAAAATTTTGGGGGGGGGGGGGGGGGGGGGAAAGATGCTAATTGGTTAATTGTCACATTAATTTCTATCTTAATATAATAACCCAAGGGAAATGAAGATGAAGGCATGATACACTGGAAACAGCAACAAACACAAGAACCCATGGACAGTTTCCTTTTAATTCACACCCAGTGAAGAGTTCTACAGTACAAGATACCAAAGCTGAAAAGTGTGGGGAGAGAAGGCGAGGTAAATCAAGAAGTAGTGACATTAAGATTATGAAACAGATGGGAGGAAGTGAAAATTATAAAAGGGCCTGACCATTGCCTCAGGAGACCGAATCATTCTTGCAGGATTTAGGAGGGGCTGACAAGCAGCAGTAGTAATACCCCAGGTGATCCAAGAGGTTCCACCACCGGTTATTCTGCACACCAGAAATTCACAGAACGGGAAACCCAACTCTACTTTCCAATGGAGTCTAGGATTTCGCAGAAGTAACTAGAAGTTGATCATTGTCAAAAATCAGCTCACCAGACTTGCCCTGTATGGACACGGCATCTGCCGTATCAGCTGTGGCTCAGTGGGTCGCACTCTCACCTCAGAGTCAGAAAGTTGTGGGTTCAAGTCCCACTCCAGAGACTTGAGCACAAAATCTAGTCTGACACTTCAGTGTAGTACTGAGAGTGCTACACTGTCAGAAGTGCCGTCTTTCAGATGAGGCGTTAACCAATGCCCCATCTGCCCTCTCGTGTGGACATAAAAGAGTCCATACACTAGTTCAAAGCGTTCTCCCAGTGTCCTGGCCAATATTTATCCTTCAACTAACATCACTAAAACAGATCATCTGGTCATTATCACTGCTGTTTGTGGGACCTTGCTGTGCTGTTTCCTACATTACAACAGTGACTACACTTCAAAAAGACTTCATCGGCTGTAAAGTGCTTTGGGACGTCCTGAGGTCGTGAAAAGCACTACTGCATATAAATGTGTCTTTCTTTCCTTCCAGTGGAATCCTCAAAGAGGAGGCATTGCAAGACCTTGTTGGAAGTTTTTCTCTCTTTTTCCAACAGGGGATTCAGTGACAAATCAGTAAGATGTTTTGAGAGATCCTGCAGCCCCCACAAGGTTCAGTGTCAGTCCAGGAGAGTTGGTCACACCCACCTCACCCGCCGAGTCTTCACTCGCAGCTTCTAGCACCACTCCATCAGCCAGCAGTTTCTGGAACACAAAATGTCACCGTCAGCACCGACAATAAGGATGATCTGGGTTTAAAATGTCTGCACCCGAGAGCATCAAAGCACTAATATTCTTTTGTTGAAAAACTGGCAAATGGGAAAATTCCATGTTCCTTTAAAATTACCTTCTATAAAAATGCCTCACCTTCACACCCACCCCCCCCCCCCCGACCCACCACAATGCAGAGTATTCCCAAGGTGGTAACAACTCACTGTTTCACTTTGAAAAATCTGTAACAATGCACATATCTAATCACAGGACTATGTGCTATACTGTAGCAGGACTATACTATGTGCAATTAAAACAGAAAATGCTGGAAACACTCAACAGGTCAGGCAACATCTCTGGAGCGAGAAACAGAGTTAACGCGAGTTCTGACAAACGGTCATCGACCTGAAATGTTAACTCTTGTTTCTCTCTCCACGGATGCTGCCTGGCCGGCTGAGTATTTCCAGCATGTTCTGTTTTTATTTCAGAGTTCCAGCATCCACAGTATTTTGCTTTTGTAACATACTATGTGCATCTATCTATCTATATATAAAAAACTGATGTCTGAGTGCACTGTCTTCGAAGCCGTACTTCCTGCTGTTTTAGTCAACTGTCCCATTATAAATTATTATGTCCACATTTATAATGGTAACTGTTAAAGTAAACTGGTCATACTTTAACTACACCCTCTCTCCTGTAGTGGTACTGTAGTATCTTGGCTTTGCAGCTCCCAGCTCATCAGCCTGTAGAGAAATCCCTATGCCCCAACCAACTCTGCTCCCCATAAGTTTTGCTATTTAATAATAAGAACTTCAATTATTGTCCCCCCCCACACCCTCTAACCCTGCTTCATCTGAAGATTATACTTGTCTCGACTCCCCACAAACAATACCATGGGAGATTGACTAACACAATTGCATCTGTGTTAGCAATACTCCATTTTCTTGGCTGCAAAGGGTTACGGTCATGTGTAATGTTTCAAACTCACCTTGAGCTTCTTCTCATGAAATTCATCCACATCATCATTAAAATATTCTGAGGAGTTCTACAAAAAAAGGGGAAGAAAAGAAATGAGTGTTTACACGCCAAACCGAACTGCTCCTCCCCCACATTCCACTTCATTGTCACAATTGCACATATTCTCACCCAATCCCCACTTTCCCCCAACATGGCAACCAATTGGCTTGAAACACGGTATTGGGAGAAAATTGGCCATGGAAAGTTCAAAGACGGTTGATATAATTTGGAACGCCATTGCAGCAATATAAACCATGCAATCACACACACTTGGGGAACTTTAATTATTTAAACTGTTCCAGGTCTTTAAAAAAGCTTTTGCCATCCCAATTTCCTTAGTTTCTCAGCCAAACATCACCGACTGAAAGTGTGGGACTAGCAACCTGCTCCCAGGCCTCTATCACAGTTGCCAGAAGGGCTGCAAGTGTGACCCCCCCTCCCCCCATCTGATTTCCCTTGCTGTCCTGAGGGAGCGTTTGCTCGCCATCTCCCCACAGATACACTGCTGTCAACCCTATTATTACAGTAAACGTAATTTAAATTTTCATCTGAGGGATATTAAAGGAAAGTTTCAGTTTTGTTCCCAGAAGCTACTTTCATTCTTTACCTGAATCTTCATATAGAAATAACAACCTATGAACACAGAGACACATCTACAGTTGTCATGCGTTTTACTGTTAACTCAACCTCAAGCAATTTTAAAATCATCCTCAGGGCAGGAGTTCCGTCACTCTTGGATTACTCTCAAAACACAGAGTACAGCATGGAGCAGAATACAGCAGTGTGGCTATAAACTAATGCTATTAAATACAAAAACATCAGGAAGGGATAATCCCGAATATCTGAGAACAGTTTCCTGTATTTCCCCGCTATGAACACATCTCGAATAAAATTTGCACCAAAAAAGGTAAGATTAACAACTTGCAGTCATACAGGACTTCCAATGTATAAAACATCCCAAGGCACTTTACAAATGGGCAAAAAAGAATCAAGCCATGGGAGAGCGCTTCGGAGAGGTGACTTTGACAAGGTGTTGAAAGGAGGACCGAGGAGCAGAAAGGTCAAAGGGTTTAGTGACAGACTTCCAGAGAGTAGGGCTGAGGTGACTGAAAGCTTTGCCATTGGTGGTGTCGAAGGGAGGGGGGTGTACAGGAGGTCAGAGCTGGAGGACTGAAAGTTGCAGGAGGAGATGTATGGCTGGAGGAGTTTGCAGCGATAAGATGCAGTGAAGCTCTGCAAACGTTTGACGAAGAGGACTAGGATTTTAAATTGAATGTGCTGGGGGGGGGAGCGATTGTATGTCAGTGAGGGCGGGTGTGAGGAGTGAGCTGAACTTAGTGTGTGACAGGATACGGGCGGCTGTGTTTTGGACAAGTTGCAATTTATGGAGGGTGGGTGTGACCAATTACAATCTGAACGTCAACACCATCTGCAAGTTCAGCAACAAGTTAAAGAGCAGGGAGTTTGTTGGGTGTCTAATTCTGGCCTCTAATTGTACATTTAGTTTATAGTGCCTATCCTCGTTCTACCAAAATGTTTCACTTCACACTTCTCCACGTTAAATTTCATCTGCCACGTGTCTGCCCATTTCACCAGTCTATGTCCTCCTGAAGTCTGTTACTATTCTCCTCATTGTTTACAACATTTGAGAGTTTTGAGTCATCTCCAAACATTGAAATTATGCCCTGTATACCCAAGTACAAGTCAAGTCATTAAAATACATCAAAAAGAGCAGTGGTCCCAAAACCAACCCTTGGGGAACACCACAGTATACAACAACATCTTGTATTTATATAACACATTTAACGAAGTGAAACATCCCAAGGTGCTTCACAGGAGCATCATCAAACAAAATTTGACACCAAGTCACATAAGGAGATATTAGGACAGTAGGTTTTAAGGAGCATCTTAAAGGAGGAAAGGGAGGCAGAGGGGTTTAAGAAGGGAATTCCAGAGCTTAGGGCCTTGGCAGCTGAAGGCATGGCCGCCAATGGTGGAGCGATTAAAATCGGGGATGCTCAAGAGGGAGAATTGGATATCACTGAGGATTGTAGGGCTGGAGGAGATTACAGAGATAAGAACATAAGAAATAGGAGCAGGAGTAGGCCATTTGGCCCCTCGAGCCTGCTCCGCCATTCAATAAGATCATGGCTGATCTTCTACCTCAACTCCACTTTCCTGCACTATCCCCATATCCTTTGATTCCCTTAATATCCAAAAATCTATCGATCTCTGTCTTGAATATATCAACAACTGAGCCTCCACAGCCCTCTGGGGGAGAGAATTCCAAAGATTCACCACCCTCCGAGTGAAGAACTTTCTCCTCAACTCAGTCCTAAATGGCCGACCCCTTATTCTGAGACTGTGACCCCTGGTTCTAGGCTCCCCAGCCAGGGGAAACACCCTCCCTGCATCTATCCTGTCAAGCCCTGTAAGAATTTTGTATGTTTCAAGCACGGTGGCATAGTGGTTAGCACTGTTGCCTCACAGCGCCAGGGACCCGGGTTCGAATCCGGCCTCGGGTGACTGTGTGTGGAGTTTGCACATTCTCCCCGTGTTTGCGTGGGTTTTCTCCGGGTGCTCCGGTTTCCTCCCACAGTCCAAAGATGTGCGAGGTTAGGTTGATTGGCTATGATAAAAATTGACCCTTAGTGTTAGGGGGATTAAATACGTGGGGTTACGGGGATAGGGTGGGATATGTGTTGGTGTAGGGGTTACAGGGATCGGGTGGGATATGTGTCGGTGCAGGCTCGATGGGCCGAAATGGCCTCTATCTGTACTGTGAGGTTTCTGTGATATCACCTCGCATTCTTCTAAACTCCAGAGAATATAGGCCTAGTCTACTCAATCTCTCCTCATAGGACAATCCCCCCATCCCAGTAATCAGTCTGGTGAACCTTCGTTGCACTCCCTCTATGGCAAGTATATCCTTCCTTAGGTAAGGAGACCAAAACTGTACACAATACTCCAGGTGTGGTCTCACCAGGACCCTATATAATTGCAGTAAAATGTCTTTACTCTTATGCTCAAATCCTCTTGTAATAAAGGCCAACATACCATTTGCTTTCCTAATTGCTTGCTGTACCTGCATGTTAACTTTCAGTGATTTGTGTACAAGGACACCCAGGTCCCTCTGAACACCAACATTTCCCAATCTCTTATCATTTAAAAAATACTCTGCTTTTCTATTTTCCCTACCAAACTGGATAACTTCACACTTCTCCACATTATATTCCATTTGCCATGTTCTTGCTCACTCACAGCCTGTCTATATTCCCTTGAAGTCTCCTTGCATCCGCCTCAACTTACAAAGCTGGGTGGGAATGTATCATCAGCAAACTTGGATAAATTACATTTGGTCCCCTCATCCAAATCATTGATGTAGATTGTGAATAGCTGAGGCCCAAGTACTGATCCTTGCAGTACCTCACTAGTTACAGCCTGCCAACCCGAAAATGACTTGTTTATTCTTACTATCTGTTTTCTGTCTGTTTACCAATCCTCAATCCATGCTAGTACAGGAAACTTTGTGCTATCCGGCACCGACGGGACCGAGCTGTTGCCGTCCCATCAAAACTGCCGGACAAACCAGCGCTAATGTTGAAACATACGGAGATTTTGAGCTCCGTATCTGGCAACAAACCCTGTTGCTAGCTTCTAAACAGTCGGCCGTACCTTGCAAGCGTCTCTGTAGCTTAGCAACAGCTTCAGCGAGACCTTGCAGAGCCTGACTGGTGGAAAAAAAAGCAACGAAAAGAAAAAAAAACTAACAAAACGGCTCCTGATTTTTGCTGGTGGCTCGAGCATTCCGGACAGTTAACCTCCGGATAAACCAAAGTTTCCTGTATATTACCCCCAATCTCATGAGCCCTAATTTTGTTTAATAACCTCTTGCGTGGCACCTTATTGAATGCCTTCTGAAAATCCAAATACACCACATCCACTGGTTCCCCCTTATCTATTCTGCTAGTTACAACCTCAAAAAACGAACAGATTTGTCAAATATGATTTCCCTTTCATAAATCCACGTTGACTCTGCCCAATCCTATTATTATTTTCTAAGTGCCCTGTTACTACGTCCTTAATAATAGATTGTGGCATTTTCTCTACTACTGATGTCAGGCTAACTGGTCTGTAGTTCCCCGTTTTCTCTCTCCCTCCTTTCTTAAATAGTAGGGTTACATTTGCCAGATAGGGAGGGGCGAGGCCACGGAGGGATTTGAAAACAAGGTTGAAAATTTTAAAATCGAAGTGTTGCTTAACCGGGAGCCAATGTTGGTCATGAGCCATGGGGTGATGGGTGACAGGACTTGGTGCGCATTAGGACATGGGAAGCAGAGTTTTGGATGACCTTAAGTTTACGGAGGGTAGAAAGTGGGAGGCCGGCCAGGCGTGCGTTGGAATAGTCAAGTGTAGAGGTAACAAAAGCATGGATGAGGGTATCAGCAGCAGATGTGCTGAGGCAGGGGCTAAGTCGGGCAATATTACTGAGGTGGAAACAAGCAGTCTTAGTGATGAAGGGTCCCAGACCTGAAACGTTAACTCTGTTTCTCTCTCCACAGATGCTGCCTGGCCTGCTGAGTGTTTCCAGCATTTTCTGTTGTTATTTCAGATTTCCAGCATCCACAGTATTTTGCTATAGTCTTAGTGATAGCATGGATATACTTCCCTCCAGTATGAAAAACAACCGTTCACCTCCAATGTTCAATGTCATTTTTTGGGGGGGGGGGGGGGGGGGGGGGGAGATGCACGGCCCCTTTAAGGGGCTGTGCAGCCCATTCAAAAGTGCGCGCATGCGCGGTTTTCTCAATTCAAAAGCCGGCTCACCGGCTGTGCGGGACCCCTGGAGTGCTGCGCAGCCACACAGCTTAAAGGGAATAGCGCTCACCACTACTCTCTGCTTTCTGACCCTTATTTCTCACATTACAACAGCGACTACACTTCAAAAGTACTTCATTGACTGTAAAGCGCTTTGAGACGTCTGGTGGTCGTGAAAGATGCTATAGAAATGCAAGTCTTTTTTTTTAGCCAATTTTGTATCCACACTGCCACTGTCCCTTTAATCCCATGGGCTTTCATTTTGCTAAGACGTCTATCATGTGGTACTTTGTCAAACGCTTTTTGAAAGTCCATATACACAACATCAACTGCACTACCCTCATCAACCCTCTCCGTTACTTCTGTATAGATCTATAGGATTTGAAGTCACAAGGTCATCTATTCAAAATACTAAAATATATGAGGTCACCCCAAGTCTTTTAAGAAATGTACTCATCCCTTTAATACTCACGATATCTGGATTTGGTAATTTGCTGCAGGCCTGAGGGTCATCACCGTCATCCTCCACCTGCTGCAGTTTAGGATTTAATCTACTGGACCTCCTGTAAAGTGGACAATAATTCAAAAGGCCATAAACAACTCCAACATTGGTAGATTTAGGAATAGAGTGATGGATAACATTGTGTTCTTCCTATGCATAATGACACTAGTACAGAAGCTAGTCAGATTTACAGCTTCTTAGATTTATATTCATCTGCGGAATTGTGTGCTCATTCGCATAGAATAAGTATTCACGAGCCAGGTATAGCAGTTTGTTACAGTATAAAGCCCCCTGTAGTCTTCTTAGTGCTGTGAGCCCTACCCATTGGAAACTAGGCTGACTACCTGAAACTCTGACCTTTACTAACGGTGGGCAGGGGAGACTTTCATTGAAGGTGAGAATCATTGCCCCGTCCATTTACAACTGGATGAAGTCGCAGCTCCGAGTGCAACAGCTCATAATAAACGGACTCGAAGTAAATAAACGGAGCACCAGACCAGCGGAAAAGCCGGAGCTCAACCTCGCTTCTCTACACCAGCCTCGCTCACTGGAACTTTGTCCCTACCCCAGGTCCCGGCATCTCCCTCTTCCCTCTATTCCCGGCCTATTTCTTACCGCCGCGAGCACATGTTCTCCAACAGCAACAGCAGGCCCCGCTGCTCCCTCCCTGAACACCCCGACAACACCACTGGTGCAGTGTAACAGTTCCCCCCTGCGCGAGTGCCGGACTCGCTTACTAGTCTTGAGAAAGGGCCAACGACTTGAAACGTCGACTGCTGTTTTTTCCCCGGACCTGCTGAGCGTTTCCATCTCTTTTTTTTTTCCTGCTATTATTTCCGGATTTACACCACCTTCAATATTTTCTTTGTTGTTTATATTCACTTACCCGGACCATTTCTCCAGCCGGACAACTTCCGGTATGCGAGGGACTATTCCATTGTAACGGGCAGAGGGGGGGAGCAAGCTCGTCCACAGTCTATTCCTGAGGCCGCACGGCATCTCGTTTAATATTCAAAGCGAAATTCACTTTGTATAATAAATGATCATGTAATTTAATGTTAACTCGAGGGTATTGTGCGTTTGTCCCATTTGAAAGGGATGCGGTCGGTACGCGGTTCCCCCTCGGGGGATGTGAGTGGGCTGTGCTGGCTGCCTGGTAACTGGGGGCGCCTCAGGCTGTGTGTACAATCTGCAGATTAGATAATAAGTCCAGATGTATTAGTGGCAGCGATTGCAGAGCACTTTTCAGCACTGCATCCAGCAGGGGACCTCCCTTCAATATTTAGCTCGGAAACTGTTGTTGTTGAGCTGCTCACACACATGCAGTCCTAGTTGCAGTTCTTGCTCCTCACTCTTCAGCTGCAGGGCTACAGGGACCTTTGCGAGAAACTTTGGCCCGGCGGCCCACAGAGAGCGGGCAAGGGGGACTGGGGGCATCGTCCACTCTGGCGACGGCGACAGAAGGACCGTGCACGATGAGGTCGGATCACGGTCTGAGAGAAGGAGGAGGAGGAGTCAAAGGAGCCTGCTGAGTTTGCAGGGTGGGAGATGGAGAGCAGTGGTGAGGTAAAGATTAAAATGTAATTTCGCCCCCCGCACCACTCTCCTGGAGGTGCTGAGTCCCACTAGGTCGCAAAGGGGATTCCTCAGTACCCCACACAAGTGGCCAGTGGATCTAGACATTGAGTGTCGGCAGGCTATTTAACCATAAAGACCAACTAAGTCCAATCCTGCCCTGATCCAATATCTATACATGCTCTTTCCAACACGAGTTACCGGAGAGCAATCATGAATGGGAATTCTGGTTATTTTTCCCCTTCCTAACCCAGAGGCATCGAGGCGACTTGTAGCTACTGCTACCGTTGGGATCAGTTTATAGATCAGAAAGTCAAACCTAGGACATAATACAAAAGCAATCTTTCGATTAGGCACTTTACAGCCTTCTGGACTCAACATCGAGTTCAACAATTTCTGATCATAACCTCTGCCCCATCATTTTTTTCTCCCTCCTATGGTAGCTGTTGATCATCCTGCCATTGCCATTTACACTTCATCTAGAGTTATCTTTTGTCTCTTAACTCGTCCCATTGCCATCTCCTGTTGCCTTGCACCATCATCCCTTTTGTCTCTTAATCTCTCCTGCCTTCCATCCTATCACAGACCTTCCCTTTTGTTCTTTCCTCCCCTCCCCCCCTTTCCCTGCCCCTGCACTTGCTTAAAAACCTGTTACACCTCCAACTTTTTCCAGTTCTGATGAAGGGTCATTGACCTGAAATGTTAACTCTGTTTCTCTCTCTCTACAGATGCTGCCTGACCTACTGAGTATTTCCAGCATTTTCTGTTTTTATTCTAGGACATAATGTTCTGTACTAACCTGTCAGATGGGCGCTAAAATTTACGGTTTGTTTTCATTCCCTTCAATCTCTAAATTTCATAGCAACAGATGTATTATCGTAGCTGGGATGGGTTAACATGGCTCAGTGCCCAGTGGACGAAAAAAACATTCAACCGTGGTAACTCATTCGTTGCATGACTTTCTGCGTGCTATTGCATCACAAATCTCACCCTCCTAGGTCTGCTGTCACAGTTAAACTGCGATGCGTCTTGTCACATACAGTGCTGCATAAACCTTTCCAACAATCTCACCTGTGCTAAGTACTGGAATGCATAGTTGTCACGGATTTTAGTAAAATACAGTAGTGGATGAGTAAAATTTTTGTATCGTACCCACTTAAATTCTGAAAAGCAGTAAAATATATTTTGAGTTTTCAAACCCCTGTTATGTCTGGAGCGAGCATTTTAAGCTGTATAAATATTGGTAGTTGCAATTATCACTGGTGCTAGTAGTGGTGGGATCAAATTGAGATGATGAATTAAAAACATCACCCAAGATTATTGTATAACATTCAAGTGTATTGGGTTAAAATCTGTCCATGTGCTAGATGTGTCCAATGCTGTCACTAGGCATATCTAGTGTATTGGTACTGATATGCTATTTTCCCAAAAAAGGATAGTACCAATATGCTAGATATGCCCAGTGATCACATTGGAGGGTGTGAAAGTCTAAATAGTAGTCTTTATTACCATTATTCCTTAGTGTAGTGAAGCTGTTCTTTAGAACTTTTCATCTACCCTAAGCAATGTGGGTATGGACTGCCATCATTTGTATCTGTACACACCTAACAGGTAAAACAGCTTTGTAAGACTTACAGAATTAACTTGTGTTTCTCTTTTAGATACTAGTATTTTGGGTGGGACCCTTCATTTGAACAAAACCAGATTGGTGATCACAAATCTGTGTCTAGAATTATCGGTCTCAGTCCAGCAGAACAGTGTTAATGTGAACTCCTAATTGACTTTTTTGAGGAAGTAACTAAAGTAGTAGACAGGGGGATGTCTATATATAAGTTTATACGGACTTCCAGAAGGCATTCGATAAGTTCCCACATAAGAGACTGTTCGCTAAAATTAAAGCTCATGAAATTGAAGGAAAATGATTGACCTGTTAGGAGATTGGTTAGGCAGTAGAAGATAGAGAGTACAGATAATGGGTATGTACTCATGTACTCAAGTGTCAGTTCAAGTCCCACTTCAGAGACTTGAGCACAAAAATCTAGGCTGACACTTCAGTGCAGTACTGAGCGAGTGCTGCACTGTCGGAGGTGCCATCTTTCAGATGAGATGGTAAAATGAAGCCCCTGATTTGGGACATACAAGGCAGGGAGTCTACTTCCCAGACTTCCACTTAATGCCACTGCAGTCAGCTTTGGCTCAGTGATAGATTTGAGCACATAATCTAGGCTGGCACTTCAGTGCAGTACTGAGGAAGTGCTGCACTGTCAGAGGTGCCATCCTTCAGATAGATGTTAAATCAACATATGCTCTCTCAGGTGGATGTAAAAGATCCCATGGCACTATTTCAAAGAAGCGCAAGGGAGATCTCCCTGGTGTGCTGGCCAATATTTATCCCTCAATCAACATCACAAAGGAAAAAAGGTTATCTGCTCATTATCACAGTGCTGTTTGTGGGAGCTTGATGTGCATAAAATTGGCTGCCGCGTTTCCTACATTACAACAGTGACTATACTTCAAAAGCAGTAAAGTGCTTTGGGACGTCCTAAGGCACTATATAAATCCAAGTCTTTCTTTTTTTATTTTACTCATTGGCTAGTGGTGTCCCACAACAATCTGTGCTGGGGCCTCAACTATTCACTGTATTTATACTGTCAGAGGTGCCAAGTTTTCCGATGATACAAAGATTGATGGGATAGTAAGTAGTGTAGCCAGGAGCATAAAATTACAAAGAGACATTGATTGATTAAATGTGGGCAAAACTGTGGCAGATGGATTTCAACACCAGGACCTGTGAGGCCATCCATTTTGGACCGAAAAAGGATAGATCCAAGTATTTTTTGGTGAAAAGCTAGGAAGAGTGAAGGTCCAAAGAGATTTAGGGGTCCGTGTAAACATCATTAAAATGTCGTCGTCGGGTACAAAAAATAATCCAAAAGGCTAACGGAGTGTTAGCCTTTATAACTAGAGGGCTAGAATATAAAGGGGAGGAAGTTTTGCTACAGCTACACAAAGCCCTGTTAGACCACATCTGGAGTACTGTATAGTTCTGGGCACCGCACCTTAAAGGATATATTGGCCTTTGAAGGAGTGCAGCGCAGATTCACCAGAATGTTACAAGGATTCCAAGGGTTAGATTATGAGGAGCGATTACATAAACTCGGCTTGTATCCCCTGGAATATAGAAGATTAATTGAGGTTTTTTAGGATCTTGAAAGGAATTGATACGGTAGATAGAGAGAAAAGTTTTCCGCTGGTGGTTGAGTCCAGGACAAGGGGATATAACCGTAAAATCGGAGCCAGGCCATTCAGGAGAGACGTTCAGGAGCATTTCTTCATGCAAAGGGTGGTAAAAGTGTGGAATCTTTCCCCAAATGCTACGTCCATTAATAATTTTACATCTGCAATTGATAATTTTTTGCTAGCCAAGGGTATGAAGGAATATGGAGCCAAGGTGGATAGATGGAGTTAGGATACTGATCAACCATGATTCCATTGAATGGTGGAACAGGCTCGAGGGTCTGAATGGCCTACTCCTGTTCCGATGTTCCTGGGTTGGGGTAATCACAGAATCACAGAAATCACAGAAACCCCACAATGCAGATAGAGGCCATTTCGGCCCATCGAGCTTGCACCAACACATATCCCACCCGATCCCCGTAACCCCTACACCAACACATATCCCACCCTATCCCCGTAACCCCACGTATTTAATCCCCCTAACACTAAGGGTCAATTTATCATAGCCAATCATCCTAACCCGCACATCTTTGGACTACAACACCAGCAATAACTTGCATTTATATAGCGCCTTTAACATAGTAAAACGTCTGAAGGTGCTTCACAGGAGCGTTATCAAACAAAATAAATAACTTAGATTTATATAGCACCTTTACGACCTCAGGATGTCCCAAACCACTTTACACACTATGAATTACTTTCAAAGTGTAGTCACTGTTGCAGTGTTGGGCAATGTACACCCTGGTTCTCTCTTTCAGATGCTAATTGACCTGTTGTTTATTGTAGCATTTCCTGCTTTGGTGTTTTTTCCTTCTTATCTTCACTAATCTGAGTTTACAGACCTCTGAAAATCTCATTCAAAAGCAAAATACTGCGGATGCTGGAAATCTGAAATAAAAACAGAAATTGCTGGAAATATTCAGCAGGTCAGGCAGCATCTGTGGAGCGAGAAACAGAGTTAACATTTCAGGTCGATTATCTTTCGTCAGAACCAAAGGTGCAGAGAGTGTAATTGTACCACAGACCTCATTTTCCCTCCAGTTTACTCCCCTTTGTCCCCTCCTTTTTGAAGGCGCTGACTCATGTTGGACTCCACCTGCTGGCAGCCTCTAGCACATTGCCCAAGTGCCAGCTTTCTGTGTATGAAACAATAAGTGTCAACCTTGATGGCTCCATGCTGTCCACACATCTTGGCCATAGAGCTTCCAATGACCTTGATCAAAGGGAATCGGATGTATACTTGAAAAGGGAAAAAATTGCAGGGCTATGGGGGAAAAGTGGCAAACTAGGACTAATTGGATAGCTCTTTCAAAGACCCACACAAGCATGATGGGCTGATTGGCCTCTTTCTCTGCGGTAAGATCACAAATGCAGCTTTGTAGTGACTGCAACATGGGTAAAAGTTTCTTGAGCCACTGTGCATTATGAGCAAAGCCAATTGGACACCAAGCAAATTATCTCCTAAGCACTTCCATAATGCAAATAGGTAAAGAATGTCAGACAGGAACAAGAAAATAGTTAAGTATAAGATTTATATCCTGCCTGATGGAAGATCCGTCTCTTCCAAGTGTCTAGTTAGACCCTGTGTATAACTTATCGCTGACAGTGTCAGCCATGGCTCAGTTGTGGGTTGAAGTCCCTCTCCAGAGACTTGAACACAAAATTCTAGGCTGACACTCCGGTGCAATACTGAGGGAGTGCTGCACTGTCGGAGGTGCCGTCTTTCGGATCAGACATGAAACCGAGGCCCCCTCTGCCCTCTCAGGTGGAGGTAAAAGATCCCATGGCACTATTTTGAAGAAGAGCAGGGGAGTTCTCCCCGGTGTCCTGGCCAATATTTATCCCTCAATCAACATCACTAAATCAGATTATCTGGCCATGGAAGGAGTGCAGCGAAGATTCACCAGGCTGATACCTGGGATGGCAGGAATGACGTATGAGGAGAGATTGTGTCGATTGGGCTTATACTCACTGGAGTTTAGAAGATTGAGAGGGGATCTCATCGAAACCTATAAAATTCTGTCAGGCCTGGACAGACTAGATGCAGGAAGGATGTTTTTGATGGCCGGGGAGTCCAGAACCAGGGGTCATAGTCTAAGGATAAGGAAGCCATTTAGGACTGAAATGAGGAGGAATTTCTTCACCCAGAGAGTGGTGAACCTGTGGAATTCTCTGCCACAGAGGGTGGTGGAGGCCAGTTCATTAAATATATTCAAGAAAGAGTTGGATATATTTCTTAAGGCTAAAGGGATATGGGGAGAAGGCAGGGACCGGGTACTGAAATTGGATGATCAGTCATGATCTCATTGAATGGCGGAGCAGGCTCGAAGGGCTGAATGGCCTACTCCTGCTCCTATCTTCTATGTTTCTATCACATTGCTGTTTGTGGGAGCTTGCTGTGCGCAAATTGGCTGCCGCGTTTCCTACATTACAACAGTGACTACACTTTAAAAGTACTTCACTGGCTGTAAAGCGCGATAGAGTTAGAGTTTATAGGGAGTTATGAGGTGTTGAGGAATATATTGAGCTGCTCTAAAGAATTAACCATGGCAATGTGGGCGTAATAATCAGCAATATTCCACCGACAACTGGGATTTAGAAATCTTTCTTCCTTTGTCTCCCTTTTCCACCTGTTAGAACTTTACTTTTCATCATTTTGTGCTGTGGAAGTCTATCCTTTTCCCAACCAGAACTGCAGTTTTGGCTGTATAACATACTGTATCGGAATGACTCCCAGTCTGGCAACACAATACTAGTGCTTCATTTACAGCTTTTAAATCTGTCTGTTCAGGAATGTCCCATGCTGCTCTTACCCTGACTTCTGTGTACTGTTAACCTGCAATTACATTTCACGATTGTAAAAGTATAGGGTTCAGATTTCAATAATGCAGAGGAGCGTGTTGCTACTAGCCCAAATGGCACCCCACCACTCCAGTGTGGATGAAATGGAGCTGTTCCATGGCAACACCCTGTATCCAACTGCGTGTTCTGTGTTATATTTACTGTATTACATAGTAGGAAGTTGTAAGTGTAGAGTGCCCAAGGCAGCAGACTCTGGGCAGGTAGGGGGCTGCATTGGAACATGGCAATGCCACAGACAGTTTCTGTAAGTATTATGTTGTTTTTACAGGACTGGGAATCATTCTCCTGCAGTAGGTTATTAAAATCTGATGTGGAGGAGTCTGAGGCACTTCAGATTGTATCCCTTGAAGCCTTTATGAAACCTTCAGCTTGATAATCAAATTCATGGTCTTTTGAAAGGCAACGGACATTTAATCTGTAAACTCAAAAAAACTGTCCAATAGATGTTAGCAATGGTTTCACCTAGATGGAAGTGTTAATGTATGCAAGCTTGTAGACTGGATAACTAGAAGTCATTATCTGTATAGACCAAGGGGATATCTTGAAGGGAAGGTGGCTAATATCTAAAATGAGCTTTTTAAGGATGGAAGTGAGGTAGTGAGACAGTGAGGTTTAGGGAGAATGGAGGAAGCATTGATGCAAAGAAGGCCAGAGCTCAAAGGATGGAATGCATACCTTGGCACTTAGAGCTCCAGCCAAGTTGCAGAGGTGAGGAAAGGTGAAGCTGTAGAGGGATTTATGAATGAGGACCAGGATTTTAATTCAATGCATCGAGGGCTGGGGAGTCGTGGAGATTGGCAGGGACAGGGGTGTTAGGGGAGTGGGATTGGAGTTTTAGCTAAGTTGTAATTATATAGGATGGTGAGGAATGGGTTTGAAAAGTTGAGCCTGGAGCTGACAGAGGCGTGGATGGGGGTGTAGTAAGGGTGGAGGTGGACAATGCTGTGAAGGTGGAAATTGGCGGCCGATGGATAGGATGTGGAGCTTGAAGCTCAGTTTAGAGACAAGTGAGACATGGAGATTGTGCACCATTGGGTTCAGCCTGAGCAAGCAGCTGAGGAGGGGAATGTAATTGGGCTATGAGGTGGAGCTTTTGTCAGGCACTTGAACAGAATGGCTTTGGCCTTGCAGATGTTAAGTTGGACAAAGTTCTCGCTTATCCACAATACCACAGCGTGGGGCCGAGAGGTGAGGTATAGTTTTTTTCTCAGTGTAACGATGGAATCAGATCCCATGTCTTCAGATGATGTCACCAAGGGGCAGTGTGTAGAGGAGGAAGAAGAGGGGACCAAGGTTAGATCTTTCGGAAAACCTGAAAGCTAATGGTGTGGGGGCAGGAAGAGAAGCCTTTGCTGGAGATGCTCTGGTGAGGTCAGTCTCACTGAGCTGGACAATGGAGGAGAAATGTTGGAGCAAGGTGGTGTAGTTGACTGTGTCAAAAACTGCAGAGAGGTTGAAGAGGACAAGAGGAAAGAAAGAAAAACTTGCATTTATATAGTGCCATTCATGACCTCGGGATGCCCCAAAGCGCATGACAGCCAATTACAGGAAACTTTGTGCTATCCGGCACCGACGGGACCGAGCTGTTGCCGTCCCATCAAAACTGCCGGACAAACCAGCGCTAATGTTGAAACATACGGAGATTTTGAGCTCCGTATCTGGCAACAAACCCTGGCTTCTAAACAGTCGGCCGTACCTTGCAAGCATCTCTGTAGCTTAGCAACAGCTTCAGCGAGACCTTGCAGAGCCTGACTGGTGGAAAAAAAAGCAACGAAAAGAAAAAAAACCTAACGAAACGGCTCCTGATTTTAGCCGGTGGCTCGAGCATTCCGGACAGTTAACCTCCGGATAAACCAAAGTTTCCTGTAAGTACTTTTAAAGTGTAGTCGCTGTTGTAATGTAGGAAAAGTGGTATCCAATTTATACACAGCAAGATCCCACAAGCAGCAATGTGAAAATAACAAGATAATCTGATTTAGTGATGATGTTTGTTGAGGGATAAATATCGGCCAGGACACCAGGGAGAATTTCCCTACTCTTCTTAACAATACAGTGGGATCTTTTACGTCCATCTGAGGGCACAGACAGGGCCTCAGTTTAACGTCTCACCCGAAAGGCGGCACCTCCGACAGTGCAGCACTGGGAGTGTCAGCCTAGATTCTGGAGTGGGACTTGAATCCACAACCTTCTGACTCAGAGGTGGGAGTGCTGCCCACTGAGCCACAGCTGATAAGGAGGGATCATGCACCATCGTCACAGAGGATGTAATTTGTGACTTTGATTAGGGACGTAAAAATAATGGACTCACTGAGTATTTGGCCTATTATGTTGCTACTTAGCAAGAATGCACTTGTGGGTTGAATAATGCCGCATTGTTCAACTATTACCTGAGTGTTCAATGGTTTCTTTCTTAGCTATAGCACATACAATATGCTATAAATACACCATGGCTGCTGCTATTGTTATGGCACCGTACTGTGGCACAGATAGTTTCATCATTCCTGTATAATGTTACTGGATTACTGTGATATCCTAATATCTTCTGACACGGTTGTGTGTTTCACATACTCTGGCATCCTAGTTATGCAGAGATACTTGTTAAACTTATTATGGGGGTTAGAGGGGTGTTGAACTGAGAAAAGTATAAAACTGGGTTCCAAAAGATGATATCTGCCCATTGCTTTTTTAAATTTGTTCTGAGGATGTGGGCAACATTAGCAAAGCCACATTTATTGACCATTTCATTGAGAAGCTGGTGGTAGGCCCTCTTCAGCATGGTGATTATTTTTACGACTGAGTGACTTGCTAGGCCTTTCTTGAGGGCATTAATAGTCAACCACATAGTGTGAGACTGGAGTCACATATAGGCCAGACCAGGTAGGAGTGGCAGGTTCCCTTGTCTGAAGAACATTAGTGAACCAGTTGGGTTTTTATGAAGGTGCTGACTCTTGCTAGGGTACAGTTCCACAGGCACCTGGAGCCCTCTGGTACTTGACACATGTGGCCTTTCTGAAGACAGGGAGGTTCAGCAGGATATTTTACTGGAAGGGCATCACCACTGAACTTGATCCTACCCTCACCTGACATCCTTTCTTGCAGAGGTCACTAGACACCCTTTAACCCCTCTCTTTAGCTCAGAGGTGCTAAGGCCAGTTGTAGCACCCCAACGACTGCCCTGGCTGGGATCAGCTAACTCAGTACCATACCGTCAGGTGCCTGTGCCTGCCCATTCCTTTTACTGTTCCTGAGAATCGGAGAGGAGAAGGAGGTGTGCATGCAGGAGTATAAAATTCAACTCACTACTGCTGAGTTACTTTCTGGTGAGTAAATTCTGTCCCGTCCAATCATTCAGGTTGCACTATTTTCCTGCTGCTCTTGGCACTCTGTGTCGTGTCGCAGCTCCTCACTGAAGTGTTACTATCGATAAGACACAGGCATCCCTGATAGCAATGGAATCCTCTCCACGTTTTAACTAATGATGCAGAAACATATGGGCTGTGAAAGGCTCATGAGCATGGATGGTACTTCAACAGCTTGCATTTCTGTAGTGCTTCTTGCGCACAGAAATGTCTCTTAGCGCTTTAAGGGGTGTTGGACAGAAGAGTGAACACAAGAAGTTTTTGAAAGCTGGAGGTAGATGATGAGGTGGATCGGTGCTGAGGAAGCCAGTTCTGCTGGATGGAGTGGGGTATTGGGGCGTGACTAATCTGGTGTCGGTGTAGTGGGAATGATTAACCCCGGTGTTGGAAGAGTTGAATGTGTGGACAGGGACCTGCGGCTGGAGGAGATTGCTGAAGTGGAGTGGGCAAGGCCGTGGAGGGATTTCAAGGTAAGAATGAGGATCTTAAACTCAATTTACCGGAGCACAGAGAGCCAGGGGAGCTTGGCGGGCAGGCATTGAGAGGGGTGCGAGGATTTGGACAGAGGAGGAGATGGGTCTTGGCATTCTGTATAAGTTGTAGTTTCTGGAGAGTGGAAACGGGGAGACTGGCAAGAAAAACGTTGGATAAATGAAATCTCCAGATGATAAAATACGGAGGGGGGAGGGTGGTAAACGTGCGGGTGGAAGAAAGTGGTGTTGGTAATGGATCAAATACGTAGGGGGGAGTTGAATTTGAGGTTGAGCAGTATGCCTTCAGAAGGCTGTGGTCCCAGTTCAGACAATGGAGAGAGCTCTTTGCCGTTAACCCCTAAATGGGCTTGATGCCCCATTAGGCATTTGAGTGTCTCGTGAGAGCATCATCACTGAGACTTGAAGACGCCTGTGTATCATGAAACTGCAGATGATGGTACACGCTGTGTCCTCTTGATATTAGTGGCACTTGGAAATGCCTTGATTCACAGCAGTGATCCACTGCTTGTCTTGTAAACTGCCACTGAATTTGGTAGCTCCTGTTCTGGCCAGTATCTGGTGGAGAACAACCCTAGTTGGGAATGTAAACGGTGGACTATGGCACCAGGAGGTGGGAATAGAGGCACTCTGCTAACAACGAAAGCAGCAACCTAAACGCACCCTTAAAATTTAACATGCAGACAGTCTGCGCAAATTTAATGGCTATATTACGATTTTTGAGAGGATCACTTTTTCACTTTTGTACATGCTACGCCTTTGAAAATATTGTCGGTACTGGGGGAGAATTAGGCTTTTTATTACGTAGGATCTCTCGTCTCTCCATTCAGCAAACCATTCCTGATTCCCGCTGTTTCTTTTCTCTTCAGGAGAAGGTGGAGCTGGAAGATATACTGAACAGACTGCGGGAAGATGGCCTTGTCACTGGAGCCTGCACCGCAGATGAGCACCTGTGTCACCTGTGGCGTATATACCAGCGGTCCGAGGGCACGCTGCAAGCCACCACGCAGGATCTGGAGAGGGTGCGACAGCAACAGACCTCCGAGATGAAGGAGGTGAGATCGGTCAGTAGGGCAGTGCAGTCTTGAGAGATTTAAAAAATAAAATCTTGTTTGTATGTGACTGTTTGTTTGCCTTTTAACCGCCATATTTACAACCTGTAACTTTGGCCAGATTAAATGATTGTTTCTGTAGAAAGTCTTTGAATCTATATTGACTGGAGTGTCTCATTTCCGCTTCCCCAGAGCGCTAGCTGTGCACTGACTGATCTCTCATTCGCTCCCTCGGGAGAGTTTATCTGTACACCAACTCTCCTTACTTGCGGAGGTAGCTGTAAAAGGAAAAGTGACTCAGTCCTTTCTCATAAGTTATTAAGATTTCTTCAGCTATTTAGTAACTCACATGTTCATGATTTATCTGTAGAGTAGAAATGAATCTACCAGCCAAATGGGGCATGTTTATCAGATCCTGAGTTGGTATCCTTTCTTTTTGCATAGAAAGCAAGTTTAGAAGTGGTTTAGGAACAGGCATTTTGTGTAATTTTCCCCTTCGGCTACTTTGTGAGATCCTGCTTCAGTGACATTTTTTCCCCTGCAGTATTCTCTCCTGTGCTGAAGTCATAGACTCTTTCTCGGGTACGGGTTTGCGGGTGTCAGCAATCCTCTGGTATCTCACCCAAGTGGCCATTCCTCACATCCAAGCCTAGGCAGTAAGTGTTAGCAGGCTATTTGCCCGAGGGGCTGAGCCCTACCCTGTCTTAATTTGACATCCACGCACACGCCGCAGGGGGATCATGGATGGCAACCTGGAGCAGGAACCCTGGTTGATTTGTAATTCCTGTCCCTCCTGCAGGGTCAATGAGGCCAATACAACACTGCAGCTGCTGGCCCAGCTTAAACCCTAACAGCATTCACCAATTCAAAATCAGCTACGTCTGAACAGATTGGGCATCGAACTTGAGACATCTGGTGGCCCGACTGGCTCAGTACTATCCCAATGGTGCTGTGATTCAGTTAGTCACTGGGGGGAGCTTCACTAAAAGAAATGACTCTCTTTCAAGGAAAAACTTGAATATTTTGTTGATCCTTTCTACCTGGATGCCAATATATATCCTTAATCCTCTTAACCAGCCCCCCTGCTGAGTGACATGGTAAAATGAACTGCTTTAAATGTTTTGTGAGATTTGTAAACAATATCACAGTCAGGCACAACAAAAGCCACCTTCAAGATCCAGTAAAATTGTATTGAAACAAAAGTACGGCTTGAAAGGGCCAAAGGCACCATTGCCATGGACACAAGATCAGATGTAAGTGCTATTAGGATTACCTGAACCTCCCACCACCCCGCCCCCCCCCCCCCACCCACTGGTGTAGCGATGTCACGGTTTGGAGTCTCCTCCCGCCGTTCTTTAAAACCGCCCCCCCCTGCCACCCATGAAGCATAACCAGCTCACCTGCAGAGTGACGTGGAAATAGTCTTGTCTCTGTAGGTGGAGAATTACGTGGATCACATCCGCAACCTGTCGGAGGAGCGGGAGGCACTGACGGCCGAATATGAGCGGGAGAATGAGTTGCTCAAGATGGAACTACAACAGCTGCAGCTGGAGCAAGGTCAGAACACGGGGACCTTTCAACTTTGTTTTGACCCCCCAACTGATGTAACGTGCATTTGTTTTTCTGTGATTTGCATTTGTTTCAGTTACACACTGTGACTGTGTGACCATCTGGATGAAATATTCTCACACTTTCACTACCTTCTTGTCCAGTTTCTTGCCCTCGAGTGCCCATTCTTCATGCAAGAGCCTCGACAGGAAGTCTCAGCAGGCCATTTGACCCATGGGGATGGAGTCATGGCTGAGCTCCATATTCTCCACACACACACTCACTTTTCAGCATGGGTCACTGGATAACGATCTGGATTTTCTCCCCCAGCTGCTGAGGTCAATTATAGCACATGATTGCTGCCCCAACTGAAATTGGTAGTTTTCTTTTTAAACATTGTACAGACGCAAATTCCACGCCACCCCCAACCCATTGAGTCTTCTCAGGCCATGGGCAAACTGAGGGCAGATGACCTATTCATAGGCTTCCGCCAGTGCTGCTCTAAGTCAGCCAGCCAGTGGCGCGTGAGAGAACGTAAGAAATAGGAGCAGGAGTAGGCCATATTGCCATCGAGCCTGCTCCGCCATTCAATACAATCATGGCTGAACTTCTACATCAACTCCACGTTCCCGCTCGATCCCCATATCCCTTGATTCCCTTAGTGCCCAAAAATCTATCGATCTCAGTCTTGAATATACTCAACGACTGAGCCTCCACAGCCCTCTGGGGTAGAGAATTCCTAAGATTCACAACCCTCTGAGTGAAGAACTTTCTCCTCATCTCAGTCCTAAATGGCTCACCCTGTATCCTGAGACTATGACCCCTAGTTCTAGACTCTCCAGCCAGGCGAAACAGCCTCTCAGCATCTACCCTGTCAAGCCCTCTAAGAATTTTATACGTTTCAATGAGGTCACCTCTCATTCTTCTAAACTCCAGAGAATATAGGCCCATTCTACTCAATCTCTCCTCATAGGACAATCCCCCCATCCCAGGAACCAGTCTGGTGAACCTTCGTTGCACCCCCTCTAAGGCAAGTATATCCTTCCTTGGGTAAGGAAACCAAAAGTGTACACAGTACTCCAGATGTGGTCTCACCAAAGCCCTATATGCAGTAAGACTTCCTTACTCTTATACTCCAAACCCCTTGCAATAAAGGTTAACATACCATTTGCCTTCCTAATTGCCTGCTGTACCTGCATGTCAACTTTCTCTGATTTGTGTACAAGGACCCCCCCAAATCCCTCTGAATAACAGAAGGCCCAACATAACTCTCCTAATATTTTTAATAACATGGCCTTCACTTGGTGACTCCTCTCAGCGATATTGGACTCGGAGAGTTTGGAAACTCATTGGAGTGGGAAATCCAGCAATCGTGCCTCTCCCTGAATATGGTCATCAGTACTCTAGGGCTTATATTTGGCATAAAACCTTTGAATATATAGTTCCATAATTGATGATTTTTAAAAAATATTTAGTAAATTTTCTGTGGTGTTGCACATGGGGAAGTTGAAACTTTTCTTCAAGATGAAGAGGGCTTAGAGAATGGGAGATAATTGGACACAGACAGACAGACATAATCCAATCCCATTTTGCACATTCTGCCTTTTTTATATATTTCCATTATAAATTCCTACGTTCACATTTATAATGGAAACTGCCAATGTAACCTTGTCACGCTGTAATTGCACCCTCCTGCTGATGCTGCAGCGCTTGTGCTGTGGGTAGGATATAAATGCAGCGTGACATGTTTACATAGGCAGGCACCATTAAATGTGGACATAGGAATTTATGATGGAAAAAGTTGGCAGGAAGTGCATGCAAATGAATTACTTTTAATATATTCTAGATGTTCACCTATTGAATGGATTATTCATTGTATCTGACTTGTTGCTATTGCACTTCATAATCAGTAGTTTGTGGAACGATGTGGGATCTTTTGCAGCCAGTGAAACCTGTAAGAATTCACTACTGCTATAACCCAGTGTGTGTGCATGTTTGGGCATATTATGCAACTGAAGGTCTGCAACCATAAGACGGTATACAATTAATGTTGCAGTGGAATATTTTCAACCTTAGTTGTTTAAGGTGTTGCTTTTATTTCCAATTTAAAGTTGTTTCAATTTGTAGTAATTCCAAAAAAGGATTGCAGTTACACCTTTTCATCGATTTTATGAAGTGGTTTTGGGTGTGCATTGATGCGAGAAGTGAGAGAATAACTCTGGAGCTAGGTGCCCAATCTAACGAGTGTACAGGCGTGGCTCAGTTATAGCACTCTCATTTGAGTCGGAAGGTTGTGGGTCCCACTCCACTGACTTGAGCACAAAATCCAGGCTGACACTCCAGTGCACTACTGAAGGGGGGTTGCACTGTCAGAGGTGCCGTTAAACCGAGGCCGCGTCTACCCTCTGAGATGGACATAAAAGATCCCATGGCACTATTTCGATGAAGAGCAGGGAAGCTCTCCCCGGTGTGCTAGCCAATATATATCCCTCGACCAACATCACTCAAAACAAAAAACAGATCTGGTCATTATCTCATTGCTGTGCGCAAATTAGCTGCTGCATTTCCTACATTACCTCAGTGACTACACTTCAAAAGAAGTACTTAATTAGGTGTAAAGCACTTTGGGATGTCCTCAGGTTCTGAAAGGGGCTATATAAATGCAAGTGTTTCTTTCTGTTACTAAAGCCAAAGGGTATGAGACCCATGGTAGGAGGTCATCTGGCGTCACTTGCGCTCCACATTGTATGGAGTACAACTCCAATGTAGTATGGAGCTGGCTATAAAAAGTGCTCGGGAGTTCTGATGCCTCTCTGGGCACTTTCTAAGCTTACAGTAGAGTATTTTGAACAAGTATTTTAACAGTAAAATACAGCTGCCAGGACAGCAGAGCTGTACAGATGCGTGTGCACACAGAGCGCCACCTAGTGACTAGAGTGCGATTCCCTGACCTGCTGAGTGTTTCCAGCATTTTCTGTTATTTCAGTGTGTAATATAACTCGGTATTGCCAGCTGCAGCCACCAGTCTCAAACTACAGTGACTAGTATTGTGCATTACATTTAATACTACATTGACCATCAAGAATTATACTTTGAAATAAAACCAGAAATTGCTAGAAGCACACAGCAGATCCATCAACATCGGAAAGAGAAAAGGCAGGATAACGTTTGCAGTGGGACTGTATCAGTATTATCTTCTGTTAGAAATACTAATGTCATTTTACTTTCAAACTCCATATTTCTAGCATTTTCCATTTTAGATTTCTAGCATTTGTGGTTTCTGTTTTCACAAGATAGGTTTAGATGAATAAGGCCTTTCAGCCCATATGATATCCGTCCAGAATACTAACCCTACCATCTTCCCATTACAGCATAACATGCACCTGAACAGATAGACAGGGAACTCAGTTTATGCCCATTTATCTGATACTATTAAAGTTTTGAAAAAAAGAAAGACTTGCATTTATATAGCACCTTTCACAACCTGCTCACAGATGCCTAGTTTGGGTTCCGCCAGGACCACTCAGCTCCCGAACTCATTACAGCCTTGGTCCAAACATGGATAAAGGAGCTGAATTTCAGAGGTGAGGTGAAAGTGACTGCCCTTGACATCAAGGCAGCATTTGACCGAGTGTGGCATCAAGGAGCCCTAGTAAAACTGAAGTAAATGGGAATCGGGGGGGAAAACGCTCCACTGGCTGGAGTCATACCGAGCACAAAGAAAGATGGTTGTGGTGGTTGAAGGTCAATCATCACAGCCCCAGGACATCGCTGCAGGAGTTCCTCAGGGCAGTGTCCTAGGCCCAACCATCTTCAGCTGTTTCATCAATGACCTTCCCTCCAACATAAGGTCAGAAATGGGGATGCTCGCTGATGATTGCAGTGTTCAGTGCCATTCACAACTCCTCAGATAATGAAGCAGTCCATGCCCGCATGCAACAAGACCTGGACGACGTTCAGGCTTGGGCTGATAAGTGGCAGGTAACATTCGCACCACAGAAGTGCCAGGCAATGACTATCTCCAACAAGTGAGAGTCTAACCACCTCCCCTTGACATTCAACGGTATTACCATCACCGAATCCCCCACCATCAACATCCTGGGGGGGTCACCATTGACCAGAAACTTAACTGGACCAGCCACATAAATACTGTGGCAACAAGAACAGGTCAGAGGCTAGGTATTCTGCGGCAAGTGTCTCACATCCTGATTCCCCAAAGCCTTTGCACCATCTACAAGACATAAGTCAGGAGTGTGATGGAATACTCTCCACTTGCCTGGATGAGTGCAGCTCCAACAACACTCAAGAAGCTCAACTCCATCCAGGACAAAGCAGCCTGCTTGATTGGCACCCCATCCACCACCTTAAACATTCACTCCCTCCACCACCGGCGTGCCGTGGCTGCATTTTGTACCATCTACAAGATGCACTGCAGCAACTCGCCAAGGCTTCTTCGGTAGCACCTCCCAAACCCACGACCTCCACCACCTAGAAGGACAAGGGCAGCAGGCGCATGGGAACACCACCATCTCCAAGTTCCCCTCCAAGTCACACACCATCCTGACTTAGAAATATATCGCCGGTTCTTCATTATCGCTGGGTCAAAATCCTGGAACTCCCTCCCTAACAGCACTGTGGGAGTACCTTCACCACACGGACTGTAACGCTTCAAGAAGGCGGCTCACCACCTACCTTCTCGAGGGCAATTAGGGATGGGCAATAAATGCTGGCCTTGCCAGTGACGCCCACATCCATATATGAATTTTAAAAAAGGACGTCCCAAAGCGCTTTATAGCCAATTAAGTACTTTTGGCGTGTAGTCACGGTTGTAAAGTAGGAAACGCGGCAGCCAATTTGCACACAGCAAGCTCCCACAGACAGCAATGTGGTAATGACCAGATATAGTGTCCTGGGATCTTTTACGTCCACCTGAGAGAGCAGACGGGGCCTCGGTTTAACATCTTATCCGAAAGACGGCACCTCCGACAGTGCAGCACTCCCTCAGTACTGCCACTGGGTGGTTTGATCGGTCAGTGTGCTGGAGCTCCACTGTGTTGCAGAGTGAAATGGTGGGATATCAGCTCAATTATTCCCCTCATTAGGTTCCCAGTCTCATTAGTGTTCAGCAAGGAGACACTGAGTGAGTGGAAGCCAGATGTCTCTGAGTGGGAGAAGGGAAAACCAGACAGGAAGTCTTTGACATTTCTACTGGCAAACTGCTAAAGAACAGAAAGAAAGAACTTTAATTTATATAGCGCCTTTCACATCCTCAGGATGTCCCAAAGTGCTTCACAGTCAATTAAATACTTTTGAAGTGTAGTTACTGTTGTAACGTAGGTAAATGCAGTAACCAATTTGCACACAGCAAGGTTCCACAAACAGCACTGAGATAATTGACCAGATAATCTGTTTTTAGTGGTATTGGATGAGGGATAAATGTTGGCCAGGACTCCTGGAGAACTTCCCTGCTCTTCGAATAGTGCCATGGGATCTTTTACATCCAACTGAGAGAGCATATGGTGGTTTAACATCTACAGGAAACGTTCTGGTATCCGGCACGGACGGGACCAACGTGGAGCCTGTTCATCAAAAATTCCGGATAACCAAACGCTATAGTAAAAGATACGGAGCTCAGAGCTCCGTATAAAGCAACAAACCCTGTTGCTTAGCAACAGCTTCAGAACAACGTCCACAAGTTGCAAGCATCTCTGTAGCTTAGCAACAGCTGCAGCCACATGCTTGCACAGCAACAAATGGACTAATAAAAGTTACCTGAACCTACACCTGAATTTTGCCAGTTAACCGACACTTCCGGTTATTTAGGGGCCGGTTAATCGAAAGTTTCCTGTATCTGAAAGATGGCACCTCTGACAGTGCAGCACTTCCTCAGTACTGCACTGAAGTGCCAGCCTAGATTATGTGCTCAAATCTATCACTGAACCAAGGTTGACTCCAGCGGCATTAATTGGAAGTCTGGGAAGTAGACTCCCTGCCTTGTATGTCCCAAATCAGCGGTTGGGAAAGAGTGTACATGTCTACATATCAAGGTTAAAAAAAAATGAATTGGATTTCACTACTAACCCAAGTACTTTGGAATGGTGGATGTACAGAGACACAGGTGAAGGAAGTGGAAGAGATGTTGGATCAGGAAGGACTGGCCGAGATCGCACACAGTGGCCCAAGTGAGCAGGTAGCCTACCTTCTCGTGGAGCGCGCAGCACTGCTGGGAAAGTTGGAATCAGCAGAGAGAAAGGTGGAGTCGCAGAGTGTCACAGGGAGCACCCGTGAGACACACTTACAGGCAAGAAACTGTTACAATACCTCCATGACGTGTGCTTAAATACATAAAACTTCCAGTCATGAGTGACTAAATAGGAGCTCGGTTTCATTCAAAAGTACTCATTTTGAACAGTTTTGTAAAACTGCTAACTGTTTGGTGCCCATAGGGTATAGTTTCCTCCAGTCACTAATGTAAACAAAAAAGACAGTGAGTACAAAACAGGGGACGTTAAAAGAAAAATCTGCCTATGTGCATTGTGTAATCCAGCTCCGTACACTGCATATAAGATTGTGAAGGGGTTGGATCGGGTGGATGCGGGGAGGATGTTCCCGATGATGGGTGAAACTAGAACTAGGGGGCATAGTCTTAGAATAAGGGGCTGCTCTTTCAAAACTGAGATGAGGAGGAACTACTTCACTCAGAGGGTGGTGGGCCCATGGAATATGCTGCCCCAAAAAGCTGTAGAAGCTACATCATTACATAAATTTAAAACAGAAATAGACAGTTTCCTAGAAGTAAAGGGAATAAAGGGTTATGGGGAGCGGGCAGGAATTTGGACATGAGTCTAGGTTTGGATTGGTCATGGCCCTGTGGGTAGCGGAGCGGGCCCAGGGGCCGTGTAGCCTGATCCTGCTCCTATTTCGTGTGTCTAATTCTGTTAGATTCAGGAGATGGTTCTGTGATAGTGGATTGGTGGTTAGGATCAGATCAGCCATGATCTTATTGAATGGCGGAGCAGGCTCAAGGGGCCGATTGGCCTACTCCTGCTCCTATTTCTTATGTTCTTATTACATCCCATTTCCTGCTTTGCCTTCTGGCTTCACTACTTGCTTTTTGCTACATATTACTGTAGAATGTGGAAGATGGATCAGGGGAAATAAATTGCAATAAGTAAGACAGTGGAACCACCATTATCTGCCACACTGGAGGAGCCCCCCCCCTACTCCCCATGAATAATGGAAATGATCAGGGTAGAAATTCCATTCGATGAAATATAAGTTTCCACGCTTCACGTACTCGCGCTACATTCCTGTCGCTGCTATTTTTACACAGACATTGGATTTTCTGTGACGTGTTTTTCACTGTAGGACCTGCTGAATGGGACAGGTAATGGCAAATGACTAACTGTTTGTAGAGGGGCAAAGGCCAGTCATGAATCCACATTCATCGACTGGGTAGGGAGAGCGAATAGTACTGAAGCTATTATATTCACTGGCTGTACAGGGGGAGGGGGCAATAATGGAGCCAGATTGACTGTCTCATGGTATTTGCTTTTGTTGGTGATTCAGTCTTGCACGGTCACAGGTCAGTAACATTTTCTCTTGCTCACAGGTGGAGTTGGACCAAATGCGGCAAACCCTGGAAGAGGAATTGAAACAGCAGCGGGAGTCCATGCAACGCACCAAGGAAACCATGGCCAAGGTAAACTAGTCCTTTACGGGACACACTGGCTGCTCCACACTCCTGTATGAGAGTTATACTTGCCCCTAGTTTTCTTTCATGGAGTTAAGATGACATTTCTATCCAAAAGAAAGAACACTTTTAATCATTAAATTGAAATAGAAATATTGTGCTAGGGGACTGGGTAGTGTAGTGCATCGGATTCAAATCCAGCCCAAACTGAAGGGATGAAAGTCTGTTCACTCGCTCTGTTGTCTTTAACAGTCCTACTTGAAGCAAGTGTCAATACTTCCTGGTGGATGTGGCCCACAGCATAAAACTGCCCCTGATTCACCACCACCATCACCGCTACTACTAATAAATTCCTGTCCATCAGCTCAGCAGCGACAACAGGGCTGAAATTCACCACAAGTTGACACTAAGGGCTGGATTTTGCCAATGGGGAGCTTTTGGAGGCGGGACTCCCACTTGTCGGGTTTTAGTCCCGCCTCCATCGACTTCTGGCCAACCTACGCTATTTTCCCTTGATTGACCTTGTTAAGCCCGCCAATTAAGGGGAAGCCGATTACAGAGAACGCCAGCGTATGATGTTTCATCTGTCAGTTTTTTGACAGATGAATTGTCATCGTTTGACAGCTCTGTGAAGCTGTCAAACACTGAGATTCTATGTTGTTTGATGAGTTCTTGTATTCAAGACTCATCAAACCTCTTTTGTGAGCAGAAATTAGATGGTTGTTGCATTGGAGAATGCAGCAGCCATCTGTCATCTCTGCCGGTGAGATGCGAGACTCTCCGCATCCCCAACTGTTGAAGCCTGCAGGAAGAAACAAAGGTAAGTAAACATTTTCTATCACTTTCCACTCACCTCGCATACTTACCGCTCCACACTTGCACCCATCACTTACCTTCACAGCGCACTTTTGCACCCCTCCGACCCCCGCAGACCCACTGCTCGCCTCGCTGACCCTGGCGGGGTTCGCAGCCTTCGGAAAGCCCGCACTTGTGTGGGTAAAATGGGGATAATCCTCTTATCTGCCTGTTAACTACCTGTTCAAGAGGTAGCTGAATGAGTTTCTGGACAGAGAAGGGATTGATGGCAAGATCTGTTTAAAAATTAAACAGAATGGGATGGGCTTGCTGGACATAGTGGTCTTTTCCTAAAAATTCTTACACTGTTATGAGTTGTACGGTGTGTGCCCCCTTCCCCCCCGCCCCCCCCCCCAACCCTTGGTTTATTGTTCTTTAAGCCATTGCCTTCACCCCTTCCCCAACATTCTGGTCTCTAAACCAGGTCCAGTTAGGAAGCCAAAGCTGGTTCGTGTTAGGGGCCCTGTCTTGATGACAGTCGTGACATCTTCAAGCAGTGGTGTCTTAATATGTTTTATTCCCTGCCTAAACCTCTCCGCCTCGCTACCTCTCTTTCCTCCTTTAAGACGCTCCTTAAAACCTACCTCTTTGACCAAGCTTATGGTCAGCTGCCCTAATTTATCCTTATGTGGTTCAGTGCCAAATATTTTGTCTTAAAATACTCCTCTGCAGCGCCTTGGGACGTTTTACTACGTTAAAGGCGCTATATAAATACAAGTTGTTGTTGTTGTATTAATCAAGCATTCATAAAGCATTGCCCTCTGTTCTCTTATTATAACTTCCATTTTAGTAGCATTTTACACAGAAATCTTGTATGACTGTTAAGTGGTTGTACAGGTTCGACAATTGTGTATGTGTGCGCGTGTGTGTGTGTACGTACTTGAGTACTTGGTGTGGCAGCAAAAAAAGCAAGTGTCCAGTGAGGGACAAACAAACAGCACTTCCATGGGCCCCTCTTCAAGTGTTGTCCTGGGGCCCTCAGTGCTGATCTCTGAACATTACATACTGGGGCCGAATAGGCGGATTCCGTGTCCAGCGTTTGAAGATTGCAGATGGTGGGAAACACGGCGAGGCCATGTTTCCTTCGTTCATATGTATTTACCATGTAGGTGAACACCAACCAGGCTCTAGAAAACAATGGGGAGCTGACGACATTCCCAAGTTACTTTCTACCTTCACCTGCTCCAAGAAATCAGTGGGGGGGCGGGGGTGGGGTGTGGAATGCACAAAGTCTAAGCCTCACTGTTTAGGTTCACACATGAATAATGGCCCTTTGAGTGAAATACCAAAGGGCAGCTGCGATCCATGTACAGGAAACTTTCTGATATCCGGCACTGACGGGACCGAGCTGGTGCCGTACCATCAAAAGTGCCGGACATACCAACGTTAATGTTGAAACATACGGAACTGAAAAGCTCCGTGTGAATCAACAAACCCTGTTGCTTAGCAACAGCTTCAAAACAGTCGGCTGCAGCTGCAAGCATCTCTAGCTGAAGCTGTTGCTATAGCTACAGACCTTGCAGTGCCTGACTGGGAAAAAAAAAGCAACGAGAACTAAAAAAACGGACAGAAAACGGCTCCTGATTTTTGCCGTTAGATCGAGTATTCCGGACATATAACCTCCGGATAAACCAAAGTTTCCTGTACTTCACCAGGAGTCAATGCCTTCAGGAGAGAGAAGGGGATGAAAATTAGCAAGAAAAAAAGTTATAATTCAGACATAGCATAACAAACTCAGAAGATAGTGTCATTGGCCCAGATTTTGCAGTCAGCAGCGAAGACCTCGAAGAAAGCTGCCCACAAAGATCTAGTGATCTCTGTGGTGGCGATTTCACCTTTCCCGACGATAATTTGATTCTGGCGCCAAGTCTAGAGGATCTTCAGCATCCAGCAACAGTGATGTTATCAAGCAGGCTAAGCAGCCAATCACATTGAAGAATTCTCACAGACAGCAAACCAGGAAGTAAAATGCACTGATTATCCTTCACTTTTAATACATTTTACAGAGAGCAAAACAAAGATTGGGACATACACATGGGATTAAGGTAGAAGCTGAAATATAATAAACATACTTTAAAATATTTTTTAAAAATTATATTAAAATATGGAATTTTTATCATAATGGAACAATTTGACATTCCACAAATATAAAATTCGTTTTTCAGGGCCAGAGAAGTTGTTCAGCAGTAATTATGACTTAGTACGCCGTTAAAAACCCAGTTACACCTCATTGAACAAGGCTTAACTTTTTCGGGGGTTTTTAACAGCGATATTAGAGATTAAAAGCTGAAGTTCTTGACAGTTCAGTAATTTCAAAAAGATTGCCGTTTGTGGGGATTTCAACAGCACACCTTGTGGAGGAGCAGGGGATCACTGACAGCAACTTCCGGATTTCCACGTTTAACTCCACATGTGCAGACGCCAGAAGTTGCTGTCAGTTTCACAGGGTAATGACAGCGAATGCTGACAGTTTCACTGTCATTACAACCGCAAAATCCGGGCCAATAAATGAGCTTTAAGGCAATTTAAACTACCGTGGGATTGTTGACTTGACGCTTGGGCCTCATGCGGTTGATCATCTTGTCCCGGTAGCAATAGAGACACCGGGTACGTGGGTCTCTGGATCTGCTATTTAAATTATCCCTCGGCCTGCAGGAGACTGGTGGCAGACTTCAAATGTAAATGCAGGTGAGAGTTGCAGAGAGGTCAGTTTTGGATCACATCGCTAGAGCTGCAGCAAGCCACAACTTAAAAGGGCTGTAGAAGATAGCGATTCATTACAAAAGGGCTAACTGGTTCTTAACTTGAGGTTACAACATAACTTTAGTTTTATCTTTAATGTTGTGTCTGTTGTTTCATCATTATTAGTTGCAATTTCTATCTTTCTTCATCAATTTTTCACTTTCAATTGTAACTTTTTACCTTATTCTTTCAAAAGGATCCTTTATCTCAACCTTCAAGTCCATGGAAGAAGCTGTTTGGGGTCCGTCAGCAGGCGCACAGCGTCTCCAAAGACGTTGCCGTATGTCTCACCTACTCTCCGCCCATGGCCAGACTGTACCTACAATGTACTGGCTACATCTGCACAGAGCAAGGCAGCAAAACACACACATACAGCTACTGCGAACTAAAATATTCTCCGTGCACAAATAATGTCTCCCCCCCCCCCCCCCAATAAGGTCCAATGTCTGAAAGAAAGACTTGCAGTTATATGGCACTTTATCTTGCTGCCAAACATCTCAAAGTGGATTACATTGCAGTGCAGTAACTATAGGAAATCACGGCAGCCATTCTGTACCAGCAACGTCCCGCAAAGAGTGATAGCTGTTTGTATATTGGTTTAATGGTGTTCTAGTGCCGCTGACTCTTGTTTTTTTTAACCGGGTCTTTCCATGTGCTGGCCTTTCATCCTCCACCCTCTAAAAACCAGCTCATCCAAAACTCTGCTGCCCGTATCCTATCTCACTCCAGTTCCAGTCGCTCATCACTCTGTCCTTACTTGCCTACTTTGGGTCCTGGTCCCACAATCAAAATTCTTGAATTTGCCGTACAGATCTCTTTCTCTAACATCCTCTTGCCTAAACCCCCCCTATAAACTCTCTGCTTCTCTGACTCTGGCCTCCTGTGCATCCCCCCTCCCTCACCCCACAGTTGGCGGTTGTGCCTTCAACCACATAGGTCCCATTCTGTAATTTCCTCCTTTTAAACCCCCTTCAGCTCAATGCCTCCCTCTCCTCCTTTAAATAGCCTCCTTATACCCACCTCTGGTCACCCCGCTAATCCCTCTTTGGCTTAGTGTTTTTCTCATGCTTCTGATGTACAGTGAGGTGTTTTTTGATGTGAAAAGTGCTATATACATGCAAGCTGTTGTTTCAAAAGTGACCTTTAGAAATATAAATATTTTGATGTAGAATGCAGTGAGTTAGCATTTGAATGCTGGCAGGAAAGGAAAGGGAAATGAACCTGTGTCCTCTCACTCTGGTGCTACCTGTTGCTGCTCCAATACACTGCACCATTGTGCTGCGACAGATGTCAAATGTTGGGCTTTTAGTCACTTCTACCTGTATGTTGAGTGTAAGAAGTAATTTTTTTGCCCTCCTTTTTCACCTTCTCTTCCAAATTGACTCCATGCTGGGGTGCATTGCATATTTGCACAAACCACTCACTGGTATCTCAACCAAGTGGCCATTCTGTATCTGTGAGCCGAGACATAAAGCATTGGCAGTTTATTTAACTGTGGAGGTCATCGCAGTCAGACCTGATCCTATCCTCAGGCAATACTCATACACACACAATTTTCAGCAGGAGCCACTGAATAGCAAGCAAGCGAAGGAATCCTAGTTGATTTTTTAAATCTCTTCCCCCACCCCCCCACTTCTCTAGCCCTCAGGTACTGAATCTAATTGTAGCACATCCTGCCCCACCACCCTAGCTGGGATCAGTCAACTCGGCATGGATCAGGGATCAAGCATAGAGCCTTACCAGTCCATATGGCTTTGTTCCAAACTGCACAGTGCCTTACCAATGGAGAATTTGGGGAACTCTGTAGTTTGGTGACTACGGAGAGACATTGTTGCTTTAGATTTATGTTACGTCCATTTTCCTGCTTTAATCAGCTGTGAAGGAACGATGTCCGAAAGCATCTTTTCTTCACATGGGAGAACAACAGCTGGAATGAGCAGCCACTAAAAGGTGTTTGAGGCTAGGACATTAGCCTAATTTAAGAAACAGCTTGATGCTGTAATGGGAAGATTGTAGGGTTGGTATTCTGTAAGGATGAAATCAAATAGTGCAAAAGGCCACCATTGTTTGCAGCCATCTTTTTGGATTTTGCACACAAATTGCAAGTGTGCCCCATGCAATAATGCTGTTTTATGGGACTCTGTGGATCTTTGAACTGCCTTGCTCTGTCTGAGACTTGGGCTACCCTGGAACTCCAGCTGTACTTACATTACTTATCAGGTCCTAGCATGTCTTCTGCAGTAACCAGATTCTGCATGTATGGAACTACTCACTTCCTTTTAACTCCCTCTTCCCTCCTCATTCCCTAATGGACCAAGAGTGCCAGTCTAACACCAGTACTGACCAATTGAAGATGGGGTAAATGTCCTGATTCTAATGTGATACTTCATGCAATGTGAGCTATAATGAAAATATTTAGGTTCTAAGGTTCCATTTTCTGCATGTGCTCTTCCTGCAAATGTTACATTCATACTTTATCTGGTTAAATTGAGCTCATGGAGAACATGCAACAAAGGAAGAGGGTAGGGGCAAAAAGGAATACATTGTGTTATTCTGAATTTTTAACTTGCAGGGCAAAAATTTCCTGTTTGTTAATAAATGATCCATCTCCCTATGATGGCATGATTGAGATTCAGAACTAACTGTGAATGCACAGTCTACCATTTCATGGTGCAGAATGCCCATGGCATTTACCTCCATGCTTGTTTCCCCCCCCCAATTTTCTCCCCTCACCTTCTGGAGACTTCCTGGGCACTGGTAGTTTCCTGGGCACTAGCAGCTCACCTCTACCACATCCAAATGGCCATTTTCCATGTGTGAGTCTACATAGTGACTGTCAGTAAAGAGTATTTCACCATGGGGGATGCATCTCAGCTGATTCCCAAGACACTCCTCACCACCGTCCGCATTCCCGCATTTTCCAGCAGGGGTCATTGGATAATGATCAGAAATAGGAATCTTGTCTGAATGGGGCAGAGTAGATTTATTCTGCATCTAGTTCCTGTACCTGACCTGGAAGCTCTGGACGCTAACACTAGGTGCCCAAAATAGGAATGTATTTGACTCCCCAGCACAAACATCCTTCAGCTTGAGCACAAAGTTTGTAAACCGAAAATAAATCAGATTTAATAGTAACTGACATGAATGCTGACAGAAGTTCAAACTGCAAAATGTTGGTTCAGTACTCTGGTGCCAGACTGCTACTGATATTTGGTACTCCGTGATCTTTCTCAGGTTTTCTCTGCACCATGTCTCTCACTCTGTGTTGATCCCTCTTATCAACAGTCCATGGGGTCCTTATGCAATTCAGCTGCTCATTTTTGACACTTTGCTCTGTTTCACACTACAGACTCACGAAGAGGACCTGGAGAAAGAGAGGAAGCTACACGAACGAGCAGAGCGAGACCTGGATGAGGCAGCACGGCGGTTACAGATGGCACACGAGGAGATGCGTCGACTATCCGATGAACTGGACATGGAGAAGAAAATGCACAGCAACAATGGTGAGTGAGGGTTAAACGACCGCTCTCAGCTCTTTCTCCTCCACCATCAGCATCTACAGTATCTAGAAGAATTGTCAAAAAACATCAGGTAAAACAAAAAGCTTGCTCATGATGGCACTAAACTTTCCTAATGGAATGTTCTATCAAAGCCTTTCCCTACCACCAGCAGTCATGCCAGTGGATATATTTTCCTCTGTTCGGTAATGTTAGTGTGACAAAAATTAAGTGTTTTTTATCTAGTTTTGACTTAGTGACTGTTGCTTTAAATCCGGTCACATTACACAAACAGCTTAGAAACTGGCCACCATCCGAATTCCTGTACCAAGCTTATTTTTGATACAATTTTACACTTTGTCGGTTACAGGCTGGATAGAAGAAGAATTCCAACCTAAACAATGCTATGTGATTGGTTCAATTTCCATAAGGCAACATAACACAAAAGCAAAATACTGCAGATGCTGGAAACCTGAAATAAAAACAAAAAATTCTGGAAATACTCAGCAGGTCAGGCAGCATTTGTGGAGAGAGAAACCGAGTTAACGTTTCAGGTCAACAACCTTTCATCAGAACCCATAAGCCAATTTTCCATAAGGCAAAGAGTTCCTTTTAAATATGAATGGTCAGATATTTAAAATCCAGGAAGTATTGCTAATTCTTTTTTTTTTCCTGAGCTATAAAAAGGGGTGTTTTGTTGAAATCAAAGTCAACTTGGAGATTCTTTTGAAAGAAGCAGCCAGTTAGTCTGAAACTACTGGAACAGAAAAATCAGTTTGATATTTCCAAGAAGCAATTTAGATTCATTAGGTTCCCACACTGATGAGAGATTCAAGGGACAGAAACACTGGATGGAACTTTTAGCTTTGGCAGGGGCTTTATTAATAACTGCTTCACACGGACCACATGCTTTTAAGGTGTGATCAATGATCACTCCAAAAGGACACTAAAAAGGGGAACCCAAGTCTGAAATGTAATCGCTAAATGATATTTGACCTCTGTCTCTACTGTGAATCTTAATCCTAGAAAAATCAGCATTTTGAGTATCCTTGTGTCTTTTCACTGCTCTAGACTAGCGATAAATCCAATCTAGTTCCAGCCTGGCAGTCTTCTGTTATAACCCTTTCTGATATAGCATCCCTAATATAAACAGTGTTTATTATGGCTTCCTTGATTCTACAGTATAAAAAACATCATAATCTCTATAATGTGATATTCCCATAGTTCCCAAGCTGAGTTCTATGGGCAGAGTGCTGGGGTAGGGCATTACTGTATTTTGACCATGTTTCTTCTTCAGCTCCCTTGATGGATCAGTTGGTAAAATCAACAGCTAATTGAGCCATACACACCAGAAGACACATGACCAAATCCTGGGGACATTAGAGGCACTACCTCTGGGACAGGGCAGTAAACTCCTGCTGGAAAGTGCATTTCTGTCGACATCAGGTGAGAACAGGATCAGCTTGGCTCTGATGCCTTTCCAATGTCAATAGCTTGCTGACACTCAGTGTCAACACAAAGTATGAGCACCTGGGTAAGGCATTGGAGGGTGACAGAATCTTGCATCAATCTTGACAGCTTCAGGAGAAAAAGAATAAGAATCATCTCCGGGTGTCTCTGGCGGTTTCCCACTCAGAATTTTACCAACCTACTTGCATACATTGTGTGTTTTTTAAAACATCTGGCTGTATCTTCTCTGTCATTCAGACCCAGCTCTTCAAACTGCTTGTCAGGAGATCAAAACACTCAAGGAGGAGATGTCTAAGCTGATAGAAAGCGGTATGTGTAACTCCCACTTTCCAGCTCATGGGACTTTAATGGTGGTCTCATTCATTTTCCGCAATATTTGTACCGGCTGGCTTTAAAATGTATGTTTTCTGCAAAACTAGCCTGATGCAGGCAGCCATTTAGGTTAATTTCTAACCCTTTTGTGGACTGCTTGCTACCTCACATCTTTGCTCTGCTTCAGCAATCTGAATGATCTTAGTTGCTGCCTTCTCCTTTGTTACTGACCATCACGCTTCATGATCATCCGTCGGTTGTTCACAGGTCAGTGGCAGTCGGACTCATGCCATTGCTTTAAGATGGTGGCTAAATACGTGACGCTATTGTGCCCTCCCTTCTCCCATTTGGGTTATTAGTAGTTTCCAATGTAGTGGAACTATAGTCTTTACTTCAAGCTTATGTTATCCCTATTCCATTAATTAACCTTTTCCCTAAATTTTTAAATCATTTAAAAAAAAATGTTTTTTATTCGTTCCTGGGATGTGGGCGTTTATTGCCCATCCCTAATTGCCTTTGGAAAGGTGGTGGTAAGGTACTTCCACAGGCTGTTAGTTAGGAAGTTCCACGATTTTGACCCAGCGATGAAGGAACGGCGATATATTTCTAAGTCAGGATGGTGTATGACATAGAGGGGAACTTGGAGGCGATGATGTTCCCATGCGCCTGCTGCCCTTATCCTTCTAGGTGGTAGAGGTCGCGGGTTTGGGAGGTGCTTTTGAAGAAGCCTTGATGAGTTGCTTCAGTGCATCTTTTAGATGGTACACACTGTAGCCACGGTGCACCAGTGGTGGAGGGAGTGAATGCTTAAGGTGGTGGATGGGTGCCAATCAAGCGGGCTGCTTTGTCCTGGATGGAGTTGAGCTTCTTGAGAGTTGTTGGAACTGCACTCATCCAGGCAAGTGGAGAGTATTTCATCACACTCCTGACTTGTGCCTTGTAGATGGTGGAAAGGCTTTGGGGAGTCAGGAGGTGAGACACCCCACAGAATACCTAGCCTCTGACCTGCTCTTGTAGCCACAGTATCTGTGACAACATAAGATGCCGTAGCGTATGTTCAAGACAGGGCAGAAGTAGCCATTTGGCCTAAGGATTTGCCATTGACACCTCAAATACTATGTGGTACTGGAGCAGTTCTAAAGCCAGGGTACTGGCATCATCTTTCTCTGCTTCTAAAGTTGCTGTGACTAGGGCCCTTGGAGGGCCATTGCACTTTCCATGGGTTGCAGAGCGCAAGATCACTTTTGCAATGTTGGCCCATTCCAGATCAGAGTTCAGTTTGCCTCACAATGCTTCCAACGTCACAGGCACATCATGTTTAAAGATCTTCGTTCTCCCGTCAGATCTCCGCATTAGGCTATTGGAGCTCATTTACAATGGGGTGTAGAATCAGGTGTCAGTTGCCCAGGAATGGGCAATAAAGGCTAGCCAGCTCCTAAGATATAACAGATAAAATGCACCCTAATAAATTGTTTGACATAACCATAATCTGACGAGTGAGTTTAGATTTAACTGGTGCTGAAGGTGTGGAGCAGACTACCAGAGAGACAATAGAGGAGGATTGTGTTGGCAAGTTCTTTGGAAGTAGAAGCACTTGAGCGATTATAAGAGACTGTGAATTATATATTATTCGTTGAACTTTGGAACTAGCCAGATAGAAGGAAAGAGAATAAATTCTTGCATTTATATAGTAACTTAACATGTTTCTGGGAAGCATCTGAAAATGCTTAACAAAAATTTTGAAGTGTAGTCACTGTCATTATGTAGTGAATGTGAAAGAAAGAAGAAAGAACTAGCCTTTCATGTCCTCAGGACGCCCCAAAGCGCTTTACAGCCAAGGAAGTACTTTTTGAAGTGTAATCACTGTTGTAATGTCGGAAACACAGCAGCCAATTTGTGCACAGCAAGGTCCCATAAACAGCAATATGATAAGGACCAGATCATCTGTTTTAGTGATGTTGGTTCAGTGATAATTATTGGACATCGGGGAGAATGCCCCTGCTCTTCTTTGAATAGTGCCATGGGATCTTTTACGTCCACTTGAGAGGGAAGACGGGGCTTCGGTTTATCGTCTCATCCGAAAGACGGCACCTCCGACAGTGCAGCACTCCCTCAGTACTGCCCTGAAGTGTCAGCTTGGATTAAGTACTCAAGTCTCTGGAGTGGGGATTGAACACACAATCTTCTAACTCAGAGGCGAGAGTACTACCCACTGAGCCACGGCTGACACTTGTGGCAGGCAATTTGCACACGGCAAGATCCCACAAACAGCATTCAGATCTGGGGTGTTTTTTTTTTAGTGTTGTTAGTTGAGGGATGAATATTAGCCAGGACAGCAGATGAAACTCTCTGCTCTTCTTTCAAAAGTTAACATCCACCTTTAATGTCTCATCCAAAAGGTGACACCTCCAGCAATGCAGCACTTCTTAAGGGCTGCACTGAGGTGTCAACTCCAAACTACGTCCAAATCCTGGAATGGGGTTTGAACACAAAACCATCTGACTTATAGTCCTACCAAATGAGTTAAGCTGACACATAAGAGATGGACTGCAATGGTCTTTTCCGGTCCTGTATTAACTTTCTCGCAGGGTGATCCATGCAGGCACAAGCAGGGTTTCTTTTGGAGCCATAGGTTGTTGCACACCTGAGTTCAAACATCCTGTTGGGGAACTAGCAGAGCAGCAGAGAACATGTGAGCTCACTTCTCTTTTCCCCACCGCACCCCACTCGCCCCGCCCTGAAGCTTGTAATAATAATTTGAATTTATATAGTGCCTGACATGAATCTTGTCATTCATGTGGCAATGACTTATGAAATGATACTGGGCGGCCTGCTGGTGGCGCTGTCCAGGGAGAGTATAAATACTCGGGCATGGGCCCAGCTTGTTCAGGACATTCTTTAACAGGAACTAGTGAAGGACACAACTAGATCTCCATATTGAAAAACAGTTGATTAAAGCCTTGTTTAATACTCAGACCAAGTGCCTAGTAGTTTTCTTACATCAGTGCCTTTAACATAGAAAAACATCCCAAGGTTCTTCACAGAAGCAAAATCAGAGAAAAATTGACACTGACACTTAGCCAAAAAATGAAATATTAGGAGGGGTGACTAAAAGCTTGGTCAAAGAGGTAGGTTTTAAGGAGGGTCTTAAAGGAGGAGCGAGTGGTGGAGAGGTTTAGGGAAGGAATTCCAGAGTTTAAGGCCTACACGGCTAAAGGCACGGCTGCCGATCATGGGACGAAAGGAGTAGGGCATGCATGAAGCCAAAGTTGGAGGAATGCAAAGTTCTCGGAGGGTTGTAGGGCTGGTGTTTGTGGCAGGGGCCAAAGACGGTAGCTTCAGTCTTCCCAATGTTCAACTGGAGAAAACTGCGGCTCATGCAAGATTGGATGTCAGACAAGCAGTCTGACAGAACAGAAGCAGTGGCGGGGTCGAGAGAGGTGGTAGAGAGGTAGAGCTGGGTGTTGTCAGTGTACATGTGGAATCTGACCCCATGTCCTCATAATGTCGCTGAGGAGCAGAATATAGATGTGGAATGTGAGGGGGCCAAAGATAGATTCCAGAGGTGTAAGGGTGGGAAGAGCAGCTGTTGCAGGAAATGCTCTGGCTAAAATTGGATAGCTCAGAGTGGAACCAAGCGAGGGCAGTCCAACTGAGCTGGACAATGGAGAAGAGGCATTGGTGAAGGATGGTATGGTTGACCATATCAAAAATTGCAGAGAGATTTAGAAGAATGAGGTGGGATCGTGCATCACAGTCACAGAGGATGTAATTTGTAATCTTGAGAGGGGCTGTTTCAGTGTTGTGGTAAAGGCACAAATATGATTGGAAAGATTCAAACCTGGAGTTGCAGGAAAGCTGAATACGGATTTGGGAGGCGACAGCATGTTCAAAGACTTTGGAGAAGAAAGGGAAGTAGGAGATACGATGGTAGTTTGCAAGGACAGAGGGATTGAGGGTAGGTTTTTTGAGGAAGGGGTGATGTTAGTGGTTTTGAAAGAGAGGGGGGAGAACCATTTACAATGTCAGCTAGCATGATGGGAAGTTGGGTGGTCAGCAGTTTAGTGGGAATGGCATTGAGAGAGCAGGTGATGGGTCTCATGGCCAAGATGAGCTTGGATAGGGCATATGGAGAGATGGGAGAGAAGCTAGAGAAAGATGCGGGTTCAGGACTAGGGTGGGTTGGGGGGAGAACCTTGGGGGTTGTCTGTAATTTAAAAGATGCAAGACCTTGCTGTACAAACATTGTTTATGCTGTGTTACCTCCTTTGAAAAGGACTGAGTATCAGTTCAAGGATGTGATAATTGTGAGACATGGGGTGGAAGGAAAGGGAGAAATCGTGCCCCATCCCTCTTTCTGGGGTGGTGCTTGTCTGTTGAATGTCTTCCTCTAACAATATGGCAAATTTGTTAACTTACTGTTGGGAAACCTTCACCCTGGCATCAGTGGTATAATGTGTTGGAGTTTCAGCTTGCTGTGTATGGTCCTTGTCCTCATGAGCCATATTAAGAATAAACTTGTTTTATATGAAGTAATTTCTGCAGGTCTGAGCTCACAATGACGGTGACATCACAAACTAGCTTCAACTGTTATCTGGCTGTGAAAATGCTACATAAAATTTTATATTTTACACTGAAAGCCCTGTACAGGGTGATCCATGTGATAAATCCCTCCATTTGGGAAGTGCCCTTAAACCAAGAGACATTTCTGTAAAATTTCGACCCCCTACTCCCCCACAGGGGCTACTTGTCGTACATTATGACTGACCAAGGATGCAGCTCTGTAATGCCATGCGGAATGGTCCTTACAATGTTGTAGAACTGTTCAGTTCCATTACATCATAAAGCAGTGTAAACATATTCAAGACACTAGAATTACTCATTTTATAAAGTATTTAAAAACAGTTTACTTCAATCTTTGTCCATTGTGTTGTCTTTTTTTCAACCCACTGAGCTAATTTTAGGAATGCTGATGCACTATTTCCTGGTTTCATTCTCCCCCAGTCATATCAATTGATTCAATCTAGCTACTAATATGCAATGGGCTCTGATGTGAAAATGTAATAATCAGCAATCAGTCCACTAAGGAGATGGTCAGGTAGGATGGTAAAAAGTATCACTCCTAATATTTTTTTCACTTATGTAAAACTATGATCTCAGCTGGGGCAATAGTGGGGACACTACAGTTGGCCTCAACTCCTTTGAGTTAGGGGGCAGGTGGGGGAGGAAGAAAAATCAGCCAGAGTTCCCACTCCTGATCGCTTTTCAGTGACTTGCTGGAAAATAGGCACGTATGGACATTGGCTCTGAACAAGATTGAGCTTGGCTGTGATGCCCTCCACAGTCAAGTATCCTGGTAACACTCAATGTCTAGGCTCACGCATGAAGCAGCACCATTGGCCGAGGTACCGGAGGGATGCCAGCATTTATAGAACTCTAGCCCACAAGACACAGTTCCTTCAGGGGAAGAGAAGAGATGAGAGGAGAACTTGTTCGGGGAAGAAAGTTAAAAGTCCTTAAAGTGAGGCCTACCTCACTGGTTTTGTTGACTGTACAACTGTGTGTTCACATGGAGCTCACTATCCATCATCAAGTCAGGCTGGTAAGAGGACACTCCGCACTTATTTTAAAACCGTGGTGCAGATGTAGTTATCTCATGGCTTCTCATGATAAATCTCTCCATTTGGGAAGTGCCCATGCAGAAACATATATGTGCCCATGATTGAACTCAACTATCCTGTGTTTGGAGGACCCAACCTGAAAGGTAACCAGTCTTCAGAAAAAAGGAGAAAGGACACTTTTGCATCATAAAGCATGACCTCACAACTGCATGTTGGCTGTGTTAATTTTAGGCAGCAGGGGCTTTTTCCACCAGCAGCTTGTTCAAGTGTTGACTGCCCACGGCCATATGGCTGAAGACAACCATCAGGCTAATAATGATCCAAAAGTTGCCCCGAAATATTCTGGTTTTTCCCTGATGCACTAATGTATATATTTTGGGGCAACGTGCAACTCCAAGCTGAATCATGACCAGTCCATATTTAAACGAGCAGGAATTGTCTTTAAACGAGCAGGAACCGTCTGTAAAAGAGCAGAAATTGGCTGGAAAACACAAGAAATTTGCTGTAAAACTCAATAAATTGACTGGAAAAAACAAGAAATCGGCTAGAAAAGAGAAGGCATTGTCTATAAGCAAGAATGACTTGCCTTCAGAAGAGACTGAGTTGCCTGAACTAGAGAAGGAATTGCCTGTACTAGAGAATGAGTTGCCTGAACTAGAGAAGGAATTGCCTGCAAAAGATTCAAATCTCCTTGTTTTTTTGACAGACTTCATGGAACTAGACAAAGCCAAAGAACAGAACAACAAACTGGATAAAGAAATCCTGGCATTACGCGATCGTGTACGCTCGTTGGACACGGAACGGCAATCCCTCTTAGAAACAGTAAGTTTCTTGCACCATGGTAGTCACACTTTTGTTACACTGCAAGTGAATATATTTTAGTTGTTCCATCTTTTGCAGTCAGCTGTTGCACTTTGTTTCTGGAACTCTGAGGTGTGATCAACAGTACAGTCTCTGATGCGTAATATAATTTGGAGAATTTTATTTTTTTGTCATTTTAAAGCACGGTATTCACCTTGAAAACAGGTTGACTGGCAAAGCCAATAAATTGTAATAAATGCACTTGCATTTGAAGCTGTCAGCATCCTACTGCTGGATAAAGATTTTTTATTATTAAGTGAATCCCTCCAATCAGGTTTCCGCCCCGCCACAGCACCGAAACAACTCTTATCAAAGTCACAAATGACATCCTATGTGACTGTGGCAAAGGTAAACTATAACTCCAGTCTTTCTCGACCTTTCTGCAGCCTTTGACACCGTTAACCACACCATCCTCCTCCAACACCTCTCCACTGTTGTCCAGCTGGGTGGGACTGCACTCGCCTGGTTCCATTCTTATCTATCTAATCATAGCCAGAGAATCACCTGCAATGTCTTCTCTTCCCGCTCCCGCACCGTTGCCTCTGGTGGTGCCCAAGGATCTATCCTTGGCCCCCTCCTATTACTAATCTACATGCTGCCCCTCGGCGGCATCATCCGAAAACACAGCGTCCGTTTCCACATGTATAGGTACGATAGCATATTGGTAATGTTACTGGATTAGTAATCCAGAGGCCTGGACTAAAGATCCAGAGATGTGAGTTCATAATCCCCCCAGCTGGAGAATTTAAATTCAGTTAATTAAATAAATCTGGAATGAAAAGCTAGTACCAGTAATGGTGACCATGAAACTCGGATTGTCATAAAAACCCATCTGGTTCACTAATGTCCTTTAGGGAAGGAAATCTGCCGTCCTCACCTGGTCTTTCCTATATGTGACTCCAGCAATGTGGTTGACTCTTAACTGCCCTCTGAAATGGCCTAGCGAGACAAAACTGCTACAAAAAGCAATAAAAAGAATAAAACCGGACAGACCACCCTAAGCATCAACTTCGGACACGACAACGGCACACCCAGCCCAGTCGATCCTGCAAAGTCCTCCTCACTAACATCTGGGACTTGTGCCAAAATTGGGAGAGCTGTCCAACAGACTAGCTAAGCAACAGCCTAATCATACTCACAACATAGTTATACTCACAGAATCATACCTTTCAGCCAATGTCCCAGACTCCTCCGTCACCATCCCTGTCCCACTGGCAGGACAGACCCACCAGAGGTGGCGGCACAGTGGCACAAAGTCGGGAGGGAGTGGCCTTGGGAGTCCTCAACATTGACTCCGGACCCCATGAAGTCTCATGGCTTCAGGTCAAGCAAGAAAACCTCCTGTTGATTACCACCTACCGCCCTTCCTAGTTAAGCAACGCCTCGATTTTAAAATTGCTTTCAAATCCCTCCATGACCTCGCCCTTCCCATTCTCTGTAATCTCCTCCAGCCCCACAACCCCCCGAGATATCTGCGCTCCTTTAATTCTAGACTCTTGAGCATCCCCAATTTTAATCACGCCGTGCCTTCAGCTGCCAAGGCCCAACGCTCTGGAATTCCCTCCCTAAACCTCTCCGCCCCTCTACCTCTCTCTTTCCTCCTTTAAGACGCTCCTTAAAACCTACCTCAATATCCCCTCATGTGGCTCGGTGTCAAATTTTGTTTGAGAACGCACCTGCGAAGCGTCTTGGGGCGTTTTACTACATTAAAGGTGCTATATAAATACAAATTGTTGTTGTTGAAGTTGAAGGGACAAGGCCCAATGTGCAGGGCCCCACTAAAGCTAAAAGAGATACGGTAAATCAGAAAGTAATGATTCGGTGATGCTTGGGTTTACAAGGTTATAGATTATAGGAGGAAAGGCAGCATTTGACCGAGTGTGGCATCAAGGCACCCTAGTAAAACTGAAGTCAATGGGAATCGGGGGGAAAACACTCCACTGGCTGGAGTCATACCTAGCACAAAGGAAGATGGTTGTGGTGATTGAAGGTCAATCATCACAGCCCCAGGACATCACTGCATGAGTTCCTCAGGGCAGTGCCCCAGGCCCAACCATCTTCAGCTGCTTCATCAACGACCTTCCTTCCAACATAAGGTCAGAAATGGGGATGTTCGCTGATGACTGCACAGTGTTCAGCGCCATTCACAACTCCTCATAATGAAGCAGTCCATGCCCGCATGCAACAAGACCTGGACGATGTTCAGGCTTGGGCTTATAAGTGGCAGGTAACATTTGCACCACAGAAGTGCCAGGCAATGACTATCTCCAACAAGCGAGAGTCTAACCACAGCCTCTTGACATACAATGGCATTTCCAGTGCCGAATCCCCCATCATCAACATCCTGGGGGTCACCATTGACCAGAAACTTAACTGGACCAGCCACATAAATACTGTGGCAATAAGAGCAAGTCAGAGGCTGGGTATTCTGCAGCGAGTGCCTCATCTCCTGACTCCCCAAAGCCTCTCTACCATCTACAAGGCACAAGTAAGGAGTGTGATGGAATACTCTCCACTTGCCTGGATGAGTGCAGCTCCAACAACACTCAAGAAGCTCGACACCATCCAGGACAAAGCAGCCCGCTTGATTGGCACCCCATCTACCACCTGAAACATTCACTCCCTCCACCACCGACGTACCATGGCTGCAGTGTGTACCATCTACAAGATGCACTGCAGCAACTTGCCAAGGCTTCTTCGGCAGCACCTCCCAAACCCGCAACCTCTTCCACCTAGAAGGACAAGGGCAGCAGATGCATGGGAACACCACCACCTCCAAGCTCCCCGCCAAGTCGCACACCATCCTGACTTGGAAGTATATCACCGATCCTTCATCGTCGCTGGGAAATCCTGGAATTCCCTCCCTAACAGCACTGTGGGAGTACCTTCACCACACGGACTGCAGCGGTTCAGGAAGGCAGCTCATCACCACCTTCTCGAGGGCAACTAGGGATGGGCAATAAATGCTGGCCTTGCCAGCGACGCCCACATCCCATAAAAACAAATATTAAAAAAAGACTGAGGGAGGTGAGGAGTTCCAGTTTTGAAGCCCTGCGAAAAAGAATAAATTCAAGTAGGAGACCGTGTGATAAATAATGATTTCAATATAGTGAGGATGCCGGATGGAGGAATATTTTGTCGGGAGTGTGTACTTTTGTAGCTTCGGATGAACAGGTGGAAGAGGAGAAAGGTTATGGATGGGGAGAGAGATTGGAGGCTAGAAATGGGAGATGGCAGCAATGGGACATGTAGTTTATCTTGTATTTGATGAACGAGGTAGATTTTTCATCTTCATTGTCTGGCAGTGGGATAGATCGCTGGCTCTTTTTTGAGCGCGCCTGATTGGAATTCCATCGATTTTAATGAAATGAAATGAAAATAAGGCAAGCTCTGTAAAGATCATGCGATCTACTCACCACCCCCCCCTTCAAACAGTGACGAAGACAACCTACCCCTTCCTAACTCAGAACTAAAACTCTCTTCAGTAATGAAGGTGCTTTAAAAATGACATTTGTTTGGTATCCTTCCCTTTCCCTGTTATCTAACCTGTTCATATCGCAAAGAAAACCATAGAAATATATTACTTTTGGTGAATTATTTTTTGTGCTCATCAAGCTGAGAGAATAAAACACTGTTTTATTACATTCAGTGTTGGTGTACTAGCAGGTCAGGTGTAACATGAGTATTGTAGTGTAGTGGTTATGTTACTGGACTAGTAATCCAGAGGCCTGGACTAATAATCCAGCAGAACGTGAATTCAAATTCTACCATGGCAGTTTGAGAATTTGAATTCAGTTTAAATTAAAACAAATCTGGAAATAAAAAGCTGAGTAAGAAAGACTTGCATTTATATAGCGCGTTTCACGACCGCAGGACGTCCCAAAGCGCTTTACAGCCAATGAAGTACTCTTTGAAGTGTAGTCACTGTTGTAATGTAAAAATGACCTTGGAAAAAACCAACCTGCCGTCCTTGCCTGGTCTGGCCTATATGTGAATCCAGTCTCACATGAACATGGTTGACTCCTAATGCCCTCTGAAGTGGCTTAGCAAGTTACTTAGTTGTATAAAACCAGGGCAACTGTGGGGATGGGCTTGTCAGTCTCGCCAGTGATGCCCACATCCTGAGAATTCATTTTACAAATGCGTAGCAAATGTAAAGTGTCCCAATCAAGTAGTTCGGGATGAGATTTAGCATTGATCAGATGCTCCCTTGAATGTGCTGTATTAAGCATTCCTGGTTAAGCATAACATGGGGTTAGATGCAAATTGAATTTCCATTTAGCATGTCCTAAATAAGTGTTCCCAGATGAACTTTAGCATGGATATCCACGTGACTCTGCCCTGTCAAGCACTCTCAGGTCAGTTACATCCTGGGTTAAATACATCTCCCGCAACAATATGCCTTGACCCCAACCTTGGAAGAGTCCTTCCAACTACTTTAGGTGACATTTCTTATTTCCCAACACCAGCCATCCTTATGGCTGCTTTGAGTGAGATAGCATAAGAATTAGAAGCAGGAGTAGGCCATACAACCCTTTGAGCCTGCTCCGCCATTCAGTAAGATCATGGCTGATCTTCGACCTCAACTCCACTTTCCCGCCTGATTCCCATTTCCCTTGATTCCGCTAGAGCCCAAAAATCTATCTATCTCAGCCTTGAATATACTCAACGACTCAGCATCCACAGCCCTCTGGGGAGAGAATTCCAAAGATTCACAACCCTCTGAGTGAAGAAATTCCTCCTCATCTCAGTCTTAAATGGCCTACCCCTTATCCTGAGACTATGCCACCTAGTTCTAGACTCCAGCCAGGGGGAACAACCTCTGAGCATCTACCCTGTCAATCCCCTTCACAATCTCTTATGTTTCAATGAAATCACCTCTCATCCTTCTACACTCCAGAGAGTATCGGCCCAATCTACTCGATCTCTCCTCATAGGACAACCCTCTCATCCCAGGGATCAATCTAGTGAACCTTCGTTGCACCGCCTCTAAGGCAAGTATGTTCTTTCTCAGATAAGGAGACTAAAACTGTGCACAGTACTCCAGGTGTGGTCTCACCAAGGCCCTGTACAATTGTAGTAAGATTGCCTCACTCTTGTACTCCAACCCCCTTGCAATAAAGGCCAACATGCCATTTGCCTTCCTAATTGCTTGCTGTACCTGCATGCTAGCTTTGTGTTTCCGGTACGAGGACACCTAAATAGCAAATCTGTACTGAAGGACTTGTCCATAGAAACTGGGTTGAGGCTGATCCAAACTTGGTTCATGTAGATTCCGCTCAGCCAGCAGAAAGAAGAGACTTTTTAATTCCATCAGTCAGGGCTAGATTTGAACCCATTTTGCAGAGGTGAAAGGACAGTCTGTGTGCAGAATTACTGCACCACTCAATCCCCTTATGTTTCTTAAGTTGTGTTTCATACTGGTAAACATTGAAGACAATGTCCTAGTGAAAAGGTTCTCATTCCTCACTATGCAGTGACACCAGCTGGAAAGTGCATGTGTTGAATGTCAGGTGAGGTCAGAACCGGGCTCAGCTGTGACATCTGCCACACTCCAATACTACCACTGGAAGAAAGGCTTGTTGGGTGAGATACTGGAGGACTGCTGGTACCCATGGAACTGCACCTGAGCAAGAGTCAGCACCTTCAGGAGAAAATTTGGAGATGGGGACAAGAAAGCTGACATCATAAAGAATTTAGATAACTTATCTGTAGAATCTAAGGGGGAGAAATTGGGTGAGTAGCGCCACTTGTTAGCGCCTAAAGAGGCAGGCAATGGCTGTAGCGCCACTGGCTGCGCCTCCCGCGATATTGAGTTGAGGCGATAATGATGGCCTTTTGCGCTGCGCCGCCACCGATGATGTCATCGGTGTGTGCAGCGCCCCATTCGCGCCCCGTTCATGATATTTGGTTGCGAACGCCGCAGTTGCGCCGTTCGCTACCCGCGCCCGGTTCACGGGACCTTACTGTGCCGGCAGTGGCGCAAGTTAAGGTGGAGGTGCGGGGCGGCCGCCTTTTTTGGCGGCCGCCTGCCAGCACTTCCGTCCCCGGCCTCCTGGCCCCCCCCCGCGACATTGCCGGCTGTTTCCCGAGAGCCCGGCACTTCTCCTCGGTGCCGGGCTCTTTTGCCGGCACTCGCGAGCAGGGATCGCGCTGTTGCAGGCCCCTCCCACTTAACAATGGGAGGAAGGCCTGCAGTACCGCAGCGTGGCGGCACGTTGCGCTGCGATATTCAGTTTCAGTGCCCTAAGAGGGACGCGGAGCGCCTCGAGCCTCGCCCCGTGTCCCTCGAGGGGCAATGAAACTGAATATCTGACGATCGCTGAAGACTCGAACGCTGCGCTAAATCCTGCGCTCAGGCGAACTTGGCGCCAGTTTGGCGCCTCAACCCAATTTCTAGGCCTAATACTTTAAAAAAAATTGCGATATCAATTCCGTGGTATAAATAGAAACTTTGTCAGAATGACATGACCAGTATCACCCAATGGGTTATGGCATAGGTTTTGAAATGGGGGTCTGGAAAGGGAATTCCAGGGGAGTTCCTAGGATCATCAGATTTCTCTCTTAACTTATTTCTATTGCTGTATACTGTACTAATGAATTTTTTCAGGGATTGATAGCACTCTTTGGATAGCAGACATTGCCCTTCAGAATTGAGGGGAGTCCCCTACAAAAAGAAGTTTGAAAACCACTGGGTTGTATCAGCCCCACTAGTGGAGATGTTTAACAGCTGCTCTGTGATGTCGCTGCCATTGTGACGTGGCCTCAGTGGAAATATGATTTTATTTCCACTGGTATTTCCCTGCACAATTGATGCTAATCAAATCGGTAGAATATTTATGGCTATTTTCACCAATTTGACGTGATTCCAGTGGAAATAATGAAAACTACCAGGATTGGCTGATAAAAGGTGCGTAAGAATGACAAGAGAGCGACTCGCCTCCGTCCCCATTGGGAAGCATAAGGGGAAAAAAATAACTTAGACTTGTTCCTTTTCTAAAAAAAACATTTTATTTGCCCATTCACTCCCTTTTTTTCCCTGAAGTTGCTGACTCTTGGTGGTGTTTTGCTCCAAAGGTGCAGGTTGTTTGGCTTTTTGGAAAGGGAGGAATAACAGTCATAACTTGTGGTTCTTTTGGAACCAGTGATGTAGAGAAGACAAGGATGGAGGTCTTGCAGAGGGATTTTGAAGATTTCAGGATTATTGCATGCACTGAACCAGTTTGGCAGAAGTAGACTAGATACATCAATGATACATCAATGAGTGGCTAGGGAGATGGTGCAGAAAGGCCGGTTTTACATCGAAAGACATTGGGGCAAGTTTGGGGGCAGAGGTGGAGGGAAATTTTCAGATGGAGAGGACATTCTCTTAAACCTAATTGGTAGCAATGTCCTTGCAGAGAGGCTAAATAGGGCAGTGGGGGAATTTGAACTCGTATAAGGGGAGAGGAAAGCAAAACAGACAGAAATGAAAGGAAATTAACAGTAGAAAAATCTGTTAAGGAACACAATGCTGCGAAGGACAGGTTTAACCTATTGAAGAGAAAATTTATGAATGCTAGAGGCATTCGCAACAGGATGACTGAACTGCTGTGGCAATTGCTGTCAATCCCATTGATGGAGATGAGTACAACATACAAAGATTTAGTGTGTTCAAGAAGGACAAACTAGATGGAGTAGCTCTGAATGTCAATGACATGTGGGAGATGAAATCAGTATATGCTTCCCAACTAGATAGTCTGAATTATGTAGTATGAAGCGAGCAAAAATAATTCTACAGGTTTGGTATGGACCACCGGGTCAAAACACAAGTGAGAGTAGGTTACTGTATGAAGAGGTAAGGAAATATGTTCAAACAACAAGATCATACTTGTGGGCAATTTCCACCAAACTAATTTAACTGGCAACACCCAAGCAAAGCAGAATATGAACGAGTAAACGTGATGGCTGCTTGCTGACTCAGTGCAATAGGGATACCACGAGGGGTAACTTGCATTTTGACCTGATAATGACAAGTGCCCCAGATAGCATACTGGGAATGGAAATAGGGGCACCCTCAGCAAAAGTCACCATTTGACGTAAGTCCACAGAAGCTTACAGCACAGAAGGAGGCGATTTGGCCCATCATACCAGTATCAGCACTTTGCTAGAGCATTCATAAAATCGGAGGATCATAGAATACAACACAGAAGGAGGCAATTCGGCCAGTCGAGCCCGTGCCGGCTCTCTGCAAGGGCACTTCAGCTAGTCCCATGCTTTTTCCCTGCAGCCTTGCAATTTTTTTCCTTCAGGGACTTAGCCAATTCCCTTTTGAAAGCCACGATTGAGTCTGCCTCCACCACCCTTTCAGGCAGTGCATTCCAGATCCTAACCACTCGCTGCGTAAAAAAGTTTTTCCTCATATCGCCTTTGGTTCTTTTGCCAATCACCTTAAATCTGTGTCCTCTGGTTCTCGACCCTTCTGCCAATTGGAACAATTTCTCTCTATCTGCTCTGTCTAGACCCCTCATGATTTTGAACACCTCTATCAGATCTCCTCTCAACCTTCTCTGCTCCAAGGAGAACAACCCCAGCTTCTCTAGTCTATCCACGTAACTGAAGTTCCTCATCTCTGGAACCATTCTCGTAAATCTTTTCTGCATGCTTTCTCAGGCCTTCACATCCTTCCGAAAGTGCGGTGCCCAGAATTGGACACAATACTCCAGTTGAGGCTGAACCAGTGTTTTATAAAGGTTCATCATAATTTCCTTGCTTTTGTACTCTATGCCTCTATTTACGAAGCCCAGGATCCCGTATGCTTTTTTAATTACTTTCTCAACCTACAATGATTTGTGCACATATTCCCCCCAGTCTCTCTGTTCATGTACCCCCTTTAGGATTGTACCCTTTAGTTTATATTGCCTCTCCTCGTTCTTCCTACCAAAATGTATCACTTTGCACTTTTCTACGTTAAATTTCATCTGTCACGTATCTGCCCATTTCACCAGCCTGTCTATGTCTTCTTGAAGTCTATCACTATCTTCCTCACTGTTCACTATACTTCCAAGTTTTGTGTCATCTGCAAATTTTGAAATTGTGCCCTGTACACCCAAGTCCAAGTCATCAAGAAAAGCAGTGGTCCTAGTACTGACCCCTGGGGAACACCACTGTGTACCTTCCTCCAGTCGGAAAAACAACCATTCACCACTACTCTCTGTTTCCTGTCACTCAGCCAATTTCGTATCCATGCTGCCACCGTCCCTTTTATTCCATGGGCTTCAACTTTGCTGGTAAGCCTATTATGTGGCACTTTATCAAACGCCTTTTGGAAGTCTATGTACACCACACCAACCGCATTGCCCTCATGAACCTCATCAAAAAACTCAATCAAGTTAGTTAAACACGATTTGCCTTTAACAAATCCGTGCTGGCTTTCCTTAATTAATCCATATTTGTCCAAGTGATTGTTAATTTTGTCCCTGATTATTATTTCCAAAAGCTTCCCCACCACCAAGGTTAAACTGACTGGCATGTAATTGCTGGGTTTATCCTTACACCCTTTTTTGAACAAGGGTGTAACATTTACATTTCTCCAGTTCTCTGGCACCACTCCTGTATCTAAGGGAGGATTGGAAGATTATGGCCAGTACCTCCATGATTTCTGCCTTAATGTCCCTCAGCATCCTAGGATGCATCCTATCCGGTCCTGGTGACTTATCTGCTTTAAGTATAACCAGCCTTTCTAGAACCTCCTCTTTATTAATTTTTATCCCATCCAGTATCTTCACTACCTCCTCTTTCACTATGACTTTGGCAGCATCTTCGTACTTGGTGAAGACAGATGCAGAGTACTCATTTAGTACCTCAGCCATGCCCTCTGCCTCCATGCGTAGGTCTCCTTTTTGGTCCCTATCGGCCCCACTCCTCCTCTTACTACTTGTTTACTATTTATATGCCTATAGAAGACTTTTGAATTCTCTTTTATGTTAGTTGTCAATCTATTCTCATACTCTCTCTTTGCCCCTCTTATTTTCTTTTTCACTTCCCCTCTGAACTTTCTATATTCAGCCTGATTCTTACCTGTATTCTCAACTTGACAGCTATCATACATGCTCTTTTTCTGCTTCATCTTATTCTCTATCTCTTTAGTCATCCAGGGAGCTCTGACTTTGGTTGCCCTACTTTTCCCCCTCGTGGGAATTTACCTCGACTGTACTCAAACCATCTCCTCTTTAAAGGCAACCCATTGTTCTATTAACAGTTTTGCCTGCCAATCTTTGATTCCAATTTACCCGGGCCAGATCCGTTCTCGACCCACTGAAATTGGCCTTCCTCCAATTAAGTATTCAATTAAGTATTTAATTCCAAAACTACTCCTACTGCCTCTGCTTCAAATGTTTATCGAATCATCCCATAAAAGATACAATAGTCTCTGCCCAAATTACTCCCACGATCTGGGATAAGATGACACTGCAAATCAATACCCAAGTTTACATCTTTAAAAGGGCCAACTTCAAGACAATGAGGGAAGAACATAAACTGATAATTGGGAGCTAATATTCAAGAAAACCTAAACTGATGATAAATAGAAAACTTTTAAGAACACACTGCTAAGCATGCAGGATAAGGGACTAGTAAGGACAGATTAAGGAAATGTGACCCTAAACAGATTAATAAGGCAATACTAAGTGAGGCAAGTAAGAGATACAAATTCTACAAAGTGTGGAGGGACAAAGGTGAGGCGAACCACTAGGAAGAATACAGGAACCTTCAAAAAATGTTTTTTTTTAAAGTGGCTTGAAGGGCAAAGAAGGAACTAGAAATGTGTAATTGTAGAAGTCACACAACGGATAAAAAGCCTTCCACTATAACAGCAAGAGGTTCTTGAAGAAGATTCGAGATCCCTTAAAGATACAAACAGGGTTGATACTGAGGATGAGCTAAAAACACAAAGGCCCCGAAAATCCATGGGCGCAATATCCTGGCATCAGTGGCAAGATGTGCCCACCAGGAATCTCTGTTGTCGACCCCACTGAAGTATGCGAGGTTGGGGGAGAATCACGCATTAAAATATCACTGGTGGGTGCACATGGATGCCCACCAATTGTAGGAGGCTTCCAGCTCCAAGGGTGGATTAGCGATCTCCCCCCTTTATAAGAGAACTGAAAAATAATGAACACTTTTTTTTACATCTTTGGGGGTCCAACCCTGGACCCTTAGGTGGTTAGTGCTTATGCCAGTGGGCTGGTGTGCCTGTTTTTCACTAGGTGTAACCGGCCTGCTGGCCATGTCCCTCTGATGCAGGTAACCTTGTTTGGGGTAGTTGGAGGTTCTGCCCCAAACAAGGCCCTGTGAAAACTGACTGGGAAGGCCAGGATCCAATATATCCAGGTCCCAGCCTAATTTCTAGCCCTTCTGCCAGGCTTATGGTGGGAGTAAACCGGGTCACAGAATTTCAGCTGCTAAATGATTACTTTGTGGAAGTGACTAGAAGTGACACTAATAGCATGCAAACCCTCATTGAGGGTGCTACAGCAACATTTAATGACTGATATCACTTACATAAACGTCCCCTAGAGAGGCTCAAAGGACTCGGAACCAATAAATCCTCAGGGACAGACAGAACATATATCCAAGGGTGGGGATAAAATCTGTGAAATACTGACACTCGATCACAGTTGAATACAAAGGCTTGGAAATAAGTCAACATGGATCCTATTTTCAAGAAAGGTGATGAAACAAATCCAGGTAACTGCCGACTCGTTAGTCTTTCATCGCTAGCTGGAAATATAATGGAATTGATGATCAGGAACAATCATGAGGACTACCTCTATGACATAACCTAGCAAGTAGCAACCAACACTGTTTCAGGAGGGGTAGTCCCTGCCTCTCCAACATTTTTGACTTTTTTTTAAGAAGTAGCATTCCAAGATGTTGGAAAGCCCTATGATGTCCAAAAAGCCTTTGATAAAGTTCCACATGAAGGGCTGTTACACAAGCTTCAGGCAGTGGGCATCTTAGGTAAAACTTCAATGTGGATAAGGAATGGGCTGAAGTAGAAAAAGTAGCGGCAGGAGTGACTTTGGGCTCAGAAGCTGCACTCAGTGGAGTGCCCTAAGGATCAGAGCTAGACTCCCTACTATTTTTATAATTTATATAAATGATTTGGATTCAGAAACACAATGTAAATCAGTCAAATTCACAAATGAGACCAAACGAAGAGGGGCAGTGGAGTCTGATGGAGCAACGGAAGAATTACAGAAAAACCAAGACAATATTTACTAGTAGGCAGAACTATGATAGTTGAAATTAAATAAGGGTAAGTGCAAGGTCTTACACGATGGAAGAAAAAATGGGGGACATAATGAATGGTGTTGAATTAGCTAAGAGAAAAGAAAGAAAGACTTGCATTTATATAGCGCCTTTCACAGCAAGCTCCCACAAACAGCAATGTGATAACGACCAGATAATCTGTTTTTGTTATGTTGATTGAGGGATAAAAATTAGCCAGGACACCGGGGATAACTCCCTTGTTCTTCTTCAAAATAGTGCCACGGGATCTTTTTTTACGTCCTGAGGGGGCAGAAAGATCTTTTACGTCCACCTGAGAGAGAGAGAGAGAGAGAAAGAGATCTGGGAGTGATGTATCCAGCCATTGCAGAGTAGCAATTCACAAAGCAAACAGAATGCTGAGCTCTATTGCAAAATCGGGAGAGGGGGGAGGCGGGAGGGTTGAGCAGGGGGAGAGGGGGCGGCGAGAGAGCAGGAAGCAGGAGATGGAGAGGGGGAGGCGGGAGAGAGGGGAGAAGAGAGAGATGGGGTGAGAGGACCAGACAGAGGGGGCAAGACAGAGGGGATTGAGACCATTGTGCTGAAGCTGCATCGTCCACTGGTCAGGTCATAGCTAGAATACTGTGTTCAGTTCTGGTCATTGATACACAAAGGAAAAATCCAAACCCTGGAAGTGATGCAGAGGAGGGCCATGAGGCTAATCCCTACTGTCAGGAGACTGAACTATGAGGAGTGCTTAGAAAACTTGAACTGCTTATTCTTGAGAGGGGTTCCTTATAGAGGTTTGTTAGATATAAAGTGGAATAGAAAAGATTAATCTTGAGCAATATTTCAAGCTCATGAGACTATCGGAAGACCATTCAGCCCACATAAATTCATCCACTGCAACATCTGATTGTTTCTCGAAAGCTTACAGGAATTTTGCCTTCACTACGCATAGCTGAAAGCCTATAGCGTATGTTGATAGAAACATAGAAGATAGGAGCAGGAGTAGGCCATTCGGCCCCTCGAGCCTGTTCCGCCATTTAATGAGATCATGGCTGATCATCCAAATTCAGTACCCTGTCCCTGCTTCCTCCCCATATCCCTTGATCCCTTTAGCCATAAGAAATATATCTAACTCCTTCTTGAATATATTTAATAAGTTGGCCTCAACTGCCTTCTGTGGTAGAGAATTCCACAGGTTCACCACTCTCTGGGTGAAGAAATTCCTCCTCATCTCAGTCCTAAATGGCTTACCCCTTATCCTTAGACTGTGACCCCTGGTTCTGGACTCCCCTGCCATTGGGAACATCCTTCCTGCATCTAGTCTGTCTAGTCCTGTTAGAATTTTATAAGTTTCAATGAGATCCCCTCTCATTCTTCTAAACTCTAGCGAATATAAGCCTAATCGACCCAATCTCTCTTCATACGTCATTCCTGCCATCCCAGGTATCAGTCTGGTGAATCTTCGCTGCACTCCCTCCATGGCAAGAATATCCTTCCTCAGATAAGGCGACCAAAACTGCACACAATACTCAAGGTGTGGTCTCACCAAGGCCCTGTACAACTGCAGCAAGACATCCTTGTTCTTGTACTCAAACCCTCTTGCTATGAAGGCCAACATACTATTTGCCTTCTTAACCGCCTGCTGCACCTGCATGCTTATCTTCAGCGACTGGTGCACAAGGACACCCAGGTCTCGTTGCACTTCCCCTTTTCCCAATCTATTGCCATTCAGATAATAATCTGTCTTCCTGTTTTTGCCACCAAAGTGGATAACCTCGCATTTATCCACATTATACTGCATCTGCCATGCATCTGCCCAATCGCCCAACCTGTCCAAATCATACTGGAGTTTCTCGGCATCCTCCTCACAGCACACACGCCCACCCAGCTTTGTGCCGTCTGCAAACTTGGAGATATTACATCTAGTTCCCTCGTCTAGATCATTCTGTGCGTGAAAAATTTTCTGATATCGGTCCTATGTTTACCTTTTCTTAGTTTGAATTGATATCCCTTTGTCTTATTCTCGCAATTTAATTTAAAGTAATATTCTGGATATTAACTATCTTATACACCTCTATAATATCACCTCTCAGACACATCCTTTCCGGGGCTTAAACCACAAGACAGGGGACAAAGAGTGATTAATACGGTTCTCTGGCTGGGACAAAGCTCTGGAATCCGAAGAGGCAGTTAGATGCTGTGATGGGGAAATTGTAGGTTTGTAGGCTTGCTGCTGAATATTAATGGACTTGTAATGAATTATGCAGCCAAACAGATTGGCAACCTTTCTGCCTTTGTGGGGTGTGTTCAATGTGGCAAATGCTAAGCTGACCATAAGCGATTTTTAAGCGATTGAGAAGCTCCCCAGTAGTTTTATACTGTTGAATGGAGTTGCATCGTTGAATTCAATATTTCTGTTACCCAGCCTATTTCTCTCCCTTTCACTGTCGGTGCACTTCTTCTTTCTCCCTTCCTGGCTTTCGCTCTCGCACACTCTCTATCACATCGTCCTCTCTCTCTCTCTTGCTTTCGTCCCTTCCCTCCTACTTGTGCTTCTCTTTCACTTGTCATCTCTGTCTCAGTCACCGCCTCTAACTTACCCTTATCCTGACTCTCGCCATCTACCTCTCATTAGCCACCTCTCTTTCAATTACACTTGATCGCGCTCTGTCTTCCTCTCCCTCTTGCCCTCTTTTGCACTTGTATTCTGCCGCACTCGACACACTCACATTTGTGCCTGCTCTCTCATTCACCTTCTCCCACTCGATTCCCCTCTATTGCTTTCCAATCCCTCTCGCTGTCCAATCCCTCTCGCTGCCCCCTCTGTCTTGCCCTCTAATGGACTTCTTTGTTACAAAGATTGAGACCATCCGTTAAGCTGCCTCTGCCGCTTCCCACCCTAGCTCACCGGGGCAAACTTCCCCTAAAGTTCCCCTCTGCCCTAGCCCTGAACTCACATCCTTCTCTAGCTTCTCTCCTATCTCGCACCATGCCCTCTCTGAGCTCACTTTGTCCGTGGGACCCACCTCCTGCTCCCCCAAACCTATTCCCACCAGACTGTTGACCACCCAACTTCCCTTCCTGGACCCGCATTTTCTGTTGTTATTTCCCATATTAGCTGATATTGTTAACGGTTCCCTCTCCTCAGGTACTGTTGCCCTTCCCTTCAAATCTGCCATCATCATCCCTCTCCTCAAAAACTCCCCTTGATCCCTCTGTCCTTGCAAACTACCACCCCATCTCCAATCTCCCTTTCCTCTCCCAAGTCCTCGAACGTGTTATCGCCTCCCAAATCTGTGCCCATCTTTCCCGCAATTCCATGCTTGAATCCCTCCAATCAGGATTCCGCCCCTGCCACAGTACTGAAACGACCCTTATCAAAGTCACAAATGTCATCCTATGTGACTATGGTAAACTATCCCTCCTCATCATTCTCGACCTGTCTGCAGTCTTTGACAGGGTTGACCACACCATCCTTGTTTTGTTTGATAACGCTCCTGTGAAGAGCCATGGGACATTTTATTACGTTAAAGGCGCTATATAAAGGAAAGTTGTTGTTGCGCCCATCTGACTTGCACCCCCCGCCGTCTTGCGCTCTCTCTCTATCGCCTCCTCGCTCTCTCGCCTCCTCTCTCTCTCTCTCTCTCCCACGCCTCCTCTCTCTCTCGCGCGCCTCCTCTCTCTCTCGCGCGCCTCCTCTCTCTCTCGCGCGCCTCCTCTCTCTCATGCGCTTCCTCTCTCGCGCGCCTCCTCTCTCTCTCGCGCGCCTCCTCTCTCTCTCGCGCGCCTCCTCTCTCTCGCACGCCTCCTCTCTCTCTCGCGCGCCTCCTCCCTCTCTCGCGCGCCTCCTCTCTCTCTCGCGCGCCTCCTCTCTCTCTCGCGCGCCTCCTCCCTCTCTCGCGCGCCTCCTCTCTCTCTCGCGCGCCTCCTCTCTCTCGCGCCTCCTCTCTCCCACGCCTCCTCTCTCTCTCGCCTCCTCTCTCTCTCTCGCGCCTCCTCTCTCTCGCGCGCCTCCTCTCTCGCGCGCCTCCTCTCTCTCTCTCTCTCGCCTCCTCTCTCTCTCGCGCGCCTCCTCTCTCTCTCGCGGCTCCTCTCCCACTCTCTCGCGCGCCTCCTCTCTCTCGCGCGCCTCCTCTCTCTCTCTCTCTCTCTCTCGCGCCTCCTTTCTCTCTCTCTCGCGCGCCTCCTCTCTCTCGCGCGCCTCCTCTCTCGCGCGCCTCCTCTCTCTCTCGCGCGCCTCCTCTCTCTCTCGCGCGCCTCCTCTCTCTCGCACGCCTCCTCTCTCTCTCGCGCGCCTCCTCTCTCTCTCGCGCGCTTCCTCTCTCGCGCGCCTCCTCTCTCTCGCGCGCCTCCTCTCTCTCTCGCGCGCCTCCTCTCTCTCTCTCGCGCCTCCTCTCTCGCGCGCCTCCTCTCTCTCTCGCGCGCCTCCTCTCTCTCTCGCGCCTCCTCTCTCTCGCGCCCCCTCTCTCTCTCTCTCTCGCGCCTCCTCTCTCTCGCCTCCTCTCTCTCTCTCTCTCTCGCCTCCTCTCTCTCTCTCTCTCTCGCCTCCTCTCTCTCTCTCGCCTCCTCTCTCTCTCTCTTGCGCCTCCTCTCTCTCTCGCGCCTCCTCTCTCTCTCACGCCTCCTCTCTCTCGCGCCCCCTCTCTCTCTCTCTCTCTCTCTCGCACCCCCTCTCTCTCTCTCGCGCCTCCTCTCTCTCTCGCCTCCTCTCTCTCTCTCTCTCTCTCACCTCCTCTCTCTCTCTCGCCTCCTCTCTCTCTCTCTCGCCTCCTCCCTCTCTCTCTCGCCTCCTCTCTCTCTCTCTCTCGCGCCTCCTCTCTCTCGCCTCCTCTCTCTCTCTCGTGCCTCCTCTCTCTCGCGCCTCCTCTCTCTCCCTCGCGCCTCCTCTCTCTCCCTCGCGCCTCCTCTCTCTCTCTCGCCTCCTCTCTCTCTCTCGCCCTCTCTCTCTCTCTCTCTCTCTCTCTCTCTCTCTCTCTCGCCTCCTCTCTCTCCCTCACGCCTCCTCTCTCTCCCTCACGCCTCCTCTCTCTCACTCTCGCGTACCTGCTCTGTCTCGCGCCTCCTCTCTCTCTCTCTCTCGCCTCCTCTCTCTCGCACCTCCTCTCTCTCTTGCCTCCTCTCTCTCTCCCGCGCGCCTCCTCTCTCTCACTCTCGCGTACCTGCTCTCCCTCGCGCCTCCTCTCTCTCCCTCGCGCCTCCTCTCTCTCACTCTCGCGTACCTGCTCTGTCTCGCGCCTCCTCTCTTTCACTTGCTATCTCTGCTTTCGTTCTCTCTCTTTTGCCGCCCTTCTCATCCCTCGCTCTTGCGTCCTCTGTCACCCTCTTTTTCTCTCTCGCTCATTCTTTCCCTCTCTTTTGCCTTCCTGTCTCTCTCTTCAGTTTAGTATGTGTTTATAGTAATGTCCTACACTGTTTTATGTTATATCTGAACAGGTTGAAAGCCTTCAAATAATCCAACCATTACAGGTGCAAGAACTCGATATTCCACAGATTGAAATGGACCACTTTCAACCATCTTTTAAACCTTCAGATTTTAAGGTAAATACTCGGAATATCTTAAACAAGTTTGGGTTCAGTGTGGAGGTGGGCGGCTGGTGGGTTCAGTGTGGAGGTGGGTGGCTGGTGGGCTCAGCGTGGAGGTGGGAGGCTGGTGGGCTCAGCATGGAGGTGGGCGGCTGGTGGGTTCATTGTGGAGGTGGGCAGCTGGTGGGTTCATCGTGAAGGTGCGAGGCTGGTGGGATCATCATGGAGGTGGGAGGCTGGTGGGATCATCGTGGAGGTGGGAGGCTGGTGGGATCATCATGGAGGTGGGCGGCTGGTGGGCTCAGCGTGGAGGTGGGTGGCTGGTGGGTTCATTGTGGAGTTTGGCTGCCTGGTGAGCTTAGTGTGGAGATGGGATGTCTGCTCGGTTCACTGTGGAGTTAGGTTAGCAGATGAGCTCAGTGCAGAAATGCACTGGCTGATGGTTTATTTTGGAGGTGGGTTCATTGTTAAGGAGCAGTAGAAAATGGGCTATGTTTTGTAACAAGTGTTCACGCCTCAGGGTAGGGCAGCACAGGGGGTGACCATCAGGCGGAGCAACAAAGGCAGGCAGGTAGTGCAGGGAACCCCTGCGGACATCCCCCTTTCAAACAAGTATACCGCTTTGGATACTGTTGAGGGGGATGACTCACCAGGGGAAGGCAGCAGCAGCCAACTTCCTGGCACTGGGGGTGCTCCTGCTGCCCAGGAAGGGGGGAAAAAGAGTGGGAGAGCAATAGTGGTAGGGGATTCTATAGTAAGGGGAACAGATAGGCGTTTCTGTGGCCGTAGACGTGAATCCAGGATGGTTTGTTGCCTCCCTGGTGCCAGGGTCAAGGATGTCACTGAGCGGCTGCAGGGCATTCTGGAGGGGGAGGGTGAACAGCCAGTGGTCGTGGTCCACATTGGTACCAACGACATAGGTAAAAAGAGGGATGAGGTCCTGCAGCAAGAATTTAGGGAGCTAGGTGACGGATTAAAGAGCAGGACCTCAAGGGTTGTAATCTCTGGATTACTCCCGGTGCCATGTGCTAGTGAGTATAGGAATAGGAAGATAGAACAGATGAATGCGTGGCTAAAGGGATGGTGCAGGGGGGAGGGCTTTAGTTTCCTGGATCACTGGGTCTGCTTCTGGGAAAGGTGGGACTTGTACAAGTCGGACGGTTTACACCTGAACCAGAGGGGAACCAATATCCTTGCGGGGAGGTTTGCTAGCACTGCTGGGGGGGGTTTAAACTAACTTGGCAGGGGGATGGGGTACAGAGTGGAGCTATAGTAGGGGGTGATTTACAGCCAAATACAGAGGGAAAAACAAGTCAGCTGGGAAGGCAAAGCAAATATGTGAAGGCAAAAGAGAATATGGCAGGGCTGGAAGGCATTTATTTTAATGCAAGGAGCCTTGCAAATAAGGTGGATGAACTGAAGTTGTTGTTGAACACATGGGAGTACGATATTGTTGCTATCACGGAGACATGGTTGAGGGAGGGTCAGGACTGGCAGCTCAATATTCCGGGGTATAGAATCTTCAGGCGAGACAGAGGGGGGTGTAAAAGGGGAGGGGGTGTTGCAATATTAATTAAGGAGTCAATTACTGCTGTAAGGAGGGATGATATATTAGCGGGTTCCTCTAATGAGGCCATATGGGTAGAACTTAAAAACAAAAAGGGGGCAAGCACTTTGCTGGGAGTGTACTATAGGCCCCCAAACAGTCAGGGGGAGATAGAGGAACAGATATGTAGGCAAATCTCAGAAAAGTGCGAAAATAATAGGGTAATAATAGTGGGGGATTTCAACTTCCCCAATATAAATTGGGATAGTCAGAGTGTGAAAGGCTTAGAGGGTGCAGAATTCTTAAAGTGCATCCAGGAGAGCTTTTTGAGCCAACATGTAGAAAGTCCTACAAGAGAGGGGGCGGTACTGGACCTAATTCTGGGGAATGTAGCCGGGCAAGTGGTGGAAGTGTCAGTAGGAGAGCATTTTGGCGACAGTGACCATAATTCGGTGAGATTTAAGGTGGTCATGGAAAAAGACAAAGACGGCCCGGAAATAAGGGTTCTAAATTGGGGGAGGGCCGATTTTACTATGATAAGGCAGGATCTGGCCAAAGTGGACTGGGAGCAGCTACTTATAGGAAAATCCACATCAAAACAGTGGGAGACTTTCAGAAGGGAAATAGAGAGAGTACAACGCCAACATGTTCCTGTAAAGGTCAAGGGTGGGACCAACAAGCAAAGGGAACCTTGGATGACAAGGGATATACAAAAATGCATTAGGAAAAAAAGGGGGGCTTTTGGCAGTTACAAAAGACTAAAGACGGAAGAAGCCCTAGAGGAGTGTAAAAAGTGCAGGGGCATACTTAAAAAAGAAATTAGGAGGGCGAGGAGGGGCCATGAAATAACACTGGCGAGCAAAATAAAGGAAAATCCTAAGATGTTTTATAAGTATATTAAGGGCAAGAGGATAACCAGGGAAAGGGTAGGGCCCATTAGGGACCAAAGTGGCAATCTGTGTGTAGAGCCAGATGATGTAGGCGGGGTTTTAAATGAATTTTTTGCATCTGTGTTCACTATGGAGAAAGACGATGCAGACATAGAAATCGGGCAAGGGGACTGTGACATACTTGAACATATTAGCATCAAGAGGGAGGAGGTGCTAGCGGTTTTAGCAGGCCAAAAAGTGGATAAATCCCCAGGCCCGGACGAGATGTATCCCAGGCTGCTGTGGGAGGCAAAGGAGGAGATTGCAGGGGCTCTGACACAAATTTTCAGAACCTCTCTGGCCACAGGGGATGTACCAGAGGACTGGAGAACAGCTAACGTAGTACCATTATTCAAGAAGGGTAGCAGGGATAAACCAGGGAATTACAGGCCAGTGAGCCTAACATCTGTGGTAGGGAAATTATTGGAAAAAATTCTGAGGGACAAAATTAGTCTCCACTTGGAGAGGCAAGGATTAATCGGGGATAGTCAGCATGGCTTTGTCAAGGGTAAATCATGTCTGACAAATCTGATTGAATTTTTCGAGGGGGTGACTAGGGGGGTGGATGAGGGAAATGCTGTGGATGTGGTTTACATGGACTTCAGTAAAGCTTTTGACAAAGTCCCGCATAGGAGACTGGTCAAGAAGGTAAGAGCCCATGGGATCCAGGGTGCCTTGGCGCGTTGGATCCTAAACTGGCTGAGTGGCAGGAGGCAGAGGGTGATGGTCGAAGGTTGCTTTTGTGACTGGAAGCCTGTGTCCAGTGGGGTACCTCAGGGATCTGTGCTGGGTCCCTTGTTGTTTGTGATCTACATAAATGACTTGGATGAGAATGTAAAAGGTATGATCAGTAAGTTCGCAGATGACACGAAAATTGGTGGGGTGGTAAATTGCGAGGAGGAAAGCCTCAGGCTACAGGACGATATAAACGGGTTGGTCAGATGGGCGGAAAAGTGGCAAATGGAATTTAACCCTGAAAAGTGCGAGGTGATGCATTTTGGACGGACAAATAAGGTAAGGGAATACACAATGAGTGGTAGGACCCTAGGAAGTACAGAGGGTCAGAGGGAACTTGGTGTACATGTACATAGATCCCTGAAGGCAGCGGAACAGGTAGATAAGGTGGTTAAAAAGGCATATGGGATACTTGCCTTCATTAGCCGAGGCATGGAATATAAGAGCAGGGAGGTTATGATGGAGCTGTACAAAACGCTGGTGAGGCCACAGCTGGAGTACTGTGTGCAGTTCTGGTCGCCTCACTATAGGAAGGATGTGATTGCTTTGGAGAGGGTGCAGAGAAGATTCACCAGGATGTTACCTGGGATGGAGCGCCTCAGCTATGAAGAGAGGCTGGACAGGCTGGGGTTGTTTTCCTTGGAGCAAAGAAGGCTGAGGGAGGACCTGATTGAGGTGTACAAAATGATGAGGGGCATAGATAGGGTAGATAAAGAGGAACTTTTCCCCTTAGTAGGGGGGTCAATAACAAGGGGGCATAGATTCAGGGTAAGGGGCAGGAGATTTAGAGGGGATTTGAGGAGGAACTTTTTCACCCAGAGGGTGGTTGGAATGTGGAACTCAATGCCTGAAAGTGTGGTAGAGGCAGGAACCCTCACAACATTCAAGAAGCATTTGGATGAGCACTTGAAATGCCATTGCATACAAGGCTATGGACCAAATGCTGGAAAATGGGATTAGACTGGACAGGGATGGATGGGCGGCGCGGACACGATGGGCCGAAGGGCCTCTTTCTGTGCTGTAAAACTCTATGGCCTAGAAATTGAGTTTGCGCTGCGCCGGGGCTTAACGCCGGAAATTTAGCGCCGGTGCTAAGTCGCGCTGTGCGCGCCAAAAATTCAGTAGCGCCGTGCCCAAATGGCTGCCGGCGCTACTGAAGGCTGTTTGCGCCTGAAAACTGGTGCTACGCGCCGCATTGCGGCGCCCGATGCGGTGCGGCAAGCTCGGGAAGTGCAGGCCTCCTCCTTCAGTTAAGGAGGAGCTGCCTGCACCCGCCCGCTGGCCGGTTAAATCGCCACAAAAATGAGCCCGGCACCTCGGGGAAGTGCCGGGCTCGCAGCCGAGAAGCATCTGTTCCGCGGCGGGGGGTGGGGGAGTCCGGGGAGGGAGGTGCGGGCAGGCGGCCGGCGGGAAAGCGGCCGGCCGCCGCTCCACCTTTATGCGCCGGCGCAAAGTCGTGTAAGACTCTGTTGCCAGAGTCTTAGTTGCGGCTGCCACGGGCGAGGCGGCCGCAACTGAATTTCGGCGCTGGGGCCCGTCACCACGGCAACCAGGACGCTGCGCACACCGATGACGTCATCGGTGCCGGCGCAGCGCTACCGGTGTAACGCCGATGTTGGGCCCTAGTCAATTTCAAAACTGGCTGTAAGTCCAGCGCAATGCCCTCTATGCGCCGCAAAATGGGCGCTAAGCCCACTCAATTTCTAGGCCTATGACTCTATGACTCTAAGTGTAATCTCCAATCACAGCACCAAGTCTCACCTCAGAATTTAATGAGCCAAATCCTTGTCATACAGTAATGGTAGCCGTCTATCCTCACTATTTCTTTAATCTCTCCTCATTCTACCTCAGTGGGAAACAGTCCAACAGGCGGATGCCCAGCAACAACAAGGAACCGAGGCTCCAGTGCCATCTGTTCGTAAGAAGAAGAAACCACTTGGACCTCCAGGTATACCTCTTAAGGTAAGGGGCGAAGTAAGCCTGCTTTCCTGGATGGCTCAGTGTATAGGTACATGATCTGGTATGGCATTGAGCTGTACAGACTAGGAGGGTCCCCGGTTTTGTCCCTGGTCTTTGCTCAGTCAGCAGTAAGGTTGCAACAATTAGTCTCTGCATCATAAGCTATGGCACTAAACTTCTAGGCTCACGCATAAGGATTGGCCACTCAGGTGAGGTATCAGTGGGCTGCTGAAGCACCTTCAGGAGACCATTGGAAAAAACAGTATTTAAAATATGACTGGGCATCTAAGATGTGTGAACTGGTTCATGTCTGTTGGCTGTTGTGGTGCAGGGTTATAACCTATTGAAATATGCTGTAGTAAAGGACTAAAGCAGTGATATCCACCCCCCCCCCCAACCTGTGGCTGTCTACAGACATTCTGCTCCATATGCCTCCATTCACAGCCTGCCTGTCTTTGGGATATTGACTGAGCTGGAATCAGGGCTATTCCTTTTCCTGTTTTTCCTCTCCCATCAAACAATGGCAAGGAAATGTTGTTAAAAAACATGGTTATCCCAGTTTCCATGCAGTAAAGAACCTTTATTAAGATAGAACTATTGACCTTATAGTTCATTTTCCTCTTGTGGCAAAATGCTTTGCTTCCACTCGACAACTGCCCACAATGTATGATTGGCATCAGGAGTGTACCACCTGAGGAATCACAGGCATAGAGCTGCATCCTATCTCTCTATGACTCAGTGAGATTCTTGTTCCCATATTGTAGCCTATGCTTACCCAGTTCTATAATTTTATTATTTTAGGCTTTATAAATAGAGGCATAGAGTACAAGAATGAAGCAGGAAGTTGTATAAAACATTGATTAGGCTGCATTTATTGTATTGTGTGCAATTATGGGTGCCCCATTATAAAAAGGACAATAAAGAAATTGAAAGCATACTGTGTAGATTCACCATTATGATGCCAAGGATATGAAACTATAGTTATGAGGAGAGACTTGAGAGACTACCTCCGATTTTTAATCTAACGCACCTGGCAAGAACAGGGAACGTTCGGGACGGATGCCCGATTTTAGACCCCACCTGGTTTTTGGCTCCTTTGAAGTCACCAGCATTACATTGGGTGGAATGTAAATCGGAAGTCCAAACTGAACCAACCCGTTCTCGCTGGGCAAGTTAGGTTAAAATCAGGGCTTCTATTTCTAATGGGAGTAGAGAAAGCTAAAAGGAGATTTAATGAGAGTTTTTTTTAAATTACGTAGGGTTTTGATAGTGTGAATGGAGAAAGACTATTTCCTTTCGTTGGTCAGTTAGCGAGAATGGGCATCAATTTAAAATTGTCACTTAAGATAGTAAGGAGAGAGTTTAAGAGAAATTTCCTAACATAGGTGGTTGTTGGAATATGGAATACTTTGCACCCAAGCAGTGATTGAGGCAGAGACCTTTGTATCTTTTAGGGTAAAATTGAATGAATATTTGGAGCAGAGGAAGATACCAGGCTATGGGAAGAGAGCGGAGCGGTAGGATTAGTTTTGGATTTCTCCAGCAAAGAGCTGGCACAGGCCTGATAAGCTGAATGGGCTTCCTCTGTACTGTAAACATTATGGTTCTGTGTTCATTGCAATTAACAGTCCAACTTTCATTGATCTTTCTCTTTTACCCTAGGACAGTATTAGCCAAGACTTTGAGGAAGAGCAATACCTCCCAGATCTAAGCCATTCAGGCTATGACGGTCAGCGTCCAAAATCAGAGGAACTCCACAAAAGGTACATTAACAGATCCTGAATTATAGGGATTTGGAGGCGGCGGGGGGAAGAGCGAGTGCTAGTTTAATATTTTTCCTCTCCCAAAAATACCTTTCATGAGGCTGAGAGAAGCTGCAGTGTCATTTTGGAATGTCCGAACCATTCAATGTGCAAGTTGAGTTTAAACGATGGCTGATTTTAAAGCTGCAGTGAAGCCATTGTAATTCAGATGATGATGGAATTGCCACTTATTTCCATCACTTTCCATTTATATTTCAGATTTCCAGCAATTGCATTAAAAAAAAATCTATTCCTCCTTTGAGAATGCTAATATAAATTGCTAAGTCAGTTAATTATAAGGGCGGAAGATGTCGTGCAAAGACTGTATAGTATCTTGGTTAGACAACACCTTGAGTACTGTGTTATGTTTTGGTCACCAAGACATAAAGGAAACATTCAAGCCCTATAGGTGATGCAGAAAAGAGCCATGAGGCTGATCCCTGCTGCCGAAGGATTGCATTATGAGAAAAGACTGGAGAAACTGAGGTTTTTCACCCTTAAAGGAAGATGATGGAGCGCGTACCTTTATAGAGGTATGAAAGATATTAAGTGGCATAGATAAGATTAATCAGGAATATTACGTAATGGCATTCCAGGATATTAAAACAAGGGAACAACTTGTGAAAGGGTAATTTAGGACTGATGTCAGGAAGATCTTCTTCACACTAACAATGATCAACATGTTGAATGGTTTTCCAGGTAGGGTACTGGAGGTAAAAAGCTTAAACTAATTCGAGTCAGTTATATTACATGATGAAGTGATGCAGGTCCTTGTCTGGATGGGTAAGCTAAGATGGGCCAAACACCTCCCTCATCTGTTCAATTTGTAAGTAATTCCACCGCACTCCTCTTCCTCCACCACCCGCCCCCCCCTTCCAGGTTACCCGTGGGCGAATCCTATGGCAAAAATCCTTCAAGAAGTTTCTGATGCTATTGCATTAAATCATTATCATGTGAATCTCTTCCCACAACATCTAGGACTTCCCCTGGACTTGGGTCTTATTTCCTTTCCTGGGTTCACTAGGGCAAACTCCAGGGATGGAAAGGATCACTATGCGGGTCCTAATGCAACACGGTGTAGGTAAATCAGTGGCGATGACATCGCGATTTGCAAAGCTTTCACTCAGCGATGGCAATTGGCCGAAATGGGTTGATTTGTTAATTTGGCTCAGTTGGTCGCATTCTTTCTGAAGCAAAGGATTGTAGTTTAAACCCCCACTGTAGTTTTGAGCACCTAATCTAGGCTGACACTCCAGTATAGTACTGAGGGTGTGTTGCATTCTAAAAGTGGCATCCTTCAGATGAGATGTTAAACCAAGGCCCGTTCTTGTGGTTCAGGTGAATGTTAAGGATCCAATGGCACTGATTTTTTTAAAAAGCATGGTTTTTTCTCCATGCCCAGTCCAGCATTCCTTCCTCAACCAACATCACCAAGAATAGATTAATTGGTCATTCATTTCATTGCAGTTTGTGGGATCTTGCAGTGTGCTGCATCACAAGTCATTGCACTTCATTCTATGAAGAAGCACTTTGAGAGGTTTCTAAGATGTAATAAGATACTATATAAATGCCAGTCTTTCTTTCTTAATGGTAGCTTTTGAGTTTCCTTAGTGGTGAAGGTACCGACCCATACAGAGACCGTAGCTCCCAGGTTCGATTCCTGATCTTGGCTGGGACAGTAGAGTTGAGTGGAAAATCAACTCAGGTTCCCCATCTTGGTCACAATTCAGTGATCCCTGCTGCAAAGTGCATGTGTGTAAACACCCGGTGAGAATAAGATTGGGCTTGGCTGTTCTCCCACAGTTGACCATCCTGTTAACACTCACTCTCCAAAAGCACCCATAAAGAAAGGCCACCTGGTGGAGATTCTGGATTGCATGTGCATCGCTACTAAAGCAAGAATCAACACCTTTAGAAGAGGAAGGATGAATATTTGAAAATGAAAAGGCAGAACATTTGTCATTTGTTATATGTTCTAGGTGCCACCATGAGATTAATCGGCTCGAATCCAAGAACCATGAGCTGCAGCGTAAGCTGCACAAAATGCAACAGGAACTTGAACAGGTGACGTTCAGGAATGAGACACTCGCATCCTCTATGGAAGATTACCACAATCGCTTAAAACATGACGGGCATAGCACTGACTGTGAGAAGGAAGTAATGAAAGCCAAGGTTAGTCTGGACAGCAGAGGTCCATATAACCATTGTTCTCTCTTGTCTTAATTGCAATACTGTGAGACAGGGCTGTACCTGGGTGGGTCTGTAACTCCCATACTGCAGGCTGGCAACATTTGCACCCTGTGTCTGTTCACTTTATGGGTTACTTTTTAAATTTGCGTCTGTGTTGAATATCATTTACTCTTACCAACTTTCTTTCTGGTTCCAACTTGTACTGGTGTCTGTAGTCCTCCAGTACCTGGCCTAAGTGATTGTTCCTCATGTGTGAACCTAGACTGTGAGTGCTTGTAGACTTTTCGACTATGGAAGCCAAAGTCAATCCTATCCTCACCCAACACTTAGGAGGCTTTTGAAGGCAGGGAGGGAAATGGAGATAGGATGGAGGTTGTTTTGGAAAATAATTCTAGAGGGTAAGAATCTAACGATAAAAAGATTCCTCACCAATGGTGCATAGTATGTGGGATGAGTAGTAATGCAGAGTCAGAGGAGCAGAAAGTGCAGGGAAGCAGGGGGTGGGTGCAGCACAAGTTGGGATGTGTACTGAAATGGCTGGACCAAGGCTGTGGACGAATTTACAAATGAGAACAAAGAAAACTGAAGTAGATTGACTGGGGAACAGGAAGACTGTGGAACACAGCACAGACCGCTAAAGTTACTTTTGTTATTTGTATTTCATCTCCTTTTCTTACCGGAGAACCATAGAAGTTTACAGCACAGTAAGTGGCCATTTGACTCATTGGGGTCGATTTTATCTCGGGTGCGGGGAATTGGCGGGTTCCCCAAATTTAGTGATTCCGACACAATTGTAAATGGGTCTGTGAGATTGATGCAAATTTAACACAATTGGCCAATTGATTTCCAGCATGTGGGAAGCCTTGGCAATTGAGTATTTCCAGTCAGAAAGTCGCAGAATATGACGTCATCATTGCTGCTGCTTTTAAGGTCCACAGCAAGCCTTGCTTCCTCTGCAGGCTTCCAACCTTCCACATTAAGATGGCACAGGAGCCTGCAGGAGGAATGGCCAGCGGGAGGGCCAGATCTGCGCCCAAATTTGATGAGGCTTCACTACAGGCATTACTGGATGGTGCTAGGGCCCACAGGGAGGTCCTCTTCCCTTCAGGGAGGAAGAGGCCTCCCAGCTAGACCAAGGCTGTGTGGCTAGAGGTGGCAGGTCAAGTCAACTGCTTGGGGCTTACACGAAGAACGTGGTTGCAGTGCAGGAAAAGATTCCATGACCACCTTCATACTGGAAAAGTAAGTACTGTATGATGTTTCCATCACCCTCAATCTGATCCCCATTGCCTTTCCTCACCAGCACTCAGCTTTAGCAATCTCTTCCTGCACATCCCATTAGACACTCACATCCATGCACCCTTACCCATTCCCCCTCTCTCTATGCTCACATTCACAGAACTATGCCACCATGCAGCCCTCACACTCCCTCTCACTCTGAGGCTTTGAACACACCTGACAACACACAGGAAGGGCCCTTGGTATTGCAACCTCACTCCATCTTTGTCTCCTTCAAAGTATCTATGCTATGCAATCTCTGCACTCACTCCTTCATTCTCAGTCAACCTCCACTTGTCTCCCACATTGCAGGAAAAGAGAGCTCACAACAGGAGAGAGCGAGCCAGGACAGGAGGAGGGCCGCCCTCATTAGCCCAACTCACCCCCTGGGAGGAAGGTGTCCTGGAGATTGCCGGGGCTGACCGAGATGTGGACGTTGGGGAAGGACAGGCAGGAGCATCCCCACAAGCTGGTGACAGAATAGTTTTCCATCTCTCTCATTGGCATTGCATGAGTCGCTGATAATGATTCTGAAGCTACATCATATGGACTTATGATCATCTGCAAAATGCAATGTGCATGTAACCTTGGCATCACATCTCTAACTTTTTCCTTGACTCCCCCACAGGACCATCGAGAGCCCCCGTCCCCACTCTGCAGGAGGAAGAGCCTGAGCAGCCAGAATCCTCAGAGGACTCTGAGGGCGCAGCGTCAGCAGAAATAAGCGCACCTAGCACCAGCGCAGACACTCGCACCTCAGTGGGACCTTAGGGACATAGAGTAGAGTTGTCACCTGGTGTATCACAGCTCACAAGTGAGCATCAGCAGATTGTGGAGACAGGGACAGCAGTGGAGAGTCCTCGTCGGAGGGCGCAGGACTCTGCCAGCTCGGCTCAGCTGCATGTCGACCCTCTGCCTCTGGGTCCATCCGTAAGATCAGAGGTGATGGAACTCCATGCACAGATGCAGGAGTCTCTGGCAGGTTTTGTCTCCAGGGTCGTTGCGAGTGTGGAGCGAATGGAGGAGTCCATAGCGAACATGAGCAGAGCCTTTGTGGAGTCAGTGGCGCATGAACGCATCAACACGGAAAGGATGGCTACCTACGTGGAAATGATTGCTGCCTCCGTGGTAAGGCTGGCTACTGTAGAGGAGAGGAGGGCTACGGCCATGGAGGAGGTTAGTCGCCAGGGTATGGAAAACATGGTGAGTGTTCAGAATAGAATGACATCTCTTGAGGAGCGATGGGCATCTATTGAACAGAGAAACCAGACCTTCATGGAAGTCCTTCTGAGTAGGACTGCCATTGTAGATACGGGTCCCCATGGCCCCCCTGATGTGCAGCAAGCTGCTCTCAAGCCACTTGCAGGCACTGAGGGGGACCTGACCCATAAGAGGGAGGTTGGTGGCAGACCTCAAGGAAGTGGGGGCTCCTCTCCAAGTGCTCACACTTCCATGCCACTGCAGTGCCCTCGGTCAGAGCCCCGCCGGAGTCCACACCCAACGGAGATAGAGGTCTCAACCCCTGCACAGCCGCAGGAGCAGCAGACTGCTGGCGAGCCCTCACAGGCTCGCCATCCCAGAGGACGCCCGCTAAAGGTGTCGAGACAGGAGCAGCAGGAAAGTGAGCAAGGGGCCTCCACATCTGCTGAAGCCACAGGGGTACCACTACGTAGGAGCACGCGTAAGAGGAAAATAAAGCACAAATAGTCACAAGGGTAGTCACTTGGGTGAAATGCTGTGTGTTTTGTAAAAATGCCATCGGTTGTGTGTTTTTCATAAAAATTCTGATGGCAACTTCTGCAGTTGTGGCGTGTGTCATTTCGCAAATGGGGCTGGAGGTCCTCTAATGCCAAGAGGGGAAGGAAAAAAAGGCCTCCCATGCTTCTGGTAGGTGCCTCAGTTGAGGAAGCGCTGAGTGAGGGTGGCGAGAGGGGTCTCGCAGGAGGTCACACTGGAGAAGTGTGTGAGGCTCCAACCTTCCACAGGTGTGGTTAGGCCTGGTAAAAATTGCCCCAGACCTGAGACAACAAAGTCCTGCCACCTGCAAATGATGACTGATCAAATATCCTCTTTAATGTTGGACCTGCAGCTGATAGTCAGCAAGCCAATAGTGTTCATGCCAGGTTTCACAGGTGTGATCCCCACCAGGTGCGTTTTACGTGGGAAAAGGGTTAAACAGGCATGGGTCTGTTAAAATGGGATTATAAAGGCCAATCAGTGCTGTTTAAGGGCCCTAAAGACCATTCCCGCCTGTTGCAGGCGGGACTGATTCGGGTCAATCAGACACACCTAGGTTAAAATGGCGTGGAGGCGGGAACCAGGCCGGGGGGGGGGGGGGTCGCGACCCCCAGGTTTTGCGATTTTAACCCCCCGCATGCCTAAAAGCCCGCCTCACGGCCCAATGAAAATCGAGGCCATTGTGTCCATGATGGCTCTTTCTGGAGCAATCCAAAACTAATCCCAACACCCTGCTCTCTCCCTATAGCCTTGTATCTCTGTCTGCCTCAAATGTTTGTCTATGTTTCCTCGAAAGATGCAATGGTGTCTGCCTCAATTAGACCCCATGACAATGATTCCATGCTCCAATAACCCACTGCATAAAAAAAATCTCCTAACCTGTCTCCAGTGCTCTCTCTAATTTTTTTGGGGCTGCGCGGTCCATTCAAAATTCCGCGCATGCACGGTTTTTCCGTTTAAAAGCTGGTGCGGTGGCTGTGCAGGAGCTACAGAGCGCTGCGTGGCCGCACAGCTTAAGGGAACATTGCCTGTCCCCTCACTTTCTTAGTGACAATTGTTGATAAAAGGATGAACAGGCTGGGTCTCTTTTTTCCCCTTGAAAACAGAAGGCTGAGGGGTGACCTAATAGAAGTCTTTAAAATTATGTAAGGTTTTGATAGAGTAGACAGCGAGAGAGTGTTTCCACTTGTGGGGAAGAGCAAAACTAGAGGCCATCAATATAAGATAGTCATCAAGAAATCAAATAGGGAATTCAGAAGAAACTTCTTTACCCAGAAAGTGGTGAGAATGTGGAACTCGCTACCACAGGGAGCAGTTGAGGCGAATAGTATCGTATAGCATTTAAGGGGAAGCTAAATAAGCATATGAGGGAGAAGGGAATAGAGGGCTATGCTGATAGATTTAGATGAGGAAGGAACAGAGCAGGCTCGAGTGGAGCCTGGGTTGGGCCACATGGCCTGTTTCTGTGCTGTATATTCTATGTAATTCTGTGTAAAAGTTACATCATTTGTGTAACCCCTTCACGGTTCTCTAGCTATATGTGAGATGTGGTCTCTGTTGTAGACAGTATTCTATAGTCCAGTAAGGAGATCACTACTACAATGGCTTAATTCTAATTATCTTACTTTATAGTTTTAACGTTAGACAGTATAAGAAGATTACGGGTCAATGACTAAATTAGACATTTGCATACATTAGAATGAATCTAGACATAATAAACATACGTTCTCCATTTACATGGATTCAAAGGAGAATCTGTCCCTGTGTCCAAATTCGAGTGCACTCTTTCGTTGGCGCGCTTAAGTTGGAGCTCATGGTATGTATAATGTCTGCAAGACTTACGACTCCGAACCCCTTCGTTGAATTCTCTTCACGATCACTGAATCCCACTTTGAGTTCTGGATGCAGAGCTACTAATACGAAGGGCGGCGGCCGAGTTTGGAAGCCCGGGACGGGATGCGGCAGCCATTTGCCTCCTGAGCCCTCTTTTCAGAGCTCCTGCCCTCTTTTCTTCCAGTCGCTCCTGCTCTCGGGCTTCGCTCTTTTAAACTGGCGGGCTCTGCTCGCGCTCTCGGGCCTCGCTCTTTTAAACTGGCGGGCTCTGCTCGCGCTCTCGGGCCTCGCTCTTTTAAACTGCCGGGCTCTGCTCGCGCTCTCGGGCCTCGCTCTTTTAAACTGCCGGGCTCTGCTCGCGCTCTCGGGCCTCGCTCTTTTAAACTGCCGGGCTCTGCTCGTGCTCTCGGGCCTCGCTCTTTTAAACTGGCGGGCTCTGCTCGAGCTCTCGGGCCTCGCTCTTTTAAACTGGCGGGCTCTGCTCGAGCTCTCGGGCCTCGCTCTTTTAAACTGCCGGGCTCTGCTCCCGCTCTCGGGGTTTCTGCCTGGAGACTGCAACAGTTGATACTCAATCTCGAATGAATTCTCCGTCCCAGTTACTGTAGCGCGTGTTGGTTCACGTTTAGTTTGAAAAGTGCTGTTATCGATTTGTGTCCGTTTGTTCTCTCCTCCCGAGACCCCTCCAGACATTTTGAACAAAACCGTCCCCGGCGGCTCGCGGAGATTTCGGAACCCCCACTCCGGCCCGCGCGCACAGCCGCACCCCCACACGGGCAACCCCAACCCAGGGACCCACAACAATGATAACACAGTGTCCAAGCCAAAGACTGACAACCATACCCAGCATACACAACATTTCCAGTGGGTATTACATTTGTTTTTACAGTACTTGTATCTACTCATCTTCATTCCTGTGCCCAGGTATTGCTGTGCAGTACAAGTAAGCTACAAATTTGGGATCTGGATTATCTGCCAATCTCTTATTCACCAGGGCAGTCCCATCCATTAATTCCCTGTGTAAAAAGCTTGGGTGCTAATGAATTATATGTGTCAGATTTTATAAATATGATCTAAAGTTTTAAGAATTTGGTCTGAGAAACTAGTTTTTAACTATGATATTGAAATAGAGCTCTGTTAACAGCATGCTCTCAAATCTGACCTTGTGTCAAACTCCAGCAGCCTACTTTTCATTGTGAAGCTTCCTAGGGACTGGGTGGTGCAGTGTGTTAGATGCTGACCTTTCACCTCTGAGCCCTGAATTTAACTTCAGCCCAGACCAATGTGATGATAGTCGTGTCAGTCTGCTGGCGGTAGAGTTCTTTGTTAAATGTCTTTGGGCAGTTTCAGTCCAGCATGGGCCTGTATCACAAAACTGCTCCTAATTGCCAGTGTCACATTGAGAGGCTATACGATGTGTGACGTGGGGAATGAAAATATGTCACATTGGCACTATAGGTGTTCTTCTAATTTTGAGCTGAGGCACATTGTTAGGGTAGTGTAGAGGGAGCTTTATTCTACGTCTAATAAAACAAAAGCAAAATACTGCAGATGCTGGAAACACTCAACAGGTCAGGCAGCATCTGTGGAGAGAGGAACAGAGTTAACGGCCGCGATTTTGCCAGCGTTCAGAGGGCGGATTTGGAGGCGGGTCAGTAGTGAAAATCTAAATGATTGATGGTGGGTTGCGAACCCGCCACCATCCCGCCTCCATGCAACTTTGCAAAGTGTTGGGTCTGCGAGTCCCGATAGCTTGTTAACTGCCTACATAACCCCATTTTTACAGGCTCTTCCCATTTTACTACATTTTCGGCATGTTGCACGTTGTGCGACAAACACACCAGCTGATTGTGCCGGGTTCAGCCACTACCTGAATTCTTGACATTTGCACCTGCAGCATAAAAGCGGACTTGTAATTGTGGTGTATGTGCCTTTAAGAGCCCCAGGTGTGCGTAATGCCGGTAATTGCCACTTGGGCTATATAAGCCTGTGTATTGTGTATATCCTTTAGAACCCCCCCCAGACTTGCTTAGTAAATACCTATGAACCAACTCCTGTCTTCAGTGTCTTTATCTACACACGGACACTACAGTGGCGACGAAGTGGAAACGGACTTACCTGCAATTCGGCAGCACCTCAAGGACATCGATTCCTCCGGCGTCCAGAAGACTCAAGGAAGTGAGAAAAGCTGTGGTTTCACCAGCTGGCCAAGCTGGTGGCAGGTACTGCGCTAATCCTTCCTGGGCGTCAGGCTGGGGCTCCAGTGGCGGGCTCTACAGCTGAGACAGGCAGCGAAATCGGAGGCAAGCAATAACGGACTGGGAGGGAGCACTCGGGAGACGGCCGGCGCGGCAAGCAGGTCAGCGTTCAGACCTCCGGCGGGAACGAGTCTCCAACAGTGAATAAACGGAAACCGCAGTAAAACAGCGTTGTTATCGGCGGCAGCGGCGGGAAAGCGCGGGAAGCGCCATATCTTTGCTACAGAAAAAAAAAGCGCGGGAAGTGTCATATCTTTTCTGAAATGCCTAAATCTGGTAATATTGATGCTTTTGATAGCGAAATAGAGGATTGGACCACATACGTGGAAAGAGTAGAGGTATATTGCACTGCAAATGGAATAGAAGATGAAAAAAAAGCTTCAGTACTTCTGAACTTAATGGGCGCGAAGACATACGGGCTGTTACGAAACTTAATCACTCCAGCCAAACCAAAGGACAAGAATTTTAAAGAAATTGTTGATACCCTGCAGGAGCACTTAAACCCAACACCGCTGCTGATAGCGGAACGATTCAAGCTCTTCAAGAGAAATCAACACAAGAATGAAAGTAACGCTGATTACCTAACCGAATTAAGAAAGCTATCAAAGTACTGCCAATTCGGGGCAGGACTATCGGATTATCTTCGAGACAAATTCGTTTGCGGTCTCTTAAGTGAAGGAACACAAAAAAGACTGCTTTCTGAAAAAGATTTAACATTGGACAAAGCTTTCAGTATGGTTGTATCATACGAAGCAGCAGCAAAAGGAGCTGCAGAGATACAACATAAGACACAGGACTTCGGCACCCATGAAATGACACAGGGGTTCGGAAGATGTTATCGCTGCGGCAGATCCACCCATAACCAGAGGGACTGCTGGTTCAAGGGCAAAGCATGCAGGCAATGCGGGAAGATTGGACACATTGCACGGGTATGCCAATCTGGACAAAATAAATCCACTGACAGAAAACAAAAAATCAATAAAGAAAAGTACAGGAAGGTACAAATGATGATGGACAGTAGCTCCGAAGACCAGAAGAACGATAGCGACTCCGGAAACAAGAGACTAAGCTGTCTCAAATTACATAATGTCCTTGCCAAAGAGGATTACCAAACCATTTGGGTTACCCTCACAATAGCAGGGTCCCCAGTTAAAATGTAGCTAGATACAGGATCAGCTCTAACCGTAATAAATCGACGAGATTACGAGAGGCTATTTTCGCATATACCTCGAAAAGACACATCCATTATCTTAAAAACATATACGGGGCAGAAAGTATACCCCAAAGGAAAAATAAGGGTGCCTGTTGTATACAACGGCAAAGAAATACAAAAGTTGTATTTATACATTCTACAAGATGGTGGTCCACCGTTGTTGGGACGTGAATGGATCAGGAAGATACGTTTAGACTGGCACTCCATTCAGGCACTGACGGTGACCAGTAAGGAAAAAAACAATGATGACATCATACCTGAACGATTAAAAGACATCTTGGCCAACACCAAAGAAGTGTTTCAAGAGAAACTAGGAACCTTGAAAGGCATCACCGCCTCAATAAAAGTGGAAGATGCAGCAATTCCCAAATTTTTTAAGACAAGACCGGTGCCATACGCAATACGTCCAGCAGTCGAGGCAGAGCTGGAGAATTTGGAAAAAGCAGGCGTATTATCCAAAATAGATTGGAGCGAATGGGCAACACCCATCGTTCCAGTCATGAAAAAAGCATTGAAAAATAACTCTGAAGAACAGAGAAAAATTCGCATCTGTGGTGACTTCAAGGTGACTGTAAACCCGGTCCTTCACACAGTACAGTATCCTCTTCCGAGGATAGAAGATATTTTCGCCTCACTATCCGGAGGGAAACGTTTCACCAAAATTGACTTGGCACAGGCATATCTACAGATGGAGGTTGAGGACGCCTCTAAAAAGTATCTCACAATAAACACACACAAAGGCCTGTACCAGTACAATCGACTGGTTTTTGGAGTAGCATCAGCTCCAGCTATCTGGCAAAGAGCTATACATAGATACATAGATACATAGAAGATAGGAGCAGGAGTAGGCCATTCGGCCCTTCGTGCCTGCTCCGCCATTCGATGAGATCATGGCTGATCCTTTAATTCAGTATCCCGTCCCCGCCTTCTCTCCGTAACCCTTAACCCCTTTTGCCCGTAGAAATATATCTAATTCCCTCTTAAATATATTTAATGAGCTGGCGTACACTGCCCTCTGTGGCAATGAGTTCCACAGGTTCACCACTCTCTGAGTGAAGAAATTCCCCCTCATCTCTGTCCTAAATGGTTTAGCCCTTATCCTTAAATTATGTCCTCTAGTTCTGTTCTCACCCGCCAAGGGAAACATTCCTTCTGCATCCAGTCTGTCTAGACCTGTCAGAATTTTATACACTTCTATGAGGTCCCCTCTCAATCTTCTAAACTCCAGTGTGTACATCCCTAAACTACATAGTCTCTCCTCATAGGTCATTCCCGCCATTCCTGGTATCAGCCTGGTGAATCGCCGCTGCACCCCCTCCATGGCAAGAACATCCTTCCTCAGATGAGGCGACCAAAACTGTACACAGTACTCGAGGTGTGGTCTCACCAGTGCCCTGTACAGCTGCAGCAAGGTATCCCTGTTCCTGTATTCTAACCCTTTTGCTATGAAGGCCAGCATACCGTTTGCCTTCTTGACCGCCTGTTGCACCTGCATGCTCGCCTTCAGTGACTGGTGTACAAGAACACCCAGGTCTCTCTGTACTTCCCCCTCTCCCAATCTATTGCCATTTAAATAATAATTTGCCCTCCCGTTCCTGCACCCAAGGTGGATAACTTCGCACTTGTCCACATTATAGTGCATCTGCCATTTATCCGCCCAATCGCCCAGTCTGTCCAAATCGCTCTGGAGCTTCCTGGTCTCTTCCTCTGAGCCCACCCCCCCTCCTAGTTTAGTGTCGTCTGCAAATTTGGAAATGCTGCATCCGACTCCCTGATCCAGGTCATTAATGTAAATTGTGAACAGCTGGGGGCCCAGGACAGATCCCTGTGGTACCCCACTTGTTACTGCCTGCCATTCAGAAAATGAGCCGTTTATTCCAACTCTCTGTTTTCTATCTGACAGCCAGTTCCCTATCCACGCCAAAACTTTCCCCTTTATCCCATGAGCCTCAATTTTCCATGCTAATCTTTTATGTGGGACCTTATTGAAGGCCTTTTGGAAGTCCAGGTACACCACATCTACTGGCTCTCCCCCATCTATTCTACCAGTTACTCCCTCAAAAAATTCCAATAGATTAGTCAAGCACGATTTACCCTTTGTAAATCCATGTTGACTCTGTCCTATCCTGTCCCCATTTGCTAAGTGCTCTGCTATTTCATCCTTAATGATGGACTCCAGCATTTTGCCCACAACTGATGTAAGGCTTACAGGTCTGTAATTACCTGCTTTTTCCCTACCCCCCTTTTTTGAATAGTGGGGTAACGTTAGCTACCCTCCAATCCATCGGCACTGTTCCCGAGTCTAATGAATTCTGAAAAATCATCCTTAGTGCATCCGCTATCTCTAGGGCCACCTCCTTCAGTACCCTAGGATGCATGTTATCAGGCCCTGGGGATTTGTCCACCTTCAATCCCTTTAGCTTCCTTAACACCATATCCTTAGAGATATTGATTTGCGTCAGTTCCTCCTTTGCCAATGTCCCTATTTTTCCCGATATCCCAGGGAGGTTTTTTGTGTCTTCCTTCGTAAAGACTGACCCAAAGTATGCATTTAGTTGATCTGCCATTTCCTTATTTCCCATTATATATTCCCCCGTATCTGACTGCAATGGACCAACTTTGGTTTTCACCAGTCTTTTCCTTTTGATATATTTATAAAAGCTTTTGGAGTTAGTTTTTATATTTTCCGCCAGCTTGTTTTCGTAAGCTATTTTGCCCCTCTTGATCATGCCCTTTGCCCTCCTTTGCTCTATCTTAAACTGTTCCCAATCTTCCGCTCTGGCGCTTTTTTTGGCTATTTTATACGCCCTATCTTTGGATTTTATGCTGTCTCTAATTTCCCCTGTTATCCACGGTTGAGTCACCTTTTTAGATTTCCTTTTATGCCAGATTGGTATAAACAATTTTTGCAATTTTGTCATTCTATCTTTAAATGTTTGCCATTGTTTATCTACCTCCAGTCCTCCCAGGAACGTTGTCCAATCAGACCTACTCAGTTCCCGTCTCATGGCATCATAATTCCCCTTGTTTAAATTCAGGACCTTAGTCTCTGAGTCAATTTCTTCGCTCTCCATTTCGAGTGAGAAATCGATCATGTTATGATCGCTCTGACCCAAGGGTCCCCGTACAACAAGATTACTGATTAGTCCCTTCTCATTGCACAGTACCCAGTCCAATATAGCCTGTTCCCGAGTTGGTTCCTCGACATATTGATCCAGATAACCATCCCTTAAACACTCAAGGAATTCCTCCTCCTCATTATTTTTACTGATTAGGCTAGTCCAATCTATATGTAAGTTAAAGTCACCTATGATGACAGCTGTGCTCTTATTGCACGCTTCTCTAATTTCCCTCGTGATGCCCTCCCTAACCTCTATTTTACTATTTGGAGGCCTATATACCACTCCTATTAATGTTTTTCGCCCCTCGCTATTTCTTAGCTCCACCCATATAGATTCTGTATTAACTGAGTTAATATCCTTCTTTTCAATTGCATTTATCCCCTCTTTTACTAGCAATGCTACCCCTCCTCCCTTTCTTTTTTGTCGATCCTGCATGGAGCAAGTCCTGCAAGGGATTCCGGGGACTCAGTGCTACCTAGACGACATCCTTATAACAGGAGAAAACGACAACGAGCACCTTGCCAATTTGGAGCAGGTGCTCACTAGGCTGAAAGAACGGGGCCTACGAGCAAATTGCCCCAAGTGCGAATTTTTCCAAAATCAGATATCACATTGTGGCCACATAATTAATAAGGAAGGGTTGCATAAGTCACCTGAAAAAATTGAAGCAGTTATAAAAGCCCCAGCACCTGAAAATGTTTCACAATTAAGGTCATTCCTGGGATTAATAAATTACTATCATAAATTTTTACCGAACTTATCAACTCTTCTACACCCTCTTAATGAACTTCTACAGACAGGAGTGATTTGGAAATGGAACGAAGACTGTAAACGTGCCTTCCATAAATGTAAAGACTTAATCACATCCGAAGAAGTTTTAGCTCATTACAACCCATCACTACCAATCAGACTGGCGTGCGATGCATCCCCTTACGGCATAGGAGCAGTATTATCCCATAAATTCCCTGATGGCTCAGAACGGCCGATAGCTTTTGCGTCACGCTCATTAAACTCAGCTGAGCGTAACTATGCCCAAATAGACAGGGAAGCACTCAGCCTGGTATGGGGAGTGAAGAAATTCAACCATTACCTACACGGACAAAAATTTACCTTGTTGACTGACCATCAACCCCTCATCTCCATATTCAACCCTAAAAAAGGTGTTTCCATTATGACAGCACAAAGGCTACAGAGGTGGTCCCTTTTTCTAGGGGCACACCAATACAACATAGAATACAAAGGGTCAAAACAGCACGGGAATGCTGACGGTTTATCGCGCCTACCGTTGCCAACAATAGAAGAGGCACCTACAGTAGACCCAGTGGAGATATTCCACTCTACCATGGTGGAATGTCTACCAGTGACAAATTCTGCCATTGAAAGGGAGACAAGAAATGACCCGACTCTCTCATGGGTCTACAATTTAACAGTGAAGGGATGGCCAGCACATGGCGAACCACTGTTGCCAGCATTCTCGCAAAGAAGAGAACAGCTGTCAGTGTGCCGAGGAACCTTGATGTGTGTATCCAGAGTGGTGATTCCACCCAAACTCCAGGATAAAGTGCTAAAGGAGCTTCACGAGGGGCATCTGGGTGGAGTGAAAATGAAGAACCTAGCTAGGGCATTTGTATGGTGGCCAGGTATCGATGGAGACATCGAAGACATGACCAAGAGCTGCCTAGGATGCCAGAAGGTCCAAAACGCTCCACCACAGGCCCCTCTACATCCATGGGAGTGGCCCTCATCTCCCTGGCAAAGGGTGCACATCGACTTTGCTGGTCCATTTATGGACTCGATGTTCTTAATTGCGGTTGATGCACACTCCAAGTGGCCGGAGGTAATAAAGATGTCCTCCACCACCACGGAAAAAACCATCACAGTATTAAGGACCATATTTGCCAGGAATGGGCTGCCGGAACAGATATGTTCTGATAATGGACCGCAATTTGTGTCCAAAGAATTCAGAAAGTTCTTAAAGAACAATGGGGTAAAGCACTACACGTCCGCCCCATACCATCCCGCCACCAATGGATTGGCTGAAAGGTTTGTCCAGACCTTCAAGAAGGCCATAAAGGCCATGGGTAATGAAGACATAAAACTTCAGCACAAGGTGGATAACTTCTTATTCGCATACAGGAATGCAACACATATGGTTACCAACCAAACTCCCGCCATGATGTTCTTCAATAGAAACCTAAGATGCCGGCTGGATTTGGTCAAGCCCAACATCCGAAGGGACGTGGAGAACCGGCAGTTTCAAGGCATGAATGAAAGGCCAACTAGGGCCTTCCAGATAGGCCAACAGGTTTTGGCCCGGGACTACCGTACCGAGAAATGGCAGCCTGGAACTATCTGCACACGACTAGGACCACTGATGTATACCGTGGACATAGGAGAAAGCATAATAAGGCGCCATGCTGACCAAATCATCAAGTCATCCGAAAAGGGACAACCTACACCACCACTCTATACATCTAACGATGAAGTAGAGATACCCATATCTACCTCCGATCCGGTGATACTGGAACCCGATGAACCCGACACTGGCATTCAAGCCGAATCAGCCTTGCCAGAAGAACCTACTACACCACCAGAAACTACTACACCCCCGAGGCGTTATCCGGACCGAGTCAGGAAGCCTCCTGAGAGACTAACTTATAATTAATTAATTACAGCAATGTATATTATTTTGCATATAACATGTAATTAATAATTACTTAAAATATGATGTACTGGTTAGCTAAAAGGGGAGGAATTGTGGTGTATGTGCCTTTAAGAGCCCCAGGTGTGCGTAATGCCGGTAATTGCCACTTGGGCTATATAAGCCTGTGTATTGTGTATATCCTTTCGAACACCCCCCAGACTTGCTTAGTAAATACCTATGAACCAACTCCTGTCTTCAGTGTCTTTATCTACACACGGACACTACAGTAACATGGCTGACTTTCAGATGCCAGAACTTTGTGTTTTGAGGTTTTGGAACACATTTTGCAGGTCTATTGAGCTTGTATGTGTTTAAGCTGAGATCCATATGCACTGTGACCTCCTTGGAAAGCCCTCTCTCCACATTGACTGACGCTTATAACATCTGTTCCTCAATTGAGATATATACCAGCGGAATGTGAACCATTTATACCCTCTCATCCTGGTCCTCAGAATCGGAGGAAGACTAGCCACGGCAGCAGCAGAACCAGGCACAACAGCAGCAGCAGCAACAACAGGAGCGCCAACCTTTTCCTCAGCCACCTGATGCTGCACAGGGCAGAGGGCATCCGCACAGGGCTGCTCCGCACCACAGGAGATACCCCAAACACAGGGTTTACAGGCCGAGGATGAGCTTCCTCAACATGAGTGAGCAGCAGTGCCAAAGGAGGCTGAGACTTCCACGAGAGGTAGTCGCTGACATCTGCACAATGCTGCTCCAACACCTGGAGTCCAGAGGAGTGGGTGGACACTCCTTACCAGTGGCTGTCAAAGTCACCACCGTACTCAACTTCTTTGTCCTTCCAGGGATCAGCAGCAGACATCAGCGGCACTTCCCAGTCAGCCACACACACTTGCATCACGCAGGTTACCAATGCCCTCTTTGCAATGTCACACAATTACATCCACTTCTCCACGGATGAAGCAAGTGTAACTGCGTGTGCAGTTGGCTTTGCAAATATGGCAGTCTTCCCAAGGGTGCAGGACACCTCATCACAACCCAGATGTATTTGCAACCGCAACCGGAATGACGTATGAGGAGAGATTGTGTCGATTGGGCTTATACTCACTGGAGTTTAGAAGATTGAGAGGGGATCTCATCGAAACCTACAAAATTCTGTCAGGTCTGGACAGACTAGATGCAGGAAGGATGTTTCTGATGGCCGGGGAGTCCAGAACCAGGGGTCATAGTCTAAGGATAAGGGGTAAGCCATTTAGGACTGAAATGAGGAGGAATTTCTTCACCCAGAGAGTGGTGAACCTGTGGAATTCTCTGCCACAGAGGGCGGTGGAGGCCAGTTCATTAAATATATTCAAGAAAGAGTTGGATATGTTTCTTGAGGCTGAAGGGATCAAGGGATATGGGGAAAAGGCAGGGACAGGGTACTGAATTTGGATGATCAGCCATGATCACATTGAATGGCGGAGCAGGCTCGAAGGGCTGAATGGCCTACTCCTGCTCCTATCTTCTATGTTTCTATGTAAGGGCTTCCGCTCCCTTAACGTCCAGCTGGTGTGTAACCACAGGAAGAACATTATGCATGTTTGCGCCAAGTTCCCTGGCAGTTGCCATGACTCGTTCATCCTGTGGCAGTCTAATGTGCCTCAGCTGTTCAATCTGCCAACCCAACTTTCTGGATGGCTACTTGGAGACAAGGGCTATCCCCTGAAGACGTGGCTAATGACACTGATGAGGAGGCCATTAAACGAAGCTGAGGAGCACTACAATGTGAGATACATTTCCACTAGAAGCATCATAGAGTAAACCATCGGCTTGCTCAAAATGCAATTCAGATGCCTCGACAGATCTAGTGGAGCCCTACAGTACTCACCAGCCCGGGTCTCCAGAATCATCGTGGTCTGCTGAGCACTGCACAACATCGCACAGCAGCATGGCTTACCGCTGCCTGAGGAACAACTGGCTCAGCACACAGCCTCCTCCTCCTCGGAGGAGGAGGAGGAGGATGCAGATGAGGAAGACCTTGCGGACGCTTTCACCAGCATATGAGCACATTGCTGGCCGTGAGGCAAGGGATGCACTAATCCATGCCAGATTCATGTAAATTAACGCAGCAACCACATGTGGCTGGCACATGGAAATGAGTGTCTGGCCGACCTTCTTAACACACTATACAGCATCTGTACAATAAACTGGGATCCTATCACTCTCAGCGCCATCATTACAGATGAAAGGTGCCCTGACCCCTCACTGTGACACTTCCATTTCTGAGCACACATAGGCCAACTCTTTGAATCTTTGCCATTGCATCTCTTTATTACAATTGACATAATGATGAAAATCTTCACTTTGTTTTATATCAAAACACCCAATGACTACCCTTGTGACTATTTGTGTGTTAACTTTCTGTTACGTGTGCTTCTCCGTGGTGCTTCCCCTGTGGCTTCAGCTGATGTTGAGGCACCTTGCTCATTTCCATGTTGCACCTGCTTCGACGCCTTTGGCAGGCATTCTCTGAGTTTGGGAGCCTGGGAGGGCTTGGCAACAGTCTGCTCCTCCTGCGGCTGTGCAGGGGCTGAGACGGCCATCTCAGTTGGGTGAGAAATCGGGGTCTCTGACCGAGAGCTCCGCAGTGGCATGGGAGTGTGAGCGCTTGGAGAGGAGCCCACACTTCCTTGTCACCCACCAACATCCCTCTCATGGGTCACCTGCACTTCACTGCTAACAAGTAGCTGGAGAACACCTTGCTGCACATCAGTGGGACCATGAGGACCCGTCTCTGTACTGACAGTCCACATAATGGGGACATCCATATTCCTCTGGTTCCTCTCCTCAGTGGATGCCCATCTATCCTCCATAGCAGACCATCTATTTAGAAGAGTCACCATGTTCATTTGCGTCTGGCGATTTATGTCCTTCGTGGAGGTTGCCATCCTTTCGATGGCGGCACCTACATTCGCCATTGAGTGCACCACGGCATTGCTCATGTTTGAGGTGGACTCCTCCATTCTCTGCACATCGCCGTTACAGTGGTTGCAAACCCTGTCAGAGACTCCTGCACTTGTTCCTGAAGTTCCAGCACCACTCTATTTCTGGATGGCCCCAGAGGCACAGCGTCCACATGCAGCTGAGCACAGCTAGGAGCATCCCGCACTCTCCGACGAGGACTCTCCACTGCTGTCCCTGTCTCCACCATCTGCTGATGCTCACTTGTGAACTGTGATACACCAGGTGACAACACTAATCTATCTCGCGAATGACCCACCGAGATGCGCGTCTCTGCGCTGGTGCTGGGTGCGCTCAATTCCGCTGACGCTGCACCCTCAGAGGTTGCAGCTTCCTCTGAGGAGTCTTCCGGCTCTTCCTCCTGGACAGTGGGGAAGGGGGCTCTCGATGGTCCTGTGGGGGAGTAAAGGCATGAGTTAGACATGTGATATTAACGTAGCAGACACATCCCATTGTGCAGATGATCAGAACTCAATCTGTATGAACATCAAATGCCATATCAGTCACTCATGTAATCTAAATGAGAGGGTTGCAAATCTATTCTGTCCACCAGCTTGCTCTACTGTGCCCGTCTCTCCGTCCCCCACTTCCAGCTCCTCAGCACCTCCGACAATGTCGAGAGCAGCCTCCTCAGCGGTGGTCAAATGCGCCAAGGAAGGTGGCCCTCCTCCTGTCCTCCCCCTCTCCCTCTTATTGTGGGCTCTCTTTTCCTGCAATGAGGGACACAAGTGGAGTTTGAGCGAGAATGTTGGAGGGAGTGTAGAGAATCCATAGCATAGATGCTTAGAGGGAGACAAAGATGGAGTGAGGTGCCAATACCAAGGTCCCTCCCTGTGCGTTGTTAGTTGTTGCCATTGCATAACAGTGATAGCGAATGTGAGGGGTGCATAGTAGAATGGTGGAGTGATTCTGTACATAGGGAGAGAGGGATGGTTAAGGGTGCAAGGGATGTAAGGGTAGGTTAGGATATGCAGGAGTAGGTTGCCAATGCAGAGTGCTAGTGATGAGAGGAGATGGGGAGCAGGTTGAAGGTAAGTGTGATGTTATACTCACTTTTGCTGAGTGTAGCAGATCATTGACCCTTTTGCGGCACTGAACCCAGGTGCGTGAGCACAAAGACCTGGCGCTCACCTCCTCAGCAATTTGCAGCCAGGCTGCCTTGGTTTGCTGAGGAGGCTTCCTCCGTTGATTTGAGGGGAGCAGAACCTCTTTGCGGCCTCTCAGTCCCTCCACAAGAACATGGAGAGAGTCATCATCAAATCTTGGAGAGGCCTTTGATCTTGAACCACTCATCTCTCTATCTGCCACACAGAAAAGCATCATAAAATGAAGGCAAAATCACAAGGCTGCACGGGCCCCCTTAATGCAGCTGAATGGAAGATGTCAGCAGAAGCGAGCAGCAGACCCGAACCCACTGATTGGGCCGGCAACGCGCACGACGGGCTTAATAAGCCCAGTTAAGGGAAAATTGTTAATGCGGAGCAGATTAAACTGGCAGCGGGACTGGAACCCGCCAACCTGACTCCAACCCGCCTCCATTCGGAAAATCATGGCCAACGTTTCAGGTCGATGACCTTGCACCAGAACTGGAAGAAATTAAAGATTTAACAGTTTATAAGCAAGTCTCTTTCTTAGGCAGTCCCTCGGAACCGAGAATGACTTGCTTCCACATTAAAAATGAGTTCGCAGGTGACTGATGAGTCCAATGCTCCCATTTTTTCAGACAGCAGGTGCTGGTAATGTTTCTGCTGCTGCCATTTACACCTCCTCTCGACCCATCTTTTGTTTCTTTATTGTCCCATTACCACCCCCTTTTACCTTGCACTGTCATCCCTTTCGTCGTTTAATCATTCCTGCCCTCCACCCTATCCCTGACCTTCCCTTTTGTGCTTTCCTTTCCCCCCACCCGCTCCCTTTGCCCCGGCTCTGTACTTGCTCATAAACTGTTATCTCTCCACAGCTGCTGCTGGACCTGCTGAGTGTTTCCAGCATTTTGTTTTTATTTTATTCTGTGTCTAATTGTGCCATACATCAACTCCTGGATGAGTTGAAATTTTCTTCGGCTCAATCTTAACAAAACAAAAGCCACATTTTCAACTCCTGCCAATACCTCCATGTCTCTGGCCCTGGCTCTAACTCTGACTCCATCAATCTCTTGGCTGCTCACTCAGGCTGAATCTGATAGTGTTAGATTCAGCCTCTCACCTTGGGGCCCTGCTTGACCCTGAAATAAGCTTTTTATTCCACCTCTTATCTGTCCTCAAGACTCATTCCTCCTCTTGCAACATTGTCTGCCTATGCCCTTACCTCCGTCCACTGCTGCTGCAGCCCTAATCCATATAATTTCAGGATCGATTTCTCAAATACTACCTTAATTGACCTCACTTGTCACTATCCTGTCTCTGCTGTATGAAGTCCCACATATCTTAACCCTCCATGCTCCACTGTCTCCCTGGTCCTCAGTATTTTTGTTCCCATTTTTCAAATCCCTCCTCAGCCTTTCTCCAGCCATTTCAGCAATCTTTCTCAGTCAGGCATTCCAACTTCTGCTGCACCCACCCCCACAAGCCTTGGTCAGATGCTGGGTGCCTGAAATACATACGAATTAGGAGCAGGCGTAGGCCAGTTGGCTCCTCAAGCCTGCTCCGCCATTCAATAAGATCATGGCTGATCTGATTATTCCACATTCCTGCCTACCCCCGATAACCTTTCACCCCTTGCTTTCAAGAATCTATCTACCTCTGCCTTAAAAATATTCAAAGACTCTGCTTCCACCGCCCTCAAAACAAACAAAGAGGTCTTTGTTTAATCTTCATACATGAAACATCAGAGAGGAAGAATTTTTTAAATTTTTATTTGCTTATGGGATCTGGGCGTCGCCTTGAACCGCTGCAGTCCGTGTGGTGATAGTACTCCCACAGTGCTGTTAGGTATGGAGTTCCAGGATTTTGACCCAGCGACGATGAAGGAATGACGATATATTTCTAAGTCAGGATGGTGTGTGACTTGGAGGGGAGCTTGGAGGTGGTGGTGTTCCCATGTGCCTGCTGCCCTTATCCTTCTAGGTGGAAAAGGTCACGGGTTTGGGAGGTGCTGCCAAAGAAGCCTTGGCGAATTGCTGCAGTGCATCTTGTAGATGGTACACACTGCAGCCACGGTACATCAGTGGTGGAGGGAGTGAATGTTTAAGGTGGTGGATGGGGTGCCAATCAAGTGGGCTGCTTTGTCCTGGATGGTGTCGAGCTTCTTGAGTGTTGTTGAAGCTGCACGCATCCAGGCAAGTGGAGAGTATTCCATTACACTCCTTACTTGTGCCTTTGGGGAGTCAGGAGGTGAGACACTCGCCGCAGAATACCTAGCCTCTGACCTGCTCTTGTTGCCACAGCATTTATGTGGCTGGTCCATTTAAGTTTCTGGTTAATGGTGACCCCCCAGGATGTTGATAGGGGGGGATTCAGCGACAGTAATGCCATTGAATGTCATGGGGAGGTGGTTAGACTCTCGCTTGTTGGAAATAGTCATTGCCTGGCATTTCTGTGGCGCGAATGTTACCTGCCACTCATCAGCCCAAGCCTGAACATCATCCAGGTCTTGTTGCATGCGGGCATGGACTGCTTCATTATCTGAGGAGTTGTGAATGGCGCGGAACACTGTGCAGTCATCAGCGAACATCCCCATTTCTGACCTTATGTTGGAGGGAAGGTCATTGATGAAGCAGCTGAAGATGGTTGGGCCTAGAACACTGCCCTGAGGAACTCCTGCAGCGATGTCCTGGGGTTGTGATGATTGACCTTCAACCACCACAACCATCTTCCTTTGTGCTAAGTATGACTCCAACCAGTGGAGCGTTTTCTCCCCTGATTCCCATTGACTTCAGTTTTACTAGGGCTCCTTGATGCCAGACTCGGTCAAATGCTGCCTTGATGCCAAGGGCAGTCACTCTCACCTCACCTCTGGAATTCAGCTCCTTTGTCCATGTTTGGACCAAGGCTGTAACAAGGTCTTGGCGGAACCCAAACTGGGCATCAGTGAGCAGGTTATTGGCGAGTAAGTGCCACTTGATGGCACTGTCGATGACACCTTCCATCACTTTGCTGATGATTGAGAGTAGGCTGATGGGGCGGTAAATGGCCGGGTTGGATTTGACCTGCTTTTTGTGGACAGGACATACCTGGGCAGTTTTCCACATTGTCGGATAGTTGCCAGTGTTGTAGCTGTACTGGAACAGCTTCAATAGTCATTGCTGGGTTCCCATATTGGGGACCCTGCTTCAGATCCCATTGGATCTGACGGTAATATGAAAGGCTCCTAGCTGGGAACATGGGTTCAGATTCCACTAGCTGTAGTGGAATAGAATGCTGGATTTCTTGGCTGAAATCGTAGCCGTGCTATTGGTGCTAGATTCCCATGCAGGATGTCAGGGCTTGAATCCTAGGTCTTGACGATTGAAACATGTTCTCTTTTTCTAAACAATGTCAATGTTGCCATTTTTAAAGCAAGCATATAATAAAAGAGCTCTAAGTTAGGATGTTGGAATTGTAGCAGTAGGTTTCATGTTGGGGCTGTTGTCTTGTTAGCTATCTACTAGGTGTAGGTCATTGTAACAGGAGGGCTCCATGTTGGGATGGCGCACCATAGCAGGTTTGGTCTGTGTTGCGTCATAGCAGAGGACTCTATGTTGGGTGTAGGACATTATAGTGGGACAGTTCCATATAGGGTTACACATTGAGTGTAGGCTTCATAGTACGAGTGCTCAATGCTGGGGATGAGCATTGTACTATGGGGTGCTCTGCGTTGGTGTTGAGGGACCTTACTGGGGTTGCTTTGTATTGGGGTGGGGAATTGTAAGGAGGCTCTGTGTTGGAGGTGAGACCAGTTTTAATTTATTAACTAATTTGCATTATGTAAATGTTCTTTGCTGCCAAGTTGCCATGGCACTGCTTCTCATCTTTTCCTTTTCTTAGAAAGGAAGTTGGTGTTTTCTAACACTCTATCTTTCTGCACAGCTCGGCAGTATGGAGACTGATTACGCAAAACTCAAGCGGAAGTACAAGGAGCTTAAAGCCAAAAGTCATGAGGTGATCAGTGCTGCGAGTAAGGAGCAAGATGTTCAGGAGGTGAGTGAGAGATTTGACTTCGATCTGTGAGAAAGGATTTGTTGAACAAGGACATCTTGATGCATTAGGAGCCATTTCATACCTACCCGGAGTGTGATACTGTCAGAATGAAGCATATCTTACACTTGAGGAGTGCATTTGACAATCTCAGAAAGTGGAAGGTAGAATAATGTTTTGTTCTTCAGACCTCTCAGTTGTGCATGATAAATAATTTAGTCAAAAACAGAAAATGTGGCTGCCTTGACCTGAGCTATATGGAGCAGAAGATGCAGATTCAATTCCTTGTTTATGTTGAAAAATACTGATGTCAGCCAGACAGCAGTAGGGGCATTCTAAGTAGCCTCAGTGCCCTAATCTAGAGATGGATAGCACGAATCAGCCAGGGATTGTGATCCAGATTGCTGGGATATGCTTCTGTGTGGGTATTGGGAGAGGGCAGAATTGGTCTCAGCCATGATGTCCTCCACTGCCTAGGCTGACACATAAAGATGAGTGTGGTGTTGGATGGCACCTGTGTAACAGTACCTCAATAGGAGTCAGTGCCATTGGGATAGTAGGGGAAACATTTTTTGGAGGGATGGCGATGAGGCGTTTTAAAATGGAGCCCTGATTGAAAGGGTTGTGCCTTGTATTCTGCGAACACTGCTAATTGGTCTTTGCATTACCTCCAACAGCATGTGAAAAGGAGTAGCGAGGCGATGGAGAACATACAGCTAAGGCTTGAAGAAGAAATTAAAAAGCGGGAGTACTTTGAAGCTGCACTAGCTAGTGCCCAGCAGTCAAAAATACGAGAAGAGGAGGTAGGACTGTGAGGAAATTGCTCCATTTGACATTGGAGATGGGAGCTTCACCAGCTGGATCAGAATATCTGCTGCTGAACCCATTCTTTTTTGGTGGTGTGAGGCAGATTAGAAAACATGTAAAATAATTATAAAGACAATCTTAAAGAGACAGTACAATGTTTTTAATTTTGTTTTTGGATTTTACAGTACCATCTGCTGTAATACACTGTTGCTTACGTACATTTTTAAACAATGGAGTAAGACCCCAGCTTAGCCATAAATGGAGTGTGGTAATGACAATCCATTAAAATATTTTTTTTCTTGAGCATTTCAGACATACTGATGCAGCAAGCGCCTGGGGACAGTTTACTATGTCAAAGGTGCTATATAAATGCAAGTTGTTGTTGTTTAGGTAGTAGGACTAACTTGAGAAGTTTAAGCAAATTGTAACCAAGAACAGAAAATGCTGGAGACAGTCGACAGATCAGGCAGCACCCATCAAGGAAACAAGAGTCAGTTGGCAGTTAAGATATAAAACCTTCCTCAGAACTGAAAGATATTGCAGGTGAACAGCATTTAATAAGGAACAGAAAAAGGGGAACAGGGGAAAAAACACATGCGCAATGTCCACACGCACAGGAAAGTACATAGAATGACCTGCAAAGTGCGACGGTGGGGATCAGGAACTTATTAAAGGGCAGAAGTGATATGCACAGGCAACAAGAGGGAGGCATAGTGACAGAAATTTAAGAAATAAAAGTTAGATACGAGACACATATCTATCCCCCTTTAAAGCTCCACTTTGCCAATGTTTTCATTCTTCTCATTCCACGTACCTATCCTCTTTCAACATTTTACCCTTTAAATAAATAGTAGTCATTTGAACAGTCAGGAAGGATTGTTAGGGGAGAAGTCTGGGACAAGAAAGTTCAAACTTGAATATCTATAGCTGTTTTTATGTTGATCTTGTTCTGGTGGCTCTAGATGCACAGGGTTCCCACAAATGGCTGCATGGCCAGATTTTGTTTTAAGAGCAATGGGCTGGAAGACCCACTGAAATTCTGAACAATGTGTACTTATTTCAAAATTTTACAATTTGCATTTATATAGAAAAACTTCTCAACACTTTACAGTGCAGTGAAGAGAAAAATGAACACTCAGCAGGAGGGAAGTAAAGTAGATGGAATTAAGGAATGGGGCTGAAAGAGCAAGTGAAGAGAAATATATTTTAAAAGCTTTTGTAAGGAGGAGAGAGGAGATAAGGTGGAGGGATTTTCATAGGGGGTTCATGAGAGCAGGGGCATGGTGGCTGCCAATGGTGGGAGTGAAGAGGACGAGAACAAAGGAGTGGACCAGTGTTGAGTAGCAAAGGGTTTGAGCAGAGAATACGGCTGAAGAAAGTTCGTGGTAATGGAGGTATTTGAAGGCAAGGTCTAGGATCTTGAAGTTGATTGGTAGGGGAAGGGGGAGCCAGTGGAGCTTGGCAATGACCAGGGTACAGGCTTAGCCAGAAATTGAGAAGCATAAAACAATAACCTCAAACTAATATCAGTGGCATAAAAAACACGCCCAAGACTGTTTTTCCCTAACTATAGGCGGCCAAAGTTCCAATTCCAGTTTCTTTAATCTTTCACCAGCATTTGCCTCCCTTTGTACAGTTCTGTGCTCTGGGAAAGAAAATGACAGAATCTCATGAAACAGTTTGTAACATTTGTCTCATTTACCTCAACATTAATCTACTTGAAGAAAAGCAAATTTAAGAAAGTCAATTTTTGCAGTAGATATTTGTGTTTGTAAAATTTCCAGTGCTTTTTTAAAATAAACGATATTAATGTGACTGAGTCATATCGATCAAAAAGGTCTGGGTTCAATCCCCAGTCTGTGCTGGTCTCACCCAGAGTGGTGATTGGAGTTTTACCAATAAACTCCGTCCCTCTGGACTAGAGTAGGAGGGAAATCAGCCAGGCTGCTGCTTCTGATTGCAGTCCAGTGACTTCTGCTGAAATGTGCATCCACGTAGCTATTGAGCAAGGGCAGCATTCGGTCTGGATTTGAGGTCCCTGCAGTCAAATATCCTGCCAGCCCTTACTATCTAGATTTGCACATGGAACCATACTCCAGCAAGTATTTGGTGCCTTCAGGAGATGGGAGAGGATGAGACTGATGGTGATGGGATAAAGGATAAAAAAAAGCACTGTACTAATGTGGCGTTTCCTGCCTTCCGCAGGAGCTGGAAGCTTTCAGGACTCAAGTGCACTTTCTGAATTTGGAGCTGAAGGATTATCGTGCAGCAACAGAACAGAATCGGTTATTAAATCAAGCTCTTGAAAGGATGCAAATGGAGAACAGTGCTCAAGAGCAGAAGGTGAGGTGATAATACATAGCAGCAACTAATACAATACCTAATATCGCTGCAATGTGCAGTCACAGCAGTACACCTGAATACCAATACCACTCACCAGATCCAATTCTGAGATAATCGTAAGCTGATATGCAAAGTTCACTCCCTAACATTCTGTATATCTTGGATATATACCAAACTATGAAGTACCTTTTACAAGTTTGCATTCCCAGCAGGGAGTCTTACTCATGATTTTCCAGTTATTTAAATGACGGGAACATTGTGAGAGCCGCATATCAGGCACACCGACCATCCTGCCCGATTCTATGATATGCCCGCCCATCAAGGCAGGCTCCGAGCCAAGAGCACAAACTCGTAAAATTTATCCCTGTGCACACTGTACATAGGAGTACATTCAGCCCCTCGAGATTGTTCTGCTATACAATTAGATAATGACTGATCTGAGCAGAAGTACAGGTTATGGTGTGTGGCCCAAATAAGTGTTCTCTATACAAACGCATGGAATATAAGGAACAAATTGAATGAATTACCAGCGCAAGTTCAACTTCGAGGGAAGGGTATGGTAGCTATTACTGAGACATGGCTGCAAGAGGTAGGCCTGTGGCAGATGGTGAGAACTAACACGAGGGAAAAACCTACTTGACCTCGTCCTCACCAAACTACCTGTCGCCGATGTATCTGTCCATGACAGTATTGGTAGCAGTGACCACCGCAAAGTCCTTGTGGAGACAAAGTCCCGTCTTCATACTGAGGACACCCTCCATCATGTTGTGTGGCACTACCACCGTGCTAAATGGGATAGATTGAGAACAGATCTGGGCATCAATGAGACACTGTGGGCCATCAGCAGCAGCAGAATTGTATTCCACCACAATCTGTAACCTCATGGCCTGGCATATCCCTCACTCTACCATTACCATCAAGCCATGCGACCAACCCTGGTTCAATAAAGAGTGTAGAAGAGCATGCCAGGAGCAGCACCAGGCATACGTAAAAATGAGGTGCCAACCTGGGGAAGCTGCAACACAGGACTACATGCATGCTAAACAGCAGAAGCAGCAGAGCTAAGCGATCCCTCACCAACGGATCAGATCAAAAGCTCTGCAGTCCTGCCACATCCAGTTGTGAATGGTGGCCGACAATTAAACAACTAACGGGAGGAGGAGGCTTCATGAACATCCCCATCCTCAATGATGACGGAGCCCAGCACGAGAGTGCAAAAGACGAGGCTGAAGTGTTAGCAACCATCTTCAGCCAGAAGTGTCGAGTGGATGATCCATCTCTGCCTCCTCCTGAGGTCCCCACCATCACAGAAGCGAGTCTTCAGCCAATTCAATTCACTCCACGTGATATCAATAAATGGCTGAGCGCCCTGGATACAGCAAAGGCTATGGGCCCTGACAAAAGCTCAACTGTTGTGCTGAAGACTTGTGCTCCAGAACTAGCCGCGTCTCCAGCCAAGCTGTTCCAGTATAGCTACAACACTGGCATCTACCCAACAATGTGGAAAACTGCCCAGGTATGTCCTGTCCACAAAAAGCAGGACAAATCCAATCCAGCCAATTACCGCCCCATCAGTCTACTCTCAATCATCAGCAAAGTGATGGAAGGTGTCGTCGACAGTGCTATCAAGCGGCACTTACTCACCAATAACCTGCTTACCGATGCTCAGTTTGGGTTCTGCCAAGACCACTCGGCTCCTGACCTCATTACAGCCTTGGTCCAAACATGGACAGAAGAGCTGAATTCCAGAGGTGAGGTGAGAGTGACTGCCCTTGACATCAAGGAAGCATTTGACTGAGTGTGGCATCAAGGAGCCCTAGCAAAACTGAAGTCAATGGGAATCAGGGGGAAAACTTTCCACTGGTTGGAGTCATACCTAGCACAAAGGAAGATGGTTGTGGTGATTGAAGGTCAATCATCACAGCCCCAGGACATCGCTGCAGGAGTTCCTCAGGTCAGTGTCCTGGGACCAACCATCTTCAGCTGCTTCATCAATGATCTTCCCTCCATCATCAGGTCAGAAGTGGGGATCTTCACTGATGATTGCACAGTGTTCAGTTCCATTCGCAACTCCTCAGATATTGAAGCAGTTCATGCCTGCATGCAGCAAGACCTGAATGACATTCTGGCTTGGGCTGATAAGTGGCAAGTAACATTCGCACCACACAAGTGCCAGGCAGTGACGATCTCCAACAAGAGATCGTCCAACCACTGCCCCTTAACATTCAGCGGCATTACCATCGCCGAATCCCCCACCATCAACATCCTGGGGGGGGTCACCATTGACCAGAAACTTAATTGGACCAGCCACAAAAATACCATGGCTACAAGAGCAGGTCAGAGGCTGTGTATTCTGCAGCGAGTGTCTCACCTCCTGACTCCCCAAATCCTTTCCACCATCTACAAGGCGCAAGTCAAGTGTGTGATGGAATACTGTCCACTTGCCTGGATGAGTGCAGCTCCAACAACACTCAAGAAGCTCGACACCATCCAGGACAAAGCAGCCCGTTTGATTGGCACCCCATCCACCACCTTAAACATTCACTCCCTGCACCACCGGCGCATCATGGCTCCAGTGTGTACCATCTACAAGATGCACTGCAGCAACTCGCCAAGGCTTCTTTGGCAGCACCTCCCAAACCCGCAACCTCTACCACCTAGAAGGACAAGGGCAACAGACGCATGGGAACACCACCCCCTCCAAGTTCCACTCTAAGGCCCCGATTTTCGGGCAGCTGTCGGGTGGCTTTTCATGCGGCCGTGGTCCGAAAATCGCGGAAAAAGCGGGTCGGGACCCCCCCCCCCACCGCCTGATTCCCCGCCCCGTCCGACTTTCGGACCGCCGTTTCCACGCGCCCCGCTTCAGTCCTGCCCGCCGCTGGCGGGACTGCTCGTCGCAGCACTAATCACCAATGATCACCTTGTTAAGGACGATTTTCCCGTGCCGTTGCGACTTTGGGGCTTTCCCCACCTGAAACCCGCCTGCGGGGAACCCCGCCGATGAGAGCTGGCGTGAAAACAGCTGGCTTGCTTGCTTGCAGCAGTAGGTCGCTGAGGGCTGAAGAGATTTAAAGAGGCAGCATTTGCAGGCTGCAGGACCTTGTTGATCAAGGCTTGGGGGAACTATTTGAAGCCTTAAGAGCAGCTGCAGAAAGTTGGAGCCTCACACACTTCTTCAGTGTGAGCTCCTGGGAAGCCCCTCTCACCACCCTAACTCAGGACCTCCTCAACCGAGGCATCTGCTAGAAGCATGGGAGGCCTTTGGCACCTTCCCTTCCTGGCATTAGAGGATCTCCAACAGCAGAGGTGACAGCAGCAGAACCAGGAACAGCAGGATGATTACCAGGAGCACCAGGCTGCTGCTCACTCACCTGAAGCTGCACAAGCCAGAAGGGGCCAGCGCTTGGAAGTGGCTTGAGAGCACCTTGCTGCGCTTTAGGGGGCCAGTGGGACCCGTTTCTGCACTGGCAGTCCTACTCAGAAGGACTTCCATGAAGAACTGGTTTCTCTGTTCAACAGATGGCCAACGCTCCTCAAGAGATGTCATTCTCTTATGAGCACTCGCCATGTTTTCCGTATGCTGGCGAGTTATCTCCTCCATGGAGGTTGCCAACCTTTCCATGGTGATGCGTTCATGCACCAATGACTCCACAAAGGCTCTGCTCATGGTCGCTATGGACTCCTCCATTCGCTCCACACTCGCAGCGACCCTGGAGACAAAACCTGCCAGAGACTCCTGCATCTGTGCATGGAGATCCATCACCTCTTCTCTTGTGGATGGACCCAGAGGCAGAGGGTCGTCATGCAGCACAGCTGAGCTGAGCTGGCAGAGTCCTGCGCCCTCCGACGAGGACTCTCCACTGCTGTCCCTGTCTCCAGAATCTGCTGAGTCTCACTTGTGAGATGTGAAACACCAGGTGACAACACTACTCTATGTCCTGAAGGTCCCCCCGAGGTGTGAGTGTCTGCGCTGGTGCTGGGTGCGCTTACTTCTGCTGATGCTGCGCCCTCAGAGGTTGGAGCTTCCTCTGAGGAGTCTGGCTGCACAGCCTCTTCCTCCTCCACAGTGAGGACGGGGGCTCTGGATGGTACTGTGGGGGAGTAAAGGAAGGAGTTAGAGATGTTAATGCCAAGGTTCTTCTGGTGACTCCCAGCGAGTTGACATCTGCTGACACCTGCATCCATGCAGCATTGGTCTCAGTGGGAGGCCTCTTCCTCCCTGACCTAGGGAAGAAGACCTCCCTGTGGGCCCTAACCCCATCCAATAATGCCTGCAGTGAAGCCTCGTCGAATTTGAAGGCAGCTCGGCCTCTGCCGCTGGCAGCAGCTGGTGCAGGCTCCTCTGCCATTGTGCAAGAGTGGTTGAGAAGCCTGCAGAGGTGGAGAAGCTTGCTGGACACTTTGAAAGCACCACGAATGATGACATCATAGTGTGGGGATTTCTGACTCGAATTGGACAATTAGCAAGGCTTCCCACATGCTGGGAATTAATTGGCCACTTGAGGGAAAATTGCGTGGAGCTGGCTGACACTTTTTTATGTGTGTCAGAAACCCCACATTTGGGGAAACCCGACCATTTCCCACACAAGCCGAAAATCGGGGCCTAAGTCACACATCATCCTGACTTGGAAATATATCGCCGTTCCTTCATCGTCGCAGGGTCAAAATCCTGGAACTCCCTCCCTAACAGCACTACGGGAGTAGCTTCACCACAAGGACTGCAGCATTTCAAGAAGGCGGCTCACCACCACCTTCTCGAGGGCAATTAGGGATGGGCAATAAATGCTGGCCTTGCCAGCGAGGCCCACAACCCGTGAACGAATAATAAAAAAAAGACAGTCAGGACTGGGAACTGAATATAGTGTACCAGGTTATAAGGTCTACAGGAAGGATAGGGAATCTGGTAAAGAGGATGGAGTAGCATTAGTGATTAAGGATGAAATTACATCTATGGTAAAAGATGATATAACAAGAGGTAAGCAGGCAGTGGAGACTTTATGGGCAGAATTGTGAACTAGAAAAGGATTTAAGACAGTAGTAGCAATTGTGTATAGGCCTCCTGGTAGCAGCTATGAAGTAGCAGAGTGTACTAATACAGAGATTAGGCAAGCATGTAGTACAGGCAGAGTGGTTTTAATGGGGGATTTTAACTTCCATATAGATTGGGATAAGCAGATTAACTCATGTCAGAAAGGTTGCGAATTTCTTGAGTGTGTTCAGGATAGTTTTCTGCAACAATATGTCCCAAAACAACAAGGGGGCAGGCCATATTAGATTTGATAATGAGCAATGAGCCAGATTTAGTGAACAGCCTAATGGTGCGTGAACATTTATCTAATAGTGACCATAACATGATTGAGTTCAATGTTGTGTTTCAAAGGGAGAAATGCGAAACATCTACTAAGATTCTAGATTTAGGTAAGGCCAACTTCAATGGGATGAGACAGAAACTGTCCACAGTAAACTGGGCAAATCTGTTAATGGGTAAAATGACAGGAGGTGTTCAAAACAGAATTTAACGTGACACAGAACCAGTTTGTACCCCTACAAGGGCTCTACTTGTCAAAAAAAAAGTAATGGACAACATAAAACTAAAAGAAAAAGCGTACAAGAATGCAAAAAATAGCACAGATCCTGGTGAATGGGAAAGATCCAAAGAACAGCAAAGGGTGACAAAACAGATAGTAAGAGCTACAAAAAGGGAGTATGAAAAGAAACTTGCAAGGGTATCAAAATCAACACAAAAAACTTTTACAGTTATATTAGGAAAAAGAGGCTGGTTAAGAGCAATGTGGGCCACTTAAAAACTAACAGTGATGATACTATAAATCAAAATAAGGAAATGGGGGACATGTTAAATAATTACTTTGCGTCACTATTTACAGTAGAGGAAAAGGATAGCCCATGCCGGACATCCCAAGGAAACTAATATTGAACTGGGGACGGGGACTGGTCAAAATTAACGTAAGCAAATTAACAGTAATGAAGAAAATAATGTAAGAAGTCACACAACACCAGGTTATAGTCCAACAGCTTTATTTGAAATCACAAGCTCCGAAAGCTTGTGATTTCAAATAAAGCTGTTGGACTATAACCTGTGTTGTGTGACTTCTTACATTTGTCCACCCCAGTCCAACACCGGCATCTCCACACCATGAAGAAAATAATGGCACTAAAGAGTGACAAATCCCCAGCACCCAGATGGTTTTCATCCCAGGGTTTAAAGGAAGTAGGTGAGAACATTGCAGATGCCCTAAATATGATCTTCCAAAATTCTCTCGATTCGGGAACTGTTCCTTTTAGATTGGAAAATTGCGCACACTCCGCTAATTAAGAAAAGTGAGAGAGGGAAACCAGGGAATTATAGACCGGTTAGCTGGCCTTTATTTCTAGAGGACTAGAATACAAGGGGGTAGAAGTCATGCTACAGCTATACAAAGCCTTGGTTAGACCACACCTGGAATACTGTAATAACAACAGAAAATGCTGGAAATACTCAGCAGGCCAGGCAGCATCCGTGGAGAGAGAAACAGAGTTAACATTTCAGGTCTGGGACCCTTCATCAGAACTGGAAAAAGCTGGAGATGTAACAGATATTAAGCAGGTGCAGAGACGGGGGTGGGGGGGGGGGTGGTTTAGATGGGGAGGAAGGAATAGAAAGAACACCCTGTGCTTTTGTAAGAGGCAGGAAAGATAAAATGTTGCAAATGGGAATGGCAAAAATCATACTGCATGAAAAATGGGGGCAGGGATAATTATCTGAAATTGTTGAACTCCATGTTGAGTCCGGCAGGCAGCAAAGTGCCCAATCGAAAGATGAGGTGCTGTTCCTCGAGCTTACGTTGAGCTTCATTGGAACAATGCAATAGCCCGAGGACAGAAAGATCAGAGTGGGAATGAAGCGGTGAATTAAAGTGACAGGCGACCGGAAGCTCAGGGTCACCCTTAAGGACTGAACGGAGGTGTTCCGCAAAGCGGTTGCCCAATCTGCGTTTGGTCTCCCCAATGTAGAGGAGACCACATCGTGAGCAACGAATACAGTATACTAAATTGCAAGAAGTACAAGTAAATCGCTGTTTCACCTGGACGGGGTGTTTGGGGCCCTGGACAGTGGGAAGGGAGGAGGTAAAAGGGCATGTGTTACATCTCCTGCGCTTGCACGGGAAGGTGCCAGGTGAAGGAGAAGGGCTGTTGGGGGTGATTGAGGAGTGGACCAGGGTGTCGCGGAGGGAGCGGTCCCTTCAGAATGCTGAAAGGGGAGGTGAGGGGAAGATGTGTTTGGTGGTGGGATCACGTTGGAGGTGGCGGAAATGGTGGAGGATGATCCGTTGAATGTGGAGGCTGGTGGGGTGAAAGGTGAGGACAAGGGGAATCCTAACGTGGTTCCGGGAGGGAGGGGAAGGGGTGAGAGCAGAAGTGCGGGAAATAGAACGGACACGGTCAAGGGCCGTGTCAACCACGGTAAAAAGAGGTGAGGGAGGGGACCTGAGTAGGACTGGAACAAAGAGTGTTCCACATATCCCATGAACAGGCAGGCATAGCTAGGGCCCATGCAGGTTCCCATAGCAACACCTTTAATTTGGAGGAAGTGAGTGGAGTCAAAGGAGAAGTTGTTCAATGTGAGAACAAGTTCAGCCAGGCGGAGGAGGGTGGTCGTGGATGGGGACTGGTTGGGCCTCTGTCCAAGGAAGAAATGGAGCGCCCGAAGGCCGTCCTGGTGGGGGATGGAGGTGTAGAGGGATTGGACGTCCATTGTGAAAAGGAGACGGTTGGGGCCAGGAAACTGGAAATTGTTAAAGTGACGGAGGGCGTCGGAAGAGTCGCGAATGTAGGTGGGAAGAGACTGGACAAGGGGAGAAAAAATAGAGTCGAGATAGGAAGAGATAAGTTCCGTGGGGCAAGAACAGGCTGAAACGATTGGTCTACCAAGGCAGTCCTGTTTGTGGATCTTGGGAAGGAGGTAGAAGCGGGGTTGGGGGACTATGAGGTTGGCAGCCATGGAGGGAAGATCTCCAGAGGAGATGAGGTCAGTGACACACTTGGAAACAATGGCTTGATGTTTGCTAGTGGGGTCATGGTCCAGGCGGAGGTAGGAGGAGGTGTTGGAGAGTTGACGTTCAGCTTCCGCACGGTAGAGGTCGGTTCGCCAAACAACAACAGCACCACCCTTATCAGCAGGTTTAATGACAATGTTAGGGTTGGATCGGAGAGAACGGAGTGCTGCAAGTTCAGAGGGAGGTAGGTTGGAGTGAGTGAGGGGAGCAAAGAAATGGAGATGGCCGATGTCACGTCGGCAGTTAGCAATGAAAAGATCTAGAGAGGGTAAGAGGCCAGAGGGAGGGGTCCAAGTAGAACGAGAATTTAGAAAGCGGGAGAAAGGGTCAGCCGTGCGGGGGGAAGACTCCTGGCCAAAGAAGTGGGCACGGAGACGAAGGCGACGGAAGAAGAGCTCAGCATCGTGCCGAGCTCGAAATTCATTCAGATGGGGGCGTGAGGGGATGAAGCTCAGGCCTTTGCTGAGGACTGATTGTTCGGGGTCAGAGAGCGGAAGGTCAGAGGGGATAGTGAAAACAGGATATATTGGCCTTGGAGAGAGTGCAGCGTAGATTTATTAGAATGATACCCGGACTCCAAGGGTTAAATTACAAAGAGAGATTACACAAACTAGGGTTGTATTCCCTGGAATTTAGAAGGTTAAGCGGTGATTTGATCGAAGTTTTTAAGATATTAAGGGGAACTGATTAGGTAGATGGAGAGAAACTATTTCCACTGGTTGGGGAATCTAGGACGAGGGGACATAGCCTAAAAGTTAGAGCCAGGCCTTTCAGGAGTGAAGTTAGGAAACACTTCTACACTCAAAGGGTGGTAGAAGTTTGGAACTCTTCTGCAAACAGCAGTTGATGCTAGATCAATTGTTAATTTTAAATCTGAGAGTGATAGATTTCTGTTAACTAAAGGTATTAAGGGATATGGGGCAAAGGTGGGTGTATGGGGTTAGGTCACAGATCAGCCATGATCTCATTGAATAGCAGAACAGGCTCGAAGGGCTAAATGGCCTACTCCTGTTCCTATGTACCTTAACTCCATGTACCCGCCTTGGTTCCGTAACCCTTAATACCCTTGCCTAACAAAAATCTATCAATCTCCGTTTTGAAATTTTCAGTTGACCCCCAGCCTTAACAGCTTTTTTGGGGGAGAGTTCCAGATTTCCACTACCCTTTGTGTGAAGAAGTGCTTCCTGACGTCATCCCTGAATGGCTTGGCTCTAATTTTAATGTTATTCCCCCTTGCTCTGGACTCCCCCCACCTATCTTAAACACCTTAATTAGAACATCTCTTAATCTTCTATATTCAAGGGAATATAAACCCAGTCTATGCCACCTGTCCCCACTATTGAACCCTTTTTGCCCCGGTATCATTCTGGTGAATCTGCGCTGCACCCCCTCCAAGGCCAATGTATCTTTCCTGAGGTGCGGGGCCCAGAACTGAACACCGTGCTCCAGATGGGGTCTAACCAGAGCTTTACATAACTGTAACATAGCTTCCACCTCACTATGCTAACAGTGTATCAGCATGTGACTGTTGGGTATATTTACCTCTGGTCACAAATGTGAACAAAAGTCAGAGCGAGAATAAAACGGGGGGGAAAACTGACTCCTCCCTCCCCTCACATTAGCAGCCGGAGGAAAATATACCTGTATGTTTAACTAAGGAGCAATTGCAATGATGAAAATAAAAATGGCTCCTGTCATTTTGTCCTGCTTTGCTTGAAAGGAACTGACTGGCCCATTCGCCTGTTCTATCGGCTCGCTTCAATCAGAGGAACATGAAGCGCCAGTACGGGAGACAGTGTGAATTGCACACCGTGCACACATTGGAGCTCTTGTGGGTAACACTTTGATTTCCTCCTTACAGTAAAGATCTGGTTGGACCCCATTTAAAGTACTGCATTCAGTTCTGGCACCGCACCTCAGGAAGGATGTATTGGCCTTGGAGTGGGTGCAGTGCAGATTCACCAGAGTGATATCTGGGCTAAAAGGGTCAAATTATGAGGAGAAGTTACATAGACAAGGCTTGTATTCCCTTGAATATAGAAGATTAAGGGGTGATGTAATTGAGATGTTTAAGATGATTAAAGGAGTTGATAGGGTAGATAGCGAGAAACTATTTCTTCTGGTGGGGGAGTCCAGAACAAGGGGGCAAATGCTTAAAATTAGAACTAAGCTGTTCAGGGGTGATGACAGAAAGCACATCTTCACACAAAGTGGAAATCTGGAACTCTCTCCCCCAAAAAGCTGTCACGGCTAGGTCAGTTGAAAATTTCAAAACGAGGATTGATTTAAAAAAACATTTTAGGCAAGGGTAGTAAAGGTTATGGAACTACGGTGGGTAGATGGAGTTAAGATGCAGATCAGCCATGATCTAATTGAATGGCAGAAAAGGCTGAAGGGGCAGGATAGCCTACTCCTGTTCCTATGTTCCATTCCTTCCCAAAATAGCAGTGTAAGTGACTGGTTATCTCCCACTCACAATGTCTCAGAATGAAGCTAGCGCCGGACCAGCAAGCTCAATATGATGCAGGTATTGGTTCCAAGAATCACTGCACAGTACTATAGGGTCCAAGAATGGCATATGCCATCTGAAAGCTGCTATGTGTACAAGGTTGGAGCAACAATGTCATTCTGTCTGCTTTCAAGATTACAAGCTAGATATGGGCGAGGTAGGCCATTTTGCCCATGTCCATATCGATTTAGAAAGAACCTAAAGCACTGCCATCACACATTCAACTGTTTCTTAAAAGGTTTGAGTTTTTGTCTTCGCTCCAGAAGTCGATTCCATGTGTTGATCACTCTCTCGCTCCTAGACATTGTGTGTGAATGCATAGCAGTGCAATCTGTGCCGCTCTCGATCTTGAGATCTGCTGCAAGGCACATTCTGGGTAGAGTATTCTAAACTGTGTTGTAAATAGAATGATTTGTGCTTAGCCACGCATTAGAATCAATATCTTCCCTCTTGTGTTGATCCAGTGAGGAAATAAATCATATCAGTTGATCGGTGGTCTCAGGAGTATAAGAATTGCTGGTATTTTACTTTCACTCATGGATGAATGCCGTTGCACTGCAGTCATATTCAAGAGATCTTCCATTTATTCTTCACTTCTGCTTCTGTGAAATATTATAAATCAGGATCAGTAAGAGTTAATAAAAACAGAAAATGCTGGAAATACTCAGCAGGTCAGGCAGCATCTGTGGCAAGAGAGACAGAGTTAACGTTTCAGGTCGATGACCTTTGGTCAGAACTCTTCTGACCTGAAACATTGGCCGTAATTTTTTGAGGTAAGAGCCGGAGAGTTAGAGGTGTGGGGGGAAGTGAAAGTTGAAAAAATGTGAACCCTGACTCCAGCTCACCCACTTTACCCTTTCACTCAGGTGGGACAGGGGGCCGGCTGTCAACCCACTGCCAGGAGGCGGGTTGGCAATTTACATATGATAATGCGGCCTGAAGCCTCTACTTTAACCTGCTTTGCAGGTTTTACTGCAGGCCCCGGAATCCCGGGGCTCGGACCCCCCGGGGCCTGGAACACCCACCCCGGGATCGTGACTCTGCCCCGGGGTCAGGGATCGGACCCCACCACCCCTGGGGTCGAACCCCTCCCCCAACATCCTGGGCCCAGCACTGTTGCTGCAGCCTCCTTCTCCGAGTTCCCCACACGACTGGAAGCCAACCTGTTGATCAGGCTGACTTCCGGGTGGGGATCCCGCTCCTGACGTCGCACGCACACTGTGGAGTTAAAATTCCACAGCGTGCTGGGAAACCCGAACTTCTGGGTTTCCTGTCATCTCCCAGGTCCCCCCGCACCATGTGGGTGGGACCCGGGAAAATCCAGCCCGTTAATTATGTTTCTCTCTCCAGAGATGCTGTCTGACCTGCTGAATATTTTCAGCATTTTCTGTTTTTATTTCAGATTTCCAACATCAGCTGTATTTTGCTTTTGTATCAGTAAGTGTTAATCTGACCTCTTGTCTTATTTATTAGCTCAACAAGGTGCTCGGGGATTACACAGAGATGTGCAAGAACCAGAATGAGATACCAAACTCCAATTTGAAAGAGGTGGCGGAGCAAAACACAAGCCAGATAGCAGAATTAAAGAGCACCATATGCAAACTTCAGGAAGCTTTAGAAAGATCGGAGAAAGAACAAAGCAGCGCACAGTAAGTACTGTAAACTCAGTTGAGGTACGTAAGCAGGTCGGAATAAGAAAATGACACCTGCCTATCTAGCTTGCTCCTTGACCTGTACAGAACAAAAGTTCTTTGTAATAACAACAGAAAACGCTGGAAAAACTCAGCAGGCCAGAGCAGCATCCGTGGAGAGAGAAACGGAGTTAACGTTTCAGGTCGAAGACCCTTCGTCAGAACTGGAAAAAAAGCAGGAGGAGTGATAGATTTTAAAGCAAGTGGGGGCTGGGAAAAGGGGGAGGGGATGAAAGATGAACAAGGTTGAAGAGACAAGCAGAGATCCCGTCGAAGAGAAGAGCAGAACTTCTTCAAGCTGGGCATTCCTAGAAGAGAGGTGGCAGTGAACCAAACACTAATACGAAAGTTCTTTGTAGTTTTGTGAAATTCTTTCTTCCAAATGGCAAGACTTTGGCTAAACTTTTAACAGTGTCTCGCTAAGAAAATGTTTGTGCTGTGTAATTAATAGGCTGAGATCAATCGTTATCCTGCACTTCTCAGCCAATTAATGACACAGCAGAGACATGCCGTTACTCTAATATGGACTAAGTCAGTTAGCAGCTGCACTGTGGCGCAATCCTCTAAATACCTTGGATTCTGTGGATAGTTGCTCCCCTCTGTTTTACATACCATGTAATGATCATTGGCTTGTTGGAGAGGAAATAAATGAAGAATGATTGTGCATGTCAGTTTGGCTCAATTAGTAGCATTCTCACCTCTGGGTCAGTAGGATATGGGCTCACACCCGATGCCAAGAGAGACATTTACTGTATAAATGCAAGTCTTTAAATGTGGGGATCTTTATCCATCGAATGCAGTTTCATATCAAACTGCCACCCCTTTACACTACTGTCTGACTTGGAAGTGCTTGGAGCTTATGCTTGCAATTAGGTAAATTACTCAACTTTTCTTCTGCTAATTTGGCCAAAAGGGACTGAGAAGGTGACATCCCAGTGGCTCCGTTAATAAATGGACTGTCCAGTGTGGTACTGAGCCATACATGAAGAGGCTCACATTTCAGGTCTAATGATACACCGTCAGAACCAGAAGATCATAGAAGGATACAGCACAGAAGGAGGCCATTCGGCCCATCATGCCCGTACCGGCAAGATGTTACAGGTTTACCTAGAACATTCTCCGATTCTGACAAAGTCATAAGACCTGAAACGTTCACTTTTTTCCTTTCTCCAGCGATGCTACATGACCTGCTGAGTGTTTCCAGCATTTTCTGTTTTTTTTATTTCAGATTTCCAGTATCTGCATTATTTTGCTTTTTAAATGAAGAGGTTCCCAGGTTCAATTCTCGGTCTGTGTTGAGCTAACTGGGGACACTACAATTAGTCTCAGTGCCCCTAGACCAGTGAAGGTGCAATTCAGTCAGCATTCCTGCACCTGATCACTATCGCTGCTAGGAAGTGCACACAGAAGGGAGAAAACTGGAGAAGCTAAAATAAAAATACAGCACATCTCTTCCTGTGGCAAAAGTGCCAATGTCAGATGAACATTACACTAATACAAAGGGAAAATACTGCGGATGCTGGAATTCTGAAATATAAACAGAAAATGCTGGAAACACTCAGCAGGTCAGGCAGCATCTGTGGAGAGAGAAACAGTTAACGTTTCAGGTCGGTGACCTTTCACCAGAACTGGAAAATGTTAGAGATGTAACAGGTTTTAAGCAAGTACAAAGGCAGGGTAAGGGTGGGCGGGGGGGAGGCGGGTGAAGAGCAAAAGGGAAGGTCTGTGACATGGTGGAAAGCGGGAATGATTAAATGACAAAAGGGATGATGGTGCAAGGTGAAAAGAGATGGTAATGGGACAAGTAAAGAAACAAAAGATGGGTCTAGTAGAGCTGTAAATGGCAACAGCAGAATCATTACCAGCACCTGCTGTCCAAAAAAATGGGAGCAGTGGTTATGATCTGAAATTGTTGAATTCAGTGCTGAATCCGGAAGGCTGTAAAGTGCCTAATTGTAAGATGAGGTGCTGTTCTTCAAGCTTCTGTTGAGCTTCATTGGAACATTGTAGGAGGCCAAGGACATTACACTAACCTTTTCTCCATAACATTCCGTTCCTCAGCAACCTGATGACTGACTCTTCCAGCAAAAGACTAGAATGTATGCAGCAGCAGCTCAGTGCATTGCTAAAGGAAAACCAACAGCTGAAACAGGAGAATATTATTTTCCGGCAACAGTTCTGTAGCAACCAGCAGGGCAGCCAGATTATGAACCAGGAAACTGCCACCATACGGCAACAGCTCATCTCCAGCCAGCAGGAGTTCAAGCTTCTAACACAGGAAAACAGTACCATACGGCAACAGCTGGCAAACAGCCAACAGGAGAACCAGTGCCTGAACCAAGAAGTGTGCCAAATACAGAAACAGATGAATGACCTAATTCACTCCAAAGAAAAAGTGGAAGACAACATTAATCAGGTAGATTACACTGTAAATGTCCTGTTCTGTCAATGTAGACAAGGGTCATGAGGATATTTCAGACCATGATCTTGGAGCTTCCCGTCTTACGGCAAAAGCTTTATTTGTGGGGTGAAGGAGCAGGTGGGAAAGCCCTTGCAAGGTGCAAGTAAAGCCAACAGACCTTGAAGCAGATTCCAGGACTCGTATTTGGTTTCAGAGTTGCCAAGAAGGCCCAAGCCTCAACTCTAAGCTGAACTCCTTTTATGGATATAGAACTGTCTTTTCTGAAAAAAGTTGAATGCCATGACTAGTGTCCAAACAAAGACCTCTATGTAAGAGAATCCATACAACCAGTCACTGCAGGAAACTTTCGTTTATCCGGAGGTTAAATGTCCGGAAAGCTCTATCCACCGGCAAAATTCAGGAGTCGGTTCAGATAAGTTTTTTTTCTTTTTGTTGCTTTTTTTCTACAGTCGTGGCTCTGCAAGGTCTAGCTGAAGCTGTTGCTTAGCTACAGAGACGCTTGCAAGCTACGCCGACTGTTTTGAAGCTGTTGAGCAACAGGGTTTGTTGCTTCACACGGAGCTCAGAAGCTCCGTATGTTTTAACATTAGCGCTGGTTTCTACGGCAGTTTTGATGGGACGGCACCAGCTCGGTCCCGTCAGTGCCGGATACCAGAAAGTTTCCTGTATATAACTTCCTCCAGCTTCATGTCACTCCAAGGGCCAGCTTGGAAATGTAATGTCTGTAAACACAAATGACCATATGTTAGTTGAGGAGGATACTTACCTTTTCTGAATTTCAATTCTCATACAGAACACCAATGGGGAGAATTACGTGGGTGATGTTCCATTATTAAAGCACCGTTCTTTTGACTCTCCTTTTCAGTCCCCACCAATAATGGGTTTTTAGCTTCTAAAATTCTCTTAAAGCCATCAAATGATTCATAATAACACATACACATTCCCTTTTTTTCCCTATCGGATGATCTGCCCCCTCAGGTTTGATGTAATCTGCAAAAATTTAAATAATTTACACTGAATTTCCAAACCTATATCTCCCCAACCTAACATCACTGCCCAAACCGGGACCTGCTGCTTGCTGTCTTTTAGTCCATTCCATATTCATCTCTCACATTTTACCTAGGATACCCGCTGCTTGTTTAGCAGCCTTTCATGTGGAATTTTATTGAAAACTTTCTGCATGGATATACGATACTCATAGGGTTTTCCAACATCCACATGGCATTCTACTTATTTCTTCTCTAGTGAATACTTCTGGGAGGTAATCATTCAGTATGCTAATTTAGTTCATCCTCAGTTTCAACCTCATTTGCTACCTTAAAGATACTTGTTTGGTAACCCTTGCTACGATAATAATAGAAGAGTTTCTTAGTGTTGTGTTTGGTTTCTTTATCTGTGCTCATTTCTACTTCCCTCTTTGCTCCTTTTTGCATATTTTGGAGGTTCATTCATTTTTCTAGTTGTTTCCTTCAGCTTTCTCCCGACAGGTTTTTTAAAGTTTGATTTCACTTACTTCTTTTTGCATTATCTTATTAATCAATTTAGGGTCATATATTTCTTTAATCTGTTGTTACTAATCATTGGTATGTACTTAATCTGCCTGCTCAGTGGTATTTTTTTAACACTCGTTTTCTGGGATCTGGGTGTCGCTGGCAAGGCCAGCATTTATTGCCCATCCCTAATTGCCCTTGAGAAGGTGGTGGTGAGCCGTCTTCTTGAACCACTGCAGTCCCTGTGGTGAAGGTACTCCCACAGTGCTGTTAGGTAGTGAGTTCCAGGATTTTGACCCAGCGATAATGAAGGATCGGCGATATACTTCTAAGTCAGGATAGTGTGTGACTTGCAGGGGAACTTGGAGGTGATGGTGTTCCCATGCGCCTGCTGCCCTTGTCCTTCTAGGTGGAAGAGGTTGCGGGTTTGGGAGGTGCTGCCGAAGAAGCCTTGGCGAGTTGCTGCAGTGCATCTTGTAGAGGGTACACACTGCAGCCACGGTACGCCGGTGGTTGAGGGAGTGAATGTTTAAGGTGGTGGATGGGGTGCCAATCAAGCGGGCTGCGTTGTCCTGGGTGGTGTCGAGCTTCTTGAGTGTTGTTGGAGCTGCACTCATCCAGGCAAGTGGAGAGTATTCCATCACACTCCTTACTTGTGCCTTGTAGATGGTGGAAAGGCTTTGGGGAGTCAGGAGGTGAGACACTCGCTGCAGAATACCTAGCCTCTGACCTGCTCTTGTTGCCACAGTATTTATGTGGCTGGTCCAGTTAAGTTTCTGGCCAATGGTGACCCCCCAGGATGTTGATGGTAGGGGATTCGGCGATGGTAATGCCGTTGAATATCATAGGGAGGTGGTTAGACTCTCGCTTGTTGGAGATAGTCATTGCCTGGCACTTCTGTGGCGCGAATGTTACCTGCCACTTATCAGCCCAAGCCTGAACGTCGTCCAGGTCTTGTTGCATGCGGGCATGGACTGCTTCATTATCTGAGGAGTGGATGGTCATCAGCGAACATCCCCATTTCTGCCTTATGTTGGAGGGAAGGTCATTGATGAAGTAGCTGAAGATGGTTGGGCCTAGGACACTGACCTGAGGAACTCCTGCAGCGATGTCCTGGGGCTGTGATGATTGACCTTCAACCACCACAACCATCTTCCTTTGTGCTAGGTATGACTCCAGCCAGTGGAGCGTTTTCCCCCCGATTCCCATTGACTTCAGTTTTACTAGAGCTCCTTGATGCCTCAGTAGTTCAAATGTTGCCTTGATGTCAAGGGCAGTCACTCTCCCCTCACCTCTGGAATTCAGCTTCTTTGTCCATGTTTGGACCAAGGCTGTAATGAGGTCGGGAGCCAAGTGGTCTTGGCAGAACCCAAACTGGGCATCAGTGAGCAGGTTATTGGTGAGTAAGTGCTGCTTGATGGCACTGTCGATGACACCTTCCATCACTTTGCTGATGATTGAGAGTAGACTGATGCGGCAGTAATTGGCCAGGTTGGATTTGTCCTGCTTTTTGTGGACAGGAGATACCTGGGCAGTTTTCCACATTGCCGGATAGATGTCAGTGTTGTAGCTGTACTGAAACAGCTTGTCCAGATGCGCAGCTAGTCCTGGAGCACAAGTCTTCAGCACGATAGCCGCGATGCTGTCGGGGCCCATAGCCTTTGCTGTATCCAGTGCGCTCAGCCGTTTCTTGATATCACGTGGAGTGAATCGAATTGGCTCAAGACTGGTTTCTGTGGTGGTGGGAACCTCAGGAGGAGGCCGATATGGATCATCCGCTCAGCACTTCTGGCTGAATATGGTTGCAAACGCTTCAGCCTTGTCTTTTGCACTCATGTGCTGGGCTCCACCATCATTGAGGATGGGGATATTCATGGAGCCTCCTCCTCCCGTTAGTTGTTTAATGGTCCACCACCATTCACGACTGGATGTGGCAGGACTGCAGAGCTTTGATCTGATCTGTTGTTTGTGGGATCGCTTAGCCCTGTCTATAGCATGCTGCTTCCGCTTTTTAGCATGCATGTAGTCCTGTGTTGCAGCTTCCCCAGGTTGACACCTCATTTTTAGGTACGCCTGGTACTGCTCCTGACTTGCTCTTCTACACTCCTTATTGAACCAGGGTTGGTCCCCTGGCTTGATGGTAATGGTAGAGTGAGGGATGTGTCGGGCCATGAGGTTACAGATTGTGGTGGAGTACAATTCTACTGCTGCTGATGGCCCACAGTGTAAAGTATGTGTCTATACTTAATCCAATAATGAAGAGACAGCTTGGAAAATTCAACGTAGGTCTTTACTTAATACCAACAGGTGGGAACTGAGGGGAGATCAGTACCCACAGTACTATTTATACCCCTATGGCCAGGAGTGGTACTATGGTATCACTACGCCCTACAAAGTAGTGCCGCCCTGGCCATAGGTTTAAAGTAACATACATATTACATACACAACATTCCTCCCCTTTTAATTAAAACGTACCCGTGCAATTAAGTCAACAGATGCACCATAACTAGGGCTAATAACATTTGGTAACACAATGGCCCAGAAATTCCAGAACGGGGCTTGCAGCGCGTGCAAGCCCCGTATTTACACTTACCCCGCGCTACTGACGATCAGCTCCAGGGACGCCTGGACTTGGTGAATGAAAAAGAAGAATCCCGGGCAGCGTATGACGTCACGCCGCCCAGGAGTGCAGCCAGCGCGAAGCCAGGAGCGTGCAGTGTAAGTGAGACACGCCCCTTGAGGTCTCAGTTTCACTGGACACACCCCCAATGTTTCTGTCAAGCTGCTAAGGATTTTTACATGCAAAGCAGCAGTTTAAATAGGTTTTTGGAAGTTTTTTGAAGATTTTGGTAACTTTTATAAACTTTTTTAAATGTTTACATTATTTTGAGTAATCTGAAGTAGTTTTAAAGAGAATTAAAGCAATTTAAAGACTTTTAAAAGCCCTAAAAGAATTTTTTAAATTCCATTTATTTATTTAGCAATGTCGTCGTCATACGTGTCTTCACACTGTTCCCTTTGGGGAACTGTATGAAGTGGTGGAAGGATTTATGGCCGTGATTAACGCTCATTCCGTGACCGTAACCATCTTTGAACCAGCCATTAGGGCGGTTAGTCCTATGGCGGGAGGGTTTTACGGGCTCCCACAAGCTATACAAGGAGGAGGGGCCACCCACACCCACGGACGCAAATATCCCACTGGATGTCAACCCAGAATTTAGAGCCGGAGCTCCGACTCCACTTGCCGGGACTGTCTGGAGCGGGGTTTGAAACCCTACCCTGGTCTGGCCCAGCGGCGGGGATCCTACCGCTATGACAAAGGCCCAATCCAATTAGCAACGTGAAATGGCAGCATAGGGCTCCAGTCACGGGGAGGGAAAAGGCGCAGGAAACGTATGGGTGTCACCTTTTGTGCGGAGTGGGCCTTTTGCGTAGCAGTAAGCATCCCCGCCGCTGGGCCAGAAGGAGTAGGGTTTTGAACCCCACTCCAGACAGTCCCGGCAAGTGGAGTCGGAGTTCCAACTTTAAATTCTGGGTAGACATCCAGCGGGATACTTGCGTCCGTGGGTGTTGGTGGCCCCCCCCCCCTCAGATGGGTTGTGGGAGCCCGTAAAACCCTCCCGCCATAGGACTAACCACCCTAATGGCTGGTTCAAAGATGGTTACGGTCACGGAATGAGCATTAATCACGGCCATAAATCCTTCCACCACTTCATACAGTTCCCCAAAGGGAACAGTGTGAGGATACGTACGATGATGACCTCTTGCGCAATGCACCTCCTTGGACCCTCAGTCGCAGATGCGAGGGGGCAAGTCGTGCAATTGTTAAATTTTTCATTTTATTGACATGTAAAATGTTGGCCCAGTAATTCCCTTCCAACTGCGCGAGTACGGTCGGGGTACTTACGCATCTGGCCGGATGAAATGCCGGTTTTCAGCATGCACAGTGCTTTTGGGGAAAACCGGCATTTCCTGTCCTCTGAACGAAGGGGTTCAGAGGCAGAACGCGTGCGACTGCACAGGCAGCGCGTGCGCAGTATAATTCGCCGCTTTCATTACTGCTTTCAGTGAGGTCAAGTCCTTACAACTTACACATGAAAAAAGCATGGGTACAGTTGCTCCAGAGGCTGCGGAGGAAGATATTTCTTATCGTGGAGCTTCTGAAAGTATGTATGTCTGTATATATTCCTTTGCGTGTTATGTATATATTCCTTTACTTATGTGTATGAATGTATTATTTAATTATGACTTTCAGAGAAAGTAACTTATTTGAAAATCATAATTAAAAACATACATTCATACACATTAGTAAAGGAATATAAAACATACATACATATACGTAAAGGAATATATGTGGACATACATACATAACTCATTCTCACATTCCATTCACACAGCCACAATTGCTCCTTCTACCTACCGTTCTGAAAACCCTTTTTAAAAAAATAAAAAAAAATTTAACTTTAAAACTTACTTAAAATTTCTTAAAATAACTTCCCTCCCTTTCCCAAACAAAAATATTGCATTTCAGAAGCTCCACGATAAAATGTATCTTCCTCCGCAGCCAATGAACCACTTTACACTTGCTTTTTTCAAGTGTAACTTCTGAGGACTTACCCTCACGGATTTCATGAATGAAATCTACGAAGTTCACTGCGCAAGCGCTGCCTGTGCAGTCGCACGCGCTCGAGGTCTGGAAATGCCGGCGTTCCCCGCATGCGCTGTTCATGCTGAACGCCGGCATTTCCAACGGCCAGATGCGTGAGTACCCCGAGCGCACTCACGCCTTTGGCCGCGAATTTCTGGCCCAATATACATAACATATTTACATCAGAGTTGTCTACCTATATATATATATAAAAAGAAACATGTTATAGATTCAGTCTCTGAGGAGGCCTCCTGTCTCGACTAGGATAACGTCTTTCTCTAGTCGGTCTCGGTGTAGGCGGCGGTACTTCCGTCACCACTTCATCGCTGGAGTCGTCGGTGTCTGATGGCACATCCTGTGCCGTGGAGATCACTGGAGTGCTGAACTCCTCGCAATCCTGAGACCTCTGTAACGACGAGCTGGGCCGTGATTCCGCTGTAGCAATGTGCTGAGACGTTTGAGGTAGTGAATCAGTTGGGTTTCTGGACTCCACAAGTTGATCAGCATGTCGTCTGATTATGCCGTCCCCTGTATCCACTGTGTACATCAAAGGTCCCTGGCGGGCCTTTATCGTACCAGACCGCCACTTTTCATTTCTATAATCACGGGCCAACACTTGCTGCCCCACCTCGAAGCTCCGTGTCTGTCTGTCAGGAGCCCTACGAAATACTCGGTTTTCCACATCTCTCCGGATGTTTGGTCTGAGCAATTCAAGGCGAGACCTTAACCTTCTATTAAAGAACATGACGGCGGGGGCCTGGTTGGTCACCGTATGTGCAGCATTACGGTACGCGAATAGGAAATTGTCCACCTTGTGTTGTAGTGGCAACCTTTCCTCCCCCATCGCCTTGATGGCCTTTTTAAAAGTCTGTACAAAGCGCTCTGCCATCCCATTTGTAGACGGATGATATGGTGCGGACGTATAATGTCGCACTCCATTCCTTTTTAGGAATGCTTGAAATTCTTCTGCCACAAATTGTGGCCCATTGTCCGAACAGACTTGCTCGGGCACCCCGTTTCGGGCAAAAATGGTCCTTAAGACTGCGACCGTCTTTTCGGCTGTCGTTGATGACATCTTTATGACCACCGGCCATTTTGAGTGGGCGTCCACTACAATAAGGAACATCGCATCCAGGAAGGGCCCAGCGAAGTCCACGTGGATCCTTTGCCACGGCGTTGAGGGCCACTCCCACGGATGTAGTGGGGCTTGGGGTGGTACGTTCTGTACCATCTGGCACCCTTGGCACGCTTTTGCTACTTCCTCAATGTCCCTGTCAATGCCGGGCCACCAGACGTAGGCTCTGGCGAGGCTTTTCATTTTGACACCCCCCAGATGACCTTCGTGTAAGCCCCGCAACACTTTATGTTGTAATTTTTGAGGGACCACCACCCTGGCTCCGCACATCAATGTGCCCCGGCAGACGGACAACTGGTCCTTCCTTGCCGAAAACGCCGGCAATGATGCGTCACCCTGCGCCGGCCAGCCTTTCACGGTCAATTCGTAAACCCTTGCCAGTGTCGGGTCGTTCTGTGTTTCCCGCTCAATACATTGGCTGGTGATGAGCAAGTGTTCCATAACAGCCGTATGATATATTTCCACGGGGTCCTGTACTATCTCTTCGATCTCGGCAGGCAATGGTAGCCGCGACAGGCCATCCGCATTGCCATGCTGTTTGGTACCCTTATATTCGATAAGGTACTGGTGTGCGCCTAAGAACAGTGACCATCTCTGTAGCCTTTGGGCCGTCATCAGGGGCACCCCTTTTGTTGGATTAAATATCGACACCAACGGTTGATGATCCGTCAGTAGTGTGAAACGTTGCCCATGTAGGTAGTGGTGGAATTTCTTTACACCCCACACCAGACTGAGGGCCTCCCTGTCGATTTGCGCATAGTTTCTTTCGGCTGTAGTTAACGACCTTGAGGCAAATGCTATTGGCCTCTCCGTCCCATTGGGAAATTTGTGTGACAACACTGCCCCTATACCATACGGGGAGGCGTCACATGCCAACCTCATTGGCATTTTTGGGTCAAAGTGTGCGAGCACTTCCTTTGATGTAATGAGTTGTTTACCCTTTTTAAAAGCAGCCTCACACGCTTCGTCCCAATTCCAGGAGACTCCCCTTTGCAGCAATGAATTTAGTGGATGTAAAATGGACGATAAGTTCGGGAGGAACTTATGGTAATAGTTTATAAGGCCTAAGAATGATCGTAACTGAGATACATTCTCAGGGGGCGGGGCCTTCACTACTGCCTCGATCTTTTCCGGGGACTTATGCAGGCCTTCCTTGTCTATAATGTGACCACAGTATGAGATACGTTCCTGGAAAAACTCACATTTCTGCTTGTTCGCCCTGAGTCCGTATTGTTGTAACCGCAGAAGTACTCGCTCCAGGTTAGCGAGGTGGTCGTTATCCATTTGTCCTGTCACCAGGATGTCATCCAGGTAGCATTGCGTTCCTGGAATGCCCTGTAAGACCTGTTCCATGGTCCTCTGCCATATTGCCGGGGCGGACGCCACACCAAATACCAGGCGATTGTACTGGTACAATTCCTTGTGTGTGTTAATCGTTAGGAGCTTTTTCGAGTCCTGTTCCATCTCCATCTGTAAATAAGCTTGACAAAGGTCAATCTTCGTAAAGTGTCTACCCCCAGCTAACGATGCGAATATGTCCTCTATCCGCGGCAGCGGATACTGTACCGTGTGCAGGACTGGGTTAATAGTTATCTTAAAATCCCCGCAAATGCGAACCTTCTTTGGTTCCCCCGGTGTGTTATTTGCAGATTTCTTTATAACTGGGACGATGGGCGTGGCCCACTCACTCCACTCAATCTTTGTAAGGACACCTGCACTCTCTAAGGCATCCAGTTCTGCTTCCACAGCTGGCCGAATGGCGTAAGGCACCGGTCTGGCCTTACAAAACTTGGGGTTTGCGTCTTGAGCAATAGTTATTTTTGCTCTAATGTCCTTTAAGGTCCCCAGCCCTTGTTGGAACACCTCTGGCGTTTTTGCCAATATTTTCGACAGCCTGCTTGTAATGGTTGTATCATCCTTGGTGGTCTCAACTTTTAACTTGTGTATCGACTTCCAGTCGAAATGGATTTTTCTTATCCATTCCCTACCCAAAAGTGGTGGTCCACCGTTTGGTAGGACGTATAAATAAAGTCCTGGCACTTTTCTGCCGTTGTATTTAACTGTTACTTGCATTTTTCCCTTCGGGTAAACTTTTTGTCCCGTATATGTTTTTAATTTAATTTCCGTATCCTTTAAGGGAATGCGTTTGAACAGCCTGTTATAATCTTGTTCATTAATTACTGATAGGGCTGAACCCGTGTCCAGCTCCATATTAACTTCGACGCCTGCTACCTTCATTTTAACCCACATTGTGCTGTGGTCCTCCGTTTTGTCTACACCATATAACTTGAGACATCCCAGACCTTTAGGCTCTGCTTTTGTGCCTTCCTGTGACTCGTCTGAGCTACTGTCAGACATCTTATGTATTTTTGTCCTTGCCTTGGTACTGCTCGGACTGCCCCCACTATTGGGTTTCGTACCCGACCGACAAACTTTCGCTATATGCCCCTTTTTCCCACACTGCCGGCATATTTTATCACGAAACCAACAATTACTTTGGTCGTGGGTGGTTTTGCCACAACGGTAGCATTTACCTTTGTGAAATGTCACCTCATGGGTGTCATAGCAGGTTGTGTTTTGTCGCATTTGAGCAGCACCCTGTGCTGCTGCTTCATGGGACGATGCTATTTCAATCGCCTGATCTAGGCTGAGCTGTTTCTTGGCTAGCAACCGTTTTCGTGTACTCTCATTTAACATGCCACAGACAAATCTGTCTCTGATCGCGTCCGCCAAAAAGGCTCCAAACTGGCAATGTTTGGACAACCTTCTGAGCTCAGCCAAATAGGCTGCCTGCGACTCAACATTCCTTTGGTCGCGTCTGTAGAAGCGGTACCTTTCCGCTATAAATGGTGGCTTAGGGTTTAAATGTTCCCTTAACGTATCAACAATTTGGGCATACTTTTTGTCTGCTGGCTTTTCTGGAGTAAGAAGATTCCTCAGCAGACCGTATGTTTTTGCCCCCATAAAATTTAATAAGGTTGCTGCCTTTTCGTCATCTTTCACCTTGTGTACTATGCAATAAAGTTCATGCCTTTCGACATAGGCATCCCACTCTTCTGTGTCCTCAACAAATTCTGACAACCAACCTTCTTTAGACATTTTAAACTGCTGAAGAGCTTTTCCCGCCTTTGTCCACTAGATGGCGTTTTTTTAATTTTTTAAAAAATTTTAAACTGCTGAAGAGAAAAAACTTTTCCCCTTTGTCCACTAGATGGCGTTTTTCCCGCCTTTTCTCCTGCTGCTGCTAACGACCTCTCTCCAGCGTCGTTATTTTTGGCCCTTGCAGCTCCCGTTATTGCCACCGCCGCTATTAACAACGACCTTCCCCTCTCGTGGCTTGCTAGTCCTCGTGGCTCCGTTTGTTCCCCAGATCGCCTGCCCGTTCTGGCCCTTGCAGCTCCCGTTCCCCGGGAAGGATTTCAGTTTACCTGGCCCTGGGTGGACTTTTACCCCGTGGCTGGAGCGCCCGTTCAGCCTCTTCTCTCAGCTGCTGCAGCTTCTGTTGGAACCCTCTCTCTCTCTCTCTCTTGCTGCTGCTCCTCCCGAACCCGGAGTGCTGGGCGGCCTCCTTCGGTCGACGCTGGACTCTGCAGGCTGGCTGGTAAGAAGCCTCTCTCCTTCTCTCTCCGTACTGCTGCCGTTCCTTTGTTGCACCGTGTACTGGTGAGTTCGAACCTTACTCGTCGCCAGTGTAAAGTATGTGTCTATACTTAATCCAATAATGAAGAGACAGCTTGGAAGATTCAACGTAGGTCTTTACTTAATACCAACAGGCGGGAACTGAGGGGAGATCAGTACCCACAGTACTATTTATACCCCTATGGCCAGGAGTGGTACTATGGTATCACTACGCCCTACAAAGTAGTGCCACCCTGGCCATAGGTTTAAAGTAACATACATATTACATACACAACACACAGCACCTCATGGATGCCGAGTTTTGAGCTGCTAAATCTGTTCTGAATCTGTCCCATTTAGAACGGTGATAGTGCCACACAACACGATGGAGGGTGTCCTCAGTGTGAAGACGGGACTTCGTCTCCACAATGACTGTGCGGTGGTCACTGCTACCAATACTGTCATGGACAGATGCATCTGTGATAGGTAGGTTGGTGAGGACGAGGTCAAGTAGGTTTTTCCCTCGTGTTGGTTCTCTCACCACCTGTCGCAGGCCCAGACTGGCAGCTATGTCCTTCAGGACTTGGTCAGTAGTGGTGCTACCGAGCCACTCTTGGTGATGGACATTGAAGTCCCCCACCCAGAGTACATTCTGTGCCCTTGCTACTCAGTGCTTCTTTCAAGTTCAACATGGAGAAGTACTGATTCATCAGCTGAGGGAGGACGGTAGGTGGTAATCAGCAGGAGGTTTCCTTGCCCATGCTTGACCTGAAGCCATGAGACTTCATGGGGTCCGGAGTCAATGTTGAGGACTCCCAGGAGGACTCCCACTCCTTCCCAACTGTATACCACTGTGCTGCCACCCCTGGTGGGTCTGTCGTGCCGGTGGGACAGGACGTACCCAGGGATAGTGATGGAGGGAGTTTGGGACATTGGCTGAAAGGTATGACTTTGTGAGTATGACTATGTCAGGCTGTGGGACAGCTCTCCCAATTTTGGCACAAGTCCCCAGATGTTGGTGAGGAAGACTTTGCAGGGTCGACTGGACTGGGTGTGCCATTGCCGTGTCTGTAGCCGGTGCCGAGGTCAATGCCGGGTGGTACGTAGAAAAAAAAAACATAGAAAAATAGGAGCAGGAGTCGGCCATTTGGCCCTCCGAGCCTGCTCTGCCATTCAATATGATCATGCCTGATCCTCTATCTCAATACCATATTCCCGCTCTCTCCCCATACCCCTTGATGCCTTTTGCATCTAGAAATCTATCTATCTATCTTCTTAAATATATTCAATGACTTGGCCTTCACAGCCTTCTGTGGTAGAGAATTCCACAGGTTCACCACCCTTTGAGTGAAGAAATTTCTCCTCATCTCAGTCCTAAATGTCCTACGCCGTATCCTGAGACTGTGACCCCTCGTTCTAGAGCCCCCAGCCAGGGGAAACATCCTCCCTGCATCCAGTCTGTCTCGCCCTGTCAGAATGTTATACGTTTCAATGAGATCCCCTCTCATTCTTCTAAACTCTAGTGAATGCAGGCCTAGTCGACCCAATCTCTCCTCATACGACAGTCCTGCCATCCCAGGAATCAGTCTGGTGAACCTTCGCTGCACTCCCTCTATGGCAAGTATATCCTTTCTTTGGTAAGTGTGGTGTATGTGCCTTTAAGTGCAATTGTGGTGTATGTGCCTTTAAGAGCCCCAGGTGTGCGTAATGCCGGTAATTGCCACTTGGGCTATATAAGCCTGTGTATTGTGTATATCCTTTAGAACCCCCCCCAGACTTGCTTAGTAAATACCTATGAACCAACTCCTGTCTTCAGTGTCTTTATCTACACACGGACACTACAGTAAGGAGACCAAAACTACACACAGTACTCCAGGTGTGGTCTCACCAAGGCCCTGTATAACTGTAGTAAAACATCCTTGCTCCTGTACTCAAATCCTCTTGCAATGAAGGCCAACATACCATTTGCCTTCCTAACTGCTTGCTGCACCTGCATGTTTGCTTTCAGTGACTGGTGCACAAGGACACCCAGGTCCCTTTGTACATCAGCATTTCCCAATCTAGCACCATTTAAATAATACTCTGCTTTTCTGTTTTTCCTACTGAAGTGGATAACTTCACATTTATCCACGTTATACTGCATCTGCTATGTATTTGCCCACTCACTCAACTTGTCTAAATCGCCTTGAAGCCTCTTTGCATCTTCCTCACAACTCACAATCTCACCTAGTTTTGTGCCGTCAGCAAACTTGGAAATATTACATTTGGTTCCCTCATCCAAATCATTGATATATATTGTGAATAGCTGGGGCCCAAGCACTGATCCCTGCGGTACTCCATTAGTCACCACCTGCCACCCTGAAAAAGACCTATTTATTCCTACTCTCTGTTTCCTGTCTGTTAACCAATTTTCAATCCATGCCAGTATATTACCCCCAATCCCATGTGCTTTAATTTTGCACACTAACCTCTTGTGTGGGACTTTATTAAAGGCCTTCTGAAAATCCAAATACACCACATCCACTGGTTCTCCCTTATCTATTCTACCAGTTACATCCTCAAAAAACTCCAGTAGGTTTGTCAAACACAATTTCCCTTTCATAAATCCATGTTGACTTTGCTCGTGGCTCCGGTAATAATGCAGAGATTATGACCTTTGTAGTTCTGCTTTTTAATTTAGTCCCTAGCTGCTCAAACTCTCTCAGCAGAACCTCTTTCTTAGTCCTACCTATGTTTTTAGTACCTACGTGGACCATGACAACTGGATCCTCCCCCTCCCACTCACTCCCAGTCACACCCTCCTGTCCCTGACCACGTGATCTACTGCTGGCAACCGATAGCATGGTGGGATTTGAACTCGCGTCTCTGGATCATTAGTCCAGGTCTCTGGATTATTAGCCCAGTGACATTACCACTACGCTACCGTTCCCACAGTGAGCATCCACCAGAAGTATGCAGAGTTGGCAGATCATGACGTCAATCAGCATGCAATGCTGATTTGACGGCAGTGCTGCCATTTTGGAGCTCAGTGCTCCAGCTAACGGCCTCTTAAACTCGCACAGCTGAACACAAGTTCAACAGCAGGCAGGACGCCCTACCAGTGCTATTTAAAGGGATCGTCACCTACTTACAGGTTAGTTGCTGATTATGTAATCATTTGATTAATCGTTGAGTACATTCAAGGCTGAGATAGATAGATTTTTGGACTCTAGGGGAATCAAGGGATATGGAGATCGGATGGGAAAGTGGAGTTGAGGTCGAGGATCAGCCATAATATTGACTGGAGGAGCAGGCTCGAGGGGCCGTATAGCTTACTCCTGCTCCTAATTCTTATGTTCTTATTTTCTACTGGCTGTTGTACAATTCTACAAGTGTTTGGTGCTTTCTATAGTTGTTTAAAGTTGCTAAAGTCTACAGGGGGTGGTGTGGCAGGTGCTGAGGGACTTTTTCCAAACTTCAAGGCTTCTGCACAAACCACTTGCTGACAGACATGGGTGCACTAGTAGGAATTCCCATTGGAATACAGCATGACTTGGAGAATGAACAGAGGCCACGCAGAGCAGGACAAGCTGCTGGAAGAGGAGGAGGGGGACACGGGTTCTCAGCAGGAGGCCATAAATGCCCAGGATGTTCAGGGAGCAATTCTCCTACCTGAACCTCAGCAAGGAACATTGGGCCAGAAATTCCAGAACGGGGCTTGCAGCGCGTGCAAGCCCCGTATTTGCACTTACCCCGCGCTCCTGCTGATCAGCTTCTGGGACGCCTGAACTTGGAGAAATAGAAAGCACATTCCCGGGCAGCATATGACGTCACGCCGCCCAGGAGTGCAGCCAGCGCGGACCCAGGAGCGTGCAGTGTAAGTGAGACCCTTGAGGTCTCAGTTTCACTGGACACGCCCCCAATGTTTCTGTCAAGCTGCTTTGCTTTTTTACATGCAAAGCAGCAGTTTAAATAGGTTTTTGGAAGTTTTTTGAAGATTTTGGTAACTTTTATAAACTTTTAAAAATGTTTACATTATTTTGAGTAATCTGAAGTAGTTTTAAAGAGAATTAAAGCAATTTAAAGACTTTTAAAAGCCCTAAAAGAATTTTTTTAATTCCATTTATTTATTTAGCAATGTCGTCGTCATACGTGTCTTCACACTGTTCCCTTTGGGGAACTGTATGAAGTGGTGGAAGGATTTATGGCCGTGATTAACGCTCATTCCGTGACCGTAACCATCTTTGAACCAGCCATTAGGGCGGTTAGTCCTATGGCGGGAGGGTTTTACGGGCTCCCACAAGCTATACAAGGAGGGGGGGCCACCCACACCCACGGACGCAAATATCCCACTGGATGTCAACCCAGAATTTAGAGCCGGAGCTCCGACTCCACTTGCCGGGACTGTCTGGAGCGGGGTTCGAAACCCTACCCTGATCTGGCCCAGCGGCGGGGATCCTACCGCTATGACAAACGCCCAATCCGATTAGCAACGTGAAATGGCAGCATAGGGCTCCAGTCACGGGGAGGGAAAAGGCGCAGGAAACGTATGGGTGTCACCTTTTGTGCGGAGTGGGCCTTTTGCGCAGCAGTAAGCATCCCCGCCGCTGGGCCAGAAGGAGTAGGGTTTTGAACCCCACTCCAGACAGTCCCGGCAAGTGGAGTCGGAGCTCCAACTTTAAATTCTGGGTGGACATCCAGCGGGATACTTGCGTCCGTGGGTGTTGGTGGCCCCCCCCCCCCTCAGATGGGTTGTGGGAGCCCGTAAAACCCTCCCGCCATAGGACTAGCCACCCTAATGGCTGGTTCAAAGATGGTTACGGTCACGGAATGAGCGTTAATCACGGCCATAAATCCTTCCACCACTTCATACAGTTCCCCAAAGGGAACAGTGTGAGGATACGTCCGATGATGACCTCTTGCGCAATGCACCTCCTTGGACCCTCAGTCGCAGATGCGAGGCGGCAAGTCGTGCAAGTGTTAAATTTTTTATTTTATTGACATGTAAAATGTTGGCCCAATAATTCCCTTCCAAATGCGCTAGTACGGTCGGGGTACTTGCGCATCTGGCCGGATGAAATGCCGGTTTTCAGCATGCACAGTGCATGTGGGGAAAACCGGCATTTCCTGTCTTCTGAACGAAGGGGTTCAGAGGCAGAACGTGTGCGACTGCACATGCAGCGCGTGCACAGTATAATTCGCCGCTTTCATTAATGCTTTCAGTGAGGTCCAGTCATTACAACTTACACATGAAAAAAGCATGGGTACAGTTGCTACAGAGGCTGCGGAGGAAGATATTTCTTATCGTGGAGCTTCTGAAAGTATGTATGTCTGTATATATTCCTTTGCGTGTTATGTATATATTCCTTTACTTATGTGTATGAATGTATTATTTAATTATGACTTTCAGAGAAAGTAACTTATTGGAAAATCATAATTAAAAACATACATTCATAGTAAAGGAATATAAAACATACATACATATACGTAAAGGAATATATGTGGACATACATACATAACTCATTCTCACATTCCATTCACACAGCCACAATTGCTCCTTCTACCTACCGTTCTGAAAACCCTTTTTAAAAAAAAAAAAAAAAAAAAAATTTTAACTTTAAAACTTACTTAAAATTTCTTAAAATAACTTCCCTCCCTTTCCCAAACAAAAATATTGCATTTCAAAAGCTCCACGATAAAATATATCTTCCTCCGCAGCCAATGAACCACTTTACACTTGCTTTTTTTCAGTGTAACTTCTAAGGACTTAACCTCACGGATTTCATGAATGAAATCCACGAAGTTCACTGCGCAAGCGCTGCCTGTGCAGTCGCACGCGCTCGAGGTCTGGAAATGCCGGCGTTCCCCGCATGCGCTGTTCATGCTGAACGCCGGCATTTCCAACGGCCAGAAGCGTGAGTAAGCCGACCGTACTCACGCTTCTGGCCTGGAATTTCTGGCCCATTGTGTGAGACGTCTGCGCTTCAGTAAGGATATCTTCACTGAAATCTGCCACCTGCTGCAGCCACAACTGCAACCATCAGAGCAGGGCGAGGACCACATTGCCAGTGGCTGTGAAAGTGACTGTGGCGATGAACTTTTATGCATCTGGCTCTTTCCGGACTGGAGCTGGAGATATTTGCAACATCTCACAGTTTGCTGTCCACTGTTGCATAAGGGAGGTCACTGAGGTTCTGTATTCAAAGAAAGCTAACTACATTTCATTCTCTCTTGCCAGAGAGCAGCAGGCAGAGCGAGCATGCAACTTCACTAGGATTGCAGGCTTCCCCATGGTGCTGGGTGCCATTGACTGCACGCACGTCGCTTTGCAGGTGCCGCATGTCAACTTGACATGTACCGCAACTGAAAGGGATTCCATTCCCTTAACGTCCAGCTGGTGTGCAACCATTGTCAGCGAATCATGCAGGTCAGTGCCCGGTATCCTGGCAGCTGTTATGATGCCTTCATTCTGCAGCAGTCCGCTGTGCCATGTGCAATTGAGCAGCAACGGCAAACCAAAGGGTGGCTACTGGGGGACAAGGGCTATCCGCTGACGACATGGCTCATGACTCCGGTGCGCAACCGACGCACACGTGGGTAGCATGCATACAATGAAAGCCATGCTGCTGCACAAAATGTGATAGAGCAGATCATTGGCATGCTGAAACAAGGGAGGGAGGAGGCAACCTAGACAGCCCCTTTCTGGCTGGGCTGTCCATGAAGAACTTATAAAAGTGCGATACCAGTAAACATAACCCCAATTCCCCATTCCCCAACAGTCCCACACCTTACCTTCCCTCTGTCACTGATCTTCACAGCATCCGCTTGGTTACAATGCAACAATAAAAGCCAACACAAAATAAACATTCCAAACCAAATTTATAAATGAAATCATGCCATATTGCATACAAATGTAAACTAATTACCCTTGTGCATTCCCTTAGTGCCTGCCTTCCATGCTTGTCCTCGTGCTCCTATGCAGTGCTACCCCAGTGGCTGCAGCATGGCTGGTGGAAGGCTGCTGACTTTCAGTGGAGGAGACTGCAGATGGCCTTGGAGGACGACCTCGAGCAGCTCTGGGCCTAGAAGGCCTGGTTACGGACTGCACCATCTCAACATGGGCGACAGCAGTCTGGGCTGGCTAGCTAACAGGCAACAGCAAGGGCACTGGTGGAGTGGCAGAGATGGGAGGACAAATGATGTCATCCTGAGAGAGGACAGCAGGTTCTTGCTCCATGGAGCCACTGCCACTTCCCCAGGGCGGCACCTCAGCAATCCTAATAATCTGTTGGGGGACATATTGTTGGACTGCTGTGACACCCTGCAAGCCCCTTTGAACACTGGAATCGAGAGCCATGATGGCAGCAGTCTGTGCTTCCACTGCAGCACTCTGACATTGGGCGGCTGCTGCTTGTGCTGCAATGGTAGCTGAGACTTCAGCCATCAGACGCTGCATCATGGGTTGGTCCACAAGTGTGCTAATGGAGTTGGCCACCACTTCCGTGCTGGAAAGGATGGGCTCCAAGCTCTGCGCAAAGCCCTCTGCCAAATTGGTGCCGGACTCCTCCATGCTCCTTGACATTGCACACAGGCTTTCTGGCTGGCTTCCCAATGTACCAAGCATTTCATTGTGCATACCCATTAGCCTTCTTCTGTAGCCTGCCCCATCGAAGTGCTCATCTGAGTCCTCTGCAGCAGAACTCATGTGTGACCTCTCCCTCCAGCGAGCTGGCACCTGTGCTATCCTTTCCCCCTGCCCTGGCTGCAGGTCACTCATGCCCGGTGTCTCGCCACATGCAGATCCCGCATGTATGCTATCCTCTAAATTATGCGCAGTGTCAGTCCAGGAAACTTTCGTTTAACCAGAGGTTAAATGTCCGGAAAGCTCTATCTACCGGCAAAATTCAGGAGCCGTTTCCTATAAGTTTTTTTACTTCTCGTTGCTTTTTTTTTCCCAGTCAGGCTCTGCAAGATCTAGCTGAAGCTGTTGCTTAGCTACAGAGACGCTTTTAAGCTGCGGCCGACTGTTTTGAAGCTGTTGCTAAGCAACAGGGTTTGTTGATTCACACGGAGCTCAAAAGCTCCGTATGTTTTAACATTAGCGCTGGTTTCTACGGCAGTTTTGATGGTACGGCACCAGCTCGGTCCCGTCAGTGCCGGATACCAGAAAGTTTCCTGTATCTGAGCTGGTGGCTGCGAGTGGGAAATCGAGTGACGGTGTTTCTTCATTATCACTATCTTATTGCTCTTCCACCTGTTGCTCTTCCACCACTGCCTGGCCAGGTTGCAGTTCTTGGGTATCTGAAAGGAGAAAGGCACACGGGTAAGGTTGTGGCGAGGGGAGGGGAAAAGCAAGAGGTGCATGCTTACACCATCTGCAGCTTGTAAATCAGAAGAGATTGTGGAATGAGGGGAAAGTGGGATGTGAGAAGGAGGATTAGGTATGAGGATGCCCTCAACTTCTATGGTTTCAGCCCCGCCGCTTGCCACAACCTCAGCAATGGCCGTTCTAATGATAGCAGGCACCATCTCCTCCATGGGGGTTAGGACATGCAGGCGTGCCTGTCTCCCGCTGGATAGGTCCTGTTGCCTCCGGTTGTGCGCCACCTTGTCCTGCAAGAGAGGGAAGTGTGTCAGTGAGTGTCATGCAATCTGGTTGGATGATGTGGCTGTCATGGTTAAATAGCTGGCACAGTGTTTGCAAGCCGTGAGATGTGGGTGTGAGGCTTGCAGCAGTCCTAAGTGTGTGAGGGTGAGGTAAAGCTATGAATGTTAAGTATGAGTCCTGATTGATAGAGATTGTTAGCAGGTGAGTGATGAGGGTGTGGTGCATTGAGCAGTTTCTGAGGCTAGTGGTGCATTTGGTGGGATATGGCATTTGAAGATGCATTCACTAATTTTCACTACTCGTGAGGTCATTGAATTTTTTGCAACTCTGCATCCAGGTCCTCAGGGCTTAACTCCTAGCATTGACCGCCATGGCTATCTGCTCCCACTGCCTTCTGAGCGTTTGTCTAGAGGGCCTCCTGGCCCCGTGTGGATACAGCACACCTGTCCTCCTTTTCAACTCCTCCACCAAGGCCTCCAGTGCAGCGACGGAAAACCTTGGAGCCTGTGCTCTCCCATGTTGTGCCATTATTGAGCGTTTCCCAGGTCAGAATCACTTGGAGAACGACTTCCAGCACCTGCTCCAACCACAATGTACCTCCCCTTTAAGAAGTGCAAGTTGGATTTAAGTAGTGCAGGCTAGCTTTAAGTGGTGCTAGGCTCTCACGATTTTGGGCCCCCTGCTGATGCGTGCAGCCAATAAACAGTGCAGTTAGCGCTGGCTGCACGCTACAATCGTGGAAATGAGCAGGCAGCATGAAGTTGGAGAGCTGCCTGCATTAGATTGAACGGGCGCGGGTTAATCGCACATCGCGATCCCGCGCCAGTTTTCAGGGGCTATCAAATTAAGCCCCTGATACCTCTGACACTACAGCACTCCCACACTACAGCACTGGAGCATCAACCTAACATTCATGCCCTGTTCTGGGGTTACTATCTGACTGTCTATTCTGCTCACAACAATAAGTGTGACTGTGGCTCATTGACTGACTGTTCTGTTTTAGGTGCAGCTGCAGGCTCTGAAGATGGAAATGAACCAGATCCAGTCTTCTCTAGATTTCGAACAGAAGAATTCTTGCCAGCAGAAACAGGCCCTAGAAATGCAGCTGGATGAAGCGAACAACAGGGCTAAGGTACTTATAGTATAGGAGACAATTTTAATGATTGTTGCTGTTAGCTCCCTTTGATGCCTTTTAGTGGTTAAATACACTGTCTGATTGTGGTGCTAAGCCAGAAAAGCCCAGGCTGTGCTGAGATAGCTGATCTCAGCCAGTACAGCAGTTAGGGTGCTACAGTTGGACCTCAGTACCCCGCGTTAGAGAGATGGGGGAATCAGCTCGGGTTTCTGCTCCTAATTGTTGTGACCTTTATTGGAAAGTGTAATAGCTCCTACCGTCAAATATCTGGCCAACATTCACTATCTAGGCTTACACATCAGGAATAGTGAAGTACCAGAGAGCAGCTGGGGCCTGTGGAACAGTCCAGTAACAACAGTCAGCGCTTTCTGACTGATATTTATATTACTTCTGCTGCATTACTCAGATCTTACCACTTGATGGCAACTGGTGATTTGTAATGAACTCAATTTGCTAAGATGCACATTCATCAGCTGCTGATCTTAGTATTTGAAGTGCTATTTTTGATCAGACGAATATAGACTACTGTCTCAATCCTGTTTCCAGCAGGTGTGAGAATTGTGCGTCACACTCTGCCACTTCTACACATGACTTCTTACCTTCTGTTCATATTATTTTAGTGGCAAATGGGGACCTGAATGTCAAAAGATAATCTCCGGACCCCACAAACTCCACGCCAGAAAGGGTCAGCCAGATGTCTGACACACGTGGAAACTCATGTTTCCGCTATACAGCCTGAATCATTAACTTACCTGTTTTTTACACAGATGCTGCCTGCCTTGCTGTGCGTTTCCAGCATTTTCTGTTTTAAACACAAAGCTGTCTTTTAATATAGCAATAATAATCCTTAATCATTCCTCACAGTAAATATTGCATCTTTTGTATTCATTATTTTCTAGATCGTGCTGTAGCATATTTATGTAGCTCAGATTTGCTGAGGCTCTTCACTGGGATCTATAATGTAGATGCCTTGTAATCCAGTGAAAAGCTACATATTATAATATTTTTTCAGTTGTCACTTTTACACAATTAGCTTGTCCGTAGCTTCCCACACAATGAGTTCCCAGCTTAACTGTGCATTTCAGGGAGGTAGAAAGCAGTGGGAAGCTGCTGTCTTGCCAGTTATTCTATGTATGTGCATCCCGAAGGAACAGTTACAGAACAGCCAGTTCCCTACTTCTTGGCATTGACATTGCATAACCCAGAGAGGCCTAAAGTGGGAGAAGGCAGAAATGTAGAAAAACCCAGTGACCTTTTTTTGTTGAGATTGAAACTGACTCTATTTTTTAAATCTCAGTCGCAGGAAGCCATGCTGCTGCAGCACACAGAGGAGTCCCGGCAGCTGCGGCAGGACTTGCAGAGGGTACACAACCTGTGCGGCACTGCTGAGAAGGAACTGAAGTACAAGAGGGACCAACTGATGGAGCTGCAAAAGCAAAATTCTCTGCTTGAACAGGAAAATACCAGGGTGAGCACAGCATGTGAAAACAGTGGAAAAAGTCCAGGACCGAGCGTCTGATGTTTAAGGGTTTTCAATTAAAGCAAGTGGAAGGGTGAATTGATTTATTAAACCCTCGTGATGTGCAGGAGCTGAATTGATATATTCCGCTGAAGCTGGTCAATGACTGTAATCCAGAAATTGCACTCTGCAATATTACTATTTAAATTAAACTGACTAATTATTCCGTTAAAGTAACAAACTAATTTCATAGAAAGGTGCTAATCATTCCTACTCTAATATCAGATAGGCTCACATCGCCACAGATGTTGTTTTATCATAATACCTTTAGAGTCAGTGTCTCTACTAAAGCACCCATTCCTCTGTTGAACTCATACTTTTTTTTGTAACTCATCCTTGAAATGTCCTCTGATGGTGACGCTCACTTAAGTGCCAGTGAACGTTTCGATTCTTTGTTTCTTGCTTATCTGTAGCTCCTGGTAGAATCATCAAATGCTGCACCTGCCTCCAGCTTCCTAGTAAAGGAACCTGGGGTAAGACTTCCTCCAGTTGGTATGTGTAGTGACAATGGCCTAGAAATTCAGTATAGCCACGTTTGGGGCGCTACAGCATGACGTTCGCTAACTTTTGCGCCCGGCGCAACTTAGCGCCACCTTCGCCGATATTCAGTTGCATCGCCCCAAGAGGTTGCTGCTGCGCTAAAGCAGGCGATGCACGACTATCATTAGGCGCTAAGCCGGCAATCCGGGGCGCAAACACCAAAGGCGGGCGCAGCGCAGGTGCGGCGAGGTGCTCATTGAGGGCAGACAGTCAGGCACCGGTCAGCACTTAAAGGGGGAGGGTGGAATTGCTTGGCTGCCACGCCCTGCACACTGCAGCCCTAAGGCAAGGCCTGAACACTGCTTCTGGAACAGCTCCATGCCCAGGAGAATGGAGAAGGCCAGGGAGAGAGCGCAGCGCTTCGGCGAGGGTGACCTGAGGCTGCTGGTTGGCGCAGTGGCCCGCAGGCGCCATATCCTCTTCCCTGAGGGTGGCAGGAGGCCGCTGCCCGCCGAATATCGGAAAGCATGGAGGGATGTGGCAAACAGGGTCACGTCCAACAGCCTGGTTGGCAGACACCAACCCAGTGCCGGAAAAAATTCAACGACCTCACTCGGGTTGTCAGGGTGAGTACCCTTTCCAGTATCCTCCTCATCCCTGCATGTGCACCTCACTTTATGGCCAAACAGGTCTGAAAGCCCTAATGGCCAGCCCTCATCCAGCAGCTATGGGACTGTCATGAAAAGCACTTGCGCAATCAGGACCTTAGACACTGTCAGGGCTAATCGAACATGGGAGGCAGTGCGGGCAAGATCAGGGCTTGACACTGTACTTAGAGGCGGTCCTTTCTCTTGCAGGCCAAGCTGGCGCATAACAGAAGACAGCAGCGACAGACCGGGGGAGGCCGTCCTGACCTGAAACAGCTGAGCGACCTCGAGCAGCGAGTGGAGCGGATCATGGCAGGCCGGCTGAGTGGCTCCGTCGCCACTGGAGATGCTGACCCTGTTCTGGGCACCAATGGTAAGGTCATCACCTTCTTGACCTCTCCCTTTCCACTTGCGCCTCACACCAGCATCCTTTGCCACTATCGAACCAATGCAGTGCACAGCAGCACTCATGCCTCCCTCGCTGCCGCCCTGTCCTCACTCTAAAGCAACTCTTGTGTCTCCCTGCTTTCAGATGGTGACTCGCCAGGTGAGGAGGCGGCCCCTCAAGCTGGCACTGTGTCCGAGTCAGACATAGAGGAGGAGGAGGAGGAAGAGGAAGCCAGCCCATCAGGGACACCCTCAGCCGAGGCAGCCCATGGCCATGATGGTGACACGTCTTCCCTGGAGGGGAGCAGGGGGGAAGGGTCGGAGGATAGTGAAGCTCCGGGGACCAGCGGGCTGCAGCAACGCGGGAGGGGTGGGGAAGCTCGGCGGCCTTCTCCCCGGAGGGTGAGTGCGGCCTCCAGTCCTGCTACGGTGAGCGCAGAGGAGATGCGGCTCCTAGCGGAAATGGGCGCCCAGGCTGAGCGCAGGCACACTGAGCTCATGGCTGCAGTGGCAAGGATGCCTGACTCCATAGAGTCACTGGTAAGGAGTGTGCAGGAATTCGGGGCAGCACAGGCCAGGAGTCTGCAACAATTCAGTGCAGCACAGGCCAGGAGTCTGCAACAATTCAGTGCAGCACAGGCCAGGAGTCTGCAGGACATCGCGGCAGCACAGGCTAGGAGTCAGCAGGACTTCGCTGCTTCACAGGCGGCTGCTGTCATGCAGACACAGACCAGGGCCACACGGGCACTAACTGCTGCCACACTCGCTGGATCGGCCAGGCATCGCCGGGGCACTCGCTGTGCCGCAGCAGCCCAGCAGTCTGTGCCTCAGCAGATTGCTGCGCATGCTGCAGTGCTGGCCCGTGCGCGTGCCAATGTATCAGCCGACCAGGGAGTGCCTGTGATCTGTCAGGTTGGCAGCATTCCTGCAGCCAACACTGTCACTCCTCCATTGCAGCTGCCACCAGCTGTTGGACAGACTGCTGCCGTCCAAGCAGAGTTGGAGCAGTCAGCAGCTGGCCCCTCCAGTCCCAGAGCTGGTCCAGGCCGACCCCCAAGGGCATCTGCCGTCTCATCATCTGACCCTCAGCAGCCTTCCCCCAGCCTTGCTGCAGCCACTGGGGTCCCATTGAGGAGGAGCTGCAGGGCGGGTAGGGGCCAGTCACGGAAGCGAAACGGATCACCCTCGCAGGGGAAAAAGTAGAAGGTGTGGCCAAATGTTTTGTTTTACTTATAAAAGCCGAGACTGGTGTATTTGTTTCATATTTAAAGGCCGAGACTGGTATATTTGTTTTACTTGTAAAGGCCGAGACTGGTGTATTTGTGTTTTTGGGGGGGGTTTCTCTCCATTAGTTTGTCATGTGGGAAGGGCACAGAGGTATCACAGTAAATATTTTCTTAAATCGCACTGTCCATGCTTTCTTTTGGAAGTCCTGGTTGCCCTGCTCGGCTGAGGGCTTGTGGAGCGGCTACATTCATCTTCTGCCATTGGCACAAGCCATTCCCTGAGAGGGGGCCTAGAACCGACTTGCAATAAGCCGCCGACGGGCGGCCCTTGCACTTTCTGCCTCCCTCCTGTGCTGGTCCTCCTCCTCCTCCTCTGGTGGTCCTCCAATGTCTGCTGGCAGTGGCTGAGTCCTGCGGATAGCCAGGTTGTGCAGCATGCAGCACACGACAACAAAATGGGAGACTCGCTCAGGCAAGTACTGTAGGGCTCCCCCGGAACGATCCAGACAGCGGAACCGTTGCTTCAGCATGCCGATTGTTTACTCAATGATGTTCCTGGTTGCTTGATGGCTGTCATTGTATCCCTCTTCAGCAGGGGTGCTGGATGCACGAAGCGGGGTCATCAGCCAAGTGCACAAAGGATAGCCTTTGTCCCCGAGAAGCCATCCTCATGGGTGAGGCTGGGCCTCGAACATGTCTGCCACAGAAGTCTGGCGCAGGATGAAGGCATCGTGGCTGCTGCCTGGAAAGCGGGCATTGACAGCTAGGATGAGCTGCCTGTGGTCACACACCAACTGCACGTTGAGCGAATGGTAGCCCTTCCGGTTGCGGTAATCCTCGGCATTCTCTAGAGGTGCCCGCAAAGCCACATGCGTGCAGTCAATGGCGCCCTGCACCATGGGGAAGCCCGCTAATGCTGCAAAGCCCATTGCACGCTCTTGCTGCTTGTCAACGGTCATGGGGAAGGAGATGAACTGACGTCTCCTTCTGAAAAGGGCATTGGTCACCTGGCGGATGCAGCAATGTACCGCAAACTGGGAGATGTTGGAAATGTCCCCAGTAGCGGATTGGAAGGAGCCGGTGGCATAGAAGTTGAGAGCCACCGTCACCTTCACTGCCACCGACAGAAACGTCCTGCTCCTCAGCTGTGGCTGCAGATCTCCGCGAAGCAGGTGGCAGATCTCAGTGACCACCGCCCTTCTGAATCGCAGCCTCCGAACACACTGCTCCTCAGACATGTTCAGATATGAGAACTGCTGGCGGTATACCCTGGGTGGGTAAGGCCTCCTTTGCCGACGCCTGTTGCCCCTTCTCCGTCTGGCCATGACTGGCACTCTCTGACGGCGTCTCTGAGCCCTTTGAATGCAATGGAGAAGCCCAACGTTTCCACCCATTGCAGCCCCCATTATATGTTTCCAATCAATGCTATGACACTGAAGTTAAAGACAAGTGCAAAGCTGTGGCCTGAAGCCACAAGTACCTGTGCGAGTGTTGAGCCAAACCAGAAAGCTCTCTACCTTTGTCTCTCTCCAAAGATCCGTCTCTCACAAAGAAGGAGTGGTGCAAAATGGCTGCCATTTATCCTGCAGGAGGAGTCCCCTTTAATTAGCGCCCCCCGCGCCCCGCAGCGACTGGGAACCGTTCCCCTCTACCAGTCGCTAGGGGCGCCAGGCGCACAATAGGCCGGCGCCACTGAATTTCCAGTTCGGGGCGCACAAAGGGCGTTGTACCATGAAATGACGTCAGGATCTGCGCGCGCAGCTGAACGCGCGCAAAGGTTTTGCGCCGCCGCTAAATCTTAACTGAAGTTCGCGAGAGGCGCAGATCGCGCTGCGCCCGGGCGCTAGCCGCTTAGCACCCCACTTCTCCTCCTCCTAAGGCGCTAGCGGCTGGCGCAAACAACTGAATTTCTAGGCCAATGTGTTTGTGAAGATTTCATTTGTCTGATATTCCTGGCAAGATTGTAAATGTGTTCCAAAATACCAAACAGTGGAATTCTTCACAATTTACAAGGTCGCTGGAGAAATTCTTCACTGACTCCCTCCAGAAACTAAGGGCAGAATTTTCTGGGGGGTCAGCAGACACAATCAGTGGCGGGTCGGGTGGAAAAATATTTTTTTCAACAGCGGTTTGGGAACCCGTCGTCACACGCCTTTCCCAAATGTCGGGTCTGCCAGCGCTGAGCAGACCTAACATGCAGCGGCAGGAGGCAATTGAAATCATTAGTAGCTTTTTTACAGCCACTTAACAATGCTTTTGTCCCAGCTTTTTGATTTTGACAGGACGCCCACTGGTTTCTCGCTGTGCCTAGACCTCATCAGTGAAGCTGAGGCAGGAGGTCACTTGCCATTGCTTCAGCTGATGAGTTGACAGCTTCAAATGTCAAGTTAAAGCTCCCAGCTGATTGAGAAATGTTCCCTTAGGCACTAGCTTCGCTAACCTGCATTTACACTACAGATACAGAATGCTGCAAGCCTTAACACAAGTCTCCATCCAGTCTGACCTCATTACCTCTCCCACCATTGACAGATCACTTCTGTCATCTCTACTTCACCTGCCATCTATTCCATCAGCATCGGTGCCCTTGAAACTATCTCATCTTGGTCCTCAGAATCCCACCACGATCAGCCCCAACACCAGCAGAACCAACAACAACACCAACCATCTCTGCAATCACCGTGATAATGTAGATAGAGAGGGATGGGTGGAGGTGCAAGGTAAGTTGGTAGGCGTATGGTAGGGAAGGCAGAATGATGGGGATGTGATGAGTGGCACAACAGGATGAGGTTGAGTATAGCTTTGTATTGACGTTTTGTGATCTACTGAGATCATTGAAAAGTTTGCGCCACTGCAGCCTGGTCCTCCCTGATGACATCCCTGCTTGTGTCTTCCTGTGCAATGTGCAACCAGGCTGCGTTGGTCTCCTGGGGAGGTCTCTTCTGCCCATTGGAAGGGAAGAGAACCTCCCTATGTGCTCTGATTTCCTCCATAAGCATATGGAGGGAGTCATGGGAGAGCCTGGGTGCAGCCCTGCACCTTTGTGCAGTGCTTGTCACTGTTTGCAGCACCTCAATGCTGTAGAACACCGACAGCACAAATGTCAAAAATCAATTTGCGCATGGTCCCTTTAAGGAAACCGGCTGATGATGTGTCATCAAATGACGTCATCAGACCCGCTTCCTTCAATTGGCCGGGAAACGCGCTGGGCAGGCTTAACAAACCCAATCAGGGGAAAGTCATTCTACAGAGTGGGCTGGAGCCAGCAGCGGGGTCGGGGCCCGCCACGGACCCGCCGAGGTTGGTAAAATCCAGCCCTAAGTGTAGCTCTTGTCAGAAATGTTGGTATGTGAGGCCCTTGCTCCTAATGGTGAAGCAAAATGACAGTCAGTTTTTCCAGCCCACCTTGTAGCCAAGAGCAAATCTGATGTCTATAGACTCATACATTGATATCCTGACCCTTAGCTTTTGCACCAGTGCCCTGGTCTTTGTTGGAAGCTGTCTCTGTACAATTCACTTATCTGTAATGCACTTACCTGCATGTACCGAGTTACCTTCATGCTTAATATAAGTATTGATTGTGTCTTCAGGGAACCCTTAGTCCCATGTAACAACAGAAAATGCTGGAAAAACTCAGCAGGTCAGGCAACATCCGTGGAGAGAAATTTGAGTTGACGTTTCGGGTCAAACCCTTCTTCAAAACTGGAAGGAAAAGAAACTGGATCGAAGGCAGGGCTGCGATCGGACAAAAGAATAAAAGAAACAAAAGAAGTAAAAGAGATTAGAAGCTAGACGAGATGGTAATAGGCTGAGATTAGGTGTAAAGTGTACTGGCAGGGCAAAAGATAGCTGCCAGGTGTGAGAGAGAAACAAAAGGAAAGGGGGGGGGGGGGAAAGGAGTGGAACAATTACAAGAGAAAATGAAATGGGGGCCGAGCTTATGATCTGAAATTGTTGAACTCGATATTGAGTCCGGAAGGCTGCAGAGTGCCTAATCGGAAGATGAGGTGCTGTTCCTCGAGTTTACGTTGAGCTTCCGTGGAACAATACAAGAGGCCAAGGACGGTGAGGTCCGAGTGGGAATGGAGCGGTGAATTAAAATGACAGGCGACCGGAAGCTCGGGGTCACCCTTACGGACTGAACGGAGGTGTTCCGCAAAGCGGTCACCCAATCTGCGTTTGGTCTCCCCAATGTAGAGGAGACCGCATCGTGAGCAGCGAATACAGTATACTAGATTGCGAGAAGTACAAGTAAATCGCTGTTTCACCTGGAAGGGGTGTTTGGGGCCCTGGACAGTGGGAAGGGGGGAGGTATAGGGGCAGGTGTTACATCTCCTCCGCTTGCACGGGAAGGTGCCAGGCGAAGGGGAAGGGCTGTTTGGGGTGATAGAGGAGTGGACTAGGGTGTCTCGGAGGGAGCGGTCCCTGAGAATGCTGAAAGGGGAGGGGAGGGGAAGATACGTTTGGTGGTGGGATCACTTTGGAGGTAGCGGAAATGCCGGAGGATGATCCGTTGAATGTGGAGGCTGGTGGGGTGAAAGGTGAGGACAAGGGGAACCCTATCGTGGTTCCGGGAGGGAGGGGCAGGGGTGAGGGCAGAAGTGCGGGAGATAGAACTGACACGGTCGAGGGCAGTGTCAACCACGGTAGAGGGGAATCCTCGGTTGCGGAAAAAGGAAGACATGTCTGAAACACTGGTGTGGAAGGTGGCATCGTCGGAGCAGATACGGCGGAGACGGAGAAACTGGGAGAATGGAATAGAGTCCTTACAGGAAGCGGGGTGGGAGGAAGTGTAGTCCAGGTAGCTGTGGGAGTCAGTGGGCTTGTAGTGAATATTGGTCGATAACCTATCCCCAGAGATGGAGACGGAGAAGTCGAGGAAGGGAAGGGAAGAGTCAGAGATGGACCATGTGAAGGTGAGGGAAGGGTGGAAATTGGAGGCAAAGTGAATGAAATTGTCAAGTTCGGGGCGAGAGCAGGAAACGGCACCGATACAGTCATCAATGTACCGGAAAAAGAGGTGAGGGAGGGGACCCGAGTAGGACTGGAACAAAGATTGTTCCACATAGCCCACGAAAAGGCAGGCATAGCTAGGACCCATGCGGGTACCCATGGCAACACCTTTGATTTGGAGGAAATGAGTGGAGTTAAAGGAGAAGTTGTTCAATGTGAGAACAAGTTCAGCCAGGCGGAGGAGGGTGGTGGTGGATGGGGACTGGTCGGGCCTCTGTTCAAGGAAGAAGCGGAGCGCCCTCAGGCCATCCGGGTGGGGGATGGAGGTGTAGAGGGATTGTACGTCCATGGTGAAAAGGAAGCGGTTGGGGCCAGGAAACTGGAAACTGTTAAAGTGGCAGAGGGCGTCCGAAGAGTCGCGGATGTAGGTGGGAAGAGACTAGACAAGGGGAGAAAAGATAGAGTCAAGATAGGAAGAGATAAGTTCCGTAGGGCAAGAACAGGGTGAAACGATGGGTCTACCAGGGCAGTCCTGTTTGTGGATCTTGGGAAGGAGGTAGAAGCGGGCTGTGCGGGGTTGGGGAACTATGAGGTTGGTGGCAGCAGGGGGAAGATCTCCAGAGGAGATGAGGTCAGTGACAGTCTTGGAAACGGTGGTTTGATGTTCGGTAGTGGGGTCATGGTCCAGGTGGAGGTAGGAGGAGGTGTCGGAGAGTTGGCGTTCAGCTTCTGCTAGGTAGAGGTCAGTACGCCAAACAACAACAGCACCACCCTTGTCAGCGGGTTTAATGACAATGTCAGGGTTGGATCTAAGAGAATGGAGTGCTGCCGCCTTCGTCTCCGTGCCCACTTCTCTGGCCAGGAGTCTTCCCCCCGCACAACTGACCCTTTCTCCCGCTTGCAGAATTCCCGTTCTACCTGGACCCCTCCCCCTGGCCTCTTACCCTCTCTAGATCTTTTCATCGCTAGCTGCCGCCGTGACATCGTCCGTCTCCATTTCTCTGCTCCCCTCACTCACTCCAACCTACCTCCCTCTGAACTTGCAGCACTCCATTCTCTTAGATCCAACCCTGACATTGTCATTAAACCCGCTGACAAGGGTGGTGCTGTTGTTGTTTGGCATACTGACCTCTACCTAGCAGAAGCTGAACGCCAACTCTCCGACACCTCCTCCTACCTCCACCTGGACCATGACCCCACTACCGAACATCAAACCACCGTTTCCAAGACTGTCACTGACCTCATCTCCTCTGGAGATCTTCCCCCTGCTGCCACCAACCTCATAGTTCCCCAACCCCGCACAGCCCGCTTCTACCTCCTTCCCAAGATCCACAAACAGGACTGCCCTGGTAGACCCATCGTTTCAGCCTGTTCTTGCCCTACGGAACTTATCTCTTCCTATCTTGACTCTATCTTTTCTCCCCTTGTCCAGTCTCTTCCCACCTACATCCGCGACTCTTCGGACGCCCTCCGCCATTTTAACAGTTTCCAGTTTCCTGGCCCCAACCGCTTCCTTTTCACCATGGACGTACAATCCCTCTACACCTCCATCCCCCACCCGGATGGCCTGAGGGCGCTCCGCTTCTTCCTTGAGCAGAGGCCCGACCAGTCCCCATCCACCACCACCCTCCTCCGCCTGGCTGAACTTGTTCTCACATTGAACAACTTCTCCTTTAACTCCACTCATTTCCTCCAAATCAAAGGTGTTGCCATGGGTACCCGCATGGGTCCTAGCTATGCCTGCCTTTTCGTGGGCTATGTGGAACAATCTTTGTTCCAGTCCTACTCGGGTCCCCTCCCTCACCTCTTTTTCCGGTACATTGATGACTGTATCGGTGCCGTTTCCTGCTCTCGCCCCGAACTTGACAATTTCATTCACTTTGCCTCCAATTTCCACCCTTCCCTCACCTTCACATGGTCCATCTCTGACTCTTCCCTTCCCTTCCTCGACTTCTCCGTCTCCATCTCTGGGGATAGGTTATCGACCAATATTCACTACAAGCCCACTGACTCCCACAGCTACCTGGACTACACTTCCTCCCACCCCGCTTCCTGTAAGGACTCTATTCCATTCTCCCAGTTTCTCCGTCTCCGCCGTATCTGCTCCGACGATGCCACCTTCCACACCAGTGTTTCAGACATGTCTTCCTTTTTCCGCAACCGAGGATTCCCCTCTACCGTGGTTGACACTGCCCTCGACCGTGTCAGTTCTATCTCCCGCACTTCTGCCCTCACCCCTGCCCCTCCCTCCCGGAACCACGATAGGGTTCCCCTTGTCCTCACCTTTCACCCCACCAGCCTCCACATTCAATGGATCATCCTCCGGCATTTCCGCTACCTCCAAAGTGATCCCACCACCAAACGTATCTTCCCCTCCCCTCCCCTTTCAGCATTCCGCAGGGACCGCTCCCTCCGAGACACCCTAGTCCACTCCTCTATCACCCCAAACAGCCCTTCCCCTTCGCCTGGCACCTTCCCGTGCAAGCGGAGGAGATGTAACACCTGCCCCTATACCTCCCCCCTTCCCACTGTCCAGGGCCCCAAACACCCCTTCCAGGTGAAACAGCGATTTACTTGTACTTCTCGCAATCTAGTATACTGTATTCGCTGTTCACGATGCGGTCTCCTCTACACTGGGGAGACCAAACGCAGATTGGGTGACCGCTTTGCGGAACACCTCCGTTCAGTCCGTAAGGGTGACCCCGAGCTTCCGGTCGCCTGTCATTTTAATTCACCGCTCCATTCCCACTCGGACCTCACCGTCCTTGGCCTCTTGTATTGTTCCACGGAAGCTCAACGTAAACTCGAGGAACAGCACCTCATCTTCCGATTAGGCACTCTGCAGCCTTCCGGACTCAATATCGAGTTCAACAATTTCAGATCATAAGCTCAGCCCCCATTTCATTTTCTCTTGTAATTGTTCCACTCCTTTCCCCCCCCCCCCCCTTTCCTTTTGTTTCTCTCTCACACCTGGCAGCTATCTTTTGCCCTGCCAGTACACTTTACACCTAATCTCAGCCTATTACCATCTCGTCTAGCTTCTAATCTCTTTTACTTCTTTTGTTTCTTTTATTCTTTTGTCCGATCGCAGCCCTGCCTTCGATCCAGTTTCTTTTCCTTCCAGTTTTGAAGAAGGGTTCGACCCGAAACGTCAACTCAAATTTCTCTCCACGGATGTTGCCTGACCTGCTGAGTTTTTCCAGCATTTTCTGTTGTTATTTCGGATTTCCAACATCTGCAGTATTTTGCTACCCTTAGTCCCATGTGTTGTCCAGTTATGAGGATCATACCAGGGATGAAATGATGTACTTATGATGAGACACCTTAGCTGCACTTACTAGGGCAGAGAACGTTAAGGGGAGATTTAATAGAAATGTTCAAAATTATGGAAAGGTTTGAAAGATTATGTACTGGAAACATGAAGGGAAAGGTTAGAAGAAATGGTTTCATGCAAAGGTTATTAGAATATGGAATAGATTGCCACATGGGTATTGAAGTTGATTGAATTGCATCATTTAAGAGAGAGTTAAATAATCATTTGAAGAAAAAAATATTAAAATGGAAAGTGTAGATAGCTCTGGTGTGGAGTTAGCAAGGAGCCAAAATTATGTGCTTAAATTTCTATAATTCTATATTCACAGGTGAATTTGGAGTTCAAAACAGTGCAGTGCAGGCTGTCTGAACTGGATAAACATAACTTAATATTGAAAACAGAATATGAAATTAAGCTGCAGAGGTTGAAAGAACTGGAATTGGACGCTGGCAAGACCTTCCACCTCGGCAAACAGTTAAAGAGTGTGCAAGATGAACTCGTAGCAGAGAAAAACAGAACTAAAAGTGCAGAGAAAAGGGTAAGAGATGATGCAGAGTTTACTGTTGAGGGATTTTTTAGTATGTTCTGTTGAAGTTTAATCCTTAAACATGAACGTGTCAAAAGAAGGTTGTTCACTCCTGGGCCGTCTCTTGTGATCACTCCCTTGGGCTCTGCAAAAAGTCATAGGGGGAGAAATTCAGTATCGCCCCGTTTGGGGCGCAATTATCGGCGGGGCGCAAAGTTTAGCGCCTGGCGCTAATTATCGCCTCTGACTGCAAACTTGGCTTCTATCGCCCCTGGAGGTGATTGATGAGGAGCGAGGCGCTACCTCAGAGCGATGGCGAAGCTCATGTGATGTTAGTCAGCAATGGAACACAGACACACTGGCGCCGGCCAGTTCTTAAAGGGGAGGGTCGATCTTGCTCTCCATCCACACCCTGTTCATTGCAGCCTTGAATCTCTGTCTGGAGAGACCTGTACATCAATTCTGCTGGAAAGAACAATGGAGAGACCCAGGGAAAGAGCTCAGAGTGCAGCCCCCATAGTCTCTTCTAAATTGATGCAAGGAAGGTCAAATCAAAATGAACCTGCAAAGTGCTGCTCAGTACCCAAAACTCCTTCACACAGCGTTGAATCTCTCCAGAAGTCTCTCTCTCTCTCTCTCAGAATGCGTGGTGCAAAAATGTTGCCGACAAAAAAAGGCAGGAAGCGGTCACCTTTAAATAGCGCTCCCCCAGTCCCTTCCCGACTGCAAAACACTCCCCTCAACCTCTCGTTGCTAGCGGTAGGGGGCGCCACTCAATATCCGGTCCGGGGTGCTACCAGAGCGTTGCACGCTCAACTGATGTCACGATCTGCAGGCGCAGGAGATCGTGGCGATCGTGTTTGGCGCTGCCGCAAAAATGTCTGGTCAATTTCGCAAGCGGCGCAAACATCGCTGCACCCGGGCACCAGTTGCTTTGCGCCCCATTAGTGCCCTCTTAGGGCGCTAACGGGAGGCGCAAAGCAACCAAATTTTTCCCCCCTACCTCTTAAACCTGAACCAACAACACTATGCACTTAGTGCCTTCAACATAGTAAAGCGTCCAAAGGATTGGAGGGCGGGGTGTGGGGTTGGGGCCAGTGAGCTCTGAGCTGGAATTAGGATAAAAAATAAGGGAGGTGACCGAGAACACCAAAGTGGTTATGGCTAGCCATTGATTCCGAGTTACCACGAGATGTTGTAGTAACCCCACACATACGTGTGTATTTGATACAGACCAAGCTTGTCTGATGTCTATCTGCCTCCCACCTCAGTAGAATTGCCTGCCAACACTCCACTGTCCATGTTCACACATTGGTCAAATTAGGAGAGAACTGGCAGTACCAGTAGAACTGTACCCCTGTATAATTCACAGCCTTCAGGAGAGTAGATAGATGATTTGGTGGCGGTGGGGTGCAGCGCGGCGGAGGTGGAGGTTGTTAAAAGCTGCAGATAATGTCATGTAATGTGGTACACGGTCACCATTTCAGAATGAACAATGATTCTCCGATACCTTTTTAAAAAAAGAAAGACCACAACTGAAATTACAGAAATGTTTCCCTATGAACACTGACTTACTTAATTGATTATTAGCAATGTAAATCATTTCCTTAGATGGTAAAATGAAAGCAGAATTCTGCGGATGGGATTGATGGGAAGTGATTTGAACTGAAATTGGAATCTGCTTGATTTGAAGTAGAGAATTGTGCTTCTGCTATTCATCATTACATTTCTCTCAAAGAAAAACTCAAAGCTGTTTACAGATAGTAAATATTGGCATTATCCCTCCCAGTACATTTTTCTGCCTAGACTTCCAAATGACACGTGTTCATACCGTGAAGCTAACCAGTTTATCTAGGCTGACACTCCAGTGTGATACTGAGGGAATACTGCATTGTTGAAGGTGTTATTCTTCAGTTAAGATGTTAAACCGAGGTCCCATCCACCTGTTTTGATGTTCCAGGTGGACCTTAAGGCTCCCATGGCACCATTTGAAGAAGAGCACTAAGTTAACCCAGTGTCCTGACCAACATTCCTTACTCAACTCACAGATCATTCCCCTTGTTGCTGTTTCTGGAATGTTGATCATAGAAAGTTACAGCACGGAAGGAGGCCATTTCGGCCCATCGTGTCCGCGCCAGCCAACAAAGAGCTATCCAGCCTAATCCCACTTCCCAGCTCTTGGTCCGTAGCCCTGCAGGTTAGAGCATCCCAAGTGCACATCCAAGTACTTTTTAAATGTGGTTAGGGTTCCTGCCTCTACCACCCTTTCAGGCAGTGAGTTCCAGACCCCCACAACCCTCTGGGTGAAGAAATTTCCCCTCAAATCCCCTCTAAACCTTCCACCAATTGCTTTAAATCTGTGCCCCCTGGTTTTTGACCCCCCCTGCTAAGGGAAATAGGTTCTTTCTATCCACTTTATCTTTGCCCCTCATAATTTTATACACTTCTAAGGTCTCCCCTCAGCCTCCTCTGTTCCAAGGAAAACAGACCCAGCCTATCCAGTCTTTCCTCATAACTAAGATTCTCTACTCCCGGCAACATCCTTGTAAATCTCCTCTGCACCCTCTCTAGTGCAATCACACCTTTCCTGTAATGTGGTGACCAGACTGCACGCAGTACTCTAGTTGAGGCCTAACTCGTGTTTTATACAGTTGAAGCATAACCCCCTGCTCTTGTATTCTATGCCACGGCTAATAAAGGCAAGTATTCTGTATGCCTTCTTAACCACCTTATCTACTTGGCCTGCTACCTTCAGGGATCTGTGGACATGCACTTCACGGTCCCTTTGTTCCTCTACACTACTCCGTGTCCTACCATTTAATGTGTATTCCCTTTCCTTGTTAGCCCTCCCCAAACTTCTCCGGATTGAATTCCATTTGCCACTGTTCTGCCCACCTGACTAATTTATTTATATCTTCCTGCAGTCTACAGCTTCCTTCTTCAGTATCAACCACACAGCCGATTTTAGTATCATCTGCAAACTTCTTAATCATACCCCCTATATTAAAGTCTAGATCATCATTGATATATACCACAAAAAGCAAGGGACCTATTACTGAGCCCTGCGGCACCCCACTGGAAACAGCCTTCCAGTCACAAAAACATCCATCAACCATTACCCTCTGCTTCCTGTATCCGGGACAGTTTTGAATCCAACTTGACACTTTGCCCTGGATCCCATGGGCTTTTAACTTCGTGACCAGTCTGCCATGTGGAACCTTATCAAAAGCCTTGCTAAAGTCCATATAAACTACATCAAACACACTACCCTTATCTACCCTCCTTGTTACCTCCTCAAAAAATTCAATCAAGTTTGTCAGACACAACCTTCCCTTAACAAATCCGTGCTGACTATCCTTGATTAATCCGTGTCTTTCTAAATGAAGATTTATCCTGTCCTTCAGAATTCTTTCCAATAATTTTCCCACCACCGAGGTTAGGCTGACTGGCCTGTAATTACTCGGTCTATCCTTTTCTCCCTTTTAAACAAGGGCACCACATTAGCAGTCCTCCGGCACCACACCTGAAGCCAGAGAGGATTGAAAAATGATGGTCAGAACCTTTGCTCTTTTGCTTCACTTAACAGCCTGGGATGCATTTCATCTGGGCCTGGGAATTGATCCACTTTTAAAGCTGTTAAACCCCTTAATACTTCTTCTCTCACTATGTTTATTTCATCTAATATTTCACACTCCTCCTCCCCGATAGCAATGCCTGCTTCGCCCCTCTCCTTTGTGAAAACAGACGCAACGTATTCATTAAGAACCCTTCGTCTCCCGCCTCCACACACAGATTACCCTCATGATCTCTAATAGGCCCTACCCTTTCTTTAGTTATCCTCTTACTCTTAATATATTTATAAAACATCTTTGGATTTTACTTGCTAAGAATTTTTCATGCTCTCTCTTTGCTTTCCTAATATCCTTTTTAATTGCACCCCTGCACTTTCTGTACTCCTCTAAAGATTCTGGAGTATTTAGCCCTCGGTATCTGTCATACACCTCCCTTTTTTTCTTTTTCCTGCCCTGTATGTCTCTAGACATCCAGCGGGCTCTAGATTTGTTAGTCCCACCTTTTTTCTTTAAGGGCACATATTTGGTCTGAACCCTCCAGATCTCCTCCTTGAATGCCTCCCACTGCGTTGACACTGATTTACCTTCAAGTAGCTGTTTCCAGTCCACTATGGCTAAATCCCCTCTGAGCTTAGCAAAATTTGCTTTTCCCCAATTTAGAATTTTTATTCCTGGTCTATCCTTGTCCTTTTCCATAACTACCTTAAATCTAACTGAATTATGGTCATTAGCACCAACATGCTCCCCCACTGATACACCTTCTACCTGCCCAGCTTCATTCCCTAAAACTAAGTCCAGAACCGCCCCCTTCCTTGTTGGGCTTGCTACATACTGGCTAAAAAAGTTCTCCTGGATGCATTTTAGGAATTCCGCACCCTCTATACCCTTCACACTAATTTTATCCCAGTTAATATTGGGGTAGTTGAAATCCCCTACTATTACTGCGCTATAGTTTTTGCACTTCTCAGAAATTTGTCTACATATTTGTTCTTCTATCTCCCTCTCACTGTTTGGGGGTCTGTAGTACACTCCCAGCAGTGTGATCGCCCCTTTTTTGTTTTTTAATTCGACCCATATGGCCTCGTTTGATGATCCCTCCAACTTATCATCCCTCCTCACAGCTGTAATAGTTTCTTTAATCAATACCACGACCCTCCCTCCCTATTTACCTCCCTCTCTATCCGGTCTGAAAATCCTGTAACCAGGAATGTTGAGCTGCCATACCTGCCCCTCTTTCAGCCACGTCTCTGTAATAGCTATAATATCATAGTCCCAAGTATCTACCCGTGCCCTCAGCTCATCTGCCTTGTTCGCTATACTCCTTGCATTGAAGTAAATACCATTTAGTACAGGCAAACCTCCTTGTTGACTACTATCTAGCCCTTGATTCCTCTGTCCTTCCAATTTACTTTCTACGTTTTTGTTTTCCAATTACAGTTTTTCTTCCCTCCCTATTGACTCTATACTTAGGTTCCCATCCCCCTGCCAAGCTAGTTTAGACCCTCCCCAACAGCACTAGCAAACCCTCCCGCGACGATATTGGTCCCGTTCCTGTTGAGGTGCAACCCATCTGGCTTGTAGATATCCCACCTCCCCCAGAAACGGCTCCAATTCCTCAGGTATCTAAAGCCCACCCTCTTACACCATCTCTCCAGCCACGCATTCATCTGCTCTATCTTCCTATTTCTGTACTCACTAGCACGTGGCACTGGTAGTAATCCGGAGATTACTGCCTTTGGGGTCCTGCTTTTTAACCTCTTTCCTAGCTCCCTAAACTCTGCCTGCAGGACCTCATCCCTCTTCCTACCTATGTCGTTAGTACCGATATGGACCACGACCTCTGGCTGTTCACCCTCCCCCCCTCAGAATGCCCTGCAGCCGTTCAGTGACATCCTTGACCCTGGAACCAGGGAGGCAACATACCATCCTGAAGTCACGTCTGCGACCACAGGAACACCTGTCTGCTCCCCTAACTATTGAATCCCCTATCACTATTGCTCTCCCTCTCCTCTTCCCCCCCCCGCCTGTGCAGCTGAGCCTTCCATGGTGCTGTGGACTTGGCTCTGGCTGCACTCCCCAGAGGAACCATCGCCCTCACCAGTACTCAGCACCGAATACTGGTTGGTGAGCAAGATGGGCTCAGGGGACTCCTGCACTACCTGCCTGGTCCTCTTCTGTCTGACGGTCACCTATTCCCTCTCTGCCTGCAAACTCTTAAGCTGCGGGGTGACCACCTCCCAAAACGTGCTATCCACGTAGCTCTCAGCCTCGCGGATGAACAGCAGTGACTGCAGCCGCCGCTCAAGCTCCGTAACCCCATGCTCGAGCTGCTGTAGCTGGCGACACTTCCCGCACACGTGGTCGTCCAGACCATGGAAGGTGTCCAGGACTTCCCACATGGCACAGGATGTGCATTCCACGGGCATGAGCTGCCTTGCCATACCTCTAATTAACAGACTATTTACTAACCTAGCTGGAATAAACTTAAAACTTTAAGAAAAAACACTTACCAGATACTCACCAATCAGCTCCCTCTTTTTAGTTTTTAATCCCGGTTCTTAATTTAAACCAATGCCCAAGATAAAGAGAGAAATACTGACCAACCAATCACTTTCCTGTGACGTCATTCCTTGTTTTTGTTGTCGGGTCTGCTGCCTCCGTTCTCAGGCCTTGCTCTGCCGTGCTCTTTACATCCTCAGGCTCTGCTCTCGCTCCCTCTCAGGTCCACTGCCTCCACTCTCAGACCTTGCTCTGCCGCGCTCTTTACATCCTCAGGCTCCGCTCTCGCTCCCTCTCCGGTCCGCTGCCTCCACTCTCGGGCCTCGCTCTGCCGCGCTCTTTATATCCTCGGGCACCGCTCTCGCTCCCTCTCGGGTCTGCTCTCAGGCCTCGCTCTGCCGTGCTCTTTATATCCTCAGGCGCCGCTCTCGCTCCCTCTCGGGTCTGCTCTCAGGCCTGGGTCTGCTCTCAGGCCTCGCTCTGCCGCACTCTTTATATCCTCAGGCGCCGCTCTCGCTCCCTCTCGGGTCTGCTCTCAGGCCTTGCTCTGCCGCGCTCTTTATATCCTCAGGCGCCGCTCTCGCTCCCTCTCGGGTCTGCTCTCAGGCCTCGCTCTGCCGCGCTCTTTACATCCTCAGGCTCTGCTCTCGCTCCCTCTCGGGTCCGCTGCCTCCGCTCTCGGGCCTCGCTCTGCCGTGCTCTTTATATCCTCAGGCTCTGCTCTCGCTCCCTCTCAGGTCCGCTGCCTCCACTCTCGGGCCTCGCTGTGCCGCGCTCTTTTTATCCTCAGGCTCCGCTCTCTTTATATCCTCAGGCTCCGCTCTCGCTCCCTCTCAGGCCCGCTGCCTCCGCTCTCGGGCCTCGCTCGGCCGCACTCTTTATATCCTCAGGCTCCGCTCTCGCTCCCTCTCAGGTCCACTGCCTCCACTCTCAGACCTCGCTCTGCCGCGCTCTTTATATCCTCAGGCGCCGCTCTCGCTCCCTCTCGGGTCTGCTCTCAGGCCTCGCTCTGCCGCGCTCTTTATATCCTCAGGCTCTGCTCTCGCTCCCTCTCAGGCCCGCTGCCTCCGCTCTCGGGCCTCGCTCTGCCGTGCTCTTTATATCCTCAGGCTCTGCTCTCGCTCCCTCTCAGGTCCGCTGCCTCCGCTCTCGGGCCTCGCTCTGCCGCGCTCTTTATATCCTCAGGCTCCGCTCTCGCTCCCTCTCAGGTCCACTGCCTCCACTCTCAGACCTCGCTCTGCCGCGCTCTTTATATCCTCAGGCTCTGCTCTCACTCCCTTTCAGGTCCGCTGCCTCCACTCTCGGGCCTCGCTCTGCCGCGCTCTTTATATCCTCAGGCGCCGCTCTCGCTCCCTCTCGGGTCTGCTCTCAGGCCTCGCTCTGCCGCGCTCTTTATATCCTCAGGCTCCGCTCTCGCTCCCTCTCAGGTCCGCTGCCTCCGCCATATTTCCCTATGAAGCAACAATCATTTGCACTTCAAAGTAATTAATTGTATGGGAAGTGCTTTGAGATATTTTTGAGAGATGTGATGCGGTTTGGTATAAATATCTTTCTTTTTTGCTTCTTTTCCTTTCTTTCTTCTTTCCTTCCTCTAGTGCATTCAGGTATTCCAGTAAACTTCCTTTAACTCATGCCCATCAGCAGTCAAACAAAAGTCATCAATTAAAAGTAGTTGTGGCGAAAGGAAGTCTTAATTTGTGTAGTTTTAAAATTTTCAATCAGCTGAGGTACATCCTCGTTGTTTTTAGATAATATGTAGCCGAATGGAGTTTCAGTCAGGAATGTGCTCAATTTGGTTTTTCCCCATACTTCTCAGTCAGGTAACTTAAGGAAAAAACCGGATCCAACCAAACTTGGAACTAATGTGGAGGCGCAACTTAGCCTGTCCCATCTTAAAAGGAGTTTACTGTATTGCAATCTTATACAATAACTGGATTCTGGAGCTACACTATGCACCTTTTGCATAGAATTTTAGCTAGTAAATTAAGCAGTTTCTTCCCCCCCCAACAATCTGTTTATTCCAAGTCCCTTTTCCAAATCTGCTTGCCTGGACTGTTCATTCAATATGATGATCAGTAGGTTATTTGAGAAGTGCTGTTTACAAGTCATCAAAAATGCTTTGTCGTTCTCCCTTTTCCCTCCCTTACTCCCACGGACAATCACAACGCGACCTGGGCCTGAAGACTGCAGAGCTACAGCAGCACTTGTGCGGCATTCAGCATCAGCTACGACTGTCGGAGGCTCGAACCAAGGAGAGGGTGACGTTGGAAGCAGAGCTAATGGAAAGCAGGGATGCAGCAGTTAAGTTCAAGAATCAGCTGCAGGAGGAACAACTTCAGAGGTAAACTCTGAAGGGGCGGCAAACCCATGATGTTGTAGGAAAGGGAGTGGGGGGTTGTGTAAAGAAAATGAGACCAAGCATATAGACTTACCTTACTTTTCCACTTCTAAGTTAAATTATTAGGGCAGGTGACGCATTGGTGTTAATCTAACCAGCGTTCCCTGTCATTTGTTTTGGTGCCGCACGGCCCCTTTAAGGGGCTGAGCGGGCCATTCAAAATACCGCGCATGCACGGTTTTTGCATTGAAAAGCTGGCTGCGTGGGATCCCGGAGAGCTGTGCAACCACGCAGCTTACACGGAACATTGAATCTAACCAGTCATTCTTATCAAACTCTGAATTATTAACTGAACCACCGTATTACACAGCAATATGTCTGGACAAATTAGCTGCCACATCATTCTAAGCTACTTCTTGCTAATGTTGCATTTTGCTTCTATTCCACCACCCTTTGCCCCCCCCCCACCCCAACCACCACCCAATGGCTGAGTGTGAATTCACCACATGGTGCTGTATTGTACAGGACAGGAGTTAGAAGTTGAAAACCTGACTTGGGCTAAATTAGGGGGATTCAGGCAAGACAGCAGATGCAGTGCTACAGTGGCCTCAGTATAACCAGGCTCACGATGGGAAAATTGCCCATGGCTCTTACCCCTGATCGCATTCCACTGACCTCTTGTTGGTGCATGTGTGTGGCCATCAGGGCAGGACAGAATTGGGCTTGGCTGTGATGGTCGAAACTTCCTAATACAAAAGCAAATTACTGCGGATGCTGGAAATCTGAACTAAATACAGAAAATGCTGGATATACTTTGCAGGTCAGGCAGCATCTGTGGAGAGAGAATCAGTTAACGTTTCAAGTCGATGACCTTTCGTTCGTCTGACGACCAGTCATTGACCTGAAATGTTAACTCTGTTTCTCACTCCACGTATGCTGCCTGACCTGCTGAGTATTTCCAGCGTTTTCTGTTTATATTTGAAACTTCCTAATACAGGAAACTTTGTGCTATCCGGCACCGACGGGACCGAGCTGTTGCCGTTCCCTCAAAACTGCCGGACACTCCAGCGCTAATGTTGAAAGATACGGAAGCTTTTGAGCTCCATATCTGTCAACAAACCCTGTACAGCTTCTAAACAGTCCAAGCGTCTCTGTAGCTTAGCAACAGCTTCAGCAGACCTTGCAGAGCTTGACTGTTGAGGAAAAAAGCAACGAGAAAAAAAAACCTAACGAAAACGGCTCCTGATTTTTGCCGGTGGCTCGAGCATTCCGGACAGTTAGCCTCCGGATAACACAAAGTTTCCTGTACTTGCTGTTCAGGCTCACCTTGGAGGGAACCAGGGCCAGTGAAACCATGAATTGCCACTTTCAAGAGAGGAGAGAGAAAATTATGGAATTCCTTTTTTAAAAAAAAATAAGACTCTAGGGGGGAGAAATTGGGTGAGTAGCGCCACCTGTTAGCGCCTAAAGAGGCAGTCAGTGGCTGTAGCGCCACTGGCCGCGCCTCCCACGATATTCAGCAGGGGCGCTAATGGTGGTGTTAGCCTTTTGTGCTGCGCCGCCACCGATGACGCCATCGGTGTGCGCAGCGCCCCATTCGCGCCCCGATTGCTAATGCGGCAATCGCGGCGCAAATTCTAGCGCCCAGGCAAACTTTGCGCCGCTCGGGCACCTCAGGCCAATTTCTAGGCCTAGAACATAAAGCTCTAAGTTATAAGGAAAAACACGCATAGCTGAACTTATTCTTGTTGCAGAAGGTGGAGGGCGTTATCCAGGTCATTAAAGGTGGACTGTAAAAGTAGGACAACAGTGCATGTAGTTCAGTCTCCTGAAGCTGATGTTTAAACAAAAGTAAATGCACCTTTAAATTGGGTTAGATTTAAATGCACAAAATTAAATTTCACAGGTACCTTTGCCTGTATAAATACCAAATAATTTAAGTGAAAATTTCCTGATGTACAGTACAGCCTGTGTAATCTCTAATGTGCGGTGATTGTATGGAACCTCTACACATTGTACACTAATCGTGCTTATTACATATAGAAGTTCCCAGACATATTGACATCTGGACTTTTAAGCCTTGATATTTACCCACACGATGGGCGGGAGAGGGTCAGGCGGGCGTTTAAAAATGAAAGAAAGCGGGAACAAGTCACCAATCCGCCGTGTATGCGCCTGTTGCCATTTTTTACAGCGGCGGGATTTGAGGCGTCCGAGTGCCTCGTCATGGAGAGGCGGGACGCTTCATTGACGTATTTATATCGGGCTCCCACAGTGCAAATGGGAGCCCGATTTAAATTTTACAGTTGCTGCGCGAGGGCCGGGAAACCTGGCAGTGAAAGGGAAGTGGGAGCTGCCGGCTGATGCGCCATCAATTACTCAAAAGACTGAGGTTAAGCGAATAACAACCAGGCTTTTATTAACTAAAGAATGAAGGTCTAGTCTCGAGTGGTCGACCCGTCCAGAATACTAAGGGACTGGGAGGTAGTCACTTATATACCTGGAATAGTGGGAGGAGTCAGCCGAGGCATGTCCAGACCTGTACCTGGTGGAATACACATACACATACAGACAGGTATAACAGTGGTTTACCACATTCACCCCTTGTTTAAAAATGAGTCCGGCGGGGTGAAGTGTATTTACAAGTTCGTGTATTGGAGTCTCTCCGGAGGTCTTGTCTGCCGCTGTGATCGACGTGGCGACGGCAGGGGTGGTGGAGCTTCCGGCGTCGCGTCCCGTGTAGGCTGGGGCACTGGAGTGTAGTCCTCGTGGGTGACGGTCCAAGGCGAGCCGGCTGCTGGGGTTGGATATCGGGTCGCTGGGGGGGGGTGGTAATGGGTAGTGGGTTACAGCGGTCCCCGAGGGTGCGAGGTCTCGTATGGAGACTGTGTCCTCCCGCCCGTCCGGGTACACAATGTAAGCGTACTGGGGGTTGGCGTGGAGGAGGTCAAACCTCTCGACCAGGGGGTCCGTTTTATTGGTCCTCACGTGTCTTCTCAGTAGTACCGGCCCTGGGGACGTCAGCCATGGCGGTAACGCTGTCCCCGATGTGGACTTCCTTGGGAAGACAAACATTTTCTCGTGAGGGGTGGCATTGGTGGCAGTGCAGAGCAGTGACCGAATCGAGTGGAGCGCATCGGGGAGCACCTCCTGCCAGCGGGAGGTCAGAAGGCCCCTAGACTTTAGGGCTAGTAGGGCGGCCTTCCAAACTGTTGCATTCTCTCTTTCCACCTGTCCGTTCCCCCGGGGGTTGTAACTGGTGGTCCTGCTTGTGGCTATACCCCTAGCGAGCAGGTACTGGCGGAGTTCGTCGCTCATAAACGATGAGCCCCGGTCGCTATGGATATAGCTGGGGAAACCGAACAGGGTGAAGAGGCTGTTCAGACATTTAATGACCGTGGCACTGGTCATGTCCGGGCAGGGGATAGCGAACGGGAAACGGGAGTACTCGTCAATGATGTTGAGGAAGTACACATTGCGGTCGGAGGAGGGGAGAGGCCCTTTTAAATCGACGCTCAGGCGTTCGAAAGGGCGAGTGGCTTTTATCAGGTGGGCTCTGTCTGGTCTATAAAAGTGCGGTTTGCACTCAGCGCAGACTTGTCAGTTCTTGGTCATGGTCCTGACCTCCTCAATGGAGTAAGGCAGGTTGCGGGCCTTGATGAAGTGGAAGAACCTGGTGACCCCCGGGTGGCAGAGGTCATTGTGGAGGGCCCTCAGCCTATCGATCTGCGCGCTGGCGCAGGTGCCACGCGATAGGGCATCTGGGGGTTCATTGAGCTTCCCAGGCCGGTACAAGATCTCGTAATTGTAGGTGGAAAGTTCGATTCTCCACCTCAAGATCTTGTCATTTTTGATTTTGCCCCTCTGCTTGTTGTTGAACATAAAAGCAACTGAACGCTGGTCAGTGAGCAGGGTAAATCGTTTTCCGGCCAGGTAGTGCCTCCAATGACGCACAGCCTCCACAATAGCCTGGGCCTCCTTCTCGACCGCGGAGTGTCTGGTCTCCGGGCCCTGGAGGGTTCGTGAGAAGAATGCCACAGGTCTCCCCGCCTGATTAAGGGTGGCGGCCAGAGCGAAGTTGGACGCATCGCTTTCCACCTGGAAGGGGATGGATTCGTCCACTGCGTGCATGGTGGCTTTGGCAATGTCCTCCTCGATACGGTGGAAGGCCGAGCGGGCCTCTGCCATCAGGGGAAAAGAGGTGGATTTGATCAGCGGATGGGCTTTGTCTGCATAGTAGGAGACCCACTGGGCGTAGTAGGAAAAAAACCCTTGGCACCTCTTGAGAGCTTTTAAGCAGTGGGGCAGTGGGAGTTCCATAAGGGGACGCATCCGGTCCGGGTCGGGACCAATGACCCCGTGTTCCACAACACAGCCAAGGATGGCGAGGCGGTCTGTGCGGAATATGCACTTCTCCTTGTTATATGTCAGGTTCAGGAGTTGGGCGGTGCGGAGGAATTTCTCGAGGTTTGCGTCATGGTCCTGCAAGTCATGGCCGCAGATGGTCACATTGTCTAGGTAAGGGAAAGTGGCCTGCAGCGCGTTTTGATCGACCATCCGGTCCATCTCCCTTTGGAAGACGGAGACCCCGTTGGTAACGCCAAAGGGAACCCTAAGGAAGTGATAGAGGCGGCCGTTTGCCTCAAAAGCAGTATACTGGCAGTCTTCTGGGCGGATGGGGAGCTGGTGGTACGCTGATTTCAGGTCAATGGTTGAAAAGACGCGGTACTGCGCGATCTGGTTGACCATGTCAGCTATGCGGGGGAGTGGGTAGGCGTCCAGCAGGGTGTAGCGGTTTATTGTTTGGCTGTAGTCGATGACCAGGCGTTGTTTCTCGCCGGTCTTAACGACCACAACCTGGGCTCGCCAGGGGCTGGAGCTGCCCTCAATAATCCCCTCCTTCAGGAGCCGCTCCACTTCAGTTTTGATGAAAACCCGGCACTGTATCGCCTGCTCTTTGTGGCGATGGACTTACAGTCGGGGGTGAGGTTAGCAAACAGTGGGGGGGGTGGGACTCTGAGTGTGGAGAGGTTGCATCTGGTGCGCGGCGGGCAATTTGGAGGCTGCTGGCTGCAGACTGTGAGTGGGGGGAGGGGTCCACCGTACGCCATCGTAACGCTTTTGAGGTGGCACTGGAAATCCAACCCCAGTAGAACGGCAGCGCAAAGTTGGGGCAGGACCAGGAGTTTAAAATTATTGAACACAGTCCCGTCTACTACTAGTGTCACCACGCAGTAGCCGCCAATGTCCGCTGACTGGGACTCGGCGGCCATAGAAATCCGCTGGTGCGCAGGCAGGACTGGGAGAGAGCAACGCCGCACCGTGTCGGGGTGGATGAAGCTCTCTGTGCTCCCGGAGTCAAAAAGGCAGTTTATTGCATGGCCTTTTACCTTAACGTCCATTTTGGACCGAGCTAGTTGGTGCGGTCTTGTTTGGTCCAGCGTAACAGAGGCCAGCGTAGGGGTCGGTGTGTCGCTGCGGGTATCAGGTGGGGGGGGGTTGGCGGCCTGCTGCGTCCCGGCTGGTGTCCAAGATGGCGGCGTCCATGATTCCCATGTGGCTGGAGTTGTCCAAGATGGCTGCTGCTGCGGTGGTTCGCACATGGCTGGGGAGGCCCAAGATGGCGGCCCGCACGGCCCACACGCGGCGCTGTTGGGGGCCCAAGATGGCGGCTCGCACGGCCCACACGCGGCGCTGCTGGCGTTCGGGGTGGCTTTGGCCTTGCAGACGCTAGCGTAGTGTCCCTTTTTCCCGCAGCCCGAGCAGGTCGCATTCTTCGCCGGGCAGCGCGCTCTGGGGTGTTTGGCCTGGCCACAGAAGTAGCATTTCTGGCCTTGGGATACTGCTGTCTGGCTTTGGGACACTGCTGCGGTGGTTGGGCCGTTGTTGGGCTGTGGTTGGGGTGGCACGGCGCTATGGGGCTGTCCTACCGTGTCCCAGGTTGTCGTTCCCCGCGGCGTCCACGGTGCAGAGGAGTAGGCATCCATGCCCCGGTAGGCTGCGTCCAGCGTTAGTGCGATTTCGGAGGCTTTGTCGAGGGTGAGGTCACTCTGCTCCAGCGGTCGCTGTCGGGTGTAGTTGGACCTGTGGCCCGCTACGAAGGCATCCCGGATCAGTTCCTCCGTGTACTTAGTGGATGTTACCGCCTTACACCCACAGGCCCGGCCAAGCACGGACAGTGCTTGGAGGTATTCCTCAGTCGATTCCCCAGGTTGTTGCTTGCGACTCCCCAGGAGGTGCCTGGCGTAAACTTCGTTCACAGGGCGCGTGTACTGGGTCTTGAGGAGCTGGAGGGCGGCTGTGTACGAGGTCGCGTCCCGGATGACTGAGTACACTCGGTGGTTCACCTTGGAGATCAGGACAGACAGTTTGTTCGCATCCGTTACGACCGCAGTGGAGGCAGTCAGGAATGTCTCGAAGCACATGAGCCAGTGAGCAAACTTGGTGGAAGCGTCCGCTTCCCGACTGTCCAGGCCCAGGCATGCTGGTGTGAGGATCTTCTCCATTATAAAAAATTTAGTTAATAAAATTGATGCGCCATCAATTACTCAAAAGACTGAGGTTAAGCGAGTAACAACCAGGCTTTTATTAACTAAAGAATGAAGGTCTAGTCTCGAGTGGTCGACCCGTCCAGAATACTAAGGGACTGGGAGGTAGTCACTTATATACCTGGAATAGTGGGAGGAGTCAGCCGAGGCATGTCCAGACCTGTACCTGGTGGAATACACGTACACATACAGACAGGTATAACAGTGGTTTACCACACCGGCTCTACAAGATAAGTGTCTTTTCTAGCACTCCTTGAGAGCCAGGAGGAGCAGGAGTGCTCCCCTCGGCCCCTCAAGGAAGCCTTCGGCCTCCCCTCTACTGATCATGGCCTTTCTCATTAATTGCAATCACTGACCCCCTCAAGCCCCAATGGCCTCTCTTACCAAGCCCCGATCACGGCCGAACATTCCCCCCCCCCACCAAGCCCAGAACGTCCCCAAGGATCCCCGGCTGCAGCCCCCTGCCGCTGGTTTTCCTGCCCGGTAGCTGGTCATGCTGTCAATTTGGCCAGTTGCCAGGTGGGAAACAGAAGAAAAAATGTTAATGGGGTGCTGCTGTTAAATTTGGCAGGACCTCAGCATCCCTAGCCTTGCCAGGTTCTTCGGCTGTTTTTGGCCTCCCCCACACCCTCCTCCTAAATATCAGGGCCTTGGAGACATTCCACCCTGTCTGTAACTCTCCCTCTCTATCTTGTTAGGAAACTTGCAGATCAGAATACAGAGGAGCTCCAGCAACAAATCAAAGCAATGCAAGAAAAGGAAGGGTGCTTATCACGGGGCAAATGTGACCTGCAGCAGCAACTGCAGCAACAGGAGTTACGGCTGCAAGTTCTGGAAGAGGAAAAGGAGGCCATGTTTGCCGAGGTTAGCAACGGTGGAATGAAATACAACTGAGTGAAACTCAATTACATCATCCGTGAAATTAGATTTTCTTTTTTCAAATTTCTCTCTTGCTCATCAGAAGGCATTGACTTTTTACTGGGGCGCAGTTCCATGAACGCTGGCTGCCCCTCGGGTGCCCCAGTTGGCCATTCTTCATATGTGAGCCTAGACAGTGTGTGTTGACGGGCTATTCAATTGTGGGATATCAGTGCTGAACCTGATCCTATCCTCACCCAGGGGCCAATTTTGTCGAACCTGTCGGGAAGAAGGCGGGACTTCCCCTTTTGGGTTTCTGACCCGCCTACTTCGACGTCCGGCCAATCCGCTCAATTTTCCCTTGATTGACCTTGTTGAGCCCGCCAATTAAGGGCCGCCCGGCAACAGGTGACATCACAGACTGAAATTTCATCTGTCGAGATTTCTTGACAGATGAAATATCAGTGTTTCACAGCTGTTTGAAGCTGTCAAACACTGACAGTCTGATTTCTAAGATGAGTCCTTCTGCGCAGACTCATTTAGAAATCTCAGCAGCACTAAAAGCTGAAGGCTGTCACTTTTGACAGATCGCAGCCGTTCAGCTTTCAGTTCCGGCTGAGTGATGCGCTCCCGACGGCTACAGGAAGAAAGGCTGTTAAGGTAAGTAAAGGTAAGTAAAAGTTCTTTACTTTAGACACACCAAACACACTTACCTTTACACTCATGCACCCATCACTCACCTGAGCGCCGACATCGCGACTCCTTCAACCCGACGGCCCGCCTGCTCTAACCTGGCGTGGTTTGGAGCCGTTGGGAAACCCACACGAAACCCCTCAAAATGGGGATTAGGCTAAAAACTGCCTGTTAACCACCTGTTAACAGGCAGTTAATTGGCACTAATCCCTTCCTGCCTGGTTTCGGTGGGTCCCAGTGTGGGGCGGGTAGCCACCGCCCCTGAAACTTACGTGGGGCGGGGTTTTGGGCGGGATGGTGTCGGGACCCCCAAATTCGGGATTTCCCCCCCCCCCCCCCCAACACGCCTGAAACCCCGCCTGACGGCTCCAGGAAAATCTAGCCCCCAGTCTTTGCACACAAAACGTTCCAGCAGCGTCACCGGATAGCAATTAGGAGCAGGAATCCTTGATCTTACAGGCATTCCTTTGAAAATAATAAACTGGTCTGGAAGCCAGTTTGTTCACCGCAGTGCGTTACCCACACACTCCAAGTTGAAGGTTTGCTTGTCCCCATAATTCCCCCCCAGCAAAATTCCCAATCTTGGGCAGGCAGTCTGGAGGAAAGCAGCAAGCATCTGAGTAGAATGGTGCAGTGGAAGTGCGCTGGGCCCATAACCTAGAGGTCAACGGATCAAAACCATTCTCTGCTAGCAGCAACATCATCTTTCACAGATCAGTAGATTTTTGGATATTAAGGGAATCAAGGGATATGGGGATCGTGCGGGATGGTGGCGTTGAGGTAGATCAGCCATGATCTTATTGAATGGCAGCGCAGGCTTGAAGGGCCGAATGGCCTACTGCTGCTCCTAGTTCTTATGTAGCAAGGGTGGAAAAGGTGCGTGTCAACTGGGCAGGTGAGGAGTCACCCCTAGGATGCACTCATACAACAAGCGGGCACCTAAGTAACACTACGGAAAGGTGAAAAACACATTGGTCCAAAATTTGCGATCGGAGGCTTCCCACAGGTGGATGCCGCCGACCTGTAAAATATCTACGCATTTACCTGGTGGCCCGGAAGGTATGGAGGCTTGCAATCCTGGGCCTCTCTGGGTACACGCAGGCAGAGGCCCATGTATCCCGGAGTGCATGCGGGTTCGCAAGTGGCAGGTTAGCAGCAGTGGTAACCGTTGGCACCCCAGGATGCTGCGTCTCCAGCGATGACGTCATCGTCGTGCGCAACGCCCCGCTCGCGCCATGGTCACGATCTTCAGTAACACCCCCTGACTCACCGCTGGACGCTATGTCAGACAGGGTCAGGGGGCGTACTTGCGGCCAGGGCGGCGCAAATTAAAGGGGCGGTACCGGGCGGCCATTTTTGCTGCTGGACGCCTGCCAGCACCTGCCCCCATTGCTGTTCTCGGCCTCCTGTGAAGCCCCCCCCCGCGGGGGACCGGCTGCGCTCCGTGAGCCCGGCACTCCTCTTGAGTGCCGGGCTCTTTTCCCGGCACTCCGATCCCTTGTGGATCAGCTGGGCCCTGGGTTCTGCTGCGCTAGGCCCCTCCCCTTTAATAAGGGGAGGAAGGCCTGCAGTTTTGCGGTGCGACATGCCGCAACGCATGACGTTGTTCACGTAGCGCCGCGATATTCACTCACAGCATCCCTCTTGGGGCGCTACCAGTGAATTTCTGGTGTGAGGGTGCTAAGTTTTTTGGGGTGCTAAAAGTAGGGGGGCGTGACTCAATTTTGCCCCGTATATGTTTTAACAGGACTAAAAATAAATTTACCTTATTGGACAAGGTTTTTAATGTATAAATGAGTGATAAAATTTAATTTTTCTATTTTTTAAAACTCTTATGCTGGTAAAAGCAGCCTTACATCTGCTTCTACCAGGCGTAAGAATATCACAGGCATTCAGCGGGCGGAAGTTGGGCAAATAGCGCAACTCTCCACCCGCAGAGGCCCATCTCCCGGGGATGCGGAGGATCTGTCAAGAAGATTTGATTCTTGACAGATCGGAAGTTCCTGGTTTTAGCGCATGCACTTCTTCGCATGTCTAAACCCAGAACTTGCGTGGCCCCTACGGACGTGTGCACACCTCGTACGCACCCGTAGGGGTCGCAAAATACAGCCCATTTTATTTTAGAAAATGAATTATTATTTTGTATCAGCATGTGCTAAGTTTCTGTATCATTTTAAACCACAAAGTGATTGTTGTTTGTTACTTCCCAGTGCTAATGTAAACCATTCTCCATCTAGTGTCTCTGTAATCAAAAGGCTAATAAGAAGCTGATGGATGATCTGTGTGCACACAAACTAGAGATAGAGAAACTTAAGGAAGAGCTGCAGAACATGCTCCGACAATTGGATTCCCAAGTCAGGCAAGTGAATGGACAATTCGTCAGGGGTGATCAAGAGTGGGAAGGAACTAATGATATCCTGTGGATCCAGGGTTATCATCTTTTATGTTACAGTGTAGGAGTCTGTGCACTCCTAACAAAAACACTGTGAACTAAACTGGTAGTTAACAAACTTAGTTTAATGTACTGAAAGTATTACAAAACAAAAAGGCAGGAGAAACTCCAAACAGGTCTGTACACTAGCTCACTCCACGAGGACTAACTGGAAACGCCCTCCAACCCTGACGTCATGACGTTTCCCGCCGTTAGGAACGTCACATGACCCACGTGATGACGTCATCGCGTCAGATCGCGATTTTATCGATCCCGCGCTGTTTAAACAGGGCAAACATTAAAAGGTAACAATAATGATTAAAGACAATTGTACAAGTTACTGTGAGAGTCTCTTTGGTGGCTTTGCCACAACAGAAAGGTTTAGACAATCTGATTGTCCAGATTGACCCAATTGTAGCAGTGAAAATGTTGCTGGTCTCATTTGCAGCAACTGCACCAGTAATTCTCAATTTTGAAGTGAGATGGTTTCCCTCGCCAATGAGAGAAATCAAGAGAGGTCTTTGGAGGCATGACTATCCCAGCATCATTAGATCCAGTGAAAGTGCTCCATTAACAGCACAGAGGGAACTGGGTAGTGCAGTGGGTTAGTCACTGGCCTATCACTTCTGGGGCTTTGGTTCAAATCCAACCCTGACTGCTGAGCAATGTTCCCTCTCATTTTTTTTTGTACTGTGCGGGCCACAAACTCCTTTGAGCGCGACCTTTTCGTCCGTGAGCAAATTTTACAACAACAACTATAGTTACAACAGCCACTTAAAAGCATATATGCAGTAATGCCATATTGCCATACCACTGTCTCAAATCATGAGACAATCAGACAAGGTTCTATACAAGTTTAACAAAACTTCTCTGCTTTTGAAATGAACCCCAGTGCTTTATTTGCACTTGTATGGCTTTTTTAACCTGTGTTGCCCTTTTATTGATTTGTGAATCTATACCCCTAGATCCCTTTGCACCTCTACCCCTTTTAGACTCTTATTTTCCAAGGATTAGGTAGCCTCCTTATTCCTCCTACCAAAATGCACCACCTCACACTTATCTTATTATTGAAATTCATTTGGCATTTACATGCCCATTCTGCAAGTTTGTTTATGGTAGAATTAATTAAAAGCTTTTAGTTTGTCATGTACAAACTCTATTTTTTTTAAATGACTGGGATATAAAAGAACTGCATAATAATGCATTAACACTTCAGAAACGTCACTCAGTTACACGGTTATGTATCGACAAACAATCCAAAAGCCCAAGGTGAGCTGAAAGAGGCCTATCCGTGCAATTTGTATTAATTTTAAAGTTTTCAACGTGTTAGCCCATCCCTCATGTCACTATAGCAGTAGCTGCACAAGCACCAGGAGCAGCAGCTTTCCAATAGTGCTGACGTGCTGTATGTCCACATAAATAATTAGAATATTAATCACAATGCAACCAGACAACCAACAAATATAAAGGGCTGCAGTTCTTTAGTTCACAGTATTAAAAAGAATTGAACAAAAACAGGTCTCCATATTTTCAACTTCAATCACTTCCATTAATAAACGTTGTCTTCTTGAACCAGCACACCCTCCCATGTAACATGTCAGAAATACAGCACTTATTCACAAGTGCAGAAAAACACATACACAATTTGCGTCACCGAATTAAAATCAAAAAGCAGGAAAAGCTATGATTTAACAGAAATAAACAGAAATCTTTCTTCCTGGACAGGAAAACCAATCAGATTGACTTGGAAACTAATATGGTGATGTAAAGATGTTCATTTATGAATTTCGCTTCGAATGTTTTTCTCTCAAACATTCTCCACAATATTAATCCCTGTTCTTATCACAAAAAGTGTTGAATTATTTTAGGTACTTCACAATTAAATAGCAGGAAACAAGCTTATTGTACTCTCAATTTTTAATCTATTTCAAACATTTATACTAAATCGGAATTGTACATTATCAGTTTAATCAAAGTATTTTCTGTGTCTTTCTCAATAAACAAAGTGATTTCTTCTAAAGTAGCTCCTTGCAATTTTTATACATCATACATAACTCTTGTTTCTATTAACACTCCACTATAAACGTTGAAGAGAAAATCTATATTTACATTATTCCTGGGACTTGTTCGGACTATAGAACGACAGACAAAATTAAATGGTTTGTGTTTTTCCCCTTTTTTGGTTCTCTTCCTAAACATCTTAATGATACTTTTTATTGACTTAAAAAATATATAATGTGTAACTCCTACAAATCCTCCCTTGCCCTCCCGTCCTCAACAGCATGGTTGCATGTTTGTGTAAAGCTACTCACTTCAGTCGATCGTTCAAAATCAAATAGAGAAATTTCAATTTTAAAATGTTTTAAGCAATTCAGAGCCTCTTTAAAAGCATTTGGACTTCAAGACCTGGTTGAAACTTGTTTAGATGAGGAGAAAATTGATTTGTGCTTGTTTGCTTGTCAGATTCGAATCTTAGGGTGACAAAGTGTTTTTATCTCTTTTTTGTGAAAAGTTCATTAAAAATCTTTAAATTCTTTCAAGTGTCATTGCAGCTTTGACAGAAGACATTGCTCCAAGTTTTTCTTTCCCTCGTCAACGCTGTCATTAAACATACAACAAAAAATAATAAAATAAACTCAAATTCCAAACGGAGCTCAAATAAGAAAGTGAATAAAGTGGTTAAACTTTCTAAGAAGGCGGTGAGGTTATCTATCCCCAGCCTTGGCGATGAGTTGGGATCAGTTTTGGAGAAGTTGTTTCCTCTTTTTCTGCTGCCGTTCCCTCTGTCTCTCACAGACTCTGAGGTACAAACGGGGGCACAAACTTTTCCCCCTCTCTCATAACATGATTTAAATAACCCTGATAAACTCTTTCAAAAAGTGGACAACACCTGGCAAAATTTAATTGGAACTTACTGTGGGACATTCAACATCACTTTCCTGTATTTTTTTCCGGCTTTAAACAATTTGCCACATTTTTTTTTTTAATTTCACCACGGGCGTAAATATTGTTTGCTTTAGCCTCTTTCCAGTGGCCATTGTACATGTGCTGCGCCTCCATATGTGTTGTTCCAAAGTATGGCCGCTGCTCAGTCCCCAGGAACGGACTACACATGCCTGGAGTGGACCCTCACCCCTCTCTCTCCCTCTTTCGCTGTCTCTCCCCCTCAGTTTCTCACTCTCTGTCCCTGTCTCCCTCTGTCCCTGTCTATCTCTCCATCTCCCTTTGTCCCTGTCTCTCGCTTCATCTCCCTCTGTCCCTCTCTCTCCCTCTGTCCCAGTCTCTCTCTCCCTCTGTCCCAGTCTATCTGTCACTCTCTCCCTATATCCTTGTCTCTCACTCTCTCTCCCTCTATGTCTCTCTCTGCAAAGAACATCAGAGCAAAAGGAGAAGCAGAGAATCAGTGTCGGCTCAGGAGAGAGCTTTTCTCCCATTTTTTTTAAGCATCTGTAATCCAGTCAATGTTGAAAAATGAGCAAAATTCTTTCTCTCTTAGGGGAAACGCTTCTTGACAATGCTTTCCTATTTGTGCTCTTGTGATAATGAAGGTGCTCATATCAGACACCAGCTCCACTAACCTGTTCACAATTAATTGAATGCCCTTAGTGTCCCAGCTCAGTGTGATCCTGAGCGATAACTGCCTGCAGGTTTTAGGAGAGACGATAAAATGAGACTCTAACAGTGGAAGTTAAAATTTTTTTTTACCACTTTTGTAAGAAGCGCAGCAAATCTCTCTTCCCCAGTCTCTCTCCCCCCCACTCGCTCGCTCTCCCCCCCCACTCGCTCGCTCTCCCCCCCACTCGCTCGCTCTCTCCCCCACTCGCTCGCGCTCTCCCCACTCGCTCTCCCCCCCACTCGCTCGCTCTCTCCCCACTCGCTCTCCCCCCCCACTCGCTCGCTCTCCCCCCCCCACTCGCTCGCTCTCCCCCCCCACTCGCTCGCTCTCTCCCCCACTCGCTCGCTCTCTCCCCCACTCGCTCGCTCTCTCCCCCACTCGCTCGCTCTCTCCCCCACTCGCTCGCTCCCTCCCCCACTCGCTCGCTCTCTCCCCCACTCGCTCGCTCTCTCCCCCACTCGCTCGCTCTCTCCCCCCCCACTCGCTCGCTCTCTCCCCCCCCACTCGCTCGCTCTCTCCCCCCCCACTCGCTCGCTCTCTCCCCCCCCACTCGCTCGCTCTCTCCCCCCCACTCGCTCGCTCTCTCCCCCCCCACTCGCTTGCTCTCTCCCCCCCCCACTCGCTCGCTCTCTCCCCCCCACTCGCTCGCTCTCTCCCCCCACTCGCTCGCTCTCTCCCCCCCACTCGCTCGCTCTCTCCCCCCCACTCGCTCGCTCTCTCCCCCCCACTCGCTCGCTCTCTCCCCCCCTCGCTCGCTCTCTCCCCCTCGCTCGCTCTCTCCCCCCCACTCGCTCGCTCTCTCCCCCCCACTCGCTCGCTCTCTCCCCCCCACTCGCTCGCTCTCTCCCCCCCACTCGCTCGCTCTCTCCCCCCCACTCGCTCGCTCTCTCCCCCCCCTCGCCCGCTCTCTCCCCCCCACTCGCTCGCTCTCTCCCCCCCACTCGCTCGCTCTCTCCCCCCCACTCGCTCGCTCTCTCCCCCCCACTCGCTCGCTCTCTCCCCCCCACTCGCTCGCTCTCTCCCCCCCACTCGCTCGCTCTCTCCCCCCTCTCACTCGCTCGCTCTCTCCCCCCTCTCACTCGCTCGCTCTCTCCCCCCCCCGCTCGCTCTCTCTCTCTCCCCCCCGCTCGCTCGCTCTCTCTCTTCCCCCACTTGCTCACTGATGGGGGAAAAATTGGGTTGATTTACACAAATCCCCTAGCGCCCGGGCGCAGCGCCGTTAACACCTCCCGTGAAATTCAGCAGGAGGTTAGCGGTGCCGGCGATTACATCCTCGGCGTGCGAAGCGCCCCGGCTGCAACTTCCCTTGCGCCCCCTGACCTATTGCCGGACTGTTAGATCCGTGATTCTGAGAGTATGATGTTTTTCAATAACCACACGGATGCTGTAACTTAACAATCAACAGGTATTTACTGGAGTAGGGTAGTCTCAAGACTGGGGTACAGAGGCATGCTCAAGGCTTATATACAGGTGTGGTCACTGTCGGTACTACAGTATACAGGAGCTGTAAAAGTAGTTCTCTCTTAAAGGTACATACACTACAATTCCTCCCATTTTAGATTAGTAGTACCCATAATATTCAAATAACAATTAACACTTTAACATGTACATTAAACAACAATAGTCCATTTATAGATTCAGTCTTTGGGGCGGCTTCCTGATCCTTTCGGGATAGCGCCTTTCCTGAGGCTCTTGTTCGTGGTGCGGAGGCGACTCTAGCCCCTTTTCATCGGTTAGTTCATCGGGTTCCACTGCTACTGGTTCGGAGGTAGATGCTACCGGTATGTCGGGTTCATCCCCAGGTACGCAAGACATGGAGTTGACTCGTTCCTGTGACGCTAAGATCTGATCAACGTGGCGTCTCACAATGTTCTCCCCGACATCCACCGTGTACATTAATGGCCCCTGCCTTGTGCATATCATTCCGGGTTGCCATTTCTCTGTTCGGTAGTCACGGGCCAAGACTGTTTGTCCTACGTTGAAGCTCCTTGTCGGCTTCTCATTGATGTGCTGGAATTGTTTATCCTCAACATTTCTTCGCACATTTGGTCTGAGCAAGTCCAGACGAGATCTCAACCTTCGGTTAAAGAACATCATGGCCGGGGTCTGGTTGGTAACTGCATGTGTCGCGTTTCGGTAGGCTAATAAGAAATTGTCCACCTTATGCTGTAGTGGAATATCATCATCGCACATGGCCTTTATCGCCTTCTTAAAGGTTTGTACGAACCTCTCAGCCAATCCATTTGTGGCTGGATGATTCGGGGCGGATGTGTAATGCCTTACCCCATTCCTTCTCATAAATTTTAGAAACTCTTCGGACACAAACTGTGGTCCATTATCAGAGCAAATCTGCTCTGGCAAGCCGTTCCTGGCAAATATGGTCTGTAGGACTGCAATCGTTTTCTCTGCAGTGGTTGAGGACATTTTTATCGCCTCAGGCCATTTCGAATGAGCATCCACTGCTATTAAGAACATTGAGTCCATGAATGGACCAGCGAAATCAATATGCACCCGTTGCCATGGAGAGGAGGGCCACTCCCATGGGTGTAGAGGGGCATGTGGTGGTGCATTTTGGACCTTCTGGCATCCTGAGCAGCTCTTGGTTAGGTCTTCGATTTGTTGATCGATTCCCGGCCACCACACATAAGCCCTAGCAAGGCTTTTCATTTTCACTCCCCCCAGATGACCTTCATGAAGCTCATTTAGCACTCACTCCCTTAACTTGGGTGGAATCACCACTCTGGATCCACACATCACTGTCCCCTGGCATACTGACAGCTGTTCTCTTCTGGATGAGAATGCTGGCAACAGTGAGTCGCCATGTGTTGGCCATGCCCTCACTGTCAAATCATATACCCGAGACAGCGTCGGATCATTGCGGGTCTCCTTCTCTATATCCGCATTCGTTACTGGCAATCGTTCAATTATTGACGAATAAAATATCTCGATAGGGTCCACTGCTGGTGCTTCCTCCACAGTAGGCAGTGGCAGGCGCGATAGCCCATCAGCGTTTCCATGCTGTTTCGTGCCTTTTATATTCTATTTCATATTGATTCGCCCCTGGAACGCCCTTCTTAGGATTAAAGATGGAGACAAGTGGTTGGTGGTCAGTCAGCAAGGTGAACTTCTGCCCATGCAGATAGTGGTTGAATTTTTTTACTCCCCATACTAGGCTGAGGGCCTCCCTGTCGATCTGGGCGTAGTTGCGCTCGGCTGAGGTTAGTGTCCGAGACGCAAAGGCTACTGGCCTCTCCAACCCGTCTGGGAATTTGTGCGACAGCACCGCTCCAATACCATAGGGTGATGCATCACATGCCAAACGAATTGGTAGTGCTGGGTTGAAATGGGCCAACACCTCTTTTGATGTGATCAATTCTTTGCACTTCTGGAAAGCTCGTCTACGTTCGTCATTCCACTTCCATGGTACCCCTGTTTGCAGTAGGGTGTTCAGTGGGTGTAATACCGTGGACAAATTTGGTAAGAACTTATGGTAGTAGTTTACCAGCCCGAGGAACGACCTCAGTTGTGACACATTTTCCGGTGCTGGAGCCTTGACTACTGCCTCAATCTTTTCAGGGGACTTATGTAACCCCTCTTCATCGATGACGTGGCCACAATACGAGATCTGCTTCTGGAAAAACTCGCACTTGTGGTGGTGATTAGCTCGTAGCCCATATTCCTTTGATCTGGTGAGCACCTTCTCCAAGTTGGCGAGGTGATCACTGTCATTTTCGCCCGTGACCAGGATGTCGTCCAAATAATACTGGGTCCCTGGAATCCCTTGCAGGACTTGATCCATCGCCCTTTGCCAAATAGCCGGAGCCGATGCTACCCCGAACACCAGCCGGTTGTATTGATAGAGACCTTTATGAGTGTTAATCGTAAGGTATTGTTTCGAGGCTTCTTCTACCTCCATTTGCAAGTACGCCTGGGCTAGATCAATTTTGGTGAAGCGTTTACCTCCAGATAGCGAGGCGAAAATATCCTCAATTCGTGGAAGCGGATATTGTACCGTGTGAAGGACTGGGTTCACTGTCACCTTAAATTCCCCACAGATGCGGACCTTCTTTGGTTCCCCAGGCATATTACTCAACGACCTATTCATTACAGGAACGATGGGTGTAGCCCACTCACTCCAGTCTACTTTGGACAGTACTCCTGAACGTTCCAACCCTTCCAGCTCTGCTTTGACAGCTGGTCTGATCGCATAAGGCACTGGTCTGGCCTTAAGAAACTTTGAGCTTTCATTTTCCTCTCTTTTAATCGTTGCTGTTATGCCTTTTAGTGTTCCGAGTCCCTCCTGGAACACTTCTTTTGCGTCAGTTAGCATTTTTGACAGTCGTCCAGGTGTGACGTCGTCATCCTTTTTGGCCTCAACCTTCAGTGCTTGTATGGAATGCCAATCTAATTGTATCTTCCGGATCCATTCACGTCCTAGCAGTGGTGGTCCTCCATCTGGCAATACATATATGTCCATTTTAGGTATTTCCTGGCCTTTATATATCACTTTCACCCTTATTTTTCCTTTGGGGTAGACTTTTTGCCCCGTGTACGTCTTCAAGACAATCTCTGTAGCTTTCAAGGGTATATGTGAAAATAGCCGCTTGTAGTCCCTTTGGTTTATGACTGTTAGGGCTGATCCTGTGTCCAATTCTGGTGATCCTCCATTTTGGTTACCTTATGTAGTTTCAGACAACCCAGCTCCTTGCTTCCGGAGTCTGTGTCACTTTTCTGTTCGTCTGAACTACTGTCCATCACCTTGTGTACCTTTTTGTACTTCTCCTGTGGAGATTTCTTACTGTTGGTTTTCTTCCCAGACCTGCAGACTCTTGCTATGTGTCCTGCTTTTCCACACTGTCTGCACACTTGGTCCTTGAACCAACACTCCTTCTGGTCGTGTGTTGTTCTGCCACAGCGATAGCACTTCCCTGTTCCATAGGACGTTTCATTGGTGCCATATTCTTGCGGTCTCCGTTGTATCTCTGCAGCGCCCCTTGCGGCTGCTTCGTGTGATATTGCCATACTGAAAGCCTTGTCCAGCGTAAGATCCTTTTCTGATAGAAGCCGTTTCTGGGTTCCTTCACTTTGCAGCCCACACACAAACTTGTCCCTTAACGTATCTGCTAGTCCCACTCCAAACTGGCACTGTTTCGATAGCTTGCGCAGTTCCGTTAAGTACTCAGCATTGCTTTCGTCTTTGTGTTGGTTCCTTTTATGGAACTTAAATCGTTCTGCTATCAGTAGCGGTGTGGGGTTTAAGTGGTCCTGTAGGATTTCTACTATGCTTTCGAAATTCTTGTCCACAGGCTTCTCTGGGGTTATTAGGTTTCGCAGTAACCCATAAGTTTTTGCACCCATGGAATTTAACAAAACCAGTGCTTTCCTAGTATCTGGCACTTCATTCGATCTGCAGTACACCTCAATACGTTCCATATATGTCGCCCAATCTTCGACTTCATTGTCGAACGTAGAGATACTGCCACTCTTCGGCATCCCTGGGTGTGATTTAACTGTCAAAAATGGTGTCTCCCGCGCTTCCCCTTCTTCTCCGCTGGCCCAAAATGGCATCTCCCGTGCTTTCCTTCCTTCCCGCGCTCGCCCTTCTTCTCCGTTGCGGCTTCTAAAAATGGCGTCTCCCGCGCTCTTCCTTCTTCTCCCCGCGGACACTGTTCAGCCCTTGAGCCCTGGCTGTGCTCTGCGCGTTTTTTTTTTTTTTTTCTGTACGCCTTTCCCGTTTCCGCTGCTCGGTCCTGAACCCGGCTGCTGCTTTACCCTCTCTCTCTCCATTTTGTTTTTCCTCGACGCCGCTCGGTTTTCAACCCCCGGCTGCGCCCTGTGCGCTTCACCCTCTATCTTACCCCGTCGACGCTGCTCGGCTTTTTCTCCGCCGTCGGTCGGCTCCAGCCGACGCTGTCCGGGAAGGGTCTGCGCTGTACCTGTCTTCAGTCTGTTGCTGATCGTCGTGGCTGGGGAACCAAGCCCGGCTCTCCACAGCCTCCCCTGCAATGTTCACTCTCTGCCGGACGACTGGGCGGTTGCTCGTGGTCGACGCCCGTGCTTCTGGCCTCGACTTCTTCCACCGCCTTCTGGAGCGAATCCTCGAAGGGAAATGCAGAGTTGCAGGTAGATTCGAATCGACACTCGTCGCCACTATTAGATCCATGATTCTGAGAGTATGATGTTTTTCAATAACCACACGGATGCTGTAAATTAACAACAGGTATTTACTGGAGTAGGGTAGTCTCAAGACTGGGGTACAGAGGCATGCTCAAGGCTTATATACAGGTGTGGTCACTGCCGGTACTTACAGTATACAGGAGCTGTAAAAGTAGTTCTCTCTTAAAGGTACATACACTACACGGACGATATGTGTGACAGGATCGGGGTGGTTATGCAGCGACGGAGGGGCAGGTGTCGGGCGGCCATTTTTATTTTGGTCGACTGCCAGCAGCTGCCCCCTTTCACTTTTGTATGTGGGGTGCAGGCCGCGATTGCTCAACCCGGCACTCTTCTTGAGTGCCGGGCTGTTTTCACGGCACCCCGGCGGTCCGGCAGGGCCCCGGAGCGCACAATGCTAGGCCCTTCCCCTTTAATCAGGGGTGGATGCGTGCAATGACGCGGCACTGCGTGGCGCTGGTACACGTAGCGCCGTGAAATTCAGTAGTAGTGCCCCAAGCAGGAGGTGGGAGTGCTGTCTAGTAGTACCCCACCTCCTGCTTGGGGCGCTACTCCTGAATTTATGGCGGGGGGGGCGCTAACTTTTTCGGGGTGCTAAAATTAGCGGGCGCCAGCCAATTTTTACCCCCATAGAACTTTCTTTAATACAAAAACCAGACCCCAATATAGGAGCTTACATTTAAGGAGGTGAGTTACTACACTACACAGAGAATTGGGACTCAGGACAAAACTGAGGCAGAACATTGGGCTGGATTTTGCCAGTGCTCAGAGGACAGGTTTTGGAGGCAGGTCCACTGTCAAACTGGCTGGATGTTGAAAGTCGGGATTAGTTCATTTCTGACCTCCCTCAACTGCTGGGAAAGATCCATAGCAGCCAGTGATTGTGAAACTACATCACAGGTTTGGATGTGAGGGTTGACCATGCCTGCGGCCAGACAATATAACGGGGCTTATCCTTGTAGTGGTAATTTTAATCTTTTCCATTGCCACGTTCCTTTTTTACGAGACTGACAAGTAACACACCTCTCGGTGGTTCTGGCACCATCTCCTTTATCAAATAGTACTGCTGCTGAAAGAAAGCAAGGCTGCTGTGAACGCCAGCATTGTACAATAAAGGGGACATCAAAGTAAATATGCCACACAGTCTATAATTATACTATTAGATGCACAGTTTCCATTGTTCTGGATTATGGCATTTCTGTTACATTATTTTCTTACGTGTCAGCCTTGACATAGTGGTACTCTCCTGGTGTCCTGGACAATATTTCTCCCTCAACCAACACCACTTAAACATGTTATCTGGTCATTATCTCATTGCTGTTTGTAGTGCTGGCTGTGCGCAAAATGGTTGCTGTGTTTGTATATATTACAACAGTGACTACATCTCAAAAGTACTTCATTGGCTGTAAAGTGTTTGGGACATCCTGAGGATATGAAAGGTGCTAAATAAATGCAAGTTTTGTTTTTCTTTCTTACCAGAATGTATAATGAGAAACAGGTGAGACACAAACAGAAGCTGCGCAAAGCTAAAGAGATCTTTATCCGTGAAGTGATGCTGCGGGATGGTAAAATAAAACATCTGGAAAGTGAGCTCAAATTGATGAAAAACCTGATGGATAAGGTGAGTCCAAACAGTAGCAGCTATTTACTTGTAAGCTAAAGGTTGTGTGTTCAAGCCCAACTCCAGGACTTGAGCGCGTATCTAGGGTCAACATTCCAGTGCAGTACTAAGGGAGGACTGGATTGTCATAGCTGCTGTCTTTCAGGTGTAAAGTTAAAATAAGGCTCTGTCTGCCTGCTCAGGTGGATGTAAAAGATCCCATTGCTCTAGTCAAAGAAGAGTAGGGAATACTGCTGGTTAACATTTCTCCCTCACTTCACACCACCAAAATACAGATTAACTGGTCTTTCATCTCATTTGCTGTTTTATCGGAGCTTCCTGGGTGCAGTTGGCTGCCACATTTGCCTACAAAACCATAGTGACTGCATTTTAAAAGTAATTGGTTTTGAAACGCTTTGAGACATCCCAGGGGTGTGATAAGTCTTTGTGCATTTGAAAGGCATCTCTCTCGTTCATCCAATTCTCAATTGATAAAGGCATTGTGTCACTCAGCCCTAGCTTAGATCCATGACCTGTGTTGAGTTAGCTATCTTAGCCAGGATAGCAGTAAAGTTATTGCAATTGGGCACAGTGCCAGCAGGCAGGGGTCTCAAAGATCAGCCAGGGTTCCTATTCCCCCATTGCTCTTACTTTGTTGATACTCTCTTGCACAAGGAAAATGACCATTTGGATATGGTACTGAAGGATGTGGAACCCTTCCCCAGCACGTTTCAATACCTTCAGGAGAGGAGGAAGGAAATTAGAAGATAAATGTAAAAAAGCAATGTGGGCAGAATGCTGGCAGCTTGCATTGTTGCTGGCTCTTGCATAAAAGACAGCTATGTTCAGTTTTAAGCAGACACGTCAGTTCCTGGTTGACCTGAGCTCACAAGACGAAATTGGTTGTAAAATCACTGATTAATTTTGCTTACTTTTCTCAGAGGGGACAGGCAGGGGAGGCTGAGCCCTTATAGGGCTACCCAAAGCCCCTATTGAACGAGTGCTGCTGGATCCTGACACCTGAGTCTTGTGCAGCAATAGTAAAACTTGTCAGATTCGTTGTGTCCTCCTGGCCGCTGACTTTAGTAAATCTGGCCAGTTTAGCTTTGGTGTTACTGTGGGCTGCACAAAACTCTCACATCAGTTAGTGGCAGCACCAGCACACTATAAACATGGCTCACAATAAAGACGGAACTCAACAACAACTTGCATTTAAAAACGCTTTTAACATAGTAGAACATCCCAAGGCACATCACAGAGTGTTATCAGATAAAATTTGACACCAAGCTACATAAGATATTAGGACAGGTGACCAAAAGCTTAGCCAAAGTGATAGGTTTTAAGGAGCATCTTAATGGAGGAGAGAAAGGCGGAGTAGTTTAAGGAGGGAATTCCAGAGCTTAGGGCCTAGACAGCTGAAGGCACAGCCACCAATGGTGGGGCAATGGAAATCGGGGATACAGAAGAGACCTGAAATGGAGACAAGTAAAGATATGTGTGTAGATATGCTAACTACAAATAGGCTGGTCGTGGATTTAGTAGCCTGTGAATGGATTTTAAAATATTGGATGTGAGTGAGCACGAATGGGCTCGCTGGTCTTTTCTCGTCATGGGTACACAAACGTAAACCAGGAGGTGAAATGTGTTGGATGATGTATGTTACCAGAATTCTGAGGAAGGGTTGCACCTGAAACATTACCCTACCTTTCTCTTCCAGGTACTGACTGACCTACTATGCGGTTCGAGCATTTTCTGTTTTTATTTCAGAATTCCAGCATTTCTGGCATATTTTATCTGAAGTGAAAGTAGAAATTAAATCACCTGTCTTTTGTCAGCCTGATCCTCCACCATTTCAAGAGCATGTTTTCTCTTAAGTCAAATGTTTTGTCTTGTAATACTCCTGTGAAGCATCTTGGGACATTTTACTACGTTAAAGGTGCTATATAAATACAAGTTGTTGTTGTTAAATCAGTCACTCTGAACCAATAGGGATACGTTTATTGAGATGAAAGTCTCCTCTATCTGTTACTTGTAAGGTTCCTAATTGAAGTTACTTTGGGCAGTTCCAACTGGGCATGAGCCCAGAGCACACAACTGCCCGAACACTAAATTGGCAAACTCGCTCCGAGAGGCCGCAGAATGGTCAGTGTAGAAAGAATGTCACTGTGGTACAGCAGGTGTGCTCCTCTGTTGTTCAGCAGAGTTCAAGAGGTTTGCTTTGTATCTAACCTGTGTTGTACCTGACCTGGGAGTGCTTGGTGGGACACTGATATAGAGTGAGCTTTACTCTATATCTAACCCACACTGTACCTAACCTGGGAATGTGTGATGCTGACACTGGTGCCATGAATGCAAGTTGCTTCATTTCCCAGCACTAACACCAGTAACCCTAATGAGCATTAAACGTTTATTTTAAAAACCAAGGGGGCGAAATTTGCCTCCTTTGTGCCCGCTGTTAGCACCTCCCCCCCCCCCCCCCCCGGGGCGGGGGCACTAATAGCGCCTGCCGAGAAATTCGGCAGGGCACTAATGAGGCACTAGCTGATAGCGCCGTGCCCCTGCCAGTAGCGCCCCGAGCCGCTGCGCCACCGGCGATGATGTCATCACCAAGCGACGCGACTCCTTAGCGCCCCGCCGCAGCCCCTTAGCACACCGTGGCTGAAATTTGGCTGTGCCCTATGAGGCTGCCGCGAGCAATGTCAGCAGCAACCTCGCGGGTCGTGAACCTGGCCGCACACCACTGGCAGGGCAGTAATTAAAGGGGTGGTCCGGTTGCGCCCCACGCCGCCATTTTATTATAAGAACATAAGAACATAAGAAATAGGAGCAGGAGTAGGCCAATTGGCCCCTCGAGCCTGCTCCGCCATTCAATAAGATCATGGCTGATCTGATCCTAACCGCCAATCCACTATGACAGGACTATCTCCTGAATCTAACAGCATTAGACACACGAAAACAGGAGCAGGATCAGGCTACACGGCCCCTGGGCCCGCTCCGCTACCCACAGGGCCATGACCTATCCGAACCTAGACTCATGTCCAAATTCCTGCCCGCTCCCCGTAACCCTTAATTCCCTTTTCTACTAGGAAACTGTCTATTTCTGTTTTAAATTTATGTAATGATGTAGCTTCGACAGCTTTTTGGGGCAGCATATTCCATGGACCTACCACCCTCTGAGTGAAGTAGTTCCTCCTCATCTCAGTTTTGAAAGAGCAGCCCCTTATTCTAAGACTATGCCCCCTAGTTCTAGTTTCACCCATCATCTGGAACATCCTCCCTGCATCCACCCGATCCAACCCCTTCATAATCTTATATGTTTCAATAAGATCGCCTCTCATTCTTCTGAACTCCAATGAGTAGAGTCCCAATCTACTCAACCTCTCCTCATATGTCCATCCCCTCATCCCCGGGATTAATCGAGTGAACCTTCTTTGTACTGACTCGAGAGCAAGTATGTCCTTTCTTAAGTATGGACACCAAAACTGTATGCAGTATTCCAGGTGCGGTCTCACCAATACCTTGTACAACTGAAGCAATACCTCCCTATTTTCATATTCTATCCCCCTAGCAATGAAAGCCAACATTCCATTGGCCTTCTTAATCACTTGCTGCACCTGCATACTAACCTTTTGAGTTTCGTGCACCAGGACCCCAAGATCCCTTTGTACTTCAGTACTTTCCAGTTTCTTGCCATTAAGATAATAACTTGCTCTACGATTTTTCCTGCCAAAGTGCATAACCTCACACTTTCCAGTATTGTATTCCATCTGCCAAATCTCTGCCCACTTACTTAGCCTGTCTATGTCCCCTTGCAGGTTTTTTATGTCCTCCTCACTCACTACTTTCCCTCCCATCTTAGTATCATCTGCAAACTTTGACGTGTTACACTCGGTCCCCTCCTCCAAATCGTTAATATAGATTGTAAAGAGTTGGGGACCCAGCACTGACCCCTGCGGAACACCACTGGTTACTGATTGCCAGTCTGAATATGAACCATTTATCCCAACTCTCTGCCTTCTGTTAGATAGCCAATCCTCTATCCATGCCAGAATATTACCCCCAATCCCGTGATTTTTTATCTTAAGCAATAATCTTTTGTGTGGCACCTTGTCAAATGCCTTTTGGAAGTCTAAATACACTACGTCCACTGGTTCACCTTTATCCACCCTATATGTTACCACCCTATATTTTGGCCGACCTCCAGGTCGGCCCCACTTGGCGGCCCTTGGCGTGGTCCGTGGCCGCCATCACGCCATACGGCACCGTGTCTCGGTGCCGGGCTGCAGCCACAGCACCACACCACCCTGGTGGGCAAGTGGAGGCCATCAAACGGCCTGCAGAGTGCGCAGCAGCCCTCCCCTTTAACGGAAGGGGAGTGGCGCTGAAACGCATCAGCGCTACGCGGAGCGGCCATGTAGTGCTCCGGTGCTACCGCGCTTTGCGCCCCAAACACCGCCCCGAGAGGAAGTGGAGCGCCCGAGATAGCGCTCTGCTTCCTCACCGGGGCGGTAAGCCCAATTTAGCAGCTGGGGTGGTACTCCCGCGCCAGGCGTTAAATGTCTGCCGCTATTTCGGTTACCGCCCCCAATCGAATTTCACCCCCCAAGAGTTTTAAAAATAGAGCTGCGATTAATCGTGCTCATGTTGTCTCTTGTCACCAACCCACAGGAACACGCCTGGAACATGAAGGTCACATATGAAAACGATCTGCTCCTTGTTGAGAAGAGGGAGCTTCTACAACAATTGAATGAACAGGAGGATGTTGTACGGAACAACAATTCAGTAGTCTACAACGTAAAACACAGGTACCCGCACTGCAGACAGGTTCTCCTTATACAATATAATTCATTTTTTTTAAGTTTACTTTTCATTTGTGCAAGAGAGGAAAAATTAAAAACTGGAGCCCCGAATTCTGGGCAAACTGTGGAGGAATCTGGAGTGGACCTGGTTACCTGGCCAGATCGCCTTCGTTCTTTTTAATCATTTTAAAATCCCACCAGAAGTGTGAATGGGCACTTCTTGCATACGACCCTTCCATGCAGACATCATCAGCGGGCTGATAGGATCACGGTATCAACTCAAAATCCCGCCGCTACTGCATGAAGCAGGCAGAAGTGGGGCCCGGTATTATTCAAAATGCCTCTTTCACTGCTGGCCTTGTAGTTAATTTTAAATGATCTTCTGCTGACATAGTCAGCCTTCTTACACTGTGACAAGGAGCTGCAGTGAGCTCCCACACACCAAATGAGCCCTAGGTTGTCAAGTTTATTTTTATCGTTAAGAAAATGTTTTCAATGTGTGTGTTTCCCTCTTGCCCCCAAACCACTTTTTTCTTTAACTTTTATTTGTTTTGTTTTCTATGACAACTTCCTCAGGTCCTTGTTGTCTTTGAACATGATGAGTGCTTGTCAAGTATATCATTCTAAGCATGATACATTCAATAGTCACTAATAATGAGGAAGGTATGTGCAAAAGGGCACATATGTCAGAAATGGTTTGTTGATTCAGTGCACATAATATAGAATCAGAACTGCAGACATCAAATAATGGCAGGTAGAGAAGCGGGCGTGTACTCAGGAAGCATTACAATTTCAGATTTTTACACAACCATCTTTTCACAGGCCTTTTCCCCATGAACAAGAAGCTGTGCCTTTTCTATATTATTATCTCAGAGGTGCATACCGGAGGGTTTAACATTTACTCCACTCATATTCTGCTGGCTGAATTTAACACTGCCCACATAAGAACAGCCAAGAATGAGAAAAGGTCATTCAGCCCCTTAAAATGTGTCCCTATGGCCTGTAGATTTCGTTCTACTAGTCGAACTTCCTTTGAAGCCATAGGGCGGAATCTTACCTGGAAGGCCGAGTTTGAGGCGGGACTGCTGGTTTTCGGGTTCCAGTCCCGCCCCCAGCGATGTCTGACGAACAGACGCTATTTTCCCCTGATTGGCCTTGTTAAACCCGCCCTGCGAGCTTGCCGGCCAATTAAGGGAAAGCCGGTGTCGGATGACGTCAGTTGATGACGCTTCATCTGCTTCATATTTATTCATTTGATGTACAGATTGCCAGACACTTTTAAAAACATAAGTACAGTGGTGCATATCCCAGAAGACACGAACATTTAACACGTCTACGTCAAGCAAAAAAAAACTTGCATTTATATAGCGCCTTTAACACAGTAAAATGTCGTAAGGCGCTTCACAGGAGCGTTATCAAGCAAAATTTGACACTGAGCCACATAAGGAGAAATTAGGACAGATTGGTCAAAGAGGTAGGTTTTAAGGAGAGCCTTAAAGGAGGAAAGAGAGGTGAGAGGTTAAGGAAGGGAATTTCAGAGCCTAGGGCCTAGACAGCTGAAACCTATAAAATGTACCAAAACTGATCAATGTTGCCATTTAAATCAAGGAAACATCTTTGACTCTTTTTATGTTGGGTTGTGCGAGACTCTGTTAAATTCAGTAAACCAGTTAGTTCAAGTGGGGTGATTATTGACCCCTTGGATACACACCTTTTGATTTTTTTAAGTAAATTAAACCAGCAATTTACCTTGTGCTACAGGGAGTACCTTAAATCTAAAGTTACCACTCCAGTCTAAGTAACGTCGTCAGGTAGTAAAGAAATCCCCCAGTTGGTGGGTTTTTCATATTTTAATTTTCCTTTTCCCCCACTCCCCACTAGATCTTCCGGCTCTGGTGCCCACACACCTTTGGGAACACCTCTGCTGTTGTCAACATCAAGAAATGTTAATGACCGAGTCCAACGGAAATCCCAAAGATCGGCATCCAGGTCAGTCCTTGATGTCGCTTGGGAGGCATTTTGAGCCAGGATAATTCAGTATTTCCGAGTTCCACTGCAGGAATGGGGAATTACAAGTTAGTAGCAAAATGTTTTCTGTCAGTAAGGAAAAATAGATACGGTTCTAAACAAAGGGTATGGAGCTTGGCAAATGCAAGCCAAGTAATTGTTGAGATTCTATAATTAGATGCAAAGGTACACAAGACTTTAGGAGGCTTCCCCAACGGCTCGGCAAGTTTATCCAAGGAATAGCCGAGGCACACAGACCAGGAAGATCCCAAGTTCAAACCCTGGTCTGTGTTTAACTACCTGATCTCTGCCAGGTGGCAGAAAGGCACAAGTGACCTCCGTGCCCCTGTGCTGGGTGGGGGGGAAATTAGACCGATTTCTGCTCTTCATTACGATCTGGTGAAACCCTGCTAGAAGCTCTTTCTCTTGTTGAGAAACTAAGGTGAAGGGCCAAGGTCCATAATGAAGACCAACACCAAAGTTTAAAAGAGATGAGATAAATCATGAAGTAGTGATTAGCGACACCGAGTTTAGATTTTAAAAGACTGTAGATTATAGGAATTCCATGGTCTTTGGAAAAGAATGATTTAGATTAGGAGACAGTGTGATATCTTAATTTCAACAAACTTGGCATGTAGGGAGAAAGACAGCATTTTTACAGTTCAGAAGGAACAAGAGAGAAAAGTAAAGAGGAGCAATGACGTTGATAAAATAAAGCCACACTTGCTAGAGGTGAAGAAAGATTGGTTATGCAGAAATAATCATTTTAATAAGGTAAAGGCCACTAGTCACAGAATCTACAGTGCAGATAGAGGCCATTTCGGCCCATCAAGCCTGCACCGACACATATCCCACCCTATCCCTGTAACCCCACGTATTTAATCCCCTAACACTAAGGGTCAATTTATCATAGCCAAATCAACCTAAACTGCATATCTTTGGACTGTGGGAGGAAACCGGAGCACCCGGAGGAAACCCACGCAGACACAGGGAGAATGTGCAAACTCCACACAGACAGTCGCCCGAGGCCAGATTTGAACCCGGGTCCCTGGCGCTGTGAGGCAACAGTGCTAACCACTATGCCACCGTGCCTTTTTCATAGTTCAAGCCTACCTACCTGCCATCACTATATCCCTCAACTCCTTCTCTCCAGAAAGGTATGCAATTGCCCCTTCAATCCATTTATGCTGATCACTACAATGGGCTTTCCTGGGAACTTGTTCTGCATTCCATTACCCTTTGACAAAAAAATTTGGCTAACTTCCCAGTTTTTAAACGTGTGCCCCTGGTATTTGAACCCTTCACAGTTCTGAATGCGGGGTGAGATTCCTTCTGTTGATAATTTATGCACACAAAACCAATGCATAAATGGGAAATCCCATTTCCTGCTTACTGAGCTTTCTTCCAAACTTATTGATGGGGTAATTTCACCTCCAATGTATATTGGGTTCTGAGTTAATCACGTGTTTTGCAACTGAAGAATCAAGTGAAAGGACATAGATGTCACAATTCTGTTAGTCCGCTCCACCAGCACGAGTGCAATGAAGTGGACCCCAAGGTCACTGACCTCCTCCCAAATTATGGGGATGAAGTCATTAGCATGGTTGGGGCGGTGTTTCAGCGGTGCCTGCCCTGATTGAGTCGTTGAATGTTGGAGCGGCTCCATGCCACTCCGACGTAGCAGTTGCAGCTTTGAGAAAGGCCTCTCGCTAACAGAGCAACCTCAGTTCTGCAGCTGCCAAAGGAGCATTCGGGCCATCCCAGCGACGTAATCGATCTCCCTCTAGGATTCCACCTGCTCGTTCAGTATTCTGGGGCCTTTAGTACACCCATAATGGAACATTAGTAGTCTTGGCAGAACCGGATTTCACCTCATTTTCTGCTATCACCTCCCACAGCAATGCCTGAGGTGTGCCCAGCGCATGGGTGAAATTTCAGCACCGTGTTTATTTTGGTTTAACCAAATGTTGGAAGGCACCTGTGGAATGTTGCCCATGTTGGGATAAGTTAGAGAAGCAGCAGCTAAACAAGCTAAAAAATGTATATGGAGCTGATTTATGAGGCAGAAACCTGGAAGTGTAAAAGTAGAGACACATCTGGACTTGTTCCAGAACAGGCAAGCAGATGTAAAGTTGAGTAGGTTTGTAAACTTCAACTGTTGGATGGAATGGAGCAAAAGGCAAGTTTAGGACTGATGTCAGAAGCACTTCACACAAAGAACGATCAACACATGAAATGCTCTTTGGGTAAGGTAGTGGAGGCAAACACTCTGGAATCATTTAAGAAACAGATGCAATGATGAGGGAACTGTAGGCTGTTTTTGGAAGAATGAGTTAAGTTGGACTGAATGGTCTTCCTCATCTATGTCTACCCTGTGAGTTTAATGAAAATTGAGTTATTTAAGGGCTTTTTTGAGAGAGGAATCGAGGGCTGGGCTGGAGGTTGCTTGCTGTAATTGGGAAATACTTTAGACTTGTATAATAGGGAAATACAACATAAGGATGGAGCAAATATAAGGGCGTTGAGGCATTAAAATGTAAATGGATTGGAAAAACCGTAAGTACTTGATATCTGCTCCCCATATGGCTGAGTGGGTAAATGCACACTGTGTCTTCCCGACCAGTTTGATACCTGGTCTGTGCCAAGTTAGCGAATTCCAGCCACAATATCAGTAAGTACAATTAGCCTCACCATAGTTTGGCTGGAAAAGGGATAAACACAGTAAGGGTTCCTGCTTCTAATCACTATCCAGTAAGTCCTGCTTGAAAGTAGACATGTGTGAACATTATGGGAGAACTCATTTGGTATTAGCTATGATGTTTGCCATGATGGAATAGCCTGCCAACACTCCCAGTCTAGACTTATGCACAGAGAATTGTCACTTGGCTGAGTTACTGGGTAGGCTGTACTTCAACATGAAATAACACCTTGAGTGGAGAGGGATAAGATAGCAGGTTTGAATAATAGCTCGATAAATGTTGGCTTAGTTTAGTGTACTGGTACTGATGTGCTATTGTAGGAGTCTATGCACTCCTAACAAAAACACTGTGAACTAAACTGGTAGTTAACAAACTTAGTTTAATGCTCTGAAAGTATTACAAAACAAGAAACGCAGGAGAAACTCCAAACAGGTCTGTACACTAGCTCACTCCACGAGGACTAACTGGAAACGCCCTCCAACCCTGACGTCATCACGTTTCCCGCCGTTGGGAACGTCACGCGACCCACGTGATGACATCATCGAGTCAGATCGCGATTTTATCGATCCCGCGCTGTTTAAACAGGGCAAACATTAAAAGGTAACAATAATGATTAAAGACAATTGTACAAGTTACTGTCAGAGTCTCTTTGGTGGCTTTGCCACACTATAAGAAAAACTCACACTTAAGCCATTATGCTTTATTGTTGCATGATACTTTTGATTCATCTCTTCAAATTGCTCCTATCACTAGTGACAGGCCTGTGATCGTCTGCATTTCATCCTAGCTCAAAGTGTTCTCCTTTAGAAGCAACCCAATGTTGGGAGGCGAAATGTATAACTAGTAGGGTTGCAAAATTCTGGGAATTTTTAAAAGAGGAAACTTTCCATGGGAATTTTTGGGAATTTTGAGTTTTTTTGCACACTGATGGTTTTTGTCTCTGACCCTTATATTATCTTTGTCGTCAAAATAGACATACTGTTCCATACAAATAAAAACAGGCTTTCAAAACTTTATTTAGGTTATAATTTTGAACTTTATTGAACCCCCACAAAAAGACCCATCTAAAATAAAATAAAAAGAGCGTCAGCTTATTTAGCCTGTAATTTGTCCTTATTTTGTCCCTTTGAGTCTTCTACTCATGAGTCTTCTGAGTCTTCTACTCCTCATTGCTCCTCCTGATTCTCTGACTTTGGCTCTGACGTGTCCATTTCCTCCTCTGTGTCAGTGTCTAGCTGTGTGGTGGACACTTCTGTATCTGGCACAATAAGTTGTAGGTTCGCCCGGATAGCCACCAGTTTCTCCACTCTCTTGTTAGTCAGCCTATTGCGCACCTTTGTATGCGTATTCCCAAAAAGTGACCAGTTTCGTTCAGAGGCCGCTGATGAAGGTGGGATTTGGAGTATCACCGATGCAATAGGTGACAGGGCCTCAGATGCACAAAGTCCCTTCCACCAGGTATGTGCACTGATATGCTTGCATGATTCCCATATCCCATCCCCATTCCAAAGACCTTGCTTGGTAGAGAACTTTGCCAGACTTCCCAGAACTTTGCCCACATCCAGATTGAGATGGTGTGAGAGGGTAGAAATCACACTGTAAGCGCTGTTGATCTGTTCTCCAGAAAGTATTGGTCTCCCAACATGCTTTGGGTCCAGCATGTATGCTGCAGCATGAATCGGCTTGACACAAAATTCTTGACGCGTCTGTATGAATTGAACAATTGCCTTCTCCTCTGCTTTGAGCAGCAGGGATGTGGGTAGGGCAATGCTGATTTGTTCTTTTAAATCAGTAAAAAGCCTGAGAACATCTGACAAGACAGCGTCATCTCCTTCAATCTGAGCAATTGCAGATGCTACTGGTGAGAGTAGTTTAAGGCTGCTAACCACTCTCTCCCAAAACACATCATCCAGCAGTATTTTCTTGATGGTGTTTCCATATCCCCAGACTGGGATATTGCCATTTCTTGCAGCGACTCCTTACCCTCCAGAAGGCTGTTGTACATTATGACAACACCACCCCATCTAGTGTTGTTGGGCAGCTTCAGTGTGGTGTTCTTGTTCTTTGTCATTTGCTTGGAGTTGTAGGTTGCTGCAACTACCTGTTTTCCCCTGACATACTTAACAACTTGCTTGGCTCTCTTGTACAGTGCTTCCATGGTTCTCAAACCCATGATGTCCTTGAGCAGGTTAAGCCCATGAGCTGCGCACCCAATAGACGTAATATGAGGGTAGGCCTCCTCCACTTGAGCCCAAGCAGCCTTCATATTCGCAGCATTGTCAGTAACTACTGCAAAGACCTTTTGTGATCCAAGATCGTTGATGACCGCTTTCAGCTCATCAGCAATGTATGTGCCTGTGTGTCTGTTGTCCTTCGTGTCTGTGCTCTTGAAGAACACTGGGAGAGGAGTGGAGACGATGTAGTTTATGATGCCCTCCCCTCGTACATTTGACCACCCATCTGAGATAACTGCAACACAGTCTGCCATCGCTATCGTTTCTTTGAGCTTTCCTTGGACTCTGTTATACTCAGCCTCCAGCAAATAAGTAGACAAAGCATGTCTGGTGGGAGGACAGTATGCAGGGCGAATAACATTGAAAAATCTCTTCCAGTACACATTGGCTGTGAGCATGAGGGGTGAGCCTGTTGCATATACAGCTCAAGCAAGGCACTCATCTGCATTCTTCTGGCTATGGTTATCCATTGTATCAAAGAACCTTCCAAGTGGGCCAGGAGTTGCTGATGATAAGGAGCCTAATGCTGAATGAGAACCATCATCTTCTTGAATGGAAGCAGAGGAACTCTGGGCTGACTGCTGTGAGCTTTGAGTGAAGTTGTTGCATTTGGATAAATGCTGCTGCATCTTTGTGGCATTCTTTACATATGGCTTTCTACAGTGTTTGCACATGTACTCAGTCTTTCCATCTTTAATGCCTGGGGTAAAATGCTTCCACACATCCGACGGTAAACGTGGCATTGTTCTATGCAGAGAAATAAAGGGCATTCATCTCTGTGTCGAACTGCGGTCGATCAGCACGATTGCAACAGGGTGAGTACATTTTTGCTGATGCTCCATGTGATGGAAGCATGACCTGTACACACACGACGCTACATCACCAATAGTGTATTATTTTGTATATTTTAAATTGAAGGACAACAGAGTTCAACAAGTAACTGGTTTATTTGGTATAAAGTCTGATTTACTTACTGCATCATCACAACATCAGCAGAAAACAAAATGACTTCCCTCAGGACCCCTAACCTGGATCTTAAAAAAGCTATAGCAGTCTTACAGATGCCTGCAGGCCAATCACAATTCGATATGCAAATATTACAAATAGAGGGAGCTAATCGCTCATCCACTCATCCAACCAATCAGGACACATTTGTTCACAGTCACACACAAAACTTGTAATTATTAAAACAAGCCAAGTAAGAAGATAAACATATATTGATTAAGAAATTCCTTAATAATTAAGATTCCATCTCTGTTAGTAATTTTAAGAGAGGACCTGTGGAAAAAAAAGAAAAAAATACAAAAAAAACAATATTATGCTAGCATGTGCTTTTTTGGGCAAAATTCCCAAACTTCCCATGGAAAATTTCCGGAAATTTACCGGGAAACTTTCCACCCCTTTGCAACCCTAATAACTAGTGGATTTTTCTCCCTGTTCAGGTGGACATGATACAAAAATTTAACATGCCCACTATTACTTCACTGAAATCCTAACAGCAATGCTGGTTATCATTAAGTTTTTGTTCATTTTTCCTCCTCGGGATCAGGCAGGGTCGATTGGGCCAAATGGCTCTTTCTTGTTCTAAACTCTATTCTTCACAGAGACTTGGGTCGTTTTATCTTTAAATATATTTTTGTTTGGCAGATTGTTAATGGTTTTGAATAATTTTGTTGGCAGCAGTGTAAACGCCTAAGGCGCACAGCTCTTTCAGTCAGACACACATATGTTACCACACTCGAGTGCAAGACAGAACCATGTGGTGTAATATGACTGCAGTTAGTAGCAGCAGTGATTGGGCAGCTTACTGTCTGATTACTGCTGGATTCTGCTGTCTTTCTGCTGCAGTAACACACAGCATCGTGACGCCTTTTCTTGCCTTTGTATTGTATTATGAAAGGAAATGTTGTGACGGTCTCAATATTTGGGAGTGAAAGGGTTCCAGAATAATGGTTGGACAAGGTTACTGCACTGGGCAGTGTGAGGAGCTGGATCGGGACATGTGGCTGAAATGAGCAGATCCCAGGTACTATTTGTATCTCGGGTCAGACAACATTGGGAAGAGGCCCATAAGTTAACATTCAGGGGGAGACTGGCCCTTCATCAGACTGGCACAGTCAGGCTGGAGAAGGCCATTTTATAGCCCTAATGAAAGGTGCCACTGAAAGTGCTAACATCTTCAATTTCAGAGTCGGAGGCAGATTAGCTCAGAGGTAGAATGGCTTCTTCACGTTTGCACCATCTAAATGTATTATTTTCTCCTTTTTTTTCCCTTTAGAATGTAATGTGTCAGCTGGGAAGACAGGCAACACCTTGACCCCAGTACTCTGCCTATGCCACACTTAGCGATATCGTAGAGTCTAGGAGTGATTTGGGTAACTTTTCCTCCTAATTTCCCTGTGTCTCTGTGGTGGTAGGGGCGAGGGTGTGTGCCTTCTCTCTGCTGCTGTTCAAATTAAACATTTATTTGAGGGGGGGTGGTTAAACCTGTACAGATCCTGGCTTCCATTGTGGATCAGATACTTAAGACAGTGAGTTGCTGGGCCCTACGGACCAGGAAGGTCCCACGTTTAATCTCAGTCTGTGCTAAGCTTTCTGATTTCAGCCAGGGTGCCAGTTGAGGTGCTATAATTGGCCTCATCAGTGCCCCTTGTTTTGGGGGGGGGGGGGGGAAGGATTAGCTGGCACTCCTGCTCCTGATCACTATCCAGTGACCCCTGTTGGAAAGTGCCCACGTGTGTGGACATTGGGTGAGGACAAGATTAGGCTAAGAGGTGATGCCATCTATGGTCAAATAGCCTGCTAATGTTCACTGTCTAGGATTACACATGAAGAATGGCCAACGACAGCTGCTTCCTTTGGAGCTGCACCCCAGCAAGGAGTCAGCACCTTTGAAAGAGGTGGCGGTGAGGGGGAAAGCTGGTGGCGAAAGGAGGAAGAAAGAAACACAGTTCAGAGTGTAAACAGTGCCAGTGGTGACCGATATTGATTGTCTGCCTTTCACTCACTTTTTAGGATTAACTATTTGGAAGAGGAGAACAAACAGCTTCAAGACGAGACAGTGAAGTTGAGTGACCGGCTTGGGTCATTGGAGCGCTCTCTGAGAATACTTAAGACGGTACATGGTACAGAGTAAGCTGGTTGGTGCTCCTTGCACTATCCAACCATTCAATTTTTTAATGTTTTTCTTTCACGAGGCCTGTGTGCTGCATCACATGAAGGCTGGCCAGGTTTTAGGGGCTTTCTAGTGGTAGTGGAATTGTACCCCAGTAAGATTCAGCAGCGTGAGGGGGGACAAAACCTGCAATTCTTCATGTGTGAGCTTAGATAATGAATGTTGGTTGGGTGACTTCACCCACAGGTGGCACAACAGCCAAACCCTTCCTCTGTCTCTGTCTTGTACACATACACACAGCTGTATTGAATCTAAAGGGTAGTGCTCATTGGCAAGTTAAGCCGTTATAGAAACATAGAAGATAGGAGCAGGAGTAGGCCATTCGGCCCCTCGAGCCTGCTCCGCCATTCAATGAGATCATGGCTGATCATCCAAACTCAGTACCCTGTCCCTGCTTTCTCCCCATATCCCTTGATCCCTTTAGCCTTAAGAAATATATCGAACTCCTTCTTGAATATATTTAATGAATTGGCCTCAACTGCCTTCTGTGGTTGAGAATTCCACAGGTTCACCACTCTCTGGGTGAAGAAATTCCTCCTCATCTCAGTCCTAAATGGCTTACCCCTTATCCTTAGACTGTGACCCCTGGTTCTGGACTCCCCCAAAATAAAGTTACACAGATAAAGGTTTGTTTCTTTGAAAATATGCACTTACTCATAGAATTCAAGCCCAAAAATATAATTAACACTCTCACAATACACTAATAAAACCTGGGGAAGCTGCATGCATGCTAAAAAGCGGAAGCAGCATGCTATAGACAGGGCTAAGCGATCCCATAATCAACGGATCAGATCAAAGCTCTGCAGTCCTGCCAAATCCAGTCGTGAATGATGGTGGACCATTAAACAACTAACGGGAGGAGAAGCCTCCATGAATATCCCCATCCTCAATGATGGTGGAGCCCAGCACATGAGTGCAAAAGACAAGGCTGAAGTGTTTGAAACCATCTTCAGCCAGAAGTGCCAAGTGGATGATCCATATCCGCTTCCTCCTGAGGTCCCCACCATCACAGAAGCCAGTCTTCAGCCAATTCGATTCACTCCACGTGATATTAAGAAACGGCTGAGTGCACTGAATACAGCAAAGGCTATGGGCCCCGACAACATCACAGCTATCGTGCTGAAGACTTGTGCTCCAGAACTAGCCGCGCCTCTAGCCAAGCTGTTCTAGTACAGCTACAACACTGGCATCTACCCGACAATGTGGAAAACTGCCCAGGTATGTCCTGTCCACAAAAAGCAGGACAAATCCAACCTGGCCAATTACCGCCCCATCAGTCTACTCTCAGCAAAGTAATGGAAGGTGTCATCGACAGTGCTATCAAGCGGCACTTACTCATTAATAACCTGCTCACTGATGCCCAGTTTGGGTTCCGCCAGGACCACTCGGCTCCAGACCTCATTACAGCTTTGGTCCAAACATGGACAAAAGAGCTGAATTCCAAAGGTGAGGTGAGGTGAGAGTGACTGCCCTTGACATCAAGGCAGCATTTGACCAAGTGTGGCATCAAGGAGCCCTAGTAAAACTGAAGTCAATGGGAATCAGGGGAAAAACTCTCCACTGGCTGGAGTCATACCTAGCACGGTGGCATAGTGGTTAGCACTGTTGCCTCACAGCGCCAGGGACCCGGGTTCGAATCCGGCCTCGGGCTACTGTCTGTGTGGAGTTTGCACATTCTCCCCGTGTTTGCGTGGGTTTTCCCCGGGTGCTCCGGTTTCCTCCCACAGTCCAAAGATGTGCGGGTTAGGTTGATTGGCTATGATAAATTGACCCTTAGTGTTAGGGGGATTAAATACGTGGGGTTACGGGGATAGGGTGGGATATGTGTCGGTGCAGGCTCGATGGGCCGAAATGGCCTCTATCTGCATTGTGGGGTTTCTGTGATTCTGTGAAAGGAAGATGGTTGTGGTGGTTGAAGGTCAATCATCACAGCCCCAGGACATCGCTGCAGGAGTTCCTCAGAGTAGTGTCCTAGGCCCAACCATCTTCAGCTGCTTCATCAATGACCTTCCCTCCATCATAAGGTCAAAAATGGGGATGTTCGCTGATGACTGCAGTGTACAGTGCCATTCACAACTCTTCAGATAATGAAGCAGTCCATGCTCGCATGCAACAAGACCTGGACGACATTCAGGCTTGGGCTGATAAGTGGCAGGTAACATTCGCGCCAAACAAGTGCCAGGCAATGACTATCTCCAACAAGCGAGAGTCTAACCACCTCCCCTTGACATTCAACAGCATTACCATCGCCGAATCCCCCACCATCAATATCCTGGGGGTCACCATTGACCAAAAACTTAACTGGACCAGCCACATAAATACTGTGGCAACAAGAGCAGGTCAGAGGCTGGGTATTCTGCGGCGAGTGTCTCACCTCCTGACTCTCCAAAGCCTTTCCACCATCTACAAGGCACAAGTACGGAGTGTGATGGAATACTCTCCACTTGCCTGGATGAGTGTGCTCCAACAACACTCAAGAAGCTCGACACCATCCAGGACAAAGCAGCCTGCTTGATTGGCACCCCATCCACCACCTTAAACATTCACTCCCTCCACCACCGGCGTACTGTGGCTGCAGTGTGTACCATCTACAAGATGGACTGCAGCAACTCGCCAAGGCTTCTTCGGCAGCACCTTCCATATAGAACCTTGGTTAGACCACACTTGAAGTACTGTGAACAGTTCTGGTCTCCATATTATAAAAAGGATATAGGGGCATTGGAGAAAGTGCAAAAAAGATTTACTAGAATAATACCAGAACTGAGAGGTTATACCTATCAGGAAAGATTAAACAGGCTGGGGCTCTTTTCTCTAGAAAAGAGCTGAGGGATGACCTGATAGAGGTCTTCAAGGCTTCTTCGGCAGCACCTCCCAAACCTGCGACCTCTTCCACCTAGAACAAGAGCAGCAGGCGCATGAGAACACCACCACCTCCAAATCACACACCATCCTGACTTGGGAGTATATTGCCATTCCTTCATCATCGCTGGGTCAAAATCCTGGAACTCCCTCCCTAACAGCACTGTGGGAGCACCTTCACCGCACAGACTGCAGCGGTTCAAGAAGGCGGCTCACCACCACCTTCTCAAGGGCAATTAGGGATGGGCAATAAATGCTGGCCTTGCCAGCGACGCCCAGATCCCATGGACAAATAAAAAAAAACAATTGGACATTCAATCACCATAAGATAGTGTCCCTGAGAATATATTGTACATTACATGGCATAAAACAGAGTATCCATTAATTGACTGTGAACATTGCAGCAGGATATCTGCTAGTTATATAGTTAAACCTGTATATCAACTTCTCTTAAGTGTTGCCCTATCTAATTGAATCACAGTGTAAGTGGTGATGTCTTGGATAGAACTGCCAATATCGCACATGCCTGTTCCGTGCATATGCCCAGAAACTGTAGTTGTCACTGATATTTATAAATAATAAGTAAAGTGAACAATGGGCAAGTGAATCTTTGAAACAATGCCCCCTTGAACTATGAAAATCATCCAACAGTACTATTAGAGGGATAGCAAAATACTGCAGATGTTGGAAATCCGAAATAACAACAGAAAATGCTGGACCTTGAGTGTGTCTTGAAACAGCAGTTTGAGTTGTATCATAAGGGGGTAAAATAGTAATGGTGAAAACCATTTGAATTGACCAGATGAGGGTCACGCATCGATAAAGCGCATTGGCTTAAGTGTGATTTCCCCCCCCCCCCCACTAACATGCCCCAACATATTCCTGCAGATTGAGCCCTTCAGCCTTCAAAATAAATTTTAATAAGAAACTTAACAGGGTAGGGAAAGTGAATCTGGAACAATATGCACCAGGGCAGCAGGATAAGTAGGCACAAGGTCATGGTTGTGAAGGGCAAATTTAGGATGGATGTTGGAAAAAAATTGTACACAGAGGGTGATCAACAACTGAAACGGGGTCACCAAAAGGGATAACTAGGACACTAGTTTAAGAAACAGCTCGATGCTGTACTGGGGAGATGGTTGGGTCGGTATTGTTAACCGAAGGGCCGCCTTCATCTGCATCTATCGTGTGATGCGTGATGCTAATATGTTTAATAAGTAATAACAACACTGCACTGGAATCTGCACTTCTCGGGTATCTTCACTCTTATGGTCATGAGCTTTATGTTTTGTGTTTCTGTATCTTTTTACTAGGATCCTGGAAAATCGCAGCACCATGAGGCTTTGTCTGTGTCCTTTCCTCAGGATTCTTGCTCGTTTCAGCACAATGACAGTTCTGTAATGAATGGCAACTTCCTATCTTCAAAACGGTACAGTAAATAAAATGAAAATTCTTATTTTATCTGTTGCTTTCTGTCCCTTCTCAGTGGCTCAAGTGGTAAAGCCAACACGTGAATGAGCCTCACAGGCCAGTGAGCCTAGTTTTTGATCCCTAATCTATGCACTGAGTTAGCTGATCTCAGCCGTGGTGGCTGGAGGGATGTTACAATCGGCCTCAGCACCTCTGGATAGGGAAGGGAAAATATAGCCAGGATTCCTAGTCCTAATCAGTATCTAATGACCCGTGCTGGAACGTATATGCATGTGAGGATGTCGGGCGAGGACAGGACCAGACTCATCTGTGATAGCCACCATGGCCAAATAGCTTATTAACACTCAATGTCTAAGGGTGCACATCAAGGCTGGTCACTTGGGTGAGATACTAGATAGCATTGCACTGTTGAGCTGTATTTAAAATGTCAACAAAAACAGCTCTTATGCTTAAAAAAAAAATCATCCTAGTGGCTGTTCCTCTTTGTAAACCTAGACAGTGAGCTGGCTATTCTACTGTATAGGGCATCACAACTGATCCTGTCCCCACCTGGCATGTACACTTTCTAGCAGGGAGTGGTGAACAAGGCTATTAGGGTTGGGAACCTGAGCAGGGGGACAGAGGAAAGGGAAACAAGGATAAAAGCAAAAGATAGGAAGGAGAAAAACAAAAGTGGCAGTCAGAGAAATCAATGGTTTAAATCAAACATGGCCACAGTAAATAATAATTCTAATAGGTCTAAGAGCGTTAAAAAAACAAGCCTGAAGGCCTTGTGTCTTAATGCGAGGAGCATTCGTAATAAGGTGGATGAATTAGCTGCGCAAATAGAGGTAAACGAATATGATTTGATTGGGATTACGGAAACATGGCTCCAGGGTGGCCAAGGCTGGGAACTCAACATCCAGGGGTATTCAATATTCAGGAAAGATAGGCAAAAAGGAAAGGGAGGTGGGGTAGCATTGCTGGTTAAAGAAGGGATTAACACAATTGTAAGGAAGGATATTAGCTCTGATGATGTGGAATCTGTATGGGTAGAACTGAGAAATATCAAGGGGCAGAAAACGTTAGTGGGAGTGGTATATAGACCTCCAAACAGTAATGCGGAGGTTGGGGATGGCATTAAAAGGGAAATTAGAGAAGCGTGCAATAAGGGCACAGCAGTCATCATGGGTGACTTTAATCTACATATAGATTGGGCTAACCAAATTAGTAACAATACTGTGGAGGAGGAATTCCTGGAGTGTTTACGGGATGGTTTCCTGGACCAATATGTCGAGGAACCAACCAGAGATCAGGCCACCTTAGACTGGGTATTATGTAACGAGAAAGGATTAATTAGCAATCTTGTTGTACGAGGCCCCTTGGGTCGGAGCAATCATAATATGATCGAATTCTTCATTAAGATGGAGAATGAAGTAGTTGACTCAGAGACTAGGATCCTGAATTTAAATAAAGGAAACTACGATGGTCTGAGGCGCAAGTTGGGTAGGATTGATTGGGGAATGTCACTCAAAGGGTTGACGGTGGATAGGCAATGGCAAACATTCAAAGACCGTATGGATGAACTACAGAATTTGTTCATCCCAGTTTGGCATAAAAATAAAACAAAAAAGGTGACTCAACCGTGGCTAACAAGGGAAATTAGGGATAGCATAAGATCCAAGGAGAGGACATATAAATTGGCCAGAAAAAGCAGTAAACCTGAGGATTGGGAGCAGTTTAGGATTCAACAAAGGAGGACAAAGGGATTAATTAAGAAGGGGAAAATTGAATATGAGAGTAAGCTTGCAGGGAACATAAAAACTGACTGTAAAAGCTTTTATAGATATGTGAAGAGAAAAAGATTGGTGAAGCCAAGCGTAGGTCCCTTGCAGTCAGAATCAGGGGAACTTATAATGGGGAACAAAAAAATGGCAGACCAATTAAATACATATTTTGGTTCTGTCTTCACAAAGGAGGACACAAATAACCTCCCAGAGATGTCGGGGAACATAGGGTCTGATGAAAGGGAGGAACTGAAAGAAATCAGTATTTGTAGGGAAATGGTGTTAGGGAAATTGATGGGATTGAAGGCCGATAAATCCCCAGGGCCTGATAATCTACATCCTAGGGTACTTAAGGAAGTGGCCCTAGAAATAGTAGATGCATTGCTGATCATCTTCCAACATTCGGTGGAATCTGGAACAGTACCCATGGATTGGAGGGTAGCTAATGTTACCCCACTATTCAAAAAAGGTGGTAGAGAGAAAACAGGGAATTACAGACCAGTAAGCCTGACATCGGTAGTGGGGAAAATGCTAGAGTCCATTATAAAAGATGTAATAGCAGAGCACTTGGAAAACAGTGACAGGATCGGATAAAGTCAACATGGATTTACAAAAGGTAAATCGTGCTTGACTAATCTACTGGAATTTTTTGAGGATGTAACTGGTAAAATAGATAAGCGAGAACCAGTGGATGTGGTGTATTTGGACTTTCAGAAGGCTTTTGATAAGGTCCCGCATAAGAGATTAGCGTGTAAAGTTAAGGCACATGGGATTGGGGGCAAGGTATTGACTTGGATAGAGAACCGGTTGGCAGACAGAAAGCAAAGAGTTGGAATAAACGGATCTTTTTCCAAGTGGCAGGCAGTGATTAGTGGGGTACCGCAGGGATCGGTCCTTGGACCCCAGCTATTCACAATATATATTAATGATCTAGACAAGGGAACTAGATGTAATATCTCCAAATTTGCAGACGACACAAAGCTGAGTGGGCGTGTGTGCTGTGAGGAGGATACCGAGAAACTCCAGGATGATTTGGATAGGTTGGGTGATTGGGCAAAAGCATGGCAGATGCAATATAACGTGGATAAATATGAGGTTATCCACTTTGGTGGCAAAAACAGCAAGGCAGATTATTATCTGAATGGCAATAGATTGGGAGAAGGGGAAGTACAACGAGACCTGGGTGTCCTTGTGCACCAGTCATTGAAGGTAAGCATGCAGGTGCAGCAGGCGGTTAAGAAGGCAAATGGTATGTTGGCCTTCGTAGCAAGAGGGTTTGAGTACAGGAACAAGGATGTCTTGCTCCAGTTGTACAGGGCCTTGGTGAGACCACATCTGGAGTATTGTGTGCAGTTTTGGTCGCCTTATCTGAGGAAGGATGTTCTTGCCATGGAAGGAGTTCAGCGAAGATTCACCAGGCTGATACCTGGGATGGCAGGAATGACGTATGAGGAGAGATTGGGACGATTGGGCTTGTACTCGCTGGAGTTTAGAAGAATGAGAGGGGATCTTATTGAAGCTTATAAAATTCTGACAGGACTGGACAGACTAGATGCAGGAAGGATGTTCCCGATGGTCGGGGAGTCCAGAACCAGGGGTCACAGTCTAAGGATAAGGGGTAGGCCATTTAGGACAGAAATGAGGAGGAATTTCTTCACCCAGAGAGTGGTGAACCTGTGGAATTCTCTACCACAGAAGGCAGTAGAGGCCAATTCATTAAATATATTCAAGAAGGAGTTGGATATATTTCTTAAGGCTAAAGGGATCAAGGGATATGGGGAGAAAGCAGGGACCGGGTACTGAAATTGGATGATCAGCCATGATCTCATTGAATGCGGAGCAGGCTCGAGGGGCCGAATGGCCTACTCTTGCTCCTATCTTCTATGTTTCTATAATGCCGTCTCCCACTGCACTCACTTACCAATTAGAGAATTGGAAGCTGGTCAAACAGTGAAGGATGCAGCTGAGTCATTCATAAGAAGGAAAATTCCCTGCCCCAGATGGCTCTGTGAGTAGATGAGTCACAATGACCAAAAAAGTCCCAGGTTTAATCCCTGGTCTCAGCTGAGTTAAGGGCACTCTTTTCCCCTCCCACCCTGAGTTTTGCACCGAGATATCTCCTCCTCCTTTCCTCCCTCAGCCTCTGTAATGAGCAACTCCTCATCTTCAGTGATTTCAATCTCAATCTCAACTCACCTTGCCCTCTCTCATCTGATTTCATTGAGCTCCTGTCTTCCTAAACCTCTCCTTCCTCTAAATTCTCCTACCCATATTCACGGCCCCTTCCCCAATCTTGCCATCTCATATGGTCTACTTCTATGGTCTTAATCACAAGCAAGACCCTCTATGACCATTTCCTTGTATCCCTCATCACCCACATCCCCAGACATGAGGTTAGCTTCCACATGTATGCCAACGACACCCAGCTCCACCACCCATCTCGACTTATCCACCGTCTCTGTTATCAGACTACTTGTCTTGGATGATCCGCAGTTTTCTCCAGTTAAACATTGGGAAGGCCAAGCCCATCGTTTTCCTATCCACTACAAACTCGTACCCTTGCCACCGAATCCATCCCCACCCTAGCCACTGTCTCAGGTTGAATCAGACTGTTCACTACCTCGGCATCCTATTCAAACCCGAGCTGAGATTCCGGCCCTTTATCCTCTCTGTCACAAAGAACACCTACTTCCATCTCCATTACAGCTCCCACCTCCACGTCTGCCTTCGACCTTCTGCTGCTGAAACTATCATCCATGCTTTTGTCATCATCAGACTCAATTATTCCAATTCTCTCCTGGCCAGCCTCCCATCGTGCTTCCTCAGTAAACGTCAGCTCTTCTAAAACTCTACTTTAGCAAGGCTTTTGATAAGGTTCCACATGGCAGACTGGTCACGAAGTTAAAAGCCCATGGGATCCAGGGCAAAACGTCAAATTGGATTCAAAACTGGCTCGGAGACAGGAAGCAGAGGGTAATGGTTGATGGATGTTTTTGTGACTGGAAGGCTGTTTCCAGTGGGGTTCCGCAGGGCTCAGTACTAGGTCCCTTGCTTTTTGTGGTATATATCAACGATCTTGACTTGAATATAGGGGCTATGATTAAGAAGTTTGCAGATAATACTAAAATCGGCTGTGTAGTTGATACTGAAGAAGGAAGCTGTAGACTGCAGGAAGATATAAATAAATTGGTCAGGTGGGCAGAACAATGGCAAATGGAATTCAATCTGGAGAAGTGTGAGGTAATGCATTTGGGGAGAGCTAACGAGGAAAGGGAATACACATTAAATGGTAGGACACTGAGTAGTGTAGAGGAACAAAGGGACCTTGGAGTGCATATCTGAAGGTAGCAGGCCAAGAAGATAAGGTGGTTAAGAAGGCATACGGAATGCTTACTTTTATTAGCCGTGGCATAGAATACAAGAGCAGGGGGGGTTATGCTTCAACTGTATAAAACACTAGTTAGGCCTCAGCTAGAGTACTGCGTGCAGTTCTGGTCACCACATTACAGGAAAGATGTGATTGCACTAGAGAGGGTGTAGAGGAGATTTACAAGGATGTTGCCGGGAGTAGAGAATCTTAGTTATGAGGATAGGCTGGGTCTGTTTTCCTTGGAACAGAGGAGGCTGAGGGGAGACCTTATTGAGGTGTATAAAATTATGAGGGGCATAGATAAAGTGGATAGAAAGGACCTATTTCCCCTAGCAGAAGGGTCAAAAACCTGGGGGCACAGATTTAAAGTAATTGGTGGAAGGTTTAGAGGGGATTTGAGGGGAAATTTCTTCACCCAGAGGGTTGTGGGAGTCTGGAACTCACTGCCTGAAAGGGTGGTAGAGGCAGGAACCCTAACTACATTTAAAAAGTACCTGGATGTGCACTTGGGATGCTCTAACCTGCAGGGCTATGGACCAAGAGCTGGGAAGTGGGATTAGGCTGGATAACTCTTTGTTGGCCGGCGTGGACACGATGGGCCGAAATGGCCTCCTTCCGTGCTGTAACTTTCTCTGATTCTATGATTCTACTGCCCCTATTCTATATTACACCAAATCCCGTTCACCGATCACTCCTGTCTTTACTGGCCCACACTGATTTCTGGTCCCCCAAAGCCTCCCAATTTAAAATTCTCATTCCTTCGTGACCTTCCTATCTCTTTAACCTCCTCCAGCCACACAACCCCCTTGAGAACTCTGCATTCCTCTGACTCTGGCCTCTTGTACATCCCCCTCTCCCTTTGGACCGTCATTGACAGCTGTGCCTTCAGCTGTACAGGCCTTGTACTCTGGAGTTCCTGCTGTAAACCCCTCTGTATCTCTACTTCCTTCTTGTCCTTTAAGACCCTCTTTAAACCCCATGGCCTAGAAATTCGTCTCGGACGGTGGTGCAATTGAATGGCACTGAATATCAGGTGCTGCGTATGTGCTTATGTTAAAATTCAGAATTTCAAGAGAAAGCAATTGGGGACAAATCTGTCTGGAACTCACTGCCTGAAAGGGTGGTAGAGGCAGGAACCCTAACCATATTTAAGAAGGTATCGGCTCCAGCAAGTAGTCAAAACACTGTGCTTTACAACCTAATTGCCAGTACTACTGCCCAATGCTACTTCCTTATGGTTTTCTCAAACGTTGTAAATTTACTGCAATAAAATTACTTTACAAGTACGACCGCAAAGCTCCAAGATCTGATACCGCCCGTATTGCGCCACCGCCTGAGACTGCAAGTAGCAGTTGTTGTTTTTGTTGTAGTTACCAGATTCTTCTTTTCTTCCAGCGAAACACCGTCACCAGGTGGCAGTAACAATCTTGGTACTTTGGACAGCATCCGACGTGGCAAAGCACTGGAGAGTTCAGATTCCACAAAATCATCCCGGCCGCGTCAGTCAGAGGTGGGCTACCTAAACCTGACGAGCCCCTCACGGTGCAGGGACCAGGAGGATGGCCGAAGTCTAGGCAGTGATGAGGTGTGATCAGGCCATGACCAAGACAGCGGGAGATCTGAGTACAATTTAAGTGGATCCTGATTGTGCGACCTGAAGCAAATTCGAAGGCTGGGTGATCCACAAGGTGTTTCTATCTGGAGTTAAAGTAATGCTGGCAATGGGGCCAGGGACACATTGATTCAACATACAGCAAGCTGTTGTCTTTGTCACATTGCCTAACAGGAATATTAACACATCTTTCTCTGGATGAGTAGTGATAGATTGGCTGAAATACCTGACTTGATGCTGGTCCGGCTATTGCACTTACAAGCACACAAATACTGGAATTGTACCAGTATTACAAAGATCAAGAGTACAGATTGAGTGTATGAAAGCACTACGGTTCTATGGTTCTAAAATCCACAATCCTCTCCGTGTTAAAAAGAGTTTTGGTGCTGCTGTCCAATTTATACAATGTGAACAAAGAGCTCACTTGTATGAGTAATTAGTTTGCCCACAGTGCAGTGTGAATCCATTATTTGTGCTGAGTTTAGTCTTGGAGCTTTTGCGGTCGTACTTGTAAAGTAATTTTATTGCAGTAAATTTACAACGTTTGAGAAAACCATAAGGAAGTAGCATTAGGCAGTAGTACTGGCAATTAGGTTGTAAAGCACAGTGTTTTGTGCTGGAGCCGATACCTTCTTACACTACATTTGTCCCAAATTGCTTTCTCTTGAAATTCTGAATTTTAACATAAGCACAGTGCAACATACTTCGGGCAGGTGTACGCCTGACTGCCCAGTGGATAAAGGCCCCTGGTATGATGCAGGGCCATCGAAACTGAAAGGTGCCAAGTTCAGTCCCGTGTTAAGTGAGTTGTTCTCAGGTGAGGCAGTATTTAGGGGGCTATGATAGGGTAGATAGGGAGAAACTATTTCCACTGGTTGGGGATTCTAGGACTAGGGGGTATAGTCTAAAAATTAGAGCCAGACCTTTCAGGAGTGAAATTAGGAAACACTTCTACACACAAAGGGTGGTAGAAGTTTGGAACTCTCTTCCGCAAATGGCAATTGATGTTTGATCAATTGTTAATTTTTAATCTGAGATTGATAGCTTTTTGTTAACCAAAGGTATTAAGGGATATGGGCCAAAGGCGGGTGTATGGAGTTCGGTTGCAGATCAGCCATGATCTCATTGAATGGCAGAACAGGCTCGAGGGGCTCAATGGCCTACTCCTGTTCCTATGTTCCTCCACCTCACCAGACTAGAGAGAGGCAAAAATCAGCCAGGAGTCCTGCTTCTGATCGCAAGCCAGCAATGGGGGCACGGTGGCATAGTGGTTAGCACTGTTGCCTCACAGCGCCAGGGACCCGGGTTCAAATCTGGCCTCGGGCGACTGTGTGTGGAGTTTGCACATTCTCCCCGTGTCTGCGTGGGTTTCCTCCGGGTGCTCCGGTTTCCTCCCACAGTCCAAAGATGTGCAGGTTAGGTTGATTTGGCTATGATAAATTGACCCTTAGTGTTAGGGGATAGGGTGGGATATGTGTCGGTGCAGGCTCGATGGGCCGAAATGGCCTCTATCTGCACTGTAGATTCTGTGATTCTGAATCCCTGCTGGAACATGTGCGTATGCGGTCAGGGTCAGGCTCAGCAGTGACGCCCTTCACAGTCAAATAGTCCATGACACTCGCTGTATAGCTGTACTGGCGAAAAATGGCTGCTTGGGCAAGGTATCAGTGTGTGACCACACCCCAGCAAGAGTCTGTCCCTTCAAGAGAGATGGGGGTGGTGGTGATAGGAGGAAAGCAAACAGACTCGAGTTCAGAAGAAGGAAGATGAACAGGCATTTTAGATTTAACTACTTTATACAGAGGGGTGGATATATGGAACAGACTGCTCGGCGATGGTGGCGACAGATAATATTGGCAGATTCAAGAAGTAATTGAATAAATATTTGGAAGAGAAATAGATTGAGAGGTATAAGTGGCAAAGTCATACCTTGTGTTTTTCAAACTTTTGGACTGGCAAGGTGGAGTGTGGTGATCTCGCCAATCCCTTGTATATTCCTATGCTCCTAGATTAAATGCTGATGAAATAAACAAAAGTAGGGTCAAATGGAACTAAAGCAATGTTGAAATGTAACTCTGCCCCAAAACATAGTTCTTAAAGGCAACTTTTACACAGAAGCACAGTTGGTTATGGTCAGACTGGTTATTAACTAACTTGTATGCATCATTGTGTATGTAGTTATAAGAATGAACAAGCCCGTAGTTAGATAAATAATTTGGTTTACCATTTAAATGACTTGCTTCCTGAAGTGTTACTGTAAAAAGCCAGAGTTGCTTCCAAACAGAATTTTGAGTCGGGAAGTGGCTCAAACTGGCATTGTTTTCTATACGGTGCCAGCATAAACATTATCTGCAGAAGACTGACATACAAACGTACAAAAAGATTAGCTGGTTCATCAAGCCCATCCCATACTGTTATGACTGTCAGAGTGTAACTTATGCACTCCGTGATCCCTATTCGCACACCCCTCCCCCACCCACCAGCCATGCAAATCTGCTGAGAGGGGGAAAAAACAGGGGAAAAATCCTGGCCAATTTAGGGGGTGTGGGAGAAAGGTCTGGGAAATTCCTCTCCGACCCCCAAAGGCAATCGAACAAGTACCAGGAGACCACCGTGACTGGAAGATACATACTTAATACCCCACCTACCTTTTATACACAGCGATGTCAGCCACAGTCAGGAATTTGTCCGGCTCCCTGCTGAACATTTGCTGTAAATCCACATTCTTTGCATGAGCCAGCGACTTGTTCCGAAAAGAAATACCTCCTGATTTCTTACCTAGTTCTATAGTGACGTACTTATACTTGTACCCCCTGGTCCTCCTTAACATATGTAACCCAAATAACATGTCCAGTTGGGCCAAACCTAATCCTTTCATTATATAACAGACCTCAATCAAATCTCTGTGAGGTCTACACTTTCCTGGAGTAAATAGTCCCAGCTCCCTAAGCCTATTGTGGTAACTGAGGTATCAGTCTAGTGGTCCTCCTCTGACTTTAAATTGCAGTGAGAGGTTAGAAGGAGACTAGACTGGAGAGTACTCTCAGCTCCGAAAAATGTCCCTTAACATTTGATATTGACACCAGAGTCAAATTAATTCTAATTTTGGTGGAATTCTCTAATTAGTTTCCCTTCCCCCAATATTTCTCCATTCCTTGATGCCCCTGGGTCAAGTGCTGTTTGCAGCCAAGGGAAAGAGTGACCTCCTCCAAGAATGTTGCCAAAACGATGGTAAGCTGCCAACAGGGGGTGCACTGCAGCCTCCCAAGGCTAAAAGTCGCTCCATTTTCCTTTATCATGGACTGCACATGGTGACCAGACTGAGATTGGGACCCACCACTCCATAGTTTAGATCACTGCTACTCCATTGCATAAGACTACTCCATGTTCCTCACTCTGTTCTTTTTGTGTTTGTGAAACTTTGTTAGTGAAATTGTTAAGTTTTTGGGCAGTTACCACACCCAAAAATGAATTGTGACATACACTATCACAATACTTGTTGGAGTTCACTGCTGTGATGTCATTAAATTCTGGGTTCTCTTGCATAACTACTCACTGAAGCAGAGAACATTAAGTAGAGGGGGGATTGTTCAAAAATTTGAAAGGGTAAATAATGAAAGATTACTTCCACTGATCAGTGAGTCGGTAATGAGGGGACGCAAACTCAGGAGTAATTGTCTAAGCAAAAATGGGGAGGTTAGAAATAATTTTTTCACGAGATATTAAAGTGCTTATTGAAATCAAGCCAGTCAAGAGATTTTAAGAGTTAAATAAACACTTGAAGAAAAACACTAAAGGGGATGGAAAAAAGCAGGGAGATTGGGTTAGAGTAAATTCAGTGACGAGGTGCTGAATAGCTTCCTGTGCTGAAGTTTCTAAGATTTTATGTGGCTATGTTTATCATGCATTTTTGTATGATTTTTATACAGAAACCTTTTTATATGTGGTTGAGGTTAGCTTTCTATTCTGGTTTTCCATCTAGAGTCATGAACCCAGGTACGTCCAAATCGAAGAAAGCAGTACTTTCCAGTCTGGGATCTTGACATTTTTGCTATAGGATATTAACGTGCAAACACTTAACCTGTGAAATTCTTTCGTCCTCTATTTTAAGAGGGATTAAGCTGTTTAGAATTTAATTTAAAATGTACTTTCAAGGTTATGGCCCTTAAATGATGCTGCAGGATACAACGCACGAATGTGTTGCATTTATTACAGTGCAGCTTCCGTTCCGTTAGTGTTCATTTCACAGCCCAGGTTCTTTGATCTCTGAATCTGTAGGGACCTCGGGCTCGATTTTTCAAGCCCCAAGGAGGTGGGCATGGAGGCGGGACAGCACGTAAAATCGGAGTATGTGGGGGCAGATGGCAAAGCCGCCTCCATGCCCTTTTGCCAGGAGGCGGAGGATGTGCAGCTTCGGGTCCCGTCTCCTGGAGGAGGGAAAGGCTTTTAATCCTTTTAACTGCCTGTTAACAGGCACAGGAAACTTTGGTTTATCCGGAGGTTGTATGTCCGGAAACCTCGATCTACCGGCAGAAATCAGGAGCCGTTTTGTTAGGTGTTTTTTCTTCTCATGGCTTTTTTTTTCCAACAGTCAGGCTTTGGAAAGTCTCTCTGAAGCTGTTGCTAAACTACAGAGACGCTTCCAAGGTATGGGCCGACTGTTTGAAGCTGTTGCTAAGCAACAGTGTTTGTTGTCAGATACGGAGATGAAAACCTCCGTATGCTTCAACATTAACTTTGTATGTCCGGCAGTTTTGATAGATCGGCAACAGCTCGGTCCCGTCGGTGCCGGATATAACAAAGTTTCCTGTAGTTAACAGGCAGAAAAAAGGATTAGTGCCATTTTACCTTCACAGGTGAAAGCTTCCCGACCTCGGAGAACCCCGCCAGGTTGGAGGAGACGTGGAGGAGTTCTGCGGCAGTCGGAGGCACCTGGAAGTAAGGTGTAGAGGTGAGTGATGGGTGCAAGTGTGGAGTGGTAAGTATGCAAGGTGAGTGATAAGTTTAAAAAAGTGTTCACTTACCTTTTTTTACTTCTATAGCCTTTAGCCGTGCTGGATCGGGAGTGTGGACATCCACCTTGTCAATTTCAGGTAATGGCTGATGGACCCTCCGATCCATCAGACATCTGAAATTTACTTTTTTACAATGTTTTTTCAGTCCTCACCACAAAAACGAATCAAACTCGAGAGAATGTCAGTGTTTGACAGCTTCACAGAGCTGTCAAACGCTGTCATTTCCTCTTTCAAGAAGTCTTGACAGATAGCACGTCTGACGTTGACGTGATCTGTCAGTGACTTCTTCCCTAATTGGCTTGCTGAGCCCGCAGGGAGAGCTTAACAAGCTCAATCAGGGGAAAATCCCTCTGAATGGTCAGGCGAGGATGGAGGTGGGACATTTACACGACAAGCAGAAGTCCCGCCTCCAAGTCACCTCCAATGACAAAATCCAGCCCCTCGAGTCAGTGACATGGATGGATACAAAAAATGGGAGTTTGTCACACAGTGACCTCTTTGAATCTGGCACATACATGTCTTTTACCCAAGTTGGCCTACTGATGTCTATCAAAAAGAAGTGGATAAAGCCAGTAGCTGGCAATTATGCGTTTGAGAAATAGGAAGCAGTCACTGCAACACTATAGATGGCTGGACGATGGTCAGTTAAATGGTCTGGACAGAAAACTGACGGGTGCTATAGCTAGGAGTCAGTCTAAGCTGTTGAAACTTTATTCAGCAAAACACCCTGACAAGGGTTAACAGGCAGCAACTTTCCAGAATGTAATATTATCCAGCATCTGAAGTGGGTTGATTGATTGAGTAATCATGAAAGCACTGTTTTAAGTGCTGATTTGCAGCTAGTTTGCTTTGAAGCGTGGCGAGGGAGGAGAGCATGAGACTCTATTGTTCAGTGCCAGGAATTGGGAAAGGAAGGTCATGAGTTTCTGCTGTGTGACTTTGGGAACACTAGTCTTTGTGTAATATAGCTGAGATCACTGATTGATATTGTTGCCTTTCCAATCTGATAGGTTCGTAATTGAGCTGGGTTCTTTTTAAATGTGTCATTGTTTGTTCAAGGCACTACATCTGAATGCATGAAGCATTCGCAACAAAATAGATGAATTGATGGCGCAGCTAGAAATGAACAGGTTTCATCTAATAGCCATAACGGAGACGTGGTTGCAAAGTGGCCAAGGTTGGGAACTAAATATTCCAGGATACTTAACTTTTAGAAGAGATAGGCAAAATGGAAAAGGAGGAGGGATAACCCTGATAATAAAGGATGGGGTAAAGACAGTAGAGAGAAAGGATCTTAGCTCCGAAAATCAAGAAGTAGAATCAGTTTGGGTAGAGCTAAGAAACAGCAAGGGGTAGAAAACATTGGTGGGAGTTGTTTATAGGCCTCTAAACAGTAGTTGTAATGTAGGGAAGAGTATAAATCAGGAAATTAGAGACGCATGTAACAAGGGGTAATACAGTAATCATGGGGGACTTTAATCTACATATAGACTGGGCAAACCAAATTTGCAGTAATAGTGTAAGGACAAATTCATGGAATGTATGCAAGATAGTTTTCTAGATCAGTATGTTGAGGAACCAGCTAGGGAACAGGCTATTTTAGATCTAGTATTGTGCCATGAGAAAGGGTTAATTAATAACCTTGTAGTAAAGGGGCCTTTAGGGAAGAGTGACCATAATATGATAGAATTTTATATTGAGTTTGAAAGTGATTTAGTTAAATCCGAAACTAGGGTCTTAAATCTAAACAAAGCAAACTACGTAGGAATGAGGGGCGAATTGGCTAAGGTAGATTGGGAAACTACATTAAAAGGTATGACGGTAGACAAGCAATGGCTAGCATTTAAAGAATTAATACATAATTTACAACAAATATACATTCCTTTAAGGCACAAAAACCCCACAGGAAAAGTGGTCCAACCGTGGCTAACAAGAGAAGTTAAAGATAGTATTAGATCAAAGGAAGAGGCTTATGATGTTGCCAAAAGAGTAGTAAGCCTGAAGATCGGGAGGATTTTAGAATTCAGCAAAGGAGGACCAAGAAATTGATAAAGAAAGGGAAAATAGAATATGAGAGTAAACTAGCGAGAGACATAAAAACAGACTGTAAAAGCTTCTATAGGTATGTAAAAAGGAAAAGATTAGCAAAAGTAAATATGGATCCCTTACAGGCTGAGACAGGAGAAATTATAATGGGGAATAAGGAAATGGCTGAGAAATTAAACAAATACTTTGTGTCTGTCTTCACGGAAGAAGACGCTAAAAACTTCCTGGAAATAGTGGCGAAGCAGTTCAGTAATGTTGTAATTGCCGTAAGAAGATTTTGCGACCATTTTTTTAAAGTATTGCTGTCACTGCATTGTCGGTATATTGTTTATTGCAGATAGGTACTGTAGAATTCAGCATGGCTTTTGTATTTGCCTATATGTTTCAGAATTCTCGCTTGTCCTGTGATGATTTTATCATGTGTAATTAGCCAACAAAATGGAGACTGTATTTTGGAGTTGTATTTAGTTAGCCAGACAGCAAGTGTATATTTGGTTTTCTATGTACAATGCTTTTTATTCAGTACAGGAAGATGCTAAAAGATGCTCTTAAAAGGTCAGCTTTTATGCATTTATCCTTGTTTCTAAGAACCCTAGCAGAATTATTATGGTTTATGACATAGTTAACATGCTGCTCTGGCACTACAGCAGTTGTAACTCAATCTGCGATTGTAAATTATTCAGAAAGGTGTGGCTGAATGAAGCAAGTTGCTTTGTAACCAACATACTCAGTTAAAAGGAGAGGCTCAGGTTTATAAGTGAGTTGTTCTCCATTACATGCTGATTCCTGGTCCATTCTCAGAAGATCATAACTCTGAAGTATTTATCCTTCAAAGTGTTTAGATGGAGTTCTCTTTAATGCTTAAAATCTTCAGGTGATGTGTAGTCTGCACCAGTTGCAAGCTGTGATCGCCCCATCACAGGATATACTTGGTCACTGTAACTGGCAAGGCTACACTGTACTGAAAACACTGCTTTATACCTTCAGTTTAGTTGCCAAATTGAGGATGTTCCCTGTTTGTAATGGATTATTCTTGTGAAGCTACAGGTTGAGTCACACTCTAGCACTTCACATTAATTGTTCAACCTATCCTTTCCTACTCCCTTTAACCTTAGTGGTGCCCTGTACTATAAGCCTTGCCCTTCCCTAAGTTCTAAACAGGACATAACTCAATGCCATGGAAGGGCAACATAATTCTAGCAATTGTTAAGGTGTCAAACGTCTGAATATTACACAATAAGGGAGTTAGATTATAAAAGTGAGATTGGTGCTTCACTTTCATACACATACACACTATATTAAATGTAATAGTGCACTGTCTGTATTAACTTATCTGTAGGAGATCAGAACTTCTAAATACAGAATGTTGTTGGTGAGTGTTTTTTCCACTTCAGTCCTTTTAACTTGTGCTGCCCTGGTGAATTATGAGATACTAAAGTAACATGGTCAAAAGAACACTAAAGGTTGATGATGCCTGCAGTTCCTGGTCCTGCCCATGATGTCGGAACAGGCACTCAGCACAGCCCAGGCACTTTCCTACAGGGGAGGAAGAGGGAATTGGAGTGTGAGACATCCCAGGTGAATATTATGGCCTTGCTGCCTTATGGTTAAGAACAGTGGCCCAGGTGGAGGCCTGGGAAAAGCTGGAAGCTGCTGCATAGCCCACAGCGAGCGATATATGGAATAAGATCATTTTACAACAAAAGTTAGCTGGCTTCCCTGGTGACCTTTTTACAGACTGTATAAAAAATTACATTGCTGAGTCCATAGAAGCCTGGATGGATGCAGGGGTGAGGAAAGGGTCTGTCCACTTTGCTGGATAGCTACGAGTGTGGCATCGAAAGGCGATGAACTGTAACCAAGAGGAAACCAAAGGCACAAAGAAAATCAGATTGTGAAAATAAAGCTCTAAACCTTTGCTGCAGGTTTCTTGTTGCTGTTGGATATAGAAGCAGCAACTGAAGAGAATTCAGGAAATTATTTAAAATTAAACACTTTCAGTTAGCAGGGTCACTATTACACTAACCATTTGTATGCAAACGTGAAAAGGCACACAAAGGCATTCTATATTGAGACAGAATACGAAGATATTTTCACAAGAAACCATAATTCCAAAAAGAAACCAAACAAATCTGGGCCTACCGCTTTCTTGATTTTCTTTTTTCCCTTTTGACTCACTGGTTCGTGCTCCAAGCTGCTCCCTTTAAATCCAGTGGACAATTCCAGAAGTGCTTTATTCGGGGAGGGAGTCATGGGCAAACAGGAAATGGCATTGTACTGAATAAAATAACTTTTTGTTATTTTTAAAACATAATTGTCAAGTAAGCAGATTGCGGGGTTGTTCATTAAATGTTCTACAGATGTCATTACTGCAAAATGTTAATTGTGTTCTCGTTACATATTTTAATCAAATTGCTGTGTGCTTGTTCAATCTCCCATTTGTCATGTGCCTCAGTGCACAGGGTGTAGAATCGCAAGATGTGCCAGCCTGCCACTTTATTTTCTTCTAAAGTATGATTGACATATGACCCGTTTTGAGTAGGTGATTTGTAAGTTTTTAAAAATGTTAACCTAACTTCAAAAGTGTGACTTTTATAATAGAAGCCAATTATTTCTCACATATTTGTATCGCACGATAGAGATGATATGTTATCAAGGTTTTCAGTGAACTCTGATCATTAGCAAACATCAGAATTCCACCCACGCCACCCCACTCTGCCATCCCGACCACTTGGATTTGACAAGAGGTGGTGGCCTTATTCTAAAGTACGTTTCAAACTAACGCAATGTGGATTTAAACCATTCTCTTCCACTCTTTTGATTCACTTAAAATGTTATGTTTGTTGTAATGGATTTACCTTTAAATCTGGTTGTCATCCATGAAGAAGTGGTCTCAAATGCAGGAGCCAGAAGTCCTAACTGCACCCACATTGGATGTTTGACAGTTCTGCAGGCAAGCTGGTACCATACACATCCCAGTCACTGCCTATGTCAAGTTCCATTGTTATTACATGGGATGAGGGGATTTTTACAATTTTTAATGGATTCAGATCCATACATTCTACCCATTTTCCATGAAAACAAGTGGCCTGATCAAGTACTACAGCTCGCTGACAACGGGAAGGGAAGAATTAAATTATGTTGCACAAGTAGAAGGTTCTAATAGTTTGGTGCTGAAAGCACATGACTCCCAGAGAGTTAAGTGGTTTTGAAATGGAAAATACCTGACTTCCCCAGCAAGTCAACTGAGCTGGCATGTTTGACATGGGTGCAGGATATTTGGGAGGTATAAAGAAAGACTGTTAATCTGATACAATACTAGAAACACACAGCATTCCTGGCAGGAGCTGAAAGAGAATAAACAGATAAATGTTTTAGATGGGACCCTTCACCAGAACCAGTTCAAGAATTATGAAGAAGGGGTTCACTTGACAACATAAAAAAGCTTCCCATATCTTTCACGCAGCACAATCCAAGAATACCTGCAGCAATTCCAGGCAGTTGATTAATTTAGGCCATTCAGTTAAAACATAGAATGACTTGGAAATGATGCACAAACCTTTGTTAAACCATTTTGGCACCCAGTTTAGTCTATGTGTACGCATCAAGATTTTTATATCCACAGTTCTGAGCACATCGTTGCAGCACGCGTTCAATATGTATGGTACAGTGCAGAATTTTAGCAGAGCAAATGTACTTTATAAACTGTATTTTTGAAATAAAGATATATAATTTTTTTTGTAAATGCATGCCCCTGTGTATTTATTTTGTGTGGCCCATTGTTATATCATTTAAGCTCTTCTCACCTACCAGTTATCCATGGCAATTCTAAAAATGTTCCTTGGCTTTAACCTCTGAGGGGGAGAAATCGGTATCGTCCCGCCTGGCGCTAATTATCGCCTCCGACTGCAAACTTGGCTTCTATCGCCCCTGGAGGTGATTGGAGCGCTAAATCAGGCACTACACACCTCTCTGAAGGTGCTAACGCTGAGGAGCAAGGTGCTACTGTACCTCAGAGCGCTGGCGAAGCTCATGTGATGTCAGTCAGCAATGGAACACAGACACACTGGCGCCGGCCAGTTCTTAAAGGGGAGGGTCGATTTTGCTCTCCATCTACACCCTGCTCATTGCAGCCTTGAATCTCGGCCTGGAGAGACCTGTACAGCAAATCTGCTGGAAAGAACAATGAAGAGGCCCAGGGAAAGAGCTCAGAGAGCAGCCCCCATAGTCTCTTCTAAATCGATGCAAGGAAGGTCAAATCAAAATGAACCTGCAAAGTGCTTGCTCAGTACCCAAAACTCCTTCACACACCGTTGAATCTCACCAGAAGTCTCTCAGAATGCATGGTGCAAAAATGTCGCCGACAAAAAAGGCTGGAAGCGGTCGCCTTTAAATAGCGCTCCCCAGTCCCTTCCCGACTGCAAAACTCTCCCCTCAACCTGTCGTTGCTAGTGGCAGGCGGTAAGGCAGGGGGCACCACTCAATATCCGGTCCGGGGCGTTGCACGCTCGACTGACGTCACGATCTGCAGGCGCAGGAGATTGTGGCGGTAGTGTTTAGCACCGCCGCAAAATGTCTGGTCAATTTTGCGAGTGGCGCAAACATCGCCGCACCCGGGTACTAGTTGCTTTGCGCCCTTGGGGCGCTAACGGGAGGCACAAAGCAACCGAATTTTTCCCCCTTAAAATTTCATTAGTAAAAATTCCAAATCTTCAAGGGATTACAGACTTGCTTGAACTGTTCTAAAAAGCAAAATCCCACTGAACAGGTTCCTAATTCAGTCAAGAGCAGAAGCCTTGGTATGAAGCCAGGAGGGAGAAGGAAATGCACTAAGCTAATGCTGAATATTGGCCCAAATGAGCAAGAGGTTTGAGGTTAATTACTGTTAAAGTAACACACTGAAGAGTTTTACACAAGAACATTAACTACTGAAAGAAATTAAGCACCCAAATGTGATGAGGAATTACTCTGAAAATTAATGGGTCTGGTCTCCCAATTGCCAGTTGCTGGTTATGAGGTGAGAGCAGCTAGTAGCACGCCGCAGGTGAGAAGACTGAAAGAAAGCTGTTGTGTGAAAACTCACTTTGCCCTGAATCGCTCATACGAAATAAAAACACTTTTGGTAAGGTGCCTTCTATTTGGATTCAAATGTAAACGCTTCTGGGTGCCCCAGAGATGTAAGTCGTGAAACAGTGACCCTGGGCGCTTCATAACTACGCCAGATCAGTAAAAGATCGATGAACTCGATGTTAATGGCGTTGTACAGAATACAGCAAAGAGATCTGTCTCACTGAAGTGCATGTTTATTTGATTCACAATTGCTTTTAACCTCTGGCTTTTTGAACATGCCAGAATTACTACTTCCCCTCACAGGTTGAGTTTTTATGTTCTTGGTCTGTACAATTTCCCATCTCCTTGAAAGCATTCACTCCCTCACTAAGGTTAAGTTTCATGGATGGTGTCCTACCCAAATTATATTATTCCTGTGTGCATCTAGACGGTGGGTGGTATTGGGCTGAGCCCATTGCCATTCCTTGTCCCACATCCTCACATACCTGCTTCCAGTAGGAGTTGTTGGAAGGTGATCAGGTGCAGGAACCATAGTCAAGTTACCCTTCTCTAACCCATGGGGCTTAGGCTAATTATATTATGCCTACTGCTGCTCCACCCCTGGCCAGTTGATGAACCACTTGGCCCTTTAGCCATAATGACAGGTTTCGCCAAATAAACAATAATACAAGATTATCTTCTTCCTCTTTTGTATGGTAGTAGCAAAGCAAATCAATATTAAAATCAGATATCCAGGCCAAAGCTTCCGGTGTAACAGCGTGGATATCTTGTAGGCTGCCTGTGAATTTCCTCTGAGGGCAGTGCTCAATGATGTGCTCCAGGGTCTGATTAGGAGCTCCACAGTCGCATGATGGGGATGCTTTAATCTTCCATTTGTGGAGAAAGTGGCAGCATCTACCATGACCGGTTCTGAGGCGGTTGATGGTTGTCCACTGTTTGCGAGGAAGGTTTGATCCTTCAGGTTGGAATGTGGAGTCCTCTGTAAGGAATCCATTCCGTATGTAATACAAGATTATTGGAGTTAATCGCTCCAAGATTACTCAGAACAGATATTTTTAATTGAGCTCATAGTTTCTAATCCAAAGCCATATGTGTATCAACTTTCTCTGTCCACTATTTTAGCAGAGGTATTGTTAATTTGTTCAAAATAAATGGGTGACACCTTTGTTAAAATGCTGGTCAGGGGGATTGAATACAAATGCATTAAGCGATAATACCAGTGAAATCCAGGTCTTGGCTCTAGGATTTCTGAAGCCTGGGCTCTAGGATTTCTGAAGCCTGGTCATAACGTTACCTCAATGAGATGCCAAACTGCTGCTGGTGTTTTATAAATCAATGTTAATCAGAATCCAGAAATGCACCTCTGACAAAAGAATAGCACAGTAGATGTCTAGACGATTCACATTGAATGGAATGCCCTTATTCAGGGAGACAGAGATACTCAAATATCCACTCACACACTGAACACTGTGAGTAGAGGTGAAGAAAAGGAGACTGGGGAATGGGGGGCTCGGGGGAGAAGGAGACTGAGGAATGAGAACGAAAGAAAGACTTGCATTTATATAGCGCCTTTCACGCCCACTGGACGTCTCAAAGCGCTTTACAGCCAATGAAGTATTTTTGAAGTGGAGTCACTGTTGTAATGTAATGAGACTCGGGGGTTAAATGGAGACAGGAATGGGGAAGAGTTGGAGACTGGGGAATGGGGGTTCGGGGGAGAGAGGGAGATGGGAATGAGGGCTCAGAGAAAGATGGGGGATCAAGGGAGAGGTGGTGACGAGGAATGGGGGATCAGGAGGAGAGAGGGAGACGGATAATGGGGGGAGAAGGAGATGGGAATGAGAGCTCGGAGCGATGGAGAATGGAAGCTCGGGGGAGAAATGGAGATGGGAATGGGGAATCGGAGAGATAGGGACAGGAATGGGGGAAGCATGGGAAAGTTGGAGACTGGAATGGGGGCTCGGGGAATAGTGGCTCGGGGAGAGGGAGACTGGACAATGAGGACTTGGGGGTCAGCTGGGGAATGGGGGTCATGGAGAGATGGAGGCTGGGGAATGGGATGGGCCTGGGGCCCAGCATTTACTGCGGAGCTGGAAGCAGTAGCAGCAAGGTGATGAGTGGGGGCAGCACTGAGAGAGAAGCAACCAGTAAAGGGGTAAGTGAAACCTGGGGACCTTACTGTGGGTAAATAGTGAAAAGTTATTTCCATTGGTGGGTGATTGGGGGACAAGGAAACGGAAACCAAGGATTCTCACTGGAAAATGGGAGGAGGAAGGTTCTTGTGGCCATTGAGGTAGAGACTAAAACTTAATTTGAAAGGGAAAGGGATAAGTATTTGAAAAGGAGGAATATAAAAAAGATCTGGGGGGATGGGCTTAGAGGAGAGATCACCAGTACTGGGAGCCAAATGGCCTCCTCGTGTGTTGTAATTTCTATAATTCTATGAAAACTTTCCTTTAAGAACATAAAAAATAGGAGCAGTAGGCGGCCATACGGCCCCTCAAGCCTGCTCTGCCATTCAATAAGATCATGGCTGATCATTGACCTCAACTCCACTTTCCCGCCCGACCTCCATATCCCTTGATTCTCCTAGAGTCCAAAAATCTATCTATCTATCTCAGCCTTGAATATACTCAATGACTCAGCATCCACAGCCCTCTGGGGCAGAGAATTCCAAGATTCACAACCCTCTGAGTGAAGAAATTCCTCCTCATCTCGGTCTTAAATAGCCTATTCCTTACCCTGAGACTATGCCCCCTAGTTCTAGACACTCCAGCCAGGGGAAACAACCTCTCAGCATCCGCCCTGTCAATCCCCTTCAGAATCTTGTCTGTTTCAATGAGGTCACCTCTCATTCTTCTAAACTTCAGAGAGTATAGGCCCATTCTACACAATCTCTCATCATAGGACAGCCCTCTCATCCCAGGAATCAATCTAGTGAACCTTCGTTGCACCACCTCCAAGGCAAGTATATCCTTCCTTAGATAAGGAGACCAAAACTGTGCACAGTACTCCAGGTGTGTCTCACCAAGGCCCTGTACAATTGTAGCAAGACTTCCTTACCCTTATACTGTACCTGCATGCTAGCTTTCAGTGTTTCTTGCACAGGGACACCCAAATCTCTCTGAACACCAACATTTAAAAGTTTCTCACCATTTAAAAAAGTCTGTTTTTCTATTCTTCCTACCAAAGTGAATAACCTCACATTTACCTACATTATACTCCATCTGCCACCTTACTGCCCACTCACTTAGTCTATCTATATCCCTTTGCAAACTCTTTGTGTTCTCCTCACAGCTTACTGTCCCACCTAGCTTTGTATCATCAGCAAACTTGGATATATTACACTCGGTCCCTTCATCTAGGTCATTAATATAGATTGTAAATAGTTGAGGCCTGCCAACCTGAAAAAGACCCGTTTATCCCTACTCTCTGTTTTCTGTCTGTTAACCAATCCTCTATCCATGCTACAATATTACCCCCAACCCCATGAGCCCTTGTCTTGTGTAATAACCTTTTATGTGGCACCTTATCAAATGCCTTTTGGAAATCTATATATACTACATCCACTCATTCCCCTTTATCTACCCTGCTAGTTACATCCTCAAAAAACTCTAATAAATTTGTCAAACACGATTTCTCTTTCATAAAACCATGTTGACTCTGCCTAATCATGTGATGATTGTCTAAATGTCCTGATACTACTTCCTTAACAATGGATTCCAGCATTTTCCTGACGAGAATGTTTAGCTCAGGGAGTGGTTTAGAAATGTTGGTGCTGAGCTGAGTTTAGAACAATGTGCCCTGTGAGAAGTGCCCCAAACACTCAGCCCGCTGCCCTTTGTGTGATCTTTTGGTTTGGTTCAGGTCGGTCTGTACTGGCCAGTTTTGATGTGTGAAGTCCAAGTACAGATCAACTTGGACTGAGGTTCCCAGTTCAGAGTTGTCACCTTCACACGGAACTGCAGTCCACAGAGATAGGGAGAGAGATCGGGCCAGTTAAAAGTAGCATCGACTGGGGAGCTTGACCCCACCTTGTGCAATGCATGAGGATTCTGGTTATGGTTTCAGGGTGAATATCAGCAAGTTATAGGATTACTATTAGTTACAGGTAGGATATCGGGACATTACACTTATTACTGTTGCATATCTGTCAGTGAGGTATTGTATTACTGTTGGTTGAGGTTACCACTATTACTATTAGTTATCAGTGCAGTTTTAGTGAGTTACCATTAGTTATGGTAGAATCAAAGTTCATCCCACCACTGGCTTCCCCTCTGGGAATCGCTCCCCCACCTTCGAATGCCCCTCTTCCCCGCCCTCATATGATCAGATGCCACATGATCAGGCAGCACATGGTCAGATGTCATGTGGTCAGAATGTCACATGATCATACATCAGAGAATACCTCTAGCCAGGGTTGGCAACCCTTGCACGAAGTCCTGGATCAGTTACCAACAACAGGGAGGCAAATTCTTTTGGAAAATTTAAGTAACTGAGCATAGATGTTAAGTTCAGACTGTGGGACTCTAGGGGCTGGATTTTCCAAGCCCCGAGGAGGCGGGCAAGCTGGTAAACTCGGAGAAATTGGGGGCAGGTGGCAAACCCGCCCCCATCCTGCCTCCGTGCCCTTTTGCCAGGAGGCGGGAGGATGTGCAGCTTCGGGTTCCATCTCCTGGAGGCGGGAAAGGCATTTAATCCTTTTAACTGCCTGTTAACAGGTAGTTAACAGGCAGAAAAAAGGATTAGTGCCATTTTACCTTCACAGGTGAAGGCTTCCCGACCTCGGAGAACCCCGCCAGGTTGGAGGAGACGTGGAAGAGGTCTGTGGCGGTCTGCGGCACCTGGAAGTAAGGTGTAGAGGTGAGCGATGGGTGCCAGTGTGGAGTGGTAAGTATGCAAGGTGAGTGATAAGTTTAAAAAAGTGTTCACTTACCTTGTTTTCCTTCCATAGCCTTTAGCCGCGCTGGATGGGGCGAGCAGACATCCTCCTTGTCAATTTCAGGTAATGGCTGATGGACCCTCCGATCCATCAGTCATCTGAAATTTACAAATTTGCAATGTTTGATGAGTCCTCACCTCAAAGACTCATCAAACTAAAGAGAATGTCAGTGTTTGACAGCTTCACAGAGCTGTCAAAAGCTGTCATTTCTTCTTTCAAGATGGCTTGACAGATAGCACGTCTGACGTTGATGTGATCTGTCAGTGGCTTCTTCCCTAATTGGCCTGCTGAGCCCGCAGGGCGGGCTTAACAAGCTCAATCAGGAGAAAGTCCCACTGAATGGTCAGGTGAGGATGGAGGCGGGACATTGACACGACAAGCAGCAGTCCCGCCTCCATTCACAAAATCCAGCCCTAAGTGTTTGAATGGCACAGGTTACACGTCACTGCGTGGGCATTGATAAACGCTATTCTTTTGTAAGCAAGTTGCATTTTATTAATGCTACGCAAAATAAAATAAAAACTAAAAAATGCTTTGTTGCTTGTGGTAATTACATCTCCATATTCCACCACTTGAAAGCAAATGACTCGCGACGAACATTGGAGCCGCAGTGAACTTCACCCAGCATCAGGTGATAGGCAGCAAAGTCGTCGATGAAGTTACAATCCAGGCCGAGTGGTTCTAGCGCTGAGCGCACCGCAGATTCCAGTGGACATTTTCCATTTATCAAAGGTCCGAACGGCTTTGGAATGCCCAGGTATTTGCCAAGGACAATCATATTCACCTAAAGGGGCACAGACACAGAGTCAAAAAAGGTGGTAGAGAAAAGGCGGGGAATTATAGACCGGTAAGCTTGACATCGGTAGTGGGGAAAATGCTAGAGTCCATTATAAAAGATGTAATAGCAGAGCACTTGGAAAGCAGTGACTGGATCGGACAAAGTCAACATGGATTTACAAAAGGTAAATCATGCTTGACTAATCTACTGGAATTTTTTGAGGATGTAACTGGTAAAATAGATAAGGGAGAACCAGTGGATGTGGTGTATTTGGACTTTCAGAAGGCTTTCGATAAGGTCCCGCATAAGAGATTAGCGTGCAAAATTAAGGCACATGGGATTGGGGGCAAGGTATTGACTTGGATAGAGAACTGGTTGGCGGACAGAAAGCAAAGAGTTGGAATAAACGGGTCGTTTTCCAAGTGGCAGGCAGTGACTAGTGGGGTACCGCAAGGATCGGTCCTTGGACCCCAGCTGTTCACAGTATATATTAATGATCTGGACGAGGGAATTGGATGTAATATCTCCAAATTTGCAGACAACACAAAGCTGGGTGGGAGGGTATGCTGTGAGGAGGATGTCGTGAAACTCCAGCACGATTTGGACAGGTTGGGTGATTGGGCAGAAACATGGCAAATGCACTATAATGTGGATAAATGTGAGGTTATCCACTTTGGTGGCAAAAACAGGAAGGCAGATTATTATTTGAATGGCAATAGGTTGGGAGAAGGGGAAGTGCAAAGAGACCTGGGTGTTCTTGTACACCAGTCGCTGAAGGTAAGCATGCAGGTGCAGCAGGTGGTTAAGAAGGCAAATGGTATGTTGGCCTTCGTAGCAAGAGGGTTCGAGTACAAGAACAAGGATGTCTTGCTGCAGTTGTACAGGGCCTTGGTGAGACCACACCTTGAGTATTGTGTGCAGTTTTGGTCGCCTTACCTGAGGAAGGACGTTCTTGCCATGGAAGGGGTGCAGCGAAGATTCACCAGGCTGATACCTGGGATGGCAGGAATGACGTATGAGGAGAGATTGTGTCGATTGGGCTTATGCTCACTGGAGTTTAGAAGATTGAGAGGGGATCTCATCGAAACCTATAAAATTCTGTCAGGCCTGGACAGACTAGATGCAGGAAGGATGTTTCTGATGGTCGGGGAGTCCAGAACCAGGGGTCATAGTCTAAGGATGAGGGGTATGCCATTTAGGACTGAAATGAGGAGGAATTTCTTCACCCAGAGAGTGGTGAACCTGTGGAATTCTCTGCCACAGAGGGCGGTGGAGGCCAGTTCATTAAATATATTCAAGAAAGAGTTGGATATATTTCTTAAGGCTAAAGGGATCAAGGGATATGGGGAGAAAGCAGGGACAGGGTACTGAATTTGGATGATCAGCCATGGTCTCATTGAGTCATAGAGTCATAGAGTTTTACAGCACAGAAAGAGGCCCTTCGGCCCATCGTGTCTGCGCCGCCCATCCATCCCTGTCCAATCTAATCCCATTTTCCAGCATTTGGTCCATAGCCTTGTATGCAATGGCATGTCAAGTGCTCATCCAAATGCTTCTTGAATGTTGTGAGGGTTCCTGCCTCTACCACCCTTTTAGGCATTGAGTTCCACATTCCAACCACCCTCTGGGTGAAAAAGTTCCTCCTCAAATCCCCTCTAAATCTCCTGCCCCTTACCCTGAATCTATGCCCCCTTGTTATTGACCCCCCCACTAAGGGGAAAAGTTCCTCTTTGTCTACCCTATCTATGCCCCTCATCATTTTGTACACCTCAATCAGGTCCCCCCTCAGCCTTCTTTGCTCCAAGGAAAACAACCCCAGCCTGTTTAGTCTTTCTTCATAGCTGAGGCGCTCCATCCCAGGTAACATCCTGGTGAATCTTCTCTGCACCCTCTCCAAAGCAATCACATCCTTCCTATAGTGAGGTGACCAGAACTGCACACAGTACTCCAGCTGTGGCCTCACCAGCGTTTTGTACAGCTCCATCATAACCTCCCTGCTCTTATATTCTATGCCTCGGCTAATGAAGGCAAGTATCCCATATGCCTTTTTAACCACCTTATCTACCTGTTCCGCTGCCTTCAGGGATCTATGTACATGTACACCAAGGTCCCTCTGACCCTCTGTACTTCCTAGGGTCCTACCACTCATTGTGTATTCCCTTGCCTTATTTGTCCGTCCAAAATGCATCACCTCGCACTTTTCAGGGTTAAATTCCATTTGCCACTTTTCCGCCCATCTGACCAACCCGTTTATATCGTCCTGTAGCCTGAGGCTTTCCTCCTCACAATTTACCACCCCACCAATTTTCGTGTCATCTGCGAACTTACTGATCATACCTTTTACATTCTCATCCAAATCATTTATGTAGATCACAAACAACAAGGGACCCAGCACCGATCCCTGAGGTACCCCACTGGACACAGGCTTCCAGTCACAAAAGCAACCTTCGACCATCACCCTCTGCCTCCTGCCACTCAGCCAGTTTAGGATCCAACGCGCCAAGGCACCCTGGATCCCATGGGCTCTTACCTTCTTGACCAGTCTCCTATGCGGGACTTTGTCAAAAGCTTTACTGAAGTCCATGTAAACCACATCCACAGCATTTCCCTCATCCACACACCTAGTCACCCCCTCGAAAAATTCAATCAGATTTGTCAGACATGATTTACCCTTGACAAAGCCATGCTGACTATCCCCGATTAATCCTTGCCTCTCCAAGTGGAGACTAATTTTGTCCCTCAGAATTTTTTCCAATAATTTCCCTACCACAGATGTTAGGCTCACTGGCCTGTAATTCCCTGGTTTATCCCTGCTACCCTTCTTGTATAATGGTACTACATTAGCTGTTCTCCAGTCCTCTGGTACATCCCCTGTGGCCAGAGAGGTTCTGAAAATTTGTGTCAGAGCCCCTGCAATCTCCTCCTTTGCCTCCCACAGCAGCCTGGGATACATCTCGTCCGGGCCTGGGGATTTATCCACTTTTTGGCCTGCTAAAACCGCTAGCACCTCCTCCCTCTCGATGCTAATATGTTCAAGTATGTCACAGTCCCCTTGCCCGATTTCTATGTCCGCATCGTCTTTCTCCATAGTGAACACAGATGCAAAAAATTCATTTAAAACCCCGCCTACATCATCTGGCTCTACACACAGATTGCCACTTTGGTCCCTAATGGGCCCTACCCTTTCCCTGGTTATCCTCTTGCCCTTAATATACTTATAAAACATCTTAGGATTTTCCTTTATTTTGGTCGCCAGTGTTATTTCATGGCCCCTCCTCGCCCTCCTAATTTCTTTTTTAAGTATGCCCCTGCACTTTTTATACTCCTCTATGGCTTCTTCCGTCTTTAGTCTTTTGTAACTGCCAAAAGCCCCCCTTTTATTTCTAATGCATTTTTGTATATCCCTTGTCATCCAAGGTTCCCTTTGCTTGTTGGTCCCACCCTTGACCTTTACAGGAACATGTTGGCGTTGTACTCTCTCTATTTCCTTTCTGAAAGTCTCCCACTGTTTTGATGTGGATTTTCCTATAAGTAGCTGCTCCCAGTCCACTTTGGCCAGATCCTGCCTTATCATATTAAAATCGGCCTTCCCCCAATTTAGAACCCTTATTTCCGGGCCGTCTTTGTCTTTTTCCATGACCACCTTAAATCTCACCGAATTATGGTCACTGTCGCCAAAATGCTCTCCTACTGACACTTCCACCACTTGCCCGGCTACATTCCCCAGAATTAGGTCCAGTACCGCCCCCTCTCTTGTAGGACTTTCTACATGTTGGCTCAAAAAGCTCTCCTGGATGCACTTTAAGAATTCTGCACCCTCTAAGCCTTTCACACTCTGACTATCCCAATTTATATTGGGGAAGTTGAAATCCCCCACTATTATTACCCTATTATTTTCACACTTCTCTGAGGTTTGCCTACATATCTGTTCCTCTATCTCCCCCTGACTGTTTGGGGGCCTATAGTACACTCTCAGCAAAGTGCTTGCCCCCTTTTTGTTTTTAAGTTCTACCCATAAGGCCTCATTAGAGGAACCCGCTAATATATCATCCCTCCTTACAGCAGTAATTGACTCCTTAATTAATATTGCAACACCCCCTCCCCTTTTACACCCCCCTCTGTCTCGCCTGAAAATTCTATACCCCGGAATATTGAGCTGCCAGTCCTGACCCTCCCTCAACCATGTCTCCGTGATAGCAACAATATCGTACTCCCATGTGCTCAACAACAACTTCAGTTCATCCACCTTATTTGCAAGACTCCTTGCATTAAAATAAATGCCTTCCAGCCCTGCCATATTCCCTTTTGCCTTCACATATTTGCTCTGCCTTCCCAGCTGACTTGTTTTTTCCTCTGTATTTGGCTGTAAATCACCCCCTACTATAGCTCCACTCTGTACCCCATCCCCCTGCCAAGTTAGTTTAAACCCCCCCCAGCAGTGCTAGCAAACCTCCCCGCAAGGATATTGGTTCCCCTCTGGTTCAGGTGTAAACCGTCCGACTTGTACAAGTCCCACCTTTTCCAGAAGCAGACCCAGTGATCCAGGAAACTAAAGCCCTCCCCCCTGCACCATCCCTTTAGCCACGCATTCATCTGTTCTATCTTCCTATTCCTATACCCACTAGCACGTGGCACCGGGAGTAATCCAGAGATTACAACCTTTGAGGTCCTGCTCCTTAATCCTTCACCTAGCTCCCTAAATTCTTGCTGCAGGACCTCATCCCTCTTTTTACCTATGTCGTTGGTACCAATGTGGACCACGACCTCTGGCTGTTTACCCTCCCCCTCCAGAATGCCCTGCAGCCGCTCAGTGATATCCCTGAATGGCGGAGCAGGCTTGAAGGGCCGAATGGCCTACTCCTGCTCCTATCTTCTATGTTTCTATGAGTCCTATTACTCTTGTTTTATGGCACATTTACAGTGCAGTGCTGTAGAGGTGGTTGTGCTGCGCCTCCCGGATGCCGTGGAATCCAGTCAGTTTGTATTGCCAGGTCAATCCAAGGGCACGGCCAGCAACCACATAGCAGCACATGCACACACTTCAGGAACCAGTTATTCAAAAGCCACATTCTCAACTACACTTCTGTTTGTGCTACATTGCTTATGTCAGAGAAAGGTTGTTATATGTCAACACTGCAAAAAACTGAACCTGATGCCAGAAAACTCCTTCTGAAGACACAGAGAAAGACCATCTCCTGAGGGGTCCCCATGCTGCTTAGTGTACGTTGGAACTCTTGCTACTGAGGTCAGGGTTGCCTCACAGGCTTCACCATATTAAAGGCAGCAACAAAGGTCACCTTTGTTATTCTGTTGCCACAAAGCCATCTGCCGGTCTATCAGGTTTTCAGCAGTGAGGGTGTGAGAGTGACTTGGCTGAGGGCCATATATTGAACATGTGCATATGACTGCCATTAGAGGACAGAATCAGGCTTGGGCTGGGCTGCGATGTCTCCCGCTGCCTGCTCACACCTCATTGTCTCGGCTCATCTATGAAAATAGCCATTTGGATGAGTTTGTTTATTCATTCACAGGACGTGGGCGCCGCTGGCAAGGCCAGCATTTAATGCCAATCCCTAATTGCCTTTGAGAAGGTGGTGGTGAGCCACCTTCTTGAACCGCTGCCGTCTGTGTGGTGAAGGTACTCCCACAATGCTGTTAGGGAAGGAGTTCCAGGATTTTGACCCAGCAACAATGAAGGAACAGCGATATATTTCTAAGTCAGGATGGTGTGTGACTTGGAGAGGAACTTGGAGGTGATGGTGTTCCCATTCGCCTGATGCCCTTGTTATTCTAGGTGGTAGGGGTCGCGGGTTTGGGACGTGCTGCCAAAGAAAGGTACCAGAGGATTGCTGGCAAAACAATGGATACTGAGAAGGTATGGAACAGAAAAAGGAGCAAAGGCAAAGTCAAAGAAAAGTGTTTTGAAAAGGCTTTTGAAAGCAGAAAGAGAGGTGGCAACAAAGAGAACTCGGCAGGAAGTTCCAGAGAGCAGGAGAAAGAAAAAGACTTGGATTTATATAGCGCCTTTCACGACCACTGGACGTCACAAAGCGCTTTACAGCCAATTAAGTACTTTTGGAGTGTAGTCACTGTTGTAATGTAGGAAACACGGCAGCCAATTTGCACACAGCAAGCTCCCACAAACAGCAATGACCAGATAATCTGTTTTTTTTGTTATGTTGATTGAGGGATAAATACTGGCCAGGACACCAGGGATAACTCCCCTGCTCTTCTTTGAAATAGTGCCATGGGATCTTTTACATCCACCTGAGAGAGCAGACGGGGCCTCGGTTTAATGTCTCATCTGAAAGACGGCACCTCCGACAGTGCAGCGCTCCCTCAGGAGTGTAGTGACTGAATGAGAAACCAGCAATTTTGGAGTGGAGGACAAGGAGAAGCCCAGTGTTAGAGGAGTAAAGAATCTGTGTGGGGCGCAAAACTCAATAAGATAAGATGGGGCAAGTCCTGAATACATTTGAAAGCAAGGATGAGTATTTTAAAATCAACTTGCAGAGGCACAGAGAGCCAGTGAAACTTGGAGAGGGTGCAGATGAATGGAGTGTGGGTCAAAGTGCATTTGAGGACACGGGCTGAACACTTTTCAATGCGTTGACGCTTGTAGAGGTTGAAACAGGGAGGCCGGCTGCGAGAGCATTGGAAACGTTGGGCCAAGAGGTGATAAAAGAATGGGCTGGGGTTTCAGTAGTGGAGGGGGTTAGCTAAGGAGATGAGCTCCTTTCTCTTTTTAACACACTCCAGCTTTTACTCACCATGTCTGGAAACCACGACATTGCTTTTCCATACTTCTGATCCAATGTAAACAACACAGGAATATCAATAATATCTTCTTCATCCAATCCCAATTCCTTCTTTAGAACATCTCGGTTCCAGTCAATGCATTGCTGAGAAAGAGAGATCAGAAACAATAAAGGAAGCGAAGGAAAGAAAATGAACCACAGTGATACAGAATTTCATACAAAGTATGATTAAACTTAATCTTATTATCCCACTGACTCACCTGCACATAAGCGTTATCGTCGAGCAGGTTTTGATTACTAAGGAGTTCATTAATTTTGAATGATTGCGTGTTTTGACCTGATTGAAAAATACAAAGCAACATTACTGTTCTTATTCAATTGGCTCATTGAATATCTCTTCAATTAGTGCAGGGAGGCTGATCAGACATACAGTTCCACCCATTGGTACTCTGCCAACCACCCCCTGCGTTCTTCTAACCTTTCCCAGTCCCCGTTATGGGCATCTGCACATTAATAAAGAATATGTTTATTCTTTACACTTTTATTCCCACCAATCCATGCATTATTCTCCCTGGGTTCTGCACATTAAAGTCATAGATTCCACAACTACCGTTAAAGTGGAAGACAACTCTAGGAATATTTACTAATACCTAATCTTTGAAAAACTCTCGAGCACCTCTTTCCTGCGCTTGGATAGATAATTGCAATGTCACCTCTAGCCTCCAACCTTCTCCCAATTTTATTGATAGTTCTATGGTCAGTGCTCCTCTGAATTTTCCTCTCTTGTTCCTTCCAAACTTCAAACATTCTACATGCTCTTCATTCTCCCTGCATCCTTACTGTGTTTTCTAACTCATTCTTTCCCAGGTCCTTAAAACTGTGGAACTCCACTTTTCCTAGTCCCAGTTAATTAGGTGTTACCTAATCCCCTTTGCCAAGAGTGCATGATCACGTACAGAAATGGCCACTATGGCACACGTAGTCAACCCCAAAGGAAATTTGTGTTCATTTTCCTAGCACTGCACCAGAAGAGAACATACAGCTTTATATGGTGGACATTCTGCCACTTTAAGCTGTGCAAACAGCACCAGCTCTGTGTGAAGGAAGAATTGGGTTGGATGCATGCACCACTGCCTACTACTGACCCTAGCTGGTCAGAAACTCACCTTCCAACATCTGAGCTTCCCCATGACCTTCTTGCTGGAGTTTCATGAACAACTTGCAACAGGCATCAGGACTGACCAGAACAAGCCGAAAACCCTTCAGCAACAGGGGAGAAGTTGATATCAGAATCAAACAGTTATGATTCCCTTAGTAAGATAAGAAAGAACTTGCATTTATATAGTGCCTTTCATGACCTCAGGTCACCCCAAAGCGCTTTATAGCTAATGAAGTACTTTAGAAGTGTAATCACTGTTGTACCTGTAATGTAGGAAAGGCAGTAGCCAATTTGCACACAGCAAGGCCCCACAAATTGAAATGAGATAATGACCACATAATCTGTTTTAGTGATGCTGGTTGAGGGATAAATATTGACCAAGGAGAACTTAACTGCTCCTATTCAAATAGTACCATGATATATTTTATATCCACCTGAGGGGGCAGATAAGACTTTGGTTTAAAGTCTCATCTGAAAGACAGCACATCTAACAGTCAGTTGGTACAACAGGGCTGAAATTCCTCAAAGGTTCCACTAGTCTCCAGCTATCACTACAGCTGGAGATCAGTAGAACGTTCTGGAAGGCAGTGGAAATTTAGTAGTGCTGATAATTTTCCTGGGGCCAAGTAAAAGGCAGAACCTCCATCCACCCATTTGAGCACCTACATTAGAGGGGGGAGAACCCAGGAGCAGGGACTTCCAACACTGGGAGCGCTCGTGCCCTCGGCCTACAGGGACCTGGTGCTAAACTCGAGGGCAATATGCTGAGTCAGAAGAGGCATATCGGCCTCCAATTCAGGTGCTAGTGGGCCCCACTGGGGTGGTGGTCCAGGGCGGGATCAGAACCTGGACACCCAAAGGTGAAGAGAATATTTTTTAAAGGTGCTGCAAGGCGTCCCTCATTTTGTTTCCAAGAGGGATGTGGGGAGCAGTACACCCCTCCGTGGCTGGCCACTTACATCACACTATGCAGCCTTTTCCGGTTGGGTACCCCAGATGCATCCCTCAAGCGCCAAAGGGCCAATTTTCATGATTCCTCCCTGACCCTATAAAGTTTGGTGGGGTTTGTGGCGGTGGTCACACCTTGGTACACGAACAGCGCATTTTTGGGCCCAACATGATTGATTACCTTTCTGTTGGGAGCCGGAACGAAGGTCATGAACTCATCCACGTGACCCACCACCAACCAGTCAGAGAAGAGCTCAACAGGAGACTGGACTTGTTGAGCATACAGGAAATCCCGAATTACTTTCGCCATGTTCCTCCCCTCAGAAGTGCTACAGTCATTTTTTTAAAATACATATTTACACCCGTTAACAATTTTCAAAATCTTCATTTAAACTGACACTAACCCCAGATGATGCTGACGGAGCTCATTGGGCTAGAACACTGGAAAAATGACAAGCGGACGCAAAAGAGACAAACACCTGGAGCCTGAAATTCCTCGGCCTGGTGGGGGGCACATTGCCAGTGCAATCAGAATGGGTTGGGAAGCGGGGCAGGATGCGGTTCCACAGGATCTGAGCCCCTTTTGTTCCCGGCAGAAAATTCTGCTGGAAATGGGGGTAGGCGTTTCTTGCATCCATCCCCTCAATGCGGACTTCACTAAACGAGACGGGACTGGTGAGGTGACATGATCTGTCAGCATTCCCACCAATTCCTCCAGTGCCTCCAATGCTAAATATGCCTGAACGATGCAAGTGGACTTGCGTGCCCGGACCAGATCCTGGCAGTGGTGGGGTCCATAAAGGTATTAAATGCCAGTTTCCTAATGGCAATCGATTGAGCAATTGTCACTGCGAAGGAAGCAATTTTAAGTAATTTAATTTAAAATAAAAATCTTTTTGGAGCACCTTGATCAGAAAGCTGGGCTGTCAATGTTGTGGCAAGGTGCTGCAGTGAGATTCTTGTCTCCTATGCCACAAATGCCAACCCAATATGAAAATTACCCTGACCCAGAGATTTGGAACTGGCACAGGTCCAGGGGCATAGAAAATTGGGAGCCGGTCACACCCTGCCACACTTCTGATGGCCCATTGCAACAACTCTCTACAGATAGCATGTGCAATCCCATACTAACAGACATTTCACTGTGCCACAGCTCAACTCAAACGGTTCTGTGTTCAGATAACCACCACATGATCAATTTACTTCTTCCTTGCACCCATCCCTCTATACAAGTAGGACAATGAGCTTGACTTTGACCTGCTGAGAGTCTTTGTTGTGAGCTGTGCCCTTATTATTCTGTCTGTGCTTTGCCCAGCAGTTAGTCCAGGTAGATGCGTTCTGGTTCCCTGTGACCACTTCTGCACTGGAGACTGGGCACTCTGAGATCCAGGCGGGCACAGGCTCACACTTCGTTTCCTTGGATTTGTACGTTCCACATCCTGAAGTAACCTGAACCATGGAAGGGGCTTGACGCTGAGGATGCTTCAAGGAGGTCAGCAACATTTCTAATTTTAGACGTGACTACAAGTGGAGGAACTAGACTCTGAAACCCAGGGTAGCTCATCTGCTTTCTGCTTGTGAGCTTCAGGAACCAAGGGTTTCCTGGGTCTCTGGCTTTGTTGAAAATCTGGGGAAAAGAAAGTTTGAAACTAGAGCAATGAAGCTCATGGGGTTCACATATAGGACCTTTTTTTTAAGAAAATAGGATTGTTTTCAAATTACAAACTCTTAAACACTTCTCCTCAATATAAAATAACATTACGTGGGAAAAGCGCTTCCGATGATAATCCTTCCCAATGGATATTCTTTTCCATTCACTGTGACTGGAGGGCTGACCTCCAGATTCCCAAAGGAGTCCAGGCTGTTGACCTGATCAGATGTTCTGGTTACATGTCCAAAATCTGGGCCCTGGACAAAAATACAATGACAGAAAATATGGTATTCAAATTGCCAATGTCTAGAAAATTAGCTCACTAATGACCAAGTTTTATATCCATCTAGCTTGGATATTTACAGACTGATAGTTGGTACGACTGTTGCCTTCTGAACTACATGGCCAGTAGCCTCAGTGCAGTCTGTCGCTCAGCCCACCTGTTTCAGCATGTTCTCAGGAGAGCAAGTAATCCGACTATACTCATAAGCCCTGAAATCCCTGAGTCTGGGGGGACACTTCTGGTCATGTGCTGGGTCGGGGGGAGGGGGCCAGAAGGTGGGGCACAACCTCGTTGCACCCAAGTCTGCAACCCTTTCTCCCTACGATGAGAAATTCTGATGGGGGATGTTTGCACATCTTGATATCAGAAGAGGTGGACTCACAGAATTGTCATCACACACCTTACCCCAGGGAATGCATAGCTCTGTAATAAGGGTGTACTTGCAATAGGAACATGGAAATGGGGCCACAATGCCAGTTTCTAATGTCACTCTTTCCATTTGAAAAATGACAAATTCAAAATCTATACTTTGCTAGACCTTCTGACCATCTTTGACCAGAATGGCCTGAACTCCCAAAGAAGCAGCAAGACACTGCTCTGAAATTCCACACCCAGCAGGACGGATACCCAAAGAACGCTATAAATGGCCAAGATGCCTACCCACTTTATGTAAATGACCTTGTCTCTGGGATTTGGGTTGGAATCAAGTCCGATGCTTACTGGTACTCCTATCTTACTGCACTCCAAGCTAGGACTGCTTCAAACTTCTTCAGCATTTGAAGTTAGAAATCTGATTAACCGATAGTACTGTATCATTTCTGCTCTGAACTTTCTTCTTTTGTTCCTCCTTATCTTCAATTATACCATTCTAAATGCTGTTCTGTTCCCGGAATCTGCACTGTATTGAAATCAAAACTCATTGCCGTTTCTTACTTTAACCCATTCTTCCCCAGGTCTACAAAGCTGCAGAACTCTTCCCTTCCTTCTACAGTGAGCTGACCATCATCTAACCACTACTTCCTGATTTACCCTGTCTTTTCTCCCACATTTTTCACCCTTGGTGATGCTCTTCACTATGAGCCGTGACTTTCACCTTAGATTCTCAATAATAAAAACAATTCTATTTCACCAGGATTTTTTCGTAGGGAAAGTTCTTCAGTTGACCATCTCGAGGGGAATCCAACACAACAGGAAAGTGCTTGTGAGGGGCCTCGATGTAACCAAATTCAATTTCATCCTGTAAGGAAGAAATAAAGATTGAGGTAGAAAAATGCAGAGTGACAGAATGTGACAAGGCATGTAAGAAGAGGCAGGCAAACTCAAGGGCTAGAATGCAAAGAATAAAAAGAGTAGACAGAGTGAGGAATAGGTAAATGGAAAATTGTGAATGAGAAAGCAGAAATTATAAAATCTCATATTAGACATAAGATTTCACATTTTAGGAAAGTGAAGCTGCAACAAAATACTTGTCTCTATAATCTGTGCCATTGGTGGTATCTTGAAGAAATTGTTTTGTTTTCATGAATGATTTGATTTCGGTGGTAATAGCCAGAGGCCTGTGCTTGATGTATGAGTGTTCTTTGTTGCATTTATTAGCAGATGTTAGGAAGGGGAAGATTGTCTTCAGTATTGATCCCATAGTAACTGTGCTCATGGCTGTCTGGGAATGTGTGTTAGAGATTGACAAGACTGATTGGGGATTGATAGTGACTTGTGGAAGTGAGGTTATTCCTTCTACTGGCTTTGGTTTGTTAGCTCTTCAGAGAAGATATGACTTCTGTCTGACAAAGAGGAGAATAGTAGGGGGTGCAGAATCATGAAGAGTCTTAAGGGCTTCCAAAGAGGCCACAATATATAATTCTCTATAAGGAAGTCTTGATGGAAGAAAAGTTCTTCCAGTTAGAACCTCAGTATATTAGACTTACTTCATGAATCTAAAGAACTGGGTACAGCTCGGGCAGAACAGTTAAATTCCTTTTAACTGGCAACAGTTGAGTTGCCTACCTTTACTGTCAAGATATCAATAATCTAATTACCTGCATGTTGTGAAACAAGGTGTCTACCTAATTTACCCAATTTTAATTAATGAATTAGAAGCTGATGAGGAAACATGCACCAGAAATCAAAAATATTCAATTCAATAGTGTGGGACTACTGTTCCATGATATATCAATCAGAAGTTTCTCTCCAAAACAGGTTGGTAGGTTTGGGCTTTGATTGATTTTGTTTGTAGAGTTTTCAGTCCAGAATATTGAACAATCTCTGATCCAAAGGGAATTTAATTTACGTCCAAGCTGCACACGCACACACCCTCACTGTTGCTGCAGACTGGAATTTTAGAATAAATGGTTTTACCTGTATCCAGCGATCTCTGCGATTCATAAACTCGGGACAAATTGTTAGCTTGCAGTTGATCTTTGCCACCACAGCCTTGAATTCCTTCAGGAATTTTTCATTACCTGCTACACTAAGTAAACAAAACAAGATTACATTTAAATGTGCAAGCATTGTTCTTCTTATTAACTGATAATATTCCAACCCTGGTCCAATATCATTTAATTTTTAAAGATCTTTTTGGGTGAAATGGAAGCAGGTTAGCACTGGAAAATGGAACACATTTCCTAACTCAGGCACCCAGTATTGACAAAGAACCAGTCCCACCAGGTCAAGTAGAACAAGACCAGAAGCAGGACAGGGCTTTCTTTATAGTAGCCCAAGAATCTGCCTCAGTCACAGCCTCAAAAGAGCCCTCCGACTTCACCAGTGTGAGTGTTTCACTACCAACCTTCACCAGGTGGTCTCCCTGACTGAGATTGCCAATTTTGTGCTAAATTAAGGGCAGTTGTGTAATGTAGACCATACTATGAGAAACTAGGTTAACACAGCCCTAAGTCACTTCACTTGGACCCAGATGTTCATCCCATCAACCTGGGCTGGATTTGAGGCCGGGCCCCAGAAATGAAATGTCAGTGTCCTAACTCACTGCACCACCCAGTCCTCCTTATGTCATGTTTTGCAAAGTCATCTGCCAATAATGGTAGCAGTCAGCAGGGTGAGAAAACATTGGCACTAATATAGCAAGACATGCGCGCCATATGGAAAAACTCCATTTTAAAAAGATAACTCTGCATGTTCATCACTGGGGCATTGTTTGAGAAACCTTTTTTTTAAATTAATTCACAAGATGTGGGCATCGCTGGCAAGGCCAGCATTTATTACCCATCCCTAATTGCCCTTGAGAAGGTGGTGGTGAGCCGCCTTCTTGAACTGCTGCAGTCCGTGTGGTGAAGGTAGTATACTTCCTTGTAGCGGTTTTGGTACAACAGAGTGGCGTGCTAGGCCTTTTCAGAGGGCAGTTAAGGGTCCACCACATTGCTGTGGGTCTGGAGACACATATAGGCCAGACCGGGTAAAGACGGCAGATTTCCTCCCCAGAGGACATTAGTGAACAGATGGGTTTTTACAACAATCCAGTACTTTCATGGTCACCACTAGATTTTTATTCCAAATGTATTTAATTAATTGAATTTAAATTCCCAGTCTGCCGTGGTGGGATTTTAAACTCCTATCTCCAGATCATTAGTCCAGGCCTCTGGATTACTACTCCAGTGACATAACCACTATGCTACTGTTCCCACTCAATTTTTCTGTGCTTCGCTCCTCCACATTACATCATTCAACACTTTGCATTTCAGCCTTGTACTACACTCCATATCATCTGTTACGTTCCAAATAGCACAATATATTATTTTAATCTGATGATAATGTCAAGTGGAGTCAATGCTGTATCCAGCAAGCGCAGCAGTTGGTGTTTTAAGGGTGTTACCTGCACACAAACACTTCCTCAGGAGCCAGAGTATTCGGAGTCATAATCCATGGAGCCATGCGAAATACGACTCGGTCTGTAAAAATAGGAGCCTCTCCTACAGTCTGGAAAGAGTGTTTGAAAATGTTAATACAGTAATAACAGAATAATTCTTATTTGATATGACTCTCACCTCTGAACCAGGATGTCAGTGCGAGTCATAGGAACTTGAGTTCATATGATGCAAGTGCGTCCTGGAGGACAGTGTGGGTGGGAGCTGAGGAGCCCTTGGACTGCAGTGTTGGGAGACTGTAGGATAAAAGCTTTTACTATTACATACGAGGAATCTGGCCATTAATGATACAGAATAGGGCTCCTCCAGTGGGTTAGTGCACCCCCAGATGTGTTACTGAGCCTCACAGGGCCTAACGTGGTGAGTTAACTGAACTCAGGCAGGCTCGTAAGTTTGTAAAAATCAGCTCGGTTTCGCACTCCTAATCAGTGACGTCTGCTGGAAATTGGATGGTCAGGGTTAAGCTCAGCTATACTAGCCACCACTGTCAAGTAGCCTGAAGGCACTAATACAATAGCAAAATACTGCAGATGCTGGAAATCTGAAATAACAACAGAAAATGCTGGATACACTCAGCAGGCCAGGCAGCATCCGTGGAGAGAGAAACAGAGTTAAAGTTTCACTCATTAGCTAAGCTCGCAAATGAATCATGGCCACTTGGCTGAAGTACTGGAGGGCAACAGCCATCATGATTCAGCGCCTTCATGAAAATAGGGGAGAAATTTGGAAGAGGGAGGGGAGAAAGGAATTTAGATAGGATTTTACCATTGATTCTAGTAGGCTGAGGTTAATGGTCACCAAGCCATCAAAATCCTTATCTGGAAACTTGAGCCCTTCGACGCAGAAGTCGTATTCTTTCTTCCCAAACATGTAATTAGTGACAAAGGACAGTTTCTGGTGTCCCAAGACATGTTGCAAACGCACTGTGGGATTCAGGATAAAAGAAATATAATGCACTGATTGTGGGACTTGTTTGAATTAAAGAGTTTGTGATAAACACTCACCTTCCTCCCCACCCCCATTCCCCAACGGCACTCATGAATCTGCTTTGGCATGAGAGAATCATGCACTAAACATCCATGACAACAGGAGCTCGCCAGCGGCGCTTAGGTGGGGGAGTCTGGTCTGCTCTGACCTTTAGCCACGAATGTAGACATGTGATGGAGGCCCCAAACGGCCACAGTCCCTGTCAAACACAATGGTTTTATGTATGCTCCTGATGGCATTCCCTTCCTTTCTTTTAACAGAGTCGAAAAGAAAATTAAAGAGCACTGACGTCCGCCTCAATCAGCATTCCACTGCCAGTAGGCTCATACATAGAGGCACAGAGAATCGTGGAGCAGTGAGTCTGTGCTGTGGGTGTATTGAGTTGAAGGACAAATTTGGCATATACAACTCGGAGTCAATTGGAGGTGCATTTGAGATGCAATGGATTAATGATTTGACCTTTTAGGTACCAGTAAGGAGAACTATGAGGAAATCAATGTAAAGTGATCTCTCAAACTTGGCCGCACAAATGTACACGCACACATATGCACACTTTCAGCCAGAAATACCTTTCTAAAAAGATTCTTATGAGCAGCTTTGTTTGCCCTTCTACATTGTATGGAATTAATTTCCTCGATCTAAAGGCAAAGCGTAGCTTGTGCTTGGGGTGTGGGGAAGGTTCTACCAACCATCCTCTGTATGGTTGAGTTCTGGAGTGGTTTCCGATTTGGGACAGTATTAAAACAAGTAGAAAGTTTGGGGTTAGTGTGGACCATTCCATTTTTGAATGTCATAGCCCAGATGCACTGGCACAGTTTGCTGTTCACATCCATTCTTTAACTGCCCGACACTATTTTTGGCAATTACACTGAGCCCTGCTTGCATTTTTCAATTTATATTTGGTGTTGTTTGCTTGTTGCATCCAATTCCATGGTGTGTTTATCTGTGCCAGCTAATTCTGCAGTAGCTCATCATCAGATCTTGGACAATTAGTTCTTTAAATCAGAGTTTCACATCCTGGTACAAGTCTGACAGATAGGTAGACAAACAGATTAATGGACTCACCTCCTTCTTTCAGAAAGACCCGTACTTTGTACCTATCAGAGGCTGAAATGTAGAGCTGCAGCTTGTAGCCATATTGCAGAAACTGTGGTCCTTCAGTTCTTAAAATCATGCGAGACATATCCTTCAGATCTAAAACAAAAACAGAGACATTTCTTTTTTCTCCCCACCTCTCCTGAGAGTGCCGAGTCTATTACATGTATCAAAAGAAAATCTTCTAACCTCTAATCCCACTTATAGTGCATCAATTTTAACTGTGTCCACCAGTTCTGTGCTGAAATAGCCTCTATTTTCTGCATCAGTCAGCTTTATATAAAATCTGGGCCATGTTTCTCTTTCAATGTGCCAATAAAACAAATGGAAAAAGTAGGACGTGGTTCCAGTACCATGTATCCTTTCCCTGACTGTGTGAGGATTCAATGGGACTGCTAGGTTCAACACCATGTGCCATCAAAGGGAACTTACAGTATTAATGGCTGGCTGGGCTTTTTGTCTTGAGATAGCACATAGTGCTGAAGTTCCATTTGAACTGATAAACTAGAGCTTCCCTCCCAACGCCTTCCCACTTGATACATCTCCAAACACAATTTGAACCTGCATGTGTCCTTGTTCTAAAGCTCAGTGCCACAATTATAAGAAAGTTGGATGTGACACTAATGGCTAGAAATTCCTCTCTGCTTTGCGTTTACCACAGAAGCAAGGTCATGTCCCCATTACATAAATGTTTATATAGATGAGACATGAAGGAATTTCTATCTATTGTTTGGGCTGTCACAGTGAGTGCAAATGTGTGCCGTGTACATAATTCACACTACCTGAAAGACTGTTCACCAAATTATCAGCGTTGTCAGGCTTGGAAGAAAATGCTTCATCCTTGTCACAGTTCACAAGAAGAACAGCACCATGTCCATTAGGACCCCATGACCAAGAAGCCTTGTAAAGGAAAGAAAAATCCAGTTACAGTTTAATTCAGACTCCTGCTCTGCAATCCCATGAAAGATGTGAGATATTTTGACCACTTCTTCAGGTATAACTGTGGTGTGCGCTATCCCTAGGTGAAAAGATGGACAATCTATAGTCAAATTTCTAACAATTACAGCCACTAGGAGCGCAACAGCATTTGCAAGTCCGAACAGTATGAACACAAGTAAGGACACTAGAATTAGTACCCAGCCACAACACATATTTATCAAGGCATCAGATGAATCCTTAACCCCCTTCACCTTAGCTCCTCATCAAGGAACTATCTGGGTTTTACTGCCCAGCCTATGCCCAAGAGTCAATGATACCTAGATTTGGCTTGACTTCCCCAAATGACGATATCGGTTTCTTGGATTCTCCAGTCCTGGGTAAATCCACCTTACGTCTTGGACACTGTACCCGGACTAGATTGCTTAAATCTCACCTCCCTTGACTTCAGGAAAACTTGTACATCTAAGTGACACAATTATGTCTACCTATAACTGGCACATACAGCCATACAATCTGACACATTAGGTAAAGACTACTAAACGATGAGAACTAAAAACAACAAGAAACAAGAGCAAGCTGTGTCAATACACGCTCCTATATTTTGGCCAATCTGAGTAGCACATGTGTCAGACGAGTCCACCTCCTTTTGTTGGCAATCACCTCAAACACCCATGTCATTACCCCCAGTAATTATTACCTCATGTGACTTAAACATAGAAGATAGGAGCAGGAGTAGGCCATTCGGCCCCTCGAGCCTGCTCCGCCATTCAATGCGATCATGGCTGATCATCCAAATTCAGTACCCTGTCCCTGCTTTCTCCCCATATCCCTTGACCCCTTTAGCCTTAAGAAATATATCCAACTCCTTCTTGAATATATTTAATGAATTGGCCTCTACTGCCTTCTGTGATAGAGAATTCCACAGGTTCATCACTCTCTGGGTTGAGCTGTAGAATCCAGACAGGTTAAATGGCAAATTCACTCCCTTAACTTCCAAGTCTCCTCATAATAATGAACTTTGTAGTTTTTTGGTTAGGGAGTCACACACTTATCTCACCTACCAAGCTATCTCTGGGTCTGTGGCCTTGATGGCCTATACTTCTGTAGTGTCTGGGAGAATACCTTGTTCTTATGAGTGTCCACCATTTTTAACCTTTTGGGGGAAGAAGTTCAACTTACGGCTGTCCGTTTAGCACTTGAAAAATGGGCGACCAGAGGTTGATAATTGGGTGACACTTCGGCGGCCCACTTGATGCCATATTCATGCAGGCCTGTAAATGAGTGAGTAGCCCGCCCACCTGAAACAGGTGTAAGGCTGCTTTACTATACTGGTTGTAGGACCTCGATGAAAAATTCAGGTATAGGCGTCACGCAAGCTCCGCCTATTTCTACCAGATCTTGAGCAGCTTAACCAGCGAGTTAGGAGGTGGAAGGACTTTTTGTATGTGTTTTGAATAAAATTACTCCAAAATTTTTCTGATCACCTTATTTGGATGATTCTCTTCAACTTTACCATCATGATCTGCATCCACATTCAGGGATATGTCTGTAAAAGAAGGGATGCAGAAGCTAAGAGAACTGCTCCTGGCCTGTAGACTTTTATCAACAGTTCCAGTTTTCCAATACACAGCATTGTCACCTTGAGCAACCATGTAAAAATACACCAACCATCATAAAAGAGAGACTTGCAGTTCTTCAGCACCTTATAATGGCTCTGAGAAATATCGCAAAGCACTTCACACAATTTAATTTGAAATTGTAGTCGCTGTTGTGCAGTCAATTTGCACAAAGCGGGCAATGAGAAGAATGACAAGTTAACCTATGTTTGGTAATGTTGGTTGAGAGAAGAAAGTTGGTCAGGACTCAGGGAAAACTTCCTGCTCTTCTTCAAACAGCGCCATGACTCTTTAACATCCACCTGAACAGGCAGTCGGGCATCACTTTACCATCCCATTCAAAGGGTCGCATTCCCTCAGTATGGCATTGAAGTATGAGCTTACACTATATGCTCGCGATATGGAGTGAACCAATATTGAGGCAAAGGTATCGTCTTGGATTTTTTCTTCTATGCCGTGCCCTAACAGAAGATTCTAATATAATAAAAAGGATTAAAGGAGGAAAAATTGAGTCGCGCCCCCTTTTGGGGCGCTTACTTTGCCGGGGTGCTATCCTGAAAAAATTAGCGCCCCAACGACCGAAATTCATCGGTAGCGCCCCAAGAGGGAAGCGCCAGGGCACTTCCCTCTTGGGGCGCTGCAAGGGAATATTGCGGTGCTACGTGCCGCGGTACTGCAGACCTTCCTCCCCTTCTTAAAGGGGAGGGGCCTTGCGCAGCACGACCCGGGGCCCAGCTGGGCCACCAGGGATCGGAGTGCCGGCAAAAGAGCCCGGTACTCAAGAGAAGTGCCGGGCGCACAGAGCGCAGCCGGCACTCCACGGGGGGGGGGGGGGGCTGAAGAGGAAGCTGGGGAGGGCAACGGGGGCAGGTGTTGGCAGGCAGCCGGCAACAAAAATAGCCGCCCGGCACCTCGCCTTTAAGTAGCGCCGTCCTGGCCGCAGGTAGGCCCCCCTGACCCTGTCAGACATAGTGTCCGGCGGTAAGTAAGGGGGCGCTACCGAAGATCGCAAGCGGGGTGCTGCGCACCACGATGACGTCATCGCTGGCGGTGCAGCGCCGCAGGGTGCTAATGGTTACCGCCGCCGCTAACCTCCCGCTGAATTTCGCAGCAGGCACTGGCGGCGCCGCGCCTGGGCGCTAGTTGCTTTGCGCCCCGTTAACGCCCTCTTAGGGCACTAACCTAATGCTTTTCATTATATTCCCATGAGCATGGGAAATAAACCCATCAACATCCATTTAACCTGTGTGTGTGAGACACTTACTGACAGCTGTAAACTGCAAGGTCATCTTGTCAATGGGGTTGTCAGACTTATCTCCGTAAAATGTAACTGTAACCTACAGGAAGAGATTGGACACAGAGTTAAGAACCAAGGATAAGATGCATCATACAATTCAGATTTTGAACAAGAATGTGAAATCAGGTGAGGAAATGATCAGTCTCAGTTGTAACACTCGCTATCTGGCCTCAAACATGAAGACTGGCCAATCAGGTGAGGCACCAGTGTGGCATGTGGAACTGTACCTCAGAATGTCATAACAGTATAAGAAAGGACACGAATAGACCCTCTGGCACATCAAAGCTCAGTCCTCTTAACACCCTAACTCTCCCATTATTTGTATCCAGTTGAATTTTGAAAACTCTAGTTTTTCATTTTGCTTTCACTGCCTGGTAGATTATTCCAAATATTTATCACTCTTTGAGTAAACAAGTTCTTTTTAATACATATTTGTTTTAAATTTGCTTTTAAATAATTTAATTGATGTCTTCAGTCCTGGCTTTCCTGAATTTGAAGTAATATTCTGTATTTACTTTACGTGCACCATTTAATATTTTACCTACCTCGATGTGGCCGCCACTTAATGGTCTTCTTTGGAGACTGTAGAGCTTGAGCTTCTCCAGTCATTCCTAATAGCTCAGCCCCTTTACACTTCAGAACATAGAAACGTACAGACTGGAGGTGATTATTGCAGTCCATCAGATAGGAAATGCTGAAAATACTCAGCAGGTCAGGCAGCATCTGCGGAGAGAGAAACAGAGTTAACGTTTCAAATCGATGACTTTTCATCAGAACTGGACGAAGGGTCATCGACCTGAAACGTTAACTCTGTTTCTCTCTCCACAGGTGCTGCCTGACTTGCTGTATTTCCAGCATTTTCTGTTTTTATTTCAGATTTCCAGCATCGGCAGTATTTTGCTTTTGTTTCCATCAGATACTAATCTATTTCCATTTCCTTTTCCATTTGCTGACGAGAGCCACTATACATCATTCTCATTTCCAATTCGGGAACGCAGTAGAGAAGACTGCGAGGAAAATTAGAGGAGAAAATGGGAAAGGAACTAGAAGTGGTGAGGACAAACAATGACGTAAGAGAATAGTAAGATTCCTAGTGGAAAGAGATGAAATGCAGGAATAAACCCCTGCTGCACCAGAAATACTTGTAACATGCAAGTAGAGTCAATCACAGGAACAAAAGAAATGTAAATTGCGTGTTACCTTATTGTCATTGACATCCCGGCTTGTTCTGTCCGATGTGACCAGGAGCAGGATCCCTTTATGGAGAATCAATTTAGTTGCATGTTCAGTCACTGGGGTTATACGCTGTTGATGTAAAATGGAGCATTTGACACCAGGGCTGAAGCGGATTTCAAATGACTGGGATCTTGGAGGCGATGGCCTAGAAAAAGAGACCATTTAATTGATTCATTTTTTAAAATGAATTAGTGCCCTTTAACAATGTGCCCATTATAGCACAGTGACACTCAGCTTCAACTCACTCATTTAAGTGTTGGCTTGGCTCAGTGGTAGCACTTTTGCCTCTGAGTCAGATGGGTGTGTATTCCAGCACCACTCCAGAATTCCAGACATAATCTAGATTGACCAGCGTGTTTGTTTTATTTGTTCTTGGAATGAGAGAGATGCTGGAAAGCTTCATGTTTATTGCTCGTCCCTAGTTGCCCTGAGAAGGTGGTGGTGGGCCTTGTTCTTGAACCACTGCAGTCCCTGTGGTGAGGGTTCTTCTAATGACAGTGTTAGATAGTGAATGAACAGTGGTATATGTCCAGGTCAGGGTGGTATGTGACTTGGAGACAAACTTGGAGGTGATAATGTTCCCATGATCTTGCTGCTGCTCTTGGTGGTAGAGGTTGCAGGGCTGGGATGTCAAAGTAAGTTTGCCGAGTTGCTGCAGTTCATTCTGCAGATAGTACATACTGCAGCCACAATGTACTAGTGGTGGGGCGTGGATGCTGAGTCCAGTGGCAGGTATACCAATCAAGTGACTGCTTTGCCTCGAATGGTGTCAAGCTTCTTGAGTATTGTTGCAGCTGCAGGTTATGGGTGAGTAGGTGTCACTTTATGATACTGTTGATGACTCCTCCCATCACTTTGCCTATGATTGGAAGGAAGCTGATCAGACGGTAATTCACCAGGTAGAATTGTCCCGCTTTCCGTAGATAGAGCAGAATTTCCTATGTTGTTGGGTAGATCCAAGTGTCATAGCTCCATGGAAAAGCTTGGATGTGGGTGGGGACAGACTTTCACAGACCTTCAGTAATAAATCTGAGATGCTATCAGGGTCGATAGCCTTCACTGTGTCCATTGCACTCAGCTGCTTCTTAATGTCACAGTGTGTGAACCAAGTTGGTTACACACTGCCATCTATGATGATAGGGACATCAGGAGGAGGCCACCTGGGATTGTCCATTCAGCACTTACAGCTGAAGACATTGGCAAACACTTCAATTTTGTCTCTTGCATTGCTGTGTTTGGCTCAGCTATAGCTCAGGATGGAGATATTCATAGAGGCTCCTCCTCCTGTCAGTTACCTAATTGTCTACCACCATTCTCGACTGAATGTGCTGGGACTAAGAGTTTTTCTCAAATCCATTGGTTGTGGGGTTGCTTAGCTCTGTTTTTTGCCTGTTGCTTTTTGTGTTTGGCATGCATGGTGCCCTGTGCTGTAGCTTCACTAAGTTTGTGCCTGATTCTACGGTATGTCTGGTGCTGCTCCTGGCACACCCTCCTACAATAACCAAAGCTGATCTCGTAGCTTGATGGTGATTGAGGGAGCGCTGCATTGCTGCAAGTGCCTTCATTTGGGTGAGATATTAAACCATCTATCTATGTGGGTGGATGAAAACTGACACTCTTGAAGAAGAGGAGCAAGGAGTTCTCCTGGTGTCCTACTCAGCACTCATCCATCAACCAACAAAAGCAGATTAACTGGTTGTTCACCTCCTTGCTGTTTGTGTGATCTTACTATGCACAAATAGGCTGCTGCATCTGTCTACAAAACAAGTGACTATACTTCAGAAGTAATTAATTGGCTGTGTGATGCTTTGAAACATCCTGAGGGTGTGAAAGGTGCTATCTAAATTCAAGTTCTTTTTGTTTCTTACTCTATCAGAGTGATCCCAACTCATCTCTATGATCCCTAGACCTCCACTGACTAACAAATTAAATTTTATGCAAATTATTAGGTACAAGTGGGGCTAGTTAATTCCTAAAATCAATCAAAGTACTGATCCAATTCAGTCCTGTATTATAGAAGAAGGCTTTAAAAATACAATTGTTAGGGCCTTTAGCGTTTCATGAGGCAATTCATCAAGTAATAAGATATTCTCCAGTTGTCTCCAATACTACGGGACACTCATGTTTCCTTCATTTTCTCACACCCAGCAAGATACCCGCTGCCAAGTTTATGCCACGGGCAAAGAGTGATTTCTATTTCCCATTCAAGAAGGATAAACCAGGTAACTATAGACCAGTTAATCTAATGCTAATTGTAGGCAAACTCTTAAGAATCCACAATTCAAGATAAAATTAACAAGCATTTAGAAATTCTTGAAATAAATGACTCTTACTAGGATATTGTTCCACAGGCACCCTCCAGTACCTCCTCCAAAAGTCCACGTGTGAGCCGAGACAGTCTGCTGATAGGATATTAAAATGTGGGAGGCAGGCATCACAACCAACCCTGGTCCTATTTACCAACTGAGCGATGAAGAGAACACCTGGCCAGTGGCCACATTTTAATCTTATATTCAGGAGAGGACATCAGATAAATCAGTTTTCTGACTTACTTGTAAACGTCGATGCTGAGTTCGGTCCCCAACACATAATTCACTTGGGTGGGTTTCCCACACTCCAGGCGCACGGTCCTTTGCCTGGACATAGTGAAGGTTTACAGCGCTCTGCAGAGCAAGAGTCAGTGTTTCAGCTCAAGTAGAAGCTTATCTATAGACACTCACTGCCCTGCTCACAATAACAGCCCAGAGTCACCCAGTCTCTTCGCCTGTCTTCAAGTTTAAGGAGCATTTGTAATTTAATATAATCAGCAGCTCTCCGCATCTCTTATTCTCCCTTTACACCTATCTGCACTATTAATAAAGTTTAAGAGCTTATAATTTAACAAACTAACTTGAATGCCGTTTGATTTTGTACAGTAATATACCTGTTAAGAGCAAAGCAACAGTAAAGGGGAAACGGTCCCATTTAGCAGGTGTTCCCACGGAGTAACTGCCCTATTACTGTTTTAAATCAATCAGAAATTAATCTGGTTTAGAGGAAATGTCCTCAATAAAGAGACTCAACAATTCATTGGAACAATTTATTCTCTTCAATGCACAAACAAAAATCTCCCTTTTTAATTGCTTGTTCACCTAATGCTCACAGTGAATGGTTAACCTGGAAACCTAATCTACTGAACCATCTTGTTTTTTTACTTCCAACCTCAGTTTGCTTTCAGTATCAGTCTACTCTGCACCTGGCTCAAGTGCTGCCTGATATTTAATGCTAAAAAAAAAACAAACCCCAAGTAACCGCCACCCTATCCTTCCCAAACTATTCCCAAATCCGGTCTCTCGCAAAAGTTAAGCATACCTGTGTAACTGTCGACTGTGGCTCCTGAAGGTCAATGTGCAATCTTACCCTATAATGTATTGTTGCACAAGCTCTGCCCATTTTCGGGAATGTGTGACCATTGGCTAATTAAGCTGTCAATTATATTCTTATTAACATTGGTTCTCCAATGTCCTTAAGGGATGGGAACCTTACCTGTTCTGGCCTACACATGACTTCAGTCCCACATCATGTAATTATTTTTTAACGTGTTCTGAAGTAACCTTGCAATCCATTCAGTTGTAAACAATTCTTTCCAGGCATCTCGGGATGGCCAATGAATGCAGCCTTGCCAGCAATAGCCACATCCTGCGAACAAATATAAAAAGAGACAGGGGGACTACAGAATCTTCTTACTTCCTACATTACAACAATGAATACACTTGAAAAGTACTTAATTGGCTGTAAAGCACGTTGGGAAAGGCGCTGTATAATTGCACGTCTTTCTATCTTTCTGAAGACAGGTAAAGAGGGAGACTGGGTGACTCTGGGTTTTTTTTGTGATCAGGGCCAAGTGTGTCTAAGTCAGGCACAGAGGAAGATGATGGAAGGACAAATATATCTGTGTGGGGTTACTGCAAAGTCCCTTGAAACTTTTCATCAATGCAGCTTTTTTTAAGCGGAAAATACAGCTACCCAGGACCAGAGGATGTTTCACAGCCTCTTAAACAAATCACAGGACAGTATCAAAATTAAAAACAGCCAAGAGCCCGAAAAGGCCATTTGCCACATTTGTGCCCTAACCTCACAGTACAGCATCCAACTGCATTTTTAACTTCCTTAATGCTTTTGCCTCTGCTATAACATAACAACAATCAAGGATGAGAAAATATCACCAAGGCACTCAGCCTGTAACAAATTAAAATGGCAAGTAAATTGAAATCCAACATTCCAGGTATTTCACTGCAATTCTAGGACCAAATCCTGGCAGATACCTACATGGCCAGCTTTCTCACTACGCTTGTGCTTGTATTTTACATTTGCAGCAGCAGCAATTTACAATTATTTAGTGCCTTTAACATAGCAAATTGTCCCAGAGCATTTCACAAAGACGTAATGAGAAAATGGACATTGAGCCAACAAAGGAGATCACTATCATGAAGTAGGCGTGTCCAAAATCTTGGCCAGCGGTAGGTTTTAAGGCGGGTCTTAAAACAGAAGGGAAATGGGGAGGTTAGGGAGAAAATTTCAGCGCATGGGGCCGAGGCGGCTGAAGGCACGGCTGCCATGGATACACAAGAGGCCCGAGTCAGAGGAAGGAGGGTTCTGGTGGGGTGGTTATAGGGCTGGAGGAGGTTACAAAGATAGGGATAGGTGAGGCCGTTAAGGGATTGAACGCATAGTAAACAAGGTTGGTGAGCTGCAGGCGCAAATAGCCACATGGGAATATGATGTCGTGGCAATAACGGAGACCTGGCTCAAAAAAGGGCAGGATTGGGTATTAAATATTCTGGGATATAAGTGGGGCGATTTTCCCAGCCCTCGGGAGGTGGGTTTGGAGGCGGGACTGCCGGGAAAATGGCAGAATCTGGGAGCGGGTACCCATCCCGCCCCCAACCCGCCTCCTGCCATCTTTCCAGGAGGCGGATACCCGACCCGCACCGGGTCCTGTCTCCTCGAGGCGGGAAGGGGATTAGTGCCAATTAACTGCCTGTTCACAGGCAGTTTTTTGGCTAATCCCTATTTTGAGCCCTAAAGTGTGGGCTTCCAGATGGCTCAGAGCCTCGCCAGGGTCAGCGAGGCGAGCCGTGGGTCTGCGGGGGTCGGAGGGGCCGAAATGTCCGGCGTGCAGGTGAGTGATGAATGCAAGTGTGGAGAGGTAAGTGTGTGAGGTGAGTCTAAAATGTTTTAATAAGATTTCTTACCTTTGCTTCTTCCTCCAGGCTTCATCCCTTTAGGCTGTGGAGCTGCCTCATCTCACCGGCAGAGAAAGCAGAATGGCCGCTGCATTCTTAAATGTAGCAGCCTTCTGCTTTCAGCTCAGGAAAGCTTTCTAAGTGAGTCTTGAGTACAAGGACTCACCAAAGAACAGAGATTGTCAGTGTTTGACAGCTTCTCAAAGCTGTCAAACGATGACAATTCATCTGACAAAAATTTTTGACAGATGAAACGTCATACGTTGACGTTCTCTGTCACCGGCTTTCCCTTAATTGGCTGGCTAAGCCCGCTGGGCGGGTTTAACAAGACCAATCAAGGGAAAATAGCGTTGGTTGGCCAGACGTCGATGGAGGCGGGACTAAAACCCAACAAGCAGCTTTCCCGCCTCCATCACATCCCCATTGATAAAATCACCCCCAAGGTGTTCAGGAAAGATAGGAGGTGGTGTGGCAGTATTGGTTAAGGAGAATGTTACAGTGCTAGAGAGGATGTCCTGGAGGGGTCAAGGACAGAATCTATATGGCTAGAGATAAGAAATAACAGGCCACCAACTAGTGGGAAAAATATGGAGGAGCAAATTTGCAGAGAAATTAGAGAAAGATGCAAGAGCTATAGGGGGAAAAATTTGGTATCGCCCATTTTGGGGTACTAATATTGGCCGGGCGCAAACTTTAGCACCCGGCGCTAATTATCGCCGCCAACTGCGAAATTCATCTCCATCGCCCCTGGAGGTGATTTGAGCGCTAAATCAAGCGCTACACACCTCTCTTAGGGCGCTAACGCCAGGGAGCGAGGCGCTACCTCAAAACGCTACTGAAGCTCAGGTGATGTCAATTACCCTGGAACTCAGACTGGTGCTGTCCAGTTCTTAAAGGGGAGGGTCCATCTTCCTGCACAGCCACACCTTGCTCATTGCAGCGTTTGACCTCGGCCTGCAAGCACCTACAGATATTGCTGAAACATTTGTGATGGATACTCAGAGGCCCAGGGAGAGAGCTCAGTGCTTTAGCGACCAGGCATTGGTGGCTCTGGTTGGCGCTGTTGAACGGCGACGGGCAGTGCTCTTTCCAGAGAGTGGCAGGAGGCCATTGCCCCAGGAGTTTAGAAGAGTCTGGAGGGAGGTGGCCCAGCAGGTCATATTGCGGAGCCTGGTGCAAAGGGCACATACACAGTATCGTAAAAAGTTCAACGACCTCACTCGGGTGGTCAGGATGAGTACCTGCTTTTCAATACCTCTACATCCCACCATCTCAACCTCACTCTGTGCACAGACAGTCTAAATACCCAAATGCCCAACACTCATCCAACAACTATGGCCATCTCATAAAACTCACATGCACATCCCACACCTTGCACACATTAATGGCTATTCAACTATGGTAGGCATATCTGCCAAGCACATGGCTGCACACTCACTCACACACTGTCCTTTTTCTCGCAGGCCAAGCTTTCACATAACTGCCGAGAGACACAGCAGATGGGAGGAAGACAGGTTGGAGCTGGAGCCCCTCACAGAATTGGAGGAGAGTCCACAGACTCATTGCGAGCCAGGTAGTAGGCGCTGTGGCTGTTGGAGAGGTCGACCCCCTTGGGGACAGCAACGGTATGTTCATCAGCTTTCTCTCCTCTCTCATACCACTTCCCCCTCACAACACCAGCCTTTTACACTTTCAATCTAACTAACTGCCTCCAGTCCTTGCTCCCTTCCTTCCCCCCCTGCCCTCACGTTAAAGCCACTCTTGTACCTTCCTGCTTTCAGATAGTGAACCACCAGCTGAGCAGCCTGTTCCTCAGCCTGCCAGTGGGAGCAACGCGCCAGAGGAGGAGGAAGAGGAAGCCGGAGCCTCACCGCCTGCATCTCCCGAGGGTGATGCTTCCAACACTGGGGCCACGCGTTCCCTGGAGGGGAGCAGGGGGTTTGCATCTGATGAGGGTGAAGCTCTGGGACCCAGCCAGCTGCAGCAATGTCATGGGGGAAGAAAACTCTGGGGCCATCTCCCCGGAGGGTGAGTACACGCACGAGATCTGCTGCACAGGACTCGGATGAGGACCTCGATAAAGCGGTCATGAATACTCAGGCTCTGAACATGCATACGGAGCTCATGGGTGCAATGGCAAGGGTGCCCGACAGCACTGATGCACTAGTTAGGAGTGTGGTGGAGTCTGCAAACCCTTGAACCCACCCTAGCCTCGTTGCAGAGGATGGTTGAATTGCAGGGAGACCGTGGGGAACCAGAGCCCATGCCGCGTGTAATGGGTGAGGTGGCCGGATCTATTGCAGCCCAGGCCAACGCAACTGCAACGGCTTAGTGCTGCAATCGAGTCATTGCCTGGTGCCATCCAGTCTCAGGCTGCTCTCATGCAGTCTCAGATTGATGTCATGCAAGCGCTGACTGCTGCCATCCGTGCTGGGTCGCCCACAGTCCACCGGGGATCTCACGCTGCCGCAGCAGGCCAGCAATCTTTGCTCGAGCAGATTGCTCCGGATGCTGAGGTTCTGCCCCGGGGGAGTGGCAGTGTGTCGTTCGAGCGGAAGGTGCTGTCCTCTCTCAGGATGACAGCATTCCTGCTCGCACCACTGCCACTTCGCCATTGCACTTGCCACAGCCTGTAACACAGCCATACCGGACTGCTGCCGCCCATGCAGAGTTGGTGCAGTCTGCAACTGGGCCCTCCAGGCCCAGAGCTGGTCGAGGGCATCCTTCAAGGCCATCTGCAGTCTCTGGATCCAACATACCGCCAGCCTTGCTGCAGCCACTGGGGCCACATTACGGAGGAGAAGTAGGGTGGGAAGGGGAGGGAAGTGCGCAGGGGATGGATATTGTAGTGTATGTACCTTTAAGGGGAGAACTACTTTTTACAGCTCTGGTATACTGTAGTACTGGCAGTGACCACACCTGTATATAACCCTGAGTAGGGATCTGTATAGTTAGTTTTAGAGTAACCCTCATCCAGTAAACACCTGTTGATTGTTCCCTGCAGTCTCTTGTCAAATTATTGAAGGACACACAACATCAAGATACACGGATCCAACATTGGCGACGAGAAGTTTCGAACCTAACTGCAACTCTGCAGAAGAAGGCCGAGTCCAGAAGCACGGGCGTCGACCATCCAGCGGAGACTCCAGCGAAACGGGCTGGCAACAGGTACGGTGCAGACCCTTCCCGGACAGCGGCGGCTAGAGCCGACCAACGGCACAGGAAAAGGCCGAGCAGCGTCGACGGGAGAAGAGAGAGGGTAGAGCGCACAGGGCGCAGCCAGTGTTCAGGACCGACCGGCGTCGACGGGAGGAGAGAGGCGCGCAGGAAAACGCGCAGAGCGCAGCCGGTGTTCAAGGGCCGAGCAACGTCAGCAGGGAAGAAAGGAAAGCGCGGGAGACGCCATTTTGAGCCGCAGCGGAGAAGAAGGGAGAGCGCAGGAGACGCCATTTTGAGCTGCAGCGGAGAAGAAGGGAGAGCGCGGGAGACGCCATTTTGAGCCAGTCTAACCACACCCAGGGATGCCGAAGAGTGGCAGTGTCACAGCGTTCGACAATGAAGTCGAAGATTGGACGACATATGTCGAACGCATAGAAGTGTACTGCAAGGCGAATGAAGTGCCAGATGACAGGAAAGCGCTGGTATTGTTGAATTCAATGGGTGCAAAAATGTATGGCGTACTGCGAAGCCTAGTGACCCCAGAGAAGCCAGTGGAAAAGGATTTTGAAAACATAGTGTCAATCCTACAGGACCACTTAAGACCCCACACCGCTGCTGATAGCGGAAAGATTTAAGTTTCACAAAAGGAACCAGCATAAAGATGAAAGTAATGCTGAGTTTTTAACGGAACTGTGCAAGCTATCGAAACACTGCCAGTTTGGAACGGGACTAGCAGATACTTTAAGGGACAAGTTTGTGTGTGGGCTTCAAAGTGAAGGAACCCAGAAACGGCTTCTATCAGAAAAGGATCTCACGCTGGACAAGGCTTTCAGCATGGCAGTATCACACGAAGCAGCAGCACGGGGCGCGGCAGAGATACAATGGAGACCGCAAGAATATGGCACAAATGAAATGTCATACGGAACAGTGAAGTGCTATCGCTGCGGCAGAACCACGCGACCATAAGGATTGCTGGTTCAAGGACCAAGTGTGCAGACAGTGTGGAAAAATAGGACACATAGCAAGAGTCTGCAGGTCAGAAAAGAAAACCAGCAGCAAGAAATCCCCACAGGAGAAGTACAAGAAGGTACATAAGGTGACGGAGAGTAGTGCAGACGAACAGAAAAGTGATACAGACTCTGGAAGCAAGGAGCTGGGTTGTCTGAAACTACATAATGTGATCAAAACGGAGGATCACCAAACTATCTGGGTCACGCTCAAGATAGCCGGAGTCCAAGTGAAAATGGAATTGGACACAGGATCAGCCCGAACAGTCATAAACCGAGGGGACTACAAACGGTTATTCTCACATATACCCTTGAGAGATACAGAGATTGTCTTGAAGACGTACACGGGGCAAAAAGTCTACCCCAAAGGAAAAATAAGGGTGAACGTTATATATAACGGCAAGGAAACACCAAAAATGGACCTATATGTATTGCCAGATGGAGGACCACCACTACTAGGACGTGAATGGATCCGGAAGATACAGCTAGATTGGCATCCCATACAAGCACTGACAGTAGATGCCAAAAAGGATGACGACGTCACACCTGGACGACTGTCAAAAATGCTAACTGACGCACAAGAAGTGTTCCAGCAGGGACTCGGAACACTAAAAGGCATAACAGCGACGATCAAAATAGAGGAAAATGCAAGCCCAAAGTTTTTTTTAAGGCCAGACCGGTACCTTATGCGATCCGCCCAGCCGTCGAAGCAGAGCTGGAAGGTTTGGAACGTTCAGGAGTACTGTCCAAAGTGGACTGGAGCAAGTGGGCTACACCCATCGTTCCTGTAATGAAGAGGTCGTTGAGTAATACGCCTGGGGGACCAAAGAAGGTTCGCATCTGTGGGGACTTTAAGGTGACAGTGAACCCAGTCCTTCACACTGTACAATATCCGCTTCCGCGGATTGAAGATATTTTCGCCTCGGTATCTGGAGGGAAACGTTTCACTAAGATTGATCTGGCCCAGGCGTACCTGCAAATGGAGGTAGAAGAAGCCTCGAAACAGTACCTCACGATCAACACTCATAAAGGTCTCTACCAATACAACCGGCTGGTGTTCGGGGTAGCATCAGCTCCGGCTATTTGGCAAAGGGCAATGGATCAAGTCCTGCAAGGGATTCCAGGGACCCAGTGTTATTTGGACGACATCCTGGTCACGGGCGAAAATGACAGTGATCACCTCGCCAACCTGGAGCAGGTGCTCACTAGATTGAAGGAATCGCCACAAATGCGAGTTTTTCCAGAAGCAGATCTCGTATTGTGGCCACGTTATTGATGAAGAGGGGTTACATAAGTCCCCTGAAAAGATTGAGGCAGTAGTCAAGGCTCCAGCACCAGAAAATGTGTCACAACTGAGGTCGTTCCTCGGGCTGGTGAACTACTACCATAAGTTCTTGCCGAATTTGTCTACAGTACTACACCCACTGAACACCCTACTGCAAACGGGGGTACCATGGAAGTGGAACGACGAATGTAAACGAGCTTTCCAGAAGTGCAAAGAATTGATCACATCAAAAGAGGTGTTGGCTCATTTCAACCCAGCACTACCAATTCGGTTGGCGTGTATGGCATTGGAGCGGTGCTGTCGCACAAATTCCCGGACGGCTCGGAGAGGCCAGTAGCCTTTGCGTCTCGGTCACTAACCTCAGCCGAGCGTAACTACGCCCAGATTGACAGGGAGGCCCTCAGCCTAGTGTGGGGAGTGAAAAAGTTCAACCACTATCTGCATGGGCAGAAGTTCACCTTGCTGACTGACCACCAACCACTTGTCTCCATCTTTAATCCAAAGAAGGGCGTTCCGGTGATGACTGCGCAACGGCTATAAAGATGGTCCCTTTTTCTAGGGGCGAACCAATATGAAATCGAGTATAAGGGCACGAAACAGCATGGAAACACTGATGGGCTATCATGCCTGCCACTGCCTACTGCGGAGGAAGCACCAGCAGTGGACCCTGTCGAAATATTTTATTCGACTATAATTGAACGCTTACCAGTAACTAACGCTGATATAGAGAAGGAGACCCGAAATGACCCGACACTGTCTCGGGTATATGACTTGACGGTGAAGGGATGGCCAACACATGGTGACTCACTGTTGCCAGCATTCTCATCCAGAAGAGAACAGCTGTCAGTATGTCAGGGGAGCTTGATGTGTGGATCCCGAGTGGTAATTCCACCCAAGTTAAGGGAGAGAGTGCTCAATCAGCTTCACGAAGGCCATCTGGAAGGGGTGAAAATGAAAAGCCTTGCTAGGGCTTGTGTGTGGTGGCCGGGGATTGATCAACAAATCGAGGACCTGACAAAGAGTTGCTCAGGATGCCAGAAGGTCCAAAATGCACCACCACATGCCCCTCTACACCCATGGGAGTGGCCCTCATCTCCATGGCAATGGGTGCATATTGATTTTGCTGGTCCATTCATGGACTCAATGGCCTAGAAATTCAGTGGGCTGCGCCACCAGTTAGCGCCCAAAGAGGGCACTCAGTGGCTTTAGCGCCACTGGCCACACCTCCCGCGATATTTAGCGGGGCGCTAATGGCGGCATTAGCTTGTAGCGCTGCGCCGCCACCGATGACGTCATTGGTGTGCGCAGTGCCCCGCTCCCGCCCCGATCACGATATTTGGTCGCGCCCGCCTCTAACGCCGGTCGCAAATCGCGACCGGTTTACTGGGCCTACCTGTGGCGGTAGTGGCACAAATTAAGGTGGAGGTGCGGGGCGGCCATTTTTTCCGGTGGCCGTCTGCCAGCACCTCCTCGCGCCGCCCTCCCCGGCCTCCTGATCCACCCCCCGGGCAGTGCCGGCTGTGTCCCAAAAGCCCGGCACTTCTCCTTGGTGTCGGGCTCTTTTGCTGGCACTCGCGATCGGTGATCGCGCTGGTGCAGGCCCCTCCCCCTTAAGGAGGGGAGGAAGGCCTGCAGTACAGCAGCGCGCCGTGCCACAGCATGTGGCGCTGTGGCACGTAGCGCGGCGATATATCAGTTTGAGCGCCCCAAGCGGGACGCGGGGAGCCTCGAGCAGCGCCCCGAGTCCCTCTTGGGGCGCTCCCACTGAATATCGGGAGGGCGCAAGCGGCTCTGGCCGGAGCGCAAATTCCGGCGCCCAGGCGAGCTTGGCGCTCCAAACGCGGCGCCACCGAATTTTTAGCCCAATGTTTTTTATAGTCGTGGATGCGCACTCAAAATGTCCTCCACCACCACGGAGAAAACTATTGCAGTCCTACGGACCATATTTGCCAGGAACGGCTTGCCAGAGCAGATTTGCTCTGACAACGGACCACAGTTTGTGTCCGAAGAGTTTCGAAGATTTATGAAACGGAATGGGGTAAGGCATTACACATCCGCCCCGTATCATCCAGCCACAAATGGATTGGCTGAGAGGTTCGTACAAACCTTTAAAAAAGCAGTAAGGGCCATGTGCGATGATGACATTCCACTGCAGCATAAGGTGGACAATTTCCTGTTAGCCTACAGAAATGCGACACATGCAGTCACCAACCAGGCCCCGGCCATGATGTTCTTTAACCGAAGGTTGAGATCTTGTCTGGATTTGCTCAGACCAAATGTACGAAGAGATGTTGAGAATAAGCAATTCCAGCACATCAATGAGAAGCCGACAAGGAGCTTCAATGTAGGGCAACCAGTCTTGGCCTGCGACTACCGAACAGAGAAATGGCAACCAGGAATGATATGCACACGGCAGGGGCCACTAATGTACACAGTGGATGTTGGGGAGAACATTGTGAGACGCCATGTTGACCAGATCCTAGAGTCACAGGAACGAGTCAACCCCATGTCTCGCGTACCTGGTGATGAACCCGACATACAGGTAGCATCTACCCCAGAAACAGTGGCATCGGAAGCTGATGAACCAACCGACGACAGGGAGCCAGAATCGCCTCCGCACCAAGAGCAAGACACTCAGGAAAGGCGCTATCCAGAAAGGATCAGGAAGCCTCCCCAAAGACTGAATTTATAAATAGACTATTTTCAGTTAATGTTGCATGTTAAAAGTGTTAATTGTAATTAGTTGATATTTAATTGTTAAATGAATGTTATGGTACTGTTAATCTAAAAGGGGAGGAATTGTAGTGTATGTACCTTTAAGGGGAGAACTACTTTTTACAGCTCCTGTATACTGTAGTACAGGTAGACTATCCTTTATCCGAAAACCTCGGGACCAGCCGTGTTTCGGTTTTCGGAAAATTTCGGATTTCGGAAGGTGAGCGAAAACACTTCGGTTTTCAGAGTAATTCGGTTTTCGGGAGTGCGGATAAAGGATACACTATCCCTTATCCGAAAGGGTGGGGGTCGGCGGACCTTATGAATACCAGCAAATATCTAAGAGAGCAGCAAATATCTAAGAGAGCAGCAAATATCACACAGAGCAGCATAACACCTGCGTGGGTCAAGCATCGGCAGCGTCGGGTTATGCTTTGCGCCACTTTCGGCTTTCAGAGTTTTTCTGGTTTCGGATGTGCGGATAAAGGCTGGTACACTATATCTTATCCAAAATGGGCCGGGGTCGGCGGGGGGGGTCGGCGGGGGTGGGGTTCGGCGGGGGGGTCGATGGGGGTCGGGTTCGGCGGGGGTCGGGGTCGTGCGCACGACTTACGCTGAGCGATTTCGGTTTTCAGAAGTGCGGAAAAATGCTACACTATCCCTTATCCGGCTAGGCCTGTAAGTCGTGCGCCACTCTGGTCATGTCGTGCGCACGACTTACGCTGACCGAAAAAACCTTTGGTTTTTAGAGGGTTTCGGTTTTCGGAAGTTCGGATAAAGGGTAGTCTACCTGTACCGGCAGTGACCACACCTGTATATAACCCTGAGTAGGGATCTGTATAGTTAGTTTTAGAGTAACCCTCATCCAGTGAACACCTGTTGATTGTTCCCTGCAGTCTCTTGTCAAATTATTGAAGGACACACAACATCAAGATACACGGATCCAACAGATATCACCCTCGAAGGCCGAAAAGTAAGAATTATGCAATAAATGGGGGGAATGTTTGTGGCAAAGTTTGAGGTTCATCTTAATATATTTGTTTACTGTGTTGACGCTTATCTCAATGTGGTAAGATTGAGTTTTGTTAGTTTATGAATTATTGTGTTTGTTTGTAATTGTTTGTCCTGAGTAAATAAGACACAGCTTGTCATATAAATAAAAAATGTTATTGGAACTTTACAACTTTGCTCATTTAACTCATTGGAGCTTTGCCCGGCAATAGGGGCTGCGGGATGCTTGCGATGATGTGCTTGTTCATCCCAGAAGCCACCTTCTCTGTCATTCTTCAGAAGCGGTGTCTTATCAGGCGTTCACAGACAGCCCTTGCAGAGGCAACATTGTAGGCCTCCCTCCCACGTTGGTGCTGCTTATCCTCATCTTCATCCTCCTCCTCCTGAGGTGGTGCACCAATCCCTGGTGGCAATGGCTGTCTCCTCATAATTGCGAGATTGTGAAGCATGCAGCACACAACAATGAAAAGCAAGACTCACTTGGGAAAGTATTGCAGGGCTCCACCAGAGTGGTCAAGACACCGGAACCATTGGTACAAGATGTCGATCATCTGCTCAATGAGGTTCCTGGTGGCACTATGGCTCTCATTGTATGTGAGCTCAGCAGGAGTGTTGGGATTACGGAGCGGTGTCATCAGCCAGGTGCAAAGTAGATAACCCTTGTCCCCGAGGAGCCAGCCATGAGGTTGACGTGGTGGTTGGAAGAGGTCTGGGACACCAGTCTGGTGCAGGATGAAAGCATCGTGGCTGCTGCCAGGATAGTGGGCATTGACGGCGAGGATGCTCTGTCTGTGGTCGCACACCAACTGGATGTTCAGAGAGTGGAAGCTTTTACGGTTGCACAACACCTCTGCATTTTCATGAGGTGCCCGCAATGCCACATGCGTGTAGTCAATGGCTCCCTGAACCATGGGGAAGCCCGCTATCCTAGTGAAGCCACATGTGCATTCACGCTGTTTGTCCCGGGTCATGGCGAAAGAGATGTACTCCCTTCTCCTTTTGTACAGAGCATTTGTGACCTCCCGGATGCAGCAATGGACAGCGAACTGGGAGGTATTCGCTATATCCCCAGTCGAAGCTTGGAATGAGCCGCTGGCATATAAATAGTAAATGGGTAGTAAGAGGAGGGGTGGAGCCAATTAGGGACCAAAAAGGAGACCTACGCATGAAGGCAGAGGGTATGGCTGAGGTACTAAATGAGTACTTTGCATCCGTCTTTAACAAAGAAGATGCTGCCATAGACATAGTGTAGGAGGAGGTAGAGGAGATACTGGATGGGATAAACATTGATAAAGAAGAGGTACTAGAAAGGCTGGCTGTACTTAAAGTAAATAAGTTACCAGGACCAGATGGTATGCATCCTAGGATGCTGAGGGAAGTGAAGGAAGAAATCGCAGAGGTACTGGCCATAATCTTCCAATCCTCCTTCGAAACGGGTGCTGACAGAGGACGAGAATTGCAAATGTTACACCCTTGTTCAAAAAAGGGTGTAAAGATAAACCCAGCAACTACAGGCCAGTCAGTTTAACCTTGGGTAGTGGGGAAGCTTTTAGAAACAATAATCAGGGACAAAATTAACAGTCACTTGGAAATGTGTGGAATAATTAAGGAAAGCCAGCACAGATTTGTTAAAGGCAAATCGTGTTTAACCAACTTGATCGAGTTTTTTGATGAGGTAACAGAAAGGGTTGATGAGGGCAATGCGGTTGACGTGGTGTACATGGATTTCCAAAAGGCGTTCAACAAAGTGCCACATAATAGGCTTGCCAGCAAAGATGAAGCCCATGGAATAAAAGGGACAGTGGCAGCATTTATACGAAATTGGCTAAGTGACAGGGAACAGAGAGTAGTTGTGAACGGTGTTTTTCGGACTGGAGGAAGGTATACAGTGGTGTTCCCTAGGGGTCGGTTCTAGGACCAGTGCTTTTCTTGATATATATTAATGACTTGGACTTGGGTGTACAGGGCACAATTTCAAAATTTGCAGATGACACAAAACTTGGAAGTATAGTGAACAGTGAGGAGGATAGCGATAGACTTCATGAGGACATAGACAGGCTGGTGGAATGGGCGGACACGTGGCAAATGAAATTTAATGCAGAAAAATGCGAAGTGATACATTTTGGTAGAAAGAATAAAGAGAGGAAATGTAAACTAAAGGGTACAATCCTAAAGGGGGTGCATGAGCAGAGAGTATATATGTGCAAATCGTTGAAGGTGGCAGGGCAGGTTGATAAAGCAGTTATAAAATCTTATGGCAGCCTGGGCTTCATGAATAGAGGTATAGCGTACAAAAGCATGGAAATTATAATGAACCTTTATAAAACACTGGCTCGGCCTCAACTGGAGTATTGTGTCAAATTCTGGGCACCGCACTTTAGGAAGGATGTGAAGGCCTTAGAGAGGGTGCAGAAAAGATTTACGAGAATAATTCCAGGGATGAGGGACTTCAGTTACATGGATAGACTGGAGAAGCTGGGGGTTGTTCTCCTTAGAGCAGAGAAGGTTGAGGAAAGATTTGTTAGAGGTGTTCAAAATCATGAGGGGTTTGGACAGAGATTAGAGAGAAACTGTTCCCATTGTAAGAAATGTTGAGCACCAGAGGACACAGATTCAAGGTGATTGGCAGAAGAGCCAAAGGCGACATGAGGAAAACCTTTTTTACGCAGCGAGTGGTTAGGATCGGGAATGCACTGCCTGAAAGGGTGATGGAAGCAGACTCAATCACAGCTTTCAAAAGGGAGTTGAATAAGTACCTGAAGGAAAAAAATTTGCAGGGCTATGGGGAAAGGGCAGGGGAGTGGGACTAGCTGAGGGGCTCTTGCAGAGAGCCGGCACGGGCTCGACAGGCCAAATGGCCTTCTTCCATGCTGTAACCATTCTATGAATGTAAGAATTTAAAATTTAGGGTTTTGGGAGCCAATATAGGTCAGCAAGGATAGGTGTGATGGATGAATAGTACTTGTTATGGAATAGGATACAGGCAACAGAGTTTTGGATGAGCTGAAATTTATGGAGGTTGGGATGCCAGCTAGAGAGCATTGGAATGGTCAATTCAGGAGGTAATGAAGGCTTGGAAGAGGCTTTCAGAGGCAAATGGACTGAGGAAGGGATGGAGGCAGATGAGGTTATGGAGGCAGAAGTGATGGAGAGGATATGGGGTCTGAGGATCAGCTCAGAGTCAAATAGGATGCCAACATTGCAAACAGTCTGGTTCTTAGACACTGGCCAGGAAGGGAGATGGAATGAGTGGCAAGGGTACAGAGCTTGTAGCAGGGCTGAAAATAATGGCTTCTGTCTTCCCAATGTTTAGCTGGAGGAAGTTGCAGCTCATCCAAAAATGGATGTCAGACAAGCAGTCTGACAACTTCTCGCACTATTGTTAGCGGTGAGGGTAGATGAGTGAGGAGAGGGGATGAATGAATTGGTTGATGGTGGGGAAAAGAAGCCATGGGTTATCTTTTCTCTCCAGGATGCTCCTGCAGTACTGGGTGTTTGCTAAGAGTACTGTATACAGTAATGGTATACTGCATCTACATAGCACCTATGGGTGGTATACTGCATCTACATAGTACCTATAGATAACCCACTGGGCAGGTCCATTTAAAAAAAAAATGCACAACCAAACACTGCTCTTGTTTTGCACCATTGAACTCAGAAACATTGGGTGAAGCCGGAGCTAAACCAAACCTACCTTTACAGTTAAAAGAAAATGCCGCAGGTTGAGGCCAGCGAAGTGTATGAAATTCCTGTGTCAGTGTCCTGAACAGGATGCAACATGAATATACCTCAACTATGCACAAATACTGGGATCAGTACCCTGACAAGAATATTTATCAAGGGCACCAGAGGAATCCTTAACCCCCTCACTTTAACCCCTCGTCAAGGAACCATCTGGGTTTACTGTCCAGTCTATTCCCAGGAGTGAATGATGCCTAAATTTAGCTCACTGAACTATCTTACATCAACCAGTGCAGATTGTATTAGCATTCACACCACCATCCTTCAACAAACTGCTGAATGAATGAATGAATGAACACCTTCTTGCCAAATCATCAAAGAAGTCGTCATGGGGCAACCAGTCATGAATTATCAATTGCTTATTAACCTCAAAATCATAATTAGCAACAACTAAACTTAAACATCGAGTATGCAAATAATTAGTGGATAGAGTTAACTGACTAAATGAATAACAGAGGTTACAAAGGTAGTTCAGTTATGTCACAGTAGTTCAGCATTATCTAGTTGGTGATTATGAATTTATAGTTGAGATCAGTGTCTGAGAAAGATATAAATTAGTCAGGCTAATTTAGGATTGGACTTCTTAGATTTTAGATAGAAGTTAACAGCATTAGGCAGCTAGTCTGATGAATATATTAAAGCCTATATGCTTGTAGTTAGCAATGTTTCCAGAACTTATTCAACCTTGTTGAGGTCCAAGTTAATTAAGCATCAGTACCTATAAATGCCAGGTCACACTTTTACTCCCTAGCTTCTCACTAATGAAGGGTCTCACACAGGTCCAAATAGGCATGATATATTTATATCCCCCTAATGAACTATCTCATGGTTTGTGACCTTGATGGCTTGTTTTCTATCACTGGTAAGGAATGTTTTGTTTCTATAAGAATTGATGATTTTAATTAGCAATTGTCATCTTGATTTCCCAGCATTCAGCCTGACTACCAATGTCATTTTGCGAACATATTTAAGCTGTAACTCCATTTTGAGGACACATTTAGGAACATAGGAACAGAATTAGGCCATTCAGCCCCTCGAGCCTGTTCTGCCATTCAATGAGATCATGGCTGATCTGCGATCTAACTTGTAGGGGGTGATGTGTGGCACGTGCCTGTAGGGGGTGGTGTGTGGCACGTGCGCCCAGTCAGTTATACCCCTGACTGCCTGAGTGGTTCGAATCGCTCCCACACCCCTGGGTTCTAGACACCGGACTTAGGTACAGGCAGCGATACAGAAACTCGAGTAGACAAGTAGTTTGGTGTAAGAAAACCAAGATTTTATTAAAAACAGTCTTGTGAGAAATTACTGATAGAAAAAATTACAGGCATAAACAATAACTATACTTATACATGGAATGGGGAACACACGGCACATCGAGAGAAAAACAACTACTTTAACAATCCCCTTATCCTTATCCCACCCCTATACCTAACTAGATTAAGCTATGAGGGGCCAGGAATTCATGCTCACCAATCCAAGCCTGTTGCTTTAACAATTGCGAGTTTTGAGGTTTGGGCTTCTGTCCTCTGGGGTACTCCGTCGCCACGTGGTCTCAGGGCGTGGTGCTGGAGCTGTTGCTGCGACACACCTTTCCTCTCCTCAGCTACCGTCGTCGTCTTGTCACGATGGGTTCTCCTCTTCTTCTCCCTCAGGCGGTCGTCGGCGGTAACGTTGCGTTAGCGGGACGGTTGGCAGTCTTCACTGCTTAGATTTTTCTACCCATTCTTGGAACGCCGGTATATTCGTTATGGCGTGGACACCTGCGTTTAACGCCAGCTCATTTGCAGTGTTCAATAGCCAACTTATTCTCACTGTCCATACATATATTTTCTTCCCCCAAGCGCTAGCTTATAACTAGGCGCTCGGTCTTTATCAATGCGTCTTCTGCTGCCCTTCTCTGCTCTTGTCGGGTCTTTACCTTTTTCTTTGTCTCGCCTCGTTTTGTCTCGCCCTTTTGTGGCCCGTGTGTCCTGTATGACTTTGGACTCGGGTCTCGTCCCCCACCCGCGATTGGTATGGATGTCCTTGGCTGTTAAAACCCAATGCGGGGAGCGAGAAGAGAACCCGTCACGAGGCCAGGGCACGAATACAAGCGGCAGCAGCCCAAGACCAGACAAGAGGTCAGAGTCCAGAGAGCGATTGTTACTGATGGGCCTACAATTATACTCTTTTTGATGGCCCTTATCTGCGTGCCAAATCAGGTCAGTCCATTGTTTAACTTTTGGCGGGCTGTTTTAAATGATTATACCAATCTAGGTTAACTGGTTTTAGATGGCCGTTTATCGCACCTGATGGCCCGATGTCTGGGCTGTATTGTCATTAATGCATTTTAATCGGCCTGTGCAGCCTTGATGGCTTCCTTAAGCTGTTTCCGATTATTTATGTGGACAAACTAATGGCTTTATGTTTAGGCCTAACTGGGTTGATCTGTTTTGATCTTACGTAATGCATATCCAATGTTTGCCTCGCTGTCTAGTCCTTCAAACACAAAAGTCCTTTTCACAGAAATGCATTTTAAGTTTCGATTTCCCAAAGCAGCCTGTTCTGTGCTGCAGAGTCCAAGCTTGTAAAATCTTACAGGCTTTTGGTCATGAGGTGCGGACGCCATCTTTTGGGTACCCCTTTTTAAATTGTCCATACAGGGTCCCTTTTATTAATAACCTTGGGGGAATGTGGGAATTTTGAGAACCTTACAAACTCCATATACCCACCTTTGGCCCATATCCCTTAATACCTTTGGTTAACTTAAAATCTGAGATTGATAGCTTTTAATTAACAACTGATCTGGCATCAATTGCTGCTTGTGGAAGAGAGTTCCAAACTTCTGCCACCCTTTGGCAGCGATTTCGTCAGCGGCGGCGGGAGAGGTGGTTGGCGGGTTCCGGTCCCATTCCCGGCTGCAGCCACTCTGCTTAAAGGATTTTCCATTAATAGGGCTTGTTAAGCCCGCCCTGCAGGGTTGCCGGCCAATTACAAGGACGTGTCATCAGCCGGTTTCCTTAAAGGGATGATGGCCGCATTCATTTTGACAGTTGTGCTGTCAGTGTTCTACAGCATTGAGGTGCTGCAAACACTGACAAGCACTGCAGAAAGATGCACGGCTGCACCCAGGCTCTCGCATGAGTCACAGCACGCAGGGAGGTAAGAGACCCTTCCAATGGGCGGAAGAGACCTCCCCAGGAGACCAATGCAGCCTGGTTGCACATTGCACAGAAGGGCACAAGCAGGGATGTCGTTAGGACCAGGCTGCAGTGGTGCAAACCTTTCAATGATCTCAGTAGATCACAAAACATTACTGCCAAGCCACACTCAACCTCATCCTGC